>NC_133756.1:63251944-64587944 GCF_036562045.2 Rhinolophus sinicus
AGCCGGATGGCTCAGTTGGTTAGAGCGTGAGCTCTGAACAACAGGGTTGCTGGTTCTATTTCCCCATGAGCCAGTGAGCTGCGCCCTCCACAACTAGATTGAAGACAACAAGCTGCCGCTGAGTTGCCAGAGGGGTGGCTGGATGGCTCAGTTGGTTAGAGCATGAGCTCGCAACAACAAGGTTGATGGTTCAATTCCCGCATGGGATGGTGGGCTGCCCCCAATGCAAGTAAAGATTGAAAACGGGAACTGGACTTGGAGCTGAGCTGCACCCTCCACTAGATTGAAGGACTTGGAGCTGATGGGCCCTGGAGAAACACACTGTTTCCCAATATTCCCCAATAAAATTATAAAACAAACAAAGAGTGATTACCATCAGCATCCAGACACTTCTGACTACGGCGAACTACTGCTTGAGTAATGTTGACCATAAGTGTCCACTTTTATATACTTTTTTGGCTATATATATATATATATTTTTTTATTTTAATATATGTATATATTTTTTTCTAACAATGTTTACCAAAATATCCTAGAAATAATGACCAACCAGTAGCAATGAGCACTCTTAGCTCCCAGACTAAGGTTTCCAACACCATTTCGCACTTGGAGTGCACTTTGTAAAAATGGCTGATTCTCTGTGGGGCAGGAAATGCATAAGAGGAGCTGGAAACATCTTGTCGTATCAGATCGCAAGAAAGGTATCAAAGAATCATATCAAATTATTCAGGAGCCAAGTAAAGGAGGCTCCCACTGGCCAAAGATGGGACAATTTAACCATCAAAAAGGACAATAACTGCAATGGGTTGAAACACATCAAATATGTTAAATCCATAAGTTTATAATGATAACAAACAAACAAAAAAGAACCTAATTGACCACAATTCGAAGATACTAGGAAACACACGTTCTTTTTTAAACTGGTTAAACATTTATCCTGCCATTCCTAAGGAACTGCACAACTGATAGACAAATAGTAGATGAGAGAAATTTTCTCTTCATAGAAATAGTCTAGTTATAAATGTGAAAGAATAATAGAATTCTAGTGTAATTGCAACACTTACTGACTTAATGGATCTAGGCATTGAGCAGTAAGGCTACGAACATCAACAGAAAGAGACAATCAGTATTATCTGCCTCCTAATGGAAGAGCACGCTCCCTTCCATGCATGACATCATCCCACCTAACGGAAATAATCAGAATCTGAAGTAGATTCTAGATCCAACAACCAATTTATAAGAGATACAGAAGACACAAGAATGTGTTAAACAACACAACTTGGATACGTAGAAAAATCTGCATTGTGGGAAATTCTACAGGAAAAATGACTCAGTGTCTTCAGCAAATAAGTTATAACAGATAGGGATTGGTGAAGAGTATAGAGAAGGAGGACACTTTTTAAGATTAAAAGATATTTAAATAGTGTAACAAACTGATAGCAGTATGTAGACCTTACATAAATCCTGATTCAAACACAAAAACTATAAAAAAATTTTTTTTATAATAGGATGTTTGGAAATTTGAACACTGGGTATTGGCTCATATTAGTAAATGATCATTATATTTGAGTATGATAATGGTATTGCAGCTATGTTCTTTTAAGTTCTTGTCTTTAAGAGATACATCCTGAAACACTTATATAACAATAATATGATGGGGGAAGTGAATGGGAGTATAGAATCTATATTGCTATAACTATATCATAGATAAAACAAGATGGGCCATGAGTTGATTATTGTTGAAGCTGGTTGATGGATACATGAGCTCATTATACTGTTCTTTCTACTTTTGCATATGCCTGAATTTTCCACAATAAAAAGTGAGAACAAGATTTAAGGCAAAATAAATAATCTTGATGGTGAGTATACAGATGTTCATTGTATTATTTCTATTCTTTTTTTTTAAATTGCTCATAATTAAAATCAAAGCAATTGTAAAAGAAACCACAATGAGGATAGAAACCACAGTGGGGATACTTAAATTGAGGGAGGGCCCTAGCTCTCTAAAATTTTATTTCTTAAAGAAAAATATAAAAGACCTAAAGTGAATGAGCAAAACATTAAAATTAGTTTGTGCCTGGTGGTGGGCATATAAGCATCTGCTTATTTTTGTCTGCGCCATTTGTTTGTTAAATTTTTCTATAATTTAAATAACAGTGGGTGGGGTTTTTTGTTTGTTTTCATTTTTGTTTTCAAGTGTCTATGCAGTGCCAAAGTCACATTTGCCCTCTGGGCAAGATGCTTGTGGCCAGTCATAGAGATCATAAATAGATTTTGCACCTGGAGATTTTGTATCGGTGAGAAGTGGATAGGAAGGACAGCGTGGCTGGAGACAAGGGAGCACTCCCACACCATACTCTGCAGCTGACACAGGAATGCTAAGAAGCCATCCAAGTTGTCAATAAATGAATAAACATGGGGAAGAGATACCTCAAGCGTTAAGTATTTTCTCTACTCCCTCAGTGGGTATCTAAGGCACCCCCCTTCACACACACCCCCATGGTGGTCAGCACCTGGGGCCTTGACCAACAACTGCACTCTCAGAGCTGTCCTCTCTCCCCTGGGTCAGGCAAGTTCCAGCACTGTGGAGTTCAGCCAACTATTCACTGGCTGAAGATCTTGCATAGTTTACTTAAACTTTTCCCATTTGTTTGGCTAATTCCAGAAAGCACCTCAAATACAGATCTTGGAAACTGTGCAGAAGAGTGTATTTCTGGAGGAAATGCCTGCAACTAATTAAAAAAAAAAAGAAAGAAAGAAAGGAAAAAAGAAGAAAAAAAACCAAAGACACGTTTTGCTTCAAGAGGCAAGACCAAGCGTACTTCCCATTTTGACAAGCAGAATTTGAGATAAACCTTTGGGACTGTTGAGGGGTTCACGAGGATAACTTACTTCGAAGAGTTGAAAGGTGAACTGTGACCTCAGGCTTTGCCAAACGAGGCTAGAGTCAGTAGGAAAGATTTTTGCATGGACATTGGAGTGTGGACCCTGAGGTCAGTAAAACTGTGGCCTTGCTCTGAATCCAAAGCAGCTTAGAGAAGAAAAAGACTAAATACCCTCATCTCAGCTGGCTTTCTTCCATCTATTTCTAGAGAGCCACATGTCATGAATTTATCTGGGAAAGAGGGGGCAGTGTTGTTGATTACTTTCTGTTGTAATTACTCTTCAATATTAATATACTTTTGAAATAAACGTTTCAAAAAAAGACCGACTGAAAGGTTGGATTTCTAAAGGGAACAAAAGTTGTTTTAGAATCAGACAAAGCACATTTATTAAGCATTCATTCATTCATCTATGAAATATTTTAAAGCACCTACTATGTTCCTGATGGTGCTGCCACGTTCTGAGGTTACCCAGAGGACACAGTAGCTACTTACAAGGAGAGGCACTGAGTAAGGTTGTACCAAGTTTTACTTCCATTAAATTAAATTAAAAACCAGTTGTTATTTAAACATTTATGTAATTACAGGCAGTCATTATCTGGGTTGGTTTTCAAAGGCCAAATTTGACTCAGTGAGCCTTTGATTACTAAAACAGGACGGCAGCAATAGCAACATGAAACATCTCTTCAGAACAAAGCTCACCAAAGAAACTATTACACAGGAGGTTTAGCTCAGGAAAAAGCAACAGAGAAATAGCTCGGGGTACAAAGCTCTTTATCTCGGCTTCCAAAGTGCAGTTTAACATTTTAAAAGGCTGCTTTGGGGAGCATTTTCCCCTGAAAGTTTCTTTCACGCATTTACAGTCAGGAAGTACAATAAAGCCAGGAACATCTTCCACTCTCAGAGAGGATTATCCTGCCTTCGCTTAGGTATTAGATTAAATAGCATTTTACTTCTCATCAAGCCTGAAGACAGGATGACATTTGAGTCTGAGTCTTCCATTTTAAAATGTGAATTGTTAACCAGAAAATAATGAGACCAGACTCTTAACCAGGCAGCCCTTACTGTTGTGAGAATTGGCAACTTTTGTCCATGAAGTTTTCTTCAGTAAAATGAGCACCTGAGGTCTATAAATATCAAGACCATTGCCTCCTTCCCTTGCACTGACCAACATTTTAGTGGCTGTTTCAATATTTATTTCTTTACTTATTTCTCTCCTGAGTTTCCCAAACTTTTCACACCTCAAAAGAAAAAGATAAATAAACTAGATCAGAACTCTTTAGACCTCTCTAAACTGGATCCAAAATATTTTCCCACTTATTGGGTATTTTACAGACATATCTGAATCATGCTCCCTAATTCATGGAAATGCTAGGATTATGCCAGCTTCTCTTTAAAGAATTTACAGAACAAAGTGATCTGATACAAAAACTCATTGCGAAAGAATAATTGACCACGGATAGCAAGATCCAAGATGGTGGCAGGGATAAACACTGTGTCTGCTTCCTTCATGAACTCATTAAAATTATAACTAAATTATAGAACAATTAACCTGGACAACCATCTGAAGTCTAGTTGAACAGAAGTTTTATAACTAAGGCTATAAAGAGGAAGCTACGTAGAAACTAGTAGGAGGTGTGGAGACGCAAAATGAGCTGGTCCTAAACCTCCATGTGGCAGTTGAGAATCAGAAGGGATATGTCAGCCATGGAGGTTACCCACAGTGTAGTGAAGGCCTCCAGCCCCACACCAAGCTCACAAGCCCAGAGTACTGGTGCTGGGAAGAGGAGACCTCACAACATCTGGCTGTGAAAAACAGTGGGGATTCTGACCATTTGAGTGGGATGGAAGCCTGCGGGAAAGCCACCCACCCGGTTAAGCGGCTGGCAGCACAGACTCACCTGCTCACAGGCACTTACCTTGGGCTCCGGCAGAGGGACGGTGACTCGGGGGGTAGGAGCGGAGTGTCAGAGACATATAGGGAGAGACTGAGGTATGTGGTTTCATGGTGAGTGCTGGAAGACAGCCACCATTTTCCCTGTGTGAGATCTTCCTCCCACGCAGCTGGCCAGCAGGCACCACCTTTCCTCTGCTGAGCCCACCCCTACCATGGCTAAATCTGCATCTGGTTGGTCTGGTGAGCTCCCAGGCTCTGCCATGCTGACTCACTGGAATCCCACCCCAACCAACTCCTTCAACACTGGAGCAGCTAGCCCCACCTGCATTGCACTCTTTCTTGGAAAACGATGGTAGTCCATGGGCCCCAGGTGGTGGCAACTCGTCTTGGTGTACTGAGACTGTTGCTGAGTAGCTCCAGGCTCAGCCCTGGCACCAAACCAGAATCTACAAGTCCTCCCACAAGTCCTCCCACTCTAGTGACTCCCTGCGGCCCTGCATTACCCGACTTGCATACCGCATGAGGCTTTATCAGTGGCTGAACCTTAAGGGAGTGGGCAGATGGCAGCAGGCCGTGGGGTATCCTGGCTTTGTGCAGAGCTACCTCAGGCCTGATACTGGTGGCAGACATCTTCAATTTGCAGCGTGGCCTCCGACATGCTTCCAACTTTAGCACAGGAAGTGAACAACCACGATTGCATTGTGGCTCCTACCAGGTAGTCCGTGGCCAGTCACAGGCAGTGAGTGACCTAGGTCTGCAAAGGAGACCCTCCCAAGAGGCCCCAGAATCAACATACTTGGAGGTTGGCTTAAGACCACGGCAGACCACCACCTGATTAGCTCCACAAACGGCACCCAAAAAGGGCAGTATCCAAAGGCACCAGAGCCCACTGGGGTGAATCCTCCTCCATGGAGTAAGCCCTCCACATAGCAGCCCATCAGCTGTGGATATAGCCAAACCCACAGCTAATCAGCCTAAGGGCTAATCGCCTACTCACATGGGTGCTGGACTTATCATGGTGATTACTTCTTTAGGTCTATAAATGTTGAATAACTATGGTGTACACCTGAAACTAATATAATATTGTATGTTAGCTATATTTTAATAAAAATCTTAAGACAATAAAGAGCTAGTTTCCAACCAGGGGTTATGTGATGTATTCACACAATACAATACTATTCAGTCTTAAAAAAGAAGAAAATGTGTCCATTTGTAACAATATGGATGAACCTGGAGGACACTGCACAAAGTGAAATCAGCCAGACACAGGACAGATACTGCATGTTTCCACTTATACGAGATAATCTAAAAGTAGTCTTGCTCAGAGAACAGAATGGTGGCTTCCAGGACCTGAAGGGAGAGGGAAATGAGGCGTTGTTATTCAATGGGTCTGAGCTTTGAGTCATGCAAGATGAGTAATTTCTAGGGCTCTGCTGGACAACACGGAGTGTATAGTTAACACTGGAGCATTGTGTGCATAAACATTTAAGAGGGTAGGTCTCAGTGTACCTGTAACAACAGCCAAGAAACAAAACAAAACCCCAAAGAGGCACAGGAAACTTGTAGAATTGAGGCATATGTCTATTACCTTGATTGTGATGATGATATCACAGGTACGGGCATATTTCCAAACTTATCAAATCATACACATTAAATATATGTAGATTTTGTAGATCAATTATACCTCATAGCTGTTTAAAAATTTAAAAAAAGAATATTGACCGCTTAGATTTTTGATATTAAAAAAAAATATGTTAACTCTTGGAAAGTCAGTAGCTAGAGGGATTTCTTACATGTGTTCTCTAAAACACATGTTCTAATATTAACATTTTCTAATGTCATCATTAAACATTGTAAAGGTCTAATAATATATTATTATTATATAATTAGTATAATTCGTTATAATAGAATAATATTATGAAACTCTAACAATAACTTCCACAAAGTATTACAATTTCAGGGCTACAAAAATCTCATCAATTACCCAGCCTCCTTATTTTGCTATCATGGAAATTGAGGACACAGAACTAGAGACTTTCCCAGTATCACATCACCAGGCTCCACTTTTTCTATTCCTTGATGCAAGATACTTCTATTAGAGAAAAAAAAGAAGAAAATATCTAAAGAGTGTCCAAAAATAAGAAATCTTCTTTTAAAATAAAGCCTTAGTTCACATGGCAACTCTTCAGAGAGGCCGTCCCCAACAGTTTCTTACTCAGCTCCTTTATCTAAAAAGAATTTAGCTCTGCCTGAGTGGGTGGATTTATTACATTCCAAAGTCTTCTGCACTAAATGTAAGTGCCGGGAGTGCAGGAGTCCTCTCTGTTTTGGTCACAGATATATCCTGACCACCCAGAACAGTGCTTGCTCCTAGGAGATGCTCACGTTGACTGTTAAATGAATAAATGAATGAATAAGCGGATGAATGAAATGAAATCTGGCTGCCACTAGAGATGAGAACTGAGGACTAATGATAGAAAAAACAAAAATTAGATATGAAAAGGCTGTATGTTTTCCTACTGCAATAAAAAATAATAATCAACTGAGTGGGCATTTTGAGAAACTTCACACAAATTCAATCCTCTCACTCTATGAAGGTTAAGAAGATCTGAGATGTTGCAATCTCCTTAATAGCTCCAGAATTTATCCTTAGGGTCAAACTCCTGGTATTTGACTAACTAATTAACTAACTTACACATGCTAGATATTTTATGATAATATTTTAGATATTAGAATGAAAAGTGTCAGAGGTGCCAGCAAGCAGAAGGTGAAGCAATGCACTAGAACCAGATCATCCAACATCATAAATATTCAGCTCTTGACTGTCCTGTGTTGCTTGAATACAGGAATTCAGATCTCGAGATGCTGTTAGGACGGATGTCCTTTTCCAGGTGTTCCAAAACAGCCGAAATTCATGCATGTTGCCTGTCATCTATTACAGGAGTGACTATAAAAATTCAATTTGATTTAATTCAACACAATTTAAGTTATTGAGCATCTAGTTAACAAATTATTACACTGGGCATTTGAGGGAGAGATATATGAAAAAAGTTTAATTCTGGTGAATGTTGGCTGTTTGATGCATTGCCTGTTTGGCACATTGACTGCAAGATGCCAGCAGCAGATAATTTTTTTATCTTACAATTGTAAGGCTGGAAAGATAGGGGTGGAGCCTTTTCTGTTGGATTAATAAGGAGATAATTAAACCCAAATTAGTAAAGGACAAAGATGTTGAATCTGAAAAAGTGTTCGATAGGAATAAAGAGAATTTCAGTGACCAGAATAAGCATTCTCAGTCAAAAGAACAGTATGAAAAATAAAACATTAAGGTGATGAAGAAAGTGGTTCTTTAAAAGGTACAGAGGACTTAAAGATTGTTTTCTTAACATTGATCCTTTAATGTAACTTTCAGTGGATAACCTTGATTTTATGTAAGATCAAGAAATGAGGGTAAAGAAGAATATAGAATTTGCAGATGATGATAAACGACAGAGAAAGATGAAGCTCTAGATAGATGAAGACAACAAAAAGTCATCAGGAGACCCCATTGAGAGCAGAGTCAGCAAGAAAATACACACATGAGGAGCTGAAAATGGAGTATTCAGCATCCAGCAGGGAAGAACCTAGAAAAAGAGGAGAAAAAGGAAATTTATCATAAAATCGCAACAATAGAACAGAAACCAAGACAAACTTTGACAGCTTTAAAGGCATAGTTGGCTTAAGTTTCTAGCGTTTTTTTATTGGTTGGATTAGGTACAAGTGGCTCCATAGGAAGTCAACATGTAATCAAGGGACCATTTCTGCAACAAAACAAACACAGTGTATCTTGGCGGTGGCATAACAGACACCTGTTATGTGTTGTTGGCCTACACAAGGATGCCTGTCCCATTTCTAACAGCGTGGGGCCAGTATATTAATCATGTGGCTTTTGGCTCTAGATAACAGGAAAACCAAAGAAACCAGCTTCAACAACAAGAAAAAAATGTACTACCTCCCATACCAGAAAGTCGGGAGGTGGTAGGGGTGAATTGGGTCTCCAGGATCAGTGAACTCAGCTGCTTAGTGCTGGCAGGATGACCTAGATTTTCATCTGTCTGGTCTGCCATCCTCTGTATGTGCACTAGCTCCCCTCATCTTCACAAGATTGCAGTACAAGCTCCAGGCATCACATCCTCACACAATACCAAAAGCCAAGAGAGAAGTGGCCCCCTTTCAAAGAGAACACAGAACCTAAGCAGAAGCTTCCAACCCCTCACATCTTAGATTGGCAAGAGTTCTATCAAACGTCACTCTTAAACCAATTAGTGATAATTGGATTACCAGTTGGCTTAGATTAATCATGATGTATCTCCAAGAGGCTGGGAGGGTCCGGCGTCCCCGAAGCCAGACAGATTCCTGAATAACAGGGTTTTGCTAGTTAGGAAACAGGGTTTGGGAGAAAGGCTGTTGGGTAGGCAACAATGGTGTCTGCCATAACCTCTCGTTCTTAATTTATATACAATAATATTCACTTTGTGTGGTGGGCAGATCTATTGGTTTTGGCAAATACATAGAGTTGTATAACCACCACCACTACAATCAAGATATAGAAAAGCATAATATGAGTGTGGGTGGATGGGTTTGTGATCAACCTGTAAGGACTTCCTGTTGTGGCATAAACAAGCAAGAGAGAGTCATGGTTCTGATACCTTGTGCCCTTTGCCTTTTACACACTTCCAGGAGGCTGGCCAGGCAGTGTCTCAGTCCAGTATAGGGAGGTACAAACAGCATGTTATGGGGGCTTGAAGGAGGAGACACTCCCACTCTGGAGCTGTGGCTTGTCCTGGGAACTATTTATGGTTCCCAGGTAGTCCACCCAAAAGGCCACTTCTGATTGCTCTGATGGTTGACCAGACGGCTTCCTTTGCTCGCCAGGACTCATAACCCTTGCTTCTTCTTGCCCATGCTTCTTGTTATCCCTCAGCTGGCTGGCTGGGGTAATGCAGGTCCTCTGGCCCGATTCAAGACCTGTTTTCAGCTTAAAGAGGAAGGCTGAGTCTGCAGAGGGCCTTATTCCAGGGAGGACGGGAGAGCTTCCGGATGGCACGGTGCTAACTTGGGTTTGCTTTTTGCTTTTTCTTATGGCAGATAGGTGATGATGACAGACTATTTCAGAAGACAGGCATGGCCTCTGGGATGAGTTTGAATACAACAAATAATATAGTAAAATAAAATAATGATGATAATAAGGACAGCAAACACAGTAGCTAACATTTATAAACTCAAAGACTGTCTGGCGAGTGCAGCTTTTCAGCCCTGTCCAACAATGCTTACAGTGTTTGGAGTATCATGAATGAGCCCAACTGTGGCTGAAACCACAGTCATCTAATCCGGGTTGCTTTCTTCCCAAGAGCTGGCGCCAGTGCTCGTCTTTATTGCCCAGAGCCAGTGCTTACCCATATAGTGCCTTTGTGCAAAGTAGACAAAGTCTCCCCTTCCTCATGATTCTTTATTTCCCATCTATTAGAAAATCATTGTAATATGCAGTAAAATTGGAATAGTGAACATACAAATCCTTGGGGCATGAACTTTGAACAGTGCCCTTTCAGTTGCAACCATCACACAGCTGTGAACAGTAGTCTCAGAACCCAGTTGTTTGGCAGATGAAAAAAGTCTTATTGTCTCAGAAATGTAGCAGGCCTGGACCAGTAGTTTGAAGGGGGTATGGTAGTTTCTTAATTTATTCATTCAGCACTTATGGAGTGGTTGCTATATTATACGTGCAGTGCTAAGTGCTCTGCCAGCATTATCTTATTTAATCGCCACAAAACAACTGGGGACAGGTATTACTTTTATCTCTAGTTTACAGAGGAGGAAGTCAAAGTTTAGACAATATGTACCACTTGCCCTAATTCACATGGTTAGTAACTGACAGCACTTACTTAGACTATTGATCGAGCTGACGGGAAAGTTACCACTCTGCTTCTGAATACATGTGCACGAGTGCACACTTACACATTTTTTTTTACATATAACAATACTGTTGGAATTGATGTTGGTAAATCTTATGGATATTCATATTATCATATTTGTGCATTTTATATATTTTTGTTGGGTTTCTCAGAAAAAGAGAAGGGGGCCCTGTGCTACTTAAGGTGCTTCAGAAGATGATGTAAACACATTAAAAATTGCAAATATTGAGGGAAAAAGTCTTTTCGGACCATATGACTGAAGACAATACAAGTAACTGCTTCAGCAATAGAGGTGAATTGCACGGTGCTTCTGTGTCGCTTCTTCATTGGGGGCCGGGGTGCTTTTGCTCAATTAGGAGGATTTAGCCCCCCCAATTGGAAGCATATTGGCAAAGACTCAAGCCTGAGAGGCTGATTTTTGGCAGCGATAATCCTTAAGATCTCAGGAGAGACCACGTGGCAGTTTCCTCTCAAGCATATGCCCAAGAGGAACTTAGTGGCTTAAGAACAGGTTTTCCTTTCTTTTCGGTTTCTATAGTCATGGGAGCAAAGCTTTGGGCCAATAAAGCACTCTTGCTAAGTCTTGCTATCTTGCCATTTTCTCTGAGGAAGCTGATTGAAGAGAATGAGGACTGAAAAATTTTGCCCAACAGCTTCTTATTTGGTTTGCTTACAAGAAGGACTCTTAATTTAACTTCCTAAGTAGATTTAGCAATTAGAGTTGCCTACAAGAGTTTAACCTAGAGTTTTCCTGAGAGAGTCTCACCCTCCATCGTGTCTGCCTGTCTTGCAGTACTACAGCTGTATAATTGCAGTTAAATTCACATCTTCTTTTCCAAGCAGAAGAGATATACATGACCAGATCCAGGTGGCTGATTCTTCAATCAGTTAGATTCAAGAAGCATGCAGGTACAAAGCATTTTGCTGGACACTCTGGGGTGATGGAAAGATGAGCAGGACGGTCTGGGACCTCAAGACTTCCACAGGTCATTCAATAAATATTTATTAAGTACTTGCCCTTTGCTAGTCTCTGTTCTACGCATGGGAGATACAGCAATAAACAAAGCAGACAAAAGCTCTGTACTTTCTGGTGGGGGAGACAGACAAGAAAGAAGTAAATGTATAGTACGATAGATAATGGTAAGTGCTATGCAGGAACTATTGTAATCTAGGAATACGTATTAAAAACAAACAAACAAACAAACAAACATCCTCTGATGCTATGTGTTGGGTGCAAAGTGCTCTAGGATTACAGTAGGAGACAAAATTCATGGGACAGAGTAGGGAGATTGGTGGAAGAATTTGTGCAAGTGGTGAAACCCTGAAGAAATTTTAGGCCAGATGAATATACCCACAGTATAGGGAGGAAAGGAAGAAAAGCTCCCTAGGAATTGTGAAGCGTTTCAGCAAAGGTCCAGTAGTAAGGAGGGGGGGGAGCATATTCAGAAGAGCTGAATAGCTTACCCCAGTCTCAACAGTGAGTGGGATGACAGATGGAACAGGAACCGGTTCCATCCATGGAAAGAGTTATGGAGGCCAAATGATGGAGGATTTTGACTGCTAGGGAGTATGGGTTGAGCTCTGCAGGCAACGGGAAGTTCCTGGGTGTTCTACATGGTGCGTGCCCTGAACAGATGTGTTCATGGCTGGCAATGTGTCAGACAGTAATGTGTCAGCTGGATGCCCTGTCCAGGTGCACCTGAGGTGGTCCTGGCCCTGATGACTGGCGCCTAGTGGCATTGAAGCAAGAGTTTTTGGTTTCTCTTAAAAAACTGGTAGCATTATCTTATTACTCAGATGATTTCAGGATAACATGCTAGACATTTATATTCAAATGTGATCTTTCCCAAGCCACTGACATTCAAGTTCAAGGGCAGTAAATTGAGGCTCTTACAGACTCACAGCTTCTTCCTTTTACAGCTGGAATGGAGCAACTTGGGAGCTGAAAAGCTTGAGAACTATCAGTAATGCTTAATGATTTCTTGCACCAAGCCTCAGTAAAGGAGATATTGTGGGTTCAGTTCCAGACTACTGCAATTAAGTGGGTATCTCAATAAAGCAAACCATAATCTTTTCGTTAGTGGGGGTCTTGCCTTCAATTAGTAAAAAAATGCTATCTTTGTGATGTGTAATAAAATGAAGCACAATAAAATGATATATGCCTGTATTACGAGGTGTGGCTTCTGTCTTCTCTTGACGAATTGCATATAGAAGATCAAATAAGTTTTGGAAAGGAATAAATTCTACCATCTATACCCTCCTGATATTGCAATTTACCCTGATGGTTCATAAGCAACGCAGAGTCCTAAAGAAAAAAGAAGAAGCAAATACTTCAATTTTATAAGTTTATTTCACTATCACCCCCAGTTGACTCCCCTTTGCTAACTCAGCCAACAAAGATGTTTGGTTCACCCAAGTTTAAAGAAAAGCATTTTCCATTCCCTTGCTCTTTTTCTTCCACATTTTCCTTTCCTATATTTTTTAGGCTCATTTCTGTATCCTCCCTTTGTTGGTGTTTATAGTTTCTGGAAAGGAATAACAGAGAGATGCTTGCATGGGGGTTTTTAGACTTTTTTTTGCCAAACAGCATGTATAATGTGACTCTTTTTCCATCTTTCCTCAAAGTCTTGAGTAAAGTATCCATTTCTCAGAAATGCTGTGTAGAGTTGGCTCTAGCTTTTTGGCCTGTTTCCCAGTGGCTGTGGGCCTGGAACAGGACTGTCCTTGGAGGGTCCACCATACTGGTTGCAGAAAGCAGATGCGATGCACATACATTCTCCCCTCCAACTCAAAGTCCTAGCCAGCCCAGGCTCTTGCTCTCTCCTCAAGGATTAGTAGTGGAAGTCAGAAGCCAGTTGAAGAGGACTGGCAAAGAAATGGGTATTAATATTGACACTTTGGAAGTTCAAAGGCTTGCCAAGACTTCGGTCCTTCCGTTGTTTTCAAGGATTCTTTCAATCAGTCAAAAATCCCAGAATCCTAATCCCATTTGGTTCTACCCATATATCTTCTCGGTGTTTGTTTAAGGATTTTGTTCCCCCTGAAAAACACATGGTAGTTAAAATAATGTAAAATTCCTTCATGGGGAAAATGAGGGAGGGTGACATACCCCAACTTCCCAGAAGAAGTAGACCTGGGTGTTTCAAAGGGGAAGTGTAAGAACCATAAGTAGTAAGGATTCTTGCAATCCCCAAGCTCAAGGGCACTGGTATAAAAAAACTGCTTAGAAAAAAACAAAAACAAATGAAACAGATTATTTGCCATTATATCCCTTCAGATGTTCTGCATGAAACCATCCAAAGCCATGTGTAATTTTGAAGCAGGGTTAAATGGGGTTTAAGAGCTCCAATGGCCTGTGTTTGTCAATTGGTTCTGGTACCAATTCAGAAGTGGGTGTGTGGGGGGCAGGGTGGGGCTTCCCATACAATACCAAGCAATACACTTGAGCTTAATTCTGATACCATCTACCTGGAGAAGTCACCAGAGTCCACAGATTAAGAGTTTGGTCCTACCGGACCATTCCCCTACTCCCCACCCTCGCCCTGCCTTGACTTCAGGTGTCAGTCCAAATCCAGGCTGTTCCCTGTGCTTCTGACCGACCAGCTATAAACCAGAAGCTCCCATAACCCTCTCCTTAGGTTCAATTAACTAGCTAGAACTCAGAGATAACATTTGACTTACTAGAATACCAGTTTATTATAAAGGACACAACTCAGGAACAGGCAGATGGAAGAAATGCCTAAGGCAGCGTACAGGGAAGGGAGGAGCTTCCCTGATCTCTGTGTGACACTCTCCCAGCACCCCCATGTGTTCAACAACCCAGAAGCTCTCCCAACCCCATCCTTTTAGGTTTTTGTGGAGGTTTCCTTACATAAGCGTGATGATTAACTATTGGTGATTGACTCAACCTCCAGCTTATCCCCTCCCTAGGGGTTGGGGTTTGGGACTAAAAGTTCCAGCCTCTAATCCTGTGGATGAGTGCCCTGGCATCAGCCTATCCTGAGGTACGGTCCAAACTCACTCATCGACATAACCTTTATTACTCTCATCGCTTAGAAAATTCCAAGGGTTTTAGGAGGTCTGTGCCAGAAACAGGGACAAAGACCAAATATATATATATATATATATATATATATATATTATAAATCACAATATCACAGTTTGACTCCTGGATCTCACTCTTTCTAGCTCTGTGACCTTGGGAACTCACTTCATATTTCTGTGCGTCAGTTCCTCATCGATAAATGAGGCCAATGAGAGTACCTACTTCACAGGCACGTTATGAGAATGAAATGAGTTAACTCCTATAGAGCCATTAGAACAGCCTAGCGTCTAAGGCTGGCCTTTTATTAACACCTGTGCTATGAGACCTTACCAAAGATTCCTAAGTGCTGTTATAAAACAAAATTCAGTTGAGTACATTTGAAGATTTTATTGGCATTATCCAATGATTCATGAATTAGGGAGCATCCCATGTAGCAAATAGAAAGGAAGTCCGACAAACTGCACAGAATGGGAGGCTTTTATAGGCAAAGGGGGCAGAAAAAACAAAGTTTCGAGAGAAGGGTGGATTGCTTCAGACCAGGTCACCTTCCTTTGGGGAAGAGTATGGGTCTATTAGGGAGATGACCTCACTAGTACTGACCAGATAATTCCAGATTGATTGGTGTTAAGGCTTAGTTTGCTGATGTGGGGCTTAGCACAAACGACTCCATTTTGGGCCTCTTCTTTCTTTAAGTACTGTGTGTAAACTTAGTTAAATTAACAGAGGGGACACGGGAAGCTTCTTCTCAACAGGAAAAAGAGCTTTCAAACATAGGGGTCATATGAAGAATTTTGGAAAAGCTTTCTAGAATCAATTACTGACATGGGGGTGAGGCTCATATTCCCACAAACCAGAGCGTAGGGGTATACCTTACACTTTCTCCTGCAAGGGGGGAAAAGTAGAAGAGGGGACACTAAGACATATTTATAATTCTGTTCTAAGTTTCCTTTTCTAGTACAATTGGGTCATTTGCCTTTGGCAGAGCTTATATAATAACTAAAACTCAGGAAAGTTGTGGGTATACTGTGTTTCCCAGGAAAATAAGACCTAGAGGGACAATCAGCTCTAATGCTTATATTAATTTTTGCTCCAAAAGACGCATTAGAGCTGATTGTCCCGCTAGGTCTTAATTTTCGGCAAAACAGGGTACATTTAGAGGGACTTGGGCTTGAACAGATAACCTGAGTGCCATTTCAGAAAGTCCTGCCTGACTCTAGGTTGTCTTACTTGCCCCCCACCTATGAGCATTGAGCTGCATGTGCAGGGTAGGCTTTGAAGAGGCTTAGATGTGAGGCTTTGTCTCTTTCTCTCTCCTCTACCTCCTTACTCTCACATACACACACTCTCCTGGCCTGTATCAGCAATAGCCTCCAGTTTTGAACACGAAGGATATTTGTTGCATGCAATCGTTTTATAAAGCTGGCTTATTTCCATTGTAAATACTCAGGAAATTGGAAGTGAAAGAGAAAGGTGTTTCCACATCTGAAGCTACAAAAAGGCTGTGATTCATTTTTGGTCTCTTTATTAAGAAGCCTAGTCTCAGTTAGATAATTTGCAGCAAAGTTTTACCCTGGAGCAAGTTTCCTCAGTCATGTTAAATTCATGGGGAAAATCCTCCCAGGATTTCGAACTGAAAAATAGATAGCTTTAATAACAGAAACGCTGATGTAAAGAGCAGGGAAAGGTGGCATGTTCTAACCATTTAGGGAAAAAATGGGTAAGATGTTATTAATAAGCCCTGCTATATTTTTATCTTACCATTTTCTTCATCTGAAGGAATACTGAGATGAGCTTTTAAATTCTGAATGATTACCTGACAGCTCCTATCTCTAGGGCAAATTATTAGCAAGGGTTTTATTTTGCTATTAACTTTATTCAAAACTCAGAGGACACACACTTACCCGAGCCCAGAGGAAGACATCAAATCTGCAGACAAGAGTGCCAGGAACAGAATGTCAGAACCCAGCTTACTTCTAGATTCTTTCACGACCTGTGTGGACATTGACCTTCTTATCAGGTCATTGAAGCTGGGGCAGGCTTGGCAGGGCCTCTAGCACCCTCCTGGACAAGGTCCCAAACCTAACTTCCCATCTCCATCTCTCACCATTCCACCCTAACCCATTCCACCACATACCCTGTATTTGTTATGCCAAACTGTCCACTGGTCCTAAATATGCCACATTTTGAACACTCTCCTTCCACCTACCTTTTCTATCTGGGTAAGCTTCAACATATCTTTTCAGACTCATCTCCAACGTGACTTGCTTCCAGAAAACTTTCCAACCCCAAACAAAGCTAGTGGCATCTTTTTCTGCTCTTTCGTAGTACTGAGTACCTGCTTCTTTGTGGCGCTTAGTAGACTGGAGAATTAGTTTAGTGGAGTATTAGTTTAGTTTGACTTCTGCAATTACAAGAGGTGCTCAAAGTGGTTACCATCAGCGTCCCACTTCTGATGATGGCGAACTACTGATTACGGCGAACTACTGCTCGAGCAACGTTGACCAGTGTCCACTAGTACACATTTTTTTGGCATCCCTGTATATACATACACACATATATGTATATACATATAGTTTTTGATCTTAAAACTATATTTTTGTTTCACAAACTTATATAGGAATTTTCTTCACATTTAGAAGAATCACTCCTCGATACAAGGCTTACTCACACCTTTGAGTTTTTTCTTCCCCTTGCCATCAGCACAAGCTTTATGAACAACAGATGTTTAGCTTTTGCTTGAAGTGAATTTTTTCTTTAAGCAAGAGGCAGGTGTGTTAAATCTGTCATTTGTGTGATCCTGACATAGCTTTGTTTTTAAATCCATAGGGCTCTTTCATACCTTGCAGTTTTTGAACAAACTCATTTCAAGATTCTGCAAATATGAATAAAAGGAATTTGTAATGTTTTAGGATTTCTGTGAGAAGGCACTAAATATGATAAGCAATGAGAAAGACAAAAATGGTTGCATTTTGACTTAATTCTGGCTGTGCTCAAACGCCATGTAGGCATCTTTTTCCATCGCTTCGTAAAACTACATTAAAAACTTTGGCCTGCCTGGGTGACTCTGGCTCTCTCAACAACCCAAGTATCCTTTGCACCCCTCCTTCTTCAGGAGTGACTCATACATAAACTTTCCTTATGCTTGTGTTTGGAAATTTGCCAAAATTTCTGTCCTGCAGAGTATTTCTTTCTCAAGTTTGTCTTGGAAGAGTTCATATTTTACCCAAAAGTAGTCACCCAAGGCCTTCTGATTCTCAGTGCTCAATGGCAGAGGTAAGAAGACAACCCAGAGAATTTACCAGCATTGCATTTGAATTCCCATCTGTGATGGGATAAATACAGAGTAGACATATTTGGATGGGGTAGGGTGGGAAAAAACATTCCTAGCTTCAGCACTAATTTTCATAACCCTTAATAGAAAGATGAAAGAATGCTTTGTTCAAGTCTCGTAAACGGTGCCTTTTGGCAGAACAGCCTCTTGAGGCTTCAGTGTCTCTAGAGTTCCAAAGGTTCAGGCTCTCCATTTATTTCTTTCTGCTGTATTTTTTTTTCAGGTGTACAAAACACTGTAATAGGTAGACATTTACACCCTTCACAAAGTGACCTCTATACCTTTTCACTTCCCCTCTCCATGGCTCTCTCCTCTATGCCCATCCCTGCCCTGCCACTGAAACTACACAATCCAAATTCTTCTTATGGCCCTGCCTCCTCTTATGGTACCATTTTGATTGACTTCATCTCACCACCAAAAGCATGTTGTCCCCCATTTATCGCTTCCACATCCTTCTCACATTTGTCCTCAGCTCACTATAATCTGGCATCCTTGTAGTATGCCCTCACTTCTCATAATGTGCTCACTCTTTCTTAGAACCTGGGACCTCCTAATAGTGCCGTCTTATGGCCCTTTCTTGGTACTCCAACTCCTTGACTCTCCTAGTCTTTGACATAGCTGATCTGCCCATTTGAAGTGGTGTCCTGGCTTAGCTTTCCGTCTCTTGATTTTTCTTACCCATTTGTTCTTTCTCAGACTGCTTAAGTCTACTGTAGATGTAGGTCTTCCAGGCTTCCATCTTCAGCTTTATTCTTTTCTCCCCTTTAATATTCTCCTATAGATAACTTCTTATATTGTCATGTGTTCAAATAACAAATATGAGTCACCAAATGCTTTTTACCTTTATCATCCTTTGAAAGTTCCAAAACGTTTTCAACTGACTCTAGGTTTGCCTGTTACCATGCATCTCAAATACATTATGGCCATAACCACATTCAAGTTCCTCCCGACTCCCACGGTTTGCTCCCGTTTGTCCCTGTGAAAGACTACCTATTCCAAGCTAGAAACAGAATTTTTATGACTTGTCTGTCTCACAGATGGTATTTCTGAAATCTTTTGACCTCTCATTCTTTTTATGTTGGTAAATGATTAAAATTGAGTTCCCTATCTCTGTTCTCTTCCTGCTCCTGTGTATCCTTTCCTGTGGTAGGAAATCTCAGTGTAAGAACCAAATCTGATTGCTTCTCTTCTGTCCCAAAAGTTCCTTCAGTAGTGGAGAAACAAGTCCAAGTTAAACCTGAAATTCAAGGTCCCCCACTACTGTAACTGCAGCCATGTTTCCTCACAGCTTAATTTCTTACCACTTCATTGACAGCAGGGGATGGTCCAGCCCCATCAACCTGCATTCTAGCCATGCATGTGCCACGCTTTTTTCCCTGCCTGGTAAAATCCAACGAGAAAAACCAGCTCGAAGTTCCTTTGTGAAACATCCTTATCTTTGGTCTGTAATCCAAAATTAATCACCGTGTTTTCTGCCTTCATCGTACTTTCCTTATAGTTCTATTATATATACCACCTTGAAATATAGTGACTTTGATATTGGTCACTGAGCTTAAGGAGTCCATGGTCTAATGGGGTGAACAATATTATCTTCTCCATTTGTTGGCCTGTCATCCATCCATCCAGTTAGCATTTTGAGACTAACACACGTAAGATCTCCTCCAGTGCTCCTACTCTACAATTTTGAATATTATTTAACTTCTCTATATAGAGAAACTAGTATACGTTACAGGCTAAGTACACGATACAGGCACCCTGTATCATTCATGTCTTAATCATTGCTAAGTTTCCAATGCTCAGTAACTTAGTAACTTCAATAAATGTGTTGAATGAACAAATGAGGTAATTCCTAGAAATTGATGGAAGATTGATTTAGCTATAGGAATACAGTCACACGTGACATAATGACGCTTTGGTTAATGATGGACAACATATATGATGGTGGTCCTACAAGATTACAATGGTGCTGAAATTTTCCTTTTGTCCAGCGACATCATAGCCATTGTCATGTCGGAGCAGAAGGCCAAGCTATTTTTAAAATATAGTGTCACTTAAGTGTACAGTGTTTATAAAATCTACAGTAGTGTACAGTCGTGTCCTAGCCTTCACATTCAATCAGTCACTACTTACTGACTCACCCTGCAAGCTCCGTTCTTGTTAAGTGCCCTATACAGATGTACCATTTTTTATCTTTTATACTGTACTTTTACTGTACCTTTTTTCCTTAGATTTGTTTAGATGCACGAATACTTACCATACTTCTGTTACAATTGTATACAGTAATCAGTACAGTAGCATGCTGTACAGGCTTGTAGCCTAGGAGCTATAAGCTACCCCATACAGCCCAGGTGTGTAGTGGGCTGTACCATCTAGGTGTGTGTCAGTGCCTCTATGATGCTCCCACCACAACAAAATTGCCTAACCCCACATTTCTTAGAATGTATCCCTGTCGTTAAGCAACACATGACTGCAATTGGAAAACAAATCCCTGTCTCTCAATTTTTAAAAATTTATTTTCTTGAAATAATTGTGCTTGTACTAAAGTGAATTTTTGTAGCAGTTGAAATTATTTCCTTCAACTGCTACACGTAATTATCAGTTACATATATTATGTGCAGTGTTCTCTGCTCCACACAGCATTTCCGGAGCAACACAAATTAGCACACACTGGCATGCTTAGAAGGCGAGTTGTCCTGTCGAACAGTTAGGTCCTAGCAGCAGAAGGCGAGTTGTCCTATCGAACGGAGTTCTAGTCTGTCACCTGAGATCACTACTGCTGGGACCTAGACAGGTACTTATCTCTCCTGACCAGGCAACTAACCAGCAGCAATGTCTGGGTTTAAATTGTTCATTTCCAACTCTGCCATTCCTTTTCCTTCTCCAATACCTTCCAGTCCTTTCTCTATTTCTCACTTTTCATCTGGTTATATATATTACCCCATTTTCACCTGCTTTCTAATTGTATAACCAGAAAACATAGAAGAGTGAGTAAGTCGATGAACATTCTCTTCCACTAGGGTCAATACCTGAAACATTTTCAGATTTTCCAAATAGGACCAAATTAGATACCAACTATGATGTTATCAATGCTCTTTTCTTTTAAATGAATTACATTGGCTTAAATAACAATAATGGTGATGATACAAACACCCGTGGTTGCTTTAAGGTCTTTATTATCTTGAATATAAAAGACAAAAGTCCTCTAGGATATAACAGAGTTCTTTATGTGGAAACATTACTTTTTTGACAAGTGAAAAAATAAATACCTCTTGGGATAAAGGCTTATATGCTAATATGTGCCATAAAAAAGTAGAGTTTCAATATTTGACAAAATGTCTGTGCAAAGAAACAAATGCATAAGCACATTACTGCTACATTAAGGCAATATGAAAAGTCTACTCCGAAATCTCAGGAAAGTGACAGTGTAGGTTTCTAGCTTTAAGTTAGCTAGTATTGCACCCAATAAGGTCATCTAGGTTTCCGGACATCCTAGAAAACCCACAAGCTGACCAACGTCCAAAATGCCCAAGTGGGAGTGGAAAACATGATTAAAAATATAGAAACAAAAAACCTGAAACCCCTCTAAGACATATAGAGGGGTCAACAGAAAGTTAATACTTAAGCATTTACAAAGAAAAAAGCATACAATAGCTAGATACCTATAATAAGGCTGTAAAACGCTTGATGGCTCAAGCAGAAGCAACCCCACTGGGTGACGCTGGAGTAGAGTGCTCGGGAGAACTGAAGAAACACCCTCCTGCGGACACCACGAGACTTCATCTCAGTGAGCAACAATCCCTTCCCCCCAAAAGGTGCTCCCTTTTCAATCTTAAAATATTCCACCAACTCAAGAGGCACAAGGAGTGCTGACTAGTCTGCAGAAATCTTTTAACCAAATGGGTAGCGTTTTATAATTGAAAGGCTTGGGGGTAGGAGAGGGGGAGGGAAAAGGAACAGGAGACCACCCACACCGAGTTATCTGTTTTCCACTAGCCAGATTGGTTTAAATCTGACAACTCTGTGGTCAAGTTTTTTTTAAAAAGTCACAGAATTGATTTTAAATGTTTGCCTTCCACTCATACTTGAACAAGTTATAAAAACAGAAATGACATTAAAACTGACTATTTAAGAAAAACTTTCCTATTAAAAATGTTCAGAGCTCTGTGACCATACCAAAACAAACAAACAAACAAACAAAATCCAAGTAAATTCTTAAAACCAATTCTTACAAAATTGGCTACAAGTAGAACTTACCTTGGGATACGCTAAGGAAACGTACAACATCACTTCCTAAAAGGTACCCACTTTTTGGCTCTGTTGCCACTTAACTGACATCGGAGATTTTACTTATTCCTTTACTTGATCATAATAAGAATGAAAAGTCCGAGGAATGTATCTCTGTCCCGAGGTCTTCCTGGTCCCCACCACAGGAGGGGCTGATGGCATGTGTTGGTGGTGAGAAGTATCGTATTCTTTTTATTCTTCCTTTTTCTTTTTTAAGCATTGCATGGCAGATGGGTGTTGGGAGTATTTATTTTTCTCCACGAGCTATCATTTTATAGTTTATAACAGTGCGGTTCATGGAAACGACCTGCCTAGTACGCGACGGCAGATCAGATGACAGTCAGATTGAGGAGGCTGGTGTGGGTTGGGAGATAGACGTGCTGCACGTGTTCCACCCGCGACCGGCAGACTGGACACAACTGGAAGAGAAGCCAACAACACCGTGAGGACACCTGCGTGGATCTGTGTCTTCAGTGTTCACCCGTGCTTCCCATCAATTCTGTTTTCTAAACAAGTTGTGGTCATAATTATTTCTAGCTTTTAATTGACAGAGATCTTTGGTTTCTAACTGGTTTGAAAGTTTACACTTTACAAGGAACTAAAAATGAGTATTAGGAAGTATATAAGTGGTAAGGAAATTAATTAGGTTTTTCATCAAACTTTTAACGAGGCACAATGGGTAAACTGACCCCCAAAGACATCCTGCTGCTGCTGCACAATGAGGCTGTGGTCCCTACGTGGGGGGACCCCCACAGGCAGTGATGCAGAGGCCCAGCTGACTGACTCAGGCCAGTGTCACTGGGTCGAGGCCACATGGCCAGCGAGCGTGGCTCTGCTCCTGTAGTCACAGCTCCACATCCCTCACTGGCTTCTCAACGAGCACATCCCTTCCTCAGGCACAAGGGGTGGGAGCGTAAGACATGAGGGTCAGACTATGTGGGCAGAAAAACACAAACCCATGATGGCTCTGGGGAAATAACTTGACATAGCAGCATAATCTACTCTTAGGAAGGACGGAGGCATCCTGTCGGCTCGTTACATAGCCCTAAAAATAGCTCTGAAATTAGCACTTTCTGAAGGACTAGATGTTATTCAGGGCTAGTTTTACATAAAACCATAGTGAAACTTAGCCAACAGTTCTGGGAAATGAAAATGAATTGAAAAAGAAATATCGTAAGAGGAAATGTAAGGTGCAAGAAAGGAAAAAAGTACTATATATTAGTTGTTTTTATTTTTGTGTATTAATATTAAAATTAGTTTGACTTGCTAAGGAAGAGTCCATCCAAGGGGCCCCTGGAGGCACACAGAGCAATGAAAGGAAGTTAATCACAAGTAATCGCAGAATAAACAACCTACCCAGGGATAACTGAGAGTTAACTATAACCCAAAACTCTAAGTATTCTTTCCCAAATATTTTAAGGCATAGTAAAGACCATCCTCGTGTCAGCAAATGGGAAACAACATGAAATGGAACAGGCGGCACTGGACCAGCCCTCGGGAGGCCTGAATTCTCCTCTCTCACTAAGGCATGAACTAGGTGCATTACCTTATGAATCTGAGCCTTGTTTCCAGCACTTGGAAAAGTCTATGGTTTAGAGTAATTACATTATTGAAAATAGTACGCTAATCCAAAATGTTTCCAAAGGGCAATACGTTCCAAGTCACGGAACACAAAGGCCCTTTCCAGGCGGAGGTGGACACTCTCGGTTTGTGCATTAGTGAGCCATCACCGGTTCGGAGCAGGTACTCACGCACTCACTGTAATCTGCAGGGTAAGTGAGGCTGCCAGGGAGAAGCAGGCCAGCTGACATCCCCTCACCTGGAGCTGAGTGGCACAGCCCTCGCAGCACACAGTGTGGCCACAAGGACAGAAGGCCGAGTTGATCTCCAGCTCGCAGCACACCATGCACAGCATGGCTTCCTTCAGCTTGCGCAGTTTCTCCTGGAGCACCCTGGTCTGCTGGCAGCTGAGGCCCTCGCAACTATTGCAATTCAGGCCACTCTCGGAGGACTTCAGGGGAGAGTTGGGAGGGCTGTGGTCACTTCTCGAGACGAGGTCCACAACGCCGGCATTGTACAGAGCCCTCCTGGCGTGGTCATACACCTCCTTCGAGGTTCTCTTAATGTCAAAGACATACTTCTTGCCAAGGTTAATGTTTTCATTCAGAAACAGAGATGCCAAGTGGCCCTTCAAGTCTCGGCTGTACTGCATCATGACGGCACTGGTCACGGTGTCACACCTGCAGGGAGAGAGTGAACAGCTAACCTCAGTACCGACAAGCCCGGCACTGCCAAGATTCAGACCGTCAAACACACACGTGAATAGGAATATTCATGTCCGCAGACATTTAATGTTCTTGTTTGTAGGCTTGAAAGCAAATTCTTCCTGTTTTACACGTGTGAAAGATTTAAGTGATTCCACCTCTGATAAACCCGCCCTAAATGTCGGGGGAGTGAATGTGCCTCTGAACCTGCAGGGCCGTGAGCTACAGTACAAAGCAACTTGTGACAAGAAAAAGGATATTTTTCTTTGAAGTCTTGGCTTCATTTAAACATTTCCTACAAATTTTCCATTCTGCTCCACAATTTGGGTGTCTGTTTTAATGTAAAAAAGGTTTAGGTTGCCTGTCAATTAAATTTCTTAGCTTTAATTAATATTCCCAATATTTGAGTGAAACTACAACTCTACTTTAAAGCACCCTCTGACATAAGAGTATCAAAACTGTTATTAAACAATCCTTACGATGTAGTGAGGATTCAGGATAGCAGCTCATCCAGAAAGGAAAGGTGGAAACCACCCCAAGTTGTCTTGGGGAGAGGAGGTGCTACGAGGAGGTAGGGAAGAGCTAAGCGGGGGGAGATGTCTGTGCAGCTTCATACACGTACACTTTCTGGTGGGAGAGAAGGCCGATGCTGATAAGGACGCCACTGCCACGGCAGAAAGGAAATGTTCCGAAGCAACCGATTTCTTAGATTCTGTACAGGATTCACTGAGCCGATGCTACCAGAGACTGCAGGAGCCTGACTGTCGCCTGCAAACCTCAGAGCTGTGGACAGAGGCTAAGGTTAGGGGTAAAGAGCAGTACGTGCCTGTAGAACGCATGCGTCTCCGTGATGGCTCGGTAGAGCCCGCTGGCAGCCCTGGTGCTGATCATCTTAAACAAGAGCACGATGCTGTTCCCAGACTCCTTGGTGACGGTTAAGTACACATTCTTTCCTGACTGCGTGGCCATCTGCACTACGGGGTAAGCGATCCTGAAAGATGGGAAGAGAAAAGTGAGCAAGTCCAGGAGAGATGTGTCCCTCTGCGTGTGCCTTTGCAGGATTCTCGTGTGCTCATGACCCAGCAGGAAAATCCCACACTCAGTCTGGGGCTAGCATTGAAACACTGTGCTCCCCAGTGATAAGGCATATTGGAAGGCAGTTGTGAGGCAGTCAGTGGAGAGACGTGTTGGATTAAGTTCTGTGTGTGTGTGTGTGTGTGTGTGTGTGTGTGTGTGTGTGTAGGTGAAAATGAGATTTTATAGCAGTGAACAACTTATTTGAAAAATATTAAGTCTGCCACATCAACACACTTGAGTTAATATTTTAAAAAATAATTAAATGGTTATCAAAGCCTAAATAAAATGAATGTACGTACTAAAATGAAATAATTTTCTTCCTAAAGGATGACTGTATAGTAAATCACCCTCCATGTTCTATTTTCATGATCAGGGCTACAAAAGTATACATATATTTAGGGCTGAAAAAATTTAAGACTTGGGTTACCTATTAATTGGGCTAAAGTCGTCTTTACAAATTGAGATTCCTTCGGGCCCAACCCCAATAAGGAGTTTCTGCCCTTCGCTGTCCCTCACAGAATGCCATTCTATGCCATAGTTTTCCATTGCCGACACAATCTGCAAAACTTGGTATTCGGCCGAAGCCTGGCTGGTCCCCTCCAAGTCCTTATGTTTTGCAACAATGCTGCAGGACACCAAAAAGACAGAGAGGTACACAGAGAGATTAACTCGTGCAGCCTGCAGAGATCACGGGTATCATTTTCACTAGTGAATTACACTGACATTGCCATTTATGAATTATAAGAACTTAAAGCTATATATTAATTGATGTTTCATTTATTTAGCAAATTTACTGTAAAATACTTCTAAGACACCATTCAAGATCTTATTAAATATTCAGTAGTAAAAACTATTGGAGATATTGGAAGAGGGTGATTCGGAAGAATTACGGGACATCTGTAAAAATACACGTACGTAATTTCTATGAAAAAATGCAGGATTTATTTTATCTACTGCGGCGGACAGCCTCTAATATAGTCCATCTGGATCCCACTGCCTGGTGCTCTCACCCTTGGTAACGTCCTTCACTGGAGTGTGGGCTGGACGAATAACTTGCTTCTAATGAACAGAATATGGCAGGAGTGATGGGATGTCACTCACTTCTGAAATTAAGTCAGAAAAAGACTTTGACTTCCATCTCGGTGCTCTCTTGCTCTGACGTGGATGGCTTGTCCTGGGCGAAGCCAGCTACCACGTAATGAGACAGCTCCACGGAGAGGCCCATGTGGCGAGGGAACAGGGCCTGCCAACAAGCCACATGAGTCAGCCTGGAAGCGGGTCCCTCCCTCAGTTGAACCTTCAGTTGAGACGGAGTTCAACCAACAGCTTGACAGCAGCCTCGTGAGGGGTCCTGAGCCTGAGAAGCCAGCGGCCAGGACCAGATTCCTGACCCACAGGACTGGGAGATAACGTTTGCTGTTTTAAGCCACTAAGTTTCAGCGTTACCTGTTGCCGATGAATGCACAATTAAGACACCTATGTTAGGTCTCTTGGTTTAATCCTTGATGGGATGAAAAAAATTCCAATATGCATGATAAACTTTTTATGTCAGGAGATCTGCATTCTTAAAAGGTCAGAGATTTTTAAAATTCTGATTATATAGCATTTCATGTAAGGGCATTTATTTGTGTGGATTATGTGCGGTATTTATAAGTTTCTCAAAGAAAAGGCTAAGAATCTTTTGAAAATAACTGGTTGAATGGGGTAATGGCCTAGACTTAAGCTCACAAATGATCTCTATATGCCACAGATTCATTTTCTTCTGGAAATTCTTACAAATTTGCTAGGTCGATAGGTATAAACACCTGTTCAAGGCGGCACTGGAGAGCTCCTTTGCACACAGCTCCTCGTAGCTGTACTTGGCAGTGTTCTGATTGTAGTCTCCAAACTTGGTCTGGGCCAGGAGGGCGCTGAGTTCCACTGCCTGCTCTGGGGAACACTGGAGGTGGCCAGCCAGGAGGGCCTCCTTGATATGCAAGAAAAAGATATGCCTGCAAAGCAATGCAGGAATGAGGTTATGCTGGGAACTCCACCTGCTTAGTATTTTCACAATCCCTTTGAAGTTAGCCAAACAGAGCAAGTTTAAAAGCCACCTGGAAAATGCTTACATTATAGAACCTTTTCTATCATGAATATACAGGTAAAATAAGTCTCAAGACTAAGTTTCTCTGGAATGAAAAGTGTAACCCAAACAAAACAAATCTAAGACAAATTCAGTAACATTCAAGTTATGAAATAAGAAGTAATTATACACAAGTTTCTGCATTATAATTTTTAAAAGAAATGACCTTAATCAGAAAACTTTATCTTGACATGGAATTGCTATCTTGAGATCCTCTTCTTTATTCAAATGACCCCCAAATCTCTAGTCTTAGCCCCACCTTCCCTCCTAGGAATCATATTCAAATGTCGCAATGCCTATCGACTTCGCTTAAGATGTTTTTAGTATCTCAATTTTAATTCATTCAAAACCAAACTCACTGTGCCTTCCTTCCCCAACCCACTTTTTCTCCCAGTAAAAATCAGTCTTGTTTGTTATTTTTCCCAGACTCACTTTGACTCCATCTTATTTCCACCTACTTTTCTATCTCTGAAAACTCTTCCTACTTTTACCTCGTCTGCCCTACTTGCATCTCTAAATTGTCAGAGAACTGACAGTATCCTCTAAGCTGGTCCTCCCCGACTGTGTTGATCCACTTTCCAAGTTGCTTGCTTCTGCTATGCACTTGCCATTTCTCTGCCCAAAATCCTTCAAGGGATCCCACTGTTCCCAAGAAAGCACGCTGTCAGTATGAACCCAGGCTTCTCCACGCGCTGGCCCCAACTTTCTAGCCACATCTCCTGTCAGTCCCACTAGCCACTATGCCCCAGGGAAGGAACAATTCCTCTTCCTGGAAAGACCAAGCACACTCAGGCCCCGGTGGCTGGTCTCGCTGCTCCCAGTCCTGAAGGCTGTTCTTTCTGCCCCTCATTTAGCTACCATTCCATCTATATCACATGCAAACTATTTATTTCTCTGTTATGGTATTTGACTTCTAACTTCTTCAGTGCCTCTACTATCAGAGAACTCCATAAATTTAAGTAAAACTGCACAGTGTCTGCAATTAGTTTATATTCATGTCCACCTGTTTCATTCTATTTGACCTGTCCTAACTGTATACAACATTCTACATTGACTACATATTCTACATTTACTACAAGGTGTGTCATACTCACACATTCCTGGGACACATTGTTGCCTACCAATACGTATTGTCCAAGATTCTCAAGACAGCATCTGAACGGCCATAGATTGGCCTCAGTTACAGAACTTGTCTCTGGCAAATGTATAGGTATAACCTTACTTTGATGACTTGTTATCAAACATGCTTAAATGCCACAATATTCCTTCCATTAACAAATGAACTGCGGCCAATGGTGAAGCTCTGAACGCTGCTCTGAACAGAGCTCGTAAGTTCAGCTCCCCACTTCAGCTGGACACCCTATGCCAGACCGCAACACTGCTTTTATTCACAGACCAGCCTGTGTGTAACATTCCAGGTAGAGAGGACAACACGAGTAATGTAAGAAAGGAAAGAAGAAAGTGAGGCTAGAAATCCAAGGAGGGACTCTATGGAGTCTAAAAATGTCAGACTGACAACAGCCATTAATCTTCCTCTGAGAACTGTTTAAATTTAATGTTTCATGCCTTCTATAATGATAAAGAAATGTTTAAAATTATCAAACTCTGCCAAATACTGCAGTTTGTATTATTATTATTATTATTCAAAACCCCCATGAAGAAATCACAGTAAGCATGCACAATAGCAATAAAAAAAGAATGGTTTTTATTAACCCAAACATCTGCTAGTCTTTAAAGTATTTCTGACATACTGCTAAACTGAGAAGGGGGGTCCCTTCTGGGGCAAAGAAATAATCACAAAAATAACTTGTTGTAAAATAGCTATCTGAGGCCTGAGGCCCAGCATTCCCATTGATTTTGGTGTTACACCACTGCTTTAGCCCTCAGAATGCTTCTTAGATGACCCTTCAGTCAACTTCACCCTGGTTAACAGACCTTTGTCTCTGTATTCATCAGGGGGCATGTTAGTAGAAAATGAAACTCTGAATATATGCTGACATTAAAGGAGAAATTACATGCTGAAGGATTGTCAGAGTATCACCACAAACTAAGTCTTCTCAATTTAATCACTGCTTATGTGAAAGTGTCTTTTAAGTGATTTCCCAAGTATTAAGTTAGAGACCAGTTTCTGCTTTATTAAAGAATTAAGTATAGCTTGAAAAAGAGTTTCAAAATCAATCCAATTTCTTTTTCCAGACTATTCATGCCCACTTCTGGTGAGATAGCTGCCAAAACCAAAGGCAAATAGCAGCAGTAACAAAATACTAACAGGTGGTCAGCGGCTCGAGAGTCACGCTGATCCAGGCTGATCCTTTCCCGGCATGTAGGTCAGAGTTGGAAAAAAAGGGGATGGGGGACAATTGGCTTTTCCTACATATTCCACATTCTAGGCTGAACTGCAGTCAATACCCTGTGAGCAGAAAAAACTTCCTCATTACTGGTGACATAAACTTTCTGATAAGGGCCCTTCCTGCATTTTTCAGTTTCATGGCTATAAAGCAATCTTTTCATTTCAAGTCAATAAATATTTGTCGTGTGTTGCCTCTGTGCCAAGCCCTACCCAGGGTGAACACGTCTGATTGCCCCTTTACAGATGAAACTGACAGCCTTTTAGCGGGAAGGAACACATCCTGTCAAAATAACTCCGGACACAAACTGGCTTTTGGGGGACCAGCTTATGCTCTCCAGAAGAACAGCACAATGGAGCAGTGACAGCAAAGGTCACCAGCTGTGACCAGCCATCAGCAGACTATTTAACGTGCTCTTTCCAAGAGGGAGGATGGCAGAGCACAGACACACATTTCCAACAAGGAATCTAGTGATGGCTCAATAGTTAAGGATGGTTTTTGAATCAAGTATTTTCTGATTACTTTCTCTTGAACCATCTGGCTTATAACTGTCTGGCTCATGGATTTTCCCCCCTCCTTTTCTTGTAAAGTGGGTGAAAGGTTACTAATAATATCAAAAATAAGCAGATGTGGTCAAAGAAGTCATGCCTGCGGTGATTTTTTTTTTTTTTAACTAAAGATCAAAAGTAGTTGACATATCTAATTTAATTTAGGTTACATGCTCGAATCACAAACAGAATGAAAGCCTTTGGGGAAAAAAATTATTTTCTTTGTCTTCAGCAAATGTCTGTGGATATGTCCTATAGACATATGCTCGAAGTGCATTTTCTACACATTCTCCTGGTTACCCCTGAAATTCATGATTCTTCAAGTTTTACTCAGTTATTATCCTAATAAAATGCATATTTTCAATATAGGGATCACATGTTGGCACCCCAAAAGAAACATTCTGGCTAACTCATACCTTTGCTTCATGGGTACAAATGAATTCACACTTACTGTAGCATTATGGAAGATTTTTTAAAAATGGAAGGAATATAGGGATCTGACAAATTGTAATTTTAAAAAGAGTCACATATTCTTAATATATTTTTGTTCCTCTATTCTAAAAATTAATTCCTTTCCATAGCTTTAAGGAATTAAGTCATTTACTTTTTAAGAATTGTAATCAGAGAACTCTCCTCTACACACTGGCTTGCCTCATAAAGAAATTATATAATAATCAAAGCAGAACTTTCTGCAAACCAATTGGGAGTTGTCTCTCTGCTCATCACTAATGGTTACTCTCAATTACTGCCCTCCAGGTATCTTCCCAGTTACATCATTTTAAAGAACTTTCTGTGACACAAATGTAAGATAACTATATCCATATGTACTATTAAACTCAAAATTTAAGTAACTTAAAACATCTTTAAAATGGCTAAGTAACTATTTTTAAAAATGTTCCACTCCCAATATTGACTGTATTCCTCCCCGCAAAAGACTCAACTGAACCTGGCCATCAGTTAGTAATGGCTGGTTTGTCCTTCACCCAGTTAGACCCCTACTAGATCACGCGTTTGCCTGCCTCAGTCCAATGAGTCACTTAACCACATCAGTTTATTTTAAACCAAACTCTGACTGCCAAGTTATATTTTAAAACTATCAAATCAAAACAAAATTGCTGTAAGAGTTTTTTTGTTTTGTATCTTAAATTCCAGGGAAACAAAAATCAGTTCAAGATGGATCATAGGCCTAAACGTACAAAAGCTATAACCATAATGCTTTTAAACCAAAACACAAGAATGTATCTTCATGATATGGGGGTAAGCAAAGGTTTCACAGGATGCAGTCAGCAAAAATTGTAAAAAAAAAAAAAAAGATCAATTATACTTGACCAAAATTAAAAACTACTTCTCAAAAAGCATCAAGAAAACAGGTAAGCCACAGGAGAAAATACAGGATTTACAAAACATATACCTAAACTGGTATTTGTACAGCTCAAAAATAAAAGCAACAACTGAATAAAGTGGGTAAATGACCTGAATAGGTAGTTCACAAAAGAAAAGCCAAAAAGCACATGAAAGAATATTTACCATTAATAGTCAGTAGAGACATACAAATTAAAACCGCATTGTGCTACCACTACACGCCCACCAGAAGGCTGGCAGGGATGTGGAGAAGCTGGACTCTCATCCATTCTTGGTGGGTGTACATGATAGTACACGTGTTTGGGGAAAACGTCTGGCAGTTACTCATAAAACTAAGCGATTACCTCCTCTATGACCCAGCTATTCCAGTCTTAGCTATTTATTCAAGAGCAATGAAAACACGTATCTACCAAAAACTTGTACATGAATGTTCATAGCAGCTTTATTCGTAATAGCTGGAAAGCAGGTGTTCACCACCAGGAGTATGGATAAACAAGCAGTAGTACATCCATACAATGGATACTACCCAGCAATAAACAGGAATAAGCCAGACATACTCGTATACGGTCTGATGGACCTCAAAAATGTTATGATGAACAAAAGAAGGCAGACACACACAAGTGTTCGCACTTCACGATTCTATCTACGTGAAGCAGAACAAGCAGAACTAATCAATGCTAGAAAAACACACAACTCTGGTAGTACAGTAGGGTGTGTGGGGGTGGAGAAGCAGGGTGGGGACTGACTGCAGAAGAGCCTGAGGAACTTTCTGGAATGGTGGTAATATTCTAAATCTTGATAAGGGATTTGTTTAAACAGTCACATCTATTTGTCAAAACCCATTAAATGGTATAATTAGAATTTATGTCTTTCATCATATGTAAATTTTATTTCAAAAGAAAAGAACTATAGGCAAATATTGAGTTCTAATTAATGATATACATATTGAAGTATTTAGGGGGAAGTGTACTTACACACAACTTGTTTTAAAAAGCATCAAAAACATTAATAGAGTAGAGGGATCAGTAAATGAATAAACATAGTTAACTGTTAATAGTAAAAATCCTCAATTTATCTGCACATTTGACAATTTTTATAAGAGGTTGACAAAATAATACTACTGAAAATCTCTTAAGATCTAGGTTCACAATTCAAATGAATAAGCTATACCTAATATGAACCATCAAATCTACACTTTATGGAAGGCCTGTCACAGCCAAATTACCAAGCCAGGTCTCCATTCAGGCTTAAGGAAATCCTTCTCAAAGCCCCAAATGCAAAATGGGAATCAGTGACAAATGTGCTCCTCCTCAGGCTCCAAAGCAGTTAAAGGACACGGAGGTGGTGGTGGTGGGGGGACATTCCCCACTTCAAAAGTTATTACAATTCACACCAGAAAAACACTATTATTTGGAAGCATAAAATCTGCACTTCTAAAAAATACGAGTACTCACCATATAGAGACCTGTCCTAGGCAAACAACAACACAGGCAAACCTGTAATTTAAAAGTGTTAACTACAATCTCTTCCTCAACAATCCAGATTAGTGGGGAGTGCAACTAGGTCCAGGACAGGTCTGTGACCAGGCTGCAGGGGACCCGACTAGAGAATAAATGTATCCAGTGTCCCTGGAGCTGTGCACCACTGGTCACCCTGAGTCTGACCCTAAGTGCCATGTAAATATTTAAATTTATTAAAAAATTATATGGTCAAGATTGGAAGTTCATTTTTATAACATAAAAATAAATTCCTCAATGTTCTCTGGAGATTTCATGCAAATATATAGAAGGTGCCAAAAAAATGTATACACATTAATAAGAAAGGAAAAAACTGTATTAAAATTGTAATACTCAATATATACTGATAACAGAAGATGAATGCAACTCACGTTTGACTTCTGCAATTACAAGAGGTGCTCAAAGTGGTTACCATCAGCATAATTTTAATACAGTTTTTTCCTTTCTTAAAATATGTATACATTTTTTGGCAACCTCTATATAAGTATCACAAATTTGAAAAGAGACTGAAGGTGCCCAGATGGGAGACCCATGTCTAAAATAAACATATAACACAAACATCCTATATGCTAAGCAAAAAGAAAAACTTAACAGATAAATTAGAATTCAGAAATTTAATTAATATTTTATGTGGCAATAATGTAGGAGTGTTTTTATCTTTTTTACTTGCCAGGAGCCTGTTTTGTGTTTGGACATATAAAAAAAAACTAATGCAATAAAGAAATGGCCTGGGGTAGGGTGGACGGGGCTAGGGATGGAGCAAAAGAAGGCTAAGCACTGAGAAAATTCTTAACAGAATAATCACTACAAAACATTTTTTAATGGTGAGATTTCTTTCAGTCTCAAATTTTTCATTTTATAGAAGCAAACTGGCACACATTTCAATATCTGTAAAAAAATGAGTATCATTAGTATCAGTTACCTGTTTCTTATTTATTTCCAAGTACTTAACTCATTGATTCAGTGAATATTTATGCACCCGGCACTTGCAAGACTCTGGAGATACAATGTGGATCAGCTCCCTGTTTCATGGAATTGATAGATTATTAGGGTGGCTGACAATGAACAAATTGTCACATCCATAAAGGCAGCGTTACACGCTCATTACATGCTATGAAAGGAAGCTACACAATGTCTCGGGAGAGTTTGGTCTCCTGAGCAAGCCCAGAGATGGCTTTTCTGAGGCGTGGTGACGGAGCTGAGGTCTGAAGGACGACAGGGTGAGACTCATCACTGCTCATCACATCGTTCAAACCTGGGTGAGATCCAACGCTCAGGATTACAGCATTTCCATGAATATTTAGCTCAGGACCCCCCTGACTCCTTGTACTGGGGTTTTCTGGGAAAGAGAATTCTGGTGTTGGTGAGTCTTAACCTAAGCAGGAATGCCCCCAGCAAAGACCAGAGCTCTGCTAAAATGCAGCAAAGTCAGGAGAAGCAGAAAGATTTTATTGGCAGTGGATGGTATAATTACCACCTCTGAAGATGAGGTTTATAATTCTCTAAACCGGTTTTGAAAATGTTGACCAAAATCTGGTCTGAATTGCTGTGAATAACCGAGAGCCCTGGAAAGGCAAGAATTCCAAAGATTACTACTTGAGATCAACGTCCAGAATACATTAGTTTCACTTTTAGTTTTAATCCATAGCATGGCAAACATCTGCTGAAAATACCTGCTGTCTCCATCTCTGAACTGTGCCAGCTGAGTCTAAACAAGACTCTTCGGTTACTTTCCAGACCTCCATTCAAGAGCAAACATAATAATCTGGGTAAAGAACCAAATTTAAAATGAGGCCAAATCAGAAACCAGATTAATTCTACCTACCAATCTAAGCAGACACTTGATATGTTTCTTCTGTCTTCAGGGAAATGTATTTAGGAGAACATTGAGGAAAATCATACAGAGAGGAAACAGATGCAAAGAAAAAAAAAATCTGTTGCTAGAAGAGATTCCAGACACAATCTGGTCCTGGACTTTCAATTGAGATGAAGAAAGATCTGGCTCAGTCTGGGAAATCCGCATACACTGGCAGTTGGTGGCAGAGGCGGACCTAGGATGCAGACCTCCTGCCTTGACCCCAGTACTCTATAACAGGCCTCCTGGCTGCTCATTCTCACAGCAGCCTCCCTAATCCAATGCAAACGAGTATATTAACTGGCCCCGTTAGGCCAGCTCTACTGTGAGGAGGCTACTTAATTGCCCACAAAGGACAACTCAGCCAGCATATTTCAGCACCATTTAATAAACTGTCCAGACACTTTTCGTACACTAAACGTACCCTTATGACTTGACTTAGAGATGGTAAACAATCACCTCATGATTGCACTGGTAAAGCTGAGTTTACTCACTACCTAAACAGATCTATTTTATTTTCATGTCACTTTATGTAAATATTTTATAATGAATAATTAAACATCAAAAGGTTTATCAACCAGCTTTATCTTGCTAACATTAATATTGGGGGAAATAACTATTTTTGTTCTATAGCATCATGCACATAAAAACAATACAAGCCATAACTAAACTGGACCCAACACAACTTCTGATCCTAATAAAAAGGTACAAATGCTAATGACAAATCACTTTATGTAGTTATTAAGGCACAATGCTATATAAATGTTAGGTGACATTTTCTTAAAATTCTGTATTTCAGACAACCCTACAAAAACAAGTAAAATGCTCCAACATTTTAAAAGCAAGTCAAAAGCTTAGATCACATTAATTTTTCAATAAGATTTCAAAAGGATCTAAAATCAATTAAAATTACCTAGTCTAACTAGATATGTGTATTCTTTGAGCGCTATTAGGCATGAATCTCAAGAGTCAAAGCCAATTGAGTCAATAAAGTAGGAAATTTGATTCCAATTCTAATTCATAAAATGTCTCTATTTCTTGCATGAATAAAATGGATTTGATAATAGTTATTAACTCAATTACAAGAAAGTATAAGACCGTCTAGTAGTAAATTTTAAAGTCTGTAAGCATTCATTATACAAACGTATTATACAATTATAACTGTAGCCATTGTTTAAATGATGTATTCGCTTTTTGAAGCTTCTACAGATTTAAAAAATACATTTGTGTCATCAAAATAGATTTGCATCTGGGGGCCCTGAAATGACTGAAAATCATAAAAGTACACAATGAAAATTCCAATATATTGTGATATATATATATATATATATATATATATATATATAATATTCTTACTTGACTGCCAGTTATCACACAGAAATGCAAAATGGAACCTTTCACAAATCAGCTTTCAATTAAAAAAAAAAAACCCTCAACCCACTCTTATTAATACACAGCTTAAACATCGTTAAACATGCAATCACTTGAATATTTTGCAAGACATTTTCAAGAGCACTAAGAATTTTATATACCAGTTCCTTCAGAAACAAAACTGAACATTTCCCTCACTCTTTAAAGCTCTATAATGAGACAAAGCAGAGATTTCAAATTCAAATAAATAGTATTTCAAAATATGTTTCAATCAGTCTTTAGGTAAACAAACAAAAAATGTCACGTTAAAAACTCTTAAAGGTATGGTTTACTCATGATTACTCAAATTTTCACATTCACATTTTCATGTACATGGCAAATTTCCAAGCCAAACGATTATGGAAAACATTAGAATTTAGAGCTAAAGTTTGCTGTATTTAGAATTAGTTGTTTTTCTTATTTATTTATTTTTTTAATATGCCACTGTAAGATTTAGGTCTCTTGCATTTCAGCAATAAATGTTAAACACTGGTTTCCTAGTTTTCTCATCTTTGAGAAAAGTATTCCAGTCAGCCCAGGGGAGAAAATGTTTTCGGTTTGCAAGAGAAAACCACCTTCTCTGGTTTTCTACCACTATTGGTGGTTTTCTAAAGAGATAAATTTAACAATCCAAACGCAACAATCATATATAACATATCTGTGGGATGGAGTTTGGTTATACTGTTCTTAAAAGAGTTCTCTAAGTTTTCCAGAAACTTAAAAACTTTTAAAATTCTGCATTAAGTCGGACAGAGCTCTTTGCTACACTTTGTAATCTGACACTAGCCTGAAGAAGTTGACCAAGTTTAAGAATGGTTTCCTGCTTTCTGTTAGAACAGTCTATAATGACCTATAGTAACACTGCCGAGAGGCAGAGGTTACTCTGGGGCATTAGCTGCTGCTATCAGGAAGTCAGTGGGTGTTTTCCTTCCTTCCTTCCTTCCTCTCCTCCCACCGCCCCCCACCCAGCCCTGCGTCTGCCATTGTGTTTGTAAGAATTCAATCCTGCTCTCCCATTGTCTATAAAGACAAGAAAAACCACAAGAAGAGTTGGAAAATGTACCCCATGTCAACTATATAGGTCCCTCTTCACTCGGATGTAAGGGCTGCACCATGGAAAACTTCGAAGTGATGAACCAACTCACTCTTCTGTATCAAAACAAATTTGCCTGTAAACATCTCTGAGAAGGTGCAATGACCCTTTCTAAATGGAACCAAAGGCCTATTTGACATTGGTTTATTTTAGCATCACTTTACCGAGTCTGCTCCTGTAAGATGAGATGAGGCTCCACGAAGAACTTGACTCTCAGTTTAAGCCGGTAAGGGGCTAGCCCATCCATCTGCTGGGAGATCCGGTTTCTCAGATTTAGCCATAAACTTTCACCTTTGCTACCCGTAAACTGCAGTCCAAAATAATCAACTTCTATAATTCCCAATCGCCTGCACACCTGAAACAAAAATGAATGCGGCATGGATGAGCAAATGGTCCATGTAGTCAAAGTAAACCCAAGGACTCCACTGGCTCTAAGATTCCTGCCTACTCTTTACAAAGTTCAACAACAGTGTTACAATTTCTGTTGTAAACTGGAAGAACAAAGATCTAGTGATGCTAAACTACTAGGTGAAGCACAGAAATGTCCTTCCTTTAATACTCAGGACACAGCCAATGGCAGTAGAGAAAAAGGAGTCCTCAAAAGCAGCCTTCCAGAAAGGCTGAGGAGGGCAATCTCAGGGAATTTTCCTCCTTATTCTAATCACCAAAATTCCCTCCACCAACACAAACGACACAGCTGATCTGGCAGCTTAGTATCTGGACAATTTTAACCATCTGCACTACCAAAAAACAAACACATTGAGGAAACACGCCACAAGTGTCAGCTAAGCTTTGAAAGGGTTTTCCAAACATCTCAGGTCTAGGGGGTTTGAGGGCACAGCGTTTCACTTGAGATCAAATCTGCTGTCTGCCCTACCAATATGCACTGTTGGAACCGTTCTTCGCTCTTAAAGAAACGCGTGCTTAAAGACAAGCGAGGAGTAGATGCCAAAATGGTCCTCTAGTCCTCGCAAACCCGAAGATGCAGGTGAATGGTCCATTTGAGCAGCAGCAAGAGACAAGGGCCCGGCTTGTCTGCCAAACAACCTGAGAGACCTGTGACCGCTTCCAGACACCTCATCCCGGGACGCAGGTGTCGCTGGGAGGCCCCGCGGGGACCCGACCGGCGGCTTCATGCACACACCTGCGGCAGATGTTCTGGTCCGCCTTCTTCCGGGAAAGTGCCGGGCTGGGGCGGGGGGGTCGGGGGACAGGGTGGCCGGCCACCGCGCGCGTCCTCTGCGGTTTCCCACGCGCTCCCGGCGGGGAGGCCACGTGCCTCACGCCGGTGGAGTAGGGGGCGCGGGCCGGGCTTCTGGGACGCGCCACCCACCCCCACCCACCCCCGCCCCCGCCGCAGCGCCGCCTGGTCCCTGGCAAGCGGTGCGTCCCAGGTGCACGGCGCCGCCGCGAGGCCCCTCGGCCTAGGGTCCCCGCCTGACCCCTCGTCCTCACCTGGTTGAGGCAGTCCTCGCCGTTAGCTTTCGCCTCCACTTCCACCTCCATCAGCACTGCGTCCGGCCTCGTCACATAGCACAGCATGGCTGGGGCCGCGGCTGCCGCCACAGCCTCCTCCTCTTTGGTGTGAGTGGGGCTGCCGCCTCCCCACCAATCAGACCCAGCCCGGGTCTCAGTAGGCTGGTCCTCGGGAGGCTGCCGCCTTGCAGACCCTTGTCCTGCGCCCCGCGGCCAACGCGCCCTCCTGCCACCCCGTTGCCAGCCCGCTAGCCCACCGGCTCTCGGAGTCTCTACCGCGGCGCCGCACTCCAGCAGCCAGACTGCCTACGCCGCGACAGAGACTCCTCTGATATAGTGGCTCCGCCCCCTCCGGCTGGGGTCCCCGCCAATCACAGCGGCTCTGCCCCGCCTCCGCTGCCCCGCCGGCTAATAGAGGCGCGGGATAGGCGGCGGCCCCACCTCCCAGCGCCGTCTGCTTTCCGGGGCTGCCTGGGGAGGTGGCAGCTTGCGGGCGCCGAGTACTGCGGGAGGAGGGAGGCGGGGAACACACCCGCTGCCTCTGCCCGCTGGGCGACGCTACTCCGAGCGAGCGACCGCCACGGGCTCTGAAGCAGAGTCGCCTCTCTGTCGGGCTTGAATTTACAGTGATTAAACGCCCTGGCTCACTCCAAAATGTATTTCGGGAGGTGAAAGCAAAAAGGAAAGGGAGCAACCCAAAATCCTGAGGACAACTATTTTTTCCTGGGGTTTGCTACCGTGGGTTGTCGAAAGGCGGAATGGTTGTTCCTCATTTCAGACCTAGTCACTGAAAACTCGCATCAGTATAAAAGTTCTGGCAGTTGACCAGTAAGTCAGGGAGCTTGATCTAGTGCTTCTGTATGAATCCTCTCCAGAGGCTTCTAGTTACCTGTTCTGCTGAATCAAAACACCTTCTAAGGTACTAAGGCCCTCTCTCGGGTTGCCCATCCTATCGCATGTCTTATCTCATTCATTCATTAAACATTAATTGAGCATCTGCTGTGCCGCTGATCCCTTCTCTCAGGCAACCAAATGTTATGCCCATCTTAAAGGTAGGGGACTCATCTCAGAATCTAACAGGTGGTATAACCTCAGTAGTAGCTATTAATTATTCAAGGTCTACAACTCTTCATTCATTTACTACTTGTTCCTGTCTGCCAACACATTATTCAGCCTAGCTTTTTGGTTTCTTTATAGGAGAAGAGAGCAGATGTTGGTTTTGGCCTTGAACCCTTGGAAAACTTAATTCAGCTCTCTGAAGCTCAGGGTTCTCAACAGTAAAATGGAGACCACAATATCCGCTCTGCCTGCTTTCCTTCCCCACCCAGCATTACTGTGAAGAACAGCAGAGATAATGTTCATAAAAGCATTTGAATGGCCCTGTATATGTGTAATGTCAGTTCTGTCACTGCCTGCCAATGACTTCCATCCTTACCCTTTTGCCTGAGTCCCAGTTATCTCTGTCCCAGTAGTCTTTTGGTTCTGAAGAAGTAGGAAGGATGTCAGAGCAGAATGCTACAGGGAAGGATACTACCAAGGCCAACTATGGGTAAAACTGTAAATAGTCTAAAGTCCTGACCTCCAGTGCTGTAGATGGACATGTGCCCCTGGACATGTGTCTTATGGATACACCTCGCGATACGATGTTGCTGAAATAGACCCATCTTGTTTCCCATTCCTTTAATACCAGTTTACTTATCTGGAAAATTGATCTGGGAGACAACATTTGGATGATTGTTATCTAATCTATGCTTAATCACTAGAAATTTTAGAGCTAGGGAGAAGAGGTGAGGGGCAAGATGGAGGCAAGGTGCATTGGTCAATATTTTTGTTTACTGAGAGACTAAGCTGGGCAAATCAAAGTCAGCTAACCAAAAGTTGGCTAACTTCAGCAAAAAGGAATTTAGCGCACAATTTGGGGGAGCTTATAGAACCAGTGAGGACTAGGCATGAAAATAAATAGAAAGGGAGAAATATTGGTTGGCCAAGAGCAAAAATAAACAAACGAAAATAAAATAAGCAAAAATCAAATACTCATTTTGTAGAGAAACAACTTTAAAAATAAATTATGGTTTTGATTTTGGCAGGCATGTTTCTAATCCAAGCCCAGATTATGCTCCTGTTATGAAATGGTTGGTAAAAAAAAGTCCAATTGTTTTAGAAATTAAAAATTATCAGATAAGACTGAAGAGGAGAAGGATTTCTTAAAACAAAACAAAAAAGCAGGAAAGCCAAAAACAGGAAAAACATGGCATTTGGGAGGGGGGAGAGATCCTGACAACTGAGGAAAAAAGAATACTGGCTGCTATTAGCATATACAGGAAATATAAGACCAATCTCTCTCTCTCTCTCTCTCTCTCTCTCTCTCTCTCTCTCTCTCTCTCTCTCTCTCTCTCCCTCCCTCCCTCTCCCTCCCTCCCTCCCTCCCTCCCTCTCCCTCTTCTCTTTCCTCATTTCCTCCCTGAGTAGAGCTAGGTTAGTTGGGGTAAGGAACATTATGCTCAAAGACCTGGTTAGAGACTAGAAAGCCCACAGCAGAATTTCTTCCTAGAGGATCCCACCATCTGGTCCTGCTACTAAACGTCTAGAGCCAGTTTCAAAAGCCCCAGCTGGGCCTAACTCCAAAATAAGAGACTCTGACACCCTGGCCTGGGGGTGGTAACTGTATTGGATCAAACTGTGACTCTAGCAGCTCTGAATTAGCCAAGGAGGTGCTACATTTTATCTGTCTGCTTTCCTTTGCTCTCAATTAGCGATCACCTTTTAAAGACAGCATTAAAATAAACCAGGGAAGTACAAGGATCAGCTGCATGAAGGGAGATTTTTTTTTAAATAGAAATCATAACTACATGGTAGAGTCGGCTAAGCCAGTGGGGTCCTGGCTGTTCAAAATCACCCAAGCAGCACAGTTATTCTGTTTCATAGACTAGGGCTAAAGACTGAGCATAAAACATGATGTGATGGTTGTCTGGCTGAGAAATTTTGCTTTCTGTTGAGCACTAGGTCTGATCTGGCTGGCTGGATACCTATCCTTGTTCCTTCCTCTCTCAACGCTGCACACACCACTGCAGAAACCCTGCGCTGGGTCAAAGGAAAGGCGCTTCTCTTTAGCTCTCGATGTTCATTTGTAGGAGCATGAAGGGAAGAACACTTAGTGACTGCCTAAAAAACTGTCCATTTGCTTTCACACGTGATTCAAGCTAATTATTCACATAAGCAATATTTAATTTTGCACAAGTGTGTTAGAATTGTCGAATGAGCTGAAATCTCTCCTTCGAAATTCTGGAGCAGGTTAATTAACCGTGGCCTACCATCAAAGCAGAGTTGTCTCTTCGAAAACTGGCTGTTTGAAGAGTGAATGAAGGGATGGAGGAAGACTAGGTAAAGCCCATATTACAAACTTTGGAACATACCAAACAGCATCGTCTTAGTTAGTGAACAATTGCAATGATGCCTTTTCTATTTGTGAGGGTATTTCACGTTCATGGTAGACTACTTGGAAAAGGCTAAAAAGTACAAAGGAAAAAAATGCTCCTGTAACTTTATCAGGCATTTCTAGTTCATATTGATGAACTATCAGGCATTTCTAGTTCATATTGATGAACTATCAGGCATTTCTAGTTCATATTGATTTCACTTTGGTACTTTGTATGCAATGTGCTCTAAATTTTGATTGTGATAAAAACAAATACAGCACATAAATTTCTGGAGACATATCAGGAGAGCAAGAAACACAAGGGGTGTGGAGTTCCAAATCCATACCTAGTGTTATGAATATTAGGAAAATTATAAACAGAAAGAACAATCATTACGAAAAAGAATTACAGTCAGTATTGTTTCTGAACTGTTTTCTTTTCTAAAATACATACTACCCTTTCCTCTATTTGTTTTTCTTCTCACTACTCATACCCTGAAACGTCAGATTTTTGTGATATGCTTCCTTTGGCATGCATCATTTAGTGGAGAGATGCTCAGAGCTGGGAAATCATTTCCAACTTGGCACATTTTGTTTAACAACAAAAATATTTTGTTTAGTATTTTGATACCTGTTATTTTAATTGTGAAGATGATCAATAATAATTTGGCCTGTGTTGTTACAGGTGCTCCTCAAGTCTGGGGACATGCAGGTACTGATCCACCTACAATAGGGTTCACTATCACGCTGATCTTGAATGAGATTGGGTGGGTGATGGGTACGCAATTGGGAGCCATGGAACAGAGGACAGACCCAATCTGCCTGAGGCTCAAACTCACAAACCTGTCCTACCTGGTAGGTGTTCTAATCAGTTGATCTGTAATAACACCTCTCCCCTCCCCTCACACTGTGTCTGAGCATGTCTTTCTGTAAAGGAAAGTGGGGCCAACCTGACATATTGTGTGGATGGGTGTGACACAGAACTCGCTGGGGGTGGCCATTTTCCAAATCAGTGGAACATTAGGGAGGACGAACTTTCCAGAGAAAAAGTGAACAACGGTTAGAAATGCTATAGAAATACCTAAAGTACATGAAATCAGCTACATATGTTGGACAAACCACAAGATTTGAATAAACAAGATAGAACAAGATAAAACTATGAGTGCTTTGGCATGAGGCAACTTCTCACTAAACTTCAATTACACCATCTCTGCCCAGCTCATTTATTGTTGCTGACTTTTGTACAGTTTATGTCACTTGATATGAAAATCTTACTCCTCTTTCAGTTATTCAGTGTTTCGCTTTGCTATGTTCTTAGAGATTGTGATTATTTAAAAATGACTTGACAGCAAAGATCTACTTTCTCCCTGGCAATCACTCAGTGGCTATAAGTACCCAGCACTCTATCAATTGCTTTTTTCTCCCTCTTCTCTCCCTGGTTCAGAATTCCTGGGAGAGGTCAGTCAGGAAGCTGTCTGCATCCCCGGGTGGGGGAGGCAGCCTTGTCGCTTCCTACTTGACATGAGAGAGCTGGACCTTGGACCCAACCCTATGTTTCGCTCCATATCCAAAATGTCCAAAACAGACATTTCAGCTGCCAGAGCCCAGGAAGACAGCAGTGATTAGGTGGGATCTGTGGGCATTTCCCAGAATGACACAACCAGGAAATCCTGCCTTTCCTTGGCTCCAGACTTCCAGGAGAAGAGGAGTCTGAACATGTGTTCCTCTGTGGTTGGTGTGAATCTGGTGTCCACCAAGAGTGAAGCCCACATGGGCAAAGTGAAGAGCAGAGAGTAAACCAGGTCTCTCACTGACCTACCAAGTTTTTGTGTAGTTACCTTTGGTTACCCTTTAATCATTTGCAAACACTTGCCCAAACAGCCCAGACCTGTCTTAACTTTGTAAAGATTATGGTGGAAATGGTCTTACTTGGGTCTGAATTTTAAAGTAAATAGATCCCCCCACACCCCTCCCCCCCACACACACTGTGACCCCCAGACCTGGGACCAGTATGGAGATAGTAATAGTAATTACAAGGAGTAAGTCTAGAGAAAGGTGAGAAATCCAGCTGCTTACAGTACCTGGAATGTTTGTTTCTTATTTCTCATCTTGGAGGATCTGATTTTTAATTTTGTTCATTCAGTGTCTTAGCCCACTCGAGTTGTAATAACAAAGTACCATAGACTGGATGGCTTAAGTGACAGAAATTTATTCTCTCATAGCTCTGGAGGCTGGCAAAGCCAAGAGTAAGATGGCAGCATGGTCAGTTTCTGGTGAGGTCTCTCTTCCTGGCTTGCAGATGGCCACCTTCTCCCTATGTCTTCACATGGCAAAAGAGAGAGAAGAAGCAAGCTCTCTGATGTCTCTTCTCATAAGGGCACTAATTCTATCACGAGAGCCCCATCCTCATGACCTCATTTCAACTTAATTGTTTCCAAAGGTCCCACCTCCAAATACCATCACATTGAGGGTTAGGGTTTCAACATATGAATTTGAGGGGACACAAATCAGTCCACAGCATTCAGGAAGGCAGCAGTTTCATACACTCCCACACACATTTCACATCTTAATATATTTTCTATATAATAGGTAAGATCAAATATGTACCTATTGTTATTGACCCCGGGAAGGAACTATTAATAACTCATCAACTGAGATTTAGTTCATATTTTCCCTGAGCAACATGGTAACTTCTTAGCCAGAGTCAAACTCTTTTTAGCATATGCTTACAGGTTATGCAAGTATTGAGTCAACTGAGGGTCTGCTTTGGAATTCAGTACTGTGAATGTTTTCTTTTCTCTCTCTCTTTTTTTGTTCGATTCCACATATAAACAAAACCATTTGGTATTTGTCTTTCTCTTTTTGACTTATTTCACTTAGCATTATACCCTCGATGGCCATATTGTCACAAATGGCAGGATTTCATTCATTTTTGTGGCTGAGCAATATTCCATTCTGTATATATATTCCACTATATATATACACATATACCACATTTTCTATATACATTCATCCATCAGTGGACACTGAGGCTGCTTCCATATCTTGGCTATTGCAAATAATGCTGCAATGAACATAGCGGTGCCTGTATCTTTTTGAATTAGTATCTTTGTGTTCTTGGGATAAACACCCAGAAGTGGAATAGCTGGATAATAGTGTAGTTCTCTTCTTAAATTTTGAGGAATCTTCATACTGTTTTCTATAGTGGCATTCAGTATTGTGAAATTTGAACATAGTCATTTATTTGTTCATACTAAAAGACATAAAAAAGTAAAGATAAACCAGCAAACAAAATTCTTATAACTGATAGTTTTGGCAGTACACAGTTCAAATTTGCTCATTGTTATTATTATTATTATTTCTCTTTGTTATGAGCCTTTATTTGGCCATTAGTATTTATTGATTCATTTATTCAACAAATGAATGACATACTAGGCAAATATTAGTCACTTGTGGTAGAGCAAAGAACCAAACTGCCTCAAGAAACTTACATTTGAGGAAGGGAAACAGACTATAAACAAGATAAGCAAGTAAACTGTAAATACTAAGCAAAAAAATGAAGCAAGGAAAGGGAACAGGAAGTTTGGGGATTAGGGGTGGGGTATAATTTGCAATTTTGGATAATTGTCCATGGAAGCAGACTCATGGCAAATGTTAGAGGAGCAAGACTCAAAAGATACAAGGGAGGGACAGATGGCATGCTGTGAATGAGTATCTGAAAAGGAAATTGCTGGAGCTAAAGCCTTTGAAGATTCTGTGTGGCTGCTGCAGGGGTGGAGGAAATGAGCTTTAAAGGTAACAGGGAAGTTAGGCGGAGAAGTGACATCAAAATTTGAATTTGTGTTTATTTTCCTCAAGCTTTGAAGATAAAGTCTAATAGAATTAAACGTGTAAATAATTGACAAATTGTCTCTTAGAAATCCTTATATTTGCACCTATTTTCCCTTCAAAATACTAAAAGTTAAAATTCATTGTTATTTTTTCCCCCATCAAACTAAAACAGTTTTTTCATCTTTCTTCAGAATCAGACCACCAATGGTAAATGCAAGGAAGACAATGTCCAAACACCGTATCTCTTTATCTTGGGTTCTAATTCAGCTGGACTTGGAATACAAAGTTCTAATTAGCTTCATTGTACTAGATTAGGGTAAATATATATTCATGAAAGTAAGGTTCCATTTGGGTTGACATCACTGCTCTTGTCACGACTAAAAGATATCTTGATTTATCACAGAGTGATTGCCCAAGGCAGGGGTTAGAGTTCAGGATTGTGATAGATTAAAACTAAGCAACCCTTACATTTCTAGGTGCTTTGAGAATAATACAATCCTCTCCCTTTTCTAGCTCTGATTTCGTCAATGATCTTTCTCAGATTGTAGTTGTTTTTAATCAGCTTCAAGTATATACTTTTTAAAAATCCCATGGAGCTGTGAAATCGTTTGCTTGAAAAACAGCAAGTGTAAGATAGTACTTGAATGCAAGGTATAAAATGAGACAATATACGCAAAAATAGAAAAGAAAAATTGATATTCAAATGTACAGTGGTAAAATCATATTATTCCTTTAAATTGATGACCTATGTTATATATGCCTTTGTCACCTATTTGATGCCCTGCTGTGCGAATTAGTTCTCTTAGTGGACAATTCCTGCTGGTGGGTGACTGATGGGATTTGCTGCTGCTGGTGATGTTCATATAGTAAGACCAGTTAGATCATTCCTTATTATAAGTATAAAATTGTGTTTTGCCATTAGAGTTTTAGTGTATGTCATGAAAAAGGAGGTGCATATTATCAGTAATTAAAACTATCCTAAGTATTTATAGTGGTGCCTTACAATATGTATGTAATGTTAATAAGACCAGGGTAAACATTTTTAAGATTTAAAAGCTATCTTTTTAATTTAAAATTTTTTATTTGACATAATTTTAGACTTACAGAATAATACAAAGAATTCCCATACAGTTTTGCACCAAAGTTTTCAAATGTTAACATTTAATCACATTTGATCTCTCTTTATTCATACAATCTTTTCCTGAATTGTTTAAGAGTAAATTGCATTTACCCCCAAATACTTCAAGGATAAGAATGAATCCAAATAAATATTCAAGTATCAAAAAATAAGGGTATTACCTTATAGAATCATATACAATTATCATAATCAAGGGATTAACATTGATGCGATACTATTACATAATATCCGGATCCTATTCATATTTCACCAATGGTTCCATTAATGTCTTTTACAGAAAAAGAAAAACTCTGGATTATGCATTGCATTCAGTTGTCACTCTTGACCCTCCTTTGATCTGGAAAGTTTCGTCAGTCTTAATTTGTCTTTTATGACATTGATATTTTGAGGAGTGTAGATCTAGTAGATCTAATAGAGGATCTCTCAATTTTAGAATAATCATTTTAAAGGTAAAAACAAAGGCAGGGCAATGTAACACAAGCATTTCAGAAACGTGTGAAAGTCAAAGGTTTATTAAAGGCCAGACCTTCTCCATGAAATCCCTCGTACTTGCTGTTTTCTAATTCAATTGTTATATACAAGGCTTTCGGACCTGGAATCTTATGTGGAGGTTCTAAGGAGAAAAGGCTAAGTTGTGTGCCTTTAATTGCTGTGACACTCTTTCTTCACCCCACTCCCCCCAATCAAAATTTCAATTAGATGGGTTGAAAGTCAGTTTTGTTACGGGCTGGCCCTTTCTCACTCACCTAAGCCTCCTGTTGCAGGTTTTTCAAAGCTGTGCAGCCCTCACTGGGCGCTGTCATCAAACGAAATCTGACTATGAAGGAGTTCACTGCTCACCAGTCCTCCCTATCTGCTGTGACTATTCATTTCTCTGGACCACTTACTGGTTTCAATAACCTTTCTACCTTCCCTAACAATGAGACACTGGTCAGTTGATGAAATCCCTTTGCTTCCTCTCAGCTCCCCTTCTCTGCGTCTGTTTTCAGCTCTCCTTCCCCCCATTGCGGTGATGGAAAGTGAGGTGTCATACTGACCCGAGTAGCAGGAAAAGTAGGCCGGCATCAACTGGCACGTGACAGGCAAGTCCTGTACAGATGGTTTCAAATACCTCAGCCAAGTCTAACCCTTAGGTGCTTACCTTCCAGGTACGCCCAGCCTTTGTCTCCACAGCTCACCCAAAAGGAAGATTCTCCTTCAGGCCTCTGAGAGTGAGCACCTGAGAACTAAGCGTCCTCCAAACTCAGCAAAAATAATGGAAGAAGGGAACAGAGAGCAGACAGAATCTACTGGAGTTGCTGATGGAGCCAGCAGAGCCTTTCGGATCACACCATAGCTCCTCCTTCTCTGCCAATTGAAGTTTAAGAACCAGCGGACCAGTAATACTAGAATGTAAAATACACACCAAATCACGCATGGAAGTACCTGGAAGGACTTATACCAAATGTTGGCTGCGATTGTTTTGGTTGGCAGGAATTTATAAAAAGAAATATTAAAAAAAGAACCACCCAATTTTTTTTATTTTAGAACTTTTAATGAGTGACTATTGCTTTTATTATCTAAAAATAATACCTCAAAAGAGTCAAGTGTTGTAGTTCCTTCAAATATTAATCATGTATTTTTAAACCAACCAAAGAAATAAAACTTTCATACAGAAACAGACTCATAGATACAGAGAGCAAATTGATGGTTTGCGTTGGGGGCCAGGGTGGAAAAGGTGAAGGGTAAGAAATACAAATTGGTAGTTACAAAATTGTCACAGGGATATAAAGTACAGCAGAGATAATATAGTCAATAATGTTACAATAGCTATGCATAGTGCCAGGTGGGTACTAGACTAATGGGGTGGGGGGAACTGCATAAATTATATAAATGTCTAACTACTATGCTATACACCTGAAACTAATGTAAAATAATATTGAATGTCAACTGTAACTGAAAAAAATCATAATTAAAAAAAAAAAAGACGCTCATATGAACTCCCACTATGAAAAGACTGAAACTCCATTAGCTGTGCCTCAAAGGATAAATAATATTATTTCACCCATCTTGTCATTTCAAGGCACCAATGAACTATTCAGGTTATTTCCCCAAATAATGTTTAGCAGGTATTTGTACTTGAACAAGTAGGTTACTGGAAATGCAGTAGGGAGTTCTGATAGTGTTTCAATTCTATTAAACCATGTTTCTTATTTTTTAAAACACTATACATTCTAATTACCTGAAAATCCTTTGAACCTCGTTAATATAGCCAGGACAAATATTAAGACAGGACCTTTTCAAAGTTCTTTCTTGAAAGGGACACCAATACGTAGTTTCAGGTACAAAGGAAGGAACAAATTTAACTTGAGGAACAAGTTGTATCAGGCCAAAGAGATTTTCATCTAGAAGGATGTATCTTTATGTACACGCACACCAAGTATAGATTGTAGTATGACAATATCTGAGATATTTCCAGAGAGAAATAAAATAATGCTTTCTCTAAAAACTTATGAGCTAAGTTAAACATTTTTTATCAATCTCCAATATTTCCTGTTCCTCACCTATGAGATCATTCTGCTTCAAGTTCTCATTCAAAGTCCTTTATGCAACATCCACACAGACAAAATGAAAACGTGGTCAGTGATCACCAACCTTCAGCTCAATTGGGCTAGAAAAGTGCACTCATGTGAATTTTAATGCTCACCTTGCAAATCATATCAAAGTCACCACTCTAGGCTCAATTTTCAGACCTGTAAATTGGAGTAATACCTGTCCTCTGTACACACTAGGTTGTTGTATGATTTAAGTAAGATAAATGAAAGCACTATCAAAATATAAAACAGATATATTTTCCTTAATGCATAATGGGGGATATACTTAATTTTTTTGTTTCTTAAAGTTAGAAGGATTAAACTATATAACATAATGGAAATAAGATAATGTAAAATCATAAAAACAACATGTTATATAATGATATCCATGTATGTTTTCTTTTAAGAGTCATAGAATATGGGGTCCTTTCTGCCAACTCTGTGTAACTGCCATAGAAGCATTGATGGCCTTTAAAGGAAACTCTGCCATCTCTCTCACTGGCCTGCACAAAGGAAAAGTACAAACTTTCCCTTTCTGAGGACAGAATTTCATGACATTGTACAAGACATGAATAAGATTTGTTTTGGTGTTTGAAATAAATTACAAAAAAAAAGAAATTAAAAAATTTTAAAGCAAATACAAACAAACCTAATTTCCTTTTCCATATTGCTAGATTTGATTTTGCAATGTCATATAAAAGATTTTTGCATCTATGCTAATGAAGGATATTGGTCTGTAGTTCTCTTTTCTTGTAATATCTTTGGTTTTGGTAATGCTGGCCTCATGGAATGAGTTGGGAAGTGTTCTCTTCTCTTGTATTTTCTGGAAGAGTTTCTGAAGAATTGGTGTAAATTCTTCCCTAAATGGTTGGTAGATTTCTCTAGTGAAGCCCTAGTTTCTTTTCTAACCAAGGCCAAAATCCCAAGTCTCACTACCATTTCATTGCAGCTAGCCTGCTCCCAGAAAGGGGTGAACACAGGGTACCTAGTTCTTTTCAAGAATAGGGCTATTCCAGGGCAGAGCCAATCTCTCTAGACACCAGGGATCTTAGCCCTCTTCCTAATGCTGAGCAGTTAAACCACCATCTTTCCATCTTACTCTCCATTCCCTTCCCTTGAATTCTACATTGGAGTGTGGAGAAAACTGAATTTTGAAGAAGTATAATTTTAGATTATTAAAATGATTCCAGTTAAACTGAGAAGAAAAAAGTATAACCTTTTAATAAAATCATGGCTGATGTGCAGTTTTCCAGGAAATTTGCCATGCTCTTATTCCCGTAGTTAGAGACCTGAGTTCCCCTTGCTCTGCTACTTTCTATGTGATTATGTGGAAATTACTTGCCTCCCTTAACCTAAATTTCCTAATCTTTGAGGAGTTTGCTTGCTTGTTTGATTTTGGTGAGGATTAAATGAAATTATGCAAGGTCCTTGGCACCCAAAAGGCTGCAGTATTATTGGCTATTACTACAGCTCCTTAGGCCTCAGTTTCCTCAATTGGCAAAAGGAGTCTGTTAGATAATGTGCAGAATCATTTTCAAAATTTCTTACTGCGACTTACGAAAGAAACTGCCCCCGATGTGTTCATCTTTAGTGGGATTACTTGGTAAATGATGAAAATCACTTTTGTTGGGTGTATATATTCTAAAATTGTATTATCAAAATTCTAATTACTAATTATATTTGATTCTGAGTTTGATTCTACTAATTTCAAATTTACATTTTTTTCCTTTCATTTTTGTATTGCATATGTGAGAAAATATTTAACCTGGGCTACGTTTGTTGTTGTTGTTGAACTTGAGTTATCATTTGATTGAACTGGTTGCATCTGTAGAAATAACCTGCCTTGAGTTCTTGGAAAGCAGGTCTATCAGTGCTATTCTCCATGGTGGCCACAATTTATTTAGCATAATCATGGCTACTAATATAATCCAAGTAGGCAGTACGGTAGCTGAACTGCAGAACAGCATGTCTAGACCATGAATAGACACTATAACTCAATCTAGATAAGTGCAGGTGATCAAGCATGGATTATAGTTCTAAGTCAGGGCTATGTCCGTGTGGCATTTTGTGTTACTACATAACTACTAAAAAAAAAATCACTGAAGTGTTGGCAGTGTCGTTATTATTGGGATTATATAGACTTTTAACTTAAAAACAAAAAAGTACCTATTAGCCAAACAGGCTTATGTCAAATGGTTTCTTTGAACTAGCAATGCTGATCTTGAGAGTAAATGCAGTTTTAAAATTATGGGGGGTCCCAGAATTTTCGTCTCCTATATTATCCTTTTATTTCAGTAAAAATATGTATTCCTTTTTCAGTCTTTACCTTCTTGATTGTGATTTAAATTATACGTTATACAGGTTTTCTAAAGTGTGAGCTGACATACAATCTGAAGTTATGCAGCTGTGAGGAAACAAAGCATTTTATCTTTGTGATCTTTATATATGGCTAAAAAAAATTCTACTTTCCCCTGTCTTCACGAGCAAGAATCTAATGGCATGGCCTTTTCTCCTCAATCAGAGGTCATGTTCCAGATCATCAACCCAACTTCCCAATAGCTAATATTCTTCAAAACTCTTAGATTGAATAGAATCATCACTGATTGTTATTTTATATCTATAGTTTCATTATCTGGTTCCCTCCAATTCCAACCAAAGATTTAAAACATTTTTCTCCTCTGGTCTTGAAAGCAGAAAACAGCATGTCATCGGGGGTAATATAATCTGAGTTCTCCTTGTTTAAAAATGTATTCAGCCTCCTAAATTAGTCCTTTCTAATTTATTTGACTATTATTTGACTATTATTCTGGACTATTTGACAAATGGCAGTACATTAAATACTTTTTGAGTTAAATGTTCAACTTTCAAAGCAAGTTATATTTTAGCAACCTTATGAATAGATTTATATTAATGGAATCATTTTTAAAATAAACCTTTAATTTTAGAATAATTTACAAAGATAGTACAGAGAGTTTCCATATACCCTTCACCCAGTTTCCCTTAATGTTAACATCTTCCATAACGTATATCTGTCAAAACTAAGAAATTGACATTGGTATGTTACTATTACTATAATGGTTCAGGCTGCTATAGTTGAATTGATTTAATGTGAACAAGCTGATAAAGCTTATTATCAGTCCGTGTAGAAACTATACACAGTTTTTGGATTTCACTAGTTTTTTCACCAGTTCTTTTTCTCTTTCATGATTCCCTTGAGGATAGCACATTGCATTTAGTTGTCATGTATCCTTAGTCTCCCCTGATCTGTGACAGTTTCTCAGACTCTCTTCATATTTCATGACCTTGACAGTTTTGAAGAATACTGGTGTGGTATTTTGTAGAATGTCCTTCAGTTTGAGTTTGATGCACAGAGGTGAAATGTCATTCTCATTGCATCTTATCAGGAGAAACAAGATACCAACATGACTTATCTCCATCTTGATCCATTGGTTAAAGTAATTTATATCAGGTTAATGTAATTGTTTCTAATTTAAAAAATAAAACTGTCAATGCAGCCAGATATAACAAAGTTAGATATTTACAAACATGAACTTGATACATAGAAAATATTGAATTTTAATTACAATTGTGTAAAACATTCAAATAATGACTGTATATTTACCCCAGTGATATTTTCTTATCTCCTTTAAATGAATTGTTAAATGTATTACTTATCTTAAAGTATCTGGGCAGTGACTGCATGGGAATGTATATCAAAATTATTTCTATATTTTCTTAGTGATATTATAGTAAAAAGCTTTAAATATAAACAACATACAAATAAAAATATTAAATCATCTTTAGAATAATGTTGAAGAAACAGATCAACAATTCCAACACTATAACAAGTCACTTTAGTTGCAATCATTTGGTATATATAATTATCTCCTTTTCTAATTATAATATTTAAAAATATTTTTGATAGTGTACCATAGTCTATATGGCATACATTCTAAAATGGCATCAATGTATAACAGTGGAATACTGAAAATTAGGCTCAGCATGCTAATTTAATTTTCTGATTAAATTTGTCATCTTAGTGAATATATATCTTCAAACTTTTAAATAGTTTGTCTTAAGCACTTTATTTTCCCCACTAGCCAAAAGACTCAGTTTTGTAGGCAATCAAATAGGATATTTGAAAGTTGCCCCATGAGGTTTTTTTTTCTGAAATAATTTCAGAAATGCAAAAAGTTGCAAGAATAGCACAAAGAGCTCCTTATACAGGAATTATTCTCTATGCCCTTCATCCAAATTCCCCAGTTGTTAACATTTTACCACATTAGCTTTATTATTCTCTCTCCATGGGTAATATTTTTCTGTACTATTTAACAGTAAATTGCAGACATGATTCCCCCTTATCCTTAAAGACCTCAGTATGGTTTTTTTTTTTTAAGAACAAGGGCATTCTCTGAAACAACCTCAATATAATTTATTAAAATCAGGAAATGAACACCAGTTATCTAGTCAACAGACCTTATTCAGACTTTACCAATTGTCCCACTAATGTGTCTTATAGAAAAAACAAGATAAAATAGAGGGAGAAAATAATCTAGTCAAGGGTCCACTCTGGGATCACATATTGCCAAAACTCTTTAGTCTCCTTCAACGTGGAATAATTCCTCCGTCTGTCTTTGTCTTTTATGACCTTGACATTTTTGAGAAGTATAGGCTAGTTGTTTTGTAGAATGTCTCTCAATTGTGTGTGTCTGATATTTCCTCAGATGAGACTGAGATTATGCATGTGGGGCAGGAATACCACTAAAATGATGTGTCCTTGATGCATTATGTCTGGGAGCAGGATGTCAGTTTGTTCCATTATGCTAACACTGGTCACTTGGTGAAGGTAGCATCTACCCAGCTTTCCTCTACTGTTTTCTCCTTTGTGATTGATAAGTTCTTTGTGGAGAGATATTATAAAATTGTGCAGATATTCTATTCATCACCAAACTCTCACCCAATCGTTTTTAGCATCTCTTGATGATTTTTGCATGAATCAATCATACTATTATGTTTGTCAAATGGTGATTTTTCTCATTCCATCTTCTACATGTATTTTTTGGTATCTTATTACAGGAAAAGAGCTTTTCTGTTTCATTCTTTCATTTGTTTATTTTTTAATTTATTTACTGATAGCATAGACTGGTAGATTTCTATTTTACTCAATGGCTCATAATTTGTTACTATCATTATTTATTTTTATTTAAAAATTGTGCTAGATTTGGCCAATGAGAACCCTTCAAGCTATTTCCTGTATCCTTTTGACATGGCCCTATCCTTCTTTAAACAAACACTTCTTTCTTATGTAAGATGACTTAGGCTCATCTTTTGTTTTCTGTTTTCCAACCCTGGAATTAGCTACTTCTCCATGGAGCCCTTATTCCTTTTAGTGGAGAATAATGTCTAGAAATTAATATTTAGATAATAGGTGTATTCATTGCTACTGGCATGTCATGTTTCTAGGCCCTTTCAGCAAACAGAGCTATGACATTTGTATGTGTGTGTGTTTTGCAGGTTGGGTTCCCTGAGAATCAAACCCTGAGACAGACATTAGTGAGCAGAAAGTTTATTAGGAAGCACTCTAGGGTTGATCTGCTGTGGAATGCAAGGGAAGCAAGCAGGATTGGGCAAAAGGAGAAGATGGGCTCTAATGAGGCATCTACAAAGGCCTCAACTGACCCCACTGGACCTTTGGTGCTGAATGATTCTTCAGAGTAGTTCTGAGTTGGGGTGAGAGGTTTGGGCCTTATAACCCTGCATTGATCATTCATTGAACATGAGCCACCAGAAGAAGAGGTCATGAAGTTGGGCCCCGTAGTTCTCTTCAGCTGAGGAAATCAATAAATCCTCCAGGTCTAAAATGAGTCTGGGCATCATAGAGTATTCATGACAAATCCACACACATACTTATCTCTGTCTATAGACCTGTCTGTCATCCGTCCACCCATCATCCATCATTCATTCATCCATCCATCTATCCATCTATGTGTCTGTCTGTCTATCTATCTTAAAAGCCAGGCGTTTGTCATGATATTTCCAATTCCAACTCAACACCACAGGTTCATTCTATGATTTCTCCTTTCCATATTTTTAACTACCATTTCTGATAGTGAGAAACTGGGCACCCACTGTCAGTGAAGGTTCAGTCCTAGAGTTCGGTGGAAGTAGTTTCAAAATTGTTCTGCCATTCCACTACAAAAATAAACCTACTAACTAGAATTCAATATATGTTTACAGTTCTTTTTGTCTTTAGTCTGATACTATATAATTGAAATACCGGGTTCAAAAGTTACTTGGGTGAGCTATCCCCTCCCTCCCCCAGTGTGGTTTGTTTTTATTTCAAATGCAATTAGATTAATTTCTTTCTGTGTGCTTTCCTTTTTTAGGGCTTTTCCCCCTTGGTGTTGATTTTATTGTTATTATTTTGGGGGGTACATAACACATTTATATGGCTCAAATATCAAAACTACATAAAAAGATAGATGTACTCAGAAAAGTGGCACTATACTCTCATCTGTTTCATCCCATTCTGGTAGTAACCAATATTATTCATTCCTGGTATATCTTTCCTATATTTATTGTTGTAAAAATAAGTAGATTCTTTTATATATATACATATATGTATATATGTACATATATACATATATGTATATATATAAAAGAATATACATGTATATGTATATATGTATATATATATTTTTTCTTTATGACATAAAAAGTATTCTATAGAACATCATTTTACACTTTGCTATTTTTACCAAACAGTATATTCTGGAAATCACTCTTTATCAGTTCATAAAGATTTTCTTTATCCTTTTTTACAGTTCCATAGTTCTCCATTGTGTGGATACACCATAGTTTATTTCACTACTCTTCAGGCATTTGGATGTCTCCAATATTTTGAAATTATTAACAATGCTGCAATAAACAATCTTTTGCAAATGTTCTGTCATAGTGTGGGAGCCTATGAGGTTTTAAAATATTTTTTCTCCTTCTGTTCTCTTCATTGTGCTATTAGGTTATCATTCATTAATCTTAGGCTGGACAAAAGATTCAAGTGACAATCCGCAATCCTAGAACTTGTGTTCCCAACAGGCAAGTCTCTGGGGAAAATTGGATTTTAGAGGAATACTGAACCGCCAACCATATGCAGATAAACTACAGCACGTTAATGACACAATATTTGTTTTTGTTATATTACATATGAATGTTACTTTTTAAACTTTATATATTTATTATTAAAATGTGTTTATTATTGCACCAAAGGAGAGCCATTTTAGTATTGATGATTGCAAGTATGACCTTGTGCAAGTCACTTAACAGCTCTGTGCTTCAGTTTCCTCATCTACAAAATGGAAATAATTTTACATCTTTATTAGATGATTAAGCATTTCAAACTTAACATATCCAAAAACAAAATTCCTGATTCCCATCTACTCCCACTCCCCAGCCAAACCTGCTTCTTCTGGTTCCCCACCTTGGTAAATGGCAACTTCATCAATTGCTCAGGCTAAGAGCCCTGGAATCACCACTGATTCCTCCTTTTCACACATCTAATCCATCCACAGATCCTGGACTCTTTTCAGTCATCTCCTCACCGTCCTTCCTGCTTCTGCTTTGGTTGCTCTACAGTGTATCCTCCACGAACAGCCACAATAATGCTTTTAAAAACAAGCCTTTTAACGTCACTCCTACACTGAACCCTCTAGTGGTTTCCAGTCTCACTTAGAATAAAAGCTAGAAAGCTGGCAACCGCTTACCTGGTCTGGCCCCAGACATTCTCCATCCCATCTCCTACCGTCTTGCTCATGGCTCACTGCCCCGCAGACATGCCGGCCTCCTTGTGGTTCCTGAACTCAACACTCTTGTGCTTCAGGGTCTTTGTACCGCTGCTTCCTCTGCTGATTTCCATGACTCACTTCCTTAGCTCCGAACTCAAGCCTTCCACGACTCCCCTGTTTAAAATGTCAAGCCCCAAACCCAACGTTCCATGCTTCCTTTTCTGCTTTATTGTTCTCCATACACGTCGTAACCACCAGGTACACTGTACAATTTGCCTATTTGTTTTTAATTGCCTGACCCCGTCCCCATCTCCCTGTCTTCCCTCTACCCCCTCCAAATTGAACATCAGTTCCGTGGGGCAGGTCCTTTTGCTTGGCTCATAGCAGTATCCTTAGCTGCTAGAAAAGTACTGGCCACACAGGAGACACTCAATACTTCTGTGTGTGGCAGGGCTGCATGACCACTCCCAGGTTTGGTGATTCACTAGGACTCACAGAATTCAAGATGTAGTCGTACCTGCAGCTAAGATTGTTCACAGTGAAAGGACACCTGGCTCAACCAGGAAAGGGAAAAGGCATGTGGGGCGAAGTCCAGGGAAACCAGACACAAGCTTCCTGGGTCCACTCCCTGGGTAGGCACATATGACGCCCTCCATACATTGAACAGTGAGTTGTGAGAGGAGCAATGTTCTCTACCAGGAAATTCCATCAGAGACTCAGTGCCAAGGGTTGTTATTGCAGGTGGGTCACATAGGCACCTCTGCCTGGCAGGTACCAAAATTTCAGACTCCCCAAAGGAAAGCAGGTATTCAGCATACATCATATTTGCATAAAGAGTTTAGGCACATGATTCATTCTTATCTGGAAATGGTAGGAACCCTCCCCAAATCCCAATTCCCCGAAGCCAGCCACGGGCCAATGTGCCAAGCAGGCCTTTCCAAAGAGAGCCGCTCAAAGCCTGCTACCCTAACTCTTCTCTCTGCTCAGTATGCTGGAATAATTGGTCACTTTTTTCATGACAAATGAAGCACTTTAGAGCTCAAGAGCAAGAAAAGATCAATTAAAGAAAATAAGATTTGTGGGGTGTTTTTTGCACATTGGAATCCTACTGCACACAGTTGACCTTATTTCCACACATCAACACAGTTTGCATATTTTTAAAGTAGCTTGGCCTAGAAAGCAGGTATGGTTAGAACCTCAAAATGTTTTTTGGATTCTATACATTTTACGATCTGTTTCTGAAGGGAACAAAATCTAGGTGAAATGACTGTGAGGGGGTGTCTCGTGAAATCTTTATATTTTGGTTTTTGCTTCTTGAGTACTCGGTACTCAGCAAAGTACCTGGCATACACAAAGAGCGACATACATGTTTGTATAGTGCATAAATGATAGTACTATAAGTGCTAAGAATGGTTCTATTTTATAAGCATGTCAATAAAATTTGACTCATTAAAAGTGAATGTGACTTGTAGCAGATGCTGAATACAATTTGAAGACTGCTATTATTGCTACTGTATTAAAACAGGTTAAAATATTTTTATTGAACCTTATTTAGGTAATTAGGAATTGTAAATAAATAGTTGGCATGTACTACATTTGTTTGCTTAAGACAAAAGGAAACACGTGAGCACACACATACAAGCATGCACACATGCACACACATCTAACAACTGTCTGGAGTTGTGTAGGGTAAGGGGAAAGAGAAATCCTAGTTCTCAAAATCTAGACTTGCTTAGAGCAGCCTTCTTAAGTGTGAGACTTTCATAATAATATTGATACCATGGGAAGACTTCTCAGGACAGAATCTTCAGGAAACTTAAGCCAAGTCGTTTTCCAAGTTGTAGGATTGGTAAAAGTGAAGTTGGTTTACTAGGATCTAAAATGAGACAGATAGAGATGTAAGACAATGTTTTAAAGTCTTGATTTGAATATGATATCTCGTGGTTTTAGAACTTTTGTCCACTAAAGTTTCTTTCTTATAAGCATCATGCTTTGCCTGATAGATATTTCTAGAGCATTATTTAAGTGGAGTATGGTTATTTGCTTTTAATTTCTGATGAAAATTAATATGGCTTTTATATATACATACACATGTATGTATATGCACATACATACATACGTGTGTGTCTGTGTATTTTAGCCTCCCATGACTGGCTAAAATGTTTACTTACTAGTACCTTGTTGTAAAATCTAAACTTCATGACGAGAGAGAGTCAAGTACTATACAGCGCTAACACTAACCCTTTTTGTGCAAGCAAACTCAGCCTGGCTTACATTGTGACCTTGTGGCAAAGGTGATTTTTAACAACATTTTAATGTTGAAGATGAAAAGAAAGAAGAAATAGTCTCATGCAAAACACAATGTGAACACACAAAAAAGTAATGTGATGAAACAAGAGTACTGCATTTCTGCAAGAGTGACTATCCCTGTAAAACATTATTGTGGAAGTTCTGTGCAAATATTGATTCAACAGGTAAAGGAAACTGGGAAAGTAAATTTCTAGATATAAGACCTAAAAATGAATGCTGAACAGTTTTTCTAGGTTGTAGCACAATTAGACATTCCTAGAGTTTCAGCACTGAATCTGATCTTAATAGACCCAGACATAATTTTTCATTGTGCAGACTGGGGAAATAGGCCCAGAGATTTAAAGGCACTTGCCTAAGATCACACAACTAATTTTGAACCAGCAGAAGAACCCATGGCTCCTACTCCTAGAATATCCTACTACTTCCTTCAGTCTCTGTGAGAAGGAATTCAGGCCTTAGTTACCTCTTACATGTACAACAGTATAGGAGGATCTGAATTAACACAGCTTTAATCAGAAAGTGATCTTATGCCTCTTAAACTGAAGTGGGTCAGGCTTCCTCTGCGATGCTATTTTTAGGTTATACTCAAGAGTACATAGCTAGGGAAAGTATATCTTCCTTGAACTTGCCATGGAAACTGGTACTTTCCAAATGTCCATCAAAACTGAAAACTTTGATGTTAATTCTGTTTTGGCAAAAGAATCCTGGGACTCTTGGGGTTTTTATTTTTCTCAAACAAATACCACTTTGTAGCAGACTTCCTCCCTTTGGTTGGCAGACTACCCTGAGTTAGCTGAAGCTGGTGAGCCTAACATATACAGCTGGCCCATGCAGCTTAAATTTAGGGCAGCGGTTTGAATATAGTTGCAAATGCTATATTAAAACCTGAAGAGTGTTTTTGGTGCGCAGCAATAGTGTTAAAAAACTGACGGATTGCTTGTGCCTGGGGATTCTCAATGAAAGACGATTCCATAACTAGAACCTGGTGGCCCTCTCTCTCTGGGGCAGGCTGATGTGACAGAGCAGTCACCCTCTCTGAGCCACTGTGAGGTACCTGCCCAGACCTGCTGCAGGAGCGCTGCATGTCCCCTGAGATCTGCCCACAGACAGGGAGGTTATTTCTCTTTCCTGCCCTCTTGCATGCTCAGCGTCCCCTATGGAGTAGTGAGAAACAGAATCCCTATTCTACTCCTCAGTAGCAATCTAATGGGAGGCAGCTTTCAAGTTTGCTTGTGTTTCACTTGTACCTGATGAGTACAAGCCCACTCTCTAAGCATAACTTTAGCAGCTTAGCAGGTGAACCTACTCCTGGCTCTACTTCCAAAAATGAGAAAATTAGTCTTTAATTACACAGGCACAATCTGTTTCATAAAGAAACCTCTGATTTCATGTTCAGATCATTGCCACCCTTCCTCCTACTCCTGTCAAATCAGGCTAGTACCTTTCCAACAAGTAAGTGTCATAACACAATACTTCATTAACTTGATGTTCATCTAGGGAGAGCAGTAAGACTGAAATTAGTATGAAGAGTTTCGCTTCTTCAGGTAGAGTGAAAATGTATCAACTTTCAAGCCACAGTAAGAGTGTGCTCTCACTGGATTTCCTCACCAGGACACAAAGGATTCAACAGAGTTCTTTCTGTCATCGTTGCTGCCGCCTATAACCAATGATTCCCAATTTACTTAAGGAAATGAATGTTTATAGATGCTGGAATAAACAGTGACTGGAATAGAGGGAAAGCATCTTGTCAGCTATGATTGGGTCAATCACTGTTTCCGATTTGTCGGTGATAAAACTCAGTCCTTGCTGGGGAAGACTGGTATGACAATTCACAAACCTCTAGCTGGGATACTCCCAGCACCCTTTGGTTGATACAGGACCACAACGTGATCCAATCCTTTGACCCATGCTCCAGAGTCCCAGGGCCAAAAGCAAAGAGAAACACTGAACATCAGAAAGATACCATCCCCTAGGTAACAAATTTACCATGTGCTTCTTCAGATGTCTGGCTGAGCATCTGTGTGGGTGGAGGCCGGAGAGATGGTTATCTAGTCTATTTTTCATTTACAGTGCAGAAAATAAAAATATAAATGACCACACAGTGTGTTTCTGTGATCTGTGTACTTGTACCACAACAAATTTTGACTGATGACACTATTTGGCATTTTATGCCTGCCAAAGATATTCTTCCATCCTTCCCAGCACTACAATAGAAAACCTTCTCATAGTGAATCAAATTAATGGAAAAACTTCATCCGTATATACCGTATCACATGTTAGTTTGAAGTCCATGATGAATTAAGAAATTATCTAAAACTCATCTTCACATGCTTCCCGCTTATTGGCTACCACTTCTACCTCATTATAACAAAATATCTGCTTCAGAAACTTCTCAGTGTTTAGATTTTAAATTCTTATTGAAAAATCCTTCTACTTTCTCTACGTGCTGAATTATAGTCAGTTCTACCTTAAGATAAAGCCATAAACTTCAGGAATATGTTAGACTAGAAGAGGAAGCAATTCAGTTTTAAGACAACAGTTCCAGTTCCTAATTTGGAACAACAGGTATATATATATGTATATACATACATACGTATATGTATACATGTAAAATTTAAATATACATACATATATACATATATATACATATATGTATGTATATTTAAATTTTTTATTGGGGAATATTGGGGAACAGTGTGTTTTTCTAGGACCCATCAGTTCCAAGTCGTTTTTTCCAATCTAGTTGTGGAGGGCACAGCTCACTGGCCCATGTGGGAATTGAACCTGCGACCTTGGTGTTATGAACACTGTGTTCTAACCCACTGAGCCAACTGGCTGCCCCTGGAACAATATTTTTAAAGGGGGAGATATTCTCTGCTTTTAGATGTTTTATTATCGTTCTCATAAAAGCTATGTTTTCATTTTTGGGATAAGTTTATCATACAAAAACAACAGACTGGCTTCCAGTATAACTAGTATAGCATGGATTTGACAGTCTTCCTTTGGACAGTTTGTTTTGGTATAACTTATAAACAACATATCTAATGGTCTAAGAAAAGCTAAAATTGTTGTATTTTCGATTAATATAAAAATTACCTTGCTTGATTTAATCCATATTGGTACCTATCTTTATGTGTCAGCCTAATTTTGATATTATCTTAAAGATCTCAGAGCATTAGAGGAAACTAAGACACTTCTTGGAATACACATTGGACGTTATGAACTGAATGTTTGTGTCCCCTGAAAATTCGTATTTTGAGCTCTTACCCCCAATGTGATGGCATTAGGAGGTGGGGCCTTTGGGAGGTCATGAGGTCATAAGGGTGGAGTCCTGATAAATGGGATTAACCTTGTTAAAGAGCCCCCAGAAGTTCCCTTGTCCTTTCCACCAGGTCAGGATACAGTGAGAAAAAGTCTATGAATCAGGATACGGCCCTCCTCACCAGATGCTGAATCTGCCAGCACCTTGATCTTGGACTTTCAGCCTCCAGAATTGTGAGAAACAAATTTCTGTTATTGATAAGCCACCCAGCCTAAGGTATTTTGCTTATAGCAGCCTGAAAGGACTAGGATAGTACAGCAACATCAAAACTCAACTCTTATCTTTTATTGTCAAGTGAACAAGTCTCGACTAAAGCTTTGGCTCTGACTTTTTTTCGTACTGTATCTACAGCAACCTGCCAGATTTCACATGGCTGTTGGTCTTCTGTTGGACTTTGTCTCACCTTTGAAGCAAGATTGACCTGTAGCTGTACTGCCTGTCAGCTTTAATCCTTTGCAGGCTGACTTCACACTTGTACTTTAGATCAGATATTGTTGTCCAACAAGGCTGAAAGATTAATATTGATTATGCCTTCAAGTGGTCAAAATGTTTTGATGTGAATGTGGCCCCTCTTGAGGGTTCTGAGCAATTTAAAAGAACCCAATAAGATGTGTGTGGGAAATAGAAGTGCGTTGCTGCTTCCAAAGGATTCTGTGCTGTATGCCTTTTACTATTCCCTTATAAGTACAAAGAAAGGCGGAATAATTATGTTCAACAAGTCAGTGATGTAGACACTGTGGTCTACTTTCCTTTGATTATCTGTAAGATAAATCATTTTAGCAGCAATTGAAATAGTGCCCAGGGTGAACCTGGGAAGGTGAGCCCTATTATTTTCATGTATCTTTTATTTTATTCTATTTTATTGGGGAATATTGGGGAAGAGTGTGTTTCTCCAGGGCCCATCAGCTCTAAGTCATTGTAGTTGTGAAGGGTGCAGCTCAGCTCCAAGTCCAGTCACCATTTTCAATTTTCAGTTTTCAATCTTTAGTTGCAGGGGACGAGCCCACCATCTCATGCAAGAATTGAACCGGCAACCTTGTTGTTGAGAGCTTACGCTCTAACTAACTGAGCCATCCGGCCACCTCTCCAGAAGCTTAGGGGCAGCCCGTTGTCTTCAATCTAGTTGTGGAGGGCACAGCTCACTGGCCCATGTGGGAATCGAACTGGCAACCCTGTTGTTCAGAGCTGGCACTCTAACCAACTGAGCCATCCGGCTGCCGTCATATATCTTAAGATACGTCAGCAAGGGTTACTCCCACAGGCTTTTGGGCCATTGTTGATCTTGATAAAAAGACAGTCACCTGGTCTTCATCCCAAGATCTCACAAGGTGCTCACAATTCAGAATTGAAAATTTTTCTCAAAACAGTTCTGTTATTTTACATGATTAAAAATAATTTAATCTTGCACGCAAATAGTTTGGTATTTTTAAAGAATGTCTTTCTTTCCAAATGTTATTTTTCATGACAGATACAGAAAAATTTAACAGACCAAGAAGAAAATAAAATAATTGAGGTGTGGCAGTGTATACTAACCTTTGTGTGTTGATAAGCATAACTGAGAATTCTTATGCATTCTGATCTAAAATAAGGGTGTTAACTCAGATAGTTGAGCAAGTTTTAATGAAGACACCATTTAATGAACCTCTTGAACTTCTCCCTATCTGAATGGGGCAGAGTTGGAAGAACATAGCATATATTTCATAGAAACTATTTTCTATGAAATAGAAATGTCCTTAGTCAAGACAGAGGGGCAAGGGAAGATGTAGAAATGGCCAGTGGACAGCATTATGTCTTCTTCTTCAAAACTTCTCAAGGAAAAAGAGGAAAATAAGCTGTTCATCCAGGAGCCTGCCAGGCACTGCTCTGCTTTTAGAGGAACTGGCCCAAGGGATGCTCAGTGTGAGTTAATTGACCCCAGGTTCTCCAAGGGAAACTTTTTCTCTTCCCTGCTATGCCTTTGATAAGGCAAAGGGTGAAAGGCATTCCAGGGCACTGAAGGAAATTGAAAACTAAATAGAAACAATGACTGTTTCTTTGCCATCTCATGTTATAGTTTGAATGGTGTTCCCAGAACTCGTGAATGTGGCCTTATTTGGAAAAAGAATCTTTGTAGATGTAACCCGGTTGAGTTCACACTGGACTGAGGTCGGCCCTAGTCCAGTGACTGGTGTCCTTAAAAGAAGAGAAAACAGAGACACAGACACACACAAAGGAGAATACCATGTGAAAATGGAGACAAAGATTGGAGTGATGTGTCTACAGACCAAGGGACACCAAGGATTGCCAGCAACCACCAAGAGGTAGGAGAGAAGCATGAAACAGATTCTGAGTCTCAAGTAGGAACCAACCCTACCCACACCTTCATTTCAGACTTCTAGCTTCCAGAGCTGTAAGAAAATAAATTTCTGTTGTTTTAAGCCATTCAGTTTGTGGTTATGGCAGGCACAGGAAATGAGTACACTCTGCCATACAGCAAGGGAGTAATCATGTTTAGCTTTCTCCCTTCTCTTCCACAGAACAGTAGCCAGAAAAACGGGAACAACAGTGTCTCTTTCCTGCTTAAAATTGCAGAGTGGGGCTTGGGCTCTCAAGTCCGTGTGGGCATGAATAACTACCACAATAGTAGAGCCTCCTTTCATTGAGTGCTTGTTACATGTCTGGCTCTGTCTGAAGAGCTTTACATGTTAAGACAACAATCCTGTGCGGCTGCCCAGATCTCACAGAAGAAGAAACTGGAGCTCAGATTCAGTAACTTGTCCATGTTATAGAACTCGCAGCTGGAGAACCTGGGGTAGGAACCCTGACTCTGTACCTTCAAGGAAGACAGCCATCTTCTTAGCAATTATACTGGAATATTTCATGGCTTTTCACATACAGGCACAAAGAAGTAGGTAGCTCCTGAGGGTAGCAGGTGGCAGCATGTTTCTTGCATGTCGGGAATTTAAACCCAGTGACTCTTAAAAACATTTGCCTTGACTCCATTTTTTAAGGAAATTACAGAGAAAATGCAAAGGTAATAAAAGAAACTAGATAAGTTGAAAGAGGAATAAAGAAGAGACAGAGGGCAGTGGTAACATTTTTACATTTCTTTATTCTGGTGACATTTTAAATAACACATTAAATTTTCTGGGAAACACGAATGATTTAGCTGTAACACTTAAAACTAATGAGTCAAGAGGCGATCTAGTCAGCGTAGGACAAATAAGTCTAAAATCACATTGAACATTTTGGAGGCTCTGCTTTTGCTGTAGTAAAATGCTCTTGTTCCTATTATGAAGCACCTAGTCTGTCCTGAAAGACAAATCAATGTGACCCACACTAAAAGGGATGCTTTTGACTCATGGGATGGCCAAATGAAGTAAAAGCCATAAGTAAGTAAAAGCCATATAGATGTAAAAGTAGAAAGCTATATGTAGATAGATAGATAGATAGAAAGTCATATATATATATATATATATATATATATATATATATATATATATATATATATATATACAGATATAAAAATTATATATCTATGGGCTTATATAGAAAGCTCCAGGCCTGCACAGTGAGAACCAGCAGATTTTACCTCTGAGCTGCCATGCATATGCATGTGGTACTCCATGCATATCTAACTGAGCATGCACTTAGATCTTATGCACAAGTCATGGATGTGCCTTCACTTGTATCTGAACTGTGCATAATGCAAACAAAGCTGTAAGATATGTTGAAGCTCAGAACTTGGGGAAGCCTTGAGCTCCTCTGAGTAGTACATCTTTGGCCTCACCATAATCCCATGCTGAACATATTCTATGGAAGGTATTAAGTGGTTTGTCAGCAGTCATTCTGAGTATCATCTGAAGTAGTCATATGTCAGAAGCTTTGGACTGTTCCCCTCAAATCCACTTCTTCCTCTTCTTGGGTTTACTGTTGGACTACATTTCCCAGCCTCCCTTGCAGTTGGGTGAGACCATGTGACTGAGTTGTAGCCTATGGGGTATGAGGGAAGTGATATGTGCCATTCTGGGCCACAGTTTTTAAGAAGTGGGTGTTTACTACCCATCTTCTTTCCTTTTTGCCAGATGGATCTAGATTAAGAGGAGGTCCTAGAGGATGGTGAACTGAAATATCGAAGGAACCTGGGTCCCTGAGTTACCAAGTAGAGAAGAATCACCCAGAACCAGCACCACCCATCTCACAGTTAAGTGGACAGTGAGTGGGAACATACTTCTAACATGTTAAGCCACTGAGACAAATTGTCTTTCACATCCTGGAAATAAAAAAGAAAAATTCATTCTAAACTACAAATGTGTGAGAAGCACTCATCTAACACACCTTAATGAGTACAACCCAACAACTGAAACTCTGGCAGGCCACCCTGACTTTCTGCCTCGCTAACTGCATTAGCCATCTATTGTTAGAAAGCCTGATAATCCTACCTCCTCCCGAGTATTCATTGTATATGTATTCTCCCCATTCCCACTGCCCCAGCCTTAGCTTAGGTCTCATCCTCTTACATAGACGATTACTGTTTGCCTTTCTGCTTCTTCCCCTTCTAATGCAACCCCCCAGACTGACACCAGACTGCTCTCTCTAAATGAAAATCTGACAGGAGCATGCCCTACTTGAAAACCTTCCATAGATTCCTCTGCTTCTAAAATAACTTTGACTTCAGATCGGCTATTAATTAAAATTTTAGCTTTATCTACTGCTGCTCCCTCCTTTGCAAACTTTGCTTGAGTGAGAGTTGACATTTCATAAACGTGCCATGCTGAATTATGTCTCTGTGCAATTGAGCATGTGCTTGTTTCTGCCTAGAATCTCTTCCTTTCTCCCCTTTAAAACCCAGTGGGGGAAAAAATCTGCATTCTTTAAAACCAGCTGAAATACCCAGAGACTTGCTCTGGGTCATTTATCCCAAATAGAATTATGCACTATTTTCTCTGTTCTACTCTTATATCTTGTATATCTTTCCATTATTTTGTTTGTCATTTAGTACTTATTATTAGTATTTTTTTAAATCTCACCCTACTAAGCTTTATTACTATGGTGCTGTATATGGAGACTGGCACACAGAAGGCTATCTGTAAATGTTGAACAAATGAGTGAGTGAATGAATGCTGCAATAAAGAACCTGACTTATTAAGTAACTGCCTTTTGCCCTCTTGCTGCTTAAAAACATTTTCTGACATAAACTGTGATATAAATGCAACAACACAGATTGGAACTGTTAGCATAAGATATGAAAAGATAGCAGTAGCTGGGATCAGCTCTCCAAGTCACTTTTGTTCACACTTCCATGTTTTGGCTTTATGAACACATTAAGTAAGCTTTTAAGGTATTTTAAAGATCTACAGTTTAATAGAATCCAGTCCGTTGGGGCCAAGGCGGTCTTTTTCCAGAATCTCTGGAGCCAGTCTCCTGGCCAGCGTGGCTGTGTTGGTGAGAGTCCAGTGTCGGCCTGGCAGCCCACACTTTGGCAGGGAAAGGACTTGGAATTGAAGTGATCATTGGCGATAACAGCAAGTGCCCTCCAGATGTTAGAAAACAACAGCTGAAAGAGAATTGAAACCTCTTGGGCTGAGCTCCAAAGTCCTTTGAAATGTAATCCATTGTTTATCATCACACCTGGAAGGGCCTCAGGCCTCTTGGGGCCATTCTGTTGCAACTGATGATATCTACTAAGAGAGAGTTAAGTGGGAAGCTGCCTGAATTCTAAGGTGGAACGCTTAACCTATTTACAGTTGTTTTGTCAATAGTCAAGAGGGGAGAAATCACCTGCCTTTCCGCTGGATTCAACTTAAATGCGTGACCTGTTCTGTCTGCTGCCAGGAGCATGCAGCTCCCACTCAAGTCAGTAAGTCCCATAGACACATAAACCTTGTTCTCCTTGTAACTATACTTTTGAATTTGATGGGATCCTAAGAAATGCCATTATAAAGATCTTGGAACTTGATAGATCTTGCATTCTTTTATATTTTTAGGCCCATGCCACACTTAAAGATAAGTAAAATTATATTCAATGGAACTTTGGATTCTGTATATGGCTTTGTCTGACTTAAGGTAACATTTTATAAGGTCATTCTGCAGATAATTCCCTTGAGTCAGAAACCCCATTTAACTGATGTATTTACACTCATTAGTTTCTGTTTGCACTGCTACAATAAATAAATCAACAATATCAATTTGATCAAATAACAACACTCAACAGGAATATTAGTTTGAGTAATACAAAGTTTTTAGGGTCACAGAGAGTTAAATGACAATTTCACACAGTTCAATCACATACATTTATTCTACAAGGTGAAATATTTTGAATAGTATGGTTAAGGTCTGTTGTTTTGTTTCATTTTTGGTTTTGGTTTTGGTTTTGGTTTTCAGCCCTAGAATTCAAAGGAGAGAGCCTACCTTTGCCCCAAAGCGTATTCAATGCAACCATCCCCACCCTGACCCTTTAGACTCCATGCTGAATTGTGAAATGGACAACAATGATCTTTCCTGCTGGCCAGGCTCCCTCTTGAGTCCTGCACTAGTCTGACCTCATGTTGTGCACCTCCCCCAGCTCCCCTGGACGTACAGATCTTTGGCCGACCTTGGATTGACTCGTTGTGTTATTAACATCTGCTAGACAGTACGGTCGGTAGTTTTCCATTCACAGCAGCCACTCCTTATATCTATCTAGTTGAGTTACTTTGCTGTTTGAATGAAATCGATGGACACTAATTTAGACAATCCTGGAAGAAGTAACTTATTTCTATAGATCTAAGTTCTGGGCTCAGGTTTTATCATAAGTGAGTCATTATAATGCTAATTGCTGGATAGCTGCTTCTGTTTGCCCAAAATGTCTGGCCAGGGTTTGTCTGGTGTCTGTAAGTTGCCTAGCAGTGAAAGCCTCTGCTTAAGCAGGTGAGCACAGAGGCCAATTGAAATGGCTGCAGAATGTTGTGCTAAATCCACACAGGCCTCGATATGCTAGGTCCTTGGTGACTCTCTTGGTTCCCGCCTCAGCTTCCCACCTTGGCTGTGGCTTCTCAGAAGGCTCTGGTCCAACTCTTGGTGCTTGCCTTGCCAGGTCAGTCACAGCGCTCATGCTGCCTGCTTATGACATTGCCTCCAGGGTTGCAAACAGCAATGGATCCCAGTCACTGACCCAGAGGACCAAGAATTGACCTCTGCCAATTCCTGATATGCCAGGATTCAACATGGTTAAAAAGTTATGACACATGTATAACATTATATTTATTCAGATGATCTGGAATATTGGCTTGTTTATTAGGTTATTTTGCAAATGTAGAATAAACTTGAGGGTACATTACTGTGTGTGACAGAAGTGCAATGTAACAAGCAGTTCAGAAACAACAACCACAAAAAGATGACAACAGCAACCCTCCCTTTCCTTGATTATATAGCAATGGAATAGTTTCTGAAATCAAGGGACCCATTTGTTCCATGAGGATTACACAAAAGGGTGCACACATACACACGCAGTTGGTTTTGTTTGTTTATTTAGTTATGGAAAGAATTTTAAATAAGGGAAAACTTTATTTGAACAGTCTACCCTTGTCCCTGGAACTTTCCATTTCTTATTTTAGAAATTTGGCCATTTCCAAAAATAAGTGCAAAGGAGACTGACATTCGTTTCCAAATCACATTCCATGTAAGGTAATTTTGAGGTTGTTATCAGCAACAAGTTATTATGTATACGAAGACACATTGTTTGTAACATATTTTCCAACCGAAGAGCTCAAAGCAGTTGACACACATGATCTCATTTGTGTGTTTTTTAACAAGATAAGACTGAAACAAACTATTTCTTTTTGAGATATTTAGGTAACAGATATTGAAGTAATCAAATTGACACCCCCACCATATCACTATATTGCATGCATATTGGAAACAAGAATCTCTGTCTGGACTCTACACTTAGTTTAGATTGCCTAACCAAGACTGCAAGTGTCTCAACATCAAACTAGAACAACAGCCAACTTATATTACAAGAATCCAGTGTAAATAAAGGAGCCATGAGTAATACATATTGTGCAGCCAGTACTTATGGTCAGTTTGAGAATATCATCAAACTACGTTGCAAACAAGGATATATAGAAAAAAACGATATTGACACTATAAAGTAATTCCTTATCTCATAAGAGGAGGACTATGGGTTACAACCATGAAGGTGTTGCTCTCTCCCTTTGCTATTTAATAATGGTTTTGCATTTTGCAAGTACTTACTGAGCACCTTCTACATACTATAGTTGTAACTTGGGCTGTGCCTGAATACAGAGCAGATGTTAGGTGTGACGGCAGTACAGCTGAAATGTGGACTACCTCTAGGTTTACAGGTTAAGAGAGTGTTGGTAGTGTTCACAGGACTTCCCCACTAGTATATGCTGGCCCTGTCTGCATATAGATGAAGCTCTAAATGGAGCTGATCCACTGTGTTCATTGTGCCCTGTGGCCATAGCATGTGGTGCTTATAGGCACTGATTCTGATAGGTTGTCTGGGTTCAAAATCCAGCTTCACTGCTTACCAGATATGAGGCTTTGAGCAAGTTACTCAACCTCAGTTTTCTCATCTGCAAATTGGGGATAATAATACTTACCTCAGCAGATAAATGTGAGTTGTTAAGTGAAAAGTGTTTAGAATAGTAAGTAGTATAAAGTGAGTGCTGTGTAATTGTTAGCCATATTATTGTTGTTATTATTACTACTACTATTGATCATTTGGGACAAAGGGCAGTTTCACTAGCAAATGAGTTACTCTCTCAGAGGACCCAATGCAAAGACAGTCTGGCGTAAACAGACTGGTGAGAGATACAAAGCAAGATTACTGAGAAGACACTAAAGGTATGTGGTAAACAGTGACAAAAATACCAGAGGTGTGCCTGATGGTGGGGCAAAGGTGCAATGGCCACCATAATGAGAAGATACCTTCAGACCGAAAGAGGAAGCAGGCAACTCCATAGACTATAACAGAATTTATTATGGGGTAATTCATTTACGGGAAGATTTGGAGCGAACAGACAGCCCAGCAATTCTGTGCAGATCATTCTCCACTACCAGATCCCTGTTATAGTACTTTTAAAATAGTATATCTCGGGTGCTAATGATTGACAAGACAAAGGGACAAAGAATGAAGTAGCATCAGGGGCCATACCTCCTGGTGGTCTTGTGAGAGATGATTGATTATAGTTGATACTATCATCAGTTTTGATATTTATCTCGGTTGTCATGCTATTCCAGCTGTTGCTAGCAAAAATATTTATGGCTACATTTTAAGAAATGCAGATAATCATCAACTAGAAATCTTTGATATACTTGCTAAGGACAGTGAAGCTGATCAAAGTTCACAGCATGAAACTTAAAAATGAAATGAAATCCAGGACACAGAGATGAAGTTGGTTTTGTCCAATCTATTATACATCTATACAAGGAGTTTTCTGAATGCCTCAAGGCAATGAAAATAAGGAATAAGTTCTTCAAACAAATGAATACCTCAGTTAAAGCTCACTGGGGCTTTTCCCCATTCCTTAAGTAGAAGAGAGGTTTCTGGTAGTAAAGCTACACATATAGATAGATCGTAGTGTTTTGCAGTCAAAAGGCATTTAAATACCTGAATTACCTTGGGAAAGTTATTAAACATACTATGTTTCTTTTTCCTCATGGACTCAACAGGAGGTTGCTATATATTTGAAGTGTGTTGCACTTGATAAGAAGGGCTTGGAATCTTTCACATAAAAAGTACTTGATATAATTTGGTGCACGCATGAATGCAAAATTCATTTATACCCATATTTGAAAGAGAAACAACCTTCTGGTGGGTTCTACATCCATTTTATTTCATTTCATCTTAACGTACGCTTATGAAACAACTATAAATTGTAAATGGTGGCTATACAAAGATGAACAGGACAAATCTGTGCCCATAAGGAATCCAGAGTCAAAGGAAAAGCTAAAACCTACACTACATGAACTCACGTGTGCCAACCACCGGCAAGGTGTAGCACTGTTAGGGAAAGGGTTCCTGTCCAACACAAGGCCCCTGCTCCTTAATTCTCCTCACGGCAAGGTGTGGAGGGCTGCTTGTGACTGAAGGGCAGACTACCGACAAGCCCCATTAAGCAAGTGCTCACCGTGCACAGGAGGAAATACTCTCATTTGACCCACTACACCAACTCTGTGATCACTGTGCTAATTGCCACCTACCTTTTATAGTGGAGAAATCGGCATTTCAGAAAGGGCAAATGTGTTGGCCCTGGTCATGGAACTACTAATGGGCAGAACCAGTGTCCACTCATTTCTGCTCCACCCCAGAGCCCTTGGCACTGACCCCCACTGTCACAGCAGTGCAGGGTATAATCCTTCCCAGCCGTGCCAGGTCATCCGGGCAGCCTACATCCAACATGTTTGAGCTGGGTAATAATACTACTGCCTGAACAATAATTCAGAACAATTTTGGGGGTGGGGTGGGGGGCTGGTCAAAGGCTGGGAACGGAGCATTCATTGTATCCCAATGAATACTGTTTGTACTCAATGGTTTTCTTAAACACATATGAGCAAATAGGTAAACCCCAGCAACCAAATTTTAATAATATAAAATTCTTGGTAAAACATAGGTAGGATGTTTGAATTGTGCAAATGTCAAGGTGAGGCCTTAGTAGGTAATACCTTAGTATTTTTGTTTGGTACTTTAAAATTATGCTTGAGTTAAATACACACTTACATTTTTTAAATAGGAAGAGAAAAAAATCAATGAATTAGTGGGCAGTGTTGCCTGCCAAAAAATAGTCATTCTAAACAGAAGGATAGAATTCTATTTTCTGGGTCAGACACACTCTTAATATCAGGATGGTGAAATGTTGTTAATCCTAATCCTGCCCTCAATTGCTGGATATATATATATATATATATATATATATATATATATATTAAAGTTACATTAATTTGCTTCTTATTTTTAATGTATACCAAAGCAATTATGAATGTCAACCATTCTAATAGAATGTAATGTAAATAAAGTGTTAATGACAAAAGAAATCAGTTTATCATCAGAATAGATATTTATTTATGATCAAAATTATAAGCATACAAAGTGGGGCCATGATGGAGGTACAGAAGAAAGGGAGCCTACATCTGTGCAAAATTTAAGTTTGTGTCTACGTAACAGTAAATCACATAGGTTTAGTTAAACTGATAATTTGATAATAATCACTATTCACCTGTTTGAAGTATTAGACTGTTAAGGTAGATTATTTAGGTTTAAAAAAAAAAAAGGCCTTTCCAGAATTATGATACTTTTGATTGGCTATCTTCAATGATTCAATCAACTGGTTAATTGACCAGATCTTTGTTTTACCTGAGGCTGTTGCACCATAAATTGAAACCCTCCAGAGTCATGCCTCCCTGTCTCCATCCTAGCTGGTTGAGTATGGCAATCCTAGAACTATTTCCAATGCAGCCAGGATGGGGAAATTGGAAAGAGGCACTTCTATCTGTAGCACACCATTGCTTCAGAGGAGCAAATGAAGGCCAATATTGACTCAGATTTCTCTAATATCTTTCTTCTTAGCAGGGCAAACCAACGTACATTAATTAAATGATGTTCTGCTTGTATTTAAACTGTGCTTTAAGTGTACTGCAAGGCACAGTCAGGCTTTTAAGGTACTCAGCAACCAGAACAGTGGCAGACACATGGCTGGCGCTGAACAAATAATTGCTAAACAATCAGATTAATGAACGAACGAATGTATAAATATTTAAGCCCAGAATTTTAAATATTTCATTAGAAACACAAAAGCACATAGCATATTTTATTTAATAGAGCTTTTGTACAAAAAGAATATGAATCCATTACACCCATTATCTTTAAAGAATCCTAATGCAATATAATATGGGGACTATAAGCAATAATGTTGTAAAGATTATGTAGGGTGTCTGATGGGCACTGGACTTATCAGGGAATCACATCATAGACTGTGTAGATGCCTGACCACGGTGCTGTACACCTGAAGCTGAAGTAGAATAATATTGAATGTTAAATATACATATATATACATATATATATATATATATATATATATATATATATATATATTTTTTTTTTTTTTTTCCCCCACGGGATGTGGAGTCCAGCATCGGGAAGATAGTCAATGGTATTGTAACAGCTATATACGGTGTCAGATGGGTAGTAGATTGGGGGGGTATCACTATGTCAGGGGTGTAAATGTCTAACTATTATGTTGCTTTGTATATGTGAAAGTAATAAAAAATATTTCAAAAAAAAGAAAATATTTACAATCATTAGTTTTATTTTTCAGACTTCTTACAATGAAGTGAAATGATTGGTCAGAGTAAATCCAGAGTAAACCATCTAAAACAGAACCTGCCACTTAGGTCAGTATTTCACAATATATTTCTCCATGGCTCATTAATTTGCAATTTGCTAAACTAGCAATATAAAAGCCAAAAGAAAATGAAAGGTTTGTTTGATCTACCTCTGGATTCTTTACTGTATGTATATCATTGATTTCCTGATTATTTGAGCTCAATTGGGCAAGGAATAAACAAATCCAGGTAGTATTATTTTCATTTTAGTCAATCAATGAAATTTTTTATCAATATTTTACCAGAGTTGGTAATTGTTAAACTGACTTCTTTGAATTTCATCTCCCAACTCCTAGGGTAATATAGCCAAGAAAAAAAAAAAAGGCCAGAGAAAGATGGAGAAGAAAAGCAAAAGCCTAAATAGTCTACACACTGGATAATTGTCCCATTAATAATCATAGTAGGAGACCCTGGGGTTGGTCATAAGAACATCTTGATGATAAGCTGAAAAGAGGCCCCTGCAATATATCTATGTCCTAATCTGTGGACCTATGAATGTTACCTTATATGACAAAAAAGAAGCTTTGCAGATGTGATTAAGTTAAGGGTCTTGAGATGGGGAGGTCATCCTGGTCCTAAATGTAGTCACATGTATCCTTAGGAGAGGGAGGCACCAGGAGATTTAGCACACACAGCGGAGAAGGTGATTCAAAGACAGAGCAGACAGATTTGAAGATGTTGACCTTGAGGACAGAAATAATGCAGCTATAAGCCAAGGAATGCTAGATCCATCAAAAGCTAAAAGAGGCAAGGAACGGAGCCTAGAGCCTCTGGAAGGAGTGGGCCCTGTTGACACCTTGATTTCAGCCCAGTGATACTAACTTCAGACCTCTGACTGCCAAAAGCATGGGAGAACACAGTTTTGTTGTTGTAAGCCACCAAGTCTGTGGTAATTTGTTACAGTAGCTATAGGAAATTCATACAACCTCTACTTCCGATTCTAGTCAGCCTATGTGTGTATCTATATATCTGTGGGTGTCTATGTGAGAGAGAAAGGAATCTTATATCTTTGCTTGGTTATAATAATAATAAAGACAACCAATTTACTGTTCCTTCTGGCTCCCAACCACAGCAACCTTTGGAATTGTGGCTTCAAGGGAGCATGGTCTTTCTGTAACACCCAATGACTTTTCTATTGGGTAAGTTTCTTATGTGAAACTCACACAGCAAATTAGAACCTTGTGATAATCATTACAAATTTCTCCATCATCCAATACTAAAAAGGAAATAGCACACAAAATAAGAAACTCTCCTGTGACTTTGAAGTCCTTATTTATTTGTGTGTGTGTGTGTGTGTGTGTGTGTGTGTGTGTGTGTGTGTGTTGGGGCAAGGGTTGGGAATATTGTATTCAGGACAGACTCCTCTCCACATAGGCTTGGACTTTGGTGATATACTGGACAGTTTTGGAGAATATTCATTTCTTGTTATTCAGTAAATAAATATTCACAAGTGCTTTCTCTGATCATACAACTCACCTAAATGCCACAGAGAATAAAAAAGATGACAAGTCTATTTATTGGCCTTAAAGTACACACAATATGGTTGAGTTAACACATTGATCCAAATAAAGAGTTAAATAACAGCAAAATACAGCCATGTGAGAAAAGCTATAAAACACACAGTTGATTTCTTTCCTGAGATATTAATTTGAGTTTTGTTCTCTGTATTTCCACCCTTCCACCCATGTTTCAAACAGGTTGCTGGGCCCTTGCTACTCCTTTTTGTGCCGAGCCAACAGCATCCTGCCATTTGCAAAGACCTAAGTCTATTCCATAATAACGATTGTTATGGACTGAAAGTTTGTGTCCTCCCACGATTCATATATTGAAGCCCCAGGCCTCAATGTGATGGTATTTGGAGGTGGGCCATTGGGAGGTGATTTGATTTAGATTTGGTCATAAAGTGGGTTCCTCATGATGTCATTAGTGCCCTTATAAGAAGAGGAAGAGACAGAAGAGCTCTCTTTCTAAGTGCACACACTGAGGAAAAGTGAGAAAGAAAGCGGCTTTCTACAAGTCAGGAAGAGGGGCATTATCAAGACCCAAATCTGCCAGCACCTTGATCTTGGACTTCCCAGCCTCCAGAACTGAGAGAAAATAAATGTCTGTGATTTAAGCCATGCAGTCAACGGAATTTTGTTATTGTAGCCCTAACAGACTAATACAATTATACTAGGAGGTCTCTGAGGCAGGACATGAATGAAAGAACTGCCTTTGAAGGTAACAAGAGGGGAGAGGGCTACTTCTCCAAAGCGGAGAGGTGATAGAAGCCCTGGCAGTGGCTGCTCCTCAGGGAAGTTCCCAGGAAGTTGAGGGGCCTCAGAGATTTATGGCTGCATGGTGGGCCCAGAGAGGCTTCACCATCGGGTTCCCCACCAAGGCAAAGGTGCCTGCTTCTTACTCTTCAAGTGAAAGTAGCAAGGATTCATGTGACCACTCAGGCTTTGACACTGAAGACCTCAGTGTGAACTCTGGTTGAGCAAAGCATAGAGGTGCCTGCCCCATTTTCTGAGGAGCCCACAAGCACCCTACACTCCTGTGTAATCCTAGGGAAAGGGAGGGTAGCTAGTCCTGGCCAAGATGGGATTTCCCACCTGCTTGGTGGCAGAGAGGCTCAGAATCTGAGTTAAGTTTATTTCAACCAAGTGAAAAAGTATGATATCTTGCACACCTCGGTAAAGGGGTGCAGATTTCTACCAGCTTCAACAGTCCATCCCACTCTACACCCCACATTCCAACTTCCTTGGTCTGCCATGTGTACCCTTCACCTATCAAATTGGATCTAACCACATTGCTAATCTCTTCCCCAGATCCCATACATTTTTCAAGACTGCTAGAATCTCATTTCCTCTAAGAACCCTTCCTAGACACAGCCATTCAGTTTCTCCCTTCTCTGTGCACTCAACTCTTGATATATCTATTTTTTTCACCTACCACTACTTGCCCAGTGGTGGCCATATGAATGGCCAGTGCGTGTCTTTCTGCGGACTGTGAATTCCTGCGGATTGGGCAGTTACACTGTTGGATCTGCCCTTTAGCTCTCTCTCCATCTGGGGTCTCAACACGCCCTCACTCCCTACCCCAGTGCCCAGCAAGTGGTCTTTTTCCTGGACGGTTTTCAGGAACTGTTGAATTTAATCTAGTCAGAAGAAGCAGAGAAATAACTGAGATGGTGTAATCACAGCAAGCTTTTTGGAGGAGGCAAACCTTATTTTGGATCCCCAAGGAGAGGTGAGTTTGTTTTTTCTAACCCCCTCCACCCCTGGATAATACTTTGCAAACAGGGTAGCAAGCTAAGTACCTGAAAAAGGGAGAGGATTTCCCAATAATCTTCTTTACTCACAAGGAGTGATTCATTCTGGGGGAAAAAAATCTGACTGAATGAGTGTCTTGCGGGGAAGCCTGCGGGGTCTCTGCTCCCGCTCCCCACACAAGAACGCAGGATATGGTGAGGCCGAAAAGGAACACCCACGGAGCCATAGATGGGGGAGTCATACCACTATATTCTCTCTGGCGGCACTATATTCTCACTGGAGGCTGGATCCACACTGTCCGCAAACCGCCATCCATGCTTGCCAGCCCAGCCGCCATCTCCTTGCTAGCCCGCATCCTTCTCTCTTCTCTCTCCTCTCTCCTCCGTAGCCGCAGCAGTTATATTGGTGGCTAATTGGCTAACTGGCTACAGCTGACGGCCAATCAGCCACAGCTGACGGCCATCTACTACCCGAGCCAGCACCCCTCCACGTGAGGCCGAGAGCCTGTAAACTATTTTCTGGGGCTCTGTCCCCACAATGAGTTCTCTTCATACATGAAAATAGAAAAAAATGTCATTAATTTAGTCTTCAGTGATCCAGATTTTAAAATAGTAATAATACCCAACATTTGCATAGTGCTCTTCTGTTTGAAGAGCAATTGCACATACTTAAAACCTTATCCTCTCTTTTGATGTATGTATCAATCCCAAACCAAGGAAGAAATAAAATCAGAGAGGGCAAATAATGTGTCTCCAATCCAGATCTTTTCATTTTTCCCTCCACTAAACCACACTCGACTGAAGGGCATCATCAAATCAAGGTTAAATCATTCAGCTGCAGTACCATCTATGTGTGGATTCCCCCTAAACCTTGACTATATAGTGGCAAAGTTGAAATCATGTTTTATTAAGCAAGCTAACAGTGTAAAAAAGATTAAATGGAGAATTTTTAAATTATTTAAGTGAATAAACCCGAGTAGTTTGCTCCTATAGAAGCAGGATTGTTGCAAAATAAAAATGAACCAGGGGTATTGGTGAGGTAATAATAAGCCAATGGTATTGAAGAATATTAATTAGTCAGGGAACTATGATAATTACATATCATTCTTGCTTATTTGCTAAAGCAAGTCCTCAAAGGACCCTTATCAGACACCACTGGATTAGCCTAACTTGAGTTTATATATTGAGTAAAACTGTATTTCTTTAAAGTGGAGTCATAACTCAAACTTTTTATTGACTGAGTCTGCTCTCTCACCCAGTTAGTTTAAAAAAAAAAAAAAAAAGGTGACACTTGATTGTATTTTTTTGTTAGATTTTGCTCTGAAACAGTGGGGTATAGGCACCTGACTTTATCAGGAAAAGTCTGAATCTTCAGCTTTCATAGAAAAAGAAAGACTCTCTGCAATAGAACTGAATTGTATAATCACTTTATTTTTCTAAAGAAAATTCAGGGGTCAAAGCCATCACACGCCATGAATTATAAAAGAGCCAAATCTTGGTTTGATAAGATTTGAGGACAAAGCACAGAAGGGCAAAGACTATTGCAAAAGCTGAAATAAAAGCCTTGCTTATGTGAAAGAGTCTTTTTTTTTTTTTTTATGGCGGAGGAGATTTTGTTTTTTAGAAATCTGTCTTTTCCAGAGAGTTTCTGAGAAGCATAAAAATGAAACATAATTCACAAAAAGTAGTTGAGCAGAAGTGATGATTCTCTGTAGCTTCTGGCCCTCTGGTGTACAGTGGGTCCCTCCCTGAGCACAGATTGCTCTGCCAGCATTCCAGAGCAGGATTAAAATCCAATTTTCTGGGAAGACTTCATTTTTATAGTTAGTATTAAGCTTTGCACGCTTTGCACGCTGAGATAACTTTTGTTTTTTTGTAAAGAGACAGTGTACTCCACTAGCTTTGGGAAATGGTGAAGCCAGGTCTTAGCTGCCACCACTTCTGTAGAAGGAAATACTGCTTCCCCTTTTATATAAGAGATGAAAACGAAAATGTATAAATCTCCTTAGCTGTTGCCTGGAGGTTAACCTGCAGTTTGCAAGGGTTTTTCCAATCATGGTGATAAACTTTGCATAAGCAAAGGTGCAGATCAGAGTGGTGTTGAATAACTGACCTGCCAACCCTGCCCCAGCAAAAATATGTCAAGAGTCATCACCCATGAAGTGCTTTATTAGTCTAGACAGTGTAGAAGTTTCCTGGACACAGAGGCAGATGCTAATATATGAAACCTTAGTCTGGGCTGTGAGGCCGTCTAGTTTCCATTACTGACCCCCAGGGAAAGCATCCTGCTATCCTCTAATCTCCAGGTCTCTCCACACATTAGGCCAGCCATCACCCTGCCCCTCTGCCTCCCGTTTTCTGATATCTGATAGTCCAAGTGCCTCAGACAGGTTCCATCCTTCATACTTCAGTGTGCTTTCAAATCTCCTGGGGAACTGGCTAAAATTCAGACTTTGATCTACCATGTCTGGGGTGGGGCCTGAAATTCATTTCTAACGAGGCCTCAGGTGACGCTGATGCTGATCATCCGTAGAACACACTTTGAGTAGCAAACTTCTAGAAAAGCTGACCGCTTCCTCGCTTTACCAATATTAAACATTTGTCGTAAATTTAGATAATTTGTTTTCCTTATTCAGAGCCTAGCGACACAAGAGTATAGTGTGGGGATAGAGCCCCAGAAAGCAGTTTCCAGGCTCTCGGCCTCACATAGAAAGGTGCTGGCTCAGGTAGTAAATGGACATCAACTGTGATTGCATGGCCATCAGCTGTGGCTAGTTGGCCGTCAGCTGTAACCAGTGAGCCATTGGCCACTAATATAACTGCCGTGGCTACGCTAGCAAGAAGATGGTAGCTGAGCCTGCAAGCGGCGCAGTGAGGGTTGAGAACTGTGTGGCTCCTGTTTCCTGTTTCTCCAACCCAGCCGCCAGCGAGAGTATAGTGATATGACTCCCGAATCTATGGCTCCGTGGGTGTTCCTTTTTGGCCTCACCATGTCCTGCGTTCTGGTGTGGGGAGCGGGACCAGAGACCCGGCAGGCCTCCCTACACGACAATGTGCTGTGGGATCAATAGATCAGGGTTAGTCCTGGATCTCGGTCTTATCATCTGTCAAATGGGCATCAATAGTCTGTGCACACAGAATAAGGAGGAGAAAAGATGAGAAAGTGTTTGTGAGCATAAACTGTCAAATGCCTTGTAAATATTTGTTAATTTTAGTATGTCCCAGATATACTGAGAGGGGGAACTTCTAATGCCATGATCTCAGTTGCCCACTCCATAATAGAGGAAAAATTGTTATTATTGGTTATGTTTGGTTCATTTATTGGGCTGTATTTTACCAATGGGTGGGGTTATTTTGTCCCAAAGGCAGCTATCCAAGCACCTTATTCTGATGCTTGTGTTTCTTGCCTCAAACCTGTTCATTCCATTTATTTTCTATCTCCTCCTTGCGTGGAGCAAGGAGAACTGCAGAACTGACTTGCTGTGGAACTTGCTCTCTGATCTCCTCATCCCGGCATGCTTTGCCCAAGATTTAAAATCTAGAAGGAGATGGATGAGTAGAAGCAGGAGATCCCCATTCTCCAGGAGACTTGCCTTGGGTTTTGTGCTCTTCTGCATTTATTAATAAAGTAGAACTTAATTTCTGGGTTCCCAGCCATAATGACAATTAGTAACGAAGCTTTAAACCCTGGAGTCATTCATTTGCTGTGTGGCATTGCCAGGAGACGGCATAAATATTTGAGTAGATTTGTTTGTGCTTGCAAAAAGCCTCACACTGATTGGGAAAATGTGACAACTGTCACTTTATTTAGAAATTAATGATGTATCTAAATCTCTACTGGCACCTGGACCCTTATGGTGGACACTGGGGTGGATGCCTCAACTCCGTCCCAGCACTCAGAAGAGCAATGAGATTTGGAGAGTTGGTCTTTGTTTCAAAGTAGAGCCTGATCAGTTTAAATCCATCATGGTAACCCCACTCCTCTGGCTCGTTACTGATTCAGGAACCCAGGCCCCAGTTGTCAGGTAATCGTGGAGGGACGGCCACCTGACTGATCAGGCCCAATAAGGCTGAAAGGAAGGACCATGGCAGTCTCTCTCTCTCTCTCTCTGAACTCGAACAGAGAACCATGCAGCCTTATTTCCTTGAAGCAGTCACCCTGCAACCTGGAAAAGAACCAGGGTGAAGCCAACATCGTGGAGAACAGAGATGAAAGGCCCCGAAGCCTTGATGCTCTCCTGGAACTCCTGGGCAATCAACTCAGTAGCTACTTTGAGTTGTATTTTTGTTACCTATAGCTGAAAGCGTCCTAAGGGATAGATTTCCCACATCCACAGAATTCTAATCTTTCCATTACGGGAATCCATTCATTTATTTAATACAGATTTTCACAGCATCTACTGTGTACTAAGTATTAAGGATACAACAACAAATTACACCCAATTCCTAAGCTCAAGGAATTCCTGGGCTCATATTCTGGCAGAATAGACCAAAGTGTAAATAGATAATTACAATCCATGGCAACAAATGTAAGTAGAGGATACAAGAAGAGTATGGAAGAGCATGTTGGCTGTGGTTGAACTATTGTGACTGAGCAGCTGGGCCTTAAACTGAGAAATGCTGGCTATGTAGGGCTTTAGAACTATCAGATGAGGAATAATTGGTTCTCTTCACAGTGGTACCTAGGAAAGATGTGCCCATTATAACGTCAATCAATTCCATTTCCTTCCATTTATTGCAATGGGGGGAGAAGGCAGAGGCCGCTGGAAAATCCACTAGAATGCCAATATACATAGGTAGTTCCTCAGCCCCCGGTGGCCCATCACCCTCTCATGAGTCACATTTTGATCCTAAATTCAACAATAGAATCCAAGTACCTATTAATTTTCCTTGTCACATGAACACATTATTATTTCACATTGAAGTTCTTAAATTCCTGATAAGAAAACATCTTAAGTGCAAAATATATATATATATTATATATGTATATATATTATGTGTATATATAATATACATGTACATATGTATATATGTAATATCTATACATGTTATATATAATATATATACATATATATATATATATATATATAGGCACCATGTGCAGATAGAAAAAACACGCTTTGAATTTCTGAAAAGCTTTATAAACATAAAGAATGTTTCTTCTCACTAGCACTTGTTAATAATTCTTGATGCCCATGTGAGAGATATTCAAAACCATAACCATTGAAAAGACAGATTCAGGTACCTGGATACATAAACAGTTACTACAGTAAGAATATTAAATATTCACATTGAACACTTAAATAAACATGTTATGCATTGTAGCAAGGAGAGGCTTAGGAGCAAATTATTTCTCCAACGTCATGAAAACAGAAAATAATCTCCATCTCTCTGGTAACAGTGAGGTGAACCCTTCATGAACCCAGAGGAGGTCATTAACTTTGTTAGTTGCTATCAATATGTGAGTCCCTGAGTTAAGAAGAGGTTTATTAGCAGATTGCTTCTTACTCTACTCTCCATAACCTCCCACAGCTTTTGAGCAAGAAGTGAGGATAGCAAAGCTTCCCACAACAAATATTTTTGGTTCTGAAAAGGCTTAATCCAGAACTGCTATTTTTCCTGAGTTGAATTTTGAATCCCAAGAGATTCCATATAGATGTGAACTTTGTCTGTTTCAAAATATTTTCATATTGCATCGTTCCTTATACTCAGGATTCATGGAATATAAAAGAAAATAAAAACATACTTTTTTCAGATATACTGTATTGCTCAGTTTAAAACATTCACCTTGTGTAGGCACAACTGGAATTAACCAACATCATTCTTTGCCTCAGGTAAACCAGAATACATATAAGAACCCAAATGATAAAAATGTCTTTGACTCACAGCTGAATTCACATCGTTATTGATTAAAGCCTGACAGTCTAAGATGACTGTGAAAGGAAGAAAGATCTGTAATGGTAAGTAGTTAGTTTTAATGTGACCGCAGAGCTTTATCTCCCTGCTTTATTAATACATCCACACTTTATGCCATGTTCTTCATATAAAATATAGCATCAGGAATATTTAGTCAGAATGGAGCTTTTGAGTGTGGTTCTGTTTTTTAGAACTGAGGTTTTATCTTTTGAAAATATGTTTAATTTTTATTTATTTCACTACTTACAAGGACAGAAGATTCTGGGAAGTAATGCCTTTTGTTCTCCTCATACAGATATGAGTTATGTAAGCTGAAAAGAACAGGTGGAAAGAAAAAAAAGAGAGAACGTTTACTTTCCTCTGACCATTGAATGCAGTTTGTTTTCCAGCTTGCGCTTTCAGAGGCACTTTGAGCTACATGTGGAGAGTGTCTGTGTTGTTTAAAGTTACCAGATGTTCGCTTGGGACACACAGGGCATGGTGACATGGAAGCTGGTGTGACAACATTGGATTTGGTGGTGATGAGTGAACTGCCTGGTTCCTGTGTGTCCTTGGTTAAGTAACACACACTTTCTGTGTCTTGGTATAACTTCTTTGCTTTTAAGTTTAAAGACACCTTGATGTTGTAAGACAAAAGAGACATGCAAGAGTTTATGAACAGAAGAAAAGGTCTTCTTTGCTTTCCACACTCAGCTACATAAAGAAAGAGGAAGGAGAGAGCTGGAGGAGAAATCAAGAAAACTTAGAAATGAGTCTCTGCATCCTGCCAGGAGGAAGTCTAAGAGGGCATGAAAAGTTTCCAGAAAATGGACCCATATGAAGTTTGAGGGTCTGGGAGAAAAGAAGTCCCCTCCCCCACAGGTATCAAGAAATCCAAGAGTCCTTTCCTTGAAGGATGGTGAAGGATGGGATGAGTGATGACCAACCTCCCCAAGACAATGGCATCTTGCAAATCAGGGGGTGGGCACATCTCAAAGTTTTCAGGGTCCCCAAATGGGAGGAAGACGTTACCTGAGAGTAAGAGGAAACAGTTATGGGGACCATTGTGTCTGCAGGGGTTCTTAGAGTGGGAACAAGGATGAGGTAGGGCAGGCAGCTGCCATTTGAACAGATCCCAGCACCAGAGAGCCAAGGGGGAACAGAAACAGCATCAGCAGAGTTCCTGGGTATGCTGGGAGTCTCCAGATAAACAGAATCAACAAGAGATTTATGTTTATATCTAGAAAGAGATTTATTGTAAAGTATTGGCTCACATGATTATCAAGGCTGAGAAGTCCTACATTCTGCCATCTGCAAGCTGGAGACCCAAGAAGGCTGACGGCTAGTCTGAAGGCCTGAGAACCAGGAGTGCTGAGGGCAGAAGATTGATGTTTCAGCTCAGCAGTAAGGAAGAGAGAGAGAGAGAGAGAGAGAGAGAGAGAGAGAGAGAGAGAGAGAGAGAGAGACCGCAAATCCTCCCTTCCTCCACCTTTTAATTCTATTCAAGTGCTAATCTTTTCCAGCTATACCCCCAACAGGCATATACAGAAATAATGTTTAACCAGATATCTGGGCATCCTGTGATTCATTCAAATTGACACATGAAATTAACTGTCACACTAGGTCATTATTTAGGGTAAAGCATCTCAATCTTGAGAGCTTCTAAACTTCCCAATGCCTGGACCACAACCCAGTCCAATTAGAATCTCTGACAATGGTACACAGACATTACTGTTTTAAAGCTACCTATGGATCACATGTGTGCACCGTGCTTATTGAAACGGTCTATTTGAGCCAAGCTCTGGGTTAATTGCCTACTTGTCCTCAGAAGCGTGTGTGTGTGTGTGTGTGTGTGTGTGTGTGTGTGTGTGTGTGTGAGACCGCAAGTTCATGTGACTGTAAGTTCATGCTTCATTTGTAGAAATTCTTTGAGGATTGATAGGTAATTCCTTTTGGCTTACCCAGCAAGTGTTTGTGTTGGCTTCTTCTAGGCTATGGTGGGCATTACCAATTCATGACATTTACAAGAGGTTACTAGCTTGAAGTTTGTAGGATAATACAGGTAGGGTGAATTTGAGCAGAAAATCTGCAAAAGAGTCAGCTTTTGGCTGTAAATATTTAGAATTGATTTTTTTCTCCCTTCCACCCAGAGCCAAGCTGGAAGTAGCATTTTTCTTTGCAGTCTCCATCTGTGAGGTAGGTTTATTGCTGGTAGACCTTTACAATATGAGTATCCCAGCTTAAGGCAGGGTCTCTTATTTGATTCCCACTTGGGGTGGGCCCTTGTCTTTTCTCCCTGCATGCAACACAAGTGTCAAAGTAGAAGATTCTTCAAGTCCCCAGGGCCGACCCCTGCTCCAGGGCGCAAGCCAGCTAAGTGTTTGCTTATGTTCTACATTCCTGCTTTCACTTTATCTTTGACCTCTGTATAGATACCTTTCTTTATTGCCAGCTCAGTAATATATTTTCAATGATTTTTAGAAACCTTATCCAGCATTTCACTTGTTTCAGAGGGAAGGTTGTCTGTACTTACGTATCTACAATATTGCCAGAAACAGAACACCTCTTAGTAATTTCTGTCCCAGCAACTTTTTTGCCAACTTTCAAGGCTCAGGAGAGAAGCTGCAAAATGAAGATATCTTTTAGAAGAGGGAACCTTGTTCAGAGAACCAACTTCTTGTCACCATTATTCGAAGTGTAGCTTTATAGGAGTGAAATAGACAAAACAAGTGTTGTGACATTGTTTTGCTTTTTGAAGAGTGTTGATCATCTAAATTTCCACAAAAACAGCAAAAAATCTCCCTGAGCTAGAGGGCCAAAAGAAAATGGAAGCAATAATCCTACTTGATGCTGATTTAGATGTTGACAGAAAGCTGAGTGTGAAATTCTGTTGCACATCACAAGAAAAAAAAAATCGCTAACTTTGCTGAGGCCTCTAATGAAAATTTGAAAAAAAGCACCTGGTAGAGAACAGTAATATCACTCACCAGAAATAATTGCTTCAATAGGGGTCATTTTGTTAGATTACTGTCATGCCAGTATATTTTTTAAGTCCCTTCATTTCTTGAGTCCAAACATGACAATTTAAAGACTTTCCATCTCCATTACTCACACAGCCATAGAGAGGTGCATGACAATGTTTGAAATGTTCCATTGTTCTGCATCAAGAAATTAGAAACTACACACTCTTCAAACAAGGTAAGACATGTTCTAGACCTGTATTAAGCAACATGCCATAGTTATCTGCATAAAATGAATGAATCATCCTACTTGGAAGTTTTCTCTTTCTGACTAATGCCACTGTGGAGATTTTCAGTGACTGTAGTTGTTGACAAGAATTGTTACCCAAGAGTTGTTTAATTTCTTTCCATAGTTCTTTTTTTTTTTTTTAATTATTCATTATATTTTAAAAATAAGGATAAGAGATAAATTTACTTTAAACCTGATTTGGCAAATACCAACTGGACTGGCTTCTTTGAAGCTGACAAAAGGTAGTTACAAAGAAAGCAGGACTCACTGGTTAAAAATAACAACCCATCCCAGGGGTGTTTGCCTAAGTCTGGATGGTGGCCCAGGGACACACTGATCATGTCATGGCTCCATTCTCCCTGACTACTGTGGCATCCGTGATGGCATGTTCCATGTTGGTGCGTTCTCCCATGTGGTACCTCTGCAGTGGCTCTGCCCTACAGTAGCCTTGGCATATAAAGAATGGGCCTCCTCCCCCCATGTTCCATTGCTGCACTGTTCTCCTTAGGGGAAACAGTTGATGTGGGCTCTGCCAATAAAATTTTAAAAAGTTTATCTAAATTAGCCATGAAATTACATCATTTCCTTTGATGTTCTGAATTCCTAAACATTCTTATCTGGTTTTATGATAAGATTGATACCACAAATACATTATTTGAGATACTTTTCAGCCAGTAAAAATGAAAAACAAGTTAAGTTTTCGCTGTAAGGAAGAGCCAAAAGCCATTTTCAGTATAATTTTGCCCTTTTAAAAGAAATGAATCTTACTGAAGCCCTTCCTGACCCTTTGCTCACATTTCTTTTTTATTGTCTTTTTATTTTTATTGCAGTAAAATATAATTAACATAAAAATAATGATTTTAACCATTTTTAAGTGTACAATTTAGCAGCATTAAGTGCACAACATGATTGTGCAACCATCATGGCTATCCATCCCCTTCATCTTCCCAAACTCAAACTCTGTACCCATTAAACAGTAACTTCCCATTACCCCCTTCCCCGAGCCCCTGGCAACCACCATTCTACCTACTGTCTCCATGAGTTTCACTGCTCCTAGGTACCTCATGTAAAAGGAATAATATAGTATTTGTCCTTTTGTGTTTGGCTTGTTTCCCTTAATATAATGTCTTCAAGATTCATCAATGTTGTAGCATGTGTCAGAGTTTTACTCCTTTTTAAGGCTGAATAATATTCTGTTGTATGAACAGACCACATTTTGTTCATCCATTCATTTGTTGATAGACACTTGGCTGTTTCTACCTCTTGTCCATTGTGACTAATGCTGCTATCTATGAGTATGGGTGTGCAAATATTTGTTTGAGTCTCTGCTTTCAGTTTTTTCAAATATATGCCCAGAAGTGGAATTGATGGAACATATGGTAATTCTATGTTTGATATTTTGAGGAACTACCATACTGTTTTCCATAGTGGTTGCACCATTTCACTTTCCCACCAGCAAAGCACAAGTGTTCTAATTTTTCCACATCCTCACCAATACTTGCTATTTTCTGGGGGGGTTGTTTGTTTGATTTTTAATAATAACCATCTTAGTGGGTATAAAGTGCTATCTCATTGTGGTTTTGACTTGCATTTTCCTGATGATTAGTGGTGGTGCTGTTGCTCCTTATGTTTGTTTTTAATATATTTCTTTGCATCTCTTTGTCTTGAGAAGAGACTTGAGGAGCAGATAAAGCTTAATACTCAATGCTCTCCCATTACTTTCCAGGAGGATTTAATGCACCTCAATTATCTTTGACAGAGGAGGCAACTAAGCTTGTGGACACATCATCCCATTCCTTTAATTTCCAAAGAAAATGGTGTACCAGCCATTTCCTTCCCTTTGTTCTTTCTCTTTAATCATTGCCATGAAGGTGGGCCTCCACCTTCCCCTGCAGTCAGTGTGAAAGCCTAGTGAGAAGGGCTGATCAGCTCCTGAGGACAGGTAGGCAATTAACCCAGGGCTCGGCGCAAATAGGCCATGTCAACGAGTGTGGCACTCACATGGATCACTGTAGAGGGAAGAAGCCTTGATGTGTCCCAGGCAATAGCGTGCTGAGGAGACCAAACTACACAGCAGATTTATGACAAGAACAAATGCCTGCATTTGGACTGTGCTCAGGAAAACTGATGAGCTGCAGTACAACAGTGGAGCTGGAGAAATCATTTATTAGTGAAAGATGCACAAAGCTGGTTAAAAATAAGTTTAGATGTCCAGGGAAGCGGAATTCAGGTGGGAGCTTGACAGTTGCCACATGTCAGCCTTTCAGAAACTATTTTCAAAAATGTCTTGGAGAACAGAGACTTCTTTCTTGTGGCAAGTTAGCTTGAGGAGAAATTACTAGACAAAACTATCTATGATTTGTGTTAACCCAAGGACAACCCTTGCTAAACAATTAGGTTCTCTTTCAGATGGGCCTTAGCCAGAACTAGAATCTGCCTTCAATGTCAGAAAGTTCACTATTTTAAAATAAACACAATCTAAATTACCAGATACTGAGTTTTAAAATAAGTGCAGTTTAAGCCAATTAGGCTATACACTAACACACTTTTCAATTTGTGCTATAATTAATATGTTAGAGGCAAATGTTGCTGCCAAGGACTGTTTTGCTTTCTTGATAAGTAGTCCCTCTAAATCCTTATTCATATATAGTTTGCTAAGCAGTCTGTTTCCCAATAGATGGTACAAAAGTAAAGTTTAGCTCAATTCTTGTGTGCATTAGTGGGATTTAAATAACTGCGATTCAAAATCTACTTCATTATATTTTGAGTGAACTTATATTTTAAACAGTCCATAGGCTGACAATTTGTCCATGGGGCATCTCTTTTATCTTAAAGTTAGAGGTTTCCCTGAGGCCATACAAAAGCCAAATGGTGTAAATAGTAATTCAAGGTTGTATGTAGCCCACCTTTCTCTCTCTTTCTCTCTTTCTTTCCTCCCTTCCTCCCTCCCATCTTTCCTCCCTCTCCTTCTTTCTTGTCCTTCGGCACTCTCACATAGAAATAGGCCTTGTCGAGAATCCATTCTATAAAGGTTGTTGCTTGCTTATTCTGCCCAGTCTAGATACCAGAATCTTGGTAGAAATTGCCAGTTTAAGTCGTCTGTTTCACATGTTGATTACACTTTGAGCAGCGCAGATTCCCACTCTAGAACTGTGTAGAATATTCTGAATTGTTTACAATGCAAAACCCACCACATAGCACACAACATGGAGGCAGATGGTCCTGGAGCATACTAACTAACCATCCTCCACCACTGAAAAGGTGAGAACCTTTCCCAGTGCTCTGTCCTGGTTCTGGGCTTGGTCTTCTCTCCTTGTGTGCTCTTTCATGATCCATCTTAACCCCGTTCTTCATATTGGCCAGTTCCCAAGAAATTGTTCTCTGAAATAATATTTATAAGAATGTTCTCTCTCTTTCTTTAATCCTCACAGTTAAACATTATAAAAATGAGAGATTTCACTAAGTGAGTGTTAGATAAATTCATGCAAATGCTTAACTTGCAAACTCCGACTCTCTAAAATGTTTTAGTAATTGCTAGTTACAAAATATTTCCTCTCTGTTGTGGAAAGGGAGTGCTGGTGGATGGTTCTAGACCTCTCTGACTTTTGTTGGAAAGGGCATAATTTTAGTGGAGGCTCTGCCTTTAGCATCGCCCCCATTACTCAGGAACCCTCTCCTAGAATAATGCCCCCCACCCCACATCAGAGATCCATTGAATTCATTCTTTTATCTCCTTCAAGTCTTTGTTTGACTTTTCTTTTCACCGAAGCTCCCCTTTTAATGCTGCAACCTGCCCTTCTGCTCTCCCCTATCCTGTCTGCGTTGCCTTACTTTTTTTTTTTTAATCCATAGTACAATCCTCCTTCTACGAGTATAACATTCACTTATACTCATTGTCAAACTCCTTCCCCACCTCTGGAAAATGGAAGCTATGTGAGGGCAAGAATCTTTGTCTATTTTATTCACAGGCATATCTCAAGTGCCTAGGACAGTGAGTGCCTGGCACATAGTAGATGCTCAATAAACATTTTGTCGAATACACTTAATCAATGAAATATTGTAAATCATAATTGCTAACATTTAGCATTTATTGCATACTTCCTTGTACTTCAAATGCTGCACTAAGTATGTTTTAATACATTACTTCATTTGCTTCTTCCAACAAACTTATGATGCTGGTATAATCATCATCATCATTGTTTTACAAGTGGTAAAACTGAGGTTTAGAGACGGTAAATCATTTGTGAAAATTTCTCAGCTGGTCAACAGGGATTGGGGCCAGACAAGCTTACTCTGCACCTGGTTCTTAATTACCCTTCTGTAATGGCTTATAGTAGGACTAGCTATGTAATTTGCAGGGCTCAGTGCAAAAGGAAAAGTCAGTCCCTTTTTCAAGAACTGTTAGAATTTCAAGGTGGTGGCAACAGAGCACTGAACCAGTACAGGGCCCCTGGAGACTGCATAGACTACACGTTCGTGAAGCTGGCCCTGGCTTAACAAATGTCCATGCCCAGCTGTGGCAGCCAAGGGGCGGGCACTGCTTTTCAGTCCTTCTGTCCCCATTTCAGGATAGGTGACATTCACTGCAGAGCTGGAAGGGGCATCAGAGATGAGTTCATTTCACTCATTTGACAGAGGAGGAAACTGAGTCTCAGAGAGGTGTTATTTATAAAGGGAAACCTTTCCTTATAGGTGATTTTAGAGCTAAAGCCTGTCCCAGATGCAGTCCCCTTGGTATTGAAAGTGGGCACTTTTTAAATTATTATTACTGTAATCAACAGAGTCAGAGTCATTGGTAATATTTCAAATACTGATATTTGTCAGGGACTTCTTGAATAAACTAAAGAGAATAAAAGCTATCCTCATGATGATGTCATTCTCATTTACATTCACATACACTTAAGAAAAAATGGGTAGAGGGCATTACATTTGTCTAGTGTATTTGGTAGGGGAAAAAATGTGGGGCCCAGGCTGAAATATCGTCCCCTTTTTTCCTCCCCACTGGAGTCCCTCTCAGATTTCAGGGTCTAATTAAAATTATACCTCCTCTATCAGGCTTTCATTTAAATTTAACTTAAATCAACATACATACCATATTATGTATGTGGGTTATAGCGATATTTATTTGGGGGGAAATTAAGACTCAAAACACTATGAAACACAGCACTAGACAAGCACAGATTTCCTCAGCTATTAGAGAAATGAAGGCATTAGCCATTATGTAACCCCTGGGAAACGCTACTGTGTACACTCAGGGGAGAATGAGAGTGAAAGAGGTAAATGCTATCATAGTCTTATTACAAAATATTATTTTTACATTTTTATTATGTAAATATGTAAATACATATAACAAAAATCGCCATTTTAACCATTTTTAAGTATGCAATTGAGCGCCATTGATTACATTCACAATATTGTGCAACCATCACCACTATGTATTTCCAAAACTTTTTCATAACCACAAACAGAAACTCTGTAACCATCGAGCAATAACTACCATTTCCCATCTCCCCAGTCCTTGGTAACCCATAATTTACTTTCTTTCTATATAAATTTGCCTTTTCTAGATATTTCATGTAAGTGGAATCATCCAGTTTTTGTCCTTTCATGTCTGGCTTACTTCATTTAAGCATAATGTTTTTCCAGGTGCTTCTATGTATCAGGATTTCATTCCTTTCTGTGGCAGTAAAATATCCCATTGGATGGATAGAACATATTTAATTTATCCATTCATCTATTAATGGACACTTGGGTTGTTTTCACCTTTGGGCTATTGTGAATCATGCTGCTTTGAATATTGGTGTACAAATATCTATTTGAGTTCCTGTTGTCAATTCTCTGGGGTCTACACCTAGGTGTGGAATTGTTAGGTCATATGTTGGTTGTATGTTTAACCTTTTGAGAAACAACCAAATTGTTTCCACAGCAGTTGCACCACCTACATTCTCATTATCAACACACAAAGGGCCCTATTTCTTTCTGTACATCCTCACCAACACTTGTTATTTTTCACGTTTTGGATGATGGCCATCCTAGAGGGTATGAGGTGGTATCTCATTGCGGTCTGTGACTTACATTTGCTGAATGACAATGGTGTTGAACATCTTTTCATGTGGAAAATATTTTTGACTTTGCAGATTCCTACTGTAGACAGTGCCAAGTCTACAGTATCCCCGCCCTTTCCAAAACTCCCTTAATGTTTATGACATAAGGAATGCAAATGTCTTACACTTTTCTGTTTTATATCACATCCTGTACCATTACCTGCATGTGATAAGTGCACCCAAATTATTCTTGATTATCAACTGCTTACCCAAATCCATTCCTTCTTTTTTAGAGAGAGAAATGCAAATTTGTTTAGGATGATGACATTCACAATTTAAAATATCTCCTTAGGCTCTCCTGGAGCCTGGAGTGGCCAAGTGACCCATATTTGGTGGCACAATTGAAGTTTACAGGGAGGAGCCTCTAGGAAAGCTATTATTTATCTGATAAAAAGGGCTAGTCTCAGCTAGCATACATCTTTTCCCTTCTTCTCTTTCCCGTCTCCCTGCTTGGAATGTATGAGGTCTGACAATTAAGTTCATGACCTTGTTGCAATGATGTTGCTAACCTTTTTTTGATATCAGAGGGATTATTCATTATGAATCTGTATCAAGTGGATAAACAGTTAACCAAGTTGACTATTTAGAAGTGCTTGAAAAGGCTGCATGAAAAAGTTAGACGACCTGAACTGTTCGCCAACAATTCATGGCTCTTGCATCACGACAATGCACCAGCTCACACAGCACTGTCTGTGAGGGAGTTTTTAGCCAGTAAACAAATAACTGTATTGGAACACCCTCCCTATTCACTTGATCTGGCCCCCAGTGACTTCTTCCTTTACCTGAATATAAAGGAAATATTGAAAGGAAGACATTTTAATGGCATTCAGGGCATCAAGGGTAATGTGATGACAGCTCTGATGGCCATTCCAGAAAAAGTTCCAAAATTTCTTTGCAGAGTAGACTAGTTATTGGCATCGATGCATAGCTTCCCAAGGGGAGCACTTCGAAGGTGATAGCAGTGATATTCAGCAATGAGTATGTAGCACATTTTCTAGGATGAGTTCTCGAACTTAATAGTGTGACTTTCATAGACACGATTTCTGTACGTGGAGTACCCATCCTGCAACCCGTGGGACAAAAGCACACAATAAGAACAATGGAGCAAGAAACTAGAAGGAGCCTGGGCCCTTGATGACTTCCTCAAGTCTCTGCCCTTGTCTGCTGACATTTAGACTTTTTATTCAGCTAGCCAAACCCAATTTGGTTAAGCCTCTGTAGTTTGCTTTACTTTACATGTGACCCAAAGGGATCCTAACTGACACATTGTGGAAGCCACAAGAAGCCCTGACAGATGAGAATCTAGAACCAACTGAACCTAAGGAGAGAAATGGAGGCAAAAAGAGAAATTGGATGTGTCACAGAATCATCTGCGTGGCAAAATATCTCCATAGGAAAAATGCAGGGCAGAGGCCACCTCTCGCATCTCATCTCATTTACCATCTGCTTGTGGATATGCAGCCCTCCTCCCCACCCCCTTGTTGATAGGCACCTCCAAGCCTCTTCTCACTTCCCATAGAAGCTTGGAGCATCTTGCTTGGATAGTCAGTCTTCTTTGGAGAATAGTTTCAAACATCATGAAATTGAAGATAGTTGACAAATAAACATAATCCCTGAATCATTAGCCAAAGTGTCTATCCATGCAAAATGGATCTGTGTTCTAGCAATGAGAAATGACCTTGATGCTCCTTGAAGGGTAAGGGAGAAAATTAGGGATAGGGATACAAAAAACTTTTTTGATTTGTTTTTGAACAGTGAAGTTTTCAGAATATCTAACTCCTTTAAATGTCTTGATTTATTGTAGAATAAATAGGAAACAACAGGACTTTACTTTTATGAAAAATCTATTCTTAGAAATACTAAGACCTTTATAACAAACTTCAGCTGCTTTGCTCATTAATTCAATGTTGTGTATGAGTGTTGCCACATACTTGCTGTTTCAGGTCATTTAAGATTATTGATTCTTCTTCCCCTAGTGTGGAACTCAATTCTCTAAGGACTGGTTAGCAAAACATTTCCCAGCTCACACAGTGTCATTTAAAAATGATTATGCTCAGTGTCTTCAGCTTAAAGTGTCCCTTCTTGGCTTCCATATGCTAGCAGTTTGCATACCTCTCTTTTATGCTTTCTTCTTTAAGACCAATTCCAGGATGTTTGGCCCCTTTGGTAACTTTCCCTCTGAGAGCCTTCTGGTGGCTAAAACAGCAACAGAGGCATTGTCTATACCAGACAAGCTGAAGAGATATTTTTTTAATAACCAAAAGCTTCTAGGGGAAATAAAATCATCGTAAGTAGTTATGTGTAGCCTTTTGGCTCAGAAGTAAAATGCTAAGTTACGCCTCAGTTGTTGCATAAATTTGCATATTGATATATACAATCCCAACGACTTTAATAGCATCACAGATTAGCAGAGGCAGATGCATGCAGACACTCACAGGCTGATATTCAGAGACTCCCAACCGGAGACAAACTGAGCTGAGATAGGGGTAGGAATGGTTGGTTCAATGAGAGCAAGGAGAACACAGATGGTTCTAAAGTGAAGACAGAGGGCAGAGGGTACTGGCTAGTTCTCCCTCCATGGCCAGTGGATTTCTTTAAGTTACCTCCCCATCCCAGCCCCCCATTTGCTCTCTCCTTCAGTCTTTAGACCTGGCCTTGACCAGAGCATGATGGGGCAGGAGAGATGACTTTTGAAGGCTTAGAGTGAATCTGAAGATCCAAAAGTAGTCTGAGGCCCAAAGGAGCATTTGGACTTATTTTAGTAAAAGGAGAGGTGAGCTCTTAAAAAATGTTTTTGTTTTTTTAAATTGGTTTGTTTTCTGTTTTGTTCGTTCTTCTAAGGCCCCAAGTGGGGCATATAAGTGCAAGACCAAGCCTTAATTTCCTGATATTTCCCAGCGATGATCGGGTCTTGAGTGAAGATTCTACACTGGATTGATTTGCAATCCAAAGCAACAACTTATTAATTTTCTATGGAAAATATACACGTCAGGAAGACCAGGGTGTTTACAATTGAATAGTCTACTCTCTCCCAGGAGGAACCCAGGTGCCTGGGAAACCTCATTAATAATTAGGACAAAGGGCAAAGAATTCCTTAAGGAATATCTTCCATGCACTTCCAAAGGCAATTTGGCACTACCTCCACAATAATTACATACATGCTAAGTGGCCTCAGCTCACTGCTGGAGATATAGTCTCAAATTCTTAGTCTTGGCCCCTCAAGGTTGATTATTCCAACCATCTTTTGCAATTACATCGGTAATTGCAAAATTAACAACTTTTTAATATCAAAGAACATCTTTCATTCCATAAATATTTATTGAGCTCTCAATAAAGGCTAAGTGCTACAATAAATGATTGAGAAAAAGTACCTAACAAAGATGATTAAGACAAAAGGCTAGGCCCTAAAAAAGCTCACAATGGCAAACAGAGGATTACACAAATACACGTGATTGTACCACGGGGTGGGGAGGAATTACTTTAAGAAATATCTAGAAAGTGTTATGAGGATTCAAGGATGAGACATTGAATCTGTTTGCTGAGATGAGGGGAAGATGGTTTGTAGATGAGATGTCATTTTAGTTCAAACATAAAGAATGGGTATGATTTTAACAAGCAGAAAGGTTCAGATGGAGTGATAGGGAGAAAGAAGAGAAGGGACAGCCAAGAGGTAGTCCGCGCAGGAAAGAGGAGACAGTGGGGAGGCACACCCAGCATTTTGTTCAAATATATGCCTCACGCTTAGTCTTGAAGTATAGAGGACATTTGGGAGAGCAGTGTAGTGGGAGACTGAGCTGGGAATCCTGTTGGGACCAAAAGATGGACAGCATCAGTGCCAGGAGCTCCATTCTGTGGGTACTGGGCACTCACAGGTGTCTGCACAAGGGAGGGCTGTGATGCGCAGCTCCTGAAGATTAATTTGGTCTTAGTGGACAGAATAGATTGGAAAGAAGGAAAATGGAGGAGGAGGAGGCCAATGTGGAGGTTACTACAGGATTTCAGATCAGAAATAATGAGAACCTGCCTAAAGTAGATAGCTGCAGTGGAATTGAAAGGGTGGAGGCAATGTGAGAGATATTATGAAGATAGAATCTGTAAGTCTTTGTAATGAATGAGATGCAGGAGGCTGAGTCAAAGATAGTTAATTGAGGGTTGTGCTAAGCACTTTGCATGTAGTAACTCATTTGATCCTCCTAACAACTCCATAAAATAGATGCTGTTAGTATCCCCATTTTACAGATGAGCAAACGGAGGCACAGAGATTATATAGCTTCTTCAGGGTTGCAGAGCTGTTGGTGGAGTCAGAATTCCCACCCACATCTCACTGGAGTCTTCTGTCACACTGCTTTCCACACTGCTCTGCTCATTCCTGCCTCCACACTTTCACCTGTAGTTCTCCAGCTGGATGGTTTCTCTTCCCTCCTCTGCCCATTCAATAAATACTTGCTGATTGAATTGCCTTCTTGTCTTGACTCACAGAAGCAAAGGGAAAATAACCACAGTCCTGCGAACAAATTTATTTTTATCACTGAATCAATGTAGATAGTGCCTTAAAAAAGTAGCATAAAACCCGACCATTGTATTCATACTCAATTTTTTAAAAATTCCATAACAGCAGTTGGTAACACGATTAAGGTTTTTATTTTATTTATTACTTTGTTATGGTAAAACAAAACAAAACAAATTCTGGTAGCATTATATTCCATGTGTCAATAGAAAGGCATTTTTCTTATGGGTACGCTTCCTGCTACACGGACATTTCGATAATCGAACTGATCTTAACTCAATGGCGTTGATCTCTTGGGCTTTGGGCTAAATCTGAGCTGTTCTAGAATAATTAAAGATCATCTCCTTTCTCTAGAATGGCCCACAGGCTCTCACCAGCTCTATTTAGTTTTAAATGTTAGACTCCTGCTTCGTCCTCTTTCTTTCTGTTTTCTTTTTCATAAGGAAACTACAGCACTGAAAATTCTTGATTAGAATGCAGGTACTATGAAGATGATCAGACTGTTGCTTCCTTAAACACACGGCATACAGCAGTTTTCAGGAAGAGAAAATGCAGGTTTATTGTGTAATTACAGTTCTAGCCTCTGTAAGTAAGGAAATAATTTCACTGAAAAACAAAATGCTATGGTTTTTTTTTGTTGTTGTTGTTGTTTTTTAACTGAAGAGCATCTTATGGCTTTCCAGCAACATATTTTATTGCCCTAATAATTGGAATAGTCTCTGCAGTAACAGTGAATAGCTTGCATATATTATGAACCAGAGCAGACAATGCCGAATCAGCAGGAAGAAGTCATATAAGTATATGGGTGTGTATGTGTGTGTGTGTGTGTGTATGCTTGTGAATATATCCAAGAAATTATGTGTGTGTACATGTGTGCATTCATGCATGTGTGTGTGTGTGTGTGTGTGCTTGTCTATAAATCTGAGCCCCAAATACTTGAGTAGTGAAAAATGTCCCCGGCTACAGTATGGTGACTTATGTGAGGCGTTTTTGTTGTGGAACAATAGCCTTCATGATTTCACTCTGCATCAATATGGAAAGGTCTTCAGCTCTTCCAAAGACGGTCTTTTCTTTTCATCCTACATTACTGTAAACCAGAGCTCCTATCATTTACCATTCCAAGTTCCTTTTAATAAGAAACAAATCTTAAAGCATGCTTTTAAAAAGCAAAACAAGGGTTGTGTGGGATGTTTCCTTTCATCCTGAACACCTTCCTCCTCTTTCATCCCAAGGGCAGGGTCAGTGGTGGGTAGGCTTTTGCTATCATTTTCATTTCCTTGGCAGAGTGATAAAATGTTGACACATACTTTTGAGAGTGAGACACCAAGGTGGGGAATTAGTTGTTTAGTGCCATTAAGAAGCAGTATATATGGCTTCTTAATGGATTTATCCTGCTATCTAGGCTCTGGTATCATTTTCTTCTAGAGTCAGTGTTTCTCCAACTTTGCATTGCAGCAAAGTCTTCTGGGAAAGTTAAACACACACACACACACACCACACACACACACACACACACACACACACACACACACACACAAATGCCCAGAGATGTAATTGATCTGAGGTGATTCCAGTATGTCCATATTGTTTCTGATGACTGGAATCAGAGGAGGAGTGAAAACCATTGTTCCAGATTCTACACCATTGGTTTTAAAATCATATTAGATCACTTGGAAAACTTGTTAGAAATACTGATGCCAAGGACCAACTAGAGACCATATATATCAGAATATCTGGAATGGGGTCAACACACTGGGTATGTATTAGAAGTTCCTCAGGTGACTTTAATGTATAGCCAAGATTGAAAACTATTAACCTAGATTCATGAGTTGATGCAAGTTTGCATGAGGTGGATTTTACTAAAATATCAGTCAGAAAGTAGTATAAAGGGTTCTATCGCATGCCATTCAGCAAAGCTTCTTAAATATTTCCTTTTCAACATCTTTGCTTTTCTCCAAAGTTCCTTTTGCTAAAGATAATCTCTCTTCTCTTTTGCTCCCAGAAATCTCATTCCCCTCAGTATCTTCTCAAGCTTTCTTTTTTTCATACTGCCTCTCAAATCAAACTCAGCAAAACATCTTTTATTCCTCACTTATATATCAGGGGCTTAAAGTTACCCTTCCAAAAATAGGGATCAATTATTTACGTATTAAGTTTCAGAAAGATCTAAAGCCAGAGGGAAAATGGAACCCCTAGCTCAAGGCAGATAACTTGCAGATAGAACTAAAAATACCCAGTGACAGGAGAGGATCACTAATCCATGAAAATCCACCCATGACAAAGCACACGAGGGCAGGATTGGCTGTCTAACAGATGTCTCTGGCATTCACTCTTTCCTTTCTGTTTCCGCTGTCATCCCTGGATCATGCCTTCTTAATGCTTCCCTGGAAATCTCTTAACATCTTTCCAGTTATATTTCCATTCCCACCCACCTTTGGGTCTTAGTCCTATCGTTGTGTTAAGCAAGTAAGAATCCAGTGGGTGTTCTGGTTCAATTAAATTTTAATAATAATTCTTAAGCTTCTTGTGGTCACAGTTCCCTTTGAGGGTTTGATGAAAAACAGACCCTCTCCTTGAACACAGATTCATCTCGTTTTGCATAGAATTCCCGAGACTGCTTGGAACCTCCCGTCGCACACTGACAGACCTGTGCTCCGTGGAGTCCACACTAAGGATCTCTGCAAGCAAACCTGGTTAGACCAACAGATTTGCAATGGACGTGGACTGAAATCAAGTCCTTGGAGTGAAAAAAGAAAACTCACAGAAAAGGAAAGTTGGGGAATGTCAAGATCCTATTGTGAAACACTGACTGTACTTTAAATTTGTAAATGTCTACGAAGCTTGGAAAAAGCCAAAGTTGTTGAAATAGTTATTTGAGTTATCTATATTGGGTTGATCCATTTTCCACTTTTCTTCTTGATTTTCATGTGAAGAATGGCGATAGGGATATACAATTTGACACTGCATACCACTTATAGTTTTCATTTAGTTTACACAAGAGAACTGAGCATGAAGAGAGTAAATGGCTTACTCGAGGTGACGCAGCCAGGAGCGGGCGGAGCGGGGCCTAGAACCTGGGATTCCTGGCTCCCACGCTGGTGCTTGATCACATACATCTAACTGCTCAGTGTGTTTACACTTCACAGTTTCTCAATCTTATTCCTTCTGATCCAGTCAGACTTTCACGCTTCTAATTCATTCATTTATTAAATAACCTTTAATAAGCGACTTGCACAGGTAAAGGAGTGTGCAGCATCGCAAGGAGCAGTTTAAGGTCCTTACACAACGTGTGATAATAAAGTGTCACTGGGCGTTAGGGCAGGCCCAACTCCACCCAGCACAAAGGTGCAAAGAAAGCTTATGGAGGAAGTGGTATTTGATTTTAGGTGCACATAGCAGAAAGATGTGAGTAGATAAACCTGGAAAGGAAGGCAGTAGCCCAAGCAATGGGGAAAACATGGGAAAGATGCAGAGGTGGGAATCCCAGGGGAATAGCCCATGTCCGGTTTTGACAGGAGTGGTCATTAGGGCGTCTCAGGTGACAAGGCAGGAGAATAGGTGTGGTCCTGCAGGCCAGGCTAAGAAACTGCTCTTAATTCAAGGGCACTGGGAGCCACAGAGGGTCAGAAGAGAGAGAAATGCATCCTTCACTAGGCTTTAAGGTTTGCTTGGTGTTAGTGTAACATACGGGGTAGGTTGGACAAGATTCTTTTTTTCAATATTATCTTGTTTCATATTCATTCAACATCTCTCTTAAGTTTTAGTTTTTAAAGGTGGAACCTAAAGGTTAATGCTTAGTCCAGGGTTTAAAAAACTGGAGTCTGTGGCCCTTTACAGAATCCACTAACCAGCTTCAGGAGGTCATTGGATCTTCTAAAATCATATGTACAAAGTTATGTATTTGTGTATAGACTCCTCTTGTTTTTTTCCCCAAACTGAGGAGCGGTTTCATAGCTTCCATCAGTTTCTCAAAAGAATCCATGATCCAAAAAAGACCACTGCTTAAAGATTAATGGAAGTACAGGAATAGTTTTGGATTTGCCCAGTGTAAGGATGGCACAAGGCCTAGAAGTTATATGTGATAATCACGGGAACAGGCTGTATGGCTAGTGCTACTGGAAAAAAAAAATTCTTTTCTTTTTTTGACCCCTTTCAGGTCAAAAGGGTCGTAGCGTATTAGAAATGAAAAAATTTAGAAATATTAATTCCCCCATCTAAAGGAAGTTGAAACCAGGGACTCTACTGGATAGAATGCTCTTCAAAACTGCCCAGATTGTTCTGAAACTAAGGAAAATCCTTACCAAAATATATATATACCACACCTTCTCTTGTATTCACATCTTCAACAAAACTAAATTTACTATTAAATATTATTGTTAGATAATAGTAATATCTATTAGTATTACCTAATTACTATTAGATGTGTTGTTGGCGATATTTAAAATGCCAGGTTGTTAATTTCTGCATTTGATTATAAAAAACATAAGTTCCTAAAGTTTGTAAATCTCTTTAAAATGATTTCCACAAATCACATCAATAATTTTTTTCTGTAATTAGTTCATTTCATGTAATTAGCAAAAATAGCCATTAGACCATTAGCCTTATCTGTCTCTGCTCATAACTAGACTTTAAAAAAAATTTTTCTTTAGAAATAAACATACCCATGTAATCTATTTCCAGGAGAAGCAAGTGGTCTGTTCTGCTATTGATTTACCCTTTACGACCCATGTGAGGTGTCAGATTCTGAATTTAAAAATTGAAAGCATAATTAGTTCAAGGCTACCATCAATAGGAAGTGCTAACCATGGCCCAGGACAAGCAGAGCCTGTTGTCTTCTCTAAGAGATTTCATAAGGCACCAACTTAATTTTACCAAGGAGCCCCTGAATATTATAAAATCCATTAACTGGAACTCTCAGTGAATGATGGCTTCTAGTTCTAATCTTCTGGCTATTTTAGGGTTAACAAGACAAAGGTCTCCCCTCCCCTTTCTCCACCCCCCACCCCACTGGCCTTCCTCATAATAAACAACCTGCAAGGGCAATGCAGCGTGGCTAGCTGGAGGGAGGAGGAAGAACTACTGTCCCCCGCCAGGGACCAGCACTAAAGCTAGCTAGTCCTCAGGAGGATTGAACCGGAGGCAGACCTCATTAGCACCTAATTGTAACTGACTTTGCTCAACTGCCTTAACAAGAGGGAGGGAATGGAAAAATATTATTGTGGTCAGACTGTGGCTCATGTTAAAGCAATTTCAGAAGAGCCAGGTAATGATATGCTACTGGGAGAAAAAACATTGTTGGTTTAAGAGCTGGCAGCAGAACTTTTTTCTTAAAGGAGAAACAGTTTTTATATTTTAAAATTCATTGAGAGGCCATTCTAGTTGGGAGGGTGCTCTCCAGGTGTTAAAAGAATAGCTCATTTGCTTTGCAGGAGCCGTGCCCACCCATGAAGTTGAGAGTCTCGGAGGGTGAACGTGGAGGAGAGGGGAAGGAGGGCGGTGAGGCCTGAACAGAAGAGGAGAAGGTGGGGAGGGATTGAATGAAGGAGCTATATGAAGAAGGCTGCTCAATATTCAGCTTTAAGCCACCCGTTGTATAGTAGTAACCCTGCTCACTGCTCTTACTTCTTGTCCCTTAATCAGTCCTGATACTTCAATGAAAACTGACTAGAAATCGCCTTTAATGAATACACATGGACGAGAAAATGTTCATGTATTTATTTTTACATTTTTCCTTCCCTCCATTAAAGCAGGTAGCAGCCATTGCAATTATTGGATTCAGAGACTTGGGGAGGGCAGAACATTATAAAGTCAGTGGCTTTTCCCATCTTTGTGTGAACTTAAGCCATTGGAAATGAGTGAGGGAGAAAGAGATAGCAGAGGCCAGCTATAGGAGGAAGTGGATAAGCTCACAATTCTAGGGAACCTGGACCCTCCTTGTAGCAATGTCACAGGAGGGGAAGACCACTGTGGGCATGTAGGAAAAGACACAGTAGATTTGTGGGTATGTAAGAGCATAATGAATTCAAGATGACAGGATTTGTCTAAATGAATCAGGCAGTTGATATTTTAGGCGTTGAGCCCGGGAGAAATACCTGGGCTGCAGACTGTAAGAATCATTACTGCATCGTTCAGTTTCTCAAATTGAAGTTCAAGGGCCATCTGTGTACAATAGCACTCTCCCCTCCCCAATTCCTCTGGGAATGGGGCCCCAAATCATGGGGTTTACTCTTGCATCCCAGATGAATCTTAAGCACACCAAAATGTGATCACCACAGCTAGATGCTAATTGAAACAATGGAAGAGGGCAGTAGAGTTCTGAGAAGATGGCCAACGGAAGGGGCTAAGGAGAGATCAAGCAGGAAAATGAATGAAATTATTCATTGGCTTGGCAGTGAGGTTGTTGCTGAGGATCTGAGTAAGGACAGTTCCAATAAGTGGATACGGGAGCATGAAGTTTATGTGGATGACTTGCAAGCAGGTGCGTGTGTGTGTGTGTGTGTGTGTGTGTGTAACTTAATCAGGCCATCCCACTAAGCTGAGACACTCAGTGTTTAGTCTAAACCTACATGTGACCTTCAGCAAGATGTTGCATGTCTGCCCCTTTCTGAGTCCTTAAACCAACATGGAATACATTTGTAGGCCATCCCTGAAGCCTCAGGAAAGAAGTAGCCAGCCCTTGTATTCTACTCTGCCTTCTGGCCCTTCAAGGTGACACTGTGATTTTGATCTTTGGCTTTGCCCTCTCTGTCCTTGTGACACGATTTCCTTCTCTATCTTCAACTTCTCTACCTTCTTGACCTTGAATGTTGATAAGAGATAACATTCTAATAAACAACCTGCAAGGGCAAGATAGCTAGCTGGAGGGACTGGCTAGACTGGCTGTAGACTGCTGGGTGGCATCATGCAGCCTCCTCTTCTCTGAGCCTTGGTCATAGGGGAGGGGGATTAGCCCCTTCCCCCTGGAGATCTCTTTCTCTGAAAAGTAATGGGTTGGACTAGGTCAGTGGATGTCAAATGGATCTCCACAGAATTCAAACATCCTGCTAGAGAGGTTACTTTCAAATGGAGCATTTCACGTTTGTTTGTTTTGGATATTAGGAGTTCATCTATGTTTGCATTTGAAAACAGTGGGGGTTCTATTGCTAAAAGCAAGTGAGAAATCAAGCTAAGTGTCCAGGATTCTGAGATCAAGCCCACACTAAGGATTTTATGAACACTTCTCTTCTCGCCTTCTTAAGATGTTTCCTTCTTTACACTATGTTAGAAAACAAATTCTAGAGTTGTAGAATAATAACACTACTCTCTTTTGGGTTTTAACCAGGACACATTCATTAGCTATTTCATTTTCTTCTTGTATAGTATTTTTTAATTAAAACAATGTTAACTTTTTAAATGATGCACATAATTGCAAAAATTTTGGAAAATAAAAGAAAGAAAAGAAGCCGAATCATCATTTGTAGTTCTACCACCTTCAGCAGTTTAGGTGCTTCCTTCTAGTATATGTGTATACAGTATATGTGTGTACACACATGCACACACACATGAATTGAAAATGTATATATAAGCTGTACACTCCCTTTTAACTCAGCATGATATAATCAGCATTTCCCCACACATTAAATACTCTTTGCAAACATGATTTTTGTTGATTACAAAGGTTCGTATTTGGTTGGTCTCTGCTTTGTGGGGTCATGTGTGTCCTCTTATACTTATTTTGGGGGCTATCAAGGGGCCATTTTTACAAAAGGACATGTTCTATACCCCTTCAGACTCAATAAGCTTCTTTGTACACCCCACACACATTCCTAATCCATTTATCTACCTATTCATAGCATAAGTTCAGTCTTTTCTCCAAATTCACAGAAAATGTTTTTTCTGTTTGTTAGGTTCTGATCTGTTGGACTCAGCATCCATTCCCAGACTCTTCCTGTATCACAGGAGTTAGAAAACTAAAAAGGACATTTCCCAGACTCCCTTGCAACTAGTGTTCTAGAAGTGAAGCTGGCTCTGACAATGAGACTGGGGATGAAGGTGGAAGATGCTGACTTTGGAATGGGATTCCTGATTGCAGTGGGGATGGAGAGATCCCAGAGTGATCAGGGGCATATTAACCATGAGAACCAAGATGAGTGTGGTCACTGCAACAGGTGGCAGGGCCAGAGCAGTGACCAAAATGGTTTTACCTTCAGGTATCTTTTGTGGTGGATAATTGATCATATATCTTTAGCACTGAAACAGACAAACAACTTACTAAAGTGCAATCTGATTTACATAACTGATGAAACTTTTAGTCTGATAACTGTTCACCAGAGGACACTCAAATCTCCCCATCTAATTTCCCTATCTGAGACAGTTTATAGACTCTCAAACCCTAAGTGAACAGGAGGCTATATTCCTTTATAAAAAGAACCTGCAACATTCCCACATATATGTATTATACATCCTCTTAGCTGTCCCTAAAAAGTTTTATAGCCATTTACCAGGGTGCCTGTGCACTAAGGAAAGAGGAATATTGGATTTGGGGGTAGTTCTGGAAACCATCTTTGGAATCACATGCATGTAAGCTCGCTATTTTTCTTCTTGCAATAAAAGGAATCCTTGGTCAGAAGGAATGTAGTGTGGGTACCACAAGCATCTCAGGATCTGGAATTTTGGGGGACCTTGAGGACAGGTCTGCTGGTCAGACTGAGAATTGTGGGGTTCTAGTAATAAAGAGAGTTTTGATCAGAGTTTGTCTCACAGTGGGCCCAGTGGGTTCTATGTACACACTCTGCATTTATTTCCCTAGTTCAGGGGTGTCCAAACTGCGGCCCGTGGGCCAACTGTGGCCCGCAATCCATTTTTTATTGGACTGCAGGAAATTCCAAAAATCTATTTAGTTTACTTAAATAAACCAGGTGAGGCAATACGTACTTCACCTCAAGTGAGTGGCCCGGCTGTTTGTGTATTTTACCGCATATGGCCCTTGGTGAACAACGTTGAAAAAAGTTTGGACACCCCTGCCCTAGTTCCTGAACTCATAGTTGGGCAATTGAAGGATTGCTCATTCACTCTCTGACTCATGGAATGAGGGCTACTATAGGAAGAAGGACTAGGTGGAAGCCTCCCTTGAACTTGTGAAACAAAGTAGTATCACATCCAAGGAGAAATTGTAGACGGTGCCCACATCAAGGACCTGGACAATATGTGGGAATGGCTTCCAGTCATGTTTTTATTTAACCTCATCACTTTGGCCTGCATAGAAGTGCTGGAGGTCTAGAAAATAATTGGATTTTTTGGAAACGTAACTGGGCAGTGGCTTCAATTGTAGATGCTGTTACAGATGTGATCTGTTTTTTGTTTTTTTTAATTAAAGTTTATTGGGGTGACAATTGTTAGTAAAGTTACATAGATTTCAGGTGTACAATTCTGTATTACATCATCTATAAATCACATTGTGTGTTCACCACCCAGAGTCAGTTCTTCTTCCATCACCATATGTGGCCAAATGTGATCTGTTTTTATGGAGCAAATCAACATACTCCCTGGAGTCTGATATGCAGTTGTCAATCAGGCAAATACTTTTTTCCTAACCGATAAGCAGACACCACTCCATGCAGTTTGCTTTTATCCAGCGGCAGTATACTTTCACTGATGCTACCTTAATCTAGGGCACCTAGATTGTAGGGACCTTGATCACTTCACCATCCCACAGGAGATCACTGTTTCACCGTATTGATTAGATCATGCAGACTGAGCTAAGAGTACAAGCACCCTGGATAACATAGTAAAACATATATGTATGTGCCAAAGGATGGGTGATAAATCCCCAGAAAATTCAAACCTCAGTGAATCTTTGAAAATTCTGGGGGCTTAGTGACGTGAAACATTCAAGATATCCCTTCTAAAATGAAAGACAATTGTATCACATTGTAATTTCTGCCATTAAGAAAGAGGCATAATGCTCCAACTGATTGCCAAGTAATCCTTAAAACTGCTGATCATGGGTGTGGCCCAAGGCCAGAGACACTGTATAACTGGTTCAAGTTGAAATTCAATCAACTCTTCCATAAGCAGGTCTGTGCTTCCAGCCTGAAATATGGGGGGAAATAGGTAGCTTCTTAGCTGGAGTAATTTAAGAATTGACTGAAAGGTCTGCATCTCCTGACCAGAGCCTGGGTTTCATAACTCAAGAAGTATTTGTTCTGAAAGGAGCCTCAAAATAACCTATTCTGGATATTTTCAAATGACCTTCGTGCAGAAATCAGACAAAATCTTGGGTGAATATATAAGTAAGTAACACTGAGAGGAACAGAACTGCTCTGACTAAAAAGCAGGGTGAAACATGGTAGTAGATGGGAATGGAGAAAAGCCCTGGGGTCTGTGAGGAGCAGAGTTAGAAAACAACAAATTTTGCCCAACTAACATTTTTTTTTAGAAATTCAGAGAAGTGAAATGGCTGGTCTGCAAGCAGATAACTAGGTCATGATAGGACAGAAACTAGAACTCACATACCTTGACTCTTGGTGCAGTGTGCTTTCCAGAATTTTAAATAATCAGTGGGAAATTAGGGTAAATGTGCATTATCAATGGGTGCATTTGAAGAAATACATGAAGTCTTCTGGAACACAACAGCACTGTAATAGAGTCTGTGTACTTTGGTAAACTATTTTATAAGAAAATTATAGAATTTTTCTTCTTCTCTTTTTTTAGGTATGTTAATAAGAAAAAATAATTAAAAAAACACACAACTTAAAAATTAATTTACAAAATAGTCCCTTGCTCCAGTCTCAAGCTCCTCCTTAGAGGTCACTGCTAACAGTTTGAATCATCCAGACATTTTTGTATGACCACACATCCACGTTTATATCCACATATATGATGATAGTGCATGTATGTTGTTATTTATGTAAATGGAAATAGTGTATATATTGCCCTGGACATGTAAAAAATAAAGAAGGTGACATCCTTCCATGTGAGTGTACTGTCACTCATTTTGTAGCTGCTTTGCTCCTGTGACGTGGGTTTGTCTTATTGCTTTTATCTATAACTCTGTCAGCCAATGTTGAGATTGCTTCCAAGACTTCATTACTATGATGCTACAATGAAGATATTTGAACACATATCTTTGTCTACTTTTGTAAATACTTATGCCACATAGATGCTTGGAAGATTTGCTGAGTCAAAACAACACATACTTTTGATAAATGTTGCCAAACTGCACTAAAGTGAAGTGAGGCCAGTTGACTGTCCCACTTACACTGACACCGGACAGTGCCGTCTGCCAACCGTAACACTAAATATTAATCTTATTAACCTTGCCAATCTGATAAGCAGAAAGCAAGCATGTCTTTGATTACTTAGGTTAAGCTTCTTTTCATTTGATTCCTAATCATTTCTATTTTTCTCTGAGTGGTCTTTGTTTTTCCCCCCCATATAAATTAGGTTTGTTTGTCCTTTGTTTCTTGCACGCTAAGAGCTCCTCATGAAGTCTTAATGCTAACCCTTTGATTACATATGTCACAAGTATTTCTCTGGATCCATTGTTTGTCACATAATTTTGTTAATAGAATATTTTGTCATACGGAGATTTTAAATTGCAAAGTCAAATGCGCCAATATTTCCCTTTATAGGAAAGCTCCCATTTCTAATATTCTTTCAATCTAAATCTTTAGTCCCCTAGTCACTGCTGGACTAACTGCAGCAGTGATAAACTTTTCATTGAAAATAAATCATCCTAAGTGTAACATACAAATTTCAACTTGCTGCTGATTCCTTGACATAATTAATCTTCAGAGAGGAAAATAAAATTCTCCTCTTAAGCTACAGCAGATCAGAGGAGGCTTCAGGAGGCCCAGATAAGTGGTGAGTATTTCATATTGGAAATGGTGATATGACTGGAAATCTCACGTTAAAAAGCACAAACAGTTTTACGAATTCCAGCTTCTTACTAGTATGTTCATGTGTTTCAAAATGTATTGTCTTTGTCAGTTGTTGCTCGAAATCTTGCTCCTAAGAGTCAGGATATTATAGGTGATTGTTAACATGTAAGTGATTGTTTAGCTTTTATTAAAAATCAACATCTTTGGATGAGTCTAGCAATCATTTTAGGAAGTAGCACACAAGAAGATTGAGTTTTGTTGTATGAAATAAAGCTAGGACATGTCAGGAACTTTGCTACTGTGGAAAAATTGAGGTCTTCATAAGAAATCACACCTGGTGGCTCAGGAAAGTCAATGTTGAGTCAAAAGATACAAGTGCATAAAGGTGATTGGGGGCAGAAGAGGGTGGTGGTGGTTAGGGAGTATGTGGAAAGGGAAGAAAATAAAGAGTGAAAGACAGGATAATTCTTGAGAATTTTTTTTGCACTTATAGTTGGTGTTATACAGTTATTGTCTGATCGCTTTACTGCACTGTGAGGGTTAATATCCCATCCATATTTATATTTCCAGTGATCGACACGTAACAGGCATTCAGAGACTATTTGCTGCTTATTTGCACATAAATTTTGTTATGACCACCCTGCATTATCATAGAGTAACAGTGGTTTTGTGACTGGATACTCACTGAGATGATCAAAATTAAGAAAAAAACTTAGGTCTGGGCATTACTGTGCTCTACTCTGGTCTAAAAGTAGGATAGCAAGGCAGATTTGTTCTTTGTGCTTGGAACCCAGTGCCCTTTTAAAGCCTAATTCAGAGATTTGAGAAGCCAGCGAGGGCTTTCTGTCCCAGTGGAGCTTATCATTTGTGACAGGGATCAGCGGGAACACTCTTTCTCGCTTCATCTCTTTGCCTCAAGACAGATGGAAATGAAGACAGTGGCAGGACTAAAAATACTGTCTAAAATCAGGGGTAATAAATAAGCAAAAAAGTAAGCAACACCCATCACCATTCCTTTGCAATGCACTCTAGAAGGATGCAAGGATAAATATTATATATGCACATATGTATGTGTATATATATATATATATATATATATATGCATCTATATATAAGGTTAGTGCAAAAGTAATTGTGGTTTTTGCAATTATTTTTAATCTTTTAAATCGCAATTACTTTTGTACCAAACGAATACCATGTTTCCCGAAAATAAGACCTAGTCGGCCAATCAGCTCTAATGCATCTTTTGGAGCAAAAATTAATATTATATTATTAGTATTATATTATATTATATTATATTATATTATATTATAGATCCACTTTTATATTATAGTAAAATAAGACCGGGTCTTATATTAATTTTTGCTCCAAAAGACGCATTAGAGCTGATTGTCTTATTATTTTCAGGGAAACACAGTATACATATACATATACATATATAATACATATACATACAAGTGTGTGTGTGTGTATGTATGTGTGAGTGTGTGTATTCAGAGAGCTGAAGCATTTAGAGTCCTTATGTGAGAGAACCCAGATCTCTGAAAAGGGCTTCAACAGGAAGTATCAGCTCGGTGCTAAGATGAAACTGGTGTGGCAACTCTCGTGAGGTTATCATATTTTGGAGCATTGACTCTGAAACCGGACTCCCTGGGTTAAAATTCCAACTGTGCCACTTGCAAGCTCTGATGATGGCCAAGTAGTGTAACCTCGGAAACTTGGTTTCCTCACTTGGAACAAAGAGATAGCCGTTAACATCTGCCGATAGTGCTTCTCTGTGGACTAAAGGAGGGAAGGCGGGTCATACACTTAGCACAGTGCTGGCTTGTTTGCCATCATTATTCCCTGTTTACTTTGAAAAACTCAAGCTGTGCAAGGTTTAAGTTTGCACTTTTATGCCCAGGTCCTGGTTTTCTGCCATTGATCTAATTATCGAATGTGTGCTTTAGAGCCAAAAGTGTGTTTGTTGGCTGTCAAAGAGTCTGCACTCCCCAGTAGAACTCCTAGTGAAGAAACGATCTGGGGTACCCTACCCTGGAGCTCTGAAGTAAATCACCTTAAGTTATGTGTTGATCAGGGCACAGGAGGAAGATAGGGGTCAATGGTTCATGCCTGCCTGCCTGGCAGGGGCGCCTAACTGCCTTCCGCACCTCACAGCTCTGGACGTGAATGTTCAGATGCCTTTTCACCTGTGCCTTATCTGCATAGGGAACTGCTGTGGTATAATTGAGCCTCATACTGTCATAGCTAAGTACAAAAAGACCAATTCTCTGAGTTGCAGTCATTCAGGTTTATCAGTATGGCTTAAATATCCCAGAGAAGATAGACAAAGCGGCAACAACCACAATAAAAAATTCAACATGTTTTATCTAACAATTTGCTTAGTGTACATAACTTTCAGCAAAATTATAAAACAATTCAAAACGCAGAGAAACTCACAGGATGTTTTCTTGTTTTACAAAAATATTCATCATCGAATTGTCTTAAATAACAAGTTATTCTAGCACATCAAAATAATACTGTCTTATACAAATTTATTATTCATAGCTTTCCTTAGTATTTCTGGGTTTCCTTGAAGATTCATTCTATTACTGCAAGATCTTTTAACCTAGAATAAAATATGGCAAAGGTTCATGAATAGTATATATTTACAATGTCTTATACCTTCCTTTACAAGCCTGTGGATCAATTTCCAAATAAATAATAGGAAGTAACGACAAGGCTTCTGGCTACCTCTTTGCCCCAGCCCATTTGTGCTCTCTGCATGACTGACAGATTTGTTGCCAAGTATCTCCAGCCCCTTGCAGAGGTGTCAAGAGACATGGCTGTGATCGCCTAATTAGAGGAGAACCAAAGGGACAAAGCCCAGGCTGGTTATCCAGGATTCCTGTGATCAGCTATTATCAAAGTCCCCAGGCTTCCTCTTCTGATGAAAATGTCAACCTCAGGAAAAAATGTCCACCACAGCTTCTTGAAACACAGAGGACAGAGGAAATTAGAGAGAGGTTTTTTAATTTTTAGAATCACAATCATTGATCATAAGCATCCTTAAGAATTTTGCAAAGAGCTATGAACTTTTATAACATTTGCTCTCCTTCCTCTCTCTCACTTCTTCACTCCCAAAGGTCACACCAATCAAACAATCACCCACTGCATTTCCACTCCTGCCACATCCTCCTTATCAAAAGTGTGAACAATGTGAACAGCATCCAGGAAATAGTTGCAAAGATTCAAAAGTATGGCAACCTTCCTTTTTCCCTCTACTAGTGACATTAGGCTTCATCAGCAGACACTGTCAAACTCATTTCCATTTTTTCTTATCTAAACCATTCTCCACCATCTGCACATGCAGTCAGGTAATCCACATGGTGTTCAGTATTTCCCCGTGCAGAACCCATCTTTGCTAGAGTAGGTTTTATAGTTTACAGGAAATGCATCTCAATACAGATTCATCCATTCTGCACTGGGAAATAGGTAACACATGTGTCTGATGGCCATTTCAATTCATTGTGCTTTGCATTCATGCCTCTGGTTTTAATTAATTAAAACATTCTATACTCATAGCTAAGGTTTATTATAGCAATGATACAGAGCAAAAGCCGCAGGAAAAGAGTTTGCATCAGTGGAGTCCAGAGAGCCCAGGAAGAGACTTCTGTATCATTTCCCTTCTGGGACCACACAGGTATGCTCTCTCTAGCAATGAAATATATAGGAACAGGTGTGGTATGTCTCTGCCCAGAAAAGCCCCTGTGAGTCTGGGGGTCTGGTCACATAGGCAACTCTTGCTGGTCACATAGGCATCCAGCAATGGCAACAGAAACTCAGGACTCCAACAATAAAGCCAGGTACTCATCATCAATCTTGATGTTTGTGCAAAGAAACCTGACAAACTGGTATGACATGATTTATTGCTCTAGGTGTATATAACAAAACTATCAATCACTGCTATAAAGAATACTCTGAGGGCCACATTTCCAGAGGTGGGCCAAAACTCAGTCATGGTTCCACATTCCTTTGGAGACAGCAGGACTAAGAAAGCAGACCTCTCTGTTAATTCTTTCTTCCTACCCTCTTTACCTCTGATTTGAGGAATTAAAAAAAGAAATTGTTGCTATAGTTGTTATTTTTGTGTTTTTCATTCTTTTATGCAACAAATGCAACACATATTCACAGAACTAACAACCGTATAAAACCTTGTGCCCTGAGGGAATATTCAAGAATTGCATTGAGGAGAAGTCATACACATAGGCAAAAAATAATAAGTATACAATAGAAGAGTCATAATACAATCATAAACTTTATCATGAACTTTATCATTTCAGAAAGTTTATATTTAGGAGACAAAGTGCTAAGAAGTCAGAAGGGAAGGTCATGGAAGACAGGAGGCTCTGAGTGGAGTTGGGCATTAGTGAAAGACTTGGAGAGCAGGCAGACAGAGAAGACAGAATAGGGGAACCTTCTAGGGGGTGCTGTCATGACCCATAGCTAGAGGTGCGGCTCCATGGGATACTTGAAAGTCCACTGAGATAAGTTATGAGATGTACATGAGGACAGACCCTGGAGGATTCTGAATATCAAACTAAGAAGTTTAGATTCTATCACGCAGGTCAACAATTCTTTACCCTGTTGCATGGTAAAATAACATGAAGAGATATAAAAAAATACTCAGATGCTGACTGGCTTCATCCATTTATGCTGCTGTAACAAAAATACCATATCCTGGATGACTGCAATGACAGCCATTTATTTCTCGCAGTTTTGGAGGCTGGGAAGTCCAAAGTCAAGGCACCAGGAGATTCAGTGTCTGGTGAGAGCTTCCTTATTCATAGATGGCTGTTTTCTCACTGTGTCCTCACATGGCAGAGGGGCAAGAGGGCTCTCTGGGGTCTCCTTTTTAAGGGTACTAATCCTGATCGTTAAGGCTCCACTCTCATGACCTAATCACCTCCCAAAGGCTCCACGTCCTAATACCATCTCATAGGTGGTTCAACATGTGAGTTTGGTGGGGTACACAAACATTCAATCTATAGCACTGATTCAAGGGGGTCTGGGCACTGGAATTTAAAACTTCTTTTCAGGTGACTCTAACATGCACTTAGAGCTGAGAACAGCTATGTATGTGTTGAGGAGCCATGGGTACTTTTTGAGCAGTGGAGAACGATGACATAATTGGTGCCCTGGGAAGCTGACGCTCGGGACTGGGGTGGCCTGGAGGGACACCAGTTGTACAGTCATGAAGATGTGATGAAGGTCTGCACTGATGTTCGTGTTTGACTTAAGCCTAAATTATGTTGAAGAACATGATTCTTTTGAGTTTGTGCTCCTTATGTGTTCCAGGGGTGGCCCTGCATTCTGAACAGTGACCTGCTTCCCAAAACTTTACAGTACAGAAAAGCAGCAGTCTGACAAACAAATCTTACAAATGATCTTTTCTCTACTTAGCAGTGCTGATATTATTTTTAGCAACTATTAGTGATGCTCCAGGAAGAACAACTTGACCAATGTCTTAAACTTTTCCAGTACAGACCCAGCCTAATTCTTCCCTCCAAATTCACTCTCAACCTGAGGGAACACAAAGAAAATTTCCAGCTGAGTAAAACAGGGTTAATCCCAAAAGCATGTCAGCCACTACCCCGCTCGTGCTGTTCATCAGCTCAGATGGTACCACACAATCCTCCAAGCACTAAAATTTATACAATAGCTTTCTGTTGACAGTCCCAGAGACTTCCAGCGGGATTGAAAAGAAATAGTCACCAAGTTAGATAACTCATCCTTAATATTCTGGTCCTCTGAAACCATTTCCGGTGCCAGAGATAGTTTGTGTACACATGACGAAAACATTCTAGTGGCGTCCTGTCACACAGGTAATCAAACCCAAGGGTTTTTTTCTCAGCTTACAGGGTCCTTCAAAATCTGGCCCTCTGCTCCCGCATACTCTCTGGCCTCATGCGTGCGTACTGCCTTCACACCACACCTGCCCTGAAATCCACCCTCCTGTCGAAGTACCTAATATTCTCTTTTTGGTTCATTTTTTGTTTGCCTAATTTCTACTCATTGTCATGTCTCTGTTTAGCTATTGATTCTTTCAGGAAGCCTTCTCTGAGTCCCTAAAATTCGATCAAGTGATTCTGCTTGTGCTCCAGTAGTACTCTGTACATTTCTAACATTTGGGACACTACAGTCAGCTTTTCTGTGTCTGACATGAGCTCGTGTCTCCCATGAGGGCAAGGACCATGTCTGTCTTTCCCACATTGTACCCTTGGTGTCTAACCTAGCTCCTGGCTAGTGGTAGGCAACAATAAACATTTTTAGAATAAATTAATGCAATATACTGTTACTAGTTATGTTAAAGCCTCCCTAAAGTCTCTGCCGTGATCACTGACTGGACTTAGGAGAAAGAATCTTCAGTGACACCATGTAAATTTAGCTAAAACTTTATTCTTCAGTCCAATGAAAATGGATTGTAGAAATGGTGAAATCCGTGCTCCTTGATGACATGACTTCTCTTCTAAATAAATGCATTGGCTAGTATTGAGAAGACCTTCCTCTCTTGCATAAATAAGGCCTGTGGTGGTCAACTGAGAGATGTAGGCAGTGCCACACAATTTCCCATTTAAAATTCAACAGCAAAAGAACATTAGGCAAAATGTCATCATTATTTTTGCTATAGCACTAGCCCAGAAATTTTGAAGAAAAAAAAAGTCACACACAATAACATGAAAAGGCAACGGGATGGATTTTTTAAAGAAATGACAAAAAAAGAATAGAGATGAAAAATGACCCTGCTATACCAAATACTTGGAAATGGACTTTATCATTCATTGCTACTGCTGTGGGACTTGTGCACTTTTAAAACCTGACTAAAATATTTAGCTTTCCAGGGAGAAAGACTCTTTCATTTTTCTCCCTATACTATATCAAAAAGAACTTGTGTCAACTGAAAAATGGGTTAAATGAAACATCAAACAATGAATTACACCAACCTAGAACACTGTGGTCATTTGCCATTTATAAAAACATCAACATTGACTATTTCACAATTTTAAAGTACCTGTTCTAGAGCAAGTCATTCTATCTGTGCAGAGGAAGCACACTTTGATGTGGAAAAGAAAAAAGATACCATTATTTATTTATAGAAAAATGTAAAGATTTCCAATAAAATGAACTAAAAACTGTGAATGTCAACTATAATTATATATATATATATATATATATATATATATATATATATATATATATATATCAAGGGTGCCAAAAAAATGTATACAAGTGGACACTTTGGTCAACGTTGCTCAAGCAGTAGTTTGCTGTAATCATAAGTGTCTGGACACTGATGGCAACCACTTTGAGCACCTCTTGTAATTGCAGAAGTCAAACGTGACTTGTATTCATCTTTTGTTATTGGTATATATTCAGTATTACAATTTTAATACAGTTTTGCTTTCTTAAAATGTGTATACATTTTTTTGGCACCCACTGTATATGGCTACAGGATGTGGAGTACAGCATAGTGAAGCTAGTCGATGGTATTGTAATAGCTATATAAAATGTCAGAGGGATAGTAGATTGGGGATGATTAGCACTTTCTGAGGGGTATAAAAGCCAACTATTACATTGCTTTGTACACCTGAAACAAAAAAACAAACAAACAAACAAAAAAAAGAACTAAAATTTGTTATGCAGTATTTAAAATGATTTATATAGGCTTTTATTATAGCATGACATATATAAGGTAATTTTAGATGACATTATTGCTTATATTCTTGGTTCTTCTAGAACATAAATAATAACATTACGCCATACATTTAATGAACACTAAAGTATACATTCAACCACTGAAAATGGAAATCGATCTCCAAAATGCTCTAGCAACATGACTTGATTGGTGAATACATCCCTTAAAAAAAATAGTTTGCTTTTTTTTTTTTTAACTTGGTGCACTAATAGGTTTAAAGGACACCTGGTCGAGGAAGAGATCCAGGATGGTGAAGTAAACACTGTGCTTGCTTCCTTCCATGAACAAATTAAAATTACAACTAAATTATACAACAGTCAACCTGGAGTACCATCTGAAATCTGGCTGAGCAGAAGTTTTATAAATAAGGATATAAAGAAGAAGCCATGTCCAGACTGGTAGGAGAGCTGGAGATGACTAACCCCAAACCTTCGTGCAGTAGTTGAGAACTGGGAGGGATATCTAGGCCGTGGACGTTCCCCACAGAGGAGAGAGGGACCCCAGCCTGACACCAGCCTCCCCAGCCCAGAGTACTGGTGCCAGGAAGAGGAGACCCCACAACATCTGGCTGTGAAAGACAGTGGAGATTCCAACCATAAAGGGGGGATGGAAGATGGCAGAAAACCCAGGCATCCTCTTAAAGGGCCTGCACACAAACTCTCTCTCCCAGGAACTCACCTTGGGCCCCAACGGAGGGACAGTAACTTGTGGGGTGTCAAATACATATGGGGGGCAGACTAAATTGTGTTGTTTCAGGTTGAGGGCTGGAGGACAGTCAGCATTTCCCTATGAGGAAGTCCCCCTTCCATGCAGCCAGTAAACAGGCACCATCTTTTCTGTGTTAAGCCCACCCCCACATGGCAAAATCTGAATCTGATTGGTCTATTGAGCTCCACAGCTTCGTTTTGCTAACTCACTGGGACCCCACTCCCAACTCCCCAACTCCCTCAACGCTGGAGGCACATTCTCCAAGAGCAGCCAGACCTGCCTGCATTTTACTCTTTCTTGGAAACTATCAGCGTCCTACAGACCCCAGGCAGGTAGTGACTGGTCTTGGTGTGCTCTGAGACTTTTGCTGAGTAGCTTCAGGCTCAGAACTGGCACCAAATCAGAATTTACATTAACCTGGTGACAACTCTTCCCACTCTATTGACTCCCTGAGACTCTGACTCACCCAACTTTTGTGCCCCACAAGGCTTTATCAGTGGCTGAACCTTAAGGGGGCTGGCAGGTGGCAGCAAGCCTCAGGGCATTTTGCAGAGCTACCATAGGCCTGGTACTGGTAGCGGATGTCCTCACTTCACAGTGTGGCCTCTCTCATCATACACCTCTGAGGTTAGCACAGGCAACAAATAACCATGGATTACTTTGTAGTTCCTACCAGGGAGTATGGGCTGGTCACAGGCAGTGGATGACCTAGGCCTGCAATAGAGCCCCTCCCAAGAAACCCCATAACTAAAATACTTGGAGGATGACTTCAGACCACAGCAGAGCACTGTCCAATTAGCCCCTCAAGTGGTACACCAAAAGGGTAGTCTCAACAGGCACCATAGCTTGCTTGGGTGAATCCCACTCAGTGGGGTAAGCCCTCACACAGCAGCCTGTAAGCTAAGGATATGGTCAAACCCCACAGCCAATCAGCCTGAGGGTCAATCACACCCACTGATGTGTCAATACCAACCAAGACTCAACTAACAGAAGGGCACACACAACACACACAAGGGACACTCCTGGAGCATCCGGTGCAGGTGACCAGGGAGACTGTGCTACTGGGCCCCACATGATATCTACTACATAAGGCCACCTGGCCAAGACTCAGGGATGTAGCATATTTACCTAATACATAGAAACAAACACAGAGAGGCAGCCAAAATGAGAAAACAAAGAAATAGATCCCAAATGAAAGACCTGGAGAAAACTCCAGAAAAAGAACTAAACAAAATGGAGGCAAGCAACCTGCCAGAGACCAAGTTTAAAACAATGGTTATAAGACTGCTCAAGGAACTTAGTGAGAATTTCAATAAATAGATAGCAAGCACAAAAAAAGGATATAGAAGCTATAAAAAAGAACCAGTTAGAAGTGAAGACTACAATAAGTGAAATGAAGAATGCACTAGAAGGAATGCACTAGAAGACTAGATGATGCAGAGGATTGAATCAGCAATTTGGAAGACAAGGTAGCAGAAAACACCCAACAAAAAGAAAATGAATTAAAAAACATGAGGATAGTTTAAGCGATCTCTGGGACAATATCAAGTGTAACAACATTCACATCATCCAGAAGAGATGATGTACCAGAAGAAGAGAGAAAGCAAAGGATTGAGAACTTATTTAAAAAAAAATAATAACTGAAAACTTTCCTAACCCAGTGAAGAAAATAGACATACAAGTCCAGGAAGTGCAGGGAGTCCCAAACAAGGTGAACTCTAACAGGTCCACAGCAAGACACATTATAATTAGAAAGACAAAGAGAGAATTCTAAAAGCAGCAAGAGAAAGGCAACTAGTAACTTATAAGGGAGCTCCCATAAAATTGTTAGCTGATTTCTCAACAGAAAATTTGCAGACCAGGAGGGATTGACACAAAATATTCAATGTGATTAAAAGGAAGGACCTACAATGAAGATTACTCTTTCCAGTAAAACTATCATTTAGAATCAAAGAAAAAATAAAGAGCTTCCCAGACAAGACAAAGCTGAAGGAGTTAATCATTTTGAAACCAGTATACAAGGAATTTTAGGGGACTTCTCTAAGATGGGGGAAAAAAAGATCAAAATTATAAATAATAAAATGACAACAGCTACATATCTATCAACAATTACTTTCAATGTAAAGGGATTAAATGCTCCACTGAAAAGACATAGGAGGGCTAAACAGATAAGAAAACAAGACCCTTACATATGCTGCCTACAAGCAACTCACTTCAGATTGAAAGACAGAAATGGAAAGTAAAGGGATGGAAAAAGTTATTTCATGAAAATGGAAAAAAAAAAAAAAGCTGGGGTAGCAATACCTATACCAGACAAATAGACTTTAAAACAAAGGCTATAAGAAGAGACAAAGAAGGACCCAGTAATCCCACTTCAGGGTATTTATCTGAAGAAACCCAAATGCTACTTTGAGGGAATGTGTGCATCCATATGTTCATTGCAGCATTGTTTACAATGTCAAGATGTGGAGGCAGCCTAGGTGTTCATTGATAGAAGAATGAGTAAAGAGTAGGTGGTACATATATACAATGGAGTATTGCTCGGTCATGGAAGGGAATGGGTTCTTGCTATCTGCAGTAGCATGGATGGGCCTGAAGGGAATTGTGCTAAGTGGAGTGTCAGACAAACAAAGACAGATGCAATGTAGTTTTGATTATATGTGGAATCTAAAGAACAAAATAAACAAAATAGAAACAAACCCATAGGTAAAGAGAACATATTTATGGTTGCCAGATGGGAGGGGGTTTGGGGATGAGTGAAAAAGGGAATGGGATTAAGAAGTACCAATTAGTTGTTACACAGTAATCATGGGGATGTCGGGTATAGCATAAGGAATATAGTCAATAATATTGTAATAACTATGTATGGTGCAGATGGGTACTAGATTTGTTGGGGTGATAGATGAGAGGGCTTGGGGGCAGGGAGAAAAGGTGAAGGGATTAAAAAATACAAACTGGGGGCAGCTGGTTAGCTCAGTTGGTTAGAGTGTGGTGCTCATAATACCAAGGTTGCCGATTCAATCCTCTCATGGGCCAATGTGAGCTGCATCCTCCACAACTAGATTAAAACAACTACGTAACTTGGAGCTGACAGGTCCTGGAGAAACACACTTAAAATAAATAAAAGTTAAAAAAAAAAAAAAGAGGACGTCATAGGAATGGCGGCAGCGGGGCGCACTTTTTGAGTTCTCCGTCGGATCTTATCAGAAACGGGAAGCTTATAACCCATCAAAGGACTCTCTGCTCATCACGCAGAACAGCGAAGAGACTCGCGCAGGGATTTCTTGCAGGTGGGGAAAAATTGGGCGAGCAGGGGAAGAAGGAAGGGAGCGGAGCGGAGACACGCCCGCACCTCTTGGCGGCGGTGGGGACGCAGGTTGGAATCGCGGTCCACACCTGTGGCGGTAGAAATTCGGCCCCCACCCTTGGGTTGTGGAAATCTGCTCCGCACCTGTGCCTGTGAAATTCCAGCCCACACCCACGGCTACAGATACGCAGGATATCCCAGGACGGAGGAGAGCCCGGAAGCCACGAGGTGGGCGTTTTGCCCTGCGTCCCACAGCGGACCTCTCCCGCTGCAGGGGCAGTATATCCAGCATTAACTTCAGCTAATAACCTCAGTTGGTCCTTGGGCCGGACAAGGAACACAGACTCCGTGCCTGGGCACCTTCCCCCGCTCTTCCGACCCTACCCCCGCCTTTCTAGAGACTTGATCTAGCCCCTGCACTAAGGAGCAGCGGCAGATTACAGAAGCGCCTTGGAGCCCCGGCTCCGGGAAGACAGGCGGGCCCAGGGAGGAGGCTAGGAGCTGGGAATCTTCCGCCCCCAGCCACCACCTTTTCTGGCCAGCCTAGAGCGGGGCAAACACATCCCCAGCTGCAGAGACGCAGGGGTTCCCAGGACAAAAGAGAGAACACAAAAGCCAGGTGGCGGACTCTACTTTGCGTCCCACAGCAGACCTCTCCCCCCGCAGAGGGAGGATATCTAGCATTTGAGGCTATTAAACTCCATACCTGGGCCCCTCCCCCCGCTCTTCCAATCCTACCCCCACCCTTCCAGAGACTTAAACTGGCTCCTGATCTGAAGAGCAGTGTCAGATTACAGAGGAGCCTTGGGGTTTGGGCTAAGGGAAGACTGGCCGCTGGCTTTGGTCCAGGGAAGAGGCTGAGAAGAGTGTGGTTTGCCCTGGACTAGGAGACAGAAGACTCATCCACCCCCAGATACCACCGTTTCTGGCCTGTGGGTGGGGTGTGACACAGCTGGGCTGGGAAAGAGAAGACCCTCTTTCCATCCCCAGCCCCACCCTTTCTGGCCTGCCTAGGGCGGGGCAATTACATCGGCGGAGGCACTCCCAGGGATCAGCAGTAAGTGGCAGATACAGCACTCAGCTTTCAGCAGCTGAGGAATTCCCTGCCGGCCACACACACACACACAGGGAAGAGGTGCCCTAAGACTCAGGAGAGCTGGACACAGGGCTGGTGGTGCTATTCTCGGTGTGCATATGTGCCGGCAAGGGCAGAAACTGCACTGACTTTGTAAAACCTACTGTCCAGACCCCTCAGCCCCACGCATCTAAAGCTGCAGCCTCAGAGTCACTCTGGGCATCAGGTGACCGGCTCTACCTGCACAATACGCAGGGGATTACTTGGTGGGCTTAAGCCACAACTGGCGCTGTCTTTTTTTTTTTTTTTTTTTTTTCTGTTTTGATTTGTCTTTATATTTTTGACGTCTTTGCCTGTGTCGAGTGGGGATTCTGTGCTACAGCAGAGAACAACTTGGAGATTACTTGGTGGGCTTAAGCCACAACTGGCGCTGTGTTTTTTGTTTGTTTGTTTGTTTGTTGTTTGTTTGTTTTTGTTTGTTTGTTTTTGTTCTGTTTTGATTTGTCTTTATATTTTTGACATCTTTGCCTGTGTCGAGTGGGGACTCTATGCTATAGCAGAGAACAACCTGGAGATTACTTGGTGGGCTTAAGCCACAACTGGCGCTGTGGTTTTTGTTTGTTTGTTTGTTTTTTGTTTGTTTGTTTGTTTGTTTTGTTCTGTTTTGATTTGTCTTTATATTTTTGACATCTTTGCCTGTGTTGAGTGGGGGTTGTCGATTGTTTTTTTACATGTGAATGTATTTGACTTTTTCCTTGTTGTTATTGTTGTGCTTGGTGATTTGCTTTGTTCTGTAATTGCCCTACCAGTGCCCAGCTTAAGAGGCACAAGATTCAACATACCCAGCGGCCAACTCCAGACCAAGCCAGAGTACTACCGGGTTTGACCTACAAGTGACACACTCAGAGGGGATTCTTTACAGGCACATAGAGGCCAAAGGGCAAACCACATCTAAGCGGTCAACCCTCACGCAGCAGAATACCCTGCGTGGGCAAAGCCAAGTCTCACAACTAGTCAGCCTAGGAGTTAACTCCACCTACTCACAAGCAGAAAGCAATTAAGGATCTTCTTTAACAGGACAATATACACAACACAAGAGTCACTTTTAGAGCACACGAGGGGAGAAGAACAGTAGTGCAAGTCAAATATAAAGGACATTTATTATATACTAATCCAGCAAGAACTAAGAACTCCAGGGCATCTACCTAATACATCAAGCAAACACAGAGAGTCAGCCAGAATGAGGAAACAAAGAAACATATCCCAAATAAAAGAACAGAAGAAACCTTCAGAAATGGAACTAAATGAAGCAGAGGTAACCAAACTGTCAGAGACAGAGTTCAGAATACTGATGATAAGAATGTTTAAGGAACTTAGAGAGGACATCAAGAAGGATGTAGAAATCATAACGAACAACCAGTTAGAACTAAAGAACACAGTTACCGAAATAAAGAACTCACTTGAAGGAATTAACAGCAGGTTAGATGAAGCAGAGGATCGAATCAGCGACTTAGAAGACAAGTTAGCAGAGATCACCCAAACAGAACAACAGAAAGAAAAAGAATAAAAAACAATGAAGATGGTTTAAGAGACCTATGGGATAACATCAAGCGCAACAACATGCATCATAGGAATACCAGAAGGTGAAGAGAAGAAACAAGGGATTGAGAACATATTTGAAGTAATAATGTCTGAAAATTTCCCTAACCTGATGAAGGAAACCAACATACAAGTCCAGGAAGTGCAGAGAGTTCCAACCAGGATAAACCCAAACAGGTCCACTCCAAGACACATTATAGTTAAAATGGCAAAGATTAAAGACAAAGAGAGAATCCTAAAAGCAGCAAGAGAAAGACAGAGGGTTACATACAAGGGAACTCCCATAAGACTATCAAATGACTTTTCTGCAGAAACATTGAAGGCCAGGAGGGAGTGGCAGGAGATACTCAAAGTGATGGAAAACAAAGGCCTACAACCTAGGTTGCTTTATCCAGCAAGGCTATCATTTAAAATTGACGGGAGATAAAGAGCTTCCCAGAAAAGAATAAGCTAAAGGAATTCATTACCACCAAGCCAGCATTGCAAGAAATACTAAAAGGACTTCTGTAAATAGAAGAAAGACGAAAACAATTTATCCACAAATTTAAAAATGGCAATAACTATGTACTTATCAATAATCACTTTAAATGTAAATGGTTTAAATGCTCCAATCAAGAGACATAGGGTGGCTGAATGGATAAGAAAGCAAGACCCTTGTATATGCTGTATACAAGAGACTCACCTCAGATCAAAAGACACACACAGGCTAAAAGTGAAGGGTTGGAGTAAGATATTCCATGCAAATGGAAATGAGAAAAAAGCTGGAGTTGCAATACTTATCTCTGACAAAATAGACTTTAAAATGAAGAAAATATTAAAAGACAAAGATGGACACTATATAATAATAAAGGGATCAATTCGACAAGAGGATATAACCCTAGTAAACATCTATGCACCCAACATAGGAGCACCTAAATATATAAAACAGATATTGACTGACATAAAGATGGAGATCAACAGTAACACTATCATAGTAGGGGACTTCAACACACCTCTGACAACAAGGGACAGGTCTTCCAGACAGAAAATCAATACGGAAACAACAGCCTTAAATGACACATTGGACCACTTGGATTTAACCGATATTTTCAGAGCATTCCACCCCAATGCTGCAGAATACACGTTCTTCTCAAGCGCACATGGAACATTCTCCAAGATAGACCATATGTTAGGCCACAAAGCAAGTCTGGATAAATTTAAGAAAATTGAAATCATACCAATTGTCTTCTCTGACCACAGTGCTATGAAATTAGAAATGAACTACAGGAAAAAGACTGGAAGACACACAAATTCATGGAGGCTGAATAATATGTTACTAAACAATGAATGGGTCAAACAGGAGATCAAGGAAGAAATCAAAAGATATCTCGAGACAAACGAAAATGAAAATACAACGACCCAAAATCTATGGGATGCAGAAAGCAGTCCTAAGAGGGAAGTTCATAGCACTGCAGGCCTACCTAAAGAAACAAGAAACATCACTAATCAACAGTTTATCTTCACACTTAAGGGATCTGGAAAAAGAACAACAAAATAAGCCCAAAGGCGTACAAGGAAGGAGATAATAAAGATCAGAGCGGAAATAAATGAAATAGAAACCAGAAAAACAATACAAAAGATCAATGAATCCAAGAGTTGGTTCTTAGAGAAGATAAACAAAATTGACAAACCTTTAGCCAGACTCATTAAAAAAAAGAGAGAGAGGACCCAAATTAATAAAATCAGTAATGAAAGAGGAGAAGTGACAACAGACACCGCAGAGATACAAAAAATCCTAAGAAATTACTATGAGCAACTGTATGCCAACAAATTTGACAACCTGGAAGAAATGGACAATTTCCTAGATGCATACAACCTCCCAAGGCTAACTCAAGAGGAGACAGAAAACCTGAATAGACTGATTACCACCAAGGAAATTGAATCAGTAATCAACAATCTCCCAACAAACAAAAGCCCTGGACCAGATGGCTTTACAGGTGAATTTTACAGAACGTTCAAAAAAGAATTGTCACCTATTCTCCTCAAACTCTTCCAAAAAATCCAGAGGGAGTGAAGACTCCCAAACACTTTTCTGAAGCCACTATCACCCTGATCCCAAAATCAGACAAAGACACCACAAAAAAGAAAACTACAGGCCGATATCGCTAATGAACATAGATGCAAAAATCCTCAACAAAATACTAGCAAACAGAATTCAGCAATATATTAAAAAGATTATACACCATGATCAAGTGGGATTCATCCCTGGTATGCAAGGGTGGTTCAACATCCATAAATCAATTAATGTGATACACCACATTAACAAAATGAAAAATAAAAATCATATGATCATATCAATTGGCAGAAAAAGCATTTGATAAAATTCAGCAGCCATTCATGATAAAAACCCTTAAGAAAGTGGGAATAGAGGATCATATCTCAACATAATAAAGGCCATATATGATAGACCCACAGCTAACATCATACTCAATGGGGAAAAACTAAAACCATTCCCCTTAAAATCAGGAACAAGGCAAGGCTGCCCACTTTCTCCACTTCTATTCAACATAGTGCTGGAAGTTCTAGCCACAGCAATCAGACAAGAAAAAGAAATAAAAGGCATCCAAATCGGTAAGGAGGAAGTAAAACTGTCATTATATGCAGATGATATGATACTATATTTAGAGAACCCTAAAGACTCCACCAAGAAACTATTAGAGCTGATAGATGAATTTAGTAAAGTAGCAGGATACAAAATTAATATTCAGAAATCAGTTGCATTTGTATATACCAATAATAAAACATCAGAAGGAGAAATTAAAAAGCAATTCCATTTACAATTGCTCCAAAGACTATAAAATACCTGGGAATAAATTTAACCAAAGAAGTAAAAGATCTGTACTCAGAAAATTATAAGACACTGAAGAAAGAAATGAAAGAAGATACAAATAGATGGAAACACATACCATGTTCATGGATAGGAAGAATTAATATAGTTAAAATGTCCATACTGCCTAAGGCAATATATATATTCAACGCAATTCCTATCAAACTACCAACGACATTTTTCACAGAAATAGAACATATAATCCTAAAATTTATATGGGATAACAAAAGACCCCGGATATCTTCAACAATCTTGAGAAATAAGAACAAAGTGGGAGGTATAACAATACCTGACTTCAAATTATACTACAAGGCTACAGTAATCAAAACAGCATGGTACTGGCATAAAAACAGACCCATAGATCAATGGAACAGAATAGAGAGTCCAGAAATAAATCCATGCCTATATGGCCATTTAATCTATGACAATGGAAGCAAGAATGTACGGTGGGGTAAAGACAGTCTATTCAATAAATGGTGCTGGGAAACTTGGACAGACACATGCAAAAAGATGAAGCTGGATCACCTCCTTACACCACATACAAAAATAAATTCAAAATGGCTTAAAGATTTAAATGTAAGATCTGAAACCATAAAATTCCTAGAAGAAAATATAGGAAGAAACTTCACAGACATTACCCGGAGTAAGATTTTTACTGATATATCCTCATGAGGGAAGTAAGAGGAAAAATAAACATGTGGGATTACATCAAACTAAAAAGCTTTTTCACAGCAAAGGAAACCATCAATAAAACAAAAAGGGATCCTACTGATTGGGAAAAGATATTTGCCAATGATATATCTGATAAGGGGTTAATATCACAAATTTATAAAAAACTCACTCAACTCAACTCCAAAAAAACAAACAACCCAATTAAAAAATGGGCAGAGGACATGAAGAGACATTTTTCTAAAAAGGACACACAGATGGCAAACAGACATATGAAGAAATGTTCAACCTCACTAACCATTAGAGAAATGCAAATAAAAACCACAATGAGATACCACCTCACCCCAGTCAGGATGGCTATCATCAATAAATCAACAAACAACAAGTGCTGGCGTGGATGCGGAGAAAAGGGAACGCTGGTGCACTGTTGGTGGGAATGCAGATTGGTGCAGCCACTATGGAAAACAGTTTGGAGATATCTCAAAAATCTGAAAATGGAACTACCTTATGATCCAGCAATCCCACTCCTAGGTATCTATCCGGAGAAATCCAAAACTCCAATTCAAAAATCTTTATGCACTCCTATGTTTATTGCAGCACTATATACAATAGCCAAGACCTGGAAACAACGCAAATGCCCATCAGTAGATGACTGGATTAAGAAACTGTGGTACATTTATACAATGGAGTATTACGCAGCCATAAAGAAGAAAGAAATCTTACCATTTGCAACAACATGGATGGACCTAGAGAACATTATGTTAAGTGAAATAAGTCAGAAAGAGAAAGACAAATACCATATGATCTCACTTATATGCGGAATCTAAAGAAAAGAATAAGTGAATGAACTAATCAGAAACAGTTTTGGAAACATGGAGGAAAAACAGAGGGTTGCTAGAGGGGCGGGGGGGTGGCGATAAGGGGAAGGTGAGAGGTTTTGGGAACGTACAGAGGGATAGTGGATGGGGGGAGGGGGGTTCACACAGTGTGAGGGATATAAATGATAAATGTCTAAGTTTTGCTTTTCAAAAAAAAAAAAAAAAAAAAAAAAAAGAAGTACAAACTGATTGTCACAAAATAGTCATGGGGATGTAAAGTAAAGCACAAGGAATATAGTCAATGATATGGTAATGACTATGTATAGTATCAAGTGACTACTAGACTAGTTAGGGGGATCGTTTCTTAAATTATACAAATGTCTAACCACTATGCTGTACACCTGAAATTAAAAGTGAGAAGAATGGAGAGGCTATAATTAAAAAATGCAGGAAAGAAGTAATAACTTAAGGGGCAGGTATACGTGTGGGGCAGCGTCATTAGATGTAGATAAATCTTCTCAAAAAATGTTGTCAAGAACTAGTACCAAGAAAAGGTACTTTTTCAGCCTGGGTGGAACCATTTAGACCAGCATGAGCCAGACTTGCATCTGGGATGTATGACTGGGCTGAACTTTTTTCTTCATAGTTCCTACCAAGATGGGCACATAAGCATCTTGGCAAGATGAGAAATACGTGCCATTCTGTGCTGCTTGCTGAGGATACAAAGAAGAATAGTAGTCTTTTGCCCATAACAGGTTCAGAGAGTAGTGGGGGAGATATAAGTACCTAACTCCAATATAAAGTAAGCACTATCATATATGTTTATGCAGAGAATTAGGCCAACCTCTTCAGGTACCTACTACCTTTCTGACTTCTAATATTCTTCTTCTTCCCAAGTTGGAAAAGATTGCACAGCAGACCTTCCCAATTTAAGGGAAAATCATCCAACTTGTACTCTTTTCCAGCCATATTCATATTTTTGTACTTTTCATTTGAAATTGTGGAATAAAAGGTCTTTGGTCATTTAAAAGGGTTTTGGCCATTGGCAGATAGGTAGGAATAGTTGGGGGAAGTAAAAGTATCACGTGGGCCTTCACAATATCTTTATAATTGTACCATTGGTTGTCAGGTAACATTCAATCCACCTGCTTCCTTGTTGGTACAGCTCCAAATTTGGTTTGGAATCTATTCCTCTTTCAGTGAATCTGGGGAGTTGATCCCAATCCTAGCCCAGGTCCAGGGACACCTAAGCCAACCAGAAGGGTCCTATTCCTCTTGCCCATGGATTGTTTTAGCTTGTGGTCCATTGTGATCAGTAAGTTGGGAGAAAAGATCTTCTAGGGTGTTGTCACACAGCAGCATGCTTGTCTGTCCCCTCGTACCTACCCCTAAAAAGAAAGAAGAGTCTGTGAGACTGTTCCTTTCAGGGACATTGCTTCACCTTTATGCCATCTCCTTGTTTGGCCCCAAAGGATGGCTGTCTGGCCAATGATGGGTAAGATTCCTCAAGAAAGGAAAGCCCTAAGACAGGCACAGTCATGTGGAGACCACCAGGAGAATTCACGGAGTTGATAGAGGTGGGCACAGGCCCCCACCTCCCCCGTCTAAGGAGAGCTTCTGCCTCTGTGGCTGTGTTCCTTCCCACAACCTGTTTGGGAAGTGATTCTAGATGTGATAACATCAGTTCTCCATCTCAGTAAGTTTTCAACATAAAGGTTTTGTCCCCTGGGGAGGTACAAACAATAATTATTTATACATCATGGGACTTTCGACAGGCAAGGGTGATTGGTTTGAACCAGTTTTCTGGTATCATGTATGAGACTCACAGACTGTAGTAAAAACGATGCTACTTCCTTGTATGTGCATCAGTAAAAGCCAGGAGGTGGCCCAATTCGGGGCTCTCAGTCCTTTGAGGCTGTGAGGCCCTTGGCGCCTGTTTCAAAACTTTCTTGATTTCTGTTTCTTTCTTAACCCTTCGCTGCCCCTTCTCATTCTCTCACTGCCCGTGTTGCGCTGGATGCAACACTAGGGCACTTCCAGGAAAGGTTTCCTCACTCTTAAAAAACACCCTCCCTGGAGACATGATGTTCCTCTGGATGTGGTTGTGTCTGTGAAGGTGCATGAAGGGGCAGCACCCATGTTCAAGATTGGTAGAGCCAGTCTGAGGACAAGGATAATACAGCCAGGATGGAAGAAGAAAGAGTCGGGATCCTTGATGACCATTTTTGAACCAATGAATTTAGTAATCTTGGATATTTCTTTTGTGGAATACTAAATTTCCTTACTGTTTAAGCCAATTTCAGTTGGTGTTGTTTATTTTCTTGAAGCCAAAAGCACACATGCTATTGTCTAGAAATGTCTCTGAAGATTATTCTACTTTAGTAACGTGGGTGCCTGGTGATATAGGTTATGTAGGAGGCATGATCGTTTTCTCATCTTCCTACTCTAGATTATTCCTCTAGTCCCTGGAAGAGGTTGAAGGCTTATTCTTACAGCTGCTGATCCATGCCAAAAGATTGTTGCCCAGATTTTGCTGATGAATCCTGGAAACAAGAACCACCTTGTGTGAGTACTGTCTTTTTATCACCCTATTTCTCATTAAGACCAACCTTTTATCCTCTATCCACCTCAACTCCTGGATGCTAAAGATGCAGGGCTCATTCCCACCGTGCACCCTATTCTCTCCCAGGCACCTCCAGTCAAAGATCCTTCTCTTCTACCTGCTTCAATATGGTACATTAGCCCCCCGCTCCCTTTATCCATGGTTTTGATTTCCTCAATTTCAGTTACCCATGGTTAAACATGTTCCAAAAATATTAAATGGAAAATTCCAGACATAAACAATTCATAAGTTTTAAATTGCACACCTTTCTGAGCAGCATGATGAAATCTCACACCATCCCACTTTGTCCCTCTCTGAACATGAATCATCCCTTTGTTCAGTGTCCACTGTATATAGTACCCACCCATTAGTCACTTCGTAGCCATCTCAGTTATCAGATAGACTGTCGAGGTATCACAGTGCTTGTGCTCAAGTGACCCTTATTTTGTTTAATAATGGCCTCAAAACATAAGACTAGTGATGTTGGCAATTAGAATATGCCAAAGAGGAGCTGTAAAGTGCTTTCTTTAAGTGAAAAGGTCTGTATGTATAAGAAAAAAACATAGTATATACTACATACTATCTGTGATTTCAGGCATCCATTAGGGTCTTGGACCATATCCCCCGTGGATAAGGGGGGAGCTAATGTAATAAGGCTACGGCCCCTTCAGCAGCCAGAACACTCAGGAAAAGAGAAGGGGGGATACGTGTATATGCTTTCAAACTCCATGGAAAAGTGGGAGGAGAAGGATGGAAGCATGTGGAAAAGACCCAACAGGATGAGAATGAATGGAATTGAGAGTCTGGAAGGTTGTAAACAAGGAAGCCCAAACTACATTCAGGGCCTTCATCCTTAAACAAAGGCAGTTTTGATGATTAAACCATATAAGGAAAATGTTCAATATTTTTCTAGTTTTAGGTAAGAAAACTAACAGCATGAGAAGGACTAACAAAGTGGGAAGAGAAAAAGTTTTCTTTGGCTGTATAAAAGTAATACAAACTACACTAATTTATGCAAACAGCATATTATTTGTGCCCAGTTGCACTGCTACATTATAACTACTAGCATACATTAAATATGGTGTAGGTTTTATTTAAGAGCCCGTGTTCCCAGCCTTCCTTGGGTTACTCATTGTCATCAGTAAATGGAGTACATAGCGTTGACTCACAACTTTACAAAGTTGGAGAGGCCACTGCCTATAATTTACCTATACGCTTCCCAACATTTCTAGTATTTCTTTATAATCCATTGTGGAACTTATTTATTTTCAACCAGTATTACCTTTAGAGATATATAATTTCAACAATTTATTCTTTTTGTGCCTAATATTCTTTCCTACTGCTTCAAAAGATACCCACTCTTTAGTTGACAACCACTTAAATGGCACTTACTAAGCGCCAGGCATTTTCTTTTAAGTGCTTCTCAAATACTGATTCATGTGTCTTTACAACAACCCCAGGAGGTAGTGTGGCAGACACTATTGCCCCACTCACGAACCCTTGGTCCACCCCAATCACCCCTGCAGCCTGGGTGGGCTGGCAGTGAGGACCACTTGTTGATGGTAAACATCCTGGTTTCCCATCCTACACAATGCCTCCCTTGCTCTCAGGAATGTTCCATTCTTTAATGCCCTTCATGAGCTTTTCTCCATTATTTAACCTGCCCTTACTCCTTCACTTATGTTTCCTGGGATTGCCTCTCAAAAAATTACCGACACTTACGTCCTTCTCTCAGAGTCTGCTTTGGGATGGACCCAAACTACAACACTAAGTTTTATTATGATCTTCATTTTATAGGTGGACAAAGTGAGGCATAGACTGGTTTAATAATGTTCTAAAGGTCATCTAGTTAGTAAGTCATCTGAGCTCAGGTTTCAGTGTCTATGTTCTTAACTACTATCCTAAGCTGCCTCTAAAAATTGTACTCTGTAATTTGGTGAACATGCTTCCACTTATCCACATCAGTGTCAATAATACAAATAGGGGAAGGAGGGGTGTGGCAAACTATAGCCCTCAGCCAAAACTGGTGCATGGCCTATTTATTTAAATAAAGTTTTATTGGAACACAACCACATCCCTTTTAAAATTATTATTATTATTGTGTTTTTATGTATAGCCTATGGCTCCTTTTGCACTACAGCGGCAGAACTGAGTAGTTGTGGTAGATACCGTATGGCCTGCAAAGTCTAAAATGTTTACTATGTGGCACTTTCCCAGAAAGGTTGCCAACCCATTCTATTTCTTCATAAGGTGTGATCTTTCCCAGCTGGAATTATTTAGCAGCTATCTGGAACTCCAAGAATGTGACTTGACCTTGGGTTGGGCAACGTTGGGGATTCTGAATGTCTAGTCAATAAGCATGTTCCTTGCTGTGCTCTTCTGAGGAGTCCAGGGATCAGTGACATACCCAAATGCGGAGCCTGTGTCTTACTCTTTTCCCAGATGCCAATCAAATGACTTGTGACTATTTCTCCCTTTCCCAAACTTGTCCCGTTTTTAAAAGATTCAAGGTATTGCTTTCTCATTAATGAGAACACAACATTGGCCATGCTTAACAAGTGGGTAAGGCCCAAAGGAAACTTCTTCCAGAGACGTAATTATACAGAAGAGGAGCTTGACTAATTCTGTGCAAGCAAGAGAGAGCTCATCTTATTTTAGATGATTCAATGGGAACAGTATGATTAGATTGGTAGGGTTGTTATGCTAAATGTTTGTTTGGGAATTTCTATATCTGTGGCAATTTCTGCTGGGCCTGGCACCACAATATTTGCTTTATGCATTTGTACACAGGTTTCAAAAGAACATTTACAGACATTCATATCAAAGGCACCCATTTACTATTCTAGGCAATCAAAAAGATATCTCATTATGTACCATTTATGCCAATCTGCCAATTTGGAACTTTTGTTTTCTTCTTTCAGGAAACCATAGTAACACTGTAAGTCATTGAGGGTGTTGATATCTGTTTTGCCACACTTTGATAATATCTGCCTTTCCAGTCAATGCTTTGAGAATGTTCTGGAATATACTTGTTTTAGTTCAAGCTGCTATAACAAAGTACCATAGACTGGGGGGCTTATAAACAACAGAAATTTGTTTCTCACAGTTCTAGAGTCCGGAAGTCTGAGATCAGGGTGCCAGCGTGGTAGGTTCTGGTGAGGTCTCTCTTCTGCCAACTTCTATGTCTCTTTTCTTGTATTTCTTCCTGTAAGGGCACTAACCTCATTCATGAAGGTATCATGATCTCATTTTATCTTAATTACCTCCCAAAGTCCCTACCTCCTAATACAATCCCATTTGGAGGTCTAGTTTCAACATATGAATTTGGGGGCACACTAATATTCAGTCCATAACACTATCATTTTATAAAGCAAGGAAAGATGCCCCTTGGGAGTGAATGGAAATATACCAAGAGGGGAGAAGTATCTTCCATGCCAACTTTTTCTTTTCAACCAGTTTCATGTAATAACTATATTTTCTAGATTTACAGACAAGGTCTTTAAACAGTGTAATGAGCGCATTTTAATCGAAACTCCTCTGTTTTCTTAAAAAGGTTTTTGTAGGTCAAATAGGTTGAAGTAGAGAACCACACACATAGAACTCTTGCAATACATGAGAATGAAATTCATTCAAATATGCACTTAATGGTCTTGCCTCAGCTCAACGGCAATTTCATAGAGGTGTCATTTATGATAATTAATTGATGATGAAGAATAGCCACTTCAAACAAATGAATTTTCATAGTGAGGTCCTCTCTTCAGTGGACTGTGTCTAAGAATGACTATATTATCATGAAACCATAAATCAAATAAATGGTTAACATTTGATAAAATATCTCAAGTTTACAAAACATCATTCATAGCCTCAGCTTGCTGGGAATCCATCAGAAGCAAATCTCAGAGAACTTATTCTTTATTAACCGAAGGACACCGATGTTCCTCCCTTTAATTGACTTTGGTGGTAACCATGACTGAAGTCAGTCATAGAGTGACAATGACTTGAAATCCTTACTTACCACCTTACCAGTTTTTCTCTCAGGTAATTGCCTGGAAAGTGCAAACAGCATGCTAACCACAAAGTTTCTGATTGCTTGGGGCTTTCAGGGCAGCTGGCCACATAGCCAAGCCCTTGTGAGGACAGTGATTTCAGGAGAGCAAGGGCAGGGGGAGGAGAGGAACGTGTCCGAGTCACCAGAGCTTTTCAAACTCTACAAGGCCCCTGTCTCCTCTGTCCCCCATGGATTCTGGTACACTTTTCCCCACACCCCTCCTCCGAGCTGAGTGAAACCTGAGGGTAGTGTTATTGCATTTATACCGCCCTGTACAGCTTCCCTGCTCAGTCCTGAACATGCTTTTAAGGCCCAGGCTATGGCTCTCCTTCCTGGGAGGCTCTGGAAGCCTGTGGCTACAGCTTGTCAGTCATTTGTAAGGGCTGATATACCTCAGGTAACCAAGGTACTTATTGCTCCTAAGTTTCAAAAAGACAGGATTTACACACTAGCTCTCCTTCTTCCATTAGTATTCAGACCCACAGAGCTTTCCCAAGTGACCTTCTGATTATATTTTCTTGGCTTTGCTTTCTGCCCTAGTTCTTCCAGCTCTTCCCCTTTTTACATAATTCATGGCTTTTAGTTCTCACTTAGTAATTTATTTTAAATTTTATTCATGCTTTTACACCCACTTAACTCAGTCCTTATCTTGAAAAAATGACTGCTTTCAAGTGACCAGAAAAGTAACAAATTATCAGTACTTAAAAAAAAAAAATTCCTAACTTACTGTATTTTTATTTTCAACAGCTATAATGAAGTTTGCCAGTAGACAGTGGTTCTCAACCTTGTTGCACACTGGTGCATCTGGGATGCTTTAAAAAATACTGAAACCTGGGCCCAACTCCAGAGATTCTATTTTTATTGGCCTGGGGTAAGACGTGGGCATTGGGAGTTTTAAAAGCTCCCAGTGATTATGCAGCCAAGGTGGGGAGTCACTGCCATGGGCAATGCTGTGAACCAAGGCTGTCTTTGGAAGTTTAGAATCCCTCCACCTCTTCTTTGGGCATAACTTCCTTCCTTCACAGTTCCCTCAAAAGTCAGAAAGACTGGGCTCAAGTCCTTGCGCCACCACTGAGTAACTCTGGGCAAGTCTCTCCATCTGCCTGAGCCTCAGTTTCTTCATCAGTAAAAGCCGTGTGTCCCACCTGGATGAAGCCGAGAGGTAGCACTGCCCACCAACACTGCAGACCAGCCTCCTGGCTTAGAACCCAGGTCTGCGCTGTAGTGCATAGAGTTAGATTCCAGGAAAATCAATGACACTGAACCAACTAATGTTTCCTGTGGCCATACAGGGATGCCCTGCCTGTTGTCATGCCCCGTCTGTATGCACTGAGAAGAAGACACCTCTTAGGATCCCCAGATCTGTTCTTTCCAGCTTCCAGCTCTCAGAACCTCTGTGCCTCCCACTGGGCACCAGGCAAGTGTCCAGAAAGCCTTCACTGACCACCACCATGTACATCAGCAAAGCTTTCCACTATACAGCACAGCCCCTGAGGTGGTTCAGTAGAATTCTTTCCCCTACTGGTCATTCCAGGCAGCCACTGAATTGGAGAGGAACCAGAATGTGTGGAGGAAGACAGCCAGGAAACAGGAGCTCTCTTTCCTTCCCTGCTTAAGAACATTCAAGTTGGTGCCTCGTCCATCGTGAAGCAGATGGCCGATGAGTGAGAACAAGAGACTGGGACCTATGCACCCTAACCCCTATTTTGTAGATGAAAAAACAGAGGCAGTTCTTCTAACTACATCCCATCAGTCTCTTTCTGAGATGTCGCATCATCTCCCCACTTATAGTAAGATGAAGCCTTGGTTTTTGCAGATCCTGAGAAGTAGCATTTGTTTAAGAGAAGCGAAGGAAAAAAAGAAAAGAGAAAAGGCATCATCATTCATGAACTTACTACCCCATGACTTGAAGCTCACTACTTCTGAGGGCATTTGACCTTGCTTTTCTCTCCTTGAGAATGCTCTTCACCCATTGGCCATTGGTTTATACGTTCTCTGTTCAGTCAGCTGCTCACTACCCTCATCCTTACCCCCTTGTCCTGCTGTTTTCCTCCATCACTATGATCGCTACTTACAATTATCTGTTGCTTGTTTACTAGACAATGAACTTCCTGAGGGGTGGATTTTGCTTGTCTTTTTTATAGCTCTGCCCCAGTGCCGTGAACAGTGTCTGACAAAAAAATATAAGCAAAGTGAATGAGTAAATGAATGCATTAATGCGTGAGTGAGTGCAACCTCGGGAAGTGGTGTTGTCTGCTTTTGTAGGTGTTAGACAAAATGGCCCCCATGCCGCAGACTCTACTCAACACCCCATTCCCTGGCTCAGCTCTGATTCTCTGTAGTATTTATCACCTTCAGACTTACTTTGCTACTTGTTTACTTTCTCTCTTCCCCACCAGAATGCACACTCCACGAAGGAAAGGACTTTTGTTTTTGTCTATAGTAGCCCCTGCTTTCTCCCCAAAACTAGGACACTACCTGGCAACACAGTGGGAATTTAATAAATATCATTTGGTAAATAAATGAATACCTCACTCAGGAGAAGGTAAAGGCAATCAATCTTTGGCAAAAAGTAGTATGTTTCAGCTGTGTTTCCTTGTCATCAACCTCTACTTTTTTACTTTCTTCCGTCTCCTTGGTGAAATTGTTGTCTTCCTCCACGGTCCCCAGGGGTCTGTTGACTTCTACTTCTAACCAAATACAACAGGTCTTCATATCAGCCTCTAACAACAAACCCTATGTTGCTTCTTTCGTATCTTTGCTCTTGCTGCTTCAGTCCCCTTCCCCTAATGCCTTTCTTTTCCACCTACCAGAGGCCTATGTATCCCTCAGAGCCAGCTCTTTCTGGAAGCCTTTTCTGACCCACAGCTACCAGCGCACTTTTCTTTTTCTGAATCTCTACAGGACTTGGTACTCAAGTGGTACTTAGGACACCTGAGAAGAGGTGGCCGGCTGTTTGGAGATTATGTTGTTAGACTGTAACTCAAGAATGTGTTTCCCAAGACCTGGGAGGGGTCTCAGTGGCAAGGAGCTAGCTGTCAGCTTATTATCATGTTGACACAAAAAGCTTTAAGCATCACTAAATCTTTCTCCCAACACGGTTGAGGCCACGTTAAATTCCGGGCAGCAGTGCCTTTCGTATTCTAAAGCCTTGGAAAATTCTAATGGTTTGCTATATGCAGGCTTAGAAGTACAGATCTCAGAACTTCCCCAAACGCACCTGCTGTCCCTATCCTACAGCCTCTGACTTCCACCCCAGCTTCTCAGTTCCTGGGGAAGGGCTCAGGAACGGAGGACATTATTTGTTTTCTTCTCTCCAACTCCTCTAATCTCCTCTCCCTCCTCCAGTAGCCCATATTCTAGCAACCTCTCACAGCCTACAGGCAACATTAGACTGCTCATAATAAATATCCTCCCTCCTCTATTCATCAAATTAGCATTATATTTGTTTGCTTCATTTCCTTGTCACCAACAATTACTGTGTAAGCTGCAGATTTCTACAAATTCAAAAACCTAAGGCTTAAGACAAGAGTTACTCCCTTAAAACAGAACACTAAATTAGGGGTCTCTGAAAGGAGGTTTTTAAAGACCTCTCCAATATACTTGCTCCCTGGCTTGTTCCCCCCTCCCCCCAATTTTTATGGGAAGCAAGAGGCAATCAGGAATGTGGGTGGACATTTCTATTTTCTCAGGAGAAGTACTGTCAGGAGTGGAAAACAGTAATGAATGACAAGATTTTGATAGATGAAATCTTTTCAGACTTAAAGATTATTCAAGGCACACACTTTCCTTATCCGTCTTCAGAGGCAAATTTAATATCTCTGCATTGTTATTTCCACCTTTGACGCCCTAGCCCATTTTCACCCTTATATGTAGTCTGCTGCTCACTCATAAGTTCCATTCTCAGGGGGCACATTTTTCAGAGAAATGACAATGTAAATGTACTAAGGCCTATGTGTTATCTCATAATATCCCATTTTCTTAATATAGCTCTATTCAACATTTTCATTTATTCACTAATTAATTTACTCATTCATTCATTCATTCATACAGTAAATCTGTAGTGAGTGTGCTGAGCACGGTGCTGAGCAGTGGGGGTACAGGGGTGAATGAGAGGCACCGGGCCTTGCTGTCGTGGCTCTCACATGGAGGTGAGGGAGTCAGATAATAAATGAGTAAACATACAAGGTGGCTATAGATTAGAATAAATGTGATAACTGGGAGGGGGTCTACTTTAGATAAGATAGTCAAGGAAAGCATCTTGATTTTTGAGCTAAGAGCTGGAGAATGAGGGTGATCAGCCTGCAAAAGAGCTGGGGCGGGAGAGTCTTTCAGGTAGAAGATTCCGTAAATGGAAACACCTTGAAGCAAGAGATGACTTGGTGTATGGTTTGAAGGACCGAAGAGACCAGTGTGCCCAAAGCCTGGTGAACTGGCTGCCCTGGGAGAAGGAAAGGCAGAGCTCTGCAATTGCTGTCTTGTCTCCAAGATTCTGAGAAGACTTCCTGTTTTCAACCCAACCCCGTTGAGTTGCTTGAATGGATGGAATATTTATTAACTCAGGAGTGCCTGTACTTCAAATGTTCCAGACACTGATAGGAAACTTTCCTGGCAAAAAGCACAAAATTTTGCTCAGGGTATCTGAAAAATCTTTGCCTCATGAGAACTCCTTGCAGCCACTTTTCTCAACATGGGAGAGCTGAATTCATTGATGGTATATTATTGCATTCCATAAAGTACAGAGTAGAATCTGAATTTATAACAAACACAGCTTCTGTCCTTGGATCATGTGAACTCTAAATATGCCTGGTCTTAGAGGAGTAATGATCGTGTTCTCAAAAGTAACCTCGAACTTCCGGTAACCACCAGAACAACAGCAATGTCACATACTGCATTAATAAATGGCCCATCATTCCTTCTTTTGTATCTTTCCATACTTTTATCATGCAATAAAATGTTTGTGAGAAACATTAAAGCGATGTAAAATTTGACTCACCAATAATGCCTTGTATTTCAGATTAATGAGAGGTAATTCACGTAAACAATTGGCACCATCCCTGGCAAATGCTCAGTCAATGTTAGTTATGTATTGGATAGAAAGGATAAAACCCAGCTTAAATCTGGAGATTTTAGGTATTCATAGGACAAAGCTCTTTTAAGTTTTATCTGAACAAAATCCCAAATCGTTCTATTGAAGAAGGAAACCAACACTTTCAACGTGTGCGGAAACATATTTCCTTTTGAAGCTCAAAATGTCCCAGGATTTTCAGAACAAGGCACTGAGGGTACCATCATTGCGTGTAACTTTGTTTACTTGTTTGGTTTCCTCCCATCCTTGTAGGTCAAAAGTTAGTATCCTAATGGTTGACTGAAAAAAAAAAAAAGAAAAACAAATGAAGCCTGATTCGGTCAATCTGTCCCATTCTGGACCTTTCTCAACAAAAATCTCAACTTAATTCAGAGTGGAAAGTTTTCAGGCTTAACAAACTGCTTCAGTGGAAGGAAACACGTAGCAGACAAGCCTATCATCAGTGTTTGGTTCAAAGGGAAACTGCGCTGCCATACCCTGCTTTTTCTCTGACTGCATGTCCACAATTGTGTTGTGACAGGAGCCAGCATTAAACTTGCTTTCCTGCTCTGTGGTAAAGTGTGTCGGATGCCATGGGAGCCTTAGAGACGTGGACTAGCCTGCAGGTCGGCTGTGAGGATTAGCAACTTAAGATTCTTCAGCCATGTAATAAATGGTTGTAGCACTCAGAACTATGACCCAGGAACGCAAACCTGCCACGAGGTGTTTACTGAGATTGAGGGTCTTGTTGCCATGCTATGCTCATCGCCTATTTGGGTTGGGAGATAAAGGGAAGGACAGATGGCCTCTTATGAAGGCCAGACTTGTGTATTGTGGGGTGGTGGTGGGGGCTTCCTTCATCACATCATATTATGATTATTCGTATACACTCCCGTCTCCCTCTCAGGCTCATTGTGGAAGGGGTCCTATGTTATCCACATTTGTGTTTCCAGAGTTTATCACGGTGTCTGTGCTCAATAAATACATGTGGAATGAATGGATTTAATTTTTTTAAGTTCCCGAATATTAGGAACAGTTGGGTTGTCTCACAGAAGACTTAGTTGGTGGTTTGATGAGAGTGGACCCTTAGACCACTGGTCACACCAACGTCCCTGTTTACTGTGACAAGAATAAAGAATGCATTTTCAGCAAAGCATGCCAGGAGACAGCAGGTTAAGGGAGGCACATGTCTTCCACACCCTAGAATATGGCTCTAGTGATCTGGTGTAGCCATCTACCACCAGTACTTCTCAGCATTTTTTCACACCAGGACATACACAGAAAATGGCAATATTCATACAGCAACCTGGGATAAACTATGAAGGCTGCTCAAGGCAAACAGACTGGATTGAGGTTCCCAGGTATCCCAGACCCACCAGCCTCCAAGGAGGTTGCAGAGCTCCTCCCAGAAGCACATGGCAACCATCTGTCAAGCTAGTTCCTGGGACATCCTGGTGGCTGCGATGCCCTGCTGTGCTTGTTGCTAAAAGCAGTCTGGAGTGCTATGACTCCTAAATATAAAACTATGACTCCTAAATATAAAATCTATAATCCAGGTGCAATTTCTTCCTACGCTACCAGCACCATCTCATTGTGTTTGCTCGGTCACATAATAATGATAATTTGTCCACCAGTGTGTGAGCAGTTATGATCAATTCGGGGCCAAAGAAGGCTGGGCGTGGCTGACTGGCCAGGGACTAAATGCAGGTTATACAAAAATCTCTAAAGATATTCACATTACCTTATATTTGTACAACTCTTTATAGTTTATGAGAAGTTTGAATGTATTGCACATCAATTGATAACAAAGTGTAGTCAAGAACCAGCAGAGTAGGGCCAGCCCAGTGGCTCAGGTGGTTAGAGCTCCATGCTCCTAACTCCGAAGGCTGCTGGTTCGATTCCCACGTGAGCCAGTGGGCTCTTAACCACAAGGTTACTGGTTTTACTCCCGCAAGGGATGGTAGGCTGCGCCCCCTGCAACTAGTAATGGCAACTGGACCTGGAGCTGAGCTGTGCCCTCCACAACTAAGATTGAAACGACGACAACTTGACTTGGAAAAAAAAAAGTCCTGGAAGTACACACTGTTCCCCAATAAAGTCCTGTTCCCATTCCCCAATAAAATCTTTAAAAAAACAACAACAAAAAAACCCACAAAGCCTTCCCTAAGAGATGTATCAAAAAAAAAAAAAGAAAAAGAAAAAAGAAAAGAACCAGCAGAGTAAAAAAAATACAAACAAAAAAAGTCTTTGAATAAAATACATCTTATAAAGTCCAACTGCGAAGGCTCATATCCCTTCCTCTTAAAATTCCATTCAGAATCATTTACTCCTAGTTTGCAAATAGCTTTTAAAAATTTGGATCCGACTTACTAATCATTAAAAGAGCTCAGGAGGGAGAAAGAGGGTACTAGACATGGATGTATGATAGCAGTGAGAAGCGACAGCAGGTAGCAAGAGAAGATACAAACACACAGAAATCTGGGACTAGTAAAGAGGCAATCAGTCACATGTACCTAAACTGGTTATGAGGGAATCATTGTATTAACACTGAACTGTATAAGTAGACCTTCCTTACCCACAGTTTTGCTCTCTGTGATTTCAGTTACCCACAGTCAACTGCGGTCTGAAACTACAAAATGGAAAATTCCAGAAATAAACAGTTCATGTTTTAAATTGCACACCATTCTGAGTAGCCTGATGAAATCTCGAGCCGTCTTGCTCCAGCCCACTCAGGACGTAAATCGTCCCTTTGTCCCTACTGTATACATTCCCCACCTGTTAGTCATTTAGTAGCTTTCTAGGTTATCAGGTTGACTGGCACAGTATCGCAGGCAGAGCTTGTATTCAGGTCACCCTAATAGTAGCCTAATGTCACAATGCCTATGTCATTCACCTCACTCCATCTCATCACTAGGCATTGCATCATCTCACAGCATCACAAGAAGGGTGAGAACAACACAATAAGCTATTTTGAGAGAGAGAAAGACAACATTTACATATTTTTATTACAGTATATTGTTATACCTGTTCTATTTTGTACTTAGTTATTGTTAATCTCTGATTGTGCGTAATTTATAAATTAAACTTTATGATAGGTACTTATGTATAGGAAGAACATAGTATGTATAAGGTTTGGCATTATCTCAGTTTCAGGCACCCACTGGGGGTCTTGGAATGTATCTCCTGCAGGTAATGGGGTACTACTGTAGTTGATATTAATAAGAATTAATTTAGGTCCCAAGTCAGGAAGAGGTTAAATTGTGTTCTTCACACTCTATTTAAGAATGTATGGATGAGTGTGATCCATTTTAGAGAGCTTACCATTTAAAGCTTTAAACGTAAACACGTGTGTATATATGCGCGCATGTGTGTAAGACACATTTCAGCTAAATAGTAATGCATATGCTCACGGTATTGTTCGTGGGTGTTAACAATATGAACGTTATGTAGCTTCCTTTTTACTTGTTAAAAATAGTTCCATTGCATGCTGTCATTGGTACATTGATCAAGATAGGCCAGGCTATACTATTGTAATAAACCCTGAAATCTAAGTGGTTTGAAAAGAAAAAAAGAAAAAAAGTCTTAAAAAAAAATCATTGCTTAAAGATATAAATCCCGAGCTCCAAAGAAAAATCAGCCATCAGCTCCTTTCTGAAGGAATCCAGATCATCAAAGTCTTACAGTATATGGTTTTATATTTTGAAAAGAGTTTTATGTTCTGTGTCCTTTATTTTAATAGCCAATATAGAAAATGATTTCTGTTTTTTCTCTTTCTTTGTGTAAGCCCACTACATTTAGCTGCTATTTATATAAACAGACCTTGATTGACTTTGAGTAGTACTTTCTTCAAAAGCCTCCTCACCCTGCTCCAGTTAATGAAACCGCAGTATCCAGCTATTTTTAGCATCCATTGGGAAGTTAGAAGCAATGTTCTGATATTTGTCTAACGTAATTCAATACTTACCATAGAAACAATGAGCTCTGGTATGTCAATTAGCTTGGACACACTTATCTGACTGACAAATCATCTTTCCCTTTGAGAAAAATCAAGACTTCTCTGTATCCCTACTAAAGAGAAGTCACATATTCAGATCTCTTAAAAATAAAGAAGGGTGTAGGAATACACAGTTTTGTGGATGGCCTCAACATATGTTACTGGTGATAGCAGACCTTCAACAAATTTCATTCAAAGCCTCCAGTAGGAGTTGAGGGTGGAGGAAACTCACAGTCATTCTTCTCCACTCCAGCAGAGATATCAAGACAGGAAGAAAACACGAATGATCACCCACTATGTGCCAGGTGCTGAGATTTATGTTAATTTTACAATATTTCCATGCAGAAAGTATGAACAGCCCAAGAAAATAGAGGTTAATGAGATGACATAACAAATCTGAGTGTCTCAGCCTGCAGGTATCGGGAACCATACGTAATTAAGTTACCAGAGGGAGGAGCCAACAGCCCAGGGAAGACCTTCTCGTCGTCACCTCCACCAAAGGCATTTACAGATAGCTTTTCAAAAAATTTTCATGGCTAGAGAATAAAAGTCAATGAAGGCATGAGGTACCAAAACATAGACGTAAAGAATCACTGCTAAGACTCCCATTGGGTCCTCTGCCCAATTACCCTACAGTGGTGGTGCCCAACTTTCCCAAAACTATATTGAAGGAGGAGGCATAATAAAATTGTGGGAGGCTGCAGGAGCCACTGAGCAGAGCCGCAGGGCCGTCTTGGAGATGAACCAGCAAGACTTTACGGGTAACTAGAAGACAGTGAAGATCCAGAACAAAATTTCCTCAAGGCATCTTTGATAAGCTGATTATTTCCTTCTTGGGAGATCCTTGTCTGATAAGGTTTTTATCCAATTGTTTATCCACAAGTGTGAATAAGTGCCTGATGGATGAATAGTATTTGATTAAATTTGTCCACTAGCAAAAAATATAATTCCTAAAGATTTGTAAGGAACCTCACAGTAATTATATTCACTCATATGAGACCCTCTCAGAAATAACATCCTTCTCTGACTATTCCATTCGGGTGATATGAAATAAAGTTCAATTTTTTTTTTTTTTTTATAAACCGGTTGACGTACGATTTTGTAGCAAGTTCAAATTTTTCAGGCCATAAACTGAGGTGTGCCAAATATGGAGTGTTCTTTGTGTTACCATAATTTGTTCTTAGTTTTTGTCTTGAGACTGATGTTTCCTGATGCCAAAAAAAAAAAAGACTTGGCAATTCAGAGTTCTCTGAGTCATTTCAGCTTTAAACTCTGTCAATTCAGAACTTGTCCCTCCCTCTCCTGAAGTGCCATGTCAACTCTGGGAAGGTTATGAAAAGGTGGGACATGGAGTGGGTCAGCTGATCCAGGCCACTGGTCTGGGTACCTGCTGATGTATGTGCTTGTCCTTAGTGCACTACCCGCGAGTCCCCTGTCACTCAGCTGCACTCTTCACTCTAGGACCCTTGAGAAAGCAAACATTGCTGTCCCCCCCATAGGTAAGCAGGGGGCTTACATGAGACCACCTCAGGTCCGTCTCCCCAGGTGTTCTATGTGGTCATCTCTCCTCTCCTGTATCACAAAGGAGCAGGAGACACCTTGAGTGCCTACCACCCCTCAGAGCCCCAAGGGAAATTTGGAGCACAAAATACCCAAACCGATCTGGGGGGGTTCCATGGCACGCTGCCTTCCAGACTGGGCCAAAGGCAGCAAGCAGGGTGTTGCCCATCGCTGCTCCTCTGTTATCCCCCTCTCTGACTCTCCTTCCTCTTCCCAGACAGAAAGTGCTTAAGAGCTGAGCACATGGGCGCTTATGTCCTTATGACTCAGCATTTTCCCCAAGTCTGCTGCTATGGCGGAAACATTTGCTTTTAACATCCATGAGCCAGGTATGGAGACACAAAAGCCTTTTCTGAGAAGCTATTATATCTGCTGGGAACTTGAACGTCTAGTTTGAACTACAAAAATTGAAAAAATGGTATTGTTCTGCTGTAGCCTTGCCTCCTTGAAGCTGTAAACCCAGATTGTCTGAAAATATGACCCTCTCAGATCCTAGGGAGAGACAAGCAGGATTATCTCATAAATAACCCAGCAGAAGATGCCGCACCTGAACCCATCTTCCATGCGCCTGAGCCTCCAGGTCGTGGGGACCCTGGCTTTCCCAGCCTCCCCCTCAACAGCTGACCCAAAAGCTCAGACTCTGGTGCCAACAGTCGGTATGTTCACAAAGGAGGGGGTGCCATCCCTCTGCTTCATGTTGTGGCCAGGTGTGCCCAGCCTAAGCGTGCTGCTCTTCAGGGAGCTGGGAGAGAGAAGCTCACCTCCACCTCGGGACATGTCTGCCCGTGGGTTCCACTCGTGCCGTCGAGGCTCCCAGATGCCTCTGCCTGATAACTGTGTTACTCTACTGCTTCTACACTAAGAGGTAACCTCTCCACCGACATTGTAACCTGGGGAATCACTGGCCCATGCTTATATGAAGACTATTTTAACCAGTGGGCTTGTGGACCAGAGCTAGGAGCCAAAATTGAGTTATAGTTTGGACTGAGAGGCACCAAAGTGTTCATGCAGCTCAAGGGACCTCGATGAACATGTTATGCGAGGGACTGTTGGCTCCCCTCTTTCCTTATCAGAGAACCTCTGTCTTTTAAACGGGCACAAGGCTACCAGGAATAAAAACTATATTGCCTTACCTCCCCTGCAATCAGATGTATCCGAATAATTAAGCGCTGGTCACTAAGATATTAGTCTAAAAGTTGTGCAGCCGCTGTGGTACACCTCATAGAAAGATAGTTGACACACACATTGCCTCATCCCTTCCTTCTCTTGCTATCTGAAATGAGGTTGTGACGGCTTTTGCACCCCGAGAAATGGATGGTGGGGCAGCTTACTGGAGGGAGCCTTGTTTCACCAAAGCTCTGTGGAGAAGCTATGGATGTACTAGGCTGTTTACCTCCAGAATAAAGCCTGGAGTGTTTCAGCCTCTGCTCATTTGGATTGTCTGCCTTATGCAGCCAGAAAGAATTTATGATACATCTAAATTATATCCAAGTCCAGTTCTGTCTGGGTGCAGGGCTGTAGAGGAGAATGTCAGAAAGCAAACTGAAGCTGTCCCTCACAAGTAGTGATTTTTATAAATCTCTTGAACTCGGCAGCAGCTTCAAGAAAAGGTTGGGTGCAAAACGGTCTTTATTCTGCTGCTCTGGAATGTGTGTTTGATGGTGTCTTCTAGCAGTGAGAGGATGGATGAGCTATACAGGGTCTGTCTATTGTGCTTGAAGATGTGAAGTGTCCTCTTTCTATGACTTGTGGGGATTCACTGTGGTTTCCATAGAGACTAAGTAAATCCAAGTTCAATTAAGATAACTAGGCCTTTTTATTCAAAGGGACATAATTTGAAGAGGAAGCCAATATGTAAGATAGTAAGGTGACTCATCTTTCATTAGTTCGGTGAAGCACGCCAAAGCCTTCCTTCAGGATCTTAATGGATGTTATCCCAAGAACACCATATTTATGAGTGAATCATGAAATGATTAATTAAATACATTTTCCCCACCCACCCAGCACTTGTCCTCAAATAATTTTTTTCTTCCAGAATTTTAAAAAGGAAAATAAAGTCATCAATTCACTTTCTCCACCATACCAAACAAAATACATGTTTTCTAGCTTTTTTCTCTCATGTACTTCAGAGTTGTTCTCTGAACCAGCAGGTGGTGATGAAAAGAGCACCGGACTTGAAGTTGGAAGCCCCAGAGCCTCTTCTTCACTCTGCCCTTAATTAGCTGTATCGCTATGGGTAGGTCTGCTCTGGGCCTGTTTCTTCATCTGCATAATGAGGGGTAATGTGAGACGACTGCTAAGACACCTCCCACATCTAAGAAACAAAAATCCCTCCTGATTTTAACTCTTGTCTCAACCGTGGCAAGTACCTCAATCAGGTTTCTCAATTTCTATATTCCCTAGCCAGAATGCAAGCTGGTGTTATAGGTACTCAATGTGTGTTTATTGGGTAGACGGATGGATGATTCAGCTTCGGGACAGATTTACCTAAATATATATATATATATATATATATGCTTTTTTGGTTTGTTTTCCTTAATCGGTCAGACTCGGAAATTGATTGTACGGAATCAGTACCCACTGGAAGCAATTTTGGAACAAAGACCAGAAGCCACCCTTGCTTCCTGTTGGCATCCTCAGCCATTCTCTGGTCCTCCATTGCAGACACCTTTGGTAGTCCCAGGAACTGGAAAGTGCTTCTGTGTCTCTGCCTCTTCTTGAGACTAACTTATATGAATGAAAAAAGAATCCCAGGTCTAGTCCCCAATAACATCTAAGCTGAGCTCAAAGATTTAAAAATCTCCTGCAGGCACTTTTCAAAGCTCATTTTTTCCTGTTGCAGACATTGAATCACTTTTCTTAGTCAAAGGTCAAAAGAAAACAAAGAAATCTAAAGTCCTTCCCAGCCTTGTCTGGAGAATTTCAGAGAGGAAGGAAAACCACATTGCAGAGAAGTAAGGAAGCAGACAGTAGAGCCAGAAATAACTGGGTGTACATTCTGGGTCCCTGAGTGAGTGTTCTCAGGGCCTCCCACTCTACGCAGCACACCACCCTGGAAATGCCTCTCCATGCCCTCTTAGAACGTTCTGTTTCCAGTGTTTGCAAAGTCTGGGAGGCTGGAACCTAAGCTGGGATATAACTGACATATAACATTGTATAAGTTTGAGGGGAACAATGTGTAAGGAAAAGTGTGCTTCCCTCCTGAGTCCCTCTCCTCCCTGGACTACAGGCCTCCTGACCCCATAATCACCTCTTGTTCCTGAGATTTGTAGTTCCTTCCACAAAGGGGGGCAGGGGGGAGATGGGCCTAATTTTGTGGAGACCAGTTACTATATTGTACATTATTTCACCTGAGGCTTACAATACCAATGACAGAGGTATTATGACCACAACTCCTTTACAGGTGAGGAAACAGGCTCATAAAGATCAAGTTGCTTCCTTTTTCCCTCCTTCTTTCCTCCCTCCCTTCTTCCCACCCACCCTCTTTCCCTCCCTTCCTTCCTTTCTTTAAATTGGGATATAATTGACATACAACATTGTATAAGTTTGAGGGGTACAATGTGTTGATTTGATACATTTATATATTGCGACAATTACCACCATTTAGCTAACAGCTTATCAGGTCACATCAGTACCTTATTTGTGATGAGAACAATTAAAATCTAGTCTATTAGCAACTTTGAAGTTTATAATACAGTAGAGTTGACCCTTGAACACCCACTCCCCACCCCACAGTTGAAAGCTGCATGTAACTTCTGACTCCTCAAAAACTTAACTACTAATAGTCTACTGTTAACCAGAAGCCTTACTGGTAACATGAACAGTCAATTGACTGATATTTTGTATGTTATCTGTATTATATATGTGTTCTTACAAAAATAAGCTAGAGAAATGGAAATATTATTAAGAAAATCATAAGGAAGAGAAGATACATTTATAGTACTGTAGGTTTTTTTTTTTTAAAATCTGCACATAAGTGGACCTGAGCTGTGCATTACATCTCCAGAACGTATTTATCTACTAGTTGCAAGCCTGTACCCTTAAACAACATTTCTTCCTTTCTCCCATGTTCCTCCCCCCTCCCCTGCCTCAGCCCCTAGAAAATACCATTCTACTCTCTGTTTTTACTAGTTTGGCTTTTTTAGATTCCACATATAAGTGATATCATACAGTATTTGTCTTTCTCTGTGACTGATCACACTTAGCATAACGCCTTTGAGTTTCATTCACGTTCTTGAAAAGAAAAAGTGGCAGAATTTTCTTCTCTCATGACTGAATAATATTCACAGAGATTTGTCAGGAAGGCATTCTTTTGAATAGTACTGTCTTCAAGGAGCCAAACAGCAGGCCAAGGGAGGCCTCCAGAGAACCCGTCTCTAAGACAGATGCTAACAAGTCCTCTACATCTCACCCCTTCTCTTCAGCCAAAACCCTCCTCCTAGAGTTCTAAAATTGTGCTGTTCTCACTGCTATGGGTTGACTTGTGTCCCACCCAAAGTTATGTTGAATATTTAATCCCCTGTACCTGAGAATATGACCTTACTTGGAAATAAGGTAGTTGTAGATGTAATTAGTTATGGTGAGATCATATGGGGTAGGATGGGCCTTTAGCCCATTATGATTGCTGTCCTTAAAAGAAGCAGAGAGAAATGCACAGGGAGAGCATGACCATGTGACAACAGAGGCATTTGATTAAAGTGTTGTAGCTGCAAGTGAAGGAAGGCCGAGGACTGTCGATGAGCCACCAGAGGCTGGAAGACGGATGCAGGATTCTCCCCTGAAGGTTTCAGAGGGAGTGTGGCCATGCCACCACCTGGATTTTAGACTTCTGGTCTCCAGAACTGTGAGAAAATAAAATTTCTGTTGTTTTAATCCACCTAGTTTGTGATACATTTTAATGGCATCCCTGGGAAACGAATACAACCCCAGAGTTTTGTTTCAGGAGGATTTTGACCCACACAATTCCTGTTCCAAAGTACAGACACAAGGGACAACCCTGTAGAAGTGGTCTTTCTTCCCTTTTTGTGAGACACTATTTGTTGTTTCCCCAAAGACTAAAGACCAGCTCCTATGGAGTGAGCTGCTGTTACTGGGGCTACCTTCTGTTTCTGCTGAGATGGTATCAGCAGAAAGTACCAGTAGGAAAGGGTGCTGACTGACACAAGCCCTCTTCTCCAGCCAGGTGGACCTGTTGGTTGCCTGTTTTCCTACCTGAACTATCCTCACCTGTCTTCTCCTTTTACTCAAAGCCCGCCCTGTCCCAGAGGCTCAGTTCAAGCACCTCTTCCTCTACAAAGCCTTTCTCGACCGAACCACAGCACAGAGACCTTTCTCATCTCTGCATTCCTATAATAATATCTGTGCTTCTGTGTTGTGGGTGTGCCCTGCTATCTTGTACACATATCTCATTCTGACCTGAGATACGTGCCTTAAGGGCAGGAATTATGCCTCTGGTCACTTACTGCAGTGCCTTGCACCTCTCACAGCCCACAAAATTCAGTAACTGACAGAGCAGGTCTGAAAGTAGGTCACCAACCATAAACTAAACTAAACAGGATCCAATGGCCATGAGCAGGAAGTAAGGAAAAAGAGTTCCTGTTGAAAAAGAGGAAGCCAAACAACACACTTGGGAGGGAAACATCTAAAATGACATTTCTTGCTATAATAACTTAGAAATAGCCAATCACGGGAGAAACCCAACTAACTAGTTAAAATTGATCTCTCTGTTTCCACTCCAATTTTCTGTTTTATTTGTACTTGGAGTAAGTTCTTCCTCTACCTGGGTTTTGGCTCAGGGACTATGGTTTTGATCAATTTTGTACTTTCCTCTTTTAAAGTACTGTGAAGTTATAAAATTTTATTGACAGAAAAGAGCTTAGAGATTTTGTCATTCATTTTGAAGCAGGAAAAACACATAGATTTGGAGCCAATGTGAGTAAAAATCTAAATGTTTTGTTTATGAACTGTGTGATGTTACATGTTACCTCTTTGAACTTTGGTTTCCTTACTATCACAATGGGATGGTAAATGTCTTCCCGGGATGGCTATTAGGAGGATTAAAACTGGTGGGTATTGATTGAGTGCCTAAAGAAGACACTGAAAATGATTGCTTTTTCACAGAACTTGGAAAACTCAAGCTTGGAGAAAGTCAGATCAATCGTTTTCAAACTCTGTTCTCTGGCCCCTAGAGATATGAAGACGTGCTCCTGCAGCCACCACGCTCGTAGCTGCTAAAAACGAAGGAATTGCCTGAGAGGCAATTTCAGGTCCCCGAGCCCTCCTTCACTTTTGTCTGTTGTACACATTGGAGTTCTGTGTAAGACTGCTCTATTAAAAAAAAACCAAACAGTTCAGAAAGTTTAAAGACAGTTGCTTAGAGTAAGACAGTGCTTTTTACTTTATGCTTATCAAAGCACATCTGTCTTAGTTACTAAAACTAAATATATCTATTATTTAGAACAAAGGCCCCAAATCAGAAGAAATACATTGGATTTCAATGGGTCATTTGAAAAGTCTGTGTTAGTGGGGAGAACTATTACTCTCCCCAACAATAGGTGTCCAGAAAGTTAACTCACTAAAAAACAAACAAACAAAACCACATTAGTAAATGCCCAATAAATATTTCCACTACATATATCATAATGTTTTAAAAGAAGGAATGAGATAAGTGCTGGAAAATCTTTGCTATAAAAACATGAGGTATTATTTTGATGGTCATGCTGTTCCATCATCTGTTTTAATTTGTACTCCGTTTTCTTCACAATGCTCCCTGCAATCTGGAAATTAAACCAGAGGCAGGATTGAAGGTCATCCAAACAAAACTCAAACCCATAAAGGTCTCCTAACTCTGACTAATTAGAGCAACGATACCTAGGAGAAGACAGAATAACAGGAAGACTGTCTCATGATGGGGGTGGTAGTGCCACTACCTACAGCCGCTGCTGCTCCTGGCTCCCATTAATAGAGCACTACATGCCAGGCTATGCTAAATACTAGAATCTTCACAACCCCTAGCATAGAAGGTATTATTATACTCAATTTACAGACAAGAAAACGAGGCCCAGAGAGTTTAAGCAATTGCACATTGTCACCTCATTAGTGAGTGGGGTAACAGAGAGTCTACCCTAGGGTGTCTGACTCAAAGACCAAGTGTTTAATAACCAGGCTACTCTAATCGTTAAGAAGGTGATAGTGGACAAGATAATTCTGACTTTTTGGACCTGCCATTTTTTTTCATTAGAAAAATTAACACAATTATATTCTATCTGTTTTAGGGAAATATTGAAATGCTTTATTGATTGAATAAAATATTTTAGGGCTATAAGTATAATCCCACTTCAAGAAGGCAGACAAAGTAAGTGTATTTGCCTATGCTGTCTCCCGAAATCCTATTGAAATGTCAATAAAGATATATGAAAGACAAATAAGTCTATTAGAATGCTGAAAACAAAAAGCAGAAATTTGGATGACTTGAATGGATACATTTCTAGGAATCAGAAAGCAGATGGGGCCATATTGAGGTACCAAAGCAGAATAATACACAAGCCAAAGCATGCAGGTGAGAAGGCTTCAGCTATGACCCGTGCCAAGAGAGAATCCAAGCTTGGAGCCTGGGGCAGTGATCAGGGGAGTTAATCACTGAATGGACAAACCACAGAGCAGCTGGGACACTTAGACCATCCCTCTACATTCCACATATAGAGCAGCTGTTTACCTTCAGCTGAGACATCAATAACTGCATTCTGAAGAGAGTAGAAGATCCTCCTGAGAAGAAAATGGGGGCTTGGGTGGAAGCAAAAGTATTGCTAACCTTGAAGGGCATTAGAGCCTCTGTACATAATAAATATAAATCCCAGCTCCGCTAAAAGTGAAATTCCACCCCCAGATAAAGCCCTTCCCCCTTGAGCAATTGTGACGGCCCTGAACTTGCTGGCTAAATGGAAGCTTGTCTGTAGTAAATCCATCCACCTACACAGAGCTGTAATCAGCTTTCCATTCAGAAAATGGCCTTATGAGTAAACACTCTTATTAGAGAAATCCACTCAATCGACCTCTATTAATCAATATATTTCTTCATGCATATAAATAGTCAACAAAAATCACCAGGCATTTGGGGAAAATCAATAAGAGGCAACATACAGGCTTTGATGAACACAGAGTGGCCTTTGAGGAAACAGAAAAAATAATGAAAGATAATATAAAATGTCTAATTATCCTCACAAAGACTTTAGAGGTTATTGCATCCTTAAAACAAGTACTAGCTGCTATGGGGGCAAACGAAATCAATTGGAAACAAGAAAGAATTATTGGAAATTTGAAATAAGTATCAAAAAAATGTTTAAATTCAATGAAGGAGCTAAATAGTGGAATGGAAGTACTTGAAGACCAAATTAGGGACACGGTCGATAAAATAAAGAACATCTCCTAGGAGGGCAGATTTTTTAAAAAAATGAAATGGATAATTGAAAAGAAAAATTGTCTTAAAAAAGTGAAAATAAATTTTTTTAAAAAGGCTCAGTGCTTACCTAAATACAGTTATAAAAACAATGGAAGAGAGGATGTATTTAAAGTCATAATAAAGAAAAGTGATTTGATCTGAAAAAAAAACAAACCCAGCTCTTCAAATTGAAAAAGCTCAACAAATGCTAAGCATTTGAACAAAAATGACACTCAGCTATATTTAGGCTCAGCTGTAGAAATTTTAAAACACTAGGGCTAAAGGAAAAATCCCAGCATTTTCCAGAGGGAAAAAAAATAGATTGCCTCAGAACAAGTTTAATATTTACAACAGACCTCCTCCCGCAACACTGAAAGCTAGAAGACAATGGAGTAACATTTTGAAAATACCGGGGGAGAATAATTTGGAGTCTAGACAATCAAGGCAAACTTAAATATGGTATAATTTTGAGAAGTTGTAGAGAGTAAGAAGAGTGCAATGATTTGATTTTGATGTTTAGAATACTTTTCTTCGAGTGAAGCAAATTTAATGACATTGAACTGTATTCATTTTTCTGCGGGTCCAATCATACCACTTGTCTTGCAGTAAGTTATTGTTCCAGTTATTTTAGTGCTGTATAATAATAACAGATCACCCCAGAACTTAATGGGTTAAACAACGACACTTATTATCTCTCATGGTTTCTGTGGTGAAGGAATTTGGGAGTGGCTCAAGGAGGTGATTCTGGCTCGAGGTATACTGTGAGGTATACTGTGAGGCTGGGTCTGGGGTTATTCCGAAGGCTTTCTCACTCACACATTTAGGGGACTGATAAAATTTGGACTGACAACATTATGACCAACACCAAGTTGGCTGGTGTATGGAGTGGGGGGAACATTACTACCAGGTGAGTGGACAGGTAAAGATGGTGGCAAGCTAGCGTAATCATTCTGGAAAACTGTTGGCCAGAATCTACTAAAGTTGGACATATGTTTACCTTTTAACCTAGCAATTTCCCTTCTGGATATATGATTAAGGAAAGGTATACACATGTACCCCCCAAAATATATTCAAAAATATCCACAGTGATAATACTAGTAAAAGCCCTATATTAGTTAGGGTTCTCCAGAGAAACAGAACGAATAATGTGCATATATGTACATATATATATATATATATATATATATATATATATATATATACACACACACACGCACACACACATACTGGGGGTGCCAAAAAATGTATACAAGTGGACACTTTGGTCAACATTGCTCAAGCAGTAATTTGCTGTAATTAGAAGTGTCTGGACAATAATGGTAACACTTTGAGCACCTCTTGTAATTGCAGAAATCAAGTGTGACTTGTATTCATCTTTTGTTATTGGCATATATTGAGTATTACAATTTTAATACAGTTTTTTCCTTTCTTAAAATGTGTGTACATTTTTTTGGCACCCTCTGTTTTACATATATGTGTGTGTACACATATATATATATGGAGAGAGAGCGAGAAAGAGAGAGAGAGATTATAAGGAAGTGGCTCATGCAGTTATGGAGGCCGGCAATTTCTAATATCTGCTGGGTGCATTGGTAAGCTAGAGACCCAATGACGTAGTTCCAGTCCAAAAGCCAACGGACTTGAGATCCAGGAAGGGCTGATGTCTCAATTTGGGTCTAAAGGCAGGAAAAAGCTGATATTCCAGTTGGAAAGCAGTCAAGTAGGAGGAAGTATCTGTTACTCAGGGGAAAATCAGCCCTCTTTGTTCTATTCAGGCCTTAGACAAGGTTGATACACACTAGGAGGGCAATCTACTTTACTCAGTCTACTGATTTAAATCTTAACCTCATCCAAAAACATCCTCACAGAAACACCTAGAATGTTTGACCAAATATCTGGGCAGCCCATGGCCCAGTCGAGTTGACACGTTAAAATTAACCATCCCAAGCCCCTAACTAGAAACAACCAATCTATCAATAATTGAATAGATAGCTTATTTGTGGGCATAGTTACACAGTGAAATTAAAGCAATGATAATGGGAGGAAGTAACTGCACACAATGATACAAATGCATTTCAAACACATGGTGAGTGAAGTCAGACACAAAAAACTATAAATAAAAAATGGAAAAAACTAATCTATAGTGTTAGAAGTCAGGATGGGGTTGTGTTTGGAGAGAAAAAAAGGGGCTAGTGATTGGCAGGGGGTCAAAAGGGAGCTTTTTGGGTCTTGGTAATGTTTTTTACCTTGATCATAGTAGTTCACTGGGGTTTTCCCTTCATTAAAATTCACTGGGTTGTACACTTATGATTTGTGCATTTTTCTGTATGGTTTATACTACAAAATTTTTTTAAACTTTAATAAAAGAGAGTGATTGGGGAGCTGTTTGAACCTTCTAAAAAACATGAGCAAATATTACTTTGTAATTTAAAAAATAACCAGAAAGCAAATCCTCATCAAGTGAATATCATGGCAATATTGCAATATGCTCAACTCAAAACAAGCAAAACTATTCTTCGGTTGAATTTGACCTTAATACAATAGCTCTTTTAAAAATTCATTATGATAAACACTCAGAAAGAACAAAAAAATTTCAAATGAATAATGAATTATTTACCAAAGTATTATTGCTTTGCATAAACTCATTAACAAGCAATATTGAAAAAAATATAAGTATCTAAGAATTTGCTGAAACATTTATTATAAAATAGAGTAGCATGTATACAACTTTTACTAAAATATGTTCTTTTATTTTCATTCTCTCTTCAGTGAATGTTCTTTTTCCAAATTAAACCAAATTAAAAACTACAACAGGAAAACTTTGGGATAATAACATTTAACGGAATTAACTTTAGTCAGCAGATACATTCAAGTAGCAGAAATACTGAAAAATGCAGTAAACCAGTTGTGCAGATCACAAGGTAAACCATTTTAGTTTTTAAAAAGTAGGACGTTTTTATTTGGACTGAATATTATCTTTGTTTATTGTGTTAACATTTTTTTTGGACTTTAAAGTTTTAAGGATATTTAATGTTGGAAGTGTGTTTTTATTTTTATCAAAACATTTAAAAAAGACTAGAAAGAAAAAGAATGATGAAAACAGGTATGTGAATATATGTGACTCATTTTAAAAGTCATTTGAAATCATGCAAGAAAAAACACTATGCTGACCAAATTAATTTTTTGTCCTATTATTTAATGTAAATAATTTTTGTAGCACAATTAATTGACAGTAAAAGATCTTCTTAAACATGTAACAGGACATTGAAAAACAGAAGTAGGTGCCAAGACATGGAAACAGCTAAAATGTCCTTTGATGGATGAATGGATAAAGAAGTTGTGGTATATATACACAATGGAATACTCTTCCGCCATAAGAAAAGATGAAATGGGACCATTTGTGACAACACGGATGGATCTTGAGATTATAATGCTAAGCGAAACAAGTCAGACAGAAAAAGTAGAGAACCATATAATTTCACTGATATGAGGTATATAAACTGAAAACAATAAAAGAACAAGACAAACAAATGAAAAACAAAAACACATCGACACTGACAATAAGGGAGAAAGGGGGTGGGAGATGAGGATAAAGGGGATCAAATATATGGTGATGGAAGGAGAACTGACTCTGGGTGGTAGACACACAATGTTATATATAAATGATGTAGTACAGAATTGTATGCCTGAAACCTATGTAACTTTAATAACAATTGTCACCCCAATAAACTTTAATTAAAAAAAAGAAAAACAGAAATAGGGTATTAAGGCCTTTTTTCTAAAAACTTCTCTCTTAACCCACTTCTAGCTTGTGAAATTGGCAATATATTAATTGGTTCATGTGGAAGGGTAATATTGCAACGTCCTATAAATACCCTTTGAACAATAAACAATAAATAAAAACAAAGGTCTCCCTCTTTTAACAACTTCGTCTTTAATGGAATGAATTTCATAATACCAGTGTCAGGAGACCTAAAAGGTTAAGTCAACATTTGCTCAGTGGGGCAGTCCTATAGCTGCTGGTGGAGTAATGGAATTCTTAGCCAGATGCAAAGTCAAAAGGTCAAAGCAATTGACCAGTAATGGAGGATAAGCCTGTGCAAGTCTGCCCTTTGGCTTCCAGGTTAAGAAAAACGAAAAGACCTGGACTCTGAACCTCCTATTTGTGTGTCACGCCTATTTGTATGTCAAGCGAACAGAGTGAATCTTCTCTGGGTTCTGTTAGGGGGCAAAGGTGAGCCTTGGACATGATTTCCAGCAGCAACAAATACACAAAAGCATCAGAGGGATACAAATATTCATAATCCTTGGAGACAAAACCTTGAGCAAATTCATTCAAGGTGGAGCAGCTCCCATGCTGTTTCCGTATCAAAGTTCTGCGTTTATACCTGATGTCCCCTATCTGCTGAGGGGGCAGAACAGTTGCTAGGACAGCTGGTGTTGTCTCTTGGGGGCCTCAGTCCTCCTATTACTCCAAACAAGCCAAGAGCAATAAGAATGATGATTTTTCTTTCTTTTCCCTCCATGGCTCCTTTTGGTTTTCTGGTTAAATAGAGGTCAGGGAGGAATTACCAGGACTACTATTCAGCCCATGAGGCCCTGGCCGATTGTTTACCTCTGCCAATGGTGTGATTGGTCAGTGCCCCTGTCTGTTACATATTTTTAAATATTACCCTGGTAGTAAATAACCTTTTACAGAGGTCACTCTCCTTCGCCTTCTGTTCTTGAGTAACTGTGAGATAAAACTGTTTGCTAAGAAAAAAAAAAACCAAGCAAAAAAACCTTTATTAAAATTTTTGAAATGGAAAATTACCTAGTTTTCTAAAATAACATCAAGTGGAATTGCAGTCAATGGGACAGGTAGGAACTACCTATAACACAGAGGTCCTCCATGGGAGAATCGCACCCAGAGCTGGTTCTCCATCTGGCCTGCACATTAGATGCTCTGGGGACCTGGGTGGGGCCTGGGCCACAGGGTCTCTGTGGCTTATTCTCTCCTCATTGCAAGTTTGCACCTTGAAACACCAATTTTATTCTCCCCACCCCCACTCCCTGGTAACCACCATTTCACACTCTGTTTGTTACAAATTTGACTCTTTAGACATCTTTTATGTGTTTTCATCCACCAACCAAATGCATGGAACTTGTTCCCAATCCAGACAGGCTTCTGCAGCTAAGGTGAGGCTTTTTATAATATTCTCACTCCTCTGATAACTAGAACCTGAATACTTGTGACTCAGACCCAGCTGTTCCATGTCAGGCTTTGCAGTATTCCCTCTGCAGCTCCTGCATTTCTACCACAGGGCCTGGTGGGAAATTCAGGATTCTAGAAACAAAAAATAGAATCTCCACAGAAAATGGTTATAGAAGAACCCTATAACGAGTTGAACTGTGAGCTGCCAAAATGTATATGTTGAAATCCTAATGCCCAGTACTTCAGATTGCCTTATTTGGAAGTAGGGTCCTTGAAGATACAATCTGTTTAGATGAGGTCATATTAGAGTAGGATAGATCCTTAATCCAATGTCTAGTGTCCTTATATAAAGGGGAAATTTGGACATAGAGACACACACATGTGGAGACCACCATGTGAACATGAAGCAGAGATGAGGGTGATGTGTCTATAAGGGAAAGAATGCCAAAGATGGCCAGCAAAGCACCAGGAACTAAGGGAGAAGCTGGGAACAGATCCTTTCCTAGAGCCTTCAGAGGGAGCGTGGGCCTGCTGATACCTTGGTTTCACACTTCTGGCCTCCAGAATTGTGAGACATAAATTTCTGTCAAGTTTCTCAGTTTATGGTACTTATTATGGCAGCCCTAGGAAAGTAATACACCCTCCAAAGACCCTCCTCTCTATTACAAAGAAGACAACTTTGAAAGATCTATTTAGCTCATTCCAAGATGAAGCTGAATTCCAGGAACACTCATCATTATTATATTCAATGAATGTTTACTGAGCAGCTGCACGTGCTCAGAACTCGTGAGCCCCTGGGGAAGAATAGAACATTAAAGATCCAGCTGGGGACAGAAACAATGCAGGGACATGGTGGCATGTCACTTAACTGCATGTAGCTCTATACGCATTTCAGATACTACGCGTATATCTATTAACTGTGGTTAATATATTTCTCCCCCACATATCATGAAGTTGAAGGATGTCATAAATCAGGTTCCCTGGAAGACAGTCTCTGAGATTTATGTGTAGAAGGGAGTGCTCTCAGGAACAAGACCTGTACGAAGGTGAGGGAAGCAGCATTGGGCAGGAGAAATCAAACTTCCACAGAGCTGCAGCAATGGCCTCGGCCAATCCGATGGGGAGCCCTGGAGCTGGAATGATCCTTCAGAGACACACGACTGGAGGTCTTTGTGCTCCTGCACTGACCACTCATTATATAACTCTGGGCAATGCACTTGCTTCAGGCGAAGGCAATCCCTGGGGAGACCGCACTGGTGAGCTCTCATCAGCCAACATTCCCAACAGCTGAAAGAATAAATGCCTCAGTCCTAAGGGGAATTCTGGATAATGAACTACAGCATTCAATTCATTTCTGGATGAAAAATAAAAATCTCTTAACTGACATATATTGGGCACCTAATAGAATTAGTAGACAAAAGGTAACCAAACTGGCTCCCTGAACTATTTTCCTGGCAAGCCATAAACACAGAGGTAGGCAATGTTTGAGGCAGAAAAATCAGAATAAAGAATGTAAATTAACCCTAAGGAGAGTGGTGTAAGATCTAATAGGCCAGGAACAGGCAGTGTTCCTGGGTCAATGAACTAGATTTCGCAGAAGGAAGAGTTGACCTGTTCTGTCCCTTGTTAGAGAAATGGCGCTGGGTGCCGCTGTTCAATAGACAAAGTTGGGCCATCTCCTTTTTCTTCAGGCATCCTGGTCCTTTGTAAACTGTGCAGCTCTGCACGGTGATCTCAGGCTCCTCCTAAAGGTGACGCCCCAAAACCTTAGCAGAACTCTGGTTGGCTGGCAGGAGCTTCTCCTGGGTGGAACAAACCCCAGACCTGAAAAGGTACCCACATCAAGCTGTTGGTGGCTTCTGCATCTGACCTACAGCCATCAAAGAAGATGGTGCCTTGCTTTCTAGTTCAATAGAAACTCAGTATTCCAACATTAGGGCCAGCTTCTCCTTCCTGTCTGTGTTGGATTCCTAGGATTGCCTCAACAAATTGCTACATTCTGGTGGCTTCACACAACAGAAATTTATTCTCTCACCATTCTAGAAGCTAGAAGTTTGAAATCAAACTGTTGGCAGGCCCTGCTCTCTCTGAAGGCGCTAGGGGGGAATCTGTTCCAGGCCTTTCCCTTACTTTCTGGTGTTGCCAGGAATCCTTGGCATTCTTCAGTTTGTAGACATACCCAGACACATCCAGTCTCTGTCTCTGTCATCGCATGGTGTTCTCTCTGTGTGTCTCTTCTCCTTTTCTTACAGGACACCTGTCATATTAGATTAGGACCCATCTTACTCTAGTATGATTTCATCTTAACTTGACTGCATCTGCAAAGACCCTATTCCCAAATAAGGTCACAGTCATGGGTACTGGGTATAAGGACTTCAATATATATTTTTGGGGGACACAGTTCAACACATAATACTGTCTGAGGTTATGATGCCTAATCTAATTACCTAACATGTATGAATAGAGGAAACATTGACAGTATCTCCAGAGCCTCTCAATAATGTTTCCATCTTTATACTTTGGAGAAGAATTAAAATTCTTTAGCGGAACTTCTGAGATCTATTGTATGAATAAGTAATCAGGATCATTTTAGCTCAGGTAAGGGGCAAAATGGGCCAAATGAGATTAAAAGTGTTAACTTAAAAATAAGAGGCCAAAGTGAGAGGCAACAAGCATTTATTTGAGATTTAAAAAGAATAGCTTTTCTGGAAGCACAGATTCAGGCAGAACACCAAATAGTGTACTGCTTAGAAGACAAAGGCAATGAGTGTTTATGAGAAATGGAAGGGAAACAATTACTTCAATAGAAGGAAGGTATTTCTATTGGTGCAGATAAACTAACAGTGATGCTAATTCTAAACAATGTTTTTAATTTTCAGTCCAGTAGTCCTCAGTCTGGTAGTCATAATATCTGTATTCTTGTCCTTACAAACAGTTCTTTGGGACACAATGTTTCTTCAGGCCAAGTCCAAATGTTGTTTTGCCTTGTTTTAATATTCTAAAGGTTTGAGGCATAAGACGTGTAAGGCAGTTCCTCTGGGACAGCAGCTCTGACTCCATTTAAAGTGGCTCTGTTTATATTATTATTATTTTTTTTTACAAAAGGCAAGGTATTTTGAGACATCTGAGCCCGAGTGTGATCTCTCAGAGGGAAGGTACCGACTTCACCTACACTTGGGCAAACTCCAGTAATTACTCCCATTGGCTGAATAGTTTATATTGCTAACGAGGCCACGATTTGTCTTGATCCCGAACTATTATCTCCAAACCACAAGCTAATCCTCACTGACTTTGTCACAGAGATAGTAGGAACAATGATACAGAGGAGACCAGTCAGAGAGGCCAGTAAACAGCCAGATGACTGGCTAAGCCAAGCCAATCATCTTTTGACGTTACTGGGTTGCAGAAGCCTCCATATTGATAATGGATTCTAACCTATTCTGAGCAGTGTGACTTAAAGATTACTGCATTTTCATCATGTTCTTAAATAGAGATGATGATGAGCTACTGCAGAACTCCAGCCATCCGTGTGTTAATATGCATCAGTGTGAAGACGGCAGCAGAGGTTGATAATAGGATACTGCAAGTTTCAGGAAGGTGGGAGGAAAAGGACTCACATTTATATTCTGTTGCTGGGAGAGAGAGAGAAAGAAAAAAAAAATAGAGTTTTCTTAAGTCCTCCGATTTCACATGTATTTTAGGTCTGCTTAACTGCTTCCTGAAAAAGTCTTTGAAGAAATAAAATCAAAGCACTCTATTCTAAAGCCCAGCAATGACTGGAAATTCCAGGAACCAACCCATAAGCCCTATCAGATCCCATAAGTGGTGAGATGCCTTCTAACAACATGAGGCTCATGACTGTCTTGAAAACAAACAAACAAAAAACCCCCACAAACCAAAGGCCAGGGAGAAAGGAGAATGGCAGCTGAGCCAGCTGTAAATTGTTCCTATTAGAAAACCCCTGCAGGTTAACTAGAGCCTAACTTTTTCTCCCATAAAACGGAGATGATTAGACTTTTCCTAGAAGCAATAGAATGGAGTGGCTGGACCATAAATCCCAGTTCTAATACTGCCAAGACCTTGGGCAAAGGAATTACTTAATGTCTCAAAACCTCAGTTCTCTCATCTATAAAATAAAATTATAATAATACCTACTCTTACAGGATTGCTGTAATTATATCGGTACAATATGTTAAATATTTGTTCTATACTAGGTGCAGGATATTCAATTTCCTGTTCTCACCGACGAGATAAAGCACCTCTAAATTAGAGATGTTTGCATCTGTTGGATCTTGAATTCAGCTCATAGACACGCTTACTACTTGGATACACTGCTTCCTCGAGCACAATACAGCCAGGCATTGTGCATCTGAGCTCGCTGGGTGGGATCAGTTAAACCCACAAGTAGATGGACACAGAGTCACCAGGGTGTTGGAATTCTCTTGTTCCTCAGGTTACGGATACAAATGTAGTCCAGCTAAGAACGCTTCAGCCCATTCCAGAAACCAATGAAGTTCAATGTGACATGATGGGAGCCATGGGGTCCAACGTGGGTAGGGAACTGTAAATACACATTAAACACATAAATGAAGGAAGAGATCGCACCTTTTGCTTTTGTTTTCCTTTTGGCATCTCGGTTCATAATTTCTCTTTGAGGGCCACCTGACCCTGGTGATTTGAAGTAGGAGAGGGAAGTGAGAGAGCTCCAAGGAGAAGTAGAAGAGGCAGCCTTATCCCTCAAGAGGCACTGTCTAACAAAACAGTAAACCAGCTCTGTGATGTTAGGGGGAATTGGGGCTTACGCGGCAGAAAGCAGAAGGTGAGATTTGTGTTGATCAGGAGGCTGACACTGACAAATCCTTCACTTATCAAGGTTTGGAATTACCTCACAGGGCCTTAGTTCTCAGCTAAGTAAAAGGACCCATTCCACAGCCCGGTGGGTTCTTTAACACAGCCTTTAAAGGTTCATTAACATTTAATCACAAAGGGGGCAGGATCTTCATAGCAGATCAGAACTCTTACAGGAAATTCATGAGACCACTTCATGTTGCTTCCGGAGTGAAGGGTTCTGTTTCCAACCCCTTCACACACCCACACTCTCCTAGAGACAGCTGTGCTGTTTCCCCCAACACAGAGTAGAGGCTGACCATAACCTCTTTCTGTCCCTAAAATGTTTACTTGGAGCAGTGGTGCTCAACCTTAGAATCACTCGGGGACATGTTTTTTACAATCCTGATGCCCAGGCCACACTCCAGACTAATTAAATCAGAGTCTTTAGGGGTGGGATCCAAGCGTGGGTATTTTTTAAAGCTCCCAGATCATGCCAATGTGCAGCCAGGGTTGAGATTCACTGACTTAATGAAAGAGTGAATCGGACCACATGGCAGTGTGAAGTATAGTGCGGGGGGCAGCCAGCCTGTGTGGCTTAGACTTCGTCGCTTGTCAGGTCCTGGGGCACAGGAGTCTTTTTTGTTCTCCAGAACTCCTAAATGCTATGGGGCCAGAATGTCTGGGGTGGGCACCATAGTGTCTGTATTAGTCTGCTCGGAATGCCAATACAGAATACCATGCACTGAGGGGCTTAAACAACAGGCATTCATTTCCTCACAGTTTTGGAGGCGGGAAGTCCAAGATCAAGTTGCCAGCTCTCGGTTTCTGGCAAGAGTCCTCTTCCTAACTTGTAGGTGGCCACCTTCTTGCTATGTCCTCAAATGGCCTTCTCTCTGGGATTGAATTAGGAGGGGAGGGATGGAAGGAAGACAGAGAGGGAGAGGGAGAAAGAGAGAGAGACAGAGAGAGAGAGAGCACGCTTTGGTGTCTTGTTCTTTAAGGACACTAATCCTATTGAAGCTGGAACCCACCCTGATGACTCATTTAGTCTTAATATAATATTTCCTTAGAGTCCCCATCTCCAAGTAAAATCACACTGATAGTTAGGACCTCAACATAAGAATTGGGGAGCAGGGAACACAAGCCTTCAGTTCGTAATAGCTGTCACAGCCCTAACAGACACTCCAGCCATTTCAGCTTATTCGGGTGTTATATGTCCTTGCTGCTCATAGTGTGGTTTGTGGACCAGCAGCATCAGTGTCCCCGGGGAGCTTGCTGGAAATGCAGAATACTGGGTCTCAACCTAGCCAGACCCACTGAACCAGAATCTGCATTTTTAACAAGATCCCCATGTGATTGATATATACGTTAATGCGTGAAAAGTGCTGGAATAGACTTTCCTCAATTCTAGCAACAATTCTAATTCTCAGAAATTTTAGCAGATAAGTTTGCAAAATAACTAGTCATACCTTTCCCAACACCTGGCTCCTGGATCTCAGAGAAGGGCCCAAACTTTCTCACCCTGTGGGTGATGGGGAGTGTATCTCCTAGCTGCTGAGCTTAAGAAGTCAAGATGAAAAGTTCAGAGAGACTGTATCTCGACTCAGCCCTCCTCATGCTTTAGCATGTTCCCACCCTCCTTCCTTTTCCCTTAGCTTCCAAGGATTTTTCCTGAGAAAAACAGTCAAGGTCACTGTTGAGCCAGCTGCATTAAGCACTTGCGAGAAATCTTACCTAACAGTCCCGTCCAGTCCCACTGGTTGAGCAAACTAGTTTCTGGGGCTCTGCCCCCACACTCCACCCCTACAGGCTCTCGCCTCACAATCTACACGACAAGCGTCTTCCGCGAGGGGACCTGTGCGAGGAGCCTGGAGGTGAATGCAATATCCTGGACACAACTAGGCTCTCTGGGCACAGCCAGGGTTTCTCAGGGCACCACCAGTGCTTCTGGGCATGGCCAGACTTCCTGGACTTCTTAGGGTACCACCTGTCTTCCCGGACACAGCCAGGGTTTCTCAGGGCACCACCAGTACTTCTGGGCACAGCCAGACTTCCTGGACTTCTTAGGGTACCACTAGTTTCCCCGGGCACAGCTAGGATTTCTCAGGGCACTGCCACTCTCTCCGGGAACAGCCCGACTTCCTGGGCACAGCCAGGGTATCTTCAGGGCTCAGCCAGACTTCCTGGACTCAGCCAGGGCTCTCAGGGCACTGCCACTCTCTCTGTGCCTCTCAGGGTACCCTGCTGGAACAACAGCGACTCACAATCAAGGTGCTTACATATTCTCAATGGCGGCCAGTCAAGAGACAAAAGCAAATATCCCCCAGTTCCACTAACAACAGTTCCCAAACAAACAGTCAAGCGGTCCATTAAATTAGGGATGGAAAGCAATTTCCCATAGGCTTTTGTCATTCGCGAGGGCTGTGATAGGAGAGAGGGAAAACCTGGAATCCACCCTCTCTTGAAAGAAGGCCTAGGTGGAACGCAGAGAGCCAAGAGGACCCCATGGATAAAACTCACCGGCCACAGACTGGCTTTGCCTGAAGCCTGCCTCACCCAGCCATCTATACTTGGGTTCTCGCAGAGACTTCCCCCCGAGTTGCAGAGAGCAAAGGACTCTCTTTCTCCAGGTGTCTTCCTGTCATAGGGACTCAATTCCAGCCTTGGTTTGCTCCGACCCCCATCCAGGGGTTTCAGAGCCAATGGTCAGTTCTGCTCCCCACTCCAGGCTCCCTGTGCCCACAGATGTACCCACATGGCTCACCTCTGGGGAGACAGTGGTGGTGGAGTCAAACCACTGAGTAGGGAGGGCCTGCCTGGCCAGGGCAAATTATACTCTACCTATATACACATGCACACGCACCTACATATACAGTTTTGTCCCATTGTGATAAATTGCATAAAGTGCAGCCTCAAAGGGAAACATTGTCACAGAAAGGCAGTCGGCAGCCAAAGGGGCTGTTTCTCCATCCTTTAAAATATAAAGGTCCAGAGAAGGATAAAAACCTTAGATGAATAAGAATTTTAGGCTTTTTCTTCTGTGATAGGAGAAGGGAAAAGGGAATCTCATCTCTTGAAAGAAGGTGTTTGGAGGGTGTGAAGGACTGTCTGATGTAATGGTCTTTGGAGTGTTGAGGAAGAAGGAGAATCCCCACGTTAGACTCATTTCTGACTCTGAAGTAAGAGAAGTGTGAATGTAAGAGCCATGGGACAACGAGACCACCCCATCTTAGATTTTATCATAGACCCTCCAAAAAGGAAGCACTGAGTTTTGCTCAGAGAGACAATGGGTCTTGTCCGATAGCTTCAGAGGGAAAGCTCCAGAAAAGCGGAGGTTCTAGGGATGTGCCAAGAAAGACAGTGAGGACATTCTAGCCATCATCAGAGCTGGAAGGACAGGAAGGTGGAGCCCACTGCTTGGTGCATACAGTATAGTGCTAACAAACAACAGAGAGAAAACAGAATGACCCCATGTACACGTATTCACTTTCTGTTTTCTCTACCAAGGGAAATAAAGTCAAAGTAGAAAGGATACAATGAACAGTGTTAAAAAAAATAAATAACAATACCTAAGATAGTAGGAGAGTCTTCAGCTGTCTTCAACCAGTTGAGATTTTCAAATTTGTGTGTCCACATAGCTCAGCTGGAACTTCATTTCCCCAAATCCCCTCCACTGCATGGTTCTGGACAAGGGAGGGCTGAAGAGACACCTTTGTCCTTCAGTTGGAAAGTGAAAGGGGAGCAGCAGTCACATTCTTTTCCCACTCTGAAGGTGGGAGCAGGGTTCTCCCCATGGCTTCCACTTGTCCCCAGTCTGCTGGGTCACATTGTCGGCCGTGGAGAAGCAGCCAGAGCCCTGCTCCTCCAGCTCTCAGACCCCCAGCCAGGGCAGGTTTAGGTTCAGACATGGAGACAGTAAGAGACAGAAGGAGGTCCCAGGCTGTCATCTCTTCCACTCGGTACCTACCCCGCCATTCTCGCCTACTGCCCCACAGAATTCAGGCTCTAGTACCAAGATGCAAGACAACAGCACACAAATGCCTGAAGTCAAATCCCTAGAATGAATCCCTTATTCTGTATCTCTTGTGGTTTCGTTTCCATTTGAACCCCAACTGATACAAATTATAACCCAAGAAGCTGAGGAAAGTCATAAATGTAATTATGAACTTTTTGTTGATTTTATTTAAGAAATCAGCTCCATATAGAAGAGATGAGTGTTCCCAAAGGGACAAATTTTTAGTCCTCCAAAATTTGAGAATGGATTTTAAACTTATGGATTTTGAAAAATCAAGGGAAAAATGAACATGATAATCATTAGACACAAGCATGGGCTTCTAAAAAATAATTTTGTTTAACTGATTGCATTAGATTTTGGCTAAGATTGTTAGAATGGTACACCCGAGGAACAAGGAAGTTACTATAACCTTAATACCATAAGGGATTTAACAAAATTTCTCTCATGTCCTTCTGACAAATGTAGTCTAGATTTCAGTTAAGTGAAATGTACAGCCTGACATGGGAAGAAACTGCCAGCTGCCCAACCCAACATCTATTATCTCCTCCTTCCTTAGTAACAGATACCTAATGCATTCAAGACTCCTGAAAAGAAAGGGGTCCTTTCTTCCTCTGTCCTTTCTCTTTCCTGTTGGCTGGATTAAGGGTGCAATGGCTGGAGGTCTGGCAGCTATCTTGAACCATTAGGTGCCCTTAAGGATGGAAGCCATAAGTGGTGGAGTTGAAAGAAAGAAAATCCTTGGGACCTTGATACCTTTCAGAGTTGCTATATCAGCTCTGTACTGACTGTTTTCAGGTTTAAGTGAAAAAGAACTAAACTATCTTATTTACTTTTTAATATATTTTCTTCTTTTATATGCAATTGAACTTAATCTTAATTGATATTGAAAGTAAAGAGTTATTAGTTTTAAAAGTGAATATATATCACAATTGTCACACCAATAAATTTTTTAAAAAGTGAATATATATCAACATAGAGGAGGATTTCTAATAGCTTTGTATTTGGTCACTATTTTTATTAGCTCACTTAATAAATTCAAAGATGATCTTTTCATATCTGTAGATAAAAAATCTTGGAGGAGCAATTATATATTGGATAATAGATAAGTATCAAAAGAGATCTCAGTAGAGGAAAACAATAGTTCAAAACTAAAAAGATAAAATTAAGTAAAGATAAACATAAAGTCTGGCTTTGGGCTGAAAATTTTCTATTGTTTATTTGAACTATAAAGTTCCAAATAAGGAGTATTAATACAGAGTTCCACTACCCTCTACACTAGTATTATGTTAACACAATCCTGGAAGGTCACTGTTGGTTCGGGGTGATAGCTTGAACACATGTGTTTATCACATCTACCCCGGACCTCACAGCAGTGCGCAGAGCTGAGTGTGCATATTTTTGTTTGTCCTCCTTGTGATCTTTCATCAATCTGGGCACATCTATTTGCTGAGTTTATTCATCCACTTACAAATTCATTCATTCATTTAACACTTATTGATTACCTGCTATGTGCTTTGCTAAGAGACTGCATAGATGCATATCACATGATCATAGAGGGTATCAATGACCAATAAGACTCTGCTTGTCCCCTCTAGTCACCCCTCCTCCATCCCCATCCTGGAGGAACCAGAAGCAGCAGAAAGAGGAGATGGATGCACAGTGAAGTAACAAACAATGCCTTACTCCCCCACTGCTAATCTCTGGCCTGAAGGTCCAGTCTGAGCTGGAGGGAAGAGAAAAGCATTGTATTGAATGTAAGACTGAAGCATCAATCTTAAATTAGAATATACCTTTTAATACCTAGAGGGTTTGGGCTGATATGCTAGTAAGAAGAAAACAAACTTCCTCTGAAAGTATTTAAAGATAGTAATAAAATACAAAAAAGAAACCTATTTTCTTTTTTTCTTTTTTTTAAATATTGGGGAAGGGGAACAGGACTTTATTGGGGAACAGTGTGTGCTTCCAGGATTTTTTCCAAGTCAATTTGTTGTCTTTTCAATCATAGTTGTGGAGGGTGCAGCTCAGCTCCAGGTCCAGTTGTCATTGTTAGTTGCAGGGGGTGCAGCCCACCATCCTTTGTGGGAGCCGAACTGGCAACCTTGTGGTTAAGCGGATGTGCTCCAACCAACTGAGCCATCCAGGAGCTCAGGGGCAGCTCAGCTCAAGGTGCTGTGTTCAATCTTAGTTTCAGGGGGTGGAGCCCACCATCCTTTGCGGGAGTCATGGAGTCCAACCGGCAACCTTGTGGTTGAGAGCCCACTGGCCCATGTGGGAATAAAACCGGCAGCCTTCAGAGTTAGGAGAATGGAGTTCCAAAAGCCTGAGCCACCGGGCCGGCCCCAATAACGTATTTTCTAGTTGTGCCCTATGTGTTCAACCCACTAATGCACATTGACTATAGAGAATATTTAGAAGAAACAACAAGAAATGAATGAGTGGCCGAAGGAAGGGAGTGGTGGCTGGGGGCTGAGTGGGAAGGAAATGCAGTTATATCTTTTGAATTTTGTGCTGTATGTAGGTATTACCTATTCAAAAACCAGATAGCTTTTCTTTATGGACTTGTACACAGAGGTGGACAAAATAGAGCATATTCAAAGGAGAAAGACCAGAATGTGTTTGAGGAGGAGTGGTTGATGAATGGAAAAATGTTTAACCTGGAATAAGAAGACTTGGAGATGTGGGAATAGGGATAGTCTATGTGTTTTCAGAGGACAGAACTGAGACTAAAGGGAAGAAATCATAAGTAGGTAACATTGTGTCACATTCATTTTCATTTTTAGATATAAACTTCCATCTCGTAAAGTCAAGAGGTTCTAAAAAAGTTTGCTACATCAAGTAGGAAGTGGTCTAAATGACTAGTGTCATTTTCAATCTGTGTTTCAATGACCAGGGAATTTCAGTTTGGTATATACACGAGCCTCAGGTTTTTTTGAGGTTAACATCTGCCAACGCTAGCTTCCTAGTTCCCACCTGTCAATTCTAGTTACTGCTCAAATTCAATAATCATAGTAAGGGAGACAAAAGAAGCAAGAAAATGGCAGGAAGTTTCTAAGAGGTAAACTCCAGTCAGCCGGCTGCGTTCACTCAGCACTGAGGGAGGGGGGAGAAACACAACGTGCTGGTGAGAATATAGATTAAGATGTAAGCGTCCATGTTCAGAACTGTCAAGGCGCTGAGATGTTTACCTTGCTTGCAAGCTGACACATTAGCCTGCCATGGCTTACAGATGCCGGCAGAGGACACAAGACTCCTGGGTCAGAGATAAAGGACTTTATGACTCATGGCCACACCAGTTCTCCTTGCCCCCCAAGACCCATGGAGGCGATCAGGTGGATGGATGCTATGCACACAGTAAGTCTGTGTCACAGTTGAGGAAACTCGAGCTGAAACCCCCAATCTTATTGGGGAGCATTAGCAAACCTGCCCAATCTTGGCCCTTGAGGGAGACATTATTTTTTTATCCTAGTTAAGAAACAAATCTGCTCTCTGCTTTGGCGAGACCTCTATCTTTGCTAAACAAACACTCTTCAAAACATAGTCTGGGGTAAAAGCTGTCATAAAATGTCACAGTACAGAATTGTTCCTCAACATCTTGCTATAGGAATGACATTCCAGACTAATTTCTTCGTGTTGTAGTTGATATAGAACTGCCAGCTGGCTGCACAACTCTGTCCTCCAGTTAATACCTTTCTGGACCAAGGAAGTAAGCAAAAGCCTTAGGTTGGACAGACCTGGATTAGAAGCTCAACTGTCATTTAACAGCTGAGTAAGTTATTTGCTTAGCGTCTCTGACCTTTAGTTTTCAAATTTGGAAAAAGGGCCAAAAATACTTACTTTAGAGTGTTGTTATGAGGATTAAAATACATAATAGGTATAATTATATGTTAATTCATCAGCTAATATTCTTTGATTTTTAGTTAGAAAAAATAACACTCTGTATACACAAATTGTAAGAAACTTATAAATGCATGTATTTTTCTGTGATTTGGTTTTATATATTATAGGGGGGTGGCAGCAGCAAAAAAAGGCTTTAAACTTCCCCAATTCAGAAAAACTCATTTGTGCCTCTCAGTAACTCTGGGGGCAGAAGAGCTAGGATCGTAAAATTTCAAAAACTCTCCAGATTGGAGAACTTGGAGAACAAGCCATCTTTGCTTTCATTTATCTTGGTTCAAATTACTGCTGACCTCCCTCTTCTCCCTACCTTCCCAATTCTCCATCCTCAGGTGTGTACCTCAACTGTGCTTACTCAGAGTGAATTAGGCTTTTGGCACCTAATTCAAACAATAAACACCCCATCATCATAGATTTCCCTAGGGAACCCCAACCCAGTATCTCTCTAATTAAACCTGTTTGGGGCCTATTCTCTTCTAGCAGCTCCAAGCTTGATAGATGAAGAAATGATAGGTAAAAACTAGAAAGCTGCACCTTATAAAATAACACTAACGCAGATGACTTAATTATAGGAGATCAGATAATTTGTGTCTGTTGCTTCATGAGATTATTTTGCTTTGTTGGTTGCCGCTCCATAAATAACAGTAGGGACCTGTGTGTCCATTGTGATTTTTTTTTAATCCCAGGTGGGCAAGGACTCATCGCTTTATTACTGAGAGTCACCGGAAAGAGGGAATTGAGTTTTGCTGCAGACAAAGAAATTAGAAGCAACAGTTAACAGTTTAAGCATCTCAGCAAATTTTTACAGCTTTGTCATCTAAGCTGGTTCTCAAGCTTTACTGTGCATGAGAATCACCTAGAAGGCTTGTTAAAACTGGTTGCTGGGACCCATCCCCAAAGTTTCTGATTCAGTAGGTCCAGGTAGGGCCTGAGCACTTGCATTTCTAACAAGTTCCCATGTGGTGCTGATGCCACTGGTTCAGGGACCACACTTTGAGAACCAGTGCTCTGAAGCTCAAGCAGACACCCCCAATCACCCCTGCTCTACACTACAATCAGTTGGGGAAGCTTTCAGAGAGGACTGCCTGGTTCCCAACTCCTGAAATTCTGCCTTAATTGGACTGGGGATGTGCCTGGGAATCTGGATTTTTAAAAGCTTCCCAGGTGCTTGAATGTGACACCAGAGTTGAGTGCCACTGCCCTTCTAGAAGTTTCCCAGATATGCATGTTCTTCTCTTACTCCCAGCTCAGCAACTCAGGGGGAAGATGGATGGATATAAACAAGTCATTATAACAAGCCTTGTTGAATGTAAACAAGTCACTTGAAAGCCAACTGGAAAGTGAAGGAAGAGGAGCATCTGATCTGCTTGGAACTTCCTGCTGGTTAGGAATGACGACTCCAGCTTGCAGTGACCTAATTTGGAATGCGGGGCTTCTGAGCAAACGTCTCCCCCAGAATCTGCTTAAATGATAAAATAATCAACTCAGGAGTCCCTCCCCACTTCAGACGGGTTCAGTGTGTGGATTTCAGCGTGGTCGTCGGAGAAAATAGGCAAGCTGCTCCCTGGATGTGGTGACTCCCCTGGGACCCTCACAGGAGAGAAAAGGTGCCATTTGGCCAGCACTTCTCATTTACAAAGGGTATTATTATTATTATTATTGTTTTAAAAGAAGCCTCTACAGAAGTAAAATATTTTCCCAAGTTGTAAGTGATCTGTCTACAATGTATGAGTTCAAGTGTAAGAGTTTAGACCAATGGTTCTCAACATTAACTGTACATCAGAATCACAAGGGACACTTACAAAGATCACCTCTCGCCACCCAGGGGACCAACCAGTTCCGGATTCCCGGATGTTCTGAGTTTTAGCACCGAAAGGCCTTCATCCTGGGACACCGTCAGTCCCAGGCAAACAGGGACAGTTAGTCACCCTGCCCCACCCCGGAACAGTTAAATCAGAACCTCTGGTAATATGTACTGGGCATCAGAATTTCAAAAGTCCTGGAGGTGATTGTAATGTGCAGCCAGGGTTGAAAACTGGTGGTTTTAGGTTAAATAAAGTTGTGTGCAATGCAGTATTTTGGAACTTTCTGGAGCTCTGATAAACTCAGGTTATATTACTGTGTGTGTGTGTGTGTGTGTGTGTGTGTGTGTGTGTGTGTGTGTGTACATACTGGGAAGTTTTCAGTGGAGAGGAAATGGGCTTTGTCTAGGTACATGTGATTTCAGGGTCATTTTCTTAGGATTATTTGAACAACTGTGACATTTCAAGTCTCACAGAAGCTCTGTGGTTAGCAGCCACTTCATGTATGATAGTATGAAAACATTTAGCATTTGTGGGGTGTGGCACCAACAGATGCCTATGGCCTAACATACCAGGCACTTCAAAAGTGGTCAGAAGTGGATATGGCCCCCTGTTTCAGTCCTGCTTGCAAGGACAGTGGAGGTTGCCCTTGAGATTATAATAGTCATTTATAAGGACAAGCTTCTTTCCAGAACTTCCAGGAAGGTGATAAGCTTCTTGGTGATAAGCTGTGATTTAAATTTTCTTTTAAAACCCCTTAAAACAAATAAAGCTACAGAGACAGTCAATTGGCAAGACAAAATATGTAGCCTGTGAGATAGTGAATGATCCTCTTTGGGGGAGAATTGAAGTAGTGTTTTTCTTTTGCGAGCCAATAATTCCATTTCCATAGGCGCAAACCAGGAAGCCTCAGTCTGAGCAACTTTTCCTAGGAGTAAGAAATATACTCTACTGGTGAAAGGAGAGCATTTGTTCAGTTGTCACATGCTGTGATAGCACATTGCCTTTCATTGTCCAGGAACGGAAGAGTTCTGCCCTTTCTGCTCAGTAAAGAGAGCAGCTGGGTGAAAGACAGGAGCAGGTGCCTGGCCTCACTTCAAGGTCAACCCGTACCCGAAATCAGCTGCCCCCAGGAAGTCCAGGCCTGTGGGAATATGGGGCAGTCAGAACACAGGCAGCAGGCACCTAGAAAGTGGAGCATGGGGAGTGGGCTCTGCCTCCAGGAATTAATACACTGATGACCAAAGAACAGCTGGCCAATGAGTAGGGCAGGAGGGCCAAGCAAATTACGGCCTCTGGTGGTTCTTTCCCTCTGGGTAAGAGAAATAAGCATTTCTACAGAAGAAAGTGAAAAATAAATTTTAATTAGTGACTATCCAACCCTGAAAAGCTTAATTTAAAAGAAAAGTTGGCTTCTGTCTCTTCTGACATGTTATGGTATCCAGGCTTTGAACGCTAAGACATGGACTGACAACATGGGATACTGAAAACAGCAATGAACTTGAACAGTGATGACTGAGAAGTGGCTTTCTCAGGAGGTCACTTGATGTCTCTCTAGAGCAAACAGGTTTCAATTGGTTCACCAACCCATACCCTCAAGTTGGGCCCAAGCTTGACTGAAAGGAATGCCATGGTCCAAGGGCCCTGCAGTCCAGTGAGGTGATGGAGAGCACGTGACCACCTGGATAAGATTCCCAGCCTGCCACCTACTAGCTGAGGGACTCTGGGTTTGTCACTTCATCTGTTTAAGCCTCAGTTTCCTCATCTGAAAACAAGGATAATAATTCCACTCACCTCATGGGGTTGTTGTGAGGAATAAATGAAACAATGGCTAGAAACTTCTTACAGCAGAGCCTGGCACACAGGTATGCCCCACAAGTATTAGCTGTTATGAATTAGAGTGATTTGGCTTATTCAGAATAATACAGACAAGGCCTCAATCATGGAACATCTCGAAAGCCATGGAAAGATGGAGAATATTAAAATTAGTTGTAGGAAGCAAGATTTTTCTTCGCAAGGAACTATGTGAAAATGCCACCCCGAGCCCCTCCGACTAGCACAGAAAATACATTCTGTGCAAAGAAAACCCATGATCTTCTTTGTTCTTTAGCTTCCCTATTTCCACCTACTTTTAATGCACGCGAAACAGTGCCTGGTACATAGAAAGCTGCCGGTAAAAGTCATTGTGGTGGTGGTTGTGGCTTTTAACACTGATACGATCCCTAATCTGGATAAGAAACAACACCCTACAGTGAAGAGCCAGTTATAAATATGAGGAAAAGTGCTTTGCAAACTAGAAAGCATTTTACAAAACTAAGCTATTATTACCCCGTGCCCCAGTGAAAGTGATGAATTAGCCCAGATCCATGAGGTAAAAACCACAGGCTCTAGTTTGTGTAGAAGGAACTGACTGGTGTTACCTTATCTGAACTTTGATTCTAACAAACTCTCCTGCCGTCTAGTGAAGAATGACTGGCAAGCGCTTTCCTCAAGACTGAGAGATTTTAACCTTCATGGGGTTTGTGATGTCCACTGAGATCCCAACAATTAATTATTATAAAGTTCACTAAATCAGGCCCTGCTCTTCACAGCCTGTTTAAACACTTGGAAAATAGAACGATGAAGCCTGAGAAGTGTGAGGACCTGTTTGACTCTTATCCATGCAATAAAAACCAGAGCCTGTGCAGGGAGCCCTGGCAGACAGGTCTCCGTGGGCCCCCAGCCTATGTCCTTCCCCCAGTAATGGGACAACTCCAATCTCAGCTTTGTGCCAAGCAGACTCTTGACAGCATGCCAGACGCTATCTAGGCAGCTCCTTAAGCTGAGTAATGAGACTTGGTTTATTGGGAGCCTTTAATTACCAGTCTAATGTACAAACACATTTCTCTCTAGAGACGTTCATGCAAGTACAGTCTTTGTTCACCAGGAAAAGCAAGCTGCTCCCTCCTCCTGGCAGAGAAGACATTGCTCAAGAGTGATATTTATCTCTGATTGGTGAAATCCACCCAGCTCCAGCTGTGATTCCTGCACATTCTTGCTCCCCCACCCAAGCACCCACTTAGCTGAGTCTCTGCTGATGTCTGCTAGGTGATTGTCCCCTCGCTTCGCCCTTATTCTGTCTATATGATGGACGTAATGACTGTGTTTAGAACATTGTCCTAATTACTAAGAAGATTTACAAAGCAAGAGAAACATGGATTCATCACATTCTGGAAGCACTGAGTCTAATGTGGAAGATAAAAGACACTCTCATAGTCCAGCTGTCTGAACACGTTTCTGTTTGTTGATACAACAAGAGGTTTTTCACTCAAAGGATAATACTAGTAATAATTAACTTTCCTTGGATACTTTTTGCCAGACACTGTGAGGAACCTTCTTCCTGAAATGTCTCTGAATCTTTACAAAGGCCTATAAGGTAAGAGCTATCTATCATCACCCCCATTTAATGATAATTTTCCTACGATTACTTGGTGAGTGATGGAGCTGGAATCTAACCCTTACAGTAAGGCTTAACCCTTCTGCTCTACTGTCTCAGTTGCTTGATATTAATTCATTAGTTTATTTAGCAAACTTTTGAATGAATGTTTGAATGTGCCAAGGCACATCAAGGGATAAAATATTAGAAAAAGCAAATGTGTGTGTGTGTGTGTGTGTGTGTATGTCTGTCCTGTCAGAGCTTATATTACCCGCACTATGTTAGCCGCCTCTGTGTGGTGACCCTGGAGATTCACTACTTAGCAATCTCTTGAAGAAGAGAACATGCTTGGTGGAAGGTAGCCGGTGGACAGCCTCCATCTGCTGCATCTTCAGATCTACTGCCTTCATGCCAAGGCCATGGCTGACAGGTGTACCGAGCCTGGCCGTTCCTGTCTTCCTTGGGACTCCCCTGATGGGAGCCTTTGCTTTGAGGCACTTCCGTCAGTCTGGCAGAGACTTTCTCAAGAAGGGCAGTGCTCTCCAAAGCTTGTCTTACCCAATCCTCCTTCCTGCCCTTCTCCTTTCCCAAGTGTCAGTCCTGCATTGTGGTCTGAGGGCTGTCTCTGCCTACTCCTGCTCCCTCTCCCCTAGATCCTTCAGAGTGTTACCCCAGTAAATCTCTTGCACATACAGTTCCACCTTGGCATTTTCTTTGCGGAGGGCTCCAACTGATGTACCCTTCAGGCCGCATCCCTGGGAACTGCTACCCCTCTGAAATCAGGGGTTCAGAAACCCCACTCTCTGACTGCACCTGTGCTTCTGCAAGGTTGCACATTCAGTCTCTCCCAACTAGGTCTGATCTCCACCTGCTCACGTCTTCCTGTTCTTTGACCTGCCTGCTTTCCCTCTCTTGTCTTAACCTCCCTATCTATTTGGTTTGGTTATAGCCCAAGGTCCCTCAGTTTCTGTGTTTATCAATGGGTGCATTGGTAACTTCGGGGGATGGGGAGACAATGATTTGTTGTGAGGTACCCTCCCACACATCACAGGACATTTAGCATAACTGCCTCCTGCCCACTAAATTCCAATAGTGTTCCCCATCATTCTAACAAGGAAAAACACCCCGACCTTCTCCAGACACCAGAGCAGGCCAGTACCACCCCTCCCCCTTTGAAAACCTCTTGTTTAGTCTCTTCTCAATTTCCTTTGCCATTGTCCTTACATCACATCTACCTGCAAACACTCCATCCCTGGATAGTTAGAGCTGACTACTTGTTTCGTGCCCAGAGCAGGTGCCTGCATGCTGCTGAGAGCAATCTCCCACTTGAATGGATTGCTGCCACTACCAAATCCTCTTCTTTAAACTCAGGCAGGCTCCTGACACTGATAGCAAGCTAATGTTCTTGCTCTTCCATGCTATAGGATGACCATTAAGACCTTCTTCACACTCCTGAAAATCTCTAATCCTCTGCCCCCACAAACCCCCAAAGAGAACATCTATTACTACACAAAGAGAATAAATATCGTCCTATGGTTGTATGACCTGGACTTTGTGCCCACGACAGCTAATTCCTGTTGCATCTGCTCCCTCTGCTCCATCCTTCCTCTGTGCAAAACTATCTCACCATCAGGGTCATAACCCCTCTTATATTTTCACAGCTGTTAAAATACATAAGTATTTCCTATTCTTTATCTTCCCTCTCCCCCAACTTTGCCCAAACTTCATCTCATCACCATCAAACATGTGCTTCTTTCTCCAACACAAAAGATCCATTGTTCAGATGAAATACGTAAGAGTTTCACATAACATCTCACTAATGCTTCATCATGGGAGGGGTGACTTAGCTTGACTAAGGATTTTTTTTAAACACTCCCCTCCTGATTATAATTTGTAGCAGAGAGATCCAAGATGGCAGACTAGATAAACACTGTGCCTGCATCCTTCCACGAACACATTAAAATTATAACTAAATTATAGAACAATCAACCTGAATAACCATCTGAAGTCTAGCCACACATAAGTCTTATAACTAAAAAGAAGAAGCCACATCGAGACTGTTAGGAGGAACAGAGATGTAGATGGGCCCCAAACCTCTGTGTGGCAGTTGAGAATCAGGAGGAATATCTTGGCTGCAGAGGATCCCCTCAGAAAATTGAGGGACCCTAGCCCTCCACACCAGGCTCCCCAGCCCGGAGTACTGGTGCCGGGAAAAGGAGCCCCCACAATATGTGGCTGTGAAAAACAGTGAGGATTCCAACAGTTTTAGTGGGATGAAAGGATGCAGGAAACCAAGACATTCTCTTAAAAGGCTCTTAAACAGACTCACTCACGCACAGATACTCACTTTGGGCTCCAGTGGAGGGATGGTGACTCAGAGGGCCTCAGAGACATAAGGGGGTAGGGGGCACAGACTGAGGTATGTGGCTTTAGGAGGAGGACTGGAGGACAGTTGGTGTTTTCCTTGTGTGAGATCTTCCTCCCACGCAGCCAGCAGGCAGGCACCATCTTTCCTGTGTTGAGCCCACCCCCACAGGCTAAATCTGAATCTGATTGACCTGGTGAGCTCCCCTGCTCCACCTTGGCATCCTGACTCAGATGGGATCCTGAACCACTCAACTATGCCACTGCTGGAGATACTTTCTCTTCAAGTAGCCAGCCCCTCCTGTGTTGCATTCTTTATTTAAAAACTATAAGAGTCAATGAGCCCCAGGTGGAGAGCAACTGGCCTCGTTGTACTCTGAGACTTTTTGCTCAGCACTGGTGCCAAACCAGAATCTACATTAACCCAGGGACCATAACTCTTCCCACTCTAGCCACTCTAGTAACTACCTGAGACCTTACCTCACCCAACTCGTGTATTGCATGAGGCTTTATCAGTGGCTGAACTTTAAGGGAGCTGGCAAGTGACAGCAGGCCTCTAGGTGTCCTGACTTTCTGTGGAATTACCCCAATCCTGGAACTGGTGACAGCTGTGCTAGGTTCGCAGCATGGCCTATCCCACGTGCCTCCAGGTTTAGCACAGGCAGCAAACAACTGCAGATTGCTTTGTAGCTCCTACCAGGTAGTGCCCAGCGGGTCACAGGCACTGGCTGACCTGAGGCTGCACGAGAACCCCTCACAAGAGGCACCAAAATGAACATACTTGGAGGCTGGCTTCAGACCATAGCAGAGCACCACCCAATTAGCCCCATAAGTGGCACACACACAAAAGGGGCTATCAAGAGGCACAGAGCCCACTGTGGCAAATCCCACTCAGTGGAGTAAGCCTCCCACACACCAGCCCGTACATAAGCTACGGACATAGCGAAACCCCACAGCCAGTTAATTTGGGTGTCAATCCCACCAACTGATGTGCCAATGGCAATCAATGCTCAATTATAACAAAAGGGCACACACAACCCACACAAGGGACACTCCTAGAGCACCTGGAGTAGGTGACCAGGGAGACTGTGCTAGGACCCCTACTACATAAGGCCACCTGGCCAAGACTGGAACACAAAGCAGATCTACCTAATACATAGAAACAAACACAGAGAGGCAGCCAAAATGAGGAAACAAATAAATGCATCCCATATAAAAGAACAGGAGAAAACTCCAGAAAAAGAACAAAACAAAATGGAGGCAAGCAACCTACCAGAGACAGAGTTCAAAACAGTGGTTATAAGGATGCTCAAGGAACTTAGTAAGAAGTTCAATAGAGAGATAGCAAGCATAAAAAAGTACATAAAAACCATAAAAAGAACCAGTCAGAAATGAAGAATACAATAACTGAAATGAAGAATGCACTAGAAGGAATCACCAGCAGACTAGATGGAGCAGAGGTTAAAATCAGAGATTTGGAAGACAAGGTAGCAGGAAATGCCCAATCAGAACAGCAAAAAGCAAAAAGGATCCAAAAAAAAATGAGGATAGTTTAAGAGACCTCTGGGGCAACATCAAGTGTAATAACATTTGCATCATAAGGGGCCAAAAGGAGAAGAGAGAAAGCAAGAGATTGAGAACCTATTTGAAATCTATTTATTTAATTAAATTTCCTTTGAGTTTGGTTTTTCAAAAAAAAAAAAAACAAGAAAAGAGAGAGAAAGAGAGTGAGAGCTAGAGAGAGAGAGAGAGAGAGAGAGAGAGAGAGAGAGAGAGAGAGAGAACCTATTTGAAGAAATAATGACTAAAAAATTTCCTTACCTGACAAAGAATATAGACATACAAGTCTAGGAAGCACAGAGAGTCCCAAACAGGATGAACCCAAACAGACCCATACCTAGACTCATTATAATTAAAATGGCAAAGGTTAAAGACAAAGAAAGAATCCTAAAAGCAGCAAGAGAAAAGCAACTAGTCACTTATAAGGGAGCTCCCATAAGACTGCCAGCTAATTTCTCAACAGAAACTTTGTAGGCCAGAAGGGTTTGGCACAAAATATTCAATGTGATAGAAAGCAAAGACCTACAACCAAGAATACTCTACCCAGCAAGGCTATCATTTAAAAATCAAAGGACAGATAAAGAGCTTCCCAGACAAGAAAAAGCTAAAGGAGTTCATCACCACCAAACCAGTATTATAAGGAATCTTAGAGGGCTTCTTTAAGATGGAAAAATGTATATCAATTTTATGAATAATAAAATGGCAATAGCTACATATCTATCAACAATTATTTTCAATGTAAACAGATTAAATGCTTCAATCAAAAGACATAGGAGAGCTGAATGGATAAGGAAACAAGCTCCTTACATATACTGCCTACAAGGGACTCACATCAGATTGAAAGACACACAGAGACAGAAAGTAAAGGGATGGGAAAAGATATCTCATGAAAACGGAAATGGAAAAAAAAAAATCTGGAGTAGCAATACTTATACCAAACAAAATAGACTTTAAAACAAAGGTATAAGAGACCATGAAGGACCCAGTAATCCGACTTCAGGGTATTTATCCAAAGAAAGCCAAAACGCTACTTTGAGGGAACATGTGCATCCATATGTTCACTGCAGCATTGTTTACAATGGCCAAGATGGGAGGCAGCCTGGGTGTCTATCGATGGAAGAATGGAAAAAGAGAGAATGGGTTCTGTGGCAGTGTGGATGGACCCAGAGAGTGTTGTGCTGAGTGCAGTATTTCAGACAAAGAAAGAAAGACAGATGCAATGTGATTTCGCTTATATGTGGAATCTAAGAATAAAATTGACAAACACAACAGAAAAAAACTCATGAATAGAGAAAACATTTTGATAGTTGCCAGATGGGAGAGGTGTTGGTGGTGAAAGAAGGAAAAGGGATTAAGAAGTACAAATTGTTGTTACAAAGTAAGCATGGGCATGTAGGGTATAACATAAAGGATATAGTAAATAATATTGTAATAATTATGTATGGTGCTAGATAGTTCTAGATTTATTGGGGTGATAGATGGGAGGGCACTGGGGGACAGGGTGAAAAAAGAGAAGAGATTAGTAAGTACAAATTGGTAGTTACAAAATAGTCATGGGCATGTAAAGTAAAGCATAGGGAATATAGTCAATGATATGGTAATGACTATGTATAGTGCTAGCTGAGTAGTAGACTGGTCAGAGCGATCACTACATAAATTATATGTCTAACCACTATGCTGAACACCTGAAATTAATATAAAATGATATTAAATGTCAACTATAATTGATAAATTTAAAAAGGGGGTAAAAGGGAAGAGAAATAAGAGATCCAACTTTCCAAGTACAAATCAAATAAATCATCGGGATGTAATGTACAGCATGGGGAATACGAGGGCTGACAATTAATTTCACAAAGTCATGCTAGAAAAAGTGCTACATACCTCATTGCTGCATATCACTATGGTCACCTTTGAAGTACTCCCCCTGGGGAGCTATGCACTGACGCCAGTGCCTACTCCACTCTTCAAAGCAATTTTGGAACTCTTTCTAAAATGGCCATCAGAGCTGTCGTCGTTTTACCCTTGATGTCATGAACGTCACCAAAATGTCTTCCTTTCAATATGGTATTTCCCTTATCTTCAGGTAAAGAAAGAGTCACTGGGGGCCAGATCAGGTGAGTAGGGAGGGTGTTCCAATAGTTATTTCTTTACTGGCTAAAAACTTCCTCACAGACAGTGCCGTGTGAGCTGGTGCATTGTTGTGATGCAAGAGCCATGAATTATTGCTAAAAAGTTCAGGTCGTCTAACTTTTTCATGCAGCTTTTTCAGCACTTCCAAATAGTAAACTTGGTTGGCTAACTGTTTGTCCAGTTGGTACAAATTCATAATGAATAATCCCTCTGATATCAAAAAAAGGTAGCAACAACGTTGCAACAAGTCTGTGAACTTAATTGTCTGACCTCGTATGTGACGTGTGATCAAACAATACGGTGAATATTTAAATAAAAAAACTATTATTGCCATTAACCCCCCTCTAAGTACTTCCCCCTCACTTTGAACACACTTATCCCATCATTCTTGCCACTTTCTGAAGCAGTTCTGGAAGTCCTCTTTCATGAGTGTCTTTACTTCATTCTCCATCATGATAACGTTCCATGTCACACATCACTTCTAGTATGGCGATTTCTGTCAAACAAAAACATTATGGTGTCCTCATCTACCTTATTCACCGTATCTGGCACTGTGCAACTTCTTGCTTTTCCCCAAAGTCAAACTGACCATGAAAGAAAAATGTTTTGAAGCGATTCAGGACATCGAGGCAGCCACATTAGCAACTAAAGACACTCACAAAAAAGGACTTCCAGAACTGCTTCAGAAAGTGGCAAGAATGATGGGATAAGTGTGTTCAAAGTGTTTGAGGGGGATTAATGGCAATGTGTCTTTTACTGTAATACATTTTTAAAAATTTAAACATTCACCATATTTTGTGATCATACCTCATAGTTAATTATATTGTAATAGCATAGTACAGTGTCAGATGGTTCCTGGACTTATCATGGTGATCACTTCTTTAGGTATATAAATGTTGAATAACTATGGTGTACACCTGAAACTAATATAATATTATATGTTACCTATATTTTTAATAAAAATTTAAAATAAAAACTCACTTCTTTCAATCGTATATCACCTCTAGGGATGGGCAACACTCTTTGAAAGACTGGTTACACTTATGGTATCTATTTCCTTCTATTTCCTTTATTCCTAAATCCGTTTCATTTGAACCTGTTCCCAACACTGCAATCAAAACTGCTTTTGCCAATGTTACCAAAGACCAGATTCAATAGACATGTTTAGCCATCACTTTACCTGACCTCCAAGAAGCAACTGCCATGTTAATCCATCCTTGTAGACCCACTTTCTACCTCTGGCTTCTGTGGTACCATCACATCTTAGTTTTCCTCCTACCTTTTTGTCATTTTCTTCCAATGGCCAACTTACATGTTTAACCATCTTTTAAAAATTGAATTTCCAAAGATTTTGTCCTAGGCCCTCTTTCTTATCACCCTTCCAATTCTTTCTTGGCAATATCTCCCTGGATGACCTCACCCATTACAATCCATATGCCAAAAACTCAAAGTGCCAGTCCAGTCTTCTCTCTTAAACTCCAGATCCATAAATCTGAGTGTCATTGACATATTTACATCGGAAGACCTTGCAGGTTCTACAAACTCACTGCTTCTGTATTTAAGTTTCAGTTGCTAATAGCATGAGCCATTCAAGACATTTTAAGCAGAGAGGGTTTTCTACAGAGAATTGCATGCTTAAAAATTGTTGGAAAGACTGGAGAAGGCTCTAGGTGAAGTGTGCAGGCATGATACCCAGAATAACACTGTGGAGCTAACTTTCTAGAGGAAGTGTTATCTTTACCACAGCAGGAAGCTGAGGAATCAGAAACCCGCTGTCCCAAACATGGGCTTGTCTCCGATACAGCTGGCAGGCAGCTGTGGCCAGAATCACTGGATCCAGAGGCTCTTATAACTGCTAGATTGGCATGAGCAGGATGGATGCTTCAGGCTCTGCTGCCTCTAGTCTGAATTCAAGACTCATGTGAATGTACCTCATTGATGAACCTAACCACATGTGAACTCTTAATTGTAAGGGGGTGTGGGAAATGTAGTTGTAGGCTGTCTAGACTCTGGAGTATAGGATGGGGCACTAGAAGGAATGTAGAATAGAAACTATGTAAGCCCATCTTCCTTATCCCTCACAATACTAATAAGAACTCATCGTTTGCCCAACAGACTATTTCTCCCCTAATGTCCTGTATTTCTGTAAATTGCACCCCTCTATCCAGTCGGTCAAGTCTGAAATTAGTAGCAATGCCCCTGACCTATTCTCCTCCAATCCATGCCGAATTCATACCAGTGCTACACAAATATCTTTGAAATTCATCGCTACTCTCTCTCCCATGCATCCATCATCTCTCACCTGAACTACTACAACAGAGCCTCTTAACCACTAACCAGTCTCTCCGCATCCATCTCTGCCCTTTTCCCAATGCATTCTCTACAACATAGCCCAGAGCAATCTTAGTCAAATGTAAATGTGAATATGATACTTCTCTTTTCAAAAACCTCAATGGCTCATTTAACATGTACCATATGCTCTAGCTAGTAATAACCATGAAGGCCCAGAAACTTGCACAGTGCCCGGCACAGAATCAGTATTATTGTTACTATGATGAAAGATTTTGCTCTTCCTCCAGCCAAACAGTCCCAGCCTCATGTGGTAATTAGCAAGGTTTCTTTCTGCCTAGTAATAAGCAATAACTTAGCAAGAAAAGCACAGCATTGAACAGTTTAAGTCAACAGCAATGTGAGTGCCCTTGCTGTTTGAAGTCAAGCCCTCCAGTTCAAGTTCTCTCTTAAAGATGCATGCATTATGCTAAAAAAAAAAAAAAAAAAAAAAAAAGGAGGAAGACAGAAGTCAAACTTTCCTTCTTGCCACTCTATCTTCCCCTGCTCTCTCTAACACTCATTCTCTCTTTCATCTGTCTCTACTCCTTTTTTTTCTTTTTCACTCCATTTTGTATCTTTACCGTCCCTTCTCATGTAATATTCACTTCCTCACAAGTCTCGTGGAAATCTACAGGGCCTTCCTATTGGCTCCGGCCTCCTGTAAACATGGATTTCTATATCAAAACTTTAATTGCATGAGTGAGGATTTACTTAGTGCTTCCTCTATAACACACTCTCCTCGCAGAAGCTCTTTTCCTCTGGAACCTTACCCCAAGATTTGGCTCAGAGCCAGGATTCTGCCAGCCCCATGTAGTTTCATGGGTTTTGTTTGTTTGTTTGTTTGTTTTTGTTTTCGGCAGTTCCTCTCTGCCAGTGGTGTTTGAAAAGTCTTTTAATAATCTCAGAGCATACTCTTGGAATTAGATTCAGAATGTCCCTGGAAGAATAAACATGTTTTGAACAGGCTCCAGAAGAACACAGCAACTTTTTTCAAGGTATTCTTACTTTTACTTATCTCAAAACAGTGCCACACCAGCATCATGACAGGAAGTACTCAGATATGTGGACCACAGGCCACCCGGCGGGGAAGAGTCATGAGATCCACTCATTGTGGACTCCACTCAGGAAATCATGTTCATCAGTTTCCTGGATGAAATCATTGCCTGTCGCTTCTTACCTTTGTCTCTTGGGCTTTTGGTTGGATGTTGCTGCAGGAGGACGTGAGGGCAAGCACAGAAGCTAAGGAAGATGTCAAAAGACCTTGGAGCTTCTGTTACCTGCTTTTATATACATGACCTATCTGCAAGGTAGATGCTCCCCATGGCTAAGAGGGATGCTGCTAGGAAGGGACTCCCTGGCCCATAATTCTTCCCTTCCTCCACTTCTTGGAGTAGGAAATCGTGTGCCATAAGCAGAGCCATGCTTTTTTTTTTTAAATGACCTATACCTCCTTTTAAATATGTGCTATGTTTTGTGATCTTTTGTGTACTTGGGACACACCTATTCACTTGCTCAGGTAGTGTATTCATTTGTTTACTCATAATTTCCTTCATTCATCTAATGAACACATACTAAGTATTTACTGTGTGCTCTGCTATAAGAATAGATTTTTAAATACCATATAGCAAATGCTCAAGAAATATGTGTTGAGTTAATGAATAAATGACCCTCCCCTCTTTCCAAATGCTGTATTGATAAGTTTAATTAACATAATGTTAATTCAGTGACATGTATACAAGGGTGGTGACGCCCTCTTCACTGCACTGCCAGGTAACTAAGCTGTGCTGGTTCCATGAATGGCTGAAATGATGTCGCAGGTCTTATCATTTAGGCTTCTTCTGGCAGATTCCTTCACCCTCCTAAGGCCTTGAGTTGTTATGGGTCACCTCAGCAGTGTGTCAGGCCAGACATTTAAATACTGCTGAATTTTCCCCAAGCTCATCTAGAGGAAGAGAACTTATATCTTCATCTGATCACAATTTCTTTTTCCCCATTTCTGCAGTCTCATTTTCTAGAGAATAATAGCTCACATCTATTGGGTCCTTCCTATGAGTCTCTGTTAAGCTGTCCAATGTGCTTTATATGAATTTATTTGTCTATTCCTCACACCTATGAGGGAGGGGGTTCTTACTTGTCCCTATTTTATAGATGGGAGAACTGAAGAAAATGAATCTGCCTACAGTCACACAGCTGCAAAGGGTCAGAGCTCAAAGCCTGAGTTCAGGCACTTTGTACCTGAGTCCTCCTTCCCAATTTTCACTTCCAACTCTTCCTCTGGCAGAGGTCCTGAGAGACTACCTTCTGTCTACACAGGAGGCTTTCTCTCCAATCAGACATAGACCCATCTCCCATGCATTCTGTTGGGGCTTCAAGGGCATTAATAAATAAAATCCCTCTCCTCAAAACCCTCAACTCAGAACCAGTCAAGAGGTATAAAGGGTCAGATAGATGGACATCAAATGTGAGCTTCATCCTGATGGAATCCAGATTGGAGGGTGTGCCTACGGTACGTGACCAAATGGGCCTATGAATGTTCTCAGCCATTTCCTTCCCTGCCCCCATGGCCCAGTCTAGACTTTGAGACATCAGAGCCCACATCAGAGAAAATTCTGGTCTGCATAGCAGACACGTCTATCCAGAATTACTGCCTCACCCTGGACAAGGGCAGAGAGAAAAGGAAAAAGACTTCAGGTTTCAGTCTTAGATCATCTCTACCCAGTTGTGTCTTGGGGCGACTGTAACAAAAGTGGGGGGCTTAAAACAACAGACATGTATTCTCTCACAGTTCTGAGACGTTCAAAATCAAGGTGTCAGCAGCATCACACTCTTTACGAGCATAAAGGTGCCAAGACAGAATCAATTCTGCGCCTCTTCCAATTTTGGGTGACTGTCGGCATGCTTTGACTTGTAGCACTATCATTCCAATCTTTGCTTCTGTGGCCACCCAGCCATCTCCTCTTCTGTGTGTCTTCTGCTGTGTGTCTGTCTTGAATCTTCCTGTTATTATGCAATGGACACTTGTGATGGCATTTAAAGCCCACTTGGAAAATCAAGGATAACCTTCTGTTATGGACTAAATTTTGTCCCCACAAAATTTATATGTTGAAGCCCTAATATGTTGAAGTCATTGAGATGTGACTGTATTTGAAAAGAAGACCTTCAAAGAAATAATTAAGGTTAAATGAGGTCATAAGGCTGGGACCCTAATCCAATAGGATCTTATGCCCTTATAAGAAGATAAAGAGACTCCAGGAATGCATGCATACTTAGAAAAGGCCATGTGAGGACACAGTGAGAAGGTGGCTGTCTGCAAGCTAAGGAGAAAGGCTGAAGAGAAACCAACCCTACCAGTACTTTGACTTTGGACTTGTATTCTTAAGAACCATGAGAAAATTCATTTGTGTTGTTTAAGCTGCCCAGCATTTTGTTATTTTGGTATGACAGCCCTAGCAGACTAATACTCCCCTTATCTCAGAATCCTTAAGTCAATCACATCTGTAACGACCCCTTTCCCAAATGAGGTAACATTTACAAGTGTCATGGATAATGACTTGCTGTTTTTGGATGGCTACTACTGAATCTACATTCAAAACCATGGACCAATGACTGGCCCCACAAGCAAATAACTTCTTTCTCCTCCAGGGAGAGGAACGAATAAGGAGGGAGCAAGAAGCCAGGGCTGTTTCTTGGTGATCTAGTGGTGGCCCCTGAAAACATGAGGGGTAGGCAATGAGTGCTACCCCCAACAGCTCCCACAAACCACTGATACACCAAGAATCTCATGTCCATTCACATCCATTTGGAAAGCTACCCTGATGCCTGACCAGGGTGGTGTTCATTTAACAATTGTTCCCTCCTGTCCCTAACAAACCCACTCCTACAAAGTCTGCTGTGACCAGATCCACTTTCTCCACCTTATTAACAACCACTCGCCACCTTCAGCACGCAGGCCCTGGCCACCAAATAATAAAAATGGAGGTGAGAATACCAGAATATCATAACACATAAATATCTGGCCAAAAATGAAGATGGTAAATATTGAGGGCTAGACTTTAAGATCAACAGCAGCTGAATCAGCCAAGAAATATTTTTGAATCCAATAGTTGGCACAGCACTACTGATAGTAAGTAAACAGACATGGTCCACAGCCTGTAGCAGCCAGACATCTAAGACAGACAGTGTGATCTGCAGAGGCAATGTAAGAACAGGGCAATAGCCCTCACGCATTAACAAGGGGCAACAGCACCCATGGCACAGATTAAATAGAAGTTGGCATTAAGTGGGTTTCTGGGAGGCTGACATATTGCATGAGGAGTGAGTTTCTTCTTGGAGTAAGGACTGAAATCAGGAGTGGAGTCAATGATTCTTTCTGCCCCAGCTCTTCTCTCACACCTTCTTCTAAAGTAGCCTATGCAAGGGTGGTGGGAATTCTCTACTTCTTAGAGAAATTATGAAACCAGATTTTTGAGCATCTGCTTTGAGCAAAATACTATTCAAGCTAGAAAAAATAATCAAGCACCCCCTGAGAGGTCCCGGTCCCCGAGTCTACTCGTACCTTGTCAGGGCCAGTGGCCCATCCACATGCCGTGCAGCTAACACCACAGACAGCAAACCCAGGCATTGCAGGCTTGTGTGTACAGCTCTGTGCTCTGTGTCATCTCTCCCCCTGCATTAGGTGGTATCATCCTCCTTAAAGATGAGGCTGTGAGACTCAGAATGATCATTTGCTGAGTTCTTACTATGTGCTATGCAACTTAGGCACATCAGGTCAGGGAGCTGTGTGGTAAGGAAGTGGTTAAGGGAACAGACTCGGGGAGCCAGACAGCCTGGTTCAAATGCCATCTGTGCCCTTGACAGGGGTGTGACTGTGGGCAGGTTATCCCCTCCTTGTGCTTCAGTCGCACCATTGGTAAGTGGGGTAATAACGCTACCCAGTTAGCAGGGTTGTTCTGAGGACAAAAGGAGTGAAGACGGCTGAAGCACTTAGGACAGTGCCTGTGTCATGGAGGGCGCTTGGTGGAGGCCGGTGAGCTCAGGAAGTTGGTAGCTTGTAGATGAGGCAGCTGAGGATTCCAGAGGTTCACTAATGCCCAAGGTCACAGGCAATCAGAGGAGGAGCTAGGACACAAACCCAGGAGCTGTGGACTTTAGGGACCAGACGTTTACCCTGTACATCAGCTACTTCTCTCATAGATAAATCACAGGAGGACCAACAGTCATATTTAGGTTCCACTAGGCCATGTATGGAGACGCCTTGCCAGTGTCCCACAGATTGTCAGTGACAGAACTAGGATTAGAAACCAGACCAGCTCTAAATTTCATTCTCCAAATGCCCCTTCTCAAATCTCCTTATCTTGGCCCACTGTGGCTGCTGTTTGCAGCTGACATCTTCCCCCAAATGAGACCTTTCGAGCATGAGGAGGCCTGGAGGCCCTGTGTTCCAACCACATGAATAAACAGCACCCTCGTGCCCAAAGCTGGCAGCATAGTCCCTGGGGACCTGTTCTAACTTTCTGAAGCTCAGCTTTGATGTTTTCAAACTACCAACTGTTTTGAGCATTATTGTATGTAAAACTGTACTAAGTATTTTTAGCATAAAGATAAATAAGAAAGGTACTTGCTCTCAAAGGAGTCTGTTAGCTAGTGGAGGAGATAGGCGGGTATACAAATAGCACAGAGGCATACACAAGGTTGGGAGAACAGTAAGGGGCCATGATTCTAGGAGTCCTCCTGCCCTGGCTCTCTAGAACCCTGGGTGGGGGGATATCACAGAGCCTCCCTGGCCTGGGGGGAGAGGGAGACAGACTGCTTTTCAATCCATCTCTATTCACTGAGCAGCCAGAGCATCCTGGGATCACTGGGGACCTCCCTCTAAGCCTTCTGAACAGCTTCAATGACACCGGGGTCACAGAACAATGCCATTTGGCAGATGGCAGAAGCTGCCTCAGGGAAGGAGAAAGGCTGGCTCTGATGCTGGGCCAGAGATAGAGAACATTTTCTCTGAATTAGAGAAAAGGAAGAGTGTCCTCTTCTGTATAGAAGCAGCAGATGGACCCAATATCCCAGAACTTCTAATCATTTTGTGGGTCATAGACCCTTTTGAACACAGAACGAGTGCTGTGAATCCATGCCTCTGAAACAGAATTTGAGCTCATGCAACATGCTGCATACCTTCTGCGTTTTCTCAGACCCTTTGGAAGACATCTGTGGATTCCCAATGGGTCCATGAACCCTAGGTTAAAAATCCCCAGTTACGGTGGTTTTTAAAAATGGCTGCCAATTCTTTGATACTCCTCATGTCTGGAGGTGATGTCTATGTCCTTCTCGTGAATCTGGGAAAGCCCATGACTGCCTCTACTACAGAGTGTGGCTTCCAAAGCTAGTTCATGAAAGGCCGTGCAGTTTCTACCTGGTTCACCTGGCATGCTTGCTTTGAGGATGCTCCTCGCAGAACCCAGCTCCAATCCGTGTGGACAGGTCGTGTGTAGGTGCTGTGGTGGACCATCCAAGCTGAGCCCAGTTGTTATGGTTTCAATTGCATCCCCCAGAAGATGTTTGACATCCCAACCCCCAATACTGGTGAGTGTGACGGTTTTTAGAAACTGGGTCTTTGCAGATGATCCAGTTAAGATGAGCTCAGTAAGGTGGGTCCTAATCCAATATGACTGATGTTCTTAATAAAAAGGAGGAATTTGGACACAGAGGTAGACATGTCTCCAGAACACCATGTAAATATGAATGCGGAGACCGGCATGACATATCTACAGGCCAAGGTACACCAAAGATAGCCAGCAACCTACCAAAAGATAGGAGAGAGTCATGGAACAGATTCTCCCTCACTGTCCCCAGAAGGAACGAGCCCTGCCATCCTGCCAACACCTTGATTTTGGACTTGTAGCCTCCAGGACTGTGAAACAATACATTTTTATTGTTTAAACTACCCAGTTTATGGTGCTTTGTTATGTCAGCCTTAGGAAACTACTACACCATCCGTAGAATCATCCCTGACCAGGCTCCAGGTAGGAAGTGAAGAAGTCATCTCAGAAATGGATCCTCCACCTCCCGCCATTCGAGTCACCTGCAGGCATTCCTGTCTTCTGGGATGAGGCCACAGACATCGTAGGGTAGAGACACACCATAGCTGCTGTGCCTTAATTGAGTTTCTGGCCCACAGACTCCATGAGTATAACAAAATGATTGTTGTTTTAAGCCACTAAGTGTGGAGTTGTGTGTTTTGCAGCAATGGTTAATTGAAAGACTGATTAAAACTCTCCTGACCTCTGACCAATCTAAATTATGTCTTCTTCCTTCTTTGTCTGCAAAGGGAGCTCATCTAGTGAACTAATTTGAGCTCAGTGTCCATGGTAATGGCATCATAGAACCTGAGAATTAGAAGGAAGCTTGATATTCACATTTAGGTAAAAACAAATTACCCACAGTCCCAACTTCATACAAATCAAGCAGCTTTCATTTTCCCTGTCAATCTTTTTGCATACATAATTTGTACAGTTTATTCAAGATTCATTCAACATAGTTATAATCAGGGTAGACATAATTTTCCAGTCTGTTTTATTCAACTTGCTATTTATCATAGCATTTTCTATGTTGCTACATAGTCTTTATATTATTTTAATTGGCTGCAAAGAATTTCATCAATGATTGCACTCTAATTTACTCAATCATTGTCCTTTTCAACAACATGAAAACTTTTATGTGAATTTCCTTTAATTGCAACATTTAAATTATTGTCCTAAACCAGGGGTCGGCAAACTATGTCCTGAGAGCCAAATTCACCCACCACATTTTTCTACTGCCTGCTGGCTAATGATAATTTTTGAAGTGTTAACTGTCTGGAAAAAGTTTCACAAAGAATGGTATTTCATAGCACATAAAAATTATATGAAATTCAAAATTTGGTATGTATAAATAAAGTTTTATTGGACCACCCATCATTTACATATTGCCTGTGGCTTCTTTCACAATACAATGACAGAGTTGAATAGCTGGGACAGAGACTGTGTGGCCCATAAAACTTAAAATATTTAGTATCTGGCCCTTTACAGAAAACATCTGCAGACCCCTGTTCTAAACACACATCAAGCCACCCCACACCGACCCCTCCCAGTATTCATGTCTATGTTCCTTTTTTACTTTGTCAGAAATTTCTTTTGCTCATGTTTCCATCATTGTTTATTCAACAATGATTTGTTGAATAAACACCTGCTCTTTGCTAAGCATGTGTTCTTGCCAGATGTTTTGGGGATATAAAGCTAAATAAGGCAAAATCCTTGCTTTCAAGGAGTTTAGAGTCTAACAAGACATTCAAGACAGAGACACAGAGCAGTATTACAGGTTTGAAAGTCCTGTGAGGCATGAGAAAGGCACAGAAGAAATGCTATGGTGTCCAGATATGGGATAATTCCTGACAGTTGGGAACATGTCATTTCAGAGAAACAAAGGTAATGGCAACTTGGTTAAAATAATAGTAAAAAAGCTATAGCCTAGGAGACTAATTAGCATGTGTGGCTGCAGTAAAGATGATTTAAGAAGATACAGTGGGGGATCAGACGGAAGTAGGGAGAGGTAGAAGAAGGGGAAAAAGTGGAGGTGAAGGAGGAGGTTGGGGTCACACTAACACACCTGTGGAGAGAGGTGACAGGATACAAATCTGACAAAAACACACACCAATTTTTTAAACTTTCAAGTTCAGTAAGTCCTCACTTACCATCAATAGATTTGCAACTTTAAGTGAAATGACCAATAATAAAACCAATTTTACCATGGGCTAATTGATATAAATAAGAGTTAAGTTCCTGCAGCACCTCATCAATGTTATAATGAAATGACATTGAATGAAATGACGTTATTCGAGGATCTGCTGTATCTACCAAAATCATCAATAGTTTGATTTCCCTTTGACTGAAGACAGAGAAACAGATAAAACTTTAAGTTCTTCTACTAAAAAAAACCCACAACCTATACTCTATAAAACTTCCAGAGTTAGAGATGCCAATTATTAATCATGAGAGGCATTTCGCATGCAAGTCTGAGATGAACTGTTACATTCCATAAAAAGTAAGATTAAATTGAAGAAGTCTGGATGTTTCCAAGAGGGATTCAGGTATGTATATGTGTATACACACACACACACACACACACACACACACAGGAAGTCGGACAATTAAGTTCATGAACTTGTTGCAACAATGTTGCTAACATTTTTTAGTATCAGAGGGATTATTCATTATGAATTTATACCAGCTGGACAAACAGTTACCAATCAAGTTTACCATTTGGAAGTGCTGAAAAGTCTGCATGAAAAAGTTAGACAACCTAAACTTTTTACCAATTCATGGCTCTTGCATCATGACAATGCACCAGCTCACACAGCACTGTCTGTGAGGGAGGTTTTAGCCAGTAAACACATAACTGTATTGGAACACCCTCCCTACTCACCTTATCTGGCCCCCAATGACTTCTTGCTTTACCTGAAGATAAAGGAACTATTGAAAGGAAGACATTTTGAGGAAATTCAGGACATCAAGGGTAATACAACAGCTTTAATGGCCATTCCAGAAAAAGAGTTCCAAAATTGCTTTGAAGGGTGGACTAGGCGCTGGCCTCAGTGTATAGCTTCCCAAAGGGAGTACTTTGAAGGTGACCATAGTGATATTCAGCAGAGAGGTACATAGTACTTTTTGTAGGATGAGTTCGGGAACTTAATTGTCAGGCCTCGTGTGTGTGTGTGTGTGTGTGTGTGTGTGTGTGTGTGTGTGTGTGTAAATATGTATATATACATATATGTATACATATATACGTATATGTGTACACACACACATATATACACATATATGTATATATACACACATATATATACATATATACACACACATATATATATAATATCCTACCTAGCAAGAATACTTTGGGGTTACCAAATGCAGAGGAGGATGGTTACAAATATAAATTTTCCCACAAGGGTCTACATTCAGAAAAGCAAATGGGGTTTTCTTGTTGTATTTTCAGACTTCATATCTAGTAACTAGTGGACCTTACCCTCCCCCCAGATGACCTTACCCCTCACCTTTATCCAGTCTTCCTTTTATTAATCAGAAGGGCTTTCAACATCAAGACTAGAGAGATCATTCCAATTACTAAGCCTGAAATGGAATACTGGACCAAAAGAAATCTAACGTCAATAAATATTAAGCCACAACAAAACTTCCCCATTCTTTAAAGCTCAACTCATGAACCAACTTTCCTAGAACGCTGCTTCTTAAACTTGAAAGTATATACAATACACTGGAGATCTTGTGAGAATGTAGATTCTAATCCTGTAGGTGTTGAGTAGGTCCTGAGATTCTGAATGTCTAACACTTTCCCAGTCACACTGATGCTGCTGGTCCATGGACCACACTTTGTGTGCCAAGGGTTTAGATTATTTTAGCCCCTATTCATCATCCTCTTCTGACTTTCAGTGACACTTACACTCTATGCTCTTTGGTATTTCCATCTTGTATTGTTTCCTGTTTCATGAAAGTTAGTCTTAGCTGTTCACATGATGAATTCTGGAAGGAAAGATTCTTGTCTGATATGCGTCTGCCCCCTCAGCATGCATAACAACTGGGTCCTAAGCGGAGGAGGCACTTAGGCAATATTCCGCAAAACAGTGAACAAGTCATTTGAGACAGCCCAGAGCAATCTTGGGTAAGAGAACCAGAGCCTCCAGCAAAAATTGCAATTCAAGGTCCCATCCTCACCACCACCCAGTAGTGGTGCCTGTGAGAAGTGGTCATTGTTTGGGTATACAGAGCATTTACAAATTTGCAAGACTTATGCATGGATGAAGAAGAAATGAAACCTGTTTTTCATTCCTATAACTGAATTTAATCATAATTTCAAGTTTCACCTTTTGCCTCATTTAAAAAAGCATTATCTTGTCCCCATTAAGGTGAACTCAATTGCTTCCAGGTTTCTCGGCCATTTTAGGATTTCCCCTCCCCTCCTGTCTCCCCTTGTCAATGTCTTCCCCATTGACATTCATTGCTGTTGACACTCTTGCCATTGGTCTTCAGCTATCAGTCCCACAGTGCATCCTCCTTCAGGCCTCACTGTGTCCAGTGATGCTTTTGTAGCTATTCCACAGCCCTCTTGTAAAACTTAAGGACTTTAGAGTTCTGAAAGCCTGCTTCAAGCTCTGGTTTTGAACAGGGAAGTCTGTAGGTATTAGATCAAAATATTAGTCATGAACCTGCCACAGAGCACATGGAGGAGGCATCCACCCTGCTTTTCAAGAGCCTCTCCTCAAGAGGAAAACAGAAAATTCTTCACATAAACATGAGCTAGGTGAGTGAATAATGTAAATGATATAACATGAATAAAGTAAATGAATAATATAAACGTGAATTCAAGCTTCAGAGCTCCTCAGTTGCAGAGCCCCCTTCCAAGACCCTATTCCTAATTTTGTGTTCTTTTTCTCAAAAAGGACCCCTCAAGTTGTATATGCTTCAATCTGCACAAAACTTAGATCTGTCCCTGGTGTATTATCAAAGGACTCGGTGTGATGGTTAATAGTGATGATGCTGGTGAAGAAAGAACCAAGATAAAGGGAGAACAAAGCTGAGTGCAACATGACGTGTGGACGGGTCACAGCGCTCTGTGTGAGGCACACTCCTAAAACCGCTTATACTGCCTGGTTGTCTTCAGAACCAGGGATTTCTCTTCTCAGTTGTGCATGTCTGTGACTGGCACCATCATTCATTCAGTCTGGTCTCAGAACCCAACAGTCCCACTGGGTCCTCCCTTAGTAACCAGCAGAGTAGGTCTGTCTCAGCCGTGATTTTTGCCCATGCCTCCTTTGCAGCCCCACCGTTATAAACCCCGCCATAGCTTGCCCATGGTCTCTCTACCTCCTCCAGCCCCACCCCTCCTAGATTCTATGACCTGATCTCCTACTGGTTCTGTTTCTCTGCAGAACCCTGACTAACACAGCATGGAGAACACATTTGTAGGATTAATAAGGCTGTCGTAAACGAGGGAGATCCTGTAATTTCAGGAATGTCACTGAGCTGGGGGTGATTAGTTTAAAAGACCTACACATAAAGGAAAAAGCATGGCCTTGGAGAACGATTCAGTGAGTGATTGTTTGGTTACAAGGAATCCATTCAAAAGAGGCAGAGTAAAGGGTGAATTGTTGGAAGGATACAGAGGCCCTGGCAGAATCCAAGGGTAGTGTCAGGCAGGGGCTCAGCCCCCAACAGGTGAATGCAGGATACAGTGAGGCAGAAAAGGAACCACAATGGAGCCATGGATAGGGGTTCATACCACTGTATTCCTAAAGGCGGCTGGTCGAGACACAAGAGGCAAACATCCGCCAATACCTCAACAAGGGGTCTTCCTGCACCGCAATCTCACTGGTGGCTGGGTGAGACACCGGAAGTAGGATCCGTAAGATCCGCGCTTGCTAAGATAGCCCCAGCAGTTATGTAGTATACAGAACAAGAGTGGCTGATGGCCATCTGGTTACAGCTGATGGTCAACTTGTTACATGAGTGCTGACATAGGGATGCGTTCTGCGCATGCGCGGGTTGCACAGTGGAGCCAGCACCCTACCACCTGAGGCGAGAGCCTGGAAACTGCTCTCTGGGACTCCGTCCCAACAGGCAGGAAGCAGAGCAGGGTCTCGCAGAAAGCAGACATCACCAGGCAGTTTCTGTGCTATCTCTCTGGGCACACAGAGCCACGAAGTCGCAATCTCTTCCTGAGTATCTTGTCTGTTCTCTGATGGAAGGCCAAGTTGCTCTGTAAACCATACCTCCAGATAGAGTCACATTCTAAGACGCTGGGGGTTAGGACTTCAATCCATGAATTTTGGGCAAACACAATTGAGTCCATAATATGCCTCTTCTGACAGGGGATCCAAGTAATACAGTTAATATGATGTTGCTCTTCAAGAAAATGGGGTTAAGGGGTAGCCGGATGGCTCAGTTGGTTAGAGCACGAGCTCTCAACAAGGTTGCTGGTTCAATTCCCACATGGGATGGTGGGCTGTGCCCCCTGCAACTAAAGATTGAAAATGGCAACTAGACTTGGAGCTGAGCTGCGCCCTCCACTACTAGATTGAAGGACAATGACTTGGAGCTGATGGGCCCTGGAGAAAGCCACTGTTCCCCAATAAAAAAAAATAAAAAATAAAAAAAAGAAAGAAAATGGGGCAATATTGCCTCATATGATTTATGTGAAGATTGAATAAGGGAATGGATATAGAATATAAATGATGTCTTTGATGATTATTGTTTTCTCCCAAATAGGCAGGACATGCTCCTGCTTCCTCTGTTCCAGAACTGTTATTGTGTTGCATGAGTTGGCTTTGGTCCTGCCCTCTTCTTCTGTCTGGGGTTAATCATGGTCACTGCATATTCACACTTTACATGTAATAAGTAGGATGTTTTAAATATCAATTTTATTATCAAATTATGTTAATGGTGCGTGAAATAAAATGTGAAGAGCCCGTTAAACATTGTGAAAAAGTCTCCATTTCTTAAAAATGAAGGGATAATAAGAGAGGCAAACATAATTCATTGCTAAGGGGGAGAAACGCTGACTTTCATCTTCAGATGCACTTCGAGGAGGCACAAATTTCATAACTTGCAACTCAATATTTCAAAAGACTATGGGGAACAGCTAACCCTCTGAGGCATTATCCAATGGCATGTTTTTGACCAAGAAATAATGAACAGTGTGTGTAAAGAAGCACAGGAATGAAAATTAGTAGCTTGTATTTTAGATGAATTTTGATCCAAAATGTATTTTTTTTTCTTTTCTCAAAGTATATTCTGGTCTCTGACTCATACCTCGTTGGGGACCATAGTCTGTCTGTCAGTCCCAGGTGTAACCTGCTTAGAAAAGGTTAAAGGATAAATCCATAAAAACTTCTCCCCAGACCCCTCTCCCTACCTACGACTACCAGTCCCACCCTAAGCTCTCGGGAATTGCAGGCAACAGCAGATTCTAATTTATGCATGAATTTATGTCCCTCTACTCATTTCTGCAGACTGTTCTGTGTCCTAGAATTATCGATTTGTGGGAATACTTTGCACATATGACTTCTAGGACACCACACTCTCCTGGATTTCCTACCTCATGGGTCACCACTTGTGAACTTTTGCTGTTTTCTTCTCAACTCCCTGATCTTTCACCACTGGAGGCCCCAGGATATGGACTTGGCCTTCTTTTCTTCTCTATCTACCATCACTCCCTTGGTGCTTGCATATAGTCTTATGGTTGGAAATATCATCAAGCAGCTGATAACTTCTAGATTTAACTCTCTTCCTGGACTCCAGACTCATATGTCAAGCTGCCTATTCAGATGCCTAACAGACACCTGAAATGTTACTTTCTTAAAATCAAACTCCTTATCTTCCCCCACAAATTTGTTTCATCTCAATCAATGTCAACTACATCCTTCCAGTTGCTCAGGCCAAGGCCAAGAACTTTTGATTTGTCCTTGACTCATCTCTTTGTTTCACACTCAACTCCCAATCCAACAGCACATCCTGTCAGCTCTACCTTTAAAATACATCCTGAGACAACCCTTCTTAACACTTCCACTGCCTAAATCCTGGTCTAAGACACCATCATATTTCATCGTAACCATAGTTTTGTCTGCCTCCTGTACACTATTCTCTATACCATAGCCAGAAGGATCCTTTTAGAATGCTAAGTCGGACTATAGCACTCTGTTCAACCCGTCAATGGCTACCATTCATTGAGAGCAAAAGCCAGGACCTATACAATGACTTCAAGATCCTACAGGATCTGGGCTCCCCCTATCACTGCTCTGCCTTTATCTCCTTCTCTCCCCTTTCCTCATCTGCTCTGGTCACTCTAACCTTTCTATTCAGCATCCCATGCCAGGTGTGCTACTCCTGCAAGATCTTTACTATTTTACCTACCTAGAAGGTGTTTCCCTGAGGTAGTAGCCACAGGGCCTGCTTCCTTGCAGTGTTTTGAGGCCTTAATGAAATGTCACCGTCTCTGTGAGGCTTTCACTGGCCATGCTGTTCAAAATTACAGCCAGTTTCCCAACCTGTACCAGGACATTTTCTCTCCCATTACACCTGTGTTTTCTCCATGGCCTTTGTCACCATTTGACATATATATCTTCTTACATGTTGTATTTACCCTCAGCCTCTTAACACCAGAAGGAAACCCCCATGAGGTCAGGGCTTTTTCTATATTTGTTCACCTCTTTATCTCCAACATGCAAAACAGATTAATTTCTTGTATGAAATTGTTTTTAAAAAACATCTAGTCCAATGACCTCATATTGTAGTTGAGAAAATTGAAACACAGCCAGTAACAATTTGCTGAATAACATATCATCTTTTAATGGCAGAGTTGAGACTAAAACCCAGGTTTCCTGCTTCTGAGTCCAGCATTTCATCAAATAAAACATCATCTAACTTCCTTCCACATGGATTACAATGTTTGTGGACAGAGATCACGGTCTCCAATTTCTCTCTAATCATGGCACCAGGTACAGTTCAAGACAATTATAGATGATGAAAAAATATTGATTTCCAGGTAACTGAACCAGTGGGAAATCCAAATAGTTAAGAATATGGAAAAGGGACTTTTCTCTTCTGAGCTCTAGAGTACACATGGCTTTATTTATGAGTAAGCTTCTAACAGAGAGATGATAATAATACCAATGATAGCCACCATGACTTAGTGCCCATCAAATTCCAGATTCTCTATGTACATTATCTGATTTGTTTACAATGACTTCAAAGGAAAATGTTATTGCATTCTCATTTTACAGATAAGTAGACTGAGGCACACAGCGTTTAAGCAGGCAGAGCTGGCAGAGAGTTAATAAGAGGCAGAGCTGGGATTCAAGACAATGTTTGCTTTACTTCAAGCCCATGTTCTGAACCAACGCACTGTACTATCTCCCATAGATAGGTCCAGAAGGACAAGAACTTTCAAAGCCAACTCAGCAAGGAGAATTTGATCCCAGGTTTCCTAATATGGCCCAGAACCTGTTACTTCATTCTATTCACAGAGCACAACACAAGAAATTTCCATTGCGCCTTGAGAGGTGGCCATTCATCCAATCCTTGTGTCCCCTGGGAAATGCTGACCCCAAAGCAAGAGTTTTCAACACTGGTTTAAGCAATTAAATGTTAGAAAGCCCATAGGAAATAGTGCGAAGAACATAGAACTCTTTTCACTATTCATATGGGAGTGGATGGACACAAGGTAGGAGAATGGCAAAAAGTGAATGAGCTATCATTTCCATTTCCATTAAGTTGTCAGGGGTTCTACCAGGAACTTTGCTGGTGTTATTTAATTTATTCCTCATAACAACCCTTTGAGGGAATTATCACTATAGAATTCTCTTTCACAGATAAGAAAACAGAGGTTAAAAGAGACAGCTTGTCCAAGGTCGTGCAGCTATAAGGAAAAGCCAGGCTTTGAGCACAGATGAACGTACTTCTAGAGCCATTAGACATTTCCTAATCTCTGCTGAGGATGCCCAGAAGCTCTAAGTTCTAGACTGAGATTTGCTGACTCAACTGAGCATCAGTTGCTTTGTATGAGGAGAAGTTGTATTAGATATTCTCAATTTTTTGACATTCTGCTATTTTAGTTTTCACCCAGAAGGCACTAAGACTCTTAAAAGTATTTAAGTTGTTGGAAAACACTGAAATTATAGATATTCCCTAAGAAGGAAAAACAAGCATGCCCATGAGTAGTTTAGTTCAATTGCGATGTGTACAATGATAAGAGCATGAATAAAACACAGAAGAAAGAAGCGATTCATACTCTGTCGGTGGGCAACGCAAATTCTGCTAGACCTTTCAATTCATGGAACAAATGAAGTCACACAGAGAGAGGGCCTTCTTTGCCCAACGGCCAAGCCAGTGGTGATCATTTCCACTCCACTTTTCATATTTCCTCCTCCGTTCTCACAGCTACTGAGGAGAGCATGTGTACAGAAATGGGTCATTGGAGAGTTTACATGGTGAGAGGAAAGAGGATGAGAACATATTATAAAGTACTAGTAATGATGCCAAAGTGGGTGGACTACAGGTGAGCTGCTAGTGAAGGGGAGCCAGGACAGGACTGGGGGGCACAGAAAGTGTATTGGCGGGAGAGTGCTAAGGGGCAACCCCATATGCTTCCAAATCAAGCCTTGCAATGGCAGGTATCAGAGCCAGACATCTTGGTGAAACCAGAGGGAGGGATGGGAAAATTGTCAAAGGAATATAAGACTGAGGCCATGATGCTGAACTTGTGGCAGAGCATCCTTTTACGATGCTCCTAGTGGATTGTGCTGAGTTGAGGTGAAATGATCAGTGCCAAGTGTCTGTTGAACTATTGGTCTCTTACAATTGGCAACATAAACAATGGCAAACACACCCTTTTGTCATATCCTTTGGAATGCTTACAAAATGGTCATGGGAACAGTAGGGACAGTATTGGAAGTTTAGTCAATATTTGTGAAATAGAAGAATGACAATGTTATACCAGTTCTACCAGCTTACCTATCAAAAGGCCATTTGTACTCTTATTTTAGAACAGTTGATTGTGTTCGAGATTCTGGTGGTTGCCAGGAAGTTGTCCGGTGAGGCTTAAAGAAAGGGTAGAATTTTACCATTGAAGGGTTTGTCCCTGGTCTGTTTTAAGGGAAGAATAAATCTGAGTAAGCCTCTCCTTCTCATGGTCTGGGCAGAAAGCTCATGTAAAGAATGTGTGTATACAGCTGAGAGAGACCAAAAATCTGTTAGATTTTAAAAATAGATCTGTGTGACTCACATTTAATTCACTCCACCACATTTTAGACTACCTCTGTGCATCTTAGTATCAGTGGGACTTAGAAATTTTTTAATGCTACAAGAATACCTTAAGGATTGAAAACAAAAACAAAACCTGAGCCAGCAAAACAAAGGGACTGATGGAAACCAGGTGAACAGAGCACATGAGGGAGAGGCCCCAGGAGAGCTCTCCCAGGGAAACCTAGTGCCGCCTCGCCTGTGTGGTTGGCAGGCCCTTCCAAGTACCTTGGCCTCAGGGCTTGCACTCAGGAATGAAGCCCTTCTTCCCAATGAAGCCTAAACAGCATATCCTCATAAAGCTGGATCAACCCAGGAAGACATCAACAACCCTTTTTCAACCTGTAGTCCAGGTCACACACTCTTTAGAAAATATCCAATATTCCATCTCGTTGCTTCTGTCATGTCCATTGTGAGAGGTGAGATCCATGATTGGTCTACATTGGGTCACTCTTTTTCATTATGAAACCGTATTCATTTCCTAGGGCTGCCATAACAAAGTACCACATGCTGAGTGATTTAATCCACAGTGATTTTATCCACTTACTCTCTCACTGTGCTGAAGGCTGGAAGTCAGAACCAAGGCAGGGCCATGCTGTCTCTTCCCTGGCACCAGGGAAGGATATGTTGCAGGCCTCTCTCTGAGCTTCTGGTAGTTCCTTGGCTTGTGGTAGCATAACTCCAGTCTTCACATGCACTCAACTGTGCGTACCTGTGTCCAAATTTCCCCTTTTTATAAGAGCACCTGTCATATTGGATTAGGGCCTAATGTACTCTGGTATCACCTGATTAACTTAATTAATCGCGTCAGCAACAGCCACATTTCCAAACAAGGTTATATTTGGGGGCACTGAAGATTAGGACTTCGATATATGAATTTGAGGGAGGATAAGTTCAATCCAGAACAAGAATATTGAATTTATTTTCTGATTTGAGAAATCCTTGAAGTTTCACAAGATAAACCAACCATAATCAAAAGACTGAGTTCTCTTTTACAGAAAATAAATGTGGCATACAGTCCTAGCAATAAGCTACAAGGAAAGCCCTAGATTCTAGAGTATTAGAGTACAGCAACTTAGTCCACCCACCTCCACCCCTGAGTGAAGGTAACAAACTTCATCAACATCTTTCACAAAAAGAGAAGGGTTACATTGTACATTTTGAAATAGGGTCTAAGTACAAGTCAGCAAAAAAGGGCCTGTGCACCAAATACGGCCTTCCATCTGTTTCTGTAAATAAATTTTTACTGGAACACAGCCCTGCCCATTTGTTGCCTTTGCACAATATCAACAGAGTTGAGTGGTTGCAATAGAGATTGTGTGGCCCACAAAGCATAAAACATTTACTATCTGGCCTTGTACAGAAAATCTTGCCAGCATCTGGACTAGCACAATGCAGTGCTCAGAAAAACAACCATCCTAGACAAAGGGAAATTCTAAGGAGGTAACCCAGCATAGCTCTTAGAGATTATCATGAGCTCATCAGGATGGCCAGCCTCCTGCAAGTGGGCTGAGCCAGCTCTTAAAAGGCCAGCCCTTGGGGAATAAGCAACCCTTCCAAAACATTACACCCCTCTCTCTCCCCAACATAGAAGGTCAACATTCTATCATCCCCCAAGGCAAGGCAATTCTTGGCCAGCCACAAAACTCTTTTGTCCACGGTATGCAGTGTCTAATAAAACAAGTCACCGAATTGGAAAGAGTTACCTGACCCTTTGGGTTGGGTGTCTTCCTGGAAGATCTAAGTTCGTGTGCTCTAGGGCAGTGGTTCTGAACACAGGCAAGTTCACTGGGGCTGGTCTCTGAGGACCTTCCACCAGTCCTTTGTAAAACAAGGAAATAAAGGGGGTCTTTCATAATACTGTTTTACTCCACTCACAGTGCTAGCCTTTATTCTGGCCCCCACCCTGCATGAAGAGATGGTGAAAGCGGTTGGTAGCTTGTTGGTTGGTTGGTTGGTTTATTTATTTGTTTATTTTCTGATGCCTTCATTTGACCCAATAAAAAGTTGGCAACCCAACTTACTTTTTTTTCCTGAAAATTTACAAGCCCTAAATATTAAACACCTAGAAAACATGATTCTGGGTAGGGCATATGTGCGTGGCTGCTTCCCTGCGCAAGGCACCACCAGCCTTTGAGAAGGGGTGCTCTCAGAGGACTTACCTCTAGCAAACACTGATAATACTCCTGGCCCTCTGCTCCAGAATGGCCAGTTGGTCCCCTTTCATGTGATTGTACTCTTTGCTTGTAAGTCACAAAAATCCAACTGGAGTTAGCCTAAGTAAAAGAAGGAAAACGTGTCTCACCTAACTGAACTGCTGAAGGGACAGGAGCAGAGTGGCCCCAGGGCCTGCATGCACCCAGGTCTCCAGCTCACCTTCTCTATTTATTTTCTTCTCTTTCTCTGTTCTCCATTATCATTGTCCTATCAAGTAGGGGGCATGGCTTTTAGCAGCTCCAGGGTTACCTCTCTACAGCTTTGGAAGCAGAGAAAAAATCATGGCTATTGTTCAGCTTTAATTAAAAAATCCCAGAGAGAGACTGTGATTGGCTTGCCTTGGATTATTACATGCTGTCCTGGATAGCTCATGGCTTCCTCCCTCATTCCCTCTGGTCTTTACTCAAACATCCCTTTGTCAGTGGACAATTCCCTGGCCACCCCATTTAAATTTGTACTTCTCACCCCCTCACGCCCCCAAATCCCTATTTTCCCTTATCCTGCTCTATTTTTTACTATAGCACTTATTGCCTCCTAACATATAATTTACTAATTTGTTAAGTTGTTAAGTTTATTGTCTGGCTCCTCCCTCTGTACTCCACGAGGCAGAGATCATTGTCTGTTTTTGTTTATTACTATATCCCAATGTCTACCACAGTGCCTGGCATACAGGGGCTCAGTAAATATTCTGAAATGAACGAATGAACGGTCTTGATTGCTAATCTCCCCTCACTAGACTATAATCCTCCCATTAGGAGGAAATTTTTTAAATGTTTTTTTTGTTTGTCTTTGCTTTTTGTTTTTTAACTGACAAATTATAGTGATTAGAATAGTGCCTGACACTTAGAGAACCCTCACTGAATAGTTGGTGACCTGAAGAATCAATGAATCCTGGTGGCTGTGGAAATGGCCCAGTCATAGCATTCCATCTCCGTAGCTATGGTGATTCATTGTTCATTTCCCAGAAGTGGAGTACTATTATGGTTAATAAATATCCCTTGTGCTTTCCTAACTTGGAGTGAAGTAGACTCAACTTTGAAGGTCTAGTACTGTATGAGGTTATATTTGGGTACAAAGCAATAAAACATGGCTGTTCACATGAATCATAGTGCTGTGAGGATTCAGCCAGAGTTGACAACTGCACTTTATCTAAAACACCAGGCTTTAAAGCTGTTCTCCAATCTTGGGGAACTTCTTATAACCTTCCAGGATCCTTCTGCACTTTTCTCAACCTCGTTTTTCAAGAAAAATGCAGGTTTCAACTGATGAGCAATATTAAAGTTATGCTATACTATTCTGGATATATATTAGCTTCATACCTTCTGTTATAGACATTATAATTTGTTCATTTTTTTTTTAAATATCCATACGCAAACCTTCTGTTAAACCAAACCTCAGATCTCCCCCTACTCTGAATATCTCCATAAGACTTGTTACCACAACAATGATCACATATACCTCATTTAATTGTGTAAACAGTTCCATCTTAACCTCACCAATTGGTGGCATCATTTTTGCCTTTCTTGCTATAAGTTTTTATCTTAGCTTAGGTGAATTTAGAGCACCATGCTTACAGACTCGGATGTTTCAAGTCAACAACAAAATTAAATTTCTCTTGATGAATTAATGAGGCACCTCCTAATTCAATATTCAATTAATTCAGATGTAGAAGAGACCATCTTTAACTAGCTGGAACCAGAATTCATAAGGAGATCAGAGTTTCTATTTTAATTTAATTATCTAAAACTTATGACTGCCTTATTAGAGTCAAGATAATAAAAAATATATTTTAAAAATAAGAAGCATTCCCTATATATAGAATCTGAAGAATATTAAATGGCAGCCACTACAATTCTTAAATGTATTCATACAATTCAGAATATCTATTTTTCTAATTTATTTCTAAGTAGGGTTGCCAGATAAAGTACAAAATTTAGGACATACTCCTACTAAAAATTATTTTTAGTTTATCTGAAATTCAAATTTAACTGCACATGCTGTAGTTTCATTTGCTAAACGTGGCAACCCTATTTGTGAGACAGAGTTGAACACCAAATACTACATAAACCATTCAAGTGTTTCCTATTTACCAAGAAAAACTAAGGAGTCTATTAGGAGAAAAATGAAAGATGCCACTTAGAAACAAATGGTTCTGCTGAGGGTTAAAAAGGTCTAGCTCAGATCTCAGCTGTTGGTTCCTCAGCACAATACAGGATCCTTAAAATTTAGTATAGAAAGGATCTAGGATGGCAGAGCAGATGAAAGCTGTTCTTGTCTTCTTCAATGATGTTAAAATTACAATTAAATTATAGAACAATCAGAGGGAGAGCCATCTGAAGTCCGGCTGAACAGAAGTTTTACAATGAAGGATATAAAGAAGAAGCTACATCGAAGCTGGTAGGAGGGGTGGAGACACAAATCGGGCTGGCCCCACACCTGAGTTGAGAATTGGAAGAGATATCTCAGCCACAGAGGTTCCCCCCATAGAAGTGAGGGACCCCAGGCCCATACAAAGCTCCCCAGCCCAGAGTACCAGAACCAGGAAGAGGAGCCCACACAACATTTGACTGAAAAACAGTGGGGATTCTGACCAATGAGAGAACATGTCTCAACATAATAAAGAGCATATATGGCAAACCCACAGCTAATATCATACTCAGTGGGGAAAAGTGTTCTCCTTAAGATAAGGAACAAGACAAGAATATTCACTTTCACCACTTGTATTCAACACAATATTGGAAGCCACAGCAATCAGACAAGAAGAAGAAATAAAAGGCATCCAAATTGGAAAAGAAGAAGTAAAACTTCATTATTTGCAGATGATACTATATAGACAGAACCTGAAAAATTCCACCAAAAAAAAAACTATTTGAATGGATAAATGAATTAAATAAAGTAGCAGGATACAAAATTAAGATTCAGAAATCAGTTGCATTTTTATACATCAATAATGAACTGTCAGAAAGAGAAATTAAGGAAACAAGTTAATTTACAATTGCCAAAATAAAATAAAATACCTAGTAATAAACTTAACCAAGGAGGTAAAAGACCTGTACTCTGATAACTATAAGATCCTGAAGCAAGAAATTTAAAAAGATACAAATAAATGGAAGCATGTACCATGCTCATGGATAGGAAGAAATAATATAGTTAAAATGTCCATACTACCCAAAGCCATCTATAGATTCAGTGCAATCCCTATCAAAAAACCAATGGCATTTTTCACAGAAGTAAACCAAATAATCTTAAAATTTATGTGAAACCACAAAAGACCCCAAATAGCTACAGCAATCTTGAGAACAAAGAACAAAATTGGTGACATCATGCTACCTGATATCAAACTATGCTATTCGGGCACAGTTATCAAAACAGCATGGTACTGGTATAAAAACAGACACACAGATCAATAGAACAGAATAGAGAGTCCAGAAACAAACCCATACCTATATGGTCATTTAATCTTTGATAAAGGAGGTAAGAATATACAGTGGGGTAAAGACAATCTATTCAATAAATGGTGTTGGGAAAACTGGACAAATACATGCAAAAAAAAAAAAAAAGAAAGAAAAAAGAAACTGGTCTGCCCTCTTACACCATGTACAAGAATAAACTCAAAATGGATTAAAGACTTAAATATAAGACCTGAAACCATAAAACTCCTAGAAGAAAACATAGGCAGTAAACTCTCAGACATTGCTCTTAGTCACATTTTTTTCTGATCTATCTTCTCAGGCAAGGGAAATGAAAGAAAAAAATAAACAAATGGGACTACATCAAACTAAAAATGTTTTGCACAGCAAAGGAAACCATCAACAAAATAAAAGACATCCTACTGAATGGAAGAAAATATTTGCCAATGATACATCTGATAAGGGGTTAATATCCAGAATCTATAAAAACTTCATACAACTCAACATCAAAAAGCAAACAATACAATTAACAAATGGGAGGGGACCCAAATAGACATTTCTCCAAAGAGGACATACAGATGGCCAACAGACATTAAGAAAAGATTCTCAATGTCACTAATCATCAGAGACATGCAAATAAAAATCACAATGAAATATCACCTCACACCTGTCAAGATAGCTATCATCAATAAATCAACAAACAAGTGTTGGCAAGGATGTGAAGAAAAGGGAACACTTGTGCACTGTTGGTGAGATTGCAAATTGGAGCAGCCACTATGGAAAATGATCTCAAAGTATGAAAAATAGAACTACCTTATGACCCAGCAATCCTACTTCTAGGGAAAACTGCATAAATTATATAAATGTCTAACCACTATGCTCTACACTTGAAACTAATACTAAATGTCAATTGCAACAGAAAAAGTTAAATAAATAACTTTTTAATAAATAGAGTTTCATTCAACTGACATGCAGGTAAATGGGCTATGCATCAAAAACTTCATAACACACACACACACACACACACACACACACACCCCTCAACATGGTATATCAATTAAAGAGCTTTATCCAGTTTCATGCAGGATGGAAGTAGGGAAAATAGTTGCAATTAAGGCCTAGTGGTCTTAAGATCTTTTGGCCAAGTGGTCCTTTCATGATATGGAAACTTTTTCTGATGCAAATTGTCACTCTCTTTTGAGATTGGTAAGGAAAATGATGCAAAATTTTCTTAAGTTCCTGCTTCCTGTTAGATTTGGAGTTGAGTCAAGAGAACAGAATCCTAGCTCCTACTCTGAAACTAACTCACCTGGTTGGCTTGGGTAAGTTACTGACATTTTCTGGCTCTCTTTCATCCTCATTTTATAGTCTTTTTTTCAATTACAGTTGACATACAATATTATATTAGTTTCAGGTGTACAGCATAATGATCAGACATTTATATAACTTATGAAATGATCACCCCTGTAAGTATACTACAAGCTGACAGCACGCATAGTTACTACAATATTACTGACTATATTCCCTATGCTGTACTTTACACCCCCATGACTGTTTTTATAACTGGCAATTGGTACTTCTTAATCTTTTCATATTTTTCAACCATCACCCAAACCTCTCCCACCTGGCAACCATCAGTTTGTTCTCTATATCTGTGAGTTTGTTTTTGTGTGTTTATTTTGTCAGATTCTATATATAAGGGACACTGGTATTTGTTTTTCTCTGTATGAGGCCTGACAATTGAAATGACAAATGAATTACGTTCTTGAATTCATCCTAGAAAAAGTGCTACATAGCTCTTTGCAGAATATCACTATGCTCTCCTTCTAAGTACTCCCCTTGGGAAGCTATGCACAAATGCCAGCACCTAGTCCACCCTCCAAAACAATTTTGGAACTCTTTTTCTGGAATGGCCATTAGAGCTATTGTATTACCCTTGATGTCCTGAATGTCATCAAAATGTCTTCCTTTCAACATTTCCTTTATCTTCAGGTAAAGAAAGAAGTCATTGGGGGCCAGATCAGGTGAGTTGGGAGGTGTGCCAACACAGTTATTTGTCCAATTGGTACAAATTCATAATTAATAATCCCTATGATATTAAAAAAATTAGCAACATCATTTTGACAACTTGATTTGGACTGATGGAACTTTTTTGATCATGGAGAATTGGCTGACTTTCATTGTGCACTTTGACGTTTTGTTTCACGGTCATATTGGTACACGCATATTTCATCACCAGTGATAACATGGCCCAACACATTGTCTTGCCTCTCCAAAAGGTGTTGGCAAACTTCGACTCTTTTTTGCTTTTGTTCATTGGTGAGTTCCTTTGTGCACACATCTTTCTCATGCCAAGATTTTCAGTTAAGATTTTCCTAACTGTTTCTCTATCGATGTTTACTTGGTCTGCTAGGCTTCTCACAGTCAGCCAATGATTTTGACTCACAAGTCAACAAATTTTTGTAATGTTTTCATCATTTCTGATCATTACTGGCTGCCCTGACCTCTCTTCATCTGTGATGCGTTCTCTCCTCTTAGAAAAATGTTTAATGCATTTATACACTGCCATTTTTTTCATGGCATTATCCCTATAAACTTGGACTAACATGTCCCTGATTTCACTTCCTCTCTTGCCAAGTTTAACAAGAAATTTAACATTTGTTTGTTGCTCTAATTCAAGCTCAGACATTCTCGCTACGCCACACAAAAACACGCAACAACAATAATGAACTCCACTCAGCCAGACATCACCACATCTTGACACGAACACAGGTGTGACACACAGATATACCAAGGTCATGAAACCTTAGCGAGCTGTATGTACAGTGTTGCCAATGTAAACGCTCATGGCAAGTTCGTGAACTTGATTGTCAGACCTCGTATAACTTATTTCACAGTCTTTATTCATAAAATGGGAATGAGACTGATCCTATCCAATTTTGTGTTGCTATTGTTTTCAAATGAGATCATATATGAGATTATATAAAATGATATGACTATTGTATAATGAGCACAAACATGGACATAGGTGGTGGTGTTATTATATTATTGCACCTTTGTGAATTCCAAAGGTTGTTCAGTCCGTCCTGTATGTGATAAGGAAGACCAGCTGGGGTGGGGGTGGGCTACCTAAAGCCCTCATGTTTTTTAAAATTCTACTCTTCCTGACAGGAGCTCAGGCCAGGTAGGCCTGAGGCCTTATCAAGGTGAGCACAATATCACAGGAACAACCCAGCCTGCTCTGTACCAGCCTTCTGAGAAGGTCATGGGACTAACAGCTATCATCCTCCCCGGAAAAGCCTGCCTAAGAAATCACCAAACTATACCTCAGCGGGATATGTTGAAGTAATTAGTGTCACTGCCATGAAACCAGAGCACTTTTCAAACCACTGATCAAGTCACTGGTTCCCATTCTGAGGCCAGGAAACAATAAGTTATGGCACAAAAAAAAGGAAAATTATCTTAGTCCATAGCACTTAAAAAAGGAGGTAGAGCAAGGGAGAGAAATGGTCTTGCCTCTAAGTTTTAGATTATTTCTCTGTGTGCACAAAGGACCTGAAGGGAGGTCAAGGAACGTAATATGTTCCAGCTGATACTTCAGAACTCTTAGTGGCTTTATTATGTGGGGCTAGGGTACTGGCTAAGGTACTGGTTCAATTCTGAATGTTGAACAGAGGTACGAGGAATAGCTCACCTAGTCCCTCAGTTCCTCTTCTTCCATGTCATCTGCCTTCAATATAGCGTCCTCTGCTTTCTTCCTTATTTTCTCTTTCTTTATCCATCTTTAGTCATTATGGGGAGCTAGAGAAAGTATATACATGAGTATATTTGCACACGTGTGAAATCTTATTTCTTAGTCTTCATTTACATGTAAGAAATACACGTAATATTTGATAGCTTTCCATAAGAAAATACAAAACTCTACCCAAGAAAATTAGGTTGATTTTATGTATGCATGGTCTTTATCTATTTTAATTTTCCCCTGTGCACCTGTAGCTCTCAGTAAAATAATTTCCTACCTTTGCCCTAATAGTGTATTTTCATAATTCAAATTTAAAATATTCACAGCATTTCCCTTTCAATTATAATTGTTTTCTTAAATTTTGCTTTGGTAGTCACTAACAATTGAGAAAATAGTCTTTTCTATGAAATTAGATTTTTGTTCCTAGATATATACATCCTGGAAAACTGACATCAATTTAAGCTCATGATAATCTGTCTATTTCTAATCATGTATTCCTTTAAAAAAAATATTTTTTGTTTTTATTATGGTAAAATTTACCATAATAAAACTGTGTAAAATTTATTACACATAAAATTACCATCTTAACCAATTTTAAGTGTACAGATCATTAATGTTAAATATATTCACATTGTTGTGCAACCAATCTCCAGAACTGTTTTCATCTGGCAAAACTAAAACTCTATACCAACTAAACCCCATTTATCCCTCCCCCAGGCCCTGGCAACCACCATTCTACTTTCTGTCTCTATGAATACGACTACTTTAAGTACCTCTTATAATACAGTATTTGTCTTTTTGTGACTGGTTTGTTTCACTTAGCATGTCTTCATTTTTCATCTATGTTGTAGCATGAGTCAGAATTACCTTTCTCTTTAAAACTGAATAATAGTCCTGGGTGAGTGTGTGAGTGTGTGTGTGTGTGTGTGTGTACATTTTGTTTTATCCATTCATCCATCAACGGACACTTGGGTTGCTCTACCTTCTGGCTATTGTGAATAATGCTATTATGAACATGTGTGAAGAAATACCTCTTTGAGACCCTGTTTTCAATTATTTTGTGTATATACCCAGAAACTGAATTACTGGATCATATGGTAATTCTGTTTTTAATTTTTTGTGGAAACTCCATGCTTTTTCCGTTGCACCATTTTACATTCATACCAACAGTGCACAGGGTTCCAATTGCTCTGCATCTACACCATTCCTTGCTATTTTCTGTTGTTGTTGTTGCTGTTTTTAATAGTAGCCATCCTGATGGATGTAAGGTGTTATCATTGTGGCTTTCATTTGAATTTCCTTAATGATTAGTGATGTTGAGCATCTTTTCATGTACTTGTTGGCCATTTGTATATCTTCTTTGGAGAAATGTCTATACAATCCTTTGCCCATTTGTTTCTTTTTTTTTGGTTATAATATACTTTTTTTTTCCCCTAAGGTTTTCTTTTTTTTTTTTTTTTAATTTATTGGGGTGACAATTGTTAGTAAAATTACATAGATTTCAGGTGTACAATTCTGTATTACATCATCTATAAATCCCATTGTGTGTTCACCACCCAGAGTCAGTTCTCCTTCCATCACCATATATTTTGATCCCCCTTACCCTCATCTCCCACCCCCCACCCCCTTTACCCTCTGGTAACCACTAAACTATTATCTGTGTCTATGAGTTTTTGTTTCTCATTTGTTTGTCTTGTTCTTTTGTTGTTTTTGGTTTATATACCACATATCAGTGAAATCATATGGTTCTCTGCTTTTTCTGTCTGACTTATTTTGCTTAGCATTATACTCTCAAGATCCATCCATGTTGTCACAAATGTTCCTATATCATCTTTTCTTACCGCCGAATAGTATTCCATTGTGTATATATACCACAACTTCTTTATCCATTCATCTATCGAAGGACATTTTGGTTGTTTCCATGTCTTGGCCACCATAAACAAAGCTGCAATGAACATTGGAGCACACGTGTCTTTATCTCTAAATGTTTTCAGATTTTTTGGGTAGATACCCAGGAGAGGGATTGCTGGGTCATATGGTAATTCTATTCGTAATTTTTTGAGAAACCTCCACACTGCCTTCCATAACGGCTGCACCAGTCTGCATTCCCACCAACAGTGTATGAGGGTTCCTTTTTCTCCACAGCCTCTCCAACACTTGTTACTATTTGTCTTGTTGATGATAGCCATTCTGACTGGGGTGAGGTGATATCTCATTGTGGTTTTTATTTGCATTTCTCTGATGATTAGTGATGTTGAGCATTTTTTCATATGTCTATTTGCCATCTGTATGTCCTCTTTGGAGAACTGTCTCTTCAGGTCGTCTGCCCATTTTTCAATTGGGTTGTTTGTTTTTTGGTGTTGAGTTTCATGAGTTCCTTGTATATTTTGGATATTAGCCCCTTATCAGAGGCACTGTTTGCAAAAATCTTCTCCCATTCAGTCGGTTGCCTCTTTATTTTGTCAATGGTTTCTTTTGCTGTGCAGAAGCTTTTAAGTTTCATATAGTCCCATTCGTTTATTTTAGCTTTTACTTCCATTGCCTTTGGAGTCAAATTCATAAAATGCTCTTTGAACTCAAGGTCCACAAGTTTAGTACCTATGTTTGTTTCTATACAGTTTATTGTGTCAGGTCTTATGCTTAAGTCTTTGATCCATTTTGAATTAACTTTGGTACATGGTGACAGATAGCAGTCCAGTTTAATTCTTTTGCACGTGGCTATCCAATTCTACCAGCACCATTTATTGAAGAGTTGTCTTTCCTTCATTGTATGTTTTTAGATTCTTTGTCAAAAATTATCTGTCCATATTTATGTAGTTTTATTTCTGTGTTCTCAATTCTATTCCATTGGTCTATGTGTCTGTTTTGCTGCCAATACCATGCTGTTTTGATTATTGTAGCCCTGTAGTACAAGCTAAAGTCAGGGAGTGTGATACCTCCAGCATTGTTCTTTTTTCTTAAGATTGCTTTGGCTGTTTGGGGTCTTTTGTGGTTCCAAACAAATCTGATGATTTTTTTGTTCTATTTCTTTAAAAAATGCCATTGGGATTTTGATGGGGATTGCATTAAATCTGTATATTGCTTTGGGTAATGTGGCCATTTTAACTATGTTGATTCTTCCAATCCATGAGCACGGAATGTCTTTCCATTTCTTTGTGTCTTCTTCAATTTCTTTCAAAAATGTCTTATAGTTTTCAGCATATAGGTCCTTCACATCCTTGGTTAAGTTTATTCCTAGGTATTTTATTCTTTTTGCTGCAATTGCAAAAGGAATTGCTTTTTGTATTTCTTTTTCTGAGATTTCATTGTTAGTATATAGGAATGCAATGGACTTTTGTACGTTGATTTTGTAGCCAGCAATTTTACTGTATTCGTTGATTGTTTCTAATAGCTTTTTGGTGGAGTCTTCAGGGTTTTCTATATATAGCATCATGTCATCTGCAAAGAGTGATAATTTAACTTCTTCATTCCCAATTTGGATGCCTTTTATTCCTTTCTCTTGCCTGATTGCTCTGGCAAGGACTTCCAACACTATGTTGAAAAGCAGAGGTGATAGGGAACAGCCCTGTCATATTTCTGAACGTACAGCAAAGGGCTTCAGTTTTTCACCATTAATTATGAAATTAGCTGAGGGCTTGTCATATATGGCCTCTATTATGTTAACACGTTGCGTACAGATCACGAGAATCTTCGTTTTTTTCTGAGCCATGCGTTAAGGACGGATAACGAGAATTCTCGTTTTTACTGTTGACTCTTTTTACTTTGCATATTTTATTGAATTATTTGTGTTTCGTTAATATCTAATGGGCAAATGTCGTTAATGAATAAAGTCTGCATCATATGTACACTTTTTAGAATTCATATTATTTTTTTTTCTAAAAAAATAGTGATTTTGAATCGGATACATTTTTTCACCCACGAGTCATTTCACGTGTTACATTCACAACAGTGGATGTACGAATAAACAGAGTTTTCCAGAACTGTAGTGATTTGTTTATAATATTTGGAACCTTAGTATCCCTTAGGCGATTTTGAATTATGCTATTTTTGGGAAAACACCGAATTATTTTATTTAACTCTTCGGTGCTACCTCATGAAATACATATTGTAACCTCGTCAATGCAAAGTTATAGGAAGTTGAAAGTAATTATTTTCATATTATTGGCCATAGTTACGCAACAATGCTACCATGCATTGCTATGTTCAACATATCATGCATTGCTATGCAACAATGCTACCATTCACGTTAGAATGGATTTTTTTCAAAGCCGCATTGTTCTCCATTGCACGATTCGAAATTTCAAAAGATTGGGCAGAGAGCAGTGAGAGGCCAAGACAGGGAGGTGAGACAAGTGGCGATAGGGAACCAGCTGTGAAAGTGCCTACGCAGCAGGCCCCCAAGGAAGACTATCCGGCCAGGCTCTCGGGAGATTTGGCCACGCATCATCTGGAGCCCATAGTGGGAAGAGGAAAGAAAAAATATCACACACGGGTGTGTAAAGTGTGTGCATCCAAAAAAGTGAGAAGTGAAACTTGGTACATATGCAATTTTTGCCATGTCCCACTGCACAAAGGAAGCTGCTTTCTGCAGTATCACACCAGGAGGGATTACTAACATCATAGGTGACTAAATCCTAAAAAATTCCATAGAAAAATAATAAATGACATAGAAGCATTTACGCTTTAAAGAGAAGAGTGCATTTTAAAGTAGTTTCTTTTAAAAACCTGCCGGAACAGAGGGGTATGAGGGATTTAAACCCCGCCGTACGCAACGTGTTAAGGTATTTTCCTTCTATACTTATTTTATTAAGTGTTTTAATCATAAATGGATGTTGTATCTTGTCAAATGCTTTTTCTGCATCAATTGATATAATCATATGATTTTTGTCCTTTATTTTGTTTATGTGATGTATCACATTGATGGATTTGCGGATGTTGAACTATCCTTGTGCCCCAGGGATGAACCCCACTTGGTCGTGATGAATAATCTTTTTAATGCATTGTTATATTCGATTTGCTAGAATTTTGTTTAGGATTTTTGCATCTGTATTCATCAGAGATATTGGTCTGTAGTTTTCTTTTTTTGTGTTGTCCTTACCAGGTTTTGGTATCAGGGTAATGTTGGCCTCATAAAATGAGTTAGGGAGTACTGTCTCTTCTTCAATTTTTTGGAAGAGTTTGAGCAGGATTGGTATTAGATCCTCTTTGAAGGTTTGGTAGAATTCACTAGTGAAGCCATCTGGTCCTGGACTTTTGCTTTTGGGAAGGTTTTGGATGACTGATTCAATTTCGTTACTGGTGATCGGTCTGTTTAGATTTTCCAGTTCTTCATGGTTCAGCCTTAGAAGGCTATATGTTTCTAAGAACTTGTCCATTTCTTCTAGGTTATTGAATTTGGTGGCATATAGTCCTTCATAGTATTCTTGGATGATCCTTTGTATTTCTGTGGTGTCCGTGATAACTTCCCCTTTTTCATTTCTGATTTTGTTAATTAGTGTCTTCTCTCTTTTTATCTTAGTGAGTCTAGCCAAGGGTTTGTCAATTTTGTTAATCTTTTCAAAGAACCAGCTCTTTGTCACATTAATTTTTTCTATTGTCTTTTTGTTCTCTATTTCATTTAGTTCTGCTCTGATTTTTGTTATTTCCTTTCTTCTGCTGACCTTGGGTTTCATTTGTTCTTCTTTTTCTAGTTCTTTAAGGTGTAACATGAGGTTATTTATTTGGGATTTTTCTTGTTTCTTGAGATAGGCCTGTAATGATATAAATTTCCCTCTTAAAACTGCTTTCGCTGCATCCCAAAAATTTTGGTAGGATGTATTTTCATTGTCATTTGTTTCTATGTATCTTTTGATCTCTCCTCTAGTTTTTTCTTTGACCGGTCATTTTTTAAAAGTATGTTGTTTAATTTCCATGTATTTGTGTTTTTTCCCGCTTTCTTTTTCAGTTGATATCCAGTTTCAAAGCACTGTGATCAGAGAATATGCTTGGTATGATTTCAATCTTCTTAAATTTGCTGAGGCTGATTTTATGTCCCAATATATGGTCTATCCTTGAGAATGTTCCATGTACACTAGAAAAGAATGTATAGTCTGATGTTTTAGGATGAAATGCTCTATATATGTCAATTATGTCCATTTCATCTAATGTGTCATTTATGGCTGCTATTTCGTTATTTATTTTCTGTTTGGATGATCTATCCATAGCTGTCAATGATGTATTTAAGTCCCGTAGTATAATTGTGTTTTGGTCAATTTCTCCCTTTAGTTCTGTTAGGAGTTACTTGGTATATTTTGGTGCTCCCTGATTGGGGGCATAAATATTGATGACTGTTATGTCTTCTTGTTGTATAGTCCCCTTTCCCATTAGGAAATGTCCATCTTGGTCTCTTGTTATCTTTTTCACCCTGAAGTCTGTTTCATCTGATATCATTATGGCTACACCTGATTTTCTCTGGGTACCATTTGCTTGGAGTGTCAATTTCCATGCTTTCACTTTGAGTCTATGCTTGTCCTTGTAGCTGAGATGTGTCTCTTGGAGACAGCATATGGTTGGGTTTAGTTTTTTGATCCAATCTGCTACTCTGTGACTTTTTATTGGTGAGTTCAGTCCATTTACATTTAGGGTGATTATTGATATGTGAGGATTTCCTGTCATTCTATCTTTAGTTTTCTGGTAAGGCTGTGTCTCCATTGTTTCTTTGCCTTTTTGTTGTTGTCTATTATTTCTGTGTGGTGGTATTCTATGATGTTTCCCTCTGTTTCTTCTTTTATTACAGTATATATTTCAGTTCTGGATTTTTTTTGAGTGGTTACCCTTAAGATTATGTAAAAGAAAGTTTGATATTTAGAGTATTCCATTTTCTTCAGCACGCTTACTTTCTCCATTCCCATATTCCGGTTCAGGCCTTTACTCTCCCCCTTTTTATGTTTTGGTTGCCACAAATTGTCCTTGTTGATGGTGGTCGAATAGCCTCCTTTAGCATTTCTTCTAGTGCAGGTCGTGTATTAGAAAATTCCCTCAGCTTCTATGTGTCTGGAAAGGTCTTTATTCCTCCTTCATATCTAAAGGATATCTTTGCGATATATTATTCTTGGCTCATAATTTCTCTCTTTCAATAGTTGGTTCCACTCCCTTCTGGCTTGTAGAGTTTCTGCTGAAAAATCTGATGATAATCTAATGGGCTTTCCTTTGTAGGTTATCATCTTCTTTTCCCTGGCTGCCTTGAGGATTCTTTCTTTGTCGTTGATTTTAGACAGCTTCAATACAATGTGCCTTGGAGAAGGCCTGTTGGGATTGAGGTTATTAGGTGTTCTATTTGCTTCTTGGATTTGAGGATCCAGTTCTGTCCACAAGTTTGGGAAATTCTCATCGACAATTTGTTTGAACATATTCTCTGTTCCCTTCTCTCTTTCTTCTCCTTCTGGTATGCCCATTATTCTTATATTGCTCTTTCTGATGGAGTCAGAAAGTTCTTGTAGAGTTCTTTCATTTCTTTTAAGTCTCAAGTCTCTTTCTTCTTCCATCTGTGTATTTCCAGGTTTCTATCTTTGATGTCACTGATTCTTTCCTCCATCTGGTCAACTCTACTACCTAAGCTGGTTATTTCATTCTTAATTTCTCCTATTGTGCTCTTAATCTCCAGAAATTCTATTTGGTTCTTTAAAATTTCAATCTCTTTTGTAAAATGCTCATGTTGTTTTTTGATTGTGTTTCTGAGTTCATTAAACTACCTTTCTGTGTTTTCTTGCATCTTGTTGAGTTTTTTCAGAACTGTAATCTTGAATTCTCTGTCATTTAAGTAACATATTTCCATATCTTTAAGTTCCTTTTCTGGAGACTGTTCACTTTCTTTCTGAACTGTCTTGTTGCCTTGGTTATTCACGGCAATTACTGATTTATTATTTCTCTTCCTAGACATCTACAGGAGTGGCTTCTGCAACAGGTTGATAGGAAGAGGTCTTTCTTTGTTTTCCAGTACTTGTTGGTAGAATGTTTTAATTTTCTCTCTGCAGCCTTTTTGTTCCTTTCTCACACTGTAGTGCTATGTTTTCTCTGCACTATTCCAGCTTCTCGCACAATGGGGGGATTCCCTGGGAGACAGGCTTCTCCTCTGTTAATAGTTCACCTGGGTCACAGGATTCAGTGTCCATGTGGGTATGCAGAGAGCTTTTGAAGTTTCAAAGCTCTTCCTGCACCAGATTCAGAGCCCGTATGTTTCAGCAGTTATGTTTACTCCTGCAGGGATCCACCCAGATAGGTGGGGCCAGGGGTGGGGTGAGTTGTGAGAGGTGGCCCAGAGCAATGGCAGCGACCACCACCACAGCTGGTTGTGTTTCCACAGTTCCCTCCCCTTTGCCGGAACTAGTTGGGCTGTGAATCTGTGTCTGTGGTCCACAGTTCTCAGAACAGCAAATATTCTGTTGTTTTGATCTGACACTGCTACTGTTCTGCTTCTAGCACTGGGCAGGTGGGGGCTGGCCGAGCTCTGGGGGGTAGGGTGGGGGTGGCTAGTCTCAGTGCCTAAGGCTTCCATTCTCTGCTCGGCAATGAGGGCTTAAACCGCTGTTTTCAGCCTTCTTCCCTCAGTCTTTTCTCCGAGGTCTCTGCCATGAGCGCTGGGTTCAGCCGTGTTATATGCTGCCCCCTCAGCCCTGTGGGCCATAAGCGGAGCCCTAGCAGTCCAAGTTCTTCCCTCTTCCACAGCTGCAGTAGTTCCGGGATGCAGCGAGTGCAGAGCACTGAGCTAGGTCTGCGTCCTGCACCTGCGCGGCTCCGTCTCCACGCTTCTCCCTTCCCTCCTCCCCCGCTTGCGCAATTTGCCCACCTTTAGGTGAATTCAGTAGTGGGCCTCTTTGTCTTGTCTGTTTCCTGTGCATGGAGTCCTTTGTGGAGTTATTATTGTTCAATTAGTTGTAAATTCCAGGGGAGCTTTACAGAGGTTCACCTCACACCGCCATTTTGATGACATCTGCCCATTTTTTAAGAGAGATGTTTGTTGTTGTTGCTGTTGTTGTTGAGTTATAGGATTTATTTATATAGTGGATATTAACCCCCTATCAGAAATATGATTTGCATTTTTCTCTCATTCTATGGGTTGCCTTTTCACTCTCAACTGAGTCCTTTAATGCATAGAAGCTGTTAATTTTGATGTTCATCTATTCCTTTTAAAAGGGAAAAATAAATATATGTAACATATATTTCCAGTGAAAAAATGCACTGACTACACACATACACACACATTTGTAGTTTAAGAAACACTGACTTAAGAAGCTTCAGTGTTAGTCTTTCTAAGACATTTTTGAAATACCTTTCACCACAAATTATCAATTCCCAGGACTGTATTTACCACAGGACATATGGCAATATGTATATTGCTTTTAAAGAGGAAATTCCCAACCACCTCCTCGAAGTCCTTCCTGTAGGCACAGTTGGCATCTTCACCCCTAAGCTCAAGACATTATTCTCAATTAAAATGAAAACCTACCCAGAAGGGGTATAATACTTTAACACTGTTATCAATCAGTATAAATGAGACATTGCAGAGTAAGTTTTCTACAAGGGAGAAGGAAGGAAGCAGATCATGAACAACCAAGGAATTGAAGAAGAACTAAAATATAAGGCCATCAGTATGGAAACCAATAGTAAGACCTCATACTTAGATGGTACTTACAATGTGCCAGGCATTGTTCTAGGTACTTTGCATGTGTTAACTTGAAATGGATGCAAATATTTCTCTTCTACAAATGAGAAAATGGAGACACAAGGAGTTGAAGTGACTTGCCTAAGGTTACTCAGGTAATAAGTGGCTGAGCCAGGCTTCAAAGGAATCTAGCATCAGTAAGTACTGTCATTATGTTCCTAAGATGCAGGTAAGCCCCACTTCCTGGTGTTGGTGCCCCTGTGAGGTCCCTGAGCACATTGAGCTAGGGCTGGTCTATGTGACCACGAGAATATAGCAGAAGTGATGGTGTATCACTTGTAAGATTAGGTTATAAAAGATATTATGGCTTCTCTCTTTCTCTCTCTCTCGTCACTTGCTCTGGAGGAAGCCATCTGCCAGGTCATGAGCATCCATGGACAGGGCCATATGGTAAGGAAGTAAGGCCTGCAGCCCACAGTCACCTGAATGACTTTGGAAGTAGATCTTCCAGCCGCAGGGAAGCCTTCAGATCCTTGCGGCTCTGGCTCATGAGAGACTCTGGGCCCGAACCACCCAGTTAAGCTGCTCTCAGATTCCTGACCTAAAATGCATGAAATAATAAATGTTTGTTGTTTTAAGCTACTAGATTTGGGAATAATTTGTTATGTAGCAATAGATAACTAATTACTTGATATTCTTGATCTAATTTATAATTTTGTCCAGAGTAGGGGTTTGATGACCAGGTTGAAAATGCTACACTGTTTCCCATACCTCAGTTTGATTCTCTATTAAATTAATTGCTGTGCACATTCTATCTTAAAGCAAAGCAGCTCTTCTAAAGTAAGCATTACCTTGGCAATTAGACTGAACTACAATTCTTCTGAGATGCTCAAACTATTCTTTTTCTGGGGATAAAAGTCTTTCATTTTCAAATTTGTTTTTTAAAAAATACCAAAATTCTAATTTCAACCTCTTATCCCAGAAAGCATAGCTCCCTATCTTCCTTCAAAGTAACTTATCAGAGAAATGGTTGCAAGAAATGCCATCTTGGTTAGGGAAATACGTACTAAATATGTTTTAGCGGAATGAGTGGTATTCTCATTCATTTTCTGCATAAAACACCTCAAACCTCATTATTTTAAAACTTACAGAATAGTGATTCCTAAACTTATATTTTGAAGCTTGGGAAGGAGGACATGGTGGGTCTTGACTACTTTTCAAAATGATTAAAATTTAGAATGTGCCTCTGAACTCTTACCCATCCCTTGAAACTTCTGCAAATATTTAAGTTAAAGTTAATTAAAATTCATTTCTTTTGAGAATTTTGTAACACTCATTGAGATCACTTTAAGTCATTTATAGTGCTTCTAGAGTTGAGATTTAGTTCTCTCTGAAATGATATTCTAAACACAACAGAAAGCATTCAAACCAAGATATTTAGGCTCTCCTTTAAGTAACAGTTCATCTACTGTCTTCATTTGTCTGGGGCCAGATTTCCTCTGTCATTCTATCTCTGATTATATCAGGGAGATTATCATACCATGGCCCTGATTTAAGGGCCTAGAGAATGCCTGAGTGCCCATGGCACTCTGGGTACACACAGTACTAGCTCATGTCATCCTCCCAACATCCCTGCAAGGACTTCACTTCACAAGTGAGGGAAGGGCGGCTTAGAAACATTAAACTACTGGCCCCAAATCGCAGTCAATAGGTAGAGGGAGCAGGATTTGAACTCAAAACTGCTGCCACCAAGACCATCGTGCATACTGCCTCCCACCCTGGGGTTTGAGGCAGCTCAGAATGCTCTCCCCAATACAGACCCCTAAAACCTTGGACCACCCTAAGGTAAAATATCCCTCAGTCCTCTTTACCCCCTCACTAGGCTCTTCACTCATTTTCAGAGCTTACTTTATGGCCTTCCTCCTTCCAGGTACTCAGGGCTGCCATTATCAGAGATGAAAAATAACTTTCTACATCTCACAAATATGTTTCACATGAAAGTGGGCCTCACAACACAGCCTGTTTCTCTGTGATCTGGCCCCTGCTTGCAACTTCTACCTTCATTTCTCCTCACTTCCTGCATCCACTTACACTGGCTGTATGGATCTGCCTGTAGACTTCCTCCACTGCTACATACATACACACACACACACACACACACACACACGTCAGAGACACACATATAAACAGACACCTCACATACTACACATACATCACCCCTCACATACACATACATCTCACAATACCTCATGCCAACACAAACACACACCCATCTATACCTCATATACACACACCACATACATACGCGTCAGACACATATAAACACATGCACATACCTCACATACAACACACATACATACCCATCTCACACACACATACAGATCTCATACCACACTCAAACACACACACACACCTATACTTCACCTACTATACCCACACACCCCACATATACACCTCCATGACACACACAGGAAAACATACACAAATACCACATATATTAAACAGACACACATATACCTCACATACACCTTACACCACACACACACACACACACACCTGTACCTCACATGCTACACACACTATACACTCTTCACCCACCATATGCATGCTCTTCCCCAGTGCTCTGCCCACTAACTTCCCTTTGAGATCCACCCCCTCAGGAAGGCTTTCCTGATACCATTCCCACCAGGCTAAATCAGGAGACTCTCTAGGCATCCCATATAGCTCTCCCTACCGTCCCCACCATTTTATCGTGGTCTGTGTCTGCCTTCTCCAGCAGAAGGTGGGCTCCTGGTGGCCCGATCCTGGGTTTTATTCACATATGGACCCCCCTCTCTCTTCCCCACCACCAGCCTGCACCAGGCACAGCACCCAGCACTCAGCAGAATCTCAGTACATGTTTCTGGAATGAATGCGTGAGTTCTGCTATTTCTGTGATAAAGAACCCACTGGATTAGTAAACCAGCATAGTCTACTTATTCCAGACGATCTGGGTCCAAATACTAATCATTGTAAGCTGATGTTTAACCTCTGAACCGTATGCTCCTCTGGGAAGTGAAGATGCCAATATTAACTAGCTCCTGGCTGGCCGGGAAGATTCAACAAGGTTTTCCATGTATGTCGTAGTACTATGTATATTAGTACTAAACAAATAACATTATCAATCATTACACTGGCGACGGAAAGTCCGTCTGTTAGGAAAAGCCAAACAGATATCTGGTCTATCCAGGCAAAATGCTGATCCTTCCACCCTCCTAAGCCTCTGTCGCTTATCTCCAGCAGGCAGGTGTCCCCAGCATAATGGATTCCAGAAAAGCAACTCTGAATAGTCTAACCGGCTGGGCATCTCTGCTCCTAGGTGCTGAGCCCTTAGTAAACAGAGCTGCCTTCTAGCTCAGACCCACAGAAGTGGGTTCCTGTGTGTTCCTGTTCGTAGCTATAGTTTTTGTTCTAAATCCACACCAATGCCCATTTGGAATTTCTGACAGATTGCTTCTTTCTATTAGGTGACTGTCTGAATAAATGAAAAACATTTCCCTGTGGCCTGCCTGTCACACTTTTCTTTTTTTCCTGTCCTCTAATTGGAAACACTTTCAAACCTCTCCAACTCCTATTTGCTTCATAGTGAGGTGAAGATTTGATTTCTTCCCTATTAAAATTTCCTTTTGAGTCAAAATGGTTATATGGGGAAAAATTATAGCTGAGGGAAAGGGCAAGAGCGGAAAAACATACAATTCTGTGAGTTAAAATCACAGAATAAGGTTAGTGGTTCATATCTCTTTTAGCAGCCCTCCCTATCGGTTTGCACTGACCTCCTCGTGGGACATCTGCCTCCTCAGAGACCAGCATCCAAAATTCCTGCATAGCTACTTTATCCACTACATTGCTGCACATGGGGGTGGGGGGAGGGGATGTCGTGATATTCTTGCTGAAAGGCAAAGTGGGAAAGAGGGTAGGGAGGCCAAAGTGAGCGCAGCTCCACTTTAACTTGCTGGAAATAGATCTGATTCCTCCTTTCTCTTCCTAAATATGCTGCCTTTGGCATTGCAGGCTGGCCCACCATGGACACAGCTCATTCCTGATTCAATTACATTGCTTGATATTTCATAGATTCTGAAGGATTGGTCTTAGAGAGATTAGGGGTGGGTGGGTGGAATCATTTTTGGGTGCGTCTCTTCCCACATGATCGTGTTCTATCTGGGGTTACAAAGCCACAAGGCGGAAACAGCAGGGGGTCCAGGCCGGGGATGGGGGTGAGGGGGGTGCATCCACTGGGAATTGGGGTAAGGCTCCAGCTATCTGCTTCAGGGCATGTCAGCTGAGCACCTGCTGTGGGCAGGCACTGCCCTAGGCACAGGACCTCATGTCACCATGGGAACTACTTGACAAATGAGCGGGGGTTCTGATTCTGTGGAGCATGACTTGACTTTACACAGAAAACAGAGATACCAGTAAGAAGTGGCACCTAAGCAAGGATAAGGAGGGTACCGGAAGTGTGAACAATACACACCAAACACAAATGATTCTCCTCGTCCTGGGTCCCAGCCCATGGCGCCTTGGTGTCCCCTACACTATGATTTGCCAAGGACTAGAGCAAGCAAGAGAAACAGGAGGAGGAAGAAAAGGAAACCTTGTCATGAACAATAGCTGTCACATAGCTCTTTATGATTTAAAAATGTTACTTTTAAAAATAGGTAGTTGTGAACAGGGTGCCTAATTCAACAGTAGAAAAAGTATACAGTGAAGGGTAAATCCTCACCCACTTCCATTCCCAGCCACCAGTTCCCATCCCCAGAGACAACATCTGGTACCAGCTCCTTGTCCCTCTTCCAGATGTGTTCTGTGCATAGCAAGCACTTGTATTGCTGTACTTTGTGAAGCACTTTAACAAAGTATGCTGAGCGCCAAGGATTATGTTGTGGCAAAAGTGTTATTAGGTTGGATTCTCCTAACAACCAACACCATCCCGATCTCTCAGATGAGGGTCATGAGTTATAGGTCGGTCAAGTTCACTGCCCAAGTCAGTGTGTCAGTTAAGTATCTATTAGACTCTTACATGACTGTATTAGTTTGCAAGGGCTGTCATAACAAATTGCCACAGCTGGGTGGCTTCAAACAACAGAAACTCACTCTCTCAGAGTTTAAGAGGAGGCCAGAGGTCTGAAATGAAGGTATCAACAGGGTTGGTCCTTTTGGGTCTCTCTTCTAGCTGCCGGTGGTTGCCAACAATCCCTCTCATTCCTGTGTCTAGCAGCATAATTCCAAGTCTGTGTCTGTCTTCACATGGCCTTCTTCCTAGTGTGTCTGTGCCCAAAGTTTCCTCCTTTTATAAGGACACCAACCACTGGATTTAGAGCCTAACCTAAAGCTTGTCCTGGTCACCTTCCTGTAAGTGGTCTCTTCCACACTCTTCCCTCTATTGCCTGAGCTGCGGGTGTTATTTGAGCCTAAATTCTAAGACACCTCTGAGAGTTACTCATTTTTCCCTGGGTATCTCCCATGTATACATGAGATATATATGTTAATAAACTCATTGACTTTTCTCTTGTTAATCTGTCTTTTGTTACAGGGACCCCAGCCAAGAACTTAGAAGGGTAGAGGAAGTATCATTCTCCTTCCCTACAACTTCATCTTAACTGAATTAAACACGCAAAGACCCTATGTCCAACTAAGGTCACAGTCACAGGTTCAAAGTTGACATAAGTTTTAGAGAACACTATGCAACCCAGTACAGTAACCTCAACAAGCCATTTCATCTTTTCCAGCCTTAGTTTCTTCATCCGTACCTCACAGCATTCCTGTGAGGATGGAGTGAGAAGACCACTGCACAGGGCTCAGCACCAGCTTGGCAGTCCATGAATGTAAGTTAGTTCTGTTGCCAAAATGTCTTCATCATCATTACCGTCTTTGCCGTCATCTGCCACTAGAATTACAGGAGCTGTGAGAAACAAAGAAGGACAGCACATAGTCTCCATTCTCACAGAGTTGACAGGCTAGCTGTGGACACTGCACTAACGTACCTCAAATACTAAAGTGCTGAGCTCTCTGGTACCAGTTAGAATGATGGAGGCACAGAAGGTCAGTGAGCGTGTGGTCTGAGTAAACAACACAGAAGGTGCTCAGGCAAGTGAGTTTTAAAGGATTCTCAGGAGCAACATGGATCCCCACGGGGCTGAGACCCACTGCCTCGAAGAGAGCGCCTCTTTATTCCCACACCATGAACCTGGGCAAGGGCACACAGCCACACTGTTGGTGACACCACATGTCTTATTACCGATGGAGTCTGATGCTTATGAGAGGCTTTCACGTCTTCCTTGGAAAAGTGCACCTTGGACTAAAACAACATTGTCAGTCATTTTGGTGAAAAGGCTTTGAGATTTGAGTTTTTTCATAGGAGTTCCCAGAGCAGGCAGAATCACCTGACTTCCCTTATTTACCTTAAAGTTTCAAAGAACATCAATCACACAATGCGTGGGGCTCATCCCTTCTAAATTTGCAATGCCTGTGCAGTTTAGCTATGATGTGATATCTGTAAAGCGTGTTATGAGAATGCTTCCACCACTCCTGGAAAGCCTAAGATGTTGATGAAAGTGTTAGCAGTGCAAAAGACCAAGATTGGTCTTCAAAAAAGTATATTGCTAAAACCACACATTGATTCACTCGGTGGTTCTTGAATTGACAATGCAGTTGTCACCTGCCCTGCTCCAGCCCCTACATCTTGGGAGACATCGAAAAACCAGCACACTGTCAGCCCATGGCTGTGCACTTCTCAAGTATTCTGCTGAGGCAATTTACTTTCTTTCATCTGCAGAGGGCCTTGTCTTTCATGTTAGTGTTATAAATAAGATGAATACTATCCATCAAGGAGTAGGGGCTGAAAGGCAGAATTGCTCCTCTAATAATGATTCCCTGAGCAAAATAATCTGATCTGCTTTCTTTGATATAAAATGAAAGAAAAATTGATTCATGTAAATGCATGTCCCTTTGAAGAGAACTCCAGTGCACTGAGTTGGGACAAACATGATACAGCTGGTGGTTGCCTAGCAGTGAGTTGTCAAATGTGAGTTGGCTGCTGAGATTTCATAATAAAAAAGAGGGCTGGGTTTATAGACCAAACCACCAAAACTTCCATATATCCACTATATGTTTACTGTGTAGCCTAAATTATGATCCTCCAAGCAAAGGTGAAATGTCTAATGACAATATAGCCAGAATTTTTAGAAGGGCTTGGATGTTAACTCCTTCCCACTGAATGGCCAGATCATATATCCTGATGTTCATTTTGAAAATATGGCTACTGTAATCTTTTGGTATGATGAGGAAGAATAAAGAGCTGGAGAGGAGGGAGAATGTTTCTTTAAATTCCCAGATGTAGAGGAAGCCCTTGATAATTCTTAAAGATAGATAGATACACAGACAGACAGACAGAGAGACAGACAGACAGACAGAGAGACAGACAGACAAAATAAAGGAGCTCCTCCTACCTTATCATCTCTATTCTTCTTCTACTTCCTGGTAAAAATAATAATCGCAACACTAATGATGGCGGTTGCACAATAGTAACAATGAGGATGAAAGGTAGACTTTACAGAGAGTTTAATCTGTCAGGCACTGTGCTCAGTGCTTTACAGGTATGTTTCTCATTTAACCCTGCCAACAATGTAATGAAGTCAGTAGTATGATAATTTCCATTTTACAGATTGAAAACTGAAACCCAAGGTCCCACAGCTGGAATTCAACCTCAGCAGTCAGCTCGGGGGCTTCCATCCTTCATCAGCATCCCCTGCCTTTTGCATTCTTCTCATGCTGTTCAATCTCTTAAAACCATCAGGATAGAAAAGGGTGAAATACACTCTGTGGGAGAAACCAGAAGAGGCCAGTGCACATGGAGACTCACGGAGAGGTGACTGCACCTGCAGGTGGAAGTGAAAAGATGTCCCATAGGCAGTGATGCACAGAGGATGATGATAGGCAAGAGGTGACCTTCTGGGCAGGCAGGTGATCTTAGAGTACAGGGACAGAACGCGGCAACTCCCAGAACGAGCTACTGAAGAGACTGAGAAAGGCAGGAAACACCAGAGACCTCTGTCAGCCAGCAGGAGAGGTCAGCCTCTGGGCAAAGATTCAGAAACAGTCCCTGATGTTGGGTGTGTGGAGCCACCTGGAAACCCAGCGGCTAGCTACATTTAGGGTCCAAGTCAGGCCACAGCATATAAGCATCGCTGCTGCCTCTCCTGGTTATTGGATGGGAGGTCCTCGTGTCACCCCTGAAAATGGGCTAACCAGTGCTTCCCATACTTCACCCCTGTATTCTTAGTGAATTTACAGACTCACAGGACCTACCCTCAACCTCTGAAAGAATCTCCAGGAATGCAGCCTGGGCATCTATGATTTCACGATGTCATGCAGGGTGTCATGTGGGGTCTCTGGTCCCGCTCCCCACATAAGAATGCAGGATGTGGCTAGGCCAAAAAGGAACACCCACGGAGCCATAGGTAGGGGAGTCATACCACTATACTCTCACTGGCGGCTGGGTTGGAGACACAGGAAGCAGGAGACACACGATCCTCAACCTGAGGTCCACTTGTCTCTGCCAACCAACCTCACTTGCTAGCTGCAATCCGCCGTGCTAACTGCAATCCACGCTTGCTAGCTCAGCCACCATCTTCTTGCTAGCCCCCTTTTTCTGCTAGCGTAGCCATGGCAGCTATATTAGTGGCCAATAACTCACTGGTTACAGCTGACGGCCAACTAGCCACAGCTGATGGCCATCCAATTACAGTTGATAGCCATTTACTACCTGAGCCAGCACCTTTCCATGTGAGGCCGAGAGCCTGGAAACTGCACTCCTGGCTCTGACCCCACACTCCACCACTATAGGGTTTCACCTCACAATCTATGCAACAAGCGTCTTCTGCGAGGGGCCCTGTGCAAGGAGCCTGGAGGTGAATGCAATATCCTCGACACAGCCAGGCTCTCTGGGCACAGCGAGGGTTTCTCAGGGTACCATCAGACCTTCTGGGCACAGCCAGACTTCCTGGGTTTCTTAGGGTACCACCAGTCTCCCCGGGCACAGCCAGGGCCTCTCAGGACACTGTCATTCTCACTGGACACAGACAGACTTCCTGGACACAGCCAGGGTTTCTCGGGGTACCACTAGTCCTTCTGGGTACAGCCAGACTTCCTGGGCTTCTTAGGGTACAAGTCTTCCAGGGCACAGCCAGGGCTCTCAGGGGACTGCCACTCTCTGGGCACAGCCAGACTTCCTGGACACAGCCAGAGCTCTCAGGGCACTGCTACTCTCTCTAGGCCTCTCAGGGTACTGTGCTGGAACAACAGCGGCTCACAGTCAAGGTGCTTACATATTCTCAGTGGTGGCCAGTCAAGACACAGGAAGCAAACATCCGCCAGTTCCACTACAAGGTGGTATGTTCCCAAGCAAACAGTCAAGCGGTCCATTAAATTTGGGATGGAAGGCAATTCCCCATAATCCATAGTCATTCGCGAGGACTGTGAGCCTCACAATCTGTGCCACCTCCTCAGGGCAAGGACTCCAAGTCCTCCCCAACCTGGGGGTGAGGGCCTCAGCAAGCACTTCTCAGCCCACAGGGCCGCAATGACCTTCGCTTTCTCTGGCCTATGCTGGTTGGGGAACCATCCACGTCTTCCCACCCCTCCATGGGAGTCCAGCTCTCCAGCAGCTGCTCCTCCTGGTCTTCCTGAGACTGAGTGTTCATACGCACAAACTGCTCCACCGCCCTTCGGAGAGCTTTGGCCAGCACCGTACCCTGCTCGCTGCGCCATTTGTCATGCAGGGGTGTCTGGCGGGGCCTCTGGTCCCACTCCCCACATAAGAATGCAGGACATGGTGAGGCTAAAAAGGAACACCCACGGAGCCATAGGTAGGGGAGTCATACCACTATATTTTCACTGGTGGCTGGGTTGGAGATAGGAAGCAGGAGCCACACGATCCACAACCTGCTTTTCTCTGCCAACCAACCCCTCTTGCTAACTGCAATCCACTCTTGCTAGCTCAGCCACAATCTTCTTGCTAGCCCCCATCTTCTGCTAGCATAGCCACAGCAGTTATATTAGTGGCCAATGGCTCACTGGTTACAGCTGACGACCAAATAGCCACAGCTGATGGCCATCCAATTACAGTTGATGGCCATTTACTACCCGAGTGAGCACCTTTCCACGTGAGGGCGAGAGCCTGGAAACTGCACTCCTGGCTCTGTCCCCACACACGAGTACCCAGGTGATTCTGTGATGAAGGAAGTTTGGAAAAACACTAAAGGAGGTTATTCCCAAGCCTAGGGTTCAAACCTGCAAGTAGGGATTAAGAAGGTTTAGCTGTGACAAGAGAAGAGCTGTGGAAGCAGGGAGCCAGGCAGGAAATCAGGAATATCGTTCAAAGATTTTAGGGTCATGAAGTGTCCCAGTTTGCCTGAAACTGAGAGGATTCCTGGCTCATGGGACTTTCAGTTTTAAAATTGGGGCAGTTCCAGGAAAACCCTCTTTCTATTATGAAACCACATCCATTTTTGCTATAAGCCTCACATGACCCCAGAACTCTAAAAACTATTTTCCTTTTCCTATAGAATCCAGCTTCCCTGGGCTTTAAAAGAAAAGCCTTGCTGAACAAAGTATTGCATATTAAATTGTGTATGACTGATAGCTCCACTGGCCTCCCAGAGGTATTTAGAGTTGTTGTTTTTTAAAAAAGGGAATATAATTTGTTTTGCCTCCTGCATTTCCTTTGCAGCTGAAATTACAGAGTATCTTCAAAAATCAACAGTAAAACTTATAGCTGTATTTCAGAAAAGTGATACAAGTACCTAATTTGCAATTTCTTTTAAGTTTGCTAGAGAAAATAAAAATTTACACTTACTCTCAAAACTGTGCTTTCCAGTAGTCAAACTTAGATATGAATTTTTATTCTCCTTTCAAAACAACTTTTATTTCTGTTTAATATCCTTTCCTTAAATTCAGTACTATGACTTTAGAAAAAAATGTTTACGCACATATCTGAAATCATTTGCTTGGGGCTCGCTAAGACAAGTTAGAAAAGCAAGATGGATAATTAATCCAAATATTGTATATAGAGTTAATCCAAATTCCAGAGGAGAGTGGGACTTTTTAAAAAAAGAAAAGAAAAAATTATAATAAAATATACACAGAAGTAATGGAATGACCCAAGCTTCTGAGTTGATGTTAGCTGGGGCACTTGCCTCATAGCAGGCTGATGAAAGACATCTCGAACATGACTTTTCCCTAAAGCCACCAAGTCCACAGTTGAATGGAAAGATAAGTTGACTGGGAAAGGATCCTGACTCTGGAGCCCTGAGTCCAGTTAAAAGAGAAACAGAGTTTTTGTCGCTTTCTATCGATATCGCTGAAGCTTAATGCGGGGTGAAATGAGGCTGGTAGCTCCAGAGGGGAGGCAGTCATAGCACAGCGGTTTCCTTGCACAGGCTCTACCTTCATGCTACCTGGGTTCAAACCCCAGCTCTGCCTGGTGTTAGCTGCGTGATCTTGGACAAATTACTCAACCTTTCTTTGCTCAAAATAGTCATAGCATCTACCTTACAAGGTTGTTGTGAGGAGAATTCATGAGTTACTATGTATACAACACTTAGAACAGGGTCTGTCACGTAATCAGTGCTTATATTAAGGATAATGGTAGCAAGTAGTAAATAAGCCATAAGATCTAATGCACAGTATAATGAATATAGAAAATAATATTGTACTATAATTATGCAATGTGATATATATCACTACATTAGCAATCACATTGCAATATATAAATGTATCAAAGTAACACGCTGTATACCTTGAACTTACACAATGTTACATGCCAGATTTATTAAATAAAAAAAATCTAATGGTAGAAATCCTCACATCTATGTCTTGCGCATGTTGGTTCATTTTAAAAATTGCTCTGCAGCAGAAGGTGCACGACAGGGCCAAATGCAGTCTGCCAAGTTGTTCTGGTGGGTACCCAAGATGGCTGTTGTCTGAATTAATTGGCAAATTTTTAAAAACTGGAAACTATCACATAAAAATCGACATGCCCAGCTGGTTTTTGAAAAGTTGGAAGATCTGGCCACCCCGGGCTCACATTCTGCATGGCCACTGGCAGCTGAAGCTGAGTGGGGTCAGCTATTAAATGGAACATATGCTCCCTGATTTGTCACAGACCCCACTCAGCCTGCTTCCCCATAGCCAACGGGATCCACGATACTTAGTTTAAGGCAGGGATCAGTAAACCATGGTCCATGGACCAAATCCAACCCACCTCCTGATTTTGTAAATAAAGTTTTATTGGCATATAGCCACACTCATCCATTTTCATATTGCCTGTGGCTGCTTTCCCACGATAACAGCAGAGCTGAGTAGTTGCAACAGAGACTGCAGGGCTCGCAAAACCTAAAATATTTACTCTGACTCTTTTTGGAAAGTTTGCCAAATCTTGTTTCTGAGGTATATCTTTCAATAGAGAGTTTGCTTAAAGATAGCTTATTTTTGTATTTCAGACAATAGATAAGTTGTTGAAAATTTGAAAATGTATTATTACTGTGCAGAGAGAGAGTAAATTTATCAGAGAGCCATTATCTTGAATCACAGAAAAACTGAAACACTTAGGAGCTTGATCCAACTGTTTATAGTTCTCTCTCTCTCTCCCTGGTGGCAATGTGCCTAAATTGCAAGAACAATTCTAACTACAAGTTGAAGATTAGACAGTACAATCTTCATGACACCATCTTTAAAAACACATACTATTACATTTTGTTATTAATTATACAAATCTTCTTAGAGCACCAAATGAAATGGCCATTTCCTCTTACTACATCTTGAATAGCTTGAATCTTCTTGCTTCTTCACTACAAAAATAAAACTGGGCAGAAGTGTAAAAATCAGTTTGTGTATCATAATCATTAGGAAAAATATGTAAAAATCATAATAGTAATGGATCAACACTTCTGCCCTCATCAAGTTTATTTTTTAAATACATAGAATACCATTATTTCACTAAATCACTTTGACATATATAGTAAAGTCCTCACTTGACGTCATCCATAGGTTCTTGGAAACTTTATCTATAAGCGAAACGATGTATAAGGAAACCAATTTTACCACAGGCTAATTGATAGAAACAAGAGTTAAGTCCCTATGGCATATTCCTGGTCACGAAAATATTACCAAACTTCTAAACAAAGACCCAAAATACTTCATTTTAAACATTGAAATAAATGTGAGCTATACTTTCATTTAAGAAAGATTAATAAAAACAAGTAAGATAATTATTTTCCAACCCCTTTCTTCCAGTTCAGGTTCACGGGTAGCTAGAGCCTATCCTGGTAGCTCAAGGTACAAGTGGGACCCAAGCCTGGGTAGGGCACCTTTCCATTTCAGGGGCACTCAGACCGGGATGATTTAGACACACCAATTCACCTCATGCACACATCTCTGGGATGTGGGAGGAAACTGGAGTATCCGAGAAAACTCATGCAGACATGGCAAGAACATGCAAACTCCACACAGACAGTGGCCCCAGCTGGGAACTGATTATTTTTTTTCTTATCAACATTATTATGAAACAACATTGAAGGATAAGACATTATTTGAGGACATGCTTTACATAATAACATGTTTTATGTATTATTTATGCAACTGTTATTAATTCTGCTATAAATTCCTACAGTGTACACTCCCTCATAAGTGAAGATTAAATGAAATAATAGGTAAAATACTTAGGACAGCCTGGCATGTAGGAAATGTTCAGTAAAGTCTAACTATTATTATTTTTACTTCTCTTTGTTTTCACACCTGTATTTTAATTTATGACAACCATATTATTAACAGTATTATTAATACCATACTACTATGATAACTCCATTTTACAAATAAAGAAACTGAAGGTCAGAGAAATTAAGTAACTTGGGATATTAAGAAATTTAACCTGAAAGCTCATGATTCTAAATTCAGTGGGTTTTATTTAGTTTTTTTTGTTTGCTCATTTGTTTTTTCACTTAGCACACTAGTAGTTACCTGAAACCACATCTTAGATTTCCAAATCTATAAGGACTACCTAAATTTCATTTTCTTTTTTTATTTAAATTTTTTTTATTATTTTTCTGTTACAGTTGATACACAATATTATAATATTTTCAGGTCTATAACATAGTAATTAGACACTTATATAACTTACGAAACGATCAACCCAATAAATCTAATACCCAATTGATATCACACATGGTTTTCGAAGGGGAGTATTTCCCAGAGTAGTCAACACTCTGAATTCAATAGTTGGTTCATAAGCCAATTGTGTTGTATATCCCCAAAAACCCATTTGACAAGCCAACTCTTTACTGTCTTTCATTATAACCTGTGTTTGTCCACTTGGAACTAAATTGCCACATGACGTGATAATTAAAACTTCACATCAGCAGCCTTCTGCAATATACATAAGCCAAACTTATTTGTGTACAATTAAGCCAATCACAGGCATATTAGAAACATGTGTTAACCAATTAGAATTGTGTATTGACAAGCCTGATCTCTAGCATTTGTCTTATTCTAGACAGGAGGAGAGATATTTCATAAATTCATAACAGTTTTCAAGTGGCCCAGATAAGCCCCCAGAAACTCTTTTCAGTCTCACTTCTGCTCTTTGTTTTAGGACTGTCATTTACACCTTTGGTTACTAATATTAGCTACACATTGAAATCACCTAGAGAACTTTTAAAATATTAATGTCCAGCTTTAATGAGTCTGGGTGCAGCCTGGGCATCAACATTTTTTAAGCTCCTCTGGTGATTCTAATTGCAACAAAATTTGAGAACCACTGATCTATACCACTGTCAAATGAACCTGGTTGTTTAGTTGGTCATAGTTTCATTCTGCTATATATATAGTGCATCTTGACCCCAAAAGATTTACAAAATACCTGAAAAAATTTCCAGAACTGTAAGCTCTATTGTATACTGAGTCACATACAGGGAGCTATGTATTTCCAGAATATCTATGCTTTGGTATATTTTGGAGTGTTCCATAATTATACAAACCAGTAATGGGTAAAGAATTGTTCCTCTATTCATTAATAGGGGTTATAAGAAAGAAAGAGGTTCAGAACCACAGAAATAAATAAAATTAAACAGTTCTTTACTGTGAGATTTCTCAGAAACTTTGGTATCGTAATCTGCATATAAATCTTCAAGAGCATTTCCCAAGCTCATTGGATCCCGGAATCCTCCCATCACCCCCTTATCATCCCAGAGCCTCATAACATCTTCCAGAACATTCTGCTGAATACTTTGAGAAACACTGATTCAAAGGGTTTGTGTTCTGGCAAAAGGAAAAGGATGGGGTGGGGGGTGGTCCTGAAGGAAGCAAAAGGCACAGAGCTGGCACTCACAAGGACCTGATTCTGAGTTGGAAACAAGGGCCCCGCCTTGTAGGTAGTTGACTGTGGAAGTTGATAGGTCTTTTGTTACTGTTGCCTATCTAGGCTGACAGTAAGGCGCTGGGTTATTCAGTTCTGCCTGTAGCTGGGTGAGCAATGTCTTTGTCTCCCAACCCTGTGGGTCATAAAGAAGTTCCTACATAACTTAGTGGCACAGGACGTTTTGTCCCCATGAAGAGAGCGTGAGGATAAATGCCACTGTTTGGAGCTCTTCCTTGGCCAGGACAGAAAGGAAAGCAGAGGGAGATAAAGAATGCAGACCCAAAAAAACGCTCTTCTGACTCCTACCAAATTCTGGCAGCATTAGCCTGGGCCAACTTTCTCATCTATAAAATGAGGATATATAACACCTGAGCATTCTTGTGGATATTAAAAATGGCCACATAAGTGAAAAGGCTATATGAACTATAATGACCCATGCAAATGTTGGAAATTATTTTTATTATGGTCATTATCATCAATAGGATTCTCTCATTGAGTCCATCTGAGTAAGCACCCAAGGGAAACTTTATTTGAGAATCCATAACCATGCAAACATTTTTCACTAGTTTTCCCCAAATGGTGCAACACAGGAGTTGTGGTGGGTGGATTGACTGAACAAAGTGAGAGCTCCTAAAGTCGTTAGAAGTATTCTGTTTCACTTGTTCTCCTCTGAGACCTTGAAAGTGAGCTGAAAGTTCACATCATTTCACTGTTTAATAGTCCGTTGTCTCCTACCATCATTTCAAATGCATCTTATTGACAGATGGTTCCTTTGGGAGAGCACCTTAATGATTAATTGAGTAGAAAACACCACTCATCTTTCTACAGTTCGTGCTTGTTTAGTAAGGCTAAATTGAAGCAACACACATGAGTTGACAGAATACGAACGGCAGTTTATTTCCCTTCAGATTTTTCTCATCATCTCAGTTCTATTTTTGCAGACATGACTGTGAACACATCTGGGAGATGGTTTCCAGCCACCTTCACCAGACCTCTGTAGTCCTGTGGCTACTCTGATGCTACAGTGTAGCTACACTTTAAGTCATGGTTCTTTCCATGAATAATCCTTCTTGACTGACAGTTTCCCATCCAATTCCATTTGCCAGTATAAGCCAATTCCTTATTCTCTAATTGGCACTGTAAAGTCTGTTTTCCTTCTATTGTGCAATGTTGTATTAGATGTGTTTGTTTTGCTTCCCCTCTCAGTGGCTTCCCTCCCTTCCCCTCCACCCATCCTGTGTGGAAATCCTCCCTTTCTTTGTTTGGTGCCACTTTCAGCCCACTTGATGCCTGGCCCTGGACAACGTTCTTTCTTTGGCCACCCCCATCGAGACAGCTCCTGGGAGATTTGATTTCTGCTTAGACCACCCCATGCGGTGTTTGGTCTAACATGCCTCAGCTTGCTTGAAGAGCTAGAGACACACATATGCCTTGAATGGCTTTCCTCCTAATACACGAGAGAATGACATCTTTCTGCTTGATAAATACAACCATCCAGAGTACCCCTGACTCTTAAGCTTATTATAATAAGCAGAATAGCAACAAACTTCCTTGTGAGTGTGTGTGCTTGTGTTTCATAGGTGTCATCACATTAAACCTCTCACCGCTCCATCTCTGACAAGGGTCACTAAGCAAGAAGTGGGTGGTTGAGCAAGCTTCTCATCATTCAGTCAACAAGAAGCAGGCAAAGCTTAAGTTGCATTTTCAGTGAAGTGTCGAGTCACTGACAGCCTCGGAGTTAAGAGAAACTAGTTGCTTTGAGGACTTCAGGTAGTGTCTTCAACCCATAAGCACTATAAAATGTAAGGGAATCTATTATAAAATGTAAACGTCCACATTATAGCTTGGCATATCCTATAAATTAGGCATAAATATGCACACAGAGCCAAGTAAGTGCACCCTGCTCAGGGAACCCCTCTCTTCCCACCTTCCACCCCAATATCTCCATTGATTCTCTCCTTCCCCTCATTGAAGTCTCTACTCAAATGTCATCTTATCAAGGAGATCTCATCAGAACTCTGCTTTTAAGGAAACATCCAGACTTGTCACTTCTCGTCCTCTTATCTTGGATTTCCCATTTAGCACTTACGACATATCTTTGCCAGTACGTATGCTCTCGTTAGAGTGTTAAGTTCCACGAAGCAGGGATTTTTTTTTTCTCCTTTAAATTGGGGAATATTGGGGAACAGTGTGTTCTTCCAGGATGTCAAGTTGTTGTTTTTCAAATCTAGTTGTGGGAGGCTCCAAGTCAAGTCGTTGTTTTCAATCACTGGCCCATGTGGGAATTGAACCTACAACCTTGTTGTTAAGAGCTCATGCTCTAACCAACTGAGCCATCCGGCCACCCCTTGTCTGTTGTATTCACATAGGAAAGTGCCTAGCATACAGTGGGCATTCATATATCTGTCAGATGAATAACTCAATCAATGAATGACTGCATAAAAATTTTAAAAGGGGGAAAAGATCAATAATATTGTGATAGCGTGGTATAGTATCAGATGGTTGCTGGACTTTTCAAGGTGATCACTTCTTTAGAAAAGGGAACATAATCAATAATGTAGTAATAACTATAGAGCTAGGTGTGGGTACTGTTGAATAACTATGATGTACACCTGACACTAAAATAATATTGTATGTTACCTATATGTTAATAAAAATCTTTAAAAAAAAAAAAAAGAATTACTAAAACCAAAGTGATTTTCTCTCGTTTTCTCTACTACTTTTAGCAAATATTTAACACCATGTAAAAAGTAGTGAAGATTGTAATTCAAAAACAATACAAATGATTTTTTAAATAGTAGATCAGGGCAAATTTAAAGAATAAGGAAAATACTTTTAAATGGCTTTGTGCTATTTCTTTAGTTACACTGTTGTCTGAGATGCAGTGTGATGTGGGGGAAAAAGCTCCAGTTTGGGTTTGGGGAGACAAACGCATGGATTCCAAGGCTAGCTTTATCACGTCCGTGTTCAGCAGCTTTGATTTAATCCCTTACCTACTGAACCTCGGCGTCCTCATCTGCAAATGGAAATAACTATTCTTGCCTTTGCAGAATTATGATGAAGATCAGGGAGAAAATCTACAGTGTGTCTGGCACATGGTTAGCCCTCATTAAAATAGAGTTACTAGTATTATCTTGATCAAATTCCGTGAGTGATATGTCTCCTAATTAATTCAAGTAGGTGGTAGCATTTAATTTGTAAAATCAGCTTCAAGAATGACATTACTAGCTTTGGACAGTAACTGAATGTGCTTATTACCGTAGAAGAGTAAGTTCATTCACTTTGCAATTACAGCGTTAAGGTAGACCACTGATAAGTCAGGAACTGTTCAATCTTGTTGATAACGTGATTTGAAAATTAAAGTGAACAATAGTAACAGAGAGAGAGAGAGAGAGAGAGAGAGAAGAAATATGCCCCAGCGGTCTAGCCTCACAAAAGGAGCCAGAGAAGGAGGCTTAAGCTATAGAAACATATCCTTGGCCTTGGAAAAGTGACCCAAGGTACAGTGTGAACTGATGGTAAGTTCTTAATAACTTGTCCACTCTCTTGGAGCCTTTTTTTTTTTTTTTAAGTATTCCCCTTTCTGGATATGATTAAATTCAGTTGTAAAATACTGTTAAGTGCCGACAACTGATCAGGCCCTATGCTTGGCCCTGGGATATGGTTATGCGTAAGTCAGACCCACACCTCTGCCCCCAAGATGAAAAATATAGTAGGAAATAGGACAAGTACAGAGGCCATTACCACCCAGTGAGATAAAAGCAATGATGGACAGGAAAGCAGCACATGGTTCAGTGTTGGCAGCCATCTGGTTCTTAAGGTAGATTGGTAGGTGCATAGGTATTTTTATATTTATGCCTCATAAAGATAAATACATGTTACATGTATCATTTATTATTTTGTATGTACCAAATGTTACATAATTTAAAAGGTGAAGTACAGGGGGCTGTAAAAACAGCCAGAGGGGTCCCCATTATAATTTAGTGAGTGCTACATCTAAGATGAAACCAGAATGATGAGTAGGAAGGAGCCAGAGCAGGAGAGAAGGAAGGACAGAGTGTCCTCAGGCAGGAGGAACACAGACAAGTGGCCTAGGTGGAGGTGAGGGTGACAGAGTTGTCTGGCATGGATGAATCATGGACTGTGACAGTGGACCCTGAGCGGAGGCCCAAACACTAAGGACTTTGAGAGCCAGTCAAGGAAATAGAACTTTATCCCAAAAACAATGAGAAGTCATGGGAAAGTTTTATACAGTTGAGGTATGGAATCAGATTCACATTTGAGAAAGATCACTCAGCTACAGGGTGAGTAGTAAATTGCAGAGAGTAAGGCTGCAAGTAAGAAAATTACTCGAGACACATTTGTTTACTTATACATTTTGCAAAGATCAGAAAGTTTGAAAATGTACAACACTGGTAAGTGTGCAGAGAGGCAGAGACTATAAATCAACATGCTCCCTTTAAAGGGCAATCTGTCAATATCTATCAAAATAAAAAATTCACATACCTTTGATCTAACAGTTCCACTGCTAGGAATATATCTGGCAAAATCAACTTTCACACCTGATAAGAGATGGATGTATGAGATAGTCACTGCAGTCCCCATAACACAAAGCTTTAAAAAATGAGTGAGATCACTCTGTGTAAGCTTCAAAAGAGTTCTTAGCTATGTTGTTAAGTGAATACGAGTAAAGCAAGATCCCAAATAGTGGGTATAGTATTCTCCTGTGTGTAAAAATAATACATACGTGTTCACTGATACACGTATATTTTTGTTGATACATAGAAACATATTTTGAAGTTTATATTGGTTACCTCTGAAAAGAAAGCCTAAAGATTTGGGGGAGGAGAAAGCTTATTTTTAATTGGATATAATTTTTTTTTTATTGTGGTAAGAACACTTAACATGAGATCTACCCTCTCCAACTTTTAAGTGTACGGTACAGTATTGTTGACTGTAGGTACAATGCTATATAGCAGATGTCTAGAATTAATGCATCTGACTTAACTGAAACTTTACGTCCACTGATTAGCATTTAATTAAAACATACCTATGATGAAAAGATATCATCATATAAAATCATATGGAAGTCTGTATGTATATCAGGTTTTAATTAAACATTATGGGGATTTTGTGTATGTGTGTTTAAGATGGATTTTCCAATACCTGGCAAAATATGACATAATCTTTCATCCCTTAGCTGAGACCTAGTCAATCCTTTCTACGCCCAGAGGTCTAGTAATAGGGTGTTTCCAAGGTGGTCTGCATGCTTCATTGTTTTCTGTGGTAAGAAGAGAAGAAAGAAAATACAGGTAACCGCCATATAACACGGCACTTCTATAACACGGTTTCACTCTAACACGGTTTGAGAATTAGAGAAATCCCCAGATAACATGGAGCGTAATAAGAACTTTTAAGAGCAAAAGATATCTCATTCAAAATTGCTTTAATAAAGATATTTGTCTTAATTATAAAAACATAATAATATGTTTTTTAATTTTTGGAACCTAACCCCCTTTTTTGTACTAGTTCTTTGTTTCATATAACACGGATTCACCTAACATGGCAATTTTTAGGAACCTCACAACCGTGTTATACAGGGGTTACCTGTATAGCTTATGGCCTATAGAAGGCCCTTTTGGAAGCCTGATCCATAGGAAGTGTCTAGCCTGCTTTGGAAACTTAGAATAATAAGGAATCTAATGATAAGACTTGTACTGTTTCATCGCTGCATTCCAAAAAATATCTTGGGTCAGTTTTCACACCCTATCCGATTGTCTCCTGCTCATCTGATGCTTGCTCCAGGCAGCTGCTGAAGCCCTCTCCCCTGGATGGGCAGCCTGAAGAGGGTGTCCTGTGAGCCAAAGGCCACCCCAGCCCACCTTTGTCCTCCCACTGTGGACCTGCCCTCCCCGCTGCATCCTTAGCCGAAGTAGCACACCTTCATGAATAGTCAATAATGCTCAGAGGGTGGAAACTGGGCCTGGAGAAGACAGTCTTTCCCAGCACACACACACACACACACACACACACACACACACACACACACACAAAGTGTGCCTCAAAGACTGTGCCTTTTCACTAGACTCAGAGACAAGGCATTACTCCCAAGGGTTCCGAAAATTTCTCCCAGCAGGTGCACTCAGACTCATGCTGGGAAAATAATTTTCCTGAAGGTGAGGCAGGGGCTGCAGTCCAGCCCATCCACTTACCTCCCTGCTCCCACTCTGTCAGCCTATTTATAAAGAGCTCTTCATTTATAATTTGATGTTTACTTCAAAATACTCTGGGGAACTTCTTTTCCATCTTCCAGCCTCCAAGACCCTGAATAATTGATTTTAAAAGTAGCTCACGGCATAGTTGCTCTATGAGCAGTGGTAGGGGAAAAGAGTGTCATTTAGAAAGGCAGTTTAAAGAGGGCAGAAAGACAGATGAACAATCTTTTTTATGTTCTAAAAACCTCACGCAAATGTATATATACATGAAGTAGCTAATAACGAGCTGGTAAATTTGTCTTGGCATCAAGGGAGATCCAGCTCAGTGTCAGAACAGGCAAGTGGTGAGATGGAAGACTGCCACCAGGCCCCTTCTCCCACCATTCCTTTCATTTAGAAGTGTTTCTTTTGGAGTGACGTCATAGGAATGGCGGCAGCGGGATGGAATTTTTGAGTTCTCCTCCGGATCTTATCACAAACGGGACATATAACCCATCAAAGGACTCTCTGCTCATCATGCCGAACAGCTAAGAGACTCGTGCAAAGATTACTTGCAGGTGGGCAACTTGGGCGAGCAGGGGAAGAGGGAGGGGAGCGGAGTAGAGACGCGGCCTGCATTTGCGGTTGTGGGGACGCAAGGGATCCCAGGATGGAACAGAGAACACAAGCGCCAGGAGGTGGGCTCTTTCCCTGCGTCCCACAGCTGATCTCTCCCGCGGAGGGGGCAGCATATCCAGCATTTGAGGCAATAACCTCAGTGAGACCTCCAGTTGGGCCCTAGGCAGCACAAAGGACACAAACTGCATACCTGGACCCCTCCCCCAGCTCTTCCAATCTCACCCCTGCCCTTCCAGAGACTTAAACTGGCCCCTGAACTGAGGAGTAGTGTCACATTGCAGAGGAGCCTTAGTGCTCAGGCTCTGGGAATACTGGTGGGCAGCTCTGACCCAGGTAAGAGGCTGGGAAGAGTGTGATTTTTGCTGGGCTAGGAGAGAAGAGACTCCTCCACCCTCAGCCACCACCTTTTCTGGCCTGCGGGAAGAGTGTGACATGGCTGGGCTGGGAGAGAGAAGGCCCCTCCATCCCCAACCCCCACCCTTTCTGGCCTGCCTAGGGCAGGGCAATTACAACTGCTGAGGCACTCCCAGGGATCAGCAGTAAGTGGCAGATGCAGCTCTGGGCTTTCAGCAGCTCAGAAATCTCCCGCCCGCCACACACACACACACACACACACACACACACACACACACACGGAAGAAGTGCCCTAAGGCTCAGGAGAACTGGACACAGGGCTGGTGGTGCTACTCTCAGTGCGCATATGTGCAGGCAAGGGCAGAAACTGCACTGACTTTGTAAAAACTACCATCCAGACCCCTCAGTCCCATGCATCTAAATCTGCAGTCTCAACATCACTCTGGGCACCAGGTGACCGGCTCTGCCTGCACAATACACAGGGGACTCTTTGGTACAACAGAGGACAACCTGGAGATTACTTGGTGGGCTTAAGCCAAGACTGGCGCTGCTTTTTGTTTTGTTTTGTTTTGTTTTTATATCTTTGATATCTTTTCCTGTGTTGAGTGGGGGTTGTTGGTTGTTTTTACATGTGAATGTATTTGATTTTTTCTTTGTTGTTCTTGTTGTGCTTGGTGATTTGCTTTGTTCTGAAATTGCCCTACCACGGCCCAGCTTAAGAGGCACAAGATTCTACACACCCAGAGGCTAACTCCAGACCAAACCAGAGTACTACCGGGTTTGACCTACAAGTGACACACCCAGAGGGAATTCTCTACAGGCACAAGAGCCCCTAGAGGCCAAACCACATTTAAGCGGTCAACCCTCACGCAGCAGAACACCCTGCGGTGGGCAGAGCCAAGTCTCACAATTAGTCAGCCTAGAAGTTAACCCCACCTACTCACAAGCAAAAAGCAATTAAAGATCTTCTTTAACAGGACAATATACACAACACAAGAGTCACCTTTGGAGCACACGCAGAGGAGAAGAACAGTAGTGCAAGTCAAATATAAAGGACACATACTACATAAGATAACCCAGCAAGAACTAAGAACTCTAGGGACTCTACCTAATACATCAAAGCAAACACAGAGAGTCAGCCAGAATGGGGAAACAAAGAAACATGTCCCAAATAAAAGAACAGAAGAAACCTCCAGAAATGGAACCAAATGAAACAGAGGTAACCAACCTATCAGAGACAGAGTTCAGAACACTGATGATAAGAATGTTTAAGGAGCTTAGAGACGACATAAAGAAGGATGTAGAAATCATAATGAACAACCAGTTAGAACTAAAGAACACAATTACTGAAATAAAGGACTCACTTGAAGGAATTAACAGCAGGTTAGATGAAGCAGAGGATCGAATCAGCGACTTAGAAGACAAGTTAGCAGACATCACCCAAACAGAACAACAAAAAGGAAAAACAATAAAAAACAATGAAGATGGTTTAAGAGACCTCTGGGATAACATCAAGCGCAACAACATGCGCATCATAGGAATACCAGAAGGTGAAGAGAGGAAGCAAGGGATTGAGAACATATTTGAAGTAATAATGTCCGAAAACTTCCCTAACCTGATGAAGGAAACCAACATACAAGCCCAGGAAGTGCAGAGAGTTCCAACCAGGATAAATCCAAACAGGTCCACACCAAGACACATTATAGTTAAAATGGCAAAGGTTAAAGACAAAGAGAGAATCCTAAAAGCAGCAAGAGAAAGACAGACGGTTACATACAAGGGAACTCCCATAAGACTATCAAATGACTTTTCTACAGAAACATTGAAGGCCAGGAGGGAGAGGCAGGAGATACTCAAAGTGATGGAAAACAAAGGCCTACAACCTAGATTGCTTTATTCAGCAAGGCTATCATTTAAAGTTGATGGAGAGATACAGAGCTTCCCAGAAAAGAATAAGCTAAAGGAATTTATTACCACCAAGCCAGCATTGCAAGAAATACTCAAAGGATTTCTGCAAATGGAAGAAAGATGAAAACAATCTAACTACAAATATAAAAATGGCAATAACTATGTACCTGTCAATAATCATTTTAAATGTAAACGGATTAAATGCTCCAATCAAGAGACATAGGGTGGCTGACTGGATAAGAAAGCAAGACCCTTGTATATGCTGTATACAAGAGACTCACCTCAGATCAAAAGACACACACAGGCTGAAAGTGAAGGGTTGGAGTAAGATATTTCATGCAAATGGAAATGAGAAAAAAGCTGGAGTTGCAATACTTATATCTGACAAAACAGACTTTAAAATGAAGAACATATTAAAAGACAAAGATGGGCACTATATAATAATAAAGGGATTGATCCAACAAGAGGACATAACCCTAGTAAACATCTATGCACCCAACATCGGAGCACCTAAATATATAAAGTAGATATTGACTGACATAAAGACAGAGATCAACAGTAACACTATCATAGTAGGAGACTTCAACACACCTCTGACAACAAGGGACAGGTCTTCCAGACAGAAAATCAATATGGAAACAATGGCCTTAAATGACACATTGGACCACTTGGATTTAATTGATATTTTCAGAGCATTTCACCCCAATGCTGCAAAATACACGTTCTTCTCAAGTGTACATGGACCATTTTCCAAGATAGACCAAATGTTGGACCACAAAACAAGTCTTGATAAATTTAAGAAAATTGAAATCATACCAATTGTCTTCTCTGACCACAGTGCTATGAAATTAGAAATGAACTACAGGAAAAAAACTAGAAGACACACCAATTCATGGAGGCTGAATAACATGTTACTAAATAATGAATGGGTCAAGCAGGAGATCAAGGAAGAAATCAAAAGATATCTCGAGACAAATGAAAATGAAAACACAACGACCCAAAATCTATGGGATGCCGCGAAAGCAGTCCTAAGAGGGAAATTCATAGCATTGCAGGCCTACCTAAACAAACAAGAAACATCACTAATCAACAGTTTATCTTCACACTTAAGGGATCTGGAAAAAGAATAGCAAAATAAGCCCAAAGGGAGTACAAGGAAGGACATAATAAAGATCAGAGCGGAAATAAATGAAATAGAAACCAGAAACAGAGTACAAAAGATCAATGAATCCAAGAGTTGGTTCTTAGAGAAGATAAACAAAATTGACAAACCTTTAGCCAGACTCATTAAAAAAAAGAGAGAGGAGAGACTTCCGGAAAAATGGCGGCGTGAGGTGAGCCTCTGTAAAGCTCCCCTGGAATTTACAAAGAATCGAACAACAAAAACTCCACAAAGGACTCCCTGCACAGCAGACAGGCAAGACGAAGAGGCCCACTACCGACTGAAATCACCTACAGGTGGGAGATTCGCGGGAGTGGAGGGAGGAGGAAAGGGAGAAGTCTGCGGAATGGAGCCGCGCGGGCGCAGGACACAGACCTAGCTCAGTGCTCCGGGCTCGCTGCTTCCCGGAACTACCGCAGCTGCGGGAGAGGGAAGAACTCGGACTGCTAGGGCTCCACCTGGGCTCCACAGGGCTGAGGGGACAGCATATAACACGGCTGAACCCAACGCTCACGGCAGAGACCTCAGAGAAAAGACTGAGGGAAAAAGGCTGAAAACGGTGGTTTAAGCCCGCACTGCCAAGCAGAGAACGGAGCCTTAGGCACTGAGACTAGCCGCCCCCTCCCTCCCCTCCCAGAGCTCACCCCGCCCCCACCTGCCCGGTGCTAGAAGCGAAACAGTAGCAGTGTCAGATCAAAACAACAGAAAATTTGCTGTTTTGAAAACTGTGGACCACAAACACAAATTCACAGCCCAACTAGTTCCAGCAAAGGGGAGAGAGCTGTAGAAGCAGGACTGGCTGTGGTGGTGGTCGCCGCCATTGCTCTGGGCCACCTCTCACAACTCACCCGGTGCCTGACCCCACCTATCTGGGCGGATCCCTGCAGGAGTAAACAGAACTGCAGAAACATTCGGGCTCTGAACCAGAAGCTGGAAGAACTTTGGAACATCAAAAGCTCTCCGCATGCCCACCGGGACACTGCGCCCTGTGACCTAGACGAACTAATAACAGAGGAGAAGCCCGTCTCCCAGGGAATCCCCCCATTGTGTGAGAAGTTGGAATAGTGCAGAGAAAACATAGCACTACCGTGTGGGAGAAGAAAAATAAGTTGCAGTTGGAGAAACAATAAAACATTCTACCAACAAGTACTGGCAAACAAAAGAAAGACCGCTTTCTATCAACCTGTTGCAGAAGTCACTCCTGTAGATGTCTAGGAAGAGAAATAGTAAACCAGTAATCGCTATGAATAACCAAGGCAACAAGATAGCTCAGAAAGAAAGTGAAAAATCTCCAGGGAAGGCACTTAAAGATACAGAAATATGTGATTTAAATGATAGAGAATTCAAGATTGCAGTTCTGAAAAAACTCAACGAGATACAAGAAAACACAGATAGGCAGTTAAATGAACTCAGAAACTCAATCAAAGAATAGCATGAGCATTTTACGAAAAAGATTGAAATCTTAAAAAAGAACCAAATAGAATTTCTGGAGATTAAGAACTCAATAGAAGAAATTAAGAATGAAATAACCAGCTTAGGTAGTAGAGTTGACCAGATGGAGGAAAGAATCAGTGACATCGAAGATAGAAACCTGGAAATGACACAGATAGAAGAAGAAAGAGACTTGAGACTTAAAAGAAATGAAAGAACTCTACAAGAACTTTCTGACTCCATCAGAAAGAGCAATATAAGAATAATGGGCATACCAGAAGGAGAAGAAAGAGAGAAGGAACAGAGAATATATTCAAACAAATTGTCGATGAGAACTTCCCAAATTTGTGGACAGAACTGGACCCTCGAATCCAAGAAGCAAATAGAACACCTAGTTACCTCAATCCCAACAGGCCTTCTCCAAGGCACATTGTATTGAAGCTGTCTAAAATCAATGACAAAGAAAGAATCCTCAAGGCAGCCAGGGAAAAGAAGACGGTAACTTACAAAGGAAAGCCCATTAGATTATCATCAGATGTTTCAGCAGAAACTCTACAAGCCAGGAGGGAGTGGAACCAAATATTCAAACTATTGAAAGAGAGAAATCATGAGCCAAGAATAATATATCCAGCAAAGATATCCTTTAGATATGAAGGAGGAATAAAGACCTTTCCAGACATACAGAAGCTGAGGGATTTTCTAATACACGACCTGCACTACAAGAAATACTAAAGGAGGCTATTCGACCACCATCAACAGGGACAATTTGTGGCAACCACAACTCAAAAAGGGGGAGAGTAAAGGCCTGAACCGGAATATGGGGATGGAGAAAGTAAGCGTGCTGAAGAAAATAGAATACTCTAAACATCAAACTTTCTTTTACATAAACTTAAGGGTAACCACTCAAAATAAATCCAGAACTGAAATATATACTGAAACAAAAGAAGAAACAGAGGGAAACATCATACAATACCACCACACAGAAATAATAGACAACAACAAAAAGGCAAAGAAACAATGGAGACACAGCCTTACCAGAAAACTAAAGATAGAATGACAGGAAATCCTCACATATCAATAATCACCCTAAATGTAAATGGACTGAACTCACCAATGAAAAGGCACAGAGTAGCAGATTGGATCAAAAAACTAAACCCAACCATATGCTGTCTCCAAGAGACACATCTCAGCTACAAGGATAAGCATAGACTCAAAGTGAAAGGGTGGAAATTGATACTCCAAACAAATGGTACCCAGACAAAATCAGGTGTAGCCATAATGATATCAGATGAAACAGACTTCAAGGTGAAAAAGATAACAAGAGACAAAGATGGACATTTCATAATGGTGAAGGGGACTGTACAACAAGAAGACATAACAGTCATCAATATTTATGCCCCCAATCAGGGAGCACCGAAATACACCAAGCAACTACTAACAGAACTAAAGGGAGAAATTGACCAAAACACAATTATACTACGGGACTTAAATACATCATTGACAGCTATGGATAGATCATCCAAACAGAAAATAAATAACGAAATAGTAGCCCTAAATGACACATTAGATGAAATGGACATTATTGACATTTATAGAGCACTTCATCCTAAACATCAGTCTATACATTCTTTTCTAGTGTACATGGAACATTCTCAAGGATAGACCATATATTGGGACATAAAATCAGTCTCAACAAATTTAAGAAGATTGAAATCATACCAAGCATATTCTCTGATCACAAGGCTTTGAAATTGGATATCAACTGTAAAAAGAAAGCGGGAAAAACACAAATACATGGAGATTAAACAACATACTTTTAAAGAAGGACTGGGTCAAAGAAGAAATTAGAGGAGAGATCAAAAGATACATAGAAACAAATAACAATGAAAATACATCCTACCAAAATTTTTGGGATGCAGCGAAAGCAGTTTTAAGAGGGAAATTTATCTCATTACAGGCCTATCTCAACAAACAAGAAAAATCCCAAATAAGTAACCTCATGTTACACCTTAAAGAACTAGAAAAAGAAGAACAAGTAAAACCCAAGGTCAGCAGAAGAAAGGAAATAACAAAAATTAGAGCAGAACTAAATGAAATAGAGACTAAAAAGACAATAGAAAAAATTAATGTGACAAAGAGCTGGTTCTTTGAAAAGATTAACAAAATTGACAAACCCTTGGCTAGACTCACTAAGATAAAAAGAGAGAAGACACTAATTAACAAAATCAGAAACGTAAAAGGGGAAGTTATCACGGACACCACAGAAATACAAAGGATCTTATCACAAACGGGACATATAACCCATCAAAGGACTCTCTGCTCATCATGCCGAACAGCTAAGAGACTCGTGCAAAGATTACTTGCAGGTGGGCAAATTGGGCGAGCAGGGGAAGAGGGAAGGGAGCAGAGTAGAGACGCGGCCCGCATCTGCGGCGGTGGGGATGCAGGGGATCCCAGGACGGAACAGAGAACACAAAAGCCAGGAGGTGGGCTCTTTCCCTGCGTCCCACAGCTGATCTCTCCCGCTGAGGGGGCAGCATATCCAGCATATGAGGCAATAACCTCAGTGAGACCTCCAGTTGGGCCCTAGGCCGGACAAAGGACACAAACACCATACCTGGGCCTCTCCCTCCGCTCTTCCAATCTCACCCCCGCCCTTCCAGAGACTTAAACTGGCCCCTGAACTGAGGAGTAGTGTCACATTGCAGAGGAGCCTTAGTGCTCAGGCTCTGGGAAGACTGGTGGGCAGCTCTGACCCAGGGAAGAGGCTGGGAAGAGTGTGATTTTTGCTGGGCTAGGAGAGAAGAGACTCCTCAACCCCTAGCCACCACCTTTTCTGGCCTGTGGGAAGAGTGTGACATGGCTGGGCTGGGAGAGAGAAGGCCCCTCCATCCCCAACCCCCACCCTTTCTGGCCTGCCTAGGGCAGGGCAATTACAACTGTAGAGGCACTTCCAGGGATCAGCAGTAAGCGGCAGATGCAGCTCTGAGCTTTCAGCAGCTCAGAAATCTCCCGCCCGCCACACACACACACACACACACACACACACACACACACGGAAGAAGTGCCCTAAGGCTCAGGAGAACTGGACACAGGGCTGGTGGTGCTACTGTCAGTGCGCATATGTGCAGGCAAGGGCAGAAACTGCACTGACTTTGTAATAACTACCATCCAGACCCCTCAGCCCCATGCATCTAAATCTGCAGTCCCAACATCACTCTGGGCACCAGGTGACCGGCTCTGCCTGCACAATACGCAGGGGACTCTTTGGTACAGCAGAGGACAACCTGGAGATTACTTGGTGGGCGTAAGCCAAGACTGGCGCTGCTTTTTGTTTTGTTTTGTTTTGTTTTGTTTTTATATCTTTGATATCTTTTCCTGTGTTGAGTGGGGGTTGTCAGTTGTTTTTACATGTGAATGTATTTGATTTTTTCTTTGTTGTTGTTGTTGTTGTGCTTGGTGATTTGCTTTGTTCTGAAATTGCCCTACCAGGGCCCAGCTTAAGAGGCACAAGATTCTACACACCCAGAGGCCAACTCCAGACCAAACCAGAGTACTACCGGGTTTGACCTACAAGTGACACACCCAGAGGGAATTCTCTACAGGCACAAGAGCCCCTAGAGGCCAAACCACATTTAAGCGGTCAACCCTCACGCAGCAGAACACCCTGCGGTGGGCAGAGCCAAGTCTCACAATTAGTCAGCCTAGGAGTTAACCCCACCTACTCACAAGCAAAAAGCAATTAAAGATCTTCTTTAACAGGACAATATACACAACACAAGATTCACCTTTGGAGCACACGCAGAGGAGAAGAACGAAGTAGTGCAAGTCAAATATAAAGGACACATAGTACATAAGATAACCCAGCAAAAACTAAGAACTCTAAGGGACCTACCTAATACATCAAAGCAAACACAGAGAGTCAGCCAGAATGGGGAAACAAAGAAACATGTCCCAAGTAAAAGAACAGAAGAAACCTCCAGAAATGGAACCAAATGAAACAGAGGTAACCAACCTATCAGAGACAGAGTTCAGAACACTGATGATAAGAATGTTTAAGGAGCTTAGAGACGACATAAAGAAGGATGTAGAAATCATAATGAACAACCAGTTAGAACTAAAGAACACAATTACCGAAATAAAGAACTCACTTGAAGGAATTAACAGCAGGTTAGATGAAGCAGAGGATCGAATCAGCGACTTAGAAGACAAGTTAGCAGAGATCACCCAAACAGAACAACAGAAAGAAAAAAGAATAAAAAATAATGAAGATGGTTTAAGAGACCTATGGGATAACATCAAGCGCAACAACATTTGCATCATAGGAATACCAGAAGGTGAAGAGAGGAAGCAAGGGATTGAGAACATATTTGAAGTAATAATGTCCGAAAACTTCCCTAACCTGATGAAGGAAACCAACATACAAACCCAGGAAGTGCAGAGAGTTCCAACCAGGATAAATCCAAACAGGGCCACACCAAGACACATTATAGTTAAAATGGCAAAGGTTAAAGACAAAGAGAGAATCCTAAAAGCAGCAAGAGAAAGACAGAGGGTTACATACAAGGGAACTCCCATAAGACTATCAAATGACTTTTCTACAGAAACATTGAAGGCCAGGAGGGAGTGGCAGGAGATACTCAAAGTGATGGAAAACAAAGGCCTACAACCTAGATTGCTTTATCCAGCAAGGCTATCATTTAAAGTTGATGGAGAGATAAAGAGCTTCCCAGAAAAGAATAAGCTAAAGGAATTTATTGCCACCAAGTCAGCATTGCAAGAAATACTAAAAGGACTTCTGTAAATAGAAGAAAGATGAAAACAATCTAACTACAAATTTAAAAATGGCAATAACTATGTACCTATCAATAATCACTTTAAATGTAAATGGATTAAATGCTCCAATCAAGAGACATAGGGTGGCTGAGTGAATAAGATAGCAAGACCCTTGTATATGCTGTATACAAGAGACTCACCTCAGATCAAAAGACACACAAAGGCTGAAAGTGAAGGGTTGGAGTAAGATATTTCATGCAAATGGAAATGAGAAAAAATCTGGAGTTGCAATACTTATATCTGACAAAATGGACTTTAAAATGAGGAACATATTAAAAGACAAAGATGGGCATTATATAATAATAAAAGGATCAATCTGACAAGAGGACATAACCCTAGTAAACATCTATGCACCCAACATCGGAGCACCTAAATATATAAAATAGATATTGATTGACATAAAGACAGAGATCAACAGTAACACTATCATAGTAGGAGACTTCAACACACCTCTGACAACAAGGGACAGGTCTTCCAGACAGAAAATCAATATGGAAACAATGGCCTTAAATGACACATTGGACCACTTGGATTTAATTGATATTTTCAGAGCATTTCACCCCAATGCTGCAAAATACACGTTCTTCTCAAACGCACATGGAACATTTTCCAAGATAGACCATATGTTAGGCCACAAAACAAGTCTTGATAAATTTAAGAAAATTGAAATCATACCAATTGTCTTCTCTGACCACAGTGCTATGAAATTAGAAATGAACTACAGGAAAAAAACTGGAAGACACACCAATTCATGGAGGCTGAATAACATGTTACTAAATAATGAATGGGTCAAGCAGGAGATCAAGGAAGAAATCAAAAGATATCTCGAGACAAATGAAAATGAAAACACAATGACCCAAAATCTATGGGATGCCGCAAAAGCAGTCCTAAGGGAAATTCATAGCATTGCAGGCCTACCTAAAGAAACAAGAATTATCACTAATCAACAGTTTATCTTCACACTTAAGGGATCTGGAAGAAGAACAGCAAAATAAGCCCAAAGGGAGTACAAGGAAGGAGATAATAAAGATAAGAGCGGAAATAAATGAAATAGAAACCAGAAAAACAATACAAAAGATCAATGAATCCAAGAGTTGGTTCTTAGAGAAGATAAACAAAATTGACAAACGTTTAGCCAGACTCATTCAAAAAAAGAGAGCGAAAACCCAAATTAATAAAATCAGAAATGAAAGAGGAAAAGTGACAACAGACACCACAGAAATACAAAACATTTTAAGAAATTACTATGAGCAACTATATGCCAACAAATTTGACAATCTGGAAGAAATGGACAATTTTCTAGAGGCGTACAACCTTCCAAGGCTAACTCAAGAAGAAACAGAAAACCTGAATAGACTGATTACCACCAGGGAAATTCAATCAGTAATCAACAATCTCCCAACAAACAAAAGCCCTGGACCAGATGGCTTTACAGGTGAATTTTACAAAACGTTCAAAAAAGAATTATCACCTATTCTCCTCAAGCTTTTCCAAAAAATCCAGAAGGAGGGAAGTCTCCCAAACACTTTTTACGAAGCTGCTATCACCCTGATCCCAAAATCAGACAAAGACACCACAAAAAAAGAAAACTACAGGCCAATATCGCTAATGAACATAGATGCAAAAATCCACAACAAAATATTAGCGAACAGAATTCAGCAATACATTAAAAAGATCATACACCATGATCAAGTGGGATTCATCCCTGGTATGCAAGGCTAGTTCAACATCTGCAAATCAATTAATGTGATACACCACATTAACAAAATGAAAAATAAAAATCACATGATTCATATCAATAGATGCAGAAAAAGCATTTGATAAAATCTAGCAGCCATTTATGATAAAAACCCTTAAGAAAGTGGGAATAGAGGGATCATATCTCAACATAATAAAGGCTATATATGATAAACCCACAGCTAACATCATACTCAATGGGGAAAAGCTAAAACCATTCCCCTTAAGATCAGGAACAAGGCAAGGTTGCCCACTTTCTCCACTTCTATTCAACATAGTGCTGGAAGTTCTAGCCACAGCAATCAGACAAGAAAAAGAAATAAAAGGCATCCAAATCGGTAAGGAGGAAGTAAAATTGTCATTGTATGCAGATGATATGATACTATATATAGAGAACCCCAAAGACTCCACCAAGAAACTATTAGAGCTGATAGCTGAATTTAGTAAAGTAGCAGGATACAAAATTAATATTCAGAAATCAGTTGTATTTGTATATACCAATAATAAAACATCAGAAGGAGAAATTTAAAAAGCAATCCATTTACAATTGCTCCAAAGACTATAAAATACCTGGGAATAAATTTAACCAAAGAAGTAAAAGATCTGTACTCAGAAAATTATAAGACACTGAAGAAAGAAATGAAAGAAGATACAAATAGATGGAAACACATACCATGTTCATGGATAGGAAGAATTAATATAGTTAAAATGTCCATACTGCCTAAGGCAATACACATATTCAACGCAATTCCTTTCAAACTACCAACGACATTTTTTCACAGAAATAGAACATATAATCCTAAAATTTATATGGGACCATAAAAGACCCCGGATAGCCTCAGCAATTTTGAGAAATAAGAACAAAGTGGGAGGTATAACAATACCTGACATCAAATTATACTACAAGGCTACAGTATTCAAAACAGCATGGTACTGGCATAAAAACAGACACATAGATCAATGGAACAGAATAGAGAGTCCAGAAATAAATCCATGCCTATATGGCCATTTAATCTACGACAATGCAAGTAAGAATGTACGGTGGGGTAAAGACAGTCTATTCAATAAATGGTGCTGGGAAACCTGGACAGACACATGCAAAAATGAAGCTGGACCAACTCCTTACACCACATACAAAAATAAATTCAAAATGGCTTAAAGACTTAAATGTGAGATATGAAACCATAAAATTCCTAGAAGAAAATATAGGAAGAAACTTCTCAGACATTACCCGGAGTAAGATTTTTAGTGATATATCCCCTCGCGCGAGGGAAGTAAGAGAAAAAATAAACATGTGGGATTACATCAAACTAAAAAGCTTTTTCACAGCAAAGGAAACCATCAATAAAACAAAAGGGATCCTACTGAATGGGAAAAGATATTTGCCAATGATATATCTGATAAGGGGTTAATATCACAAATTTATAAAAAACTCACTCAACTCAACTCCAAAAAAACAAACAACCCAATTAAAAAATGGGCAGAGGACATGAAGAGCCATTTTTCTAAAAAGGACATACAGATGGCAAAGACATATGAAGAAATGCTCAACCTCACTAACCATCAGAGAAATGCAAATAAAAACCACAATGAGATACCACCTCACCCCAGTCAAAATGGCTATCATCAATAAATCAACAAACAGCAAATGCTGGCGCAGATGTGGAGAAAAGGGAACGCTTGTGCACTGTTGGTGAGATTGCAGATTGGTGCAGCCACTATGGAAAACAGTATGGAGGTATCTCAAAAATCTGAAAATGGAACTACCTTATGGTCCAGCAATTCCACTCCTAGGTATCTATCCGGAGAAATCCAAAACTCCAATTCAAAAATCTTTATGCACTCCTATGTTTATTGCAGCACTATACACAATAGCCAAGACATGGAAACCACGGAAATGCCCATCGGTAGATGACTGGATTAAGAAACTGTGGTACATTTATACAACGGAGTATTACGCAGCCATAAAGAAGAAAGAAATCTTACAATTTGCAACAACATGGATGGACCTAGAGAACATTATGTTAAGTGAAATAAGTCAGACAGAGAAAGACAAATACCATATGATCTCACTTATATGCGGAATCTAAAGAAAAGAATGTGAATGAACTAATCAGAAACAGTTTTGGAGACATAGAGGAAAAACTGGGGGTTGCTAGAGGGGCGGGGGGGGTGGGGATAAGGGGGAAAGTGAGGGGATTAGAAAACAGTCGGTAACTACAAGATGGCCACGGGGTTTTGAAAATTAATTTGGGGAAAGTAATCAATAATGTAAAGATTTTGTAGGGTATCCGATGGATACATGTCTCATTTGGGAGACCACCTCAGGGATGATGTAGATGCCTGACCACTGCACTGTACACCTGAAGCTGAACAATAATGAATGCCAACTATAATTATATATATATATAATTATATACTTACAAGAAGCGGAGTGCAGCATTAGGAATAGAGACAGTGGAAATGTAATGGCTCTGTGCGATGTCAGAGGGATAGTGGATGGGGGGAGGGGGGTTCACACAGTGTGAGGGATATAAATGATAAACGTCTAAGTATTACTTTGTCTTGTGCACCTGAAAGTAATTAAAAAAAAGAAAAAAAAAAGAAGTGTTTCTTTTAATTCTGGGAAATAGAGTCCCTTTTCAAAGGGAAGTAAAAAGTGTTTTGTAACTCCAGTTTGAGAAAAAATGATTTAAAACGGAATGTCCTCTCTCAAATAAAAGTAACTATGTGAAGTGATGGATATGCTAATTAGCTGAATTGTGGTGATCGTTTCACAATGTATATGTGCATCAAAACATCCCATTGAATACCTTAAATATATACAACTTTTATTTGTCAACTGTGCCTCCATAAAGCTGGAAAAAAAACAATAAAAAATAAAATACAATGTTTTATATAAATTGCGTTCGATTATACTAACCATGGCAAAACAGAAGTTTTGATTTTATAATTAGGAAATTAATAAAATTTTATTGGATTGCATTATAATAAATGAAAATAGAAGATAAAAAATTCTCAGAGAAACCTTGCACTTCAGTTTGAGAAATATCAGTATAAGCTGTTCTTCCTAGGGAACCTCTGGTAATTGTCACATACAACCTGGAGACTATTCTGTTAATCTGTCAGTCCCCTGCTCATGCTTTACTATGCATTGGCTCTAAGGAAGATGCTTCTTTATTACCTAATTATCCCACAGAGGGCAAGGCCATGGGGAAATGGGATATAAAACTGACAATTTGATGGCTAGAGGACAAAGAGGTAAAGAATTGCCCCTTTAGAATGCTGCCAGAGTGGGGCATGAAGATGGAGGAACCCTGGGCTGTAGGGAGGGCATTTTGAATGGTGGGCAGAGGAGTATTCCTTTGCTAAGACTGCTGTAAAAGGTACCAAAAACTGGGTAGCCGAAAACAACAGAAATTTATTGTCTCATAGCTCTGGAGGCCAGAAGCCCAAAGACAAGGTGTCCGCAGGGCCATACTCTCTGACATCTAGTATTTGCTGGCAATTCTTGGAGTTCCCTCGCTTATAGCTGCATCACTGCAGTGACGTGGCCATATTCTTCTTCTTGTGTATTTTCAGTGTCTTTCCTCTGGGCGTGTCTGTCTCTGTGCCTAAATTTCCCCTTTTTATAAGGACACCGGTCATTCTGGATTACAGCCCACCTGAATGATTTCACTTTCACTTGATCACTTCCATAAAGACCCTGTCTCCAAATAAGGTCATATTGTGAGGTACTGGGGTTTAGGACGTCAATATATCTTTTTTGTGAGAGACACAATTCTGTTTATAACAAGAGGGGCTGGGAGAACCCTACCTAAGTGGGTGAGGAAAAGCGATGACAGGAACAAAAGAGGGAATGGGGAGGTTGTCAAATCTAACCTGAATCCACTTTACAAAGGTGCACAGAGTTGCCTGGATCCATTCTATTAGGATTGAAAATGAAAACATTACTTTCTATGCAGCATAAAACACCACAGAGCCCCATCATTGGCCTGTAGACTATTGTGCAGATGTGGCTCCAACACATGGGACAAACAATTTAAAGCAAAAGGCAAGAAAGATTTCCTTCTGTCAATGGAAGAACTCAGTGGAAAGAGCTACTCTTCATGTGATAAACTCACAAAGGTGAAAATGTCCTCTTAGGAGCAATGGCCCGGCAGAGACTGGCCATCAGCCAGGAAGAGCACATCTGTTGGTGCTCAGCGGGCTGCCCTGGGTAGGTGATAGTTAAAGTAAAATATAGCAGCTAAAATGGAGTTTCTAAGGAGGTTATATGATAAATTGATTATTTTGTTGAGGTGAGGAGAAAGACAAGGGTGGGGGAAAGGTGAGATCGAGAAAAAGAACACTTTAGTCGATGTAAAAAGAAGTTGTGAGCTTGCCAGTCAGAGCACTTGTGATTTAAATCAAAAAAACAGTTTAAGTTGGACTTCAATTTTTAGGGCATAGGAAGTCCGGACTTTATAGTCCCATAAATTTGAAAGTAATTATAGCATGTAGCCTTTTCAGATCGGCTGCTTTCATGCAGTAATATTTATGTTTCCTCCATGTTTTTTTCCAATTACAGTTAACATTCAATGTTATATTAGTTTCAGGTGTACACATACAGCATATTGGTTAGACATTTATATAACTTACTAAGTGATCCCCCCAATAAGTCTAGTAACTACCTAGCATCATATATAGTTATTACAATATTATTGACTGTATTCTTTACATAGTATATGATTCCAACTATATGACATTCTGGAAAAGGCAAAACTATGGAGATGGTAAAAAGATCAGTGGTTGCCAGGGTTTGGAGAGGAGGTAGGGATGAATAGGCAGAGCACAGAGGATTTTAGATTAGTAAAACTATACTGTACAATACTACAATGGTAGATACATGTCATTATACCTTTGTCAAAATCAATAGAATATCCAACACCAAGAGTGAACCCTAATTAAACTATGGACTTTGGATGATAATGACATGTCAATATAGGTCCATCAATTGTAACAAACGTACCGTTCTGGTGAGGATGTTGATCATGGAAGAGGTTGTATGTGTATTTAGCTCCATTTTGCTGTCAACTTTAACTGCTCTAAAAAAATACAATGTATTAATTACAAAAATGCAGTTACCTGAAAAAGTGATTACAGACATTTACTGCACACATAGCTTAAAAGTATTGTCTCTGCTTTCAAAGGGCATGGAAGGTATTAAAGAAAGCTCAAAGTGCTGCAAACTGGGTCTAAAACTGATGAGTGATTCTTAGGACATATTCATCTTTATTTAATTGAGAGTTCGGTTAAATATGTAGTTGTGACAGGATCTTATAAACCATCTTTTAACCTTGTGTTTCTTCCCTTGTGAATAGGCTGTCCCAGTCCGGATGGGAAATGTGCTTGGGCTAAGTCTACAAACACCACACACATACACCACTCCCAAAATCCCACTGCTAAAGGGATAATGATTTCTGCCTTGCTCATAAAAGTGGCAATAAAACCAGGGTAACTGTGGGAACAGAGCCAGGAGTGCAGTTTCCAGGCTCTCGCCCTCACGTGGAAAAGTGCTCACTCAGGTAGTAAATGGCCATCAACTGTGATTGGATGGCCATCAGCCATAGCTAGTTGGCCATCAGCTGTAACCAGTGAGCCATTGGCCACTAATATAACTGCCGTGTCTACTCTAGCAGAAAATGGGGGGCTAACAAGAAGATGGTGGCTGAGCTAGCAAGCGCAGATTGCAGTTAGCACGGCGGATTACAGTTAGCAGGGCGGATTGCAGCTGGCAAGTGGGGTTGGTTGGTTGGCAGAGAAGCGGACGGCAGGTTGCAGATTATGTGGATCCTGCTTCCTGTGTCTCCAACCCAGCCGCCAGCGAGAATATAGTGGTATGACTCCCCTATCTATGGCTCCGTGGGTGTTCCTTTTTGGCCTTACCATGTCCTGTGTTCTTATGTGGGGAGCGGGACCAGAGACCCCGCATGACACCCTGCATGACAGTGACTCTTCAGGGTTCAAAAGAGCTATCCTGCAAATCTGTAAGGCATTTGAAAAGTAAGCCTAAACCTAACGCTCAGTTACTTTCCATCCTTTTGGGGAATGAGTTGGTCACAACTAATAAAGAAATAAAGATGTACAATTCTGTATTACATCATCTATAAATCCCACCCCAATAAATTAAAAAAAAAGTTTGAAGTGCAGCATCACTTCAAAACAAAACAAAAATAACAACAACGAAAAAAAGAAATAAAGAAAGGATAGATAACTCTTCCCACCAATTCCAAAGATCATGATACTGAATGTCATGTGGGGCGGCCTGTGGGGTTTCAGCTCCCGCTCCCCACACAAGAACACAGGATATGGCGAGGCCAAAAAGGAACACCCACGGAGCCATAGGTAGGGCAGTCATACTGCTATAGTCTCACTGGAGGCTGGATTCACATGACATGCGACCTGCTGTCCGCTTTTCTGCCAACCGACCGACTCGACTCTCCTCAACTCAACTCCCTAGCACAGCCACGGCAGTTATACTAGTGGCCAACGGCTCAATGGTTCCAGTTAACGGCCAACTAGCCACAGCTGACGGCCATCTACTACCCGAGCCAGCACCCTTCCACATGAGGCCAAGAGCCTGGAAACTGCTCTCTGGGGCTCTGTCCCCACACTGAAACAGGAAGCACCGAGTTGAAACTTTGTTCAAGGAACTCTGCTCAGTAGCAGAGGTATATGAGGTATAACACAAGTCCTACCCACAAGGGAACTGCAATTCATGTGTCTGTTCATCGCTTCATCCTTCCTTCAAAAAGATGGACACCAATATAATAGGCCCCTATTTGTAGAAAGATCTGCATGAAATGGATGGGGTGGGGCATGGGAGAGGGGAAATGTCCCCTTTTACTTTAGAACAACTTTGCCCTGTGACTAATTAGCCACAAGGAGAAATGAAACAATCAATGAGGAAAGTATTTGAACTGTGTATAAACATATGTGTGTGTGTGTATATATATATATATATATACACACACATATATATAAATATATATACACATATAATATATGTATGTATATTATATATCTGATTCACCACGTAATAAAAACTAGGTGTGGGGACAGAGCCAGGAGTACAGTTTCCAGGCTCTCGCACTCATGTGGAAAGGTGCTCACTCGGGTAGTAAATGGCCATCAACTGTAATTGGATGGCCATCAGCTGTAACCAGTGAGCCATTGGCCACTAATACAACTGCCGTGGCTACGCTAGCAGAAAATGGGGGGCTAGCAAGAAGATGGTGGCTGAGTTAGCAAGTGAGACTGGTGCAGGAAGACCACTTGCTGGGGTGCAGGCGGATGTTTGCTTCCTGTGTCTCCAACCCAGCCACCAGCAAGAGTATAGTGGTATGGCTCCCCTACCTATGGCTCCATGGGTGTTCCTTTTTGGCCTCACCGTGTCCTGCGTTCTTATGTGGGGAGCGGGACCAGAGACTCTGCATGCCACCCTGCATGACACTAGGTATTTTCCTTTTGTGTCCTCAAAGGACTGGTAAGTGATGCACGCTTCCCTAGTCTGTGTGTGAAGACAGCTTCGGCAGGCCCTGAAGAAAATATCTGTTTAACTATCTCTTTTAGGATTTCTGACTACTCTGCAAATATCCTGATAATGAGCTGACAAGCTGTAAGTCCAGGAGCAGCTGAGGCCACAGGAGAGCGAAGACAGGAATATCCTGTTCAGCTGAGAATAACAGTCACTGGAGGTCAAGCAAATCCAATTTCAAAGAGCATTAGAGGGATCCTCCCACTTTAAAGGGGCCAGAAGGGAGACGAAATTGGGAGGAAGCAGAATGAGACCTTATAGAAGTAATAATTGGAGAGAATACCGAGTACCCTTGGCTGTCATTTTACCCTATCTAAGCCTGTATTTATCATTAAGTCCCAGAATCTTGGTCAGTCTAAAAGAAGCCAATAAAGTAGGAGAAATTCTCAGACACATCCACCTCACTTCCTGTACACCTTGCTGCCTTCCAGATTTTCTCCACTGCCTCCCAGATGCCCTGTGATCTCTTGCTGCCTTAGTGACCCCTCAAAAAGAGTCACCCCATTTCCCCCTGTGCTTTCACAGTGAATTGGAATTTTGTTAACTCAGTCTAACCTGTGAATGATTGAGCCATCTATTAACCATTACTGTGTTAAGTCTCCCAGTATATTTGCATTTAAAAGAGGATCCTATAAAGACAATGAATCAACTCTTAATAATAGGCTTCGAGGATTAGAGGTGGGATGATATTCTTGCTCTGAACTAATTGATCTAGTAACTTTGATCTAGTGAAAAGTTTAGGTTTTTTTTTTTAATATTGCAAATTGAGGTTTAAAGCAATTATGGGATTACAGGTTGGATATTTTAAGGTCAGACTGTCACATTTTCAGTTCTTCACAATTTGAACCTAGAATAATAAAGCCATAGGTTGTTTTGTTGTGGGTTTGTTGTTTTTTTTCTCTTTTTCTCCTTCCTTTGACATTTGAGCTATGATCTATGAACAGTTTCTTTCCAAAGCACCACACGACTCGAGGAGTGAAGGCAGGCCAAATATATAAAACCAGTGGGTATGTTTTGGGAAAAATTACATATGAAGTAAAAAGCTCTTTGAGGGGCTATATTTGTAGCTGTACTGCTGTGTTTTAAGCTGTGGCTTCAACCCACAATGTCATTTAGCTCACAGTTTTTTGAGTAAGGAATTGGGGAAGGGACAGAGTGTGGCATCTCTGCTCCATGTGCATCAACAAGCGTGGGGCTAGAGGAGCCACACTAAGATGACTTATTCACATGACTGGCAAGCTGGTGCTGGCTATAGGCTAGGAGCTCAGCTGCAGCTGTCATCCAGAGGTCTTGGCTTCCATGCTGGCCTCTCCATAGGGCTGTTTGCGCTTCCTCACAGTGTGGTGGCTGAGTTCCATGAGTATTTCCAGAGGTCGAGGTGGAAGCCAAAGGTTCCTATTGACCTCAACATGGAAGTTATGAAGCATCACTTCCACTGCATTCTACTGGTCAAGTCATTAAGTCCAGCCCAGACTAAAGAGGAGGAAAATTAGACTCTGCTACTGAATGAAAGAGTAGCAAAGAATTTGTGGCCATCTTTAATCTACCACAGACATTCTCAAATAAGAGCTATCATAAAACGTCATAAAATATTCTTTCCTGTTTTATTTAAACTAACACAGAAGAAACTGTCTTCTAATGTTAAATATATTTCATCCTTCTCCCTAAATGCAATCTTTTACCCATTGGCCACTGTACCATTCAAAAATGGCCTTGTATGTTAAAGATTGCTTAGTTTCCAGGTTCAAAAGATTTTGGGGTGCTCATCTGGGCTTATGTTCCCACATCTGAAGTAGGCTAGTTACTTTTCCTATAATCCATCTCAGAAGTGAAAGTTGAATTTTAGCTTTTTAAACTCTTATGAGGAGTTTGGCTTTAAAAGACAAGAAGAGGAACAATTCTCTAAATATATTTATTTATTTAACAAATACTTATTAAATGTCTACTATGTCCAGAGCACCATATGTGTTCTGGAATATGGAGGGGACGGGGGGAGATGAGTAAGCCATATTAGCTGTCCTCACAGTTGCTTCTTGTGTAATAGGGAGGCTGGTGTGTTCATGAATAACAGAAAGGAGTCGAAGAAGGCAAGCCTTGAAAATGCTGAATGTGGGTTGAGGAAAGAAACAGTCAACTGTGTGTTTTTGAATCTTAATACCAGTATTTGTGTATAAAAGGAGTAGCATTCCAACGCATGGAAAGTGGTCCTCATCAGCAGAAGCGGACGCAGGAACATAAGACCTGTAGTCAAGCAGCATACCTAGAAAGCAGCAGTTTAGAGGTGTAGAGGTTAAAGCCCAGGCTCCAGAGCCGAACTCCCTGAGTTTGAATCCTGGCTCAGTCAGCTGTGTGATTTGGGGCAGGTTAATTAATTTCTCTGTGTCTCAGTATCCTTACTTGTAAGACAGAGGTCATGATGGTATCTAACACATAGGATGCTTAAGAAGGTTCTGGGTATTTTAGCCATAAGCATCTTTGCTGCCATTATTTTCATTGCATAATGAATTGTCCATAAGGCAATGTTGCTGTAAAAAAGATAAAATCAGGATAAAAGAGGGACATTAAAAAGGACATGATGAAACATGAAAAATGAATAACAAAATTTAAATAATTTATGGAAAAATACAAAATATTTGAATACATTTAAAATGTGTTGTAGATTCATGGCAATACTGTGCAAATAACTGATTTTATTTTGTAGATTGTATCAATGCTTTTGTCCTCATTCCATGGGAAATGTGGGTTCAACTCCATGCCCTCAAAGAAGCCCTCGGCCTCTCTTTCTCCCCACAACATAGTGGGTTTCTTTTTTTTTTTTTTTATATTAAATTTATTGGGGTGACAATTGTTAGTAAAATTACATAGATTTCAGGTGTACAATTCTGTATTACATCATCTATAAATCCCATTGTGTGTTCATCACCCAGAGTCAGTTCTCCTTCCATCACCATATATTCGATCCCCCTTACCCTCATCTCCCCCTCCCCCCCCTTACCCTCTGGCAACCACTAAACTATTGTCTGTGTCTATGAGTTTCTGTTTCTCATTTGTTTGTCTTGTTCTTTTGTTGTTTTTGGTTTATATACCACATATCAGTGAAATCACATGGTTCTCTGCTTTTCTGTCTGACTTGTTTTGCTCAGCATTACTCTCTCAAGATCCATCCATGTTGTCACAAATGTTCCCTCCACAGCCTCTCCAACATTTGTTACTATTTGTCTTGTTGATGATAGCCATTCTGACTGGGGTGAGGTGATATCTCATTGTGGTTTTGATTTGCATTTCTCTGATGATTAGTGATGTTGAGCATTTTTTCATATGTCTATTTGCCATTTGTATGTCCTCTTTGGAGAAATGTCTCTTCAAGTCCTCTGCCCATTTTCAATTGGGTTGTTTGTTTTTTTGTTGTTGAGTTGCATGAGTTCCTTGTATATTCTGGATACTAGCCCCTTATCGGAGGCACTGTTTGCAAAAATCTTCTCCCATTCAGTTGGTGGCCTCTTTATTTTGTCAATGGTTTCTTTTGCTGTGCAGAAGCTTTTAAGTTTCATATAGTCCCATTTGTTTATTTTAGCTTTTACTTCCATTGCCTTTGGAGTCAAGTTCATAAAATGCTCTTTGAACCCAAGGTCCATAAGTTTAGTACCTATGTTTTCTTCTATGCAGTTTATTGTGTCAGGTCTTATGCTTAAGTCTTTGATCCATTTTGAATTAACTTTGGTACATGGTGACAAATAGCAGTCCAGTTTCATTCTTTTGCACGTGGCTATCCAATTCTCCCAGCACCATTTATTGAAGAGGCTGTCTTTGCTCCATTGTATGAGCTTCTTTGTCAAAAATTATCTGTCCATATTTATGTGGTTTTATTTCTGGGTTCTCAATTCTATTCCATTGGTCTATGTGTCTGTTTCTGCCAATACCATGCTGTTTTGATTATTGTAGCCCTGTAGTACAAGCCAAAGTCAGGAAGTGTGATACCTCCATTATTGTTCTTTTTCTTAAGATTGCTTTGGCTATTCGGGGTCTTTTGTGGTTCCAAACAAATCTGATGATTTTTGTTCTATTTCTTTAAAATATGCCATTGGGATTTTGATGGGGATTGCATTGAATCTGTATATTGCTTTGGGTAATATGGCCATTTTAACTATGTTGATTCTTCCAATCCATGAGCACGGAATGTCTTTCCATTTCTTTGTGTCTTCTTCAATTTCTTTCAAAAATGTCTTATAGTTTTCAGCATATAGGTCTTTCACATCCTTGGTTAAGTTTATTCCTAGGTATTTTATTCTTTTTGCTGCAATTGCAAAAGGAATTGTTTTTTGTATTTCATTTCTGAGATTTCATTGTTAGTATATAGGAAGGCAATGGACTTTTGTGCGTTGATTTTGTAGCCGGCAACTTTACTGTATTCGTTGATTGTTTCTAATAGCTTTTTGGTGGAGTCTTTAGGGTTTTCTATATATAGCATCATGTCATCTGCAAGTGATAATTTAACTTCTTCATTCCCAATTTGGATGCCTTTTATTTCTTTCTCTTGCCTGATTGCTCTGGCAAGGACTTTAACACTATGTTGAAAAGCAGAGGTGATAGGGGACATCCCTGTCGTGTTCCTGAACGTAGAGCAAAGGGCTTCAGTTTTCTCCATTAATTATGAGATTAGCAGAGGGCTTGTCATATATGGCCTTTATTATGTTAAGGTATTTTCCTTCTATACCCATTTTATTAAGTGTTTTAATCATAAATGGATGTTGTATCTTGTCAAATGCTTTTCTGCATCAATTGATATAATCATATGATTTTTGTCCTTTATTTTGTTTATGTGATGTATCACATTGATGGATTGATGTTGAACCATCCTTGTGGGATGAACCCCACTTGGTCGTGATGAATAATCTTTTTAATGCATTGTTGTATTCGATTTGCTAGAATTTTATTTAGGATTTTTGCATCGGTATTCATTAGAGATATTGGTCTGTAGTTTTCTTTTTTTCCTTACCAGGTTTTGGTATCAGGGTAATGTTGGCCTCATAAAATGAGTTAGGGAGTACTGTCTCTTCTTCAATTTTTGGAAGAGTTTGTGCAGAATTGGTATTAGATCCTCTTTGAAGGTTTGGTAGAATTCACTAGTGAAGCCATCTGGTCCCGGACTTTTGCTTTTGGGAAGGTTTTGGATGACTGATTCAATTTATGGTGATCGGTCTGTTTAGATTTTCCAGTTCTTCATGGTTCAGCCTTGGAAGGCTATATGTTTCTAAGAACTTGTCCATTTCTTCTAGGTTGTTGAATTTGGTGGCATATAGTCCTTCATAGTATTCTTGGATGATCCTTTGTATTTCTGTGGTGTCCGTGATAACTTCCCTTTTACGTTTCTGATTTTGTTAATCAGTGTCTTCTCTTTTATCTTAGTAAGTCTAGCCAAGGGTTTGTCAATTTTGTTAATCTTTTCAAAGAACCAGCTCTTTGTCATATTAATTTTTCTATTGTCTTTTTGTTCTCTATTTCATTTAGTTCTGCTCTAATTTTTGTTATTTCCTTTCTTCTGCTGACCTTGGGTTTTACTTGTTCTTCTTTTTCTAGTTCTTTAAGGTGTAACATGAGGTTATTTATTTGGGAGTTTTCTTGTTTCTTGAGATAGGCCTGTAATGAGATAAATTTCCCTCTTAAAACTGCTTTCGCTGCATCCCAAAAATTTTGGTAGGATGTATTTTCATTGTCATTTGTTTCTATGTATCTTTTGATCTCTCCTCTAATTTCTTCTTTGACCCAGTCCTTCTTTAAAAGTATGTTGTTTAATCTCCATGTATTTGTGTTTTTCCCAGTTGATATCAATTTCAAAGCCTTGTGATCAGAGAATATGCATGGTATGATTTCAATCTTCTTAAATTTGTTGAGACTGATTTTATGTCCCAATATATGGTCTATCCTTGAGAATGTTCCATGTACACTAGAAAAGAATGTATAGTCTGATGTTTTAGGATGAAGTGCTCTATAAATGTCAATTATGTCCATTTCATCTAATGTGTCATTTAGGGCTACTATTTCGTTATTTATTTTCTGTTTGGATGATCTATCCATAGCTGTCAATGATGTATTTAAGTCCCCTAGTATAATTGTGTTTTGGTCAATTTCTCCCTTTAGTTCTGTTAGTAGTTGCTTGGTGTATTTGGTGCTCCCTGATTGGGGGCATAAATATTGATGACTGTTATGTCTTCTTGTTGTACAGTCCCCTTCACCATTATGAAATGTCCATCTTTGTCTCTTGTTATCTTTTTCACCTTGAAGTCTGTTTCATCTGATATCATTATGGCTACACCTGATTTTCTCTGGGTACCATTTGCTTGGAGTGTCAATTTCCACCCTTTCACTTTGAGTCTATGCTTGTCCTTGTAGCTGAGATGTGTCTCTTGGAGACAGCATATGGTTGGGTTTAGTTTTTTGATCCAATCTGCTACTCTGTGCCTTTTTATTGGTGAGTTCAGTCCATTTACATTTAGGGTGATTATTGATATGTGAGGATTTCCTGTCATTCTATCTTTAGTTTTCTGGTAAGGCTGTGTCTCCATTGTTTCTTTGCCTTTTTGTTGTTGTCTATTATTTCTGTGTGGTGGTATTCTATGATGTTTCCCTCTGTTTCTTCTTTTATTTCAGTATATATTTCAATTCTGGATTTATTTTGAGTGGTTACCCTTAAGTTTATGTAAAAGAAAGTTTGATATTTAGAGTATTCCATTTTCTTCATTTCTCCATTCCCATATTCGGTTCAGGCCTTTACTCTCCCCTTTTTGAGTTGTGGTTGCCACAAATTGTCCCTGTTGATGGTGGTCGAATAGCCTCCTTTAGTATTTCTTGTAGTGCAGGTCGTGTATTAGAAAATTCCCTCAGCTTCTGTATGTCTGGAAAGGTCTTTATTCCTCCTTCATATCTAAAGGATATCTTTGCTGGATATATTATTCTTGGCTCATGGTTTCTCTCTTTCAATAGTTTGAATATTTGGTTCCACTCCTCCTGGCTTGTAGAGTTTCTGCTGAAAAATCTGATGATAATCTAATGGGCTTTCCTTTGTAAGTTACCGTCTTCTTTTCCCTGGCTGCCTTGAGGATTCTTTCTTTGTCGTTGATTTTAGACAGCTTCAATACAATGTGCCTTGGAGAAGGCCTGTTGGGATTGAGGTAACTAGGTGTTCTATTTGCTTCTTGGATTCGAGGGTCCAGTTCTGTCCACAAATTTGGGAAGTTCTCATCGACAATTTGTTTGAATATATTCTCTGTTCCCTTCTCTCTTTCTTCTTCTTCTGGTATGCCCATTATTCTTATATTGCTCTTTCTGATGGAGTCAGAAAGTTCTTATGTAGTTCTTTCATTTCTTTTAAGTCTCAAGTCTCTTTCTTCTTCTATCTGTGTCATTTCCAGGTTTCTATCTTCGATGTCACTGATTCTTTCCTCCATCTGGTCAACTCTACTACCTAAGCTGGTTATTTCATTCTTAATTTCTTCTATTGAGTTCTTAATCTCCAGAAATTCTATTTGGTTCTTTTTTAAGATATCAATCTCTTTCGTAAAATGCTCATGCTGTTCTTTGATTGAGTGTCTGAGTTCATTTAACTGCCTATCTGTGTTTTGTTGTATCTCGTTGAGTTTTTTCAGAACTGCAATCTTGAATTCTCTGCCATTTAGACACATATTTCTGTATCTTTAATTGCCTTCTCTGGAGATTTTTCACTTTCTTTCTGAGCTATCTTGTTGCCTTGGTTATTCATGGCGATTACTGGTTTACTATTTCTCTTCCTAGACATCTACAGGAGTGACTTCTGCAACAGGTTGATAAGCGGTCTTTCTTTTGTTTGCCAGTACTTGTTGGTAGAATGTTTTATTATTTCTCCAACTGCAACTTATTTTCTTCTCCCACACAGTAATGCTATGTTTTCTCTGCACTATTCCAACTTCTCACACAATGCAGGGATTCCCTGGGAGACGGGCTTCTCCTCTGTTAATAGTTCGTCTAGGTCACAGGGCGCAGTGTCCCGGTGGGTATGCGGAGAGCTTTTGATGTTCAAAAGCTCTTCCAGCTGCTGATTCAGAGCCCGTATATTTCAGCAGTTCTGTTTACTCCTGCAGGGATCCGCCCAGATAGGTGGGGTCAGGGGCGGGGTGAGTTGTGAGAGGTGGCCCAGAGCAATGGCGGCGACCACCACCACAGCCGGTCCTGCTTCCACAGGTCTCTCCCCTTTGCTGGAACTAGTTGGGCTGTGAATTTGTGTTTGCGGTCCACAGATCTCAAAACAGCAAATTTTCTGTTGTTTTGATCTGACACTGCTACTGTTTCGCTTCTAGCACCTGGCAGGTGGGGGCGGGGCGAGCTCTGGGAGGGTAGGGAGGGGGCGGCTAGTCTCAGTGCCTAAGGCTCCGTTCTCTGCTCGGCAGTGCGGGCTTAAACCACCGTTTTCAGCCTTTTTCCCTCAGTCTTTTCTCCGAGGTCTCTGCCGTGAGCGTTGGGTTCAGCCGTGGTATATGCTGTCCCCTCAGCCCTGTGGAGCCCTGGCGGAGCCCTAGCAGTCCGAGTTCTTCCCTCTCCCGCAGCTGCGGTGGTTCCGGGAAGCAGCGAGCTCGGAGCACTGAGCTGGGTCTGCGTCCTGCGCCCGCGCGGCTCCATCTCCGCGCGCTTCTCCCTTTCCTCCTCCTCCCTCCACTCGCGCGAATCTCCCACCTGTAGGTGATTTCAGTCGGTAGTGGGCCTCTTCATGTTGCCTGTGTGCTGTGCAGGGAGTCCTTTGTGGAGTTTTTGTTGTTCGATTCTTTGTAAATTCCGGGGGAGCTTTACAGAGGCTCACCTCACGCCGCCATTTTTCCGGAAGTCCTAACATAGTGGGTTTCAAAATAGGAAACCAACTCTTGGAGCAAATCGTTATCTGCAGGAAATGCTAACTATTTTAAGACCACCACCACGTCTATTCTTGTCCCTGCATTGACAATTATGAGGGCTTGCTAAGGTTTATGTAGAATATAAAAATGGGAGAAACTGCAAGAACTTCATCAATGGAAAAATGAATCCAAAAAACAAACAAAAGTGTGACCAGTTAGCTCAGTTGGTTAGAATGCGTTGCTACTAATACCAAGGTTGCCAGCTTGATCCCTGCATGGGCCACTTTGAGCTGCGCCCTCCTTAAAAATAAAAACAAAAAAAAACTTATCAATCAGTTATTTTATCCTTTTTATGGCAAAATTGCCTTCCTGTAAATAGTTATGTGGCAAAAATGCTTGCGGCAAAGATGTCCACAGCAAAGATGCTGTGAAGAAAAGCCCAGACATGACCTAAGAGAATTAAGATTTATAAAGCCCTTAAAATGGTCTCTTATTATAGTGCACAATAAGTACTATATGAGTGTTTGTTAAAGAAACACCCTAAGCCCTCCATGAATGGTATCAGTTACCTTATTGTGACCTGGTCTGGAACCGGAGGACATTACCTTGATGTGTTATTGAGACCTAATGTTTTCGCTCATCAGCAATTGTAGGAAGCTCATTCTTAACATGAAGGAAACCTGTAGCTTGGAAGAGGGAACAACTAAGAGCATAGCTGCAAGTGCAAATACAGGCGCACAATACTGGATGTGTTGTTGACATCCAGTGAATTGTGCTGAATGCATGGTTATGCTATTGTCTTTCTCCATAGAAGGGCTTTGGTGTTTGGGTAAAATTTGAATATTAATCATTAAATGGCATTTAACCAATACGTGTGCAGTGCCTGACACTGTTCTAGGCATACAATGTGAGTGATACCCCTGAGACACACCTAATGATACAGCTTCGAGCAAAAGAGACAAGGTCCCTGCTTATAAACTCCTGGAGTTTACATCGTGGCAGTGAGATAAAGAAGCAGGGTGTGTCGGGGGGACACAGCATGGACAAAGCACGAAGAAGAACAAGCAAGATGCTAGTGTTCAGGAAATAGAGAGAGATAAAACAAACCAGAGCAGGTGGCCCTTGCCGTGCAGCTCAGGAGACATGAGTAGAAAGTCATCTTCAAATGATTTCAAACAACAAATGACAAAATGACAAAATGGCCCATGCCAGAATTTTTAAACCCCTAGACCTCCCTACAAATGGGTTGTGTCTAATGCTTGGGTAATCAGTATTCCAAGCTCCAGTTAAGACAAAACAAATGAGGTCAGCCATAGACTGAACCAAGAGTTTAGGTTTCATATAACTTTCTGATTTCAAGGGCTGTTAGGCATTAAAACAAGGCCAGAGAACGCAGTCAATTTTAAAAATAAAATGGAACATCAAATTTTAGGAATGAATTAGGAAAAGAATAATGTTCAAGAAAAAATAATCCTTGAAGAACTTCATTTCCTTCCAGGACTCTCATTCTATATGCCCGTGGAATGCTATACGTTTATTATTAGAAAATTGTCTGGGTTTGTGGGGATTTGTAATTCTAAGTATAATTACTGTAGCTGTATTCCATAGGATCACAGGATCCCTGACAGGCAGAGACTGCATGAGACATGCAGGGTTGGTTACAAAATCAACCCCATCCAACTCTCAGATTCTGGAATAAATGAGGAAAATGGCTTAAAGAGGAAACTTCCCAAATCACACACCAAAGACATAAATTGAAAAATCAACCGATGCTCCCAAATTGTAGAACTGAATAAATTGTCATGACTACCCTAAAATGTAAGTAAACCGGATTGAAATGGGAACTGGAAAGTCTTTAGAAAACAAAGCAAAAAAATAGAAAGGGACTGGAGAATAGCAAGGAGAGCGAGCAATCCCAGCTTCACACTGAAAAGCCAGAGGCTGCTCAAGTCAAGTTCTTCTGAGTCAACAACTTTCACAGCAGAACTGTCTTCCACTGAAAGGTCTCCTACAGATTCTGGTGGCTCTTTAGAAGCTCTTCCAAAAGTGCTCAATGAAAACAAAGCTCTTTAAAAATTTTCCACAGAAAATTCATTTGGGGCTTGGTGTGTAGCCCCCTAATTCTTCTTACCTTACAAACCAGAGTGGGAATAATAGGAAAAAATTTGCCTCGGTGGTTTGTAAATCCAACTTATACCCACATCCGGTGGAATTCAGTACTGCACGTGGATGTTAGAAACGTGACCCTTCAATATATGAGCAAAACAGGTTGGTTTCTAAATTCCTTTTCTAAAACCAAAGAAAATTAACCCTTTCTTCAACCTTCTGATACTTAACAGCAGCTTCTGTCTTCTTTGGGGGACCTATATCCTAATAACAAAGTGAAGCATTTAGATCATATTCTGACATCCCAAACGGCAGAATTCTGATGGAAATTTTATGCTTAGCTGCTGGGAAATGTTATTTGTCCACCTTTGGAACTTGTCTGTCAGTTCAATCCATTTTAATTCAAAAGCTATTTACTGCACCCATACTATATATATGGAACTTTGGAGATTATATTCTATTCTAGCCCCCAAGAAGCTTGTGGCCTAATGAAGCAGCTAAGAGATGTATACGTGTAAAGTAAAATAACAATTAAAGATTCAGAGTCACCTGGGTAATTTAGATAAGTAGGACAGGCATTCTAAGGAACAAGAGGTTGTGCTACGTTCAGGTGGCCATAGGTGAAACTCGAATTGAGTCTTGAAGTATGAGTAGGATTTGGCCAGATAGAAAGGGCTGAAGAACGCGCTCCTGGCAGGAACATAGGCTCAGAGGTGACAACAGCAGGGAGAAGGTGACGGGTCTACCTAGTCACTTAATCTTTTTGAAAATCACCGTGGTCACTCTAAATGGCAATTTGAATTTTAAAACCCTTCATATTCAATTCACCTAAAATTACAATGTGTTCATTCTGTTTTATTTCATGCCATTTTTGTACCCTCTTTTTCATATTAATAAAAGCCCAACATATTCTACCATGGTCACTTCAAAACACCTTTAATATCAGAAGCCAGAATTCTTGGCATCAAGTATATAATAGGTTTTTGCTTTGTGGACTAACACATTGTTTTTGCCAGACAAAAGGAGAGAAACAGACAGTAAGGCTGACAACTTATAAAAATCTCATGAGATGACTTATTGTGTTTCCTTAGGGAAGAGTTAAAAGAAATTGGATCGTGGCTTGTCTATTTGTGTCAGAACTGAGCACAGTTTATTGTACAAAGCTTGTGAAACCTTTGTCTAGGACTGCGTTTTAGTTTCTAGGTATTTGTAGTACTTCCCCAAGCTGCTCATCTGAGCTTGCAGAAGACATAAGAGCAGCATTCTAAAAATGGAAACCATAACTATCTCACACACATTTTCATTAGGGTATCTAAACCTGAGCCATACAAGGGTGACTCACTGACAGCAAAAGTTGAAGGGGTTTTTTTGTGTAGCTATAATCTAATTTATGTCCTGTGCTTCTGCTTTTATATTTCCACAATTCATTTTTATAGTACTTTGGGTTTATGGCCTTTTTATATGCCCTATTCCATTTAATCCTCATAATAACTATAGAAGGTAGATATTATTAAACCTCATTTTATATTTATAAAGAAACTAAAACTCAGAGAGTTTATAAGTTATTCAGAAAGAAAACCAACCTCTGGCCAGACTTGCTGAGTACAATAAAAAACAAAACACTTTTTTGCGTATGTGTGATCAAGGTAATGATACAATTAGAGATTTTCAAATGTTTGTATATGTAATAACAGTCTCTGATGGGACCATTAGCTAGCATTAATAATGCTTTATAAACATATCATTGTATTGGTTACAATATTAGGGAAAAAGCACAAATTCAAAATAGGAGAAATCACTTCTGATATAGCCATATTCATTGATTTGAAAGTATTGCCAATACTATTGATGTGGCTGAGATAGTAAGATATTAAAGAGCACAAATTCAAAAGTGAACCACCAGGCTGATCCAAGATGGTAGAGAAGATAGATGCTCTGCCTGCCTCATTCCCTGGACACATCAAAATTACAGCTAAATTATAGAAAAATCAACCTGGAAAATCATCTGAAGTTTAGCTGAACAGAAGTTTTATAACTAAGAATATAAAGAATAAACCACGTTAAGAATGGTAGGAGGGGTGGAGATGCAGAACAGACCCCAAACCTCTGTGTGATGGATGAAAATTGGGAGGGATATCTCAGCCATGGAGGTTCCCCCTGGAGGATCGAGATACCCCAGCCCCACACCAGCTTTCCCAGCCTAGAGTACTGGTGCTGGGAAAAGGAACTCCCACAATATCTAGCTGTGAAAAACAGTGGGGATTCTGCCATGTGGGTAGGACAGAAAACTGCAGGAAACCCAGCCATCCTGTTAAAGGACCAGCACACAGACTCTTGCTCACAGGTTCTTTTGGGCTCCGGCAGAGGGATAGTGACTTGGGCATGTCAGAGACATACAGCAGACTGAGGTGTGTAGCTTTGAAGTGAGGGCTAGAAGACAGTCACCATTTTCCCTGTGAGGGGGCTTTCTCCCATGCAGCTGGTAGTCAGGCACTATCTTTCCTGTATTGAACCCTCCCCTTCCACAGCCAAATCTGAATCTGATTGGTCTTGTGAGCTCTGTGCTCCACCCTGCTGACTTCCTGATACCCTGCCTCACCCAACTTCATATCACATGAGGATTTATCAGTGGCTGAACCTTATGGGAGCCAGCAGCTGGGAGCAGGCCTCATGGTGTCCTGGCTTTGTGCAGAGTCATCCCAGATCGGGTATTGGTGGCAGCAGTCATCAGTTTAGTGTGGCCTCTCCCACCAGCCTCCAGGTCCAGAACAGGCAGCGACCAATCATGGATCACTTTGTAGCTCCTACCAGGTAGTCCCTGGCCAGCAACAGGCACTGGATGACCTGGGCCTACACCAGAGCCCCTCCCATGAGGCCCCAGAACCAAAATACTTGGAGGTTGGCCTCAGACTACAGCAGAGTACCACCCAATTAGCGCCACAAGTGGCACACCCAAAAGGGAGGTCTCAACAGGCACCAAAGCCCACTGGGGTGAATCCCACTCAGTGGAGTAAGCCTCCCGCAGAGCAGCCCTTAAGCTGTGGATGTGGCCAAACTCCACAGCAAATCATCCTGAGTGTCAATTCCACTCACTGATGTGCCAATGGCAATAAAGGCTCACACAACACACAAGGGACACTCCTGGAGAACCCAGCACAGGTGACCAGGGAGACTGTGCCACTGGGCCCGGCAGAGTACCTGTTATATAAGGTCACCTGGCCAAGACTGGGAGACATAGCAGCCGTATCTAATACATAGAAACAAACACAGACAGGCAGCCAAAATGAGGAAACAAAGAAGTACATCCCAAATGAAAGAACAGGGGAAACCTTCAGAAAAAGAACTAAATGAAATGGAGGCAAGCAACCTACCAGAGACAGAGTTCAAAACAATGGTTATAAGGATGGTCAAAGAACTTAGTGAGAACTTCAACAGAGAGATAGCAAGCATAAAAAAGGACGTAAAAACCATAAAAAAGAACCAATCAGAAGTGAAGAATACAATAATTGAAATGAAGAGTGCCCTAGAAGGAATCAAGAGCAGACTAGATGAAGCAGAGGATCGAATCAACAATTTGGAAGACAAAGTAGCAGAAAACACCTAATCAGAACAGCAAAAAGAAAAAAGAATCCAAAAAAATGAGGATAGTTTAAGAGACTTCTGGGACAACATCAAGCATCACAAAATTTGCATCATAGGGATAACAGAAGGAAAAGAGAGAACGCAAGGGATTGAGAAACTATTTGAAGAAATAAGGATTAAAAACTTTCCTAACCTGGTAAGGAAATAGACATATAAGCCCAGCAAGCGCAGAGAGTCCCAAACAAGAAAAACACAAACAGGCCCACATCACTACACATTATAATTAAAATGGCAAAAAATAAAGACAAAGAGAAAATCCTAAAAGCAAAAGAAAGGCAACTAGTAACTTATACAGGAGCTCCCATAAGATTATAAGCTGATTTCTCAACAAAAATTTTGCAGGCTAGAAAAGATGGGCACAAAATATTCAACATGATGAAAAAGCAAGGACCTACCACCAAGAGGACTCTACCAAGCAAAGCTATCATTTAAGATCAAAGGACAAAGAGCTTCCCAGACAAGAAAACGATAGAGGAGTTCATCACCACCAACCCAGTATTACAAGGAATGTTAGAGGGACTTCTTTAATATGGGGGGAAAAAAGATCACAAATATGAATAATAAAATGTCAATAACTACATATTTATCAACAATTACTTTTAATGTAAGTGGATTAAATGCTTCGATCAAAAACATACGGTAGCTGAATGGATAAGAAAATAAAACCCATACGTATACTGCCTACAAGAGGCTCACTTCAGATGAAAGACACACAGACTGAAGATAAAGGGATGGAAATGTGATTTCATGAAAATGGAAATGGAAAAAAAAAAAAAACTGGGTTAGCAATACTTATTCCAGACAGAATAAACTTTAAAACAAAGACTATACCAAGAGACAAGGAAGGACCCAGTAATCCCACTTCAGGGTAATTTTACTAAGAAACCCAAAATGCTACTTCAAGGGTATGAATGCATCCATATGTTCATTGCAGCATTGTTAGAATTGCCAAGATGTGGAGGCAGCCTGGGTGTCCATCGATGGATAAATGGATGAAGAGGAGATGGTACATATATACAATGGAATATTGCTCGCCCATCTGCAGTGGATGGACCGGTGGGGGTATTGTGCTGAATGGAGTATGTCAGACAGAGAAAGACAGATGCAATGTGATTTTGCTTATATGTGGAATCTAAAGAACAAAATAAACAAAGAAACAAAACAGAGACACACTCATAGACACAGGGAACATTTTGATTATTGCCAAATGGGAGGAGGTTTCAGGAGTTTGGGGGGTGGGCACAAAAAGGGGAAGAGATTAAGAAGTACAAACTGGTAGTTACAAAATAGCTGTGAGGATGTAAAGTAAAGCATAGCAAATATAGTCAATAATATGGTAATAACTATGTATAGTGCCAGGGGCGTACTAGACTAGTCAGAGGGGTAACTTCTTAAATTGTACAAATGTCTAATCTTTATGCTGTACACCTGAAATTAATATAAAATAATATTGACTGTTAACTGTAATTGAAAATTTTTCAATGAGATAAAAGGTTAAGGGGAATAAGAGATCCAAATTTCTAGGTATAAAAAAAATAAGGGGATGTAACATAGAGCACAGGAAATATAGTCAATAATACTGAGATAGTGTGGTACGGTGTAGACGGTTGCTGCACTTATGCTAATCACTTTTTTAGGTATATAAATGTTGAATAACTATGGTGTACACCTGAAACGGATATAATGCTGTATGTTAGCTATATTTTTAAATAAAAACCTTTTTTAAAAAAGTGAACCACTAACCATTTTCAAGTTAAATAATTAAGAGTAAAACAGAGTTTCCCTAAATGTTCTCTAAACACCTACAATTTGGCTATGATACAAGGAAGTGTGTTAACATTTGCATTTATGTTCAATCTGTGAATTATCTCTCTCAGAAATGCATAGACATTTTGGAACAGTTTGATTTCTGTGTGTGTGTTTGTGTGAATTGGCTTCTAAATTAAATACTTTTACATTGGCACATCCTCTGTATACACCTACAGAATATGCAAAAGTTATTAATTACACATTCTGAGGTTGTATACTGAGCTCAAATCCAGCTCAAGATTTTTAAAACCCTTGATATTCAAGGCTAATATGGCTAATATGCAGAAATTTAAGGAAAGCCATTTTATAGGATACTGTTCTATTCATCCTGTTATTAAGTGTAAATATCTTTGAATACCTCCTTTTTTCATTTTAATTGGACTCAGTTACTGTCTGAGCTTATAATAAGATCATTGGTGCCAGAAATCCTTCCTTCTAACTGTCCTCTACTCTCTACCAGATAGTTCCTGAATGATTTTTGATCTGCTGTTTTCAGGAGGGGCTGATGGGCTTGAAATTGCAGAAGAGACTGAGCATTGTCCCCAATCTAGTCATTAATCATTAATTGCTTTAATAGTTGAAAATTGATGCAAAGACAGTTCATCCATAATTATGCACATATTATACCTTTGGGCATATGAAATATGAGACAATTTTCTACAACTTTTAAAGCCAAGGTAATAGACAGTTTCTCAGATATTTTTCCAGAGGCTACCAACAAATAGATTTTCTTTCTCCAAGGAAATAGCTTTCAAACTACTCTCCCCAGAATTCTAAGGGTTCCAAAGAGGTTCTCCAGGGCCTCAGAGAAGTTTGGGGGTGGTAAGAGTAAGTATCATGTTTAATCCTTCAACTCACCTCATACAGAGCAGTGAAACTGTTTCTAATGTTGATATTCTTCATGAAGTTTGGCTAATGGCTACCAAGAGCAAAACATTGATCAAAAACTATTGCTTTAAGGCTACCGAGAGAGTGTCTCTAGATAGCTATAAGGTATATTGAAATTCTCAAAATTCATGTCAAAACAAGTTTAAATCCTTTCAACTTTTTAAAAATCACAACATGCTGCTGTTGTAGGAGGAATATGAGGATGCCAAAAATACAAAAAGTCGTAAGATTTCACATTAGTTGGGCATATAATGAGGAACTCACTTTACAAAAACATGTGTTTGGCTGCCTGCATACCCACAACTGCTCCTTTGTCCTCAAGTGCAGCTACCAGAACTGTGAAAATGGCTCGTTCCCTCTCTTTGTTGCTCTAAAGAATCTCTTTGCTCCACCTCTTGTTTGCCATTTTGAACCAGCGGGCTCAGTTTTGCCTGATTTCCATGCAGATGACTGGCTTCGGCAACATCCCAAGTTCTCTGACGGCCTGTTTTGGACTTGCTCATTCAGACGATCATTGAATCCTTAGGTTGGCCTCACCCAAGATCTGCATCTAGTCCTTTTTACCCACCTCTCCTCACAACCAGCCTCAGTTCTGAAAACATTATCTTATATGAAATCATCAGGAAAAAAGCTGAGTTGATTTACGACACCAAAATGGAAGCGCCTTTCACTCTAGATTCTAATTCTGAGTATAACATTATAGAATCATACAACAACAGGTCTTGGAAGGGACATAGAGGAGCCGGTAATCAGTCTCGTGGCCATTGTTATGCTCTTCCCAAATTGTGGATTTTTTTTTTTATTCTAAGTGACCTCCAGAGAAGAATTCAACACTTTTCTAAGATTCAGTAATCATTTTTCTCCTCCTGAGTAGGAAATTCATCGAATTGGCTTATTTTTATTTATTTATTTATTTTTTAAAATTTATTAAAAAACAGCTAACATACAATGTTATATTAGTTTCAGGGGTACACCATAGTTATTGAACATTTATATATCTAAAGAAGTGATCACCATGGTAAGTCCAGCCACCATCTGACACCGTACCACGTTATCACAATATTATTGACTATATTTCCTATGCTGTACAGTACATCCCCATTACTTACTTGTTTTATACCTGAAGACTAGGATCTCTTATTACCCTTCATCTTCCCCCTGTTTTAATTTTGCAATTGCAGTTGACATTCAATGTTATTTGATATTAATTTCAGGAGTACAGCATAGTAGTTAGACATTTATATAACTTAAGAAGTGATCCCCTAAGTAGTCTAGTACCCACCTGGCACTATACATAGTTATTACCATATTATTGACTACATTTCCTATGTTTTACTTAACATTCCCATCACTATTCTGTAACTACCAATTTGTACTTCTTAATCCCTTCACCTTTTCACCCTGACCCCCAACCTCCGTCTTATGTATCACCCCAATAAATCTAGTACCAATCTGACACCATATATAGTTATTAAAATATTATTGACTATATTCCTTATGTTATACTCTATATCCCCATACCTAGTTTAGAACAACAATTTGTACTTCTTAATCCCTTCCCCTTTTTCACCCACCCTCGTCTCCCATCTGGCAACCATCAAAATATTCTCTGTCTATGAGTTTGTTTCTGTTTTGTTTGTTGATTTTGTTCTCTAGATTCCACGTATAAGCAAAATCACATTGCATCCTGTCTTTGTCTGATATATTCCACTCAGCACAATACCCTCCAGGTCCATCCATGCCACTGCAGATGGCAAGAACCTATTCCATTCTAAGACCGAACAATATTCCATTGTCTATATGTACCACTTCCTCTTTATCCATTCATCCATAGATGGACACCCTGGCTGCCTCCACATCTTGGCCATTGTAAAGAATGCTGCAATTAACATAGAGAAAAAATCTTTTTGCCACATCCTTGGAGACTAGTTGTTAAGACTGTATGGAATAAAAAAGTGAATCAACTATAAAAATAAAATCACAGGCCAACAGCTTCAGAAAATGAAATCATAGGCCAATTCTAAGCCTCCACTCTCTCCTCTATTGAATGAGGAAACAATATTAACTCTCTCATAGGATTGCTCTGAAGTTGTAAATGGGTTCCCTGCATAAAGTGATTGACACAACCTGGTGTATAGGAAGTCCTAAGTAAATGTACTTTGCTCTGTGTGCGTGTTGCTTAATGGTGTTAGTGGAACCGAGGCTTTGAGTTTTCTGCTCACCCAGTATGACAGTACATATCAAATCACTGTTGTCTGGGTTGCTGAAAAATCACTAACTAGTATAGTAAAGTGGTGAATCCTTCCCAATTACAATGCAAACCAGCATTTTTCATTTATAGGACACTGTTTCATACCGACATTCCTAAATCCATTAGCTCTTGTTTCTTTGCAAGAAAACAAGCTAAAAAGAATTAACAAATGCCTTTTTATTTCTCCATTCCTTCTCTATCCCATAAGAACCCAAACAAAATACATCATATGTACATGACATGGAAACTTTACTTTCCAGGAAGAATTTTGGTTAAATTTTGACAATTGCACGTTATTAGAGCAAGACAAAAATCTCTTTTATTTAGTTAGCATTTCCTTAGTAATATTACCAAGCATATTTGGCTATGAGGCCTGATCAATTGCTCTTCTTATTGATATTTAATCTATTTAATTTGACTCTGATTTATAAAGAACTCTTCAGATATCTTTTATTAAATACTTTTTATGAAAATATCTAGAGTCTATTTCTATTATTTAGCTATGAAGAATGACATTTATTTTTATAAAATGAGGTACACCACCCATTCACCATTAATTCTCATGCATCTAACCCACGGATTTAAAACAAAATTAAAATTTGGGAAGGAACTTGGCAGATGTGAGTCAATGTGATGGAGCAGAAAAAATACATTTGTAGTTAGAAGATTGGGTTTCCAATCCAGCTCTGTTACATGTCAACTGTGTGGTCCTGGGCATATAAGTCCTTTGACCTTTCTGTTTTTTTATCCATTAAATGGAAAGGACAGTTCCTGCCTTTCACTTCCTCCCAGGGCTGTGGGGAGGCTCAGAGGGGGCATGGTACATACAAGAACTTTCACAGTTCAAGCTTACTTCACCGACCTCTTTCTCAGCTCTTCTTGACTTCTCCAGCTGGATCTCCACAGCCCCCAGGTCCCTTAGTAGTTCAACAGCACAACTCACCCATCTGCTTGCCTCAGGAGAGAAATACTCAGGCCTTTCATGGAATTAACATTTATTCTTATTCATTGATGATTCCGGACAAGTAATTCTGGGAGACTCCACGGGGTTTAATAAAATCTGAATACAGGGAAGGCTTCCAAACATAATTATCTTCTAAATGTAATTCACTTAGGAAACCTACCCCCCCGCCCCCACCATGTTCCCACTAAGTCTCATTATCAATCAGGTCACTCTGTTATTCAATAGAATGTCACTGCAAAAGTCATTTTTCAGAATGTCTTTCACACACACCCTCACGCACACACACACACGTTCTTCATCCTATTGAGAACTATTAATGATTGAATAATGAATTTGTTTTAAAATTCTTAACCATTCATTGTAAATAAACTCTGGTAAAGCTAAATTTTAATTTGGTTTTTATTCAATCAGATCGTATCTGCTTTGTACTGTAAAGCTTTATGAAGAATCAGAAATTATTTGGATAGTCTGAGTGAGCAAGGCAAGATTAGCTAGAAACAGAGATAGAGATACAGAAAAATAGAGATAGAAACATAGAGATGGAGAAAAAAAGAGATAGATAGATAGATAGATAGATAGATAGATAGATAGATAGATAGATAATAGAGGTATAGTATAGGTATAGGTATACATATAGGGATGTGTGTGTGTGTGTGTTCAAATTTGGTAATTTGAAATGATTTACCTAAATTGATTATGTTAAACAAATAATTAGTACAACTTTCTGCCACTTTTCTGTTTGTAAAACTGAAAAGATCCACACTGATGAGATGTCCCATTTTCTCACAAATTAATTGTAACTGATTGTTATCAATGAAAGATGTATTTGGCTGTTTCTCTGCTCCCAACCAAAGGCAGTCACACTGCTACCTAAGCAACTGCATTTCCTCATGTGTTCTTCTCATTATTAAGCCTATGGTGGTTTTTTCTATTTATTTTAATTTTTAAAAAAAAAATCTGTTTCTAATTTAGAACATGTCTTGATTGCACAGTAATGTGCAACCCTAAGTCCTCCTGAAACGCAGAAACAGACTCTGGAGATGTAGAGCCTGAATCCACATGCAGAAGTGGGAAGGGTCCTGCAATTCCTACAACATGTGAGGACCAGGTCTGAGCCCCCACTGCTTCCAGTCCCTCCCCTTCTAGCACTGCCATCTAGATGAGGCAAATGTCAAGAAGAGTCTACTAATGGCCTACATGTGGAGTGGTCTCACGTTGCCATGGTAATAGGAGGGCAAGGAGGGGGGAGTTATAAGCTATTATTTTTGATCTGAGGTCTTTTTAGTACCAATTTTCAGAGCCATCTCTGTGCCTTACCTCCCTTACCACCCTCCCAAAGTACAGGGACCTATTTAACTTTAGCCAAAGGTTAGCTATCTGATTGACTCTCCATTAGCTGTCTGAAAACTGACAGATCAACCCATTGTTCCTTTTACTTTACCCCCAGCATCCAACTTGGTTTCTTCCCTGACTTGACTGATTTGATTGATTTTTTTTTAGCAATGAAAATATACAGGTTGGGACCTACCCACTAATGCTATTAGAATCAAAATTAATTGTTTGGTAAGCAATTAGTAAATGTACAGATTGGCTGCACAATTTTGCCCAGGCAGAGCATCCATATTGACCATGATCTATAAATCTCAGCATTTGTATGTCAGCACAAAGGCCAATTCCTTTGGCTTATGAGGTAGATGGGATAGCCAGCTTTTCCCCCCTTCCTACCTTCTCACTGCTTTTGGAAGATGCTTTTTATCACCACAAATGAGCCAGTGATCAATGTATGGCCTCTCAGCTCCAAATTCACCCTTCAGTACCTGCTCTGCCATAATAGACTGGACTCTTGTGAGCATTTCTTTAACAGTGAACATGATATAAATTTTGTCAGTAGAGGGCGCTGCAGGGACACTGCAGGGGAAAGGAGGTTTCTCTTCCTGGTTCTGGTTGCTGTATTTTCCTTTTCTTCTTCCTGCTGTATAGTTTGCTTATGGGTGTGTATGTAGGGGGACACCTGGTGGTGTTCTGCCCCATGTACACATCTGCCATCCAGTGCCTTTGCAGCCCTGCCTGGGCTCGGTGACTGCCTTCCCATGGACCTCCCAATGTGGACACCAAGTAATCCAGGCCTTGGGCCCATTGTGGTGCCCCCACTTCTCTGTGTACTTGCCCAACTTACCTGCACCCAAAAGGATTGTTTCCAACTCTAGAGCTGTCAACCAGCAAAATTCTCCACTACCCAGTAGACTTCAAGTACACCTTCTCCAACAAGGTCTGAACCTCGGGCTTGGGGAAGGGCACACTTCCAAGTTTGTCCTTCCTTGGATACTTACCCTCAGCCTTGCGGTACCCTTTCCAGTTAACTTTACATCTTTATAAGTCACTCCATCATAGCACAAAATTCTTTATATTGAATTTCCCCTGTTTAAATTACTGTGGGTTTTCTGTCTCCTAATTGGACCCCAACTGATAACACCCCTTCCCATCTGGTACATTCAGCAGCTTCCCAACTGGCCATTAATTTGATCACCACTCACAACCTAACTCCTTTCCTGGACTCATCCTGTATTCAACAAGGCTCCAGGGAATTGGTCAGGAAGAGTTTGGTCAATGAGTGAATGTTTCTACTTGGTTTTGCAACCTTTCACTTAATGATGCCCGCTCTCTCTTCATGAATAATGATTCTCCAAGTAAAATGGGCAAACACAAATAGGTTAAAAATGATACTCCTCCTTGAAAAAGACACTGTGTCAGCCTCTGAGAAACCCTTCTTTATCTGGAAGGATATATAGAGACAATGTATGGTATGTTTTTGACGTTGCTATTATTCATGAACTCCAACAGAACACATAGGCTTTACCAGTCTAAAGTAACTAAGTGATCAGTATGTTTTTGTTTTTTTTAATAAGGAGGGTTTTGAGAGTGGTCAGTAAGTAATCGTAGCCTCCATCAGCTGAAGTCATTATGAGTCAGAGACTAAAATGTGAAGTGGTAACTCCATCATCTTGCTAATTATGCTCCTTTCCATAAAACTGGTTTGTATGACAGCCTCCACTCCTGACTGATTATCATATATATTCATGGATTGATACACAGAAGGAATTGATCAGCTTTCCAGGTAGCAATCTCTTTCCAAAACAACTCCCAGTTTGAAGCATTCATTTTCTTTTGTGACACTGAAAGCATTGATTTTCAGTGCATTTTGCTAACTCATGGCATAAAGATTGAAACGGAATTTTTAAAAAATAATCAGCTTTAATTAGAACAAACTTTTAAATAAAATGAATGGTAAGAGATTTTTGCAGAAAGGAAAATTAATTTGAAAGTAGCTTGTTCCTATCAGGTCTTGTTGTGATTGATGTGTTGCTGTCGGAAACAGCAATAAAGATTTAGTTAGTGTCAAACCACCCTGGAATCATTTAGGACATGACATATTAGGAACAACATTCCATTAGCAATAGTTGTCTTGGAAGATGCAGAGTTAGTGAAAGTTTTGGCCTTGTAAAATGAAAGCTTTCCTAAAATTTGAAATTTAAAAACAAAATGTTTGTTAGTTTCAGACTCTGAATCTCTCCTTAGAGAAGTAGTTTTATATGTAACGAAGTCAATGACCTCTTATGTAGATGAAAAAATTACAGAAAAAAAAATACTTCTCTCATACCTCTACTGGCATTGTGAACAAAGTATTCCCATTCAAGACTCATTCCTTTGGGGCTTTAGGGGTTTGGGATCTCCAAGAGTTTCTTATTTCAAATGCAGATATTCCTAGCAGAAATAACCCTGTTAGTCTTTATGAGCTCACTTTATCAGAGATAAATCTATCAAGCTGCTCTTAAATCATGAGGGGTCAAAAGTCTGACACAGGCTAGATTTCTCGTGAGTGTTAGAGGTACCGGGAGGATTATTGCACAGAGCTCTGTAGCCGTTTGTCGTGCATTAGCTTGTTTAGTTCAGGAAGTATTGTTTGAAACAAGCACAGTTTATTCATTCTCCCAAATGGGCAAGCCAGATCATCAAGGTGCAAGGTACCTACAAACACATTCTAAGCAGCTTCTATATGTCATGTTCTGTTTTTCTGGTTCTATTTTACTTTGGTGTCATGCCATCAAAAATCAATATAACGAACTGCCGTGTGAAGCTCATCATTGCACTTGCTCAAAGGTCACTGTCAAAGATTCCACCATTATCTCATACATTACCTTCTTTACATGGAAAAATGTCATATCTCATCTTGGAACCAATGATATTTGGTAGGATTCTGGGACAACGGGTTCCTTTTTATATTATGGACACTGTGAACTGTTCCATGGACTAGACTTCCTTTTCTAAAAACATTTTTTTTTTGAGCTGCTCTAAAGGTTAGAACCAAATTTGTATCCCACTCACATTTTTATTCTCATTTCTGTCTTCATCATATGTTCTCTCTTTTGGTTTTCCTTTTATTTTTTATGCAAGTTCTTTACTTATGCTATGTTTGTGTATTGTGTGTGTCACGTGCATCTGTACGCGACATGTATGGCCGTGTGCTTGTGTGTTTACTAGAGCCTTGCTTATTAGCTATGTTAAATCCTTTCTAGAGCAAAGCAAATTCTAAACACATAAATAACTAGTTTCCTTTAATTATCATAACAAACCTTTGCGATAGATATAGTTCTTCTTCCAATTTTAAAGATGAATATACCTCAAAGCTACAAAAATACCTTATCAAAGTCATGAAACTAATGAGTACATGGCTAGTCTGAAGCCCTAGGTTTTCGTTTTGCTTTTTATTCAAAACCCCATACTTTTCCTCTCATACTTAATACCATGTTGAAGGAGAACAAAAGATACCAAAGAAATTAATGGAAAGTCACTTTTTTTCAAGAAACAATCACTTCTCATTTTTGTAAAAAGAGAATGCTTAAATAAATGTAATTCAACTATCTTGGCTGCTAGAACAAAATATTCCAAAATCAGTCATCCTATTGCACGCATCTTAAATGGACTGAGAAGCATATTAGGGACACTTGGGACGCCAGTCTGTATTCAGTAGAATCTAACTTTACCCAGACATTCAAGGAACCCCACTCAGTACTTGTTAAGGAGTTGATTTTGTAATCTCTCCTTTAAACCCCCATTCAGAGGCTTGGGAAATGCCTTTATGTATGTTGAAGTTGATTAGTTGACATGACCTTTTTCTTTCCAACAAATAAAACATGAAACTTCAATCTCCAAAGCATTTTGTGCATTTATTTTTAATGAGTAATGTTCCCTGATAAGACAATCAAATCACAAGCTCATCCAGAGAAGCCTAGAATCCAAACAAGACAACAAGTAAAACCTCTGAGAAAAAATAACCTGAATGAATAGTTCTCTAGCTGTCAAGATCAATAAAAGGTATTTGTTATCTTAAGAAATACACATGTACATGAAGGATACCAACCACATTTCATCTTTATCTCTGTGAATATGGGATTTGGTTTCAGGGAAGGGGAGTAGCTCATAAAAACTCTGGGTGGTGAACACACAATATGATATATAGATGATGTATTACAGAATTGTACACCTGAAACCTATGTAACTTTACAAACAATTGTCACCCCAATAAACTTTAATTTTTTTTAAAAAATGCTGTAATAGATATATACGATGTTGGAGGAGTAATAAATTGGGGAAGGGGTTATCACTTTGTGAAAGGTGAAATGTCTAACTGTTGCATTGTTTGGTGCACCTGAAACTAATAAAAAAAAATGTTTTTGACCTTGGCCAAAAGCCAAGTGATTTCTTGGCCCTTATTTTCAAGGTTCAGAAATACCCACACGCCTAATATCTAGTTAGTCTAAACTAATAGGACAGGCTATTAACTTACAACAAAATTTTGAACTTACGGGTGGGGGATGGGTAGAGTTAAAAACGCCACTCAATCAAATATAAGGCACTCTGAAAGAGGGTTGAACTTGAAGTCACATACTGAGCTAGAAGGTGCCTTAAAGGTCATCTAGTTCAAATATCAGTAACGTCCTCCAAATGCTCCTCTTGTTTCTGTTTGGATCCCTTCAGTATTAGAGAACTCCCCATTTCCCAAAGCACCTATTCTACTTTCAAGACATTCTAACTGCCCAAGACATTCTCATGACAACAGAGGTGGGCCTATTACCTAGAATTGAACAACTGCCCGCAGAGCACATCCTGCCATAATAAAAATAAACCCCAAAGGACCTTTCCATTACTCTCATGAAGTGACTGGAAATAATCAAAACACAGTCAAGTGTCTTCATCTGAAAGATGGCTAAGATGTCATGCAGGTAAGTCATTTATTATAGGAAAACAGACTAATGTGAAGAGTGGATGGATATATACTGTAAATTGTCTTTGGGGTCCTGGGGTTTCCACAGGGGAAGGGAATAACTGTAAAGTTCAGTAAGTGGTCCCTTACATCTCTGTATGGTTTTAAAAGAAAATTGCTAGCACCACACCCCTGACAAATGGGATCTGTGGCCTCTCCTTGAACCACTCCAACACAGTATAGGAATTCTTCCCCCTTCCTTTCTCCTGCTCCACTACCTCCTTTTTTGGAACTCAGATAAATAATTTAAATTAATTATAGTCCTTGGTTCATGACACACTCTCATCATTGAGAGTTGTGGTTTTCATTGGTTCAAGCATGGCTCTCTTTTAAATTTTTTAATTTATTTATTCACTTATTAATAATATAATAATCATGAACCTAACATCCATTATAAATCATGAACCTAACATCCATTATAAAAACTAGAATATTGACATTAACTTGATATATGTTACCTATATGCTTTTCACCCTTCCCATTCCTTAGTCTTCCCTCCATCCAATATAACCACTATCTTGTTTATTATTCTTTTACTTTTACATATCTCTAGTTTATCACATATATATGTGTTCACAAAACATACTTTTTAACTTTATAAAAAGAGTATCGTATTATAATTAGTATTTTAGGATTTACTTTTTTCACTGAATATTAAATTACTCAGTCTCATCCATACTGTTACATGTAGTTTTGTTTGTTTTCACTGTTATGTAATATTCCATTGTTTACATATACCTTACTTTATTCTCCTGTCAATGGACTTTTAGGTTGTTTCCAGGATTTTGCTGTTATAAACAGTGCTTCTTTGTCTATTCTCGTACATGTGCAAGAATATACTTATGAGCAGAGTTTTCTGGATTACATGGCTTGTGAATATTCAACTTTCCAAAGTAATGATAAACTGTATTCCAAAGTGGTTATAACAAGTTACACTCCTACCAACAATTTATAAGAAATCCTGTTGAAACCATAAACAAAACAAAAAAGGAACCAACCGAATGGGAGAAAATATTTGCAAACAATACTTCTGATAAGGGACTAATATCCAAAATATATAAAGAAATCATACAACTCAACAACAACAATAACAAAAAAATCCAATTAAAAAATGGGCAGAGGACTTGAACAGATACTTCTCTCAAGAAGACATACAAATAGCCAACAGATATATGAAACAATGCTCAATTTCACTAGTTACTAGGGGATTAAAATTATAACTATTAACATTTTGGTGTGTATTCTTTCAATCTGTTTTCTATGTAAATAAATATACTTTTTAATTTTTATTTCCCTATATTGGGGTAATATTGTTTTGCAACTTGCCATTTTCACTTAACAACATGTCACAAACATTTTCTCATACCATTAGGTATTCCAGAATATTATTTTTTATAGCGACATTGCATTCTATCATATGGATGTTCCATAATTTATTTTACCAATTCCCCATTGTTGAGATTTTAGTTGTTTTCCAATTCTATTATTTTAAATAATTCTGCAATAAATATCCCTTAGATACATCTTCACATGCACTCACATTTATTTCCTTAGATTAAATTCCTAGGGGTGAAATTGAGAAGTCACATTTTTAAAACCTTGGATAAATATTTTCAAATAGCCCTCTGATTTACTCTGCACTGTGGCAAGCAGTGTTTGAAAAATGCCTACTTTTCCCACCCTTAATATAAGTAGGTGTTACTGTAAAAAGTAAAATATTTTCCAATCTGATTGGAGGTAAGGGGATGTTTTTCTTCATGGCATTTATATTACATTGCATTTATTTTCTTTACTTACTGGTAAAGTTAATTTGTTTAATAACAGATACTCATTGGTCATTGGTATTTCATATTTTCACATCTCTCCCTTTTTTATTTTGTCTTTCAATGAGTCTATTTTTCTCTCCTTGATTTGCATATTCTCTGTATGCATTCATGATAGACACTTTGTCTTCCATCTCTGTTGCAGTTTGTCCCATTTTTGAAGAGATTTCCTGATCTTCTTCATGCAAATGTCTCTCAAATTGATGAAATTAGAGGCAGTGTAATAAAGTGATAAGAATATTTTCATAAAACGTCAAGGACAGGGTCACTTTCCAGAGCCCACAAAGGTCCCCATGCTGGTAATAAGGCTGAGAAGAGGAGAGAAGCTCTTTCTCATGATCCTGTGAACTACCAAAGCATGGCAGAACCATGTACTCCAGGGAAACCGTGAAATGAGAGTAGGCTGTTTTCAGCCCTGATTTGACACGCCCTGTAATGGCTCTGGCCATGATTGTCAATGTGACAAAATCAGGGCTTTCTTGTCTTCTAAAAATCAGCTTCCTATCAATTAGTATGTTTAGTGTGTCACCAGGGAGAAGAGAAAGAAACAGCACTTCCTCCTGAGATAAACACTTCCATTTAGAGCTCTTTAATAAAGTGTAGCTCCGAAAGTTGTAATCCTGATTTAACCAACAAAGACACACTTCCAGGTCAATACTATAGAGCATGGGTTCATTTTCCTTGTTTGTTAAGAACCTTTAAGACACATTTAAAATATTTGTCTCAGAAAGACTTCTAAGCTCATTTAATCTCCCAGCATGCCATTAGGACCTGTATTAACTTTTCCGCGTTTAATATTTATTTCTGGCAAGAGAGAAATAAGTGCATCATACTTTGTCAATGGGTCCTCAGGGAACCAACAAAGAACAGTAACAGGAACGTGGAGGGAGTTTCTGGGGGCTGGATGTGATTAGTTGTCCTGATGCTTGGAAAAGTGGGAAAGAAACTATGTGGTTGTCATTGTTTTTAGATTTCTATATATAAACATTTTTATGTTCTTGACCTCTGCTGCTCAATTTTGGTACATCCTTTGAATAAGGATGTTCAATAACATATACTTTGATCTAGTGTCTCCTCCATCCCTGTACCAGCCAACTGCAAACCAAGAGCTTCAAGGCCAATCAATTATACATGTGTGACAAATCCTGATGCCACTGAAGTGATGTCATGTTAAACTAGTTGCTGGATCTGAGGTAAGAGAAAAACTGTCTGGTGAAATCTCCATTTTTATTTCCATGGCCTTTTATAATAATCAGGGTGATCAATGCTAGTAGGTGTAACAAACAATCCCCAAACCTATGTGGCTTACTATGACACAGGTTTACATCCCTTCCACATCACAGCCCAGTGCAGGCATGGCAGCTCTCCTGGGGGTCTCTCCTTCAGACAAGAAAGCAGGCATTCCAAGTTCCTTCCATTTTATGGTGCTACCATTTTAATCATGGCAGGTAACTGTCATGGAAGGTAGCTCTAGAGGAGGGAGAGAGAGTCCAGTGGAGGTGGAAGAAGACACAGGGGGTCTTATGGCTATTGTCCAAGCCCCAGTCACATAGTCCCAATTATAAAGAAGGCTGGGAAGTATCTATTCCTATGAGCCCAGGAAGAATGAAACAAAATGAGATTTGGTAACCACGTAGCATGGTATCTACCACATCTCTGTTGGTTTTACCCATATTAGTGGTATGACCAGATAAAAGGCCCCATTAGCCCAAAACTTTCTTTCTATACCTCTCAGTCTTATTGGATATGAAATGTCCATATCACTGTTCCTTTTGAGAGCTATGTCCCAATACTTTTTCCTGTCTCAGTTGTTCTTGGCGTCTTAGGGAGGCACGATCAGCTACTTAGCACCTTGACCACAGCAGATTAGACCAGGGGGTTGTGTGTAAGTGAGAGAAACTTTACACAGACTGGGCATGAGGCAACCCAGACACCCCGGAGATGGCTGGTGCAAACAATTCAAACAGAGATGATTTACACTGCTCCCAAATTGCTCCTGTCTGATCTAATGCTCCCTTGTTAATCCTAAGTATGAAGGGAACAAAGAGGAAATTGGGCCTTCAGCTCCAGGTTATCTTCAGTTACCACCTGACAAATTCTCCTGTTGCTGCATAGGGAAAACTAAGACCCTTGGTAACTGTGTACTACTAAAGTAAACCCATTTTATACTTTGTCTAGGCCTATCATTTATCTCATAACAGATCTCTGGGGAAATTCCAAATGGGACCTGAAAATTTTCTGGTACAGAGTGAAGAACAGACATAATCATTGCTATTGAGCAAAATGGATCAAGGAAGGATATGAGCAGTCAGATACCCATAGGAATTTTGAAGCCCCATGAGGTCCCTCTATCCTAAGGGATAGAAAATGGTCATTAATTAAGCCTTGGTTCTGCTCCCTGGGAATAAGTCCCAAATCCATTGTTCTCCAGGACTCTTAACTAGCTCTCTGGAGTTCCTTTCTTTTTTCATTATCTTTCTCGTATAAATAGCATCATAAATCATGCCCTCCTCATAGGGTATGCAACTGTCCCAGTTTCCCTAGACTCTGAGTTTTTCTAGATTGCCTAACTTTCAGGTTCCTAACCACAAAAGTCCCAGGCAAACCAGGATGGGTTCATCTACCTTCTTGGCAGCTGGACAGTTTTATCAGCCTGCTTCTTGCCTGTAGAAAGTTGGAAGCCCAAAGATATTTTTATATCTTGAAAAGTCACAGTCTCTTTTAAACCAGCCTTGAGTCCTTTGGGCAAAACAACACCCTCAAAAACTTTGTTAACTTTTTGTATTTGATTCTCAACAACTCTGTGAGACAAGTCATACTCGTAATTTGTTTTGAGATATGCAATATACTTATTTACAGTTACTTTGGTATATCAGGCTTCCATCGGTCCATTGGGCCCCACTGGAAAAAAAATTCTATTAGGCACCTCTTTAATCCTTTCAATGATCTTTTAAAAGTTTGAATTGGTCTTTCCCTAGAGGCTGAGTCTTAGTAGGTTTTTCAAACTCAAAAAACTTCTCAATTTTCTCTTTTACTGGTTGGAGATGAGAAATGGTTTTGTTGTCCAGCCCTGAAAGTTCCAAAATTAGAGCCAACTCTATATTTCCTCTCTACTGTGCTTTCAAGTCAACCCGTTCTTTTTTTACTTAATCTCTTTTTTTTCCAGTACTTTATCACAAGCAACTTGTAACCAGCTCACACTTTCAGCATTCTGCCTCAAAACCTCCTTACCACGCCTCACAAGTGCATTTTTTTGCCTTCTAGATTTTTACAGGTGACAGTTTTGCCAAGTGTTTTGCCACCACATAACATAGGTCACCATTTTCTCAACCTCTGTTATTGTTTCCGTACTATATACTTATTGAACCCAAAGCCACTTCCACATATTTTAGGCAATACCCTACTTCTTGTATTGATGTTTGTATTTGACAGGTTTTTTACTGTAATGATTCTGCATAACAGACAACTCCAATATCTCAGTGGAGAGAACTTCAGTCAAGATGACAGAGTTGGTAAACACTGTGCTTACATTCTCTCATGGCCACATTAAAATTACAACTAAACTACAGAACAACCATCACTGAGGATTGCCTGAAGTCTAGCTGAACTGAAGCCCTACAACTGAGGACATACAGAAGAAGCCACATCAAGACTGGTAGGAGGGGCAGAGATGTGGAACGGGCTGGTCCCACACCCCTATTTGACCATTAAAAATTGAAAGAAATATCTCAGCTGCAGAGGTCCCCTGGGAAGAGTGAGGGGTCCCAGCCCCACTCCAGGCTTTCCAGCCCAGGGTTTCAGTGTCAGGAAGAGAAGTCCCCATAACTTCTGGTTGTGAAAACCAGCAGAGATTGTGGCTGAGTGAGCCTACGTCTGCTGTAGTCCCAGATACTACTCTTAAAGGACCCATGCATGGACTTACTCGCTGGTGAACTCACTCGCTCTGAGCTCCAGTACTAGGGCAGCAGCTCAAGAGACACGAGAAACATACAGAGAGAAACTGAGTTGTCTAGCTGCAGGGTAAAGGCTGGAGGAGCTGGCAGAAGCCATTGTTTCTTTGTTGAGCCCTCCCCTATCCCAGTGTGTAGACTCAGGCAGAAGCTATAGCTGAGTCTTCATCAACATGTCTAGCACCGTTCATTGGCCCCTGCCCTGCTGATTCTGAGATCCCACCCCACCTAACTTTCAGGGGCACCTAAGCCACTTCCAGTGGCTGTTCCATACAAATGGCCTGCCTTGGCTCATGCTGCAGTCTTTCCTAAAATCTCTCAGAGGTTCACAAAACCCAAACAAGCAGCATCTGGCTTTGGCATATCTCGTACCTCTGGCTGAGCAGCCCTCAGCCCAGAACTAGTGACAGCTGGCCTTGGTTCTCATTGGTTCACAGCTTGGCCTCCCAAGGCACCTCCAAGGACAGCATGGGTGGCAGCCAATTGCAGATTGATTTGTGGCTCATTCCAGGTGGCCCTGGGTAGGGCATAGGCTGCAGCTGAACTTGGCCTGCAGCAGGTACCCACCCAGGAGGCCCAGGGGCTGGCACACCGAGGGGCCAGCTTCGGAGCTTCACCCAGTTGCCTCCAAGGATGATACACACAAGGGGCAGACTGGTCAGTCACCAGAGTACTGTTTAAGCAAATCCTGCTCTATAGGGTCAGCCCTTGCACCACAACTCCTCCACCATAGTCACAGACAGTCCTCACAACAAATCAGCCTGAGGGTCAGTCCCTCCCACTGACATGCAAAGAGCAACCAAGGCTCAACTACAGCAGAAGGGGACACACAACCCACACATCAGACACATTTGGAGCACTTGGCTCTGGTGACCAGGGAGTCTGCAACCCTGGGTCCACAGGACACCTAGTGTATAAGACCACTCTACTAAGACAAAGATATATAGCAGCTTTACTTAAAATAGAAAGGGAAAAAAACCCACAGGGAGGCAGCCAAATGGGGAGACAAAGAAACAGAACAAATAAAAGAATAGAACAAAGCTCCAGAAAAAGAACTAAACAAAATGGAGACAAGAAAACTACCAGATGCAGTGTTTCAGACACTGGTTATAAGGATGCTCGATGATCTCAGGGAGAACTTCAACAAAGAGACAAGAAACATAAAAATGGAGACAGAAAACATAAAAAGAGCTAGTCAGAAATAAAGAATACAATAACTGAAATGAAGAATAAATTAGAGGGAATCAGTAGTAGACTAGATGAAGCAGAGGACTGAATCAGTGATTTAGAAGTTAAAGCAGCAGAAAACACCCAATCATAACAACAACAAATCCAAAAAAAAGTGAGGATAGTTTAAGGGGCCTCTGAGAAAACAACAATCATACTAACATTTGCATCATAGGGGTACCAGAAGGAGAAGAGAGAGAGCAAGGAATTGAAAACCTATTTGAAGAAACAATGACTGAAAACTTCCCTAATTTTGCAAAGAAAATAGACATGCAAGCCCAGGAAGCACACAGAGTCCCAAACAAGATGAACACAAAGAGGCCCACACCAGGACACATCATAATTAAAATGCCAAAAGTTAAAGACAAAGAGAGAACCAGACAAAGCAGCAAGAGAATAGCAATTAGTTACCTACAAGGAAGCTCCCATAAAATTGTCAGCTGATTTCTCAACAGAAACTTTGCAGGCCAGAAGGGATTGGCACAAAATATTGAAAGCGAGAAAAGCAAGAACCTACATCCAAGATTACTCTGCCCAGCAAAACTATCATTTAAAATTGAAGGATAGACAAAGAGTTTTCCAGACAAAACAAAGCTAAAGGAGTTCATCACCACCAAGCCAGTGAGACTTCCAACATCTTAAAAAAAAAACAAAAAAACACACATAAATATGAATAATAAAATGGCAATAACTATACATCTATCAACAATTACTTTCAATGTAAGTGGATTAAATGCTCCAATCAAAAGACTGTGGCGGAATGGATAAGAAAACAAAGCCCCTACATATGCTGTCTATAAGAGACTCACTTCAGATCAAAAGACAAACAGAGACTGAAAGTAAAGGAATGGAAAAAGATATTTCATGAAAATAGAAACAAACCAAAAAAAGGCTGGAGTACCAATACTTATACCAGGTAAAGCAGAACTTAAAACAAAGGCTGTAACAAGAGACAAAGAGGACCTAGTAATCCACTTCTGGATATTTATCTGAAGAAACGCAAAATGCTACATCGAGGGGACATGTGCATCCATATGTTCATCGAAGAATTATTTACAATAGCCAAGATATGAAGGCAACCTTGGGTCCCTGAATGGATGAATGGATAAAGAAGTGGTGGTACATATATACGATGGAATATTATTCAGCCATAAAAGAGAATGAAATTTCACCATCTGCAACAACATGGATGGAACTAGAGGATATTAGGCTGAGTGTAGTATGTCAGACAGAGAAAGACAAATGCCATATGATTTCATTTATATGAGGAATCTAAAAAACAAAATAAATAAACAAACAAAACAGAAACAAACTCATAGATACAGAAAAAATTTTGAGTGTTTCCAGATGGGAGGGGTTTAGGGATGGGTGAAAAAGGGGAAGGAATTAAGAAGTACAAATTTGTTGTTTCACAGTAGTCATAGGAATGTAAAGTAAAACGTAGGGAATATAGTGAGTAATGTGATGATAACTATATATAGTGCCAGGTGGATACTAGACTAGTCAGGGGGATCACTTCTTTTCTTTTTTTTGGTGTGTTTTTCCAGGATCCATCAGCTCCAAGTCAAGTAGTTGTTTTGATCTAGTTGTGGAGGTTGCAGCTCACAGTGGCCCGTGCGGGTATCAGATTGGCAACCTTGTTCTTAAGAGCACCGCGCGCTAACCAACTGAGCTAGCTGGCCGGCCTGGGAATCACTTCTTAAATTATATAAATGTCTAACTACTATGCTGTACTCCTGAAATTAACATAAAATGATATTGAATGTCAACTATAATTGAAAAATTAAAGGGGAGGGGGAAGGTGAAGGGAACAAGAGGTTCAAATTTCCAAGTATAAAACAAATAAGTCATGGGGATGTAATGTACATCACAGGAATATAGTCAATAATATTGTGATAACGTGGTACGGTGTCACATGGTTGCTGGACTTAGGGTGATCACTTCTTTAGGTATATAAATGTTGAATAACTATAGTGTACCCCTGAAACTAATATAATATTGTATGTTAGCTATATTTTAATGAAAATATTTTAAAACTATCTCAGTGGATAAAATAGTAAACATTTGGTTTCACATTCACATTATCTGTAGGTAACCTGCAGTTCAACTGGTATCAGCTTGACTTAACAGAGCTACACTGTACTATAGGATTAAAGTCAGCTCTCTACCATTTCTTGGTCTATCTTTGATCTAAACATCTTGAACTAGCTAAGAGTCATCAAATCTTGTCACTATTCCTAATGACCCTCAAGGTAGTGGGTCACATTTGTATGTGGGTGCTGACCTACAGCTCTACCCTGTTAGACAGAGCCATCTGATTAAAAGATTGCAGACAATTTCATCTCTCTCACTGAAAAAAAAAAAAAAAAAACAACTATTCACTTCACAATATTAGACTTTATGTTATTATTGCAAACATTGTTATTATTTTATAAATTTATTTTAAATTATGTCTGTTAAGTAGCTTGTTGTGTAGTATTATATGAGATAAATAATATTTTAATCAATTGCGACTTGTAATGAAGAAAACCAATGAGATCAGACCCAAAACACATTTACTGAGTTCCTCTTATATATGCAAGAGCTGTGATGAGTACAAAACTTGTCCCTGTTTTCAATAACGATACTGATATATAACACTTACATTGGGCTGGGCAGTGTTCTGAGTGCTTTCAATACAGTAATATAACCTGTGTAACAACCCTATAAAACATGTGCTATATTATCTCCATTTTATAGAAGAAGAAATAAGTTAAACAGAAAGATGAAGTACTTTGACAAAGTTTACACTTGTAGTAAGTGGCCGAGTGAGGATTTGAACCACGGCAGTTTGCCATCAAACCCATCCTCTTACCACTGCACTAGACTAGCTTCCTATTGCCTATAACCCAGGAGCAGACTGTGACAATAATGCAAGGACGAACGCACCATGGAGTGAAGTGATCAAGGAGAAAGCAACTTTTGTGTAAAGTCGGAGATGACTGTTGTCAAAAATAGTTACTCAGTGACTCCACGAGGTAATAGGACACAGGAAAGTTATGGTTTAAGGGGAGGCATGGATGAGAAATGGTTAGAGCATAGGTTACCTAGGAGATGGCAGGCTTAAGGGAAGTACTCCAGTGTTGGTAGATGGCAGTGAAATGATGGGAGTGAAAGCAATGAGAAAAATGTAGAAAGGTGGGAGATGATTTTTTTAAAAAAAACAACATATCATTATTTGGTAAATTTGGCTTGACCCGGCCGTACCGTGAGATCTAACTCCTCCCACCTTTTAATTTTTACTCACAACTAAATGTTCTCAGTAAGAGCTAACTCTGCCAATTCAAAATCAGTCTTTCTAATTCAGATAAATGTTCCCTGGGGACATTAGTGACACAGGCTAATTTATAGCATGTGGTTGTTCTCATCTGGATTTAACCGCAGGTGAAAAACTATTACATTAACCCACTGAGCTAACGAGAATTAGTGTTTCTTCAGTCTCATCTAATCTCCTGAAGGGGTTTGGAATGGTGTTTTCTCTTTGACCATGGTTAAATGAGAAGATGCATGAAAAAGCACTGTAGAAATTATAAATCACCATGTAAATGTTTGTTGTCATTGTGTAGGTTTCAGGCAGACGATAGCTTTAGTTTCAGACATTATTCTGGCTGAAGAGGAAGTTAAGTTGAAATATCTGAGAAAGTGTTAAGTACCCCAGTTCCCGAAAAATACCAAGAGTCTAAGGATCAGAAAGATAGTAGGGTGTGCTCAGGACAAGCTCATGGAGATCCCCTGTCAGGGTCTCCTTAGAAACCATGAAATCATTCAGTCACTCAACAAATAATTATTGAGTGCCAGGTACTGTTCTATGTGAGGGGCATCCAGGGTTAAATATGGTAGAGAAAACCCCTCCATCCAACAGCAAGGACTCTCAAACAAACTGCCTGGATTCAAATCTTGGTTTTGCCACTTTCAAGCTGGGTGGCCTTGAGAAAGTTTGTGCCTCCATTTCCTCATCTGAAAAAGTACATAAAGATCCTATGAGGATTAAGTCAGCTAATGTTGCTAAAACACTTAAAGAACACCATGCTCGTAATAATGAATATAAATTCTTGTGAAATAAATGGGACTATATTTAGTTAGTCAAGATAAATAATACACCAATAAACAAAGTAAGCGCCATGATGAGGTTAGTAAAAGGGCCATGTGACAGAGGGACAGGGTCTCCTTCGTATGAGGTACTCAGAGGACTTCTCTATAGAAGCAGTCTTCAAGAGGAGACCTGGGTGATGAGAAAGAGCCAGAGGAAGGACTGACGCCAGAGGGCTTCAGGTCATGAAAGACTCTAGAACAGAAGTGAGCTTGGTATATTCTAGTACAGAGAGAAAAGTAAGCCTGGTTGGGGCATACCAAGTAGGTTGAAGATGGTAGGAGACAGACGGAGATGGATAGGAGAAGGTAGGAAATAAGGAGAGATGGGGAGAGAAGGTGGGAAATAGAGGAAGATGGGAAGAAGGTGAGAGGTGAGGAGAAATAGGGGAGAAGGTGGGAGACAGGGGGTGGGGAGAAAGTTCAGAGACAGGCAGAGATCAGGTCATGTGGGGCCTTGTGTATCGACAGCCAGCGTGAAGACTTTTTAGAGTTTATTCAAAGAACAATGAAAGGATTCTGAGCATGGAAAGAACAGAATTTGATGTATGTTTGAAGGATGTCATCTGGCCTCTGTTTGGATATATTTTGGAAGTAGAATGGGCAGGACATGATAATATATAGGACATAGGAGGTGATATTGAAAGGAAGGAAGGAAGGAAGGAAGGAAGGAAGGAAGGAAGGAAGGAAGGAAGGAAGGAAGGAAGGAAAAGAAAGAAAGAAAGAAAGAAAGAAAGAAAGAAAGAAAGAAAGAAAGAAAGAAAGAAAGAAGAAAATGAATCTGTTGAACAACTGGGTGGACAGAAGTACCAGATGGAAAGATGGAAGTAGGGCAGCCTGTGGGATGGGGGCACACTGGGCATACAGGTACATTGGGCAAATGGCGAGAAATCCCAAGCTGTGGTCCCAGCTCTGCCTCTTCCTAGCATTGTGACTTTGAGCATCCGTTCAAATCTCATTCTCTCTCCTTGATCAATGAAATGAGAAAGATAATATCTTGCCTGATCACCTTTCAGGGCGTTTGTAAGGATCAGATTAGATAACAAAATTAAGAGGCTTCGAAACATATAAATGCAGGGTATCATTATTATAATTGTCAACATACCTGGAGCCCAATATCTCAGTCACTAAATGCAAGTGTTGGATAGAATTCTACTAAAACATTAAACAATATCTTTTAAAAGGCCTGGCAAATCAGGATGCTTCCCTTTAACACATTAACAGAAGAAGACTCAATGTCCAGCCACGTTCAACGTCCATCGTCACTTCCACCTTCTTGTTATACTCTGGATCTAATGCACTGTGACACTGTTTAAAGGAATTTTGTGTTAGGTTTTTAAGTGGGAGAAAATTCACATGGCGACGTCACTTCCAAAGTTAGTGAGCCTAGTCAGAAAGAACTCTGAAGCAGGACAAAGTCAATCTTTTTTAGCTTTCATGGAGTAATAGTCTGTAACTGACAATAGGCTAAGGGATTACTTAAGTGAGTTTGCAGAGAAACCAGGCCCCTGGATTTCATTACGTGCAACCAAGTTATCTTTGTCCAAATTTATTTTTATTGTAGCACAATGTATCATTAAAAGAATATAAATGATCTAAAAGTACAAGAGAAGCTTGGTTAATTAAATTATGGTATCTACCTACAATGAACTGACTGTGGTTTAAAAATATTACATATATATCGTATATTAACATAGTAATGTTTATGACATGTTGTTAAGTGAAAAGATCAGGTTATAGGCTTTGGATGACATACATCCTCATTATATTTTTAAAATAATATTTATATGTGTCTTGTATATGTGTGTATATATATGCTTCTTAAGTTTTGAAACAATTTCAAATATACAAAAAATCGCCAATATAATACATAGAAATTTTTTCTGAACATTTCAGAGTAAATTTCTGATCTAAGAGGCTTCACATGAACCACTCTGAGAGATTGTTCCTTCCCTGGAATTCAAGACAGGGGAGGTGACTGCCATGGAAATGGCCTGCATTTCCAAACTAGAGAGCCCAAGATGCCTGAGATCCCCTGGGGCAGAAAAGGACCCTGCAGAAGGAAGCCAGACGAGGTTGCCTTGAGGGTGCCCGGAGAGGCCAGGTGAGCGCAGGAGAGGGGGGCCTGCAGTAAGCAGGGAAGGAGGGCAGCTCGTCAGCCGCCAGCTGGAGGAGGCACTGCCCACCTCAAGGAGTCTCATATAGGTGAGCGGTTCCTAGCCATAGGATACCTCCAATAGAAGCAAGAAGGAGCACACAGCAGAGGAAAACAGCATTTGGATTCTGTCCCATCCAGAGGCCAACATTATACAATTGTACTAGGCAAGCCAGAGCCCTCCTGCCACTCACCTCTTCTCCCTTCCCCAACCTGCAGCCCTGGAGGGTCCAGATGCTGCCTGGTGGGTGGGGAATGAGGAACAGACCCCCACCCCAGACCCCTAACCCTGGGCCAGGTCCCACGAGCAACAGAGAGGTTGAGTAATTGGATGAGACGTTGCATGGAACTGGACTTCTTTCCTGAATGTGACCAGTGGATTTTATATTGTTATGAAAATAGATGGAAAAGTTAAAGGACCCTCCCAAGACTATGCAGGAGCAGGGAAGAACAAGTCGAAGGAACCAGCTTGAAGAGGAATATAATTAAAAATATTTTCTGCTTAGAGTCTACTGAGCTTGTTTGATAAACTGGATACATATGACATAAAAGATAACATTTAGTTTGAGCATGAAATCTATCTCCAAATGTAAGAACGAATTCTGCTCATTTTTAATGGACCGCTTCTTTATCTCCAGCTTTATTGAGATTAACATATAACATTGTGTAAGTTTAAGGTGTACAGTGTGATGATTTGATACTCATGACTATTTTTTTATGCCTGCTATAATCTATTGATAACTTACTAGTTTTCAGAAAAAAATAGCTCTGTAACCTTTTATGACAATTCCCATTGAATTATTGTGTTTATATGTTTTAAGAATCCTGCTAGCAAAATAACATTAAAAATATCTCTTTCATACAATTCCTGAGGAAAGACCTTTTAAGTGTTGTGCACATAGTAATTCTGTAACACACTTCCAAAGAAAGAGTAGCTTCATAAACCCTGACATGACTTAGAAGACACTGAATGAGCTTGAAAAAAGGACATTACATTCTCTTTCTATTTCCATTTTATACTTGTATGACACCCATAAACATCAAATTGGCAACGATAAACTGCCCAGGGCACTTATTTAAATGTGACCTGAATTATTAAGATTACAACTTCTGAATATCAGTTTTTTAACTTACAATTTTTAAAGATTGGTTCTTCGTAGAATTACACAAATTCCATTTTCCCAGCAGCTGTTTTATCATTTTATTTTATCCTCCTGGTTGTCCTAGAAACAGTACAGGAATTATTCATTTTCAGAAAGCATTTTTTTTTTATTGCTTGCATGGCAAGTTCCTCCCATTATTTTGGAAAATAAATGCATTGGGTGTTCTGTGAAAATAAAATATTTTGAAGCACATAGGAGAAACATTACAAGAAAATTACAAACTCCCAAATTCAAAAAGAAAGACAGAGGTTGGTGAAAGTCAGCTTAATTCTTGCCAACATGGGTTTCTGACATTCTCCTCTGTTAGACTGATTTGTAGAGCTAGTTTTTTGTACCCAATATTTAGATACTTCTAGTAGTCACAAGAATCTTCCTTTTGGCATATGTGTTCACAGGTCATCTAGGAGGTCCACAGGGTGCCTACAGAGAGGTGGTGGTTGGACAGGTACAGGCAACTGCTGGAGGTGAAGTGGTATCTCTCCCGAGGTCCTCAGATAAATGTGGAAAGAGACATCCTTAAGGGTACAGACCAGGAAGGAAAGGTAATTCTGAGCTTCTGTTGTGTTCTACATACAACTCTCCCTCTACAAATTAAGGATTCCAACCCCCTGTTTGTGCATTCCGTCTAAGAAAGAGAGAGAGTTCAATCATCAATTTGATAACTATTTCTTGATGCCATCAAAACTAAAGCATCTTCAGGACTGAAGACAATTAGCAGGTCTTAGTTTTACTCAATTCTTTCCGCAGGTTTCAATGCAGTTTCAGACGAGTTACTTTAGCTGCAAGGGTACCTCATCTGAGAACACTTCTTTACTGTATATTTTATATATAATGTATGCATTTGTTTATTTATTTAACTTTATATAGCACTTACATTTCAGAAAGTCATGATTTGGTCTTTAATAAACCCAAATCCTACTTCGGGCTTTAAAAAATGCAAAAAAAACAAACAAAAAACAATACCAATCTGCCCCTTTGGAATCACCAGAACAAATCAAGTCTGTAAGGGAGGACAGTTGCAAGAGAGGAACTTTTTAAACACTTCCAATCATCAGTGCATCATTTATAGTCCCTGCAATGCAGTGACTATAGCCAGCCACATGGTTTTAGGGACGTCTCTGAACTCTGTGGTCTGTTACCAGAAAAACTCCCAAGTCCTTTTTATCTTTTAAAAAGGGTCCATGACACTAGGCAAAGAGACTTTAGACTTCAACAAATGCAAGAACAATAAAATGTTTTCTTAAAAATTCATAGAAGTTACTAATGTACCACAACCATAATTTATCCATCACAAGAAGATATTTTTATAATGCCTGAGATGGTAACAATGCCAGTAGTTGTTATTTTCACATGATGAAAGCAGTTATTCAGTTGTTTTGCTGTTGAATGCAGAGTCCCAGTGGGGCCTGTGTTATTTTAAGGCAGGAAGCATTTTGTTGTTGTTGTTGGGGTAGTGTGTATCAGGTCAAAATTCCAGTGGCAATATGAGGAAGAGCTCCTGGGGTTCTCTGTCAGAAAATTTTCCAGGATTTCAGATTCTGAGATTAAAGAGTGTGAAACGCATCTTAGCAACAAGGTAATAAATGATGTATTTGGACAGAAAACTCTACGATAAAAAATGACAGGAAATTGCAAGGCTTGGTTTTGCAGTAAAATTACCAACCAGACTGAAGAGTAAAAGGGCATGCATTCCCAGAAAATATGATTGCAACATAGCTGACCAAGTTGTGTTGTGGCTAAATAGGAGCTGCAATGTTCTAAGCTGTCTAGGCAAAAAAAAAAAAAAAAAAAAAGCCAGACAGGAGAAGTGGGAAGAAAAGGAAACATTAAAATAAAGAAGTATGGAGAAGGGCAACTACAATAAACCATCCGCAAGGTGTTCTTTCGTAAGGTCCCAGCTGCTGAGTCTGGACCCACCAAAGAGATCCTCACTGTCATAGTTAACATTACATGTCAACTTGACTGGACTACACGGTGCCCAAACATTTGGTCAAACATTATTCTGGGTGTGACTGAGATTAAAATTTGAACTGATAGACCGAGCGGAGCAGATTGCTCTCCCTAGTATGTGTGGGCCCCATCCAGCCAGTTGAAGGCCTGAATGGAACAAAAAGGTTGACTACGAGGAAACTCCTCTTGTCTGACTGCCCTTGAGCTGGGACATCACTTTTTTCCTGCCTTCGGACTTGAACTGAAACATGAGCTTTTCCTGGGTCTTGAACCTTCCAGCCTTCAGAATGGAACCTACACCATTTGTTCTCCTGGGTCTCTAGCTTGCCAACTGAAAACTTTGGGACTTGCCAGCCTCCCTAATGAGAGACAATCCCTTATAATACAAATAAATATAAATATTTATGTAAATATATATAAATATATATACAACCTATTGGTTCTGTTTCGGTAGAGAACTCTGACTAATACACTCTGTTCAAATATCTTCAGATACAAGAACACTATCCATTTCTTAAAAGAAAAAAGATATTTACTGATGCACTGCAGCGAAAGTAACAACCTGTGTGGCCCATGTAATACAGAAGCACATGTGTAATCTATTTTGCTCACATTCAAAAGCTTGTCTGGGGACCTGAATGGAAAGGCAAGCAGAGGACTCTGAGAATCCATGAACATTTTCTTGAGTCATACAGCAGGTCTGTGATGGGGGCAGGGTGTGTTGCAGGAAGGAGGAGGGAGAGGAATAGCAGAACACAGGGACAGCAAGGTAATGTGCTCCTCCTCTCAGCCAGGAATGGGCTAGGTCCTAACACGCAAAATTCTAACAACTATTCTAGGGGGCTGGCACTTAATTTGTATTTTCTTAACATAACCTAGAAAATCATATCATCTCACTGCTTTTACAGTTGGTAAGTCAGGAAAACAAGACAAAACAAAATTAACAGTATAGAAAAATTAGATGAATCCAGGGGTGAGGTTCATCCATAAAATGCAAATCAAAATCTTGTGCATGAGCTAGAAGTGGAGCACAGATTGCTCTAGCTGTGGTCTAGCATCTAGTACAAACCAGAGAGCAAGGTCAAGTTTTGTTCTGAGGACAATGGAATGGGAAACAAAATTTGTCCTGGGATTGATACCAGAAAGACATTTTCCCCAAGTAGCTTTGGAAGGAGAGCCCTGTGGGATGTTGGGAGGAACAGCGTACCTACAGAGGTTCTAATGAGCAGCTTCACATCACATGTGAGCAAACAGAACAATGCCAAGTGCCATTTGGTAAAAGCAACCATACAGGAAGAAAAGCACCCTGTGGCCCCAGCACCCAGCTCTCCAAAGGTCTCCTTTCATTGAAAGAGTGTAGGAGCCTGACTCAAAGAAACTATGCTATCCGGCAGCACATGACCTAATTCCTGGAACAGTCAGTTTGCCCTTAGAAGGTCACGTCTCTGATAAGTAAAGCCCCTTCCTCATTCCGCTCTCTCCTTCCTCATTCACTCCCGCGTTTACCCTAACCCATATAATCTTGTAGCTGCAATAAAAATTTGAGGCTTGATCAGAACTTTGTCTTGCCTCCATTTCTTCGCCTCCTATTTTCTCTTTTCAGGGTGTCTCCTTCGTCCCTGTTGAATGCCCGCTGGTCGGGCATTTCTGGCATAACGTGGGGCCGAGATCCCAGACCCTTGAAAAACTGTCTGCCTTAAGTCCGGCCGGACGCGTTGCTGAGTCTCCGCGATTTTACCGCGGAGCCTGACTCGTTCCTGATCTCCGCGGATACAAGCCGATCCGTGAGCCTGATCTGATAGAGGTAAGCAGACAGGCGAAAATAGATGTTTTGGGATGATTTTAGATGTAATATTACCCTCGGTCGAATGAATGTGTGAATGAGTGATAGTTCCACGACTTCTCGTCACGGAGCTTGCTTGGGCCCTAATCTGAGGTTCCGGTTCTGTCATACGGCATAACGGCGACTGGACTCCAGTCCACCAGTTCGGGGTTTATACCGAAGCGCCTTAGCTAAGACAGATTTAGTCCCGAGGTCACGGCCAGATGGGCATCTGATTGTTTCGCTTGTTGATTGAAGGGCGAGAAGGGGACCATGGGTCAGACATTAAGTTCTCATGAACTGTTCATTTCTGGGTTAAAGAGTTCCCTCAAGGTGCGTGGAATTAAGGCTAGAAAAAGGATCTCCGTGAATTTTTCGAGTTTCTGACAGATATTTGTCCCTGGTTCCCCAAGAAGGAACGATTGATATTAGGATTTGGAAGCGCGTTGGCGATGCGTTCCAAGATTTTTATAAAGCCTTTGGGCCTGAAAAGGTCCCGTTTCTACTTTTACTTACTGGAATCTCATAAATGACGTCCTCAGGGTTCACTCCCATGACCCGGATGTTAGAGAAGTTATAAAAAGGGGAGAGCCTCTTAAAGGAATCGTCCCGTCCCCCGTCAGAAAATGACTCCGTGTCTATAGATATCCCTATTACTGACCCTAAGCCCAAGCCCTGTCTCGAGGAAGGCCCTACCCAAAATTCGGCTGAACCCCCTAGTCATCCCTCATTAAGACTTTATCCCTGCCTTAAAAACCTTCCCCAAGATTCAGACACAACCCTCCCTCCCGAGGACCAGGCTACCCTTGAGGATGCGGCCGCTCATTACCATCAGAAGGACCCCTCTGTATCGTCTCCTCCACCCTTCCGGCCACCTCCTTATATCATCCCTCAACACCCTCCATTCCTCGCTCCCATCGTCCACGGTCCCACTTCTACTATTCCTCACTCCAATCCCCCTACTCAAACAGCCGCTTCCCTAACACAACAGATTGCCTCTCTTCGAGAGGCCCTCCAGGAAAAACGCCAACACATTAGTCTTCTCAAAGAACTCCGTGCCCTTGAGGCTGAACTCGCTGCACTCTCTGGGCTGCCCTTTTCCCCCCGTCTACCCCTAAAACAAGCTCCTAAACAAAAACCTGTCCTCGCTTTTCCGGTCACTCGCAGACAGGCTGCAGAGGTAGGTCCCGATACTCAGACCCCTGAGGACCCCCAAGAGGAGGATACCGCGGAGGAGTCCGATAATGAGGCTGAGGAACAAGATAACCCCCTCAGAGGAAGAAACGGAACCCCAAGAGAGACAGACAGCGCTACCGCCCTTTAAACATTAAATATTTAAAAGACTTAAAGGTTGCGGTCCACACATATGGCCCTGTGGCTCCCTTCACGGTAGCCTTGCTGGAAAGCCTCACCGACCGTTGGCTAACGCCAAATGATTGGTTCACTTTAGCTCACGCCGCCCTGTCTGGCGGTGATTTTGTTTTATGGCGCACAGAGTATGCGGAAAACGCACGAAAAATGGCTGAACGAAATACTCAGAGCCAGTCCTCCCGCTCCTGGACTAGAGATCGCCTTCTCGGCCGACCGCCCTATAACACCAATGAGACTCAGGCCGCCTTCCCCCAGGCTTGTTAGCTCAAGTCCAAAATGCCGGCCTCAAGGCCTGGCGTAAACTCCCACCCAAAGGGCCCGCCAGCACCTCCTTGGCCAAAATCCATCAAGGGCCTGACGAATCCTATTGCGATTTCATCAGCCGCCTAACTGAGGCTGCCGAGCGCTTAATTGGAAAAGAAGAGTCAGATAGCGCCTTTATTAAACATCTTGCATTTGAAAATGCCAATGCCACATGCCAAAACGCCATCCGCCCCCATCGCAATGGCTCCCTCTCAGACTATATTAAACTTTGTTCTGGTGTCGGGCGTCTCACGCCATCGGTCTAGCCATTGAGCTGCACTAAAAGCTTCACACAGGACAATCAAAAATCCTGTTACAATTGTAAACAGCCTGGTCATTTTGTCCGGGAATGCCCTATAGACAAACAGCCCGTCAGCCACCTTCCACTATCTGTCCTCGCTGTAAACGGACAAACATTGGGCTAGAGACTGTCACTCCAAGGTAGATGCTATGGGTAACCCAATTCCCCCAGGTATAGAACCAAGGGCCAGCCCTTTTAAGTCCCCAGAACAAACCAGGGCACTGGTTTGTTCCTCAGTCCCAGTCTCCATTACCTCCCTTTGCAGAGCCATCCCAGGCAGTGCAGGATTGGACCTCTTGTCCCCACTCTCTCCAACTTATTGATGATGTTACCACACTATCAGATACTATTAATGACCTTCAAGACCAGGTCGATTCCTTAGCAGAAGTAGTACTCCAAAACAGACGAGGGCTTGATCTTCTAACAGCGGAACAAGGGGGATCTGTTTAGCTTTACAGGAACGATGCTGCTTCTATGCCAACAAATCTGGCATAGTGCGAGACAAGGTCAAGAGACTCCAAGAAGATCTTCTTCAACGCAAAATACTACTTCTTGACAACCCCTTTCTAACCAGTTTTCATGGTCTCTTGCCTGTCCTCCTCCCCATCCTTGGCCCCATTCTAGGATTACTCCTACTTGTCTCCCTCGGACCTTGGGCATTTAATAAACTGACAGGATTCATCAAACAACAAATAGATAACATTCTGGCCAAACCTATCCATATTCATTATCAACGCCTGGCCACGATGGACCATCCGGAAGGTAATTACAACCAGTTACAAACAGGCTCCAGCTATATAAACATATAGCAGACACGGTGGCTGAAAACGTGTCGGCCCGATCTAAAGGGCTTGAGCACCAGACGGCTGCAGCGACTGGGTACTGCAAGGGAGGGTCCCGATTGACCCAATTTCAGCTCTCCCTGAACTCATGTCCAGACTACATAGGGGTTGGTGCCTAAGTCAAAACAATTGCCTCACCCCTGGTCCAAAAAACACACCAGAGGCTACGCCTTGCGCGTTATTCGGGCCGTCTGAGACCCCTGAGTTCCCGTCTTGGTTAAGGCTCACTCTCTTAAAAAGATAAAGAGAGAGGAGATGTAGGAGCCTGACTCAGAGAAACTATGCTATCCGGCAGCACATGACCTAATTCCTGGAACCGTCAGTTTGCCCTTAGAAGGTCACGTCTCTGATAAGTAAAGCCCCTTCCTCATTCCGCTCTCTCCTTCCTCATTCACTCCCCGCCCAGTTTACCCTAACCCATATAATCTTGTAGCTGCAATAAAAAATTTGAGGCTTGATCAGAACTTTGTCTTGCCTCCATTTCTTCGCGCCTCCTATTTTCTCTTTTCAGGGTGTCTCCCTTCGGTCCCTGTTGAATGCCCCGCTGGTCGGGGCAAAAGAGTAATTTTTAGAATAATCTGGAGCAAGGTTCTTGCTGGAGCATTTTGAAAATTGATGCTGGAGTTTTCGGTTATCACCATGTGAGAGCGGCTCCTGGCAGTTGCAGGCAGATCCCAGGGATGCTTGACATCCTTCAGTAGTCAGGACACAATACAGAACTGTCTCATGTTCCTCATGGCTTTTCACATATAATGCTGGATGTTCCTATAGATGAGAAGCGTGTTTATCACATGCTCTCACAGAAAGTCGGTGGGAAGGCAAAATGGTGGAAATTTCATGGCGAAAAATCTGGTGATATCTAAAACTCTAAATGTCTGACCCAGCAATCTTACTTCTAGGAAACCACTCTCAAGTTATGTCACCACAAATATGGGACAACATGTGCACAGAGTTATTTGTTGTAATTTTTAAAAAAGCATTGGAAACAATATAAGTCCATAAATGGGGAACTTGTCAGAAAACTAAGGTACAATACAATATCCATTAAAAAAAAACTAGGAAGATTGATGTGGAGTGACTTTAAGATACATATAATACCAATAGCATATAATATGCTACCTTTTTTATTAAGAAAGAAAAGAAAACACTAGAAGGATAAGACAAAAATGAAAATCATTGTTCATGGCAGGTTGAGGGAGGAAAATGGAATGGAGGGTATAAGAATGAGGCCAAGACTTCTCTGCGAATAACTTTTATATAGTTTTAACTTATAAACCAAGTTTATGTTTTACCCACTTTTTAAAAAATTAAATCAAAAGAAAAAATTAAAGCCGAATACAAATGGAAACAAACGAAACTACCACCATAACATAATGATAATAGTAAACAGAACTAATTCTAGTAACTTTTGAACACAGTTCTCTGACAATTCATTCCTAGGGGGATATAATCTAATGGCAAAATTAATTGTAAACAGATTTTAAACTTGATTCAGGAGGTTTATTGTCAGTAGCGCTATTAGCATTGTGTTTTTTAAAGTACTTTTTAAATGTTGTAGAAGAAAGCAAATAAGCAAATACATTGAAGTTAAGAGATATCAAAATTTTCAGTCTAAAAAAAGAAATTCAAATATGTAATAAAGGGGAACTTCCTATATAATGTTTCATTTAAATTGGAAAGAGCATATGAATTCAATACAAAGGTACATACTACACAGCCCTAGAGCTCTGTCCACTAAACGGGACACCCTCAAAACAGTGAGTACACCTAGTTCCCAGATGTTGGTTTCTAAGTACATTCCCCACTAAAAGAAATTAGAGATCCTCGGATAAATGTCTAATTCCAATTCTAAGGAGGGAAAAGCTAAGTTACTTTCAAAGATTAATGGCAGAAATGGAAAGAAGTTGCAGGAATCAGAATGTGGTATAAGACAAGTTGCCTGAATTCTCTCAAATATATAGATAGATAGATAGATATAGATATGTTATAGATATACATATACATATGCATATATATCTCAATGTCATGGCAAAAAAAGATAGAGGGGTTGTTATAGATAAAAATAACTATTAAAACATAATAAGCAAATACAATAGATGAATGTTGATTGGATCTTGATTTTTAAAAAATCACAGTTATGAAAGCAATGGTTGGATCGATTGCAGAATTTTGTATATTGACTAGAAATTAGATAATATTACACAATCATTGTTAATTTCCTTAGGCGTGATCACAGTATTGTGAATATGTAAAAAAGTCCTTATTCTTAGAAGCTGCATACTGAAATAAATGATAAGGTAATGTCTGTAACCACTTGCAAATGATTCTGGAAAAAGAATAGTTGAATTTGGATAGAGGGTACACACCAGTATTCCTTTATGCTATTCTTTCAACACTTCCATATATGTGAAATTTTTCATCATAAAAAATTGGGGGAAAAGTTTTTAATTTTTTTTCAGTATAGATTTTTACTTCATTTTGCATACAAGCCGAAAATATTTTTTGGCATAGTTTTTAATCAGAGAGTTTTCAGGAATGCACCTACTATATGAATCAATAGAAGCTCTCAGTTTTGTTTGGAATTGAGCCCAAAGTTATTCACCCTTCCATACGAGTATACAACACACCTCTCCCAACCTGCACTGACTGCTGTCACACATTCAGTGACAGATGAAGCTTCTGACTGCTTCATTCTGTTTTCTAGAGTGGTTGTTGTGCTCAGGATTTACTACCTCTTGTTAAAATATACAGCATTGTATTATAACTTAATCTCCTTTTATGTCTTGTTTATATTTTAATTAAAATAATATTTTAATGCTTTTAAAAAATTGTATGCATGTAGCTTATGTTTCTCAAGCTTTTCATTTTAGCATAGTAAAAGGAGTCCAGATAAAGCATTGTTATAGAAAGACGAGCTGATTAGGTGGAGAATTTGACTGAGGAGTGACTACAGTACACATCCTTCAGGGCTAGGCATGATTTTTCTGAACTAAGCTTTAGACAGAAATTGAGTGGCAGCCCCAGAAAGGGACCACAGGGCACTGCCTGACAGTAAGAACAGAAGCCTGACCCCAGCAGTGGACCTGGCCTAAAATCTCCACTCCCTTACATTTGGGCTTGAAAACAGAAAAATTATCTTTTTTTCTTTCTTTAGCATTTCAGGAAGTGTGTGATAACTCTGGTAGTAAGTACAGGAATTTCCTTTTTCTGAACTAAAATTGAGACATGGCTTGACAAAGAATAATCTATGATTTAAGAAGCTATTACAAAGAAAATTTTACAATTGTACAAAAATGAACCATTTCTAGTTGGACAATTAATGAGTATTCTTTACTGAAAATAAGAAAATTTTACTACTGATTTTTCCAGAAGCACATATATATAGGACATATGTTTACTTTAAGACACTGAACAAAAGATTGAGAAGATTGTCCGTGCCTTCCTTCATTCAGCTAGCATTTATGACATGCATTATATGTGCCAGGCCCTGTACTACATAGGTGCTGAGGGGAAAAGGGTGAGAGACACTACCTGCTGTCAAGGAGAGTAGAGTTTAATGGTGTGAAAGAATTTCAAGTTAGAATGGGACTAAAGGACATAAGATGGAAAATCTCAGTTATGTGCCCTCAAGAAAACAAAACATAAGGAATGAGAGACTGATGTCCTGTAAATGCCCTGACTTACAGAAAACTGATAATATTGACATTTTCTTAAATGATAGGGAGTTGGTCAGGGGTTGCCTCATGTCAACCTTGGGAAATTTTGCTTATGGTTTCCAGAGACATGAACAAGAAATGGCCCAGGTCAGGTTGACTTCACAAAATAAGCTGCACTGAGCTTTGTTTGTATGACTGGACTAGTGTCGGCTCCTCAGGGAATTTTCAAAGCTGCTTTCCCATTGTCTTTGATTTTAACAGACTAACTGAACTCTCCCCTCTTTATATTTCCTGCCTATATATATAGCCCACCCCAAACACTCAACGGACTCCCCTGTACCTTGCTACAGTTTGCATTTCCCGAATTGCAATTCCTTTGCCGTTCCCTAGTAAACTCATCTTTTTGACAATTTTGAGCTTGCCTCCGTTTACTTCTTTATTTAGGTCAACAGTGGGAGAACAGTTAACATGCAGTTAAGAGTTAAAATAGTTAAGATGTATGCTGTGTGGTGTGTGTATGCTGGGGTGGGGGCAGGAATAGGTAAGGAGACAGACACACTTGTTAAGAACCAGGCATGGAGGAAGAAGCCATTACAGAAAAAAACTGCTTTTGTGGAGAGACAAAAACAAAACCCTCCATGAAGCAAGGTAATTATGTAAGAAGAAGGTGAAAGATAGCATCTTACCTCATAATACAATGCCAGAGCTAGGGACTTGCTCATGAAAAGGCAGAAAGAAAATGCTGGATAGGTAAACTCTGCTTGAAAGAAAGCACGCATGTTGTAGAATAACAGCATAGGTCTTATGGAACTTAGGATTCTAAGAAATGCAGAGGACACTGTTTTTGTCTGTTTGTTTTCTGCCCAGGATCTGCACTTTCTTCCCATGTGGGAAACCCTCTTTGGAGCCCATCTCCCACCCTTCTCCCCACCCACGGCAGTGAGCATGGAGGCAGCTGACCTAGGTGCTGCCCCTCAGACGACCCAGTTGCAGATTCTGACTCCAGGAGAGCACAGTAACACCATGGGGCAGCTGGAATTCTGTTTCCAGTGACAATGTTCGGTGGTGACAATAGATGCAGCACTAGTGGCAGTGCCCTAACCAGAATGTTTCTATGGCATGACCTTGAAACTGCTCAGCTTCCCTTAGTTCCTAACTGCATTCTGACCTCGTTCTTGGCTTTTTTACCTTGTTCTTCAGCTTTTCCATCAATTTGAGTATGTCTCGATATTCTTGCAAAGGGCGTGTGGAGATAAGTAATTTTTTAGACAGGAGGAGGAGAGGCGAAAGTAAGCCAAGTAATTAACAAACAGAAAGTCCTTCTCAGCTTTGAAAATGGACACGATTGATGGGCAATTGGGGTGGGGAGGGAAAACGTGAAGACTGTGAGAAGTAGAATCAATGCACAGCAATATAAGAGACAAAATCAATACGGAGAACCAATGAGAAGTCTACAGAAAATATTGACAGAAGAATGTCAGGGGAGGGAAAATTACACTAACAACATGAGGCCAATCTGCATAAAGAAAGTTAGCAAGAGGGGAATGACAGGAAAAAACTTTCCTAGAAAAATATGAAAATATAACAACTGATGCAGCAAAGGTGATAACAAAGCTTAATCTTGCATAAATCTAGGCCAGATCACCCCCAAAAATGTGGAAGAATTTTACTCAGATGTGTTCATAAAAAAGAAATAGGAAATATTAAACAACCATCCAGTTAAACTTTTTTTATATGTTTGTATGCTAAAAAAAATTATTTGCATTATAAATGTAATATCAGAATACAGCAAAATGAGGAAAAAGTTATCCATCATTCTATTAAGCCTAACATAACCCTATTAGCCTATTGGCATGTTTTGGGGTATTTTTTCCAAGGCGTAGGATTTTTTTTTTTAACTTGGTAGTAATTTTGTGTCCTGATTTTCCATTTTCTATTATTGTATAAATAGGTTTCTCTGCTGGCTCACAGTCTTAACATTAATTTTAATGGCCACGTAAGTCTATAAAGGAGATAAACTTGATTCTCATGGTTTTAGATGTGTGTGTGTGTGTGTGTGTGTGTGTGTGTGTGTACCACTTATTATGTGGTTACTATGTGTCTAGGGCTTTGTATGCATTTTCTTTAATTCTCAAATAATCCCATAAGTCAGATATGTGAAAGGTCAGGCAATTAAGTTTGTGAACTTTCCACTGTGCACTTACTTACAGGGTGGAAAGTTCGCAAACTTAATTGTCCAACCTTTCATATGATCACTGTTACAAGTTCAGAGAAGTTCAGTGGTCTGCCATGAGTGGGCAGTAAAGCAAGGTCTTTATGCCAGTTTGCCTCTTCCTAGTCAAGGTCATTTTACTACAGCATGGCACCTCCCAGATAGTCGTTGCCAAATTTTTGTGACGCTGAATACTATTGGAATTAATATCGTCACATTGATAGTTTTTTCCTTAGTTTGGATTGATTACTTAGAAAAGCTACCCAGAAGCAGAATTATTAGGTCACAAGAATATTTTTGCATCTCAATACATATTGTCAGATGACTTTCCAAAAGGTTGAATATCACGATGTTGTCAATAATGAGAAAGAATATTTCAATACACCCTTGTCAGCAGTGACCATCTTGTTCTTAATTTAATAGTAAAATTTTCTGGCAGAGATTTTTGATATAATTAGGTAAAGAAAAATGACAAATTATATAATACAAAGATGCTTGATTTTTTAATTTAAATATTATTTCAGTACGATGGCATATCAAGAGGCCTAAGCAGTGCCCATTCCCCCTTCTTCCTTGCTCTCAGAACCTCAATGTTTATCAAGAATCCACATTCCTCCCCAAGACCTCTGGGAAGGCTGGCCTCATCTAATCCCCATGAAGATAAATCTTAATTAGTTTAAACCAACCATGGTAGTTCCATTCCCTTACAGTGATGGACTTAGGAAATGACATCTGACTCTATTCTGGCCAGTGAGCAGGGGGTGATTCCTGGGAACAGTTTCTTTGTCATTGTCTCCATTTCTGCCTCTGGACGTTCACCAATGTGAAGATGGGATGCCTGGTATGACTGTAGCTATTTTGAAACCAGGGAGGAAGCAAAGTGACACACTGACTAAGGTCAGAAAGGTGGAAAGAACACGCGTCCTTAGGATATCAGGGAGCCACTTTACTGACCATCACCAGAATAGCCCTCCTGTCAGACTTCTTGGTTTATTTGATAATAAAGCCCTTATTGTTTAAGCTCACTGGGTCTGGGTTTTCTGATTGTTTGCTCTTCCTTGCAGCAGATGGTGTCCCATCTGATACAAAGATTCATGAGTCAGAGGCATTGATATATTGGAATATAGTATCTCAAACGTCAGCATTGGTCCCATCATGAAGACAGTAGTGGAAACTGGCAGAATGACACAGGAGGCCTTATAAGGAAATAAAGGGAGATAACATACAGTGAGCTTATTCCTCTTGGGAAACAGTGACTTGCAAAGGTAGGGTGGAAGTGACCCTACCTGGTGAATCTGAGTCAAAAGCAGAACAAGGCACTTGTCTTAATACCATGAGTCCAATGCCTCCATTGAAAGTATGAAATATGTGGTCCCTGAAAGATATGACAATATGACAGTCGGTCACCCAGTGAATGAGAAGAAACCAGGAAACGCAACTTACATACAGTCAAGGTCATTTGAAGTTCAGGTGTCAGCTCTGGGGTTTACTGTCAATTTAGGAAAGGCAGGTACTTCCTTTCTTAGGGCTTTGGTTTCTTCAACTGTAAATTGAGGAGGCTAGCCTAAGTGATCATCCAGATTAATTTTATTATTTTTTTATTCAGATTAATTCTATCTCCAAATTTAAATGATTGGTTTTTCCCATTTTGAGCAAGATGATATAGATTATCATGCAGTATGTACCTGTATGCATTACTCTTATTCTTGTTACATTTATCATTAAAACTAGGAAAAAAATGTGAGGTACGGTGGTAAAAAGTAAGCATTCTGAAATTATTCAACTCTGGGTTCAAATACCACTGAGAAGTGTGATGTTGGTGAGTCACTTAACCTTTCTAAACCTTGGTTTCCTTTCCTGTTGTGTGAGGATAATAATAACAATTCTATTAAAGAGTTGTTGTGAGGATTAAATGAGCTAATGCATGTACAAAAGTTTACCCCATGGTAGGCACTCAATAAACTGCTAGCTACTGTTATTAACAGCAGCAATAACATCCAGCATTTCTATGGCACATTACAGTTCAAGAGCCAGGATTAGTACTTGGGTCTCCTAACTCTCGATTTTATGTTCTTTCTAATACAGCTCATAGCCTTCCAAGATAAAGCTGAGTATCAGATTCCCAAAATGTAGGGAAATGGGAAGAAATATATACAGAGAGAGAGAGAGGTGCTGTAGCAAATATGCATAATACTATAATAATTGATATATTCTAATAATACTTACCATACCCTCTTCCATAAAGGTGCCTATACTTGCCACTGTGCTATCTCATTTGATCCCCAATGCTGTAGAGCAAGTAGGCAGTTAATAGTTTCCTAGCCTCCAGTGAGACTGGCTCTGCCCAAACAATCATACCGTCATAGTAATGTTTTCCTCCCTTATCTGAAATGGCAGTAATGAGCCTTGAGAACACAAGGGCACAGTCAGTGGCCAGGCGGTAAAAGTTGGTGGAGTCAGCTCACTTATCTCTACCAGAGGAGCAAAGCAGAAAATCTGTAATCAAGACATATTCTCTCTTGAATGCAAAGTCAATTTTCAAATGTTTAATTCTCAGTATAGGAAAGAATGCAAAAACAAACAAATAAACAAACAAACAAACAAAGGTATCTGGAAATAAAAAGGAAGCCATTAAAAGTCCAGCAGCATATTTAGTGTTAAAAATAGCAAAACAAGAAAGAGAGCAAATGGAAGGTGAGGCTTATAGAGCCAGGAGCAGAGCAGTGCTGGTCTCTATGGAACCGTCTCTACCTTATCAAAGAATTTCTAAATGCACGTCATGTCTGGCTCTAGACAAGTACAGTCAGACCATCTCTATTGAGTTTGGGGTTGTTGTTTTTTTGCTTATTTTTATAGAATAATGGTCAATATGACATATTAATGTATTCAGGCTACCATTCAGATAAAGAAAATGGTTAAAATGGTGAGAAAAGTAGTGAAAGATATCTCTGACTCCACTTGCATTTGTTATCTGAAGGTCATAGTAACCTCTGAGATGGATAAAAATAAAAACCTTAAGACACAAAGACATAATCAAAAGGAACACAGTGGGAACTCAAGAACAGATCCTCCCTTTGCCTCATCTCAAAAACCTAAAAATTTCTACATTAAAAAAGGGCATGCACAAAGGAGAGTTTTTAAGATTGAAATTGGAGCTGCTAAGAGAAGCAGTTAAATGTCCCAAATTGGAAGCTGCTACAGTTTAGGGGAAATCTGAAACATGAGACAACAAACTATGCTCTCAAATCTCATAAATGTAAAAGAAAAAAATTCTGGGTGGCTGGATAGTTAGAGCGCGAGCTCTCAACAACATGGTTGCTGGTTCAATTCCCGCATGGGATGGTGGGCTGCGCCCCCTGCAACTAAAGATTGAAAACAGCGACTGGACTTGGAACTGAGCTGCACCTTCCACAACTAGATTGGCGGAAACGACTTGGAGCTGATGGGCTCTAGAGAAACACACTGTTCCCCAATAAAAAAAGAAAAAAGAAAAAAATTCTTGAATAGCTTTGCTTGGGATCTCGGGGGGATGTCCAATGACCAGAAGCCTCAAAAATCCCTACAGTAAGATCTAGAAACCCCAGGATCCCAGAGGTTTACGTGTCATGTTGAAGAGGTCATTAACAACAATAATTAAGATCCTTGAGAGTATCTGTTCAAAATGAAAAAGACAAGAGCCATTTAACTGATGAGAAATTCTGATTTACAGTATTAAGAAAAATTAAAAAAAAAAAGATTACCTTTGAAGAGGAAATGATGTGTAGTTTAGGTGAACAGAAGACAAAACAATAAACTCTCTATCAAAAAAAAACCAACATACATTTTCCATTTAAAAAAATCTTTTCACGTTCATTTTGATCTAAGTGAGCAGGGGATGACAGGCAAGAATGGAAATATTACGACTATAAAATATGGAAAAGTTAATAAGAAGTCCCAAGACTTCCAGTGAGGCCATGGTCCAAATCCATTGTTCTAAACTACAAACTCTAGCGTGTGTCATAAATAGCAGCTAGGTTCTACCCCCCATACAGCACTCAGACATTGATGGAGATTTGAAAAGATAAAAACCAGAAATGGGGGTGGATGGGGATTTAGGTCAGAAGGAAAGCAAACATCTGTGCTAATCCAGGATGTAAGAGCAGGGGTGTGGCCAGAATTAGTGGCCAGGTTTAAGAATTCCCGTGTGAAACAGAAACTGTAATCAGGGATAATCTGGGGCTATGGTCGGAGATTTGGGAGATTTTTCTGAATTCTGAATGTCTAACCACTATGCTGTACACCTGAAATTAATATAAAATAATACTAAATGTCTACTGTAATTGAAAAATTTTAAAGGGGGGGAGGTGAAGGTGAATGAGAGGTTCAAATTTCCATAAAACAAATAAGTCATGGGATGTAATGTACAGCATAGAAAATATAGTCAGTAATATTGTGATAGCGTGGTACGGTGTGAGATGGTTGCTGGACTTACCATGGTGATCACTTCTTTAGGTATACAAATGTTGAATAACTATGGTGTACCCCTAAAACTAATATAATGTTGTATGTTAGCTATATTTTAATAAAAGTCTTTAAAAACACAAAATAAAATAAATTGAAAAAGAAAGAAAGGGAGCCTCAGCTTGGTTGGAACAAAGCCTTATTAGCATTGCAGTGAATAAGCAAGCAGCCTGGTGAGAGTGAGGCAGACCAGAACCTTGGAAGAGATAGGTATAGCCCCACCCTTGATTTTGGTCCTTCCTCATTACAGAAATTTACTTAGCTATATTTCACTCAGAAGATCCTGTTGACAGCCCGGATGCACACCGCCGGTAATTACAACGCTCTAAGGAATGACATGATAGGAAGAGAGGCGCATAAATGATACGAAAACAATGCCTGGTAACAGCTTTGACTGACAGCGCAAAGCTGTACCGTTATGTTTGTGCATGACAAAGGGAGGAAGGGAAAGAAAGGCACCAGGCCCTGCCCTGTTCTAGCTGGTTCCTTCCTTGTTCAGGCTTCTTGTCTGTGTTGGAAAGAACTTCAGGTGCCTTCTTTACTCTTTAGCTGGAAAGGAGCCCTAGAGGCCTGGGGTTTCTTGGAAATCAGGACTTGTTTAATTTATTTTAAGAAACAGAGATGTTTACCGAAAAACCCTTTGTTATATTCAGTTGTTCAAAAAATATATAGATCCCAAGCAGCTGAGCATGGCATCTTCAAAAGTCAGTGACTTATTATTCAAATGCATCTAAAGATGGTCAGATGCCCACCCCTCATCCCTGGGCTATAGAAACCCCAAATACATTATGCTGCTAGGATTCCACACTGGTTTGTAAAGAAAATTAAGTCAGCATGGTTCAAACATGTTTATTCTTTTCGATTTGATACCGAGTCATGTTTCAGACATGGCCTGAGGGCAATAGGGCTTCCTGGAATACTTTCAGTCTCAAACAGGTCTACAGCTGGCTAAATACAGATCACTTAAAGATCCAGAATTTTTAGACTGAGTTATAAGGTCAGAGTTCATTGAGCTTTCAATTTGGACATTTTTAGCTTACCGGGACTCAAACGCTAACACCGAACCAGTCAAAAATAGGGAAATAATTTATATCTTTAGTGTTTCCAGACCACCAATAATCTACAGAGGCCACATGCAAAGCTTGTGTGTGGCAGGCGGGCAGACTGTGTGCACAATTTCCTTCCATTTTCAGTTCCTGCAAGAGCTCTTTGCTGCTATGGTGCCCCTCACATGAGGATTGTGTGTTCCTGTCATGATTCGTTTGGATTATGGAATGATGAGAAAGCATGTTGTGTAACCAACAAGAATAGGAAGAAGAGAGGGGAGAAAGGGTGAAAGGATATCATTTCTTACCGGTTGAAATAACCTAAGACCATTTCTAATATAAAGGACAGCTTATATGACCTGTGAGAGCCAAGAGTTAAGCCAACTCCATGCTAGGATGTGGTTTCCACAGACTCATGGAAAGGGAAGAAGGATGCCAGGAGGAAAGAAGCACAGTCTACTCCAAGATGGATTTATTCTGACAAAGAGTCTGTATGAAAGCGGAATGAATACACTCATACAGTACGACCCCTAAATAGGAGTACTGTGGGGTGGAGATTCAATAATGGATGACTGGGTAGAAATATTGATGCTTAGAAGCAGAGAGGCTTAGAGAGCCTGGAAGGAAAGCTACTTCTCTGCTCCTTGATCTGATTTCAAATTTAATGCCTTCAGTAAAAAGCCGGAGGCACAGCCCTTATGGGCTCAGAAAGAGATGAATGAAATGGCCTCTAGAAAACCAAAGTAGGACTTAACTTCTGTAGCCTTAACTTCTTAAACCTTAACTTCTATGCTGCGAGAACTACAAATACCTCAGTAACAGTAAATCAAGATTATAGAGGAGGAAAAAGCAATTTTTTCCCTACCTGCTGTTTAGAACGTGACTTCCCCCAACATATTATAACATCCTAATCCCCTGAACCTATGAATATGTTAGGTTATATGGCAAAGGGGAATTAAGGTTGCAGATGAGATTAAGATTGCTAATTAGTTCTTTCCGGGATGGTGTCTACAGGCATTCACAATGGTCCAGTGTTTGACATACCATCGGACGCTGCCCTGCAATACAGCCTCTAACAAAACAAGGCTGTCCTGACCCCCTGGTAACAGAATGGTTTACTTTTATACCAAGAAGGTTGGTAAAGCACCAAAATCTGCATGTGGGGTGTGCCCAGGCCGACTTCATGGAGTTCGTGCTGTGAGACCTAAAATTCTAATGAGCTTGTACAAAATGAAAAAAAATGTCAGCAAGGCCTATAGTGGATCCATGTGCGCTAAATGTTGTCCGTGACAGGATCAAGTGTGCTTTCCTTATCGAGGAGCAGAAAATCACTGTGAAAGTGTTGAAGGCACAAGCATAGAGTCAAAAAGCTAACTAATAAAACGAAGCTTTTCCGAGTAATAAAAACAATTAAAAGTAAAAAAAAGAGATTGTTAATCAGGTGACTGTGAGATGGGGAGATTATCTTGGATTATCTGGTTGGGCCCAGTGTCATCACAATACAAGTATTCTTAACATAGAAGAGGGAGACAGAAGAGACTGTCAGAGTGATACACTGCGAGAGGGATTCAACCTGCCGTTGCTGATTTTGTAGACAGACAAAGGGAACCCTGAGCTGAGGAATGCCAGCAGCCTCTCGAGGCTGGAAAAGGCAACGAAGTGGATTCTGCCCTAGAGCCTCCAGAAGGGATGAGACCCGTGGACACCTGGATCTTATTCCCGTGAGACCTATTTCAAATGGACTTCTAACCTCCAGAACTGTAAGATGATAAATTTGTGTTGTCTTTAGCCAGGAAATTTATGGTCACTTGTTTCAGCAGCCATAGGAAACACATACACCTGCCAGGTGAGTAGGGGAGCATTATGGATGTCTGGATTGGTCTTGATGAGAACTAGATGTATACCTCATGCTCTCCTCCAGGAAATGAAGTCGTTGAAGAATTCTTTTTCAGTCTTTAATCTGTTCATTTCCTTTCTATTTAATCAAGGACAAAGCTGGAAAAACTCTTCACTTAACCACACACAGCCAACACATCAGCCTACAAATATGCTGATAATTCCCTCAACCGAAACAGATAATCTTAATTCCATTTTATTTTATTTTTTTCAGATTTGGCAATTTTTTAATTATTTTTTTTCAGTTACAATTGACATTCAATATTATTTTATATTAGTTTCAGGTATATAGAATAGTGGTTAGACATTTATATAATTTAAGAAGTGATCCCCCTGATGAGTCTAGTTACCCACCAGGCATTACGCATAGTTGTTACAACATTATTAACTATATTCCGTATGCTGAAGTTGTTCAGAGAAAAGGAAGTATTTTCAGACTCCTTGATTTTAGTGTCTCTAACTATTAAGCTGGGAGAGTCTTAGCTATGTGGGGGGATCACTCTATTGCAGTTGAGAAATCAATCTCTGAATTCCAATAAAGTGCAGATACCTCTACTAAGGATTGCATATTAGCAATGAAGAGACTTCCCTGACATCATGGTCTCTGCTCTGAGAAAGTTTGCAGACATGCTACTTTTTTGTTTTAAAACTAGAATTTTGTGTATGAAAGTCATGGTGTGACAGATACTGTTAGGAGCAAATCCAAAAGTCATTCCCCCATTCTTCCTTGCAAAGAGAGCCCCCATTTTTTTAGATATCCACTCTTCCCCCATGAGATTTAGGGTCACGTGGTGATTGAACTAAGCAATCACAATGGTCATTTCTGCCTATGGCTGGTGTCATCATGGGCAAGTGACACAGTTCTGGCCAATAAGCTGTGAAGGGAAGTTTGCTTGTGAGGGCTCCTAGGAAAGATTTTCCTCAAACTTGAAAAGAGACTCATGGAAGAGAAGAACCTCCTTCTGCCTCTGGATGTTGTGGTGATGACGAGATACTATGGGGAGTTATGAGCCCCCATCTCCAGATCAGGAAGGCGTGAGGCTGAGATTGAGGCATTATGTCAAGAATGGTAGGGCGGAAAGTCAGAAAGGACCTGGGTCCCTGATGATGCCATGAAGCCCCTGAATTAACCAATTTCAGAGCTGCCCCATTTGAGTCTTATTTACGAGATTATAAATCGCTTAGATTTTCTTTTGGTTGCAACTTTCAGTTGCAACCCACCTGATGAACAGATGGTTAATTAACATCCTTAAAACATAAAAGTTAATGAGAAAAGGATACCAATTTCAAGACTTTAAAAACTAAGCAAAAGAAAAGAACAAATAATTGCCAAATGAAGAAAACCAAATAGACAATAAACGTTTGAGGAAGCTTTCAAATTTACTAATAACTGACTAAATGCCAATAAAAATAACCAGATACTATTTTTTGCCTCTACATTGACAAAATCTTTTTTTTTTTATGATGGTATCTAATATTGTTGGTGGCTTAGAGAAGTGGGCACTTCTGTTGGAAATGTAAATAGACACATCCTTTCTTAAGACAATTTAGTCAAACATATTATAGAGAAAATCATTGCTGGCTGGATCAGAGATTGGAATACCTCTGGCAACACCCTTCTCCCCTGATATTTATATAATTTCATTGGCTTTTTTGGGGGGGAGGGATAGAAGCTACCTTTGAAACTACTCAGAACTATGTCCTCATCTGAAGTTTAGACATGTTTGGTAAACTTATGTGAGGTAATCTGAAGTGAACTTTTAAGAGGAAATACAGTGTCGTTGCGAGGAAATCTTCCAATAAGAAAAAGTCAGCCAGACTTGCTAGGCACAGGTTTTCCAAATGGAGAAGGTAGCAATTCCAATCACATTGACAAATACACAAGTACTTAGAACTATCCAGAACCAGCCACCTGGGATATTCCAGGGAGAAAAAAAGTTACATTTGAGACCAGAGATCCTTAGTATAAAGGATCCCACCACTCAAGAATTTCTATAAGTGGGCCCTCTGTAAGTATAGAGAGAAGGAAGGTGGACACCAGCCGCCAACATCCGTGGAGAGAACTCAGCAGCACCCCCAAGGCAGTGAGTGTGCCCATGTGTCTGAAGGATCACCAACCAAGGTGAGGTGCCCTCTAAAAACTCCCCGTTATGCTAGAGAGGAAAGGGAAACCATAGAGGGGGCTCAAGTGACTGTAGCTACTTAAGTAAGAGGGGCCTTCAGGCTAGTAAAAGCTTTCTTTCTTTCTTTCTTTCTTTCTTTCTTTCTTTCTTTCTTTCTTTTTTTAATGTTGAGTTTATTGCCCTTTATATTTCGAAAATGCAAGTCTTCAGAACTATGAGATTTGGTAAAAGATAAATCACATCCCAGTTTACAGACTCTTTGCACGCTGAGCCAACCTCCTCCTGGCTTATGAATTCCGGCCACTTCTTGAAAAGGTGCAGGGGCTCAGGTCAGAGGAGCAACAAGTGAGTTTCTGGATGACCTGGGAGGACTCGCTGCTGGAGAACTTCAGGACAGACTTGTTCAATGGAGTTGCAAACACTGCTCTGCCTTTGAGCTAAGTAAGAGGTGTTGACCTTTATCAGTCTTTCACATTAGATGGTTAGTAGGGTTGAATATGTTGTTTAAGCCATTTAACTCTTAAAGCAGACTGAGGACTGTGAATCCGTGACTTCACTTGTCTCCATACGTTAAAAAGACCTGAGTGACATTCACTACATCTGGAGACCTCAATCTCTTCATACCATTTGACCCAGCAATTCTTCTAGAAATGTACCCTAAGAAAATAACCAAGATTCACTCAAAGATCTTTGTACAAGTATATTCATCATAGTATTTTCATGATTGTAGAATAGTAAAAGATGTTCAAAAATTGGGGAAAGGCTAAGTATTTTGTGATATTGTCATTAAAAATTGTGTTTCTGGGGCAGCTGGATGGCTCAGTTGGTTAGAGCATGAGCTCTGAACAACAGAATTGCCGTGTTTAATTCCCACATGGGCCAGTGAGCTGCGCCCTCCACAACTAGATTGAAAACAACAAGCTGCCTCTGAACTCCAGAGGGGCAGCCGGATGGCTCAGTTGGTTGGAGGGCGAGCTCCCAACAAGGTTGCTGGTTCAATCCCCGCATGGAATGATGGGCTGCACCCCCTGCAACTAAAGATTGAAAACGGCCACTGGACCTGGAGCTGAGCTGCGCCCTCTACAGCTAGACTGAAGGACAACAACTTTGAGCTGATGGGCCCTGGAGAGACACACTGTCTCCCAATATTCACCAATAAAATTTTTTTTAAAGTTATGTTTCTAAAAAGTATTTTACGATGTGGGAGAATGCTAAAAATCAACTAAGGAAAAACTAATACAAAAAACTCAATGTATGTTACGACCCTGATTTTGTTTGTAACAATAATAATAATAATAATAATAATAATAATAATGCAAAGAAGGCTAGAAGGTAGTGCACCCACATTTTGCACAGTAATTAACTCAGGGTACTGAGATTAAGCAGGATTTATTTTTCATTCTTTTAAGGGAGTATTTATTTTTCCTTTTTATGTTTTACAATTGTTTTGCCATGAATGTGAATTACTTTTGTAACCAATAACAAGTTTTAATAAAGTTATTAGAACTCTATGCTAACGATTTGAAAACTCTTATTCAAAATCTGGTATTTCAAAGCTTATAAATTTAAGGGAAAGAAAAACAAAAAAGAATAAAATAGTGATGGGTGTCCAGTTCAGACAGAGAATCACCACCAAGTTCTTTTCTGCTAATCAATCTGCAAGACAGCACTTAGGATGACTGCATTCTGAAGCAGGCTATTTTAAAGCTATATTTCTTTGTAGGGATTTGGTGCATTTCCCTGTGATTTAAAAGAGATGATTAGTTCTATGCTGGATGTCTTGATTTGTTGTAAAATTTTCCTCAGAATTAGGATATTCAGTTTTCATGTAAAATTGAAATATTATTTCTCTTCTAATCTTTCATTTGTTCTCATTCATGTAAATGCAAGGTTTTAATATACCCTTTTTCACTTAATGAATTTAAAAAATAGATTTTAAGAAATATCTTTAAAATACTAAACATAAATAAATAAATAATATGTATATATATTTATTATTATTAAAGTTTATCTGCCATTTTACATGCATTGCAATCACACCTCACAATAAGAGCAAATAGAATGTTTGGGTACAACTTAAATGCGATGTGACAATGAAGAGCTGTTTGGAAGAGCACAGTTGTTTGAGCTTTGCATTGGGTCCTCTGAGCGTCCTAATCCTCAGCTCCACTGGGGAGCAGGCCTGGCAGTCTCTGTAGGGTGACAGCCCAGAGGGTATGGGGCTGAGTGGTGCAAAAGTGCCCCATTCTCTCCTTTCTGCCGCGAGACTGCCTGCTACTGAGCTAAGCCCGTATCTCTCCAGCAGAGAGTAATTGAAGCATGCCAGGCATTCAGGAGCTTGCAAACGTCCCTTTAGCCCTAGTAAGACTTCAACCCCACACCCTTCTCCACTCCCTTCTAGTTGCTGGACATCAAGACCTGATATGGATTCCTGAATGTCCCTAATGTGCTGGAAACACAAGAAACTTGGGGCAAACTGACAGTTCCTCGGAATTTGCACTGAATTCTTTGTTTCTTCTCTGGTCTCAGCCCATATTTGCTGTCTCTTGTTCTTTCCCTACTGTCTTTCCAGCATTCTCCTCCTGTTTCACTTCTCTTCTCCTCTCTCACCCCACCTTCTTCCCTTTTTTCCCTTTCACACAAGGACTTACAAGCATATACAACACACACACACATACATATGAGCATACATCCATATAAAACATAAACACACATACATATATACACATGAGCATACACATACGTACATATACATACACCATTGTTTTGGGAAGAGATTTTCAATTTCCCATTATCAATGAATGAAAACAATTTGCTTTTAAACTATTTGATCGTTTCAGTGGTTGCCTTTCACTTCAGGTTCTCCTCTTTTTTAAATACAATTTTTTTTCCAAATGTCAATAAAATGTCCACAGGATAATAGTTGTACCTTGAGTAGCCACTGATTGAGAACGCAGATATACACATAGGGATTCACAGCAGCTTTGCAATACCTCCGAGCCCACCCCCCACCACCAAGGCACAGGGTCGGGACCTCTGCTATCAGCCCGGACAGCACATTCTGTCTCTACTCTGCACAGAGCCACGCACAGCCCCAGGAAATTCCACGTGCACAGGCCTAGCACAGGGCAGCTGCATCTGATCAGCTGCAGGGAGTCCCCAAGGCTGATGGAGTTATTAAATTACCAGCTCAGTTCCTCAAGGACGCTGGAGCTGATGATGATTTCCATTACTCTGATCATTCTTTTGATTCAATAACAATTCCCTTAGAACAGCCTCTGTAAATTGGGAGAGAGGGTTAGGTGATCAAAGCCCCACGTGGTGGTCACTGTGTAACCTCCACTCGGGACCACACCTCCCTATGATCCATCAGCCTCCCTGAACTCACATACCTGAAGCTCCCTCCCACACCCCAGTTCCTTTCTGGCCAGAACTCTGCCCTGACCCCCTCTTTCCAGCTGTGCTTCTGGCCCTCTGCCTCATTCCTGCCAGCCCCATCCTCTTTATGGCTGTATCCAGCTCCCTAAATCCCAACGTGTGGGGTTCATGGCTTTGCTGTAATGGGCTCAGTGCCTACAACCTTACTTGACTAGCACATAGTAGACCAACAAAACAAGGTCACCACTATTATTATCCAGTCTCAATATATCCTTTCCTGGCTTTTCCCAGTTCTGGAGACTCTAGTCATATGTCCATTTGCCTGCCAGATGCAAAGAAACTGGCAACAACCACAGCACATTCCCGAAGGTCACTGCAAAAGGTCATTGGAAAATTGTGGGTCAGTTTCCCAGATGCACACTTTCCTAGACAAGCTCAGGCTTTAGGTATGCCTGCAGTCGATCCCTGTAATTTCTCAATTTGGACTTCTGTCTGTCATGTATTACCTTGATCCTGCTTTTAGCAACACACATCCACCCAGTGGTATGCTGGAGCTTGTTTGTATTGACTAGCAAGGGACAGTCATTAAATTTTCAGAAATTTTGTTAGTCAACTGAAATCAGCCATGGCAGGAATATGTATACCATGGAAATCTGCAACCATTACAAATAAATCTGGGTTTCCTCCTCTCCCCACATCCCATGCCCCACGAGTGCTTATTTATGAGCCCACACTGTACCCATCACTCACTTGTGAGTATGGCTTGTCTATGCCGCTCTCCCCGAAACCACGCTGCTCCCACCAGCCCACTGCCTATTACTGAGACTTCACCTGGGGGCTGTGTCCTTTCTTAGGCCCTTGTGACCCCAGTGTGGCGTAGGCAGAACCCCAGATATGACACCATCCAATAGAATAACACAAACCCTGGACATCCCAAGGGACTCACTGCTTTGTTTACTATCAAGTTTCCATACATCTGAGACAGCTCCTGTCAAAATAGAGGCAATAGACCATTTCACACATCAATTATCTCAGACTGCAAACCTAATGGGACGACTTCAGAGGTTCTCCCATTGAATAAATTAGCCCTGTCAATGTTCTATAAAAAAGGTTCTCGGAAGACAAGAGTCTAAACGACAGTCCCCAGTAATATTTTAATTGAGATGATGCTGTGTGACAGAATGAATTCCATCCATGACTTTCTGTTGGCTCCCATGTGACCTCTGCCCCCATTTCTTGACAGATTCATCTTGCTGAACATCTTGTGGAGAATATGAAAAACATCTCTTTTTTTTTCTGTCATGCTGAAATCTGAATCTCATGAATTTATTTTTCTTAAAATAACAGGTGCGGCATATTCTGATCACTTCTTGTTTCAATTCTATTTGGTTTAACACTCCTCTTCTAAATAGCTCTGCACATTTCCTCTCATTTCTGCCCTTCTCTATAGTCTTCATCCATCAATGAAAGATTATTGCTCTGAACTTTAAGTTGACCATAGCCAGTAAAATATCAAAGGTCTCAAGGATGTTGTGGTTTCCATGAGTGTAAGTTCATGGGTATAGTTTTTTCATTCTTGACACCATCTTTGAAGCTTTTAAACTAAGGAGGGTAATCTAGGAAGGTCCTATAAGATAATCACAGACGAAGAAAGCTTGGGAGAGTAACAGGCCAGCTGTCCATCCACATGTTAATCCAGTAGCCTGTTATGTACTAAGTCCTCTGACAGGCTCGGAGGTCTTGAAGCCCTTTGCCTCAAAGAGTTTGACTGTCTATTCTGTAGGGGAGATAGACAGGCAAGCAGATAAACACAATAGAATGTGATATGTGCAATAATACAGTTATGAACAAAGTACAAAGTAGTAAAGAAGAAAGGGTGACTAAGTCAGATGAGGAGTGTATGCATTCCTTGTTCCTGCTATGACGAATTACCACAAACCAGTGGCTTAAAGCAACACCAATTTATTCTCCTACAGCCCCCGAGGTCAGAAGTCCAAAATAAGTCTCATGGAGCTAACGTCAAAGTGTTGGCAGTCCTGGCTCTTTCTGAAGTCTCCGGGGGTAGAATTCATTCCTTTGCCTCTTCCATCTACCAAGGCGACCACATTCTTTGCCTGGTGACCCCATCATTCCAGTCTCTGGTCCCATCACCGCGTTGCCTTTTCCTCCTCTAATGTCCTGCCTCCTCTTATAAGAAAACTTATGATTATAATAGGCCCACCCAGATAACCAGAATAATAATCTCTTCATGTTAAGACCCTTAACCCAATCACACCTACAAGCCCCTTTTAGCTGTAAGGTAATAAATTCACAAGTTCTGGGAATTTAGACGTCAACATTCAGCTACCACAGGCAGGAAGGGGGGGTGGGGAAATTCAGTGAAACTTCTTCCCAGGTGTCAAGCAAAGAACGGTGGAGCCATTTGCTGTCTTGACCAGGTCTTGCCACTCTATACCTTGCACATCTGACCTGCCACAAATGCCTGCCCTTCAGCTGCTGCTGCCCACATTGCTGCCCTCTGACATCCACAGGTGGCTTCAGCCTCACTCCTCCAAGGTCGTGGAGGCATGTGAGGCTGGAACTGCACAATGGTCCAAAAATCAGTTAGCAGTCTAGCTTAGAAGTGAATCACCAAACACGACCTTTCTCGGGTACTGTAACTGAAGTACAAAGATTTCCCAATTTTGCATTAGAAAATAATGAGGACAGCTTTTTAAATACCTATCTCTTACAAACACATGTGTGTAAAAAATGATACTAAGGGATTTACATGAATTATCTCATTTAATCCTTAAAATTAACCACAGTGGCAAATACTGTCTTTATTTTTATGTTCAAGATGAGAAAACTAAGGCTTAGTAAGGTTAATTCATTGGTCCATCCCACTTATCCAGCAAGAACAGTAGTTCAATCTTAAAACCAGCTTCCTCTGGTTCTAAAACATTTGTCCTAACCACAACTCTATTCTAGTGCCTTAAGTCAGCTGATTACCAGTCTAGAGATTTAGTCAATAAATGATTAGATATAACAAAGCAGAAAAGATAAGAGCGCAGGTCACAGACCTTAGCTACATATAAACTTATAAAATCAGGTCAATTGCTTAATTCCTATATGCCTCAGTTTCTCATCCATAAATTGGAGATTAAAATATTACATATTTGAAAGGATTATAATGGGGATAATATTTATAAATATTATGTACCTAGAACAGAGTAATCAACAAATGTTAGCTATTTTATTGTTATTTAACTGAATAAGCATTGCCATTCTGTTGAGAGTATGGATAGACACACCTACATGAGGGCCGGGGTAGGCAAAGGTATTCTTTGACGTAGAACCTTCAGGTTAGATGGTGATAAGCATCTTGGTGCACAATCTAGGTCCAAATAAATGTTAGCTCTTCTGCAAAGTGTATGAAAGGGTAATCGCCATGTGTAAAGGGCCTTTGTATGTTTGTTAAGTGTTGTTTGTGAGCTCTAGACTCCCATCTACAATTTGCTCAGTGATGCTAGGGCCAGAACTTGGCAGACTCCATTTGTCCTGGTCCAGCTGCCTCCCTATTAGGCTCCACGTGTCAGAGGCACTGGACGAAGACCAGAAGGTCATTGGAGAAAGGGAGCGGCTGCAATCCCTGTCTGCACCGCCCCAGGAATAGCCCTTCATTCTGCCGTGGGTCCAGTTCCTAGCTTCGTTTTACTCTCCCAGGACCCAGCTCACGGAGCCCTCACCCACCTCAGAGGTGCCTGTACCTACCAGACGGCCCCTCTCCCCAGGGCCTGAGTCCTTGCTCCAGGGGCTCCTCCTCCAAGCTTTTGGGGTACCTGCCCCAGTCAGACACGGCCCTCTCCTCAGAGATCTGTCACCCACGGGGGCCTCCATCCAAGCTTCTAGGTTCTATAAAACCTAATCTCCCTCCGCCCTTCATTCTCCCTGCCCTAGAGGTTCCAGCTGCTTTTTGCAGTGACTATCTCTGTGCGAACTCTGTGGTATGTCTGTGTTCCCTTTCTGCTTTTTCTGTTCTTCAACAGCTGTTTCACCAATTCCTTATAGTAAATTCTCATTATTAAAGTAACTCATGCGGATTCTGTTTCCTGACTAGCCCCTGAATGATAACACACACACACACACACACACACACACACACACACACCCCTTGTGCACGGGCATTTAGATACACACACATTTGTACATGCTTTCTATATGCAAATTTATAGCACTGTCCTCAGTTTGTTCCAGCTCTGTGTCTGCTCCATTGGCCCTCATTAATGCTCTGCCCTTTCCAGATTCTAAAATGTACTAGAAAGAACCAAGTGACAGAGTTCTTGATGGTGGAAAATCTCTTATAAATATAAGCATCTGTTTGTTGCTTCTATATTCAAAAACTTACTGGATAACTTTTTAACATCAGGCATTCGTGGTAGCACCACTTGTTAAAGACTTAGTGGCTCAAATGGGAAATTTTAAACAATTTGATGATGGAAAATTTCCCTATTGAAATTTCACTGCTCCCTTCCTTTATTCAACATCACTTTCTACTCAGTTCCCAACACACTTATAGATCCTTCAGATACTGGAAAGAATAGACAGACAAAGTCACAGCTCTCACGCGGGGAAGGACATGGGAATGAGCAGGAAAAGGTGTGCACGGACCTGTGGCCGGGAAGACAGCCTGTTCCCACAGGAGGGTGACCTCAGGAAAGGAGGAGCAGGGTTACGTGTGAGGGCTCTGGAGTCCACCCGGGCGGCTTCAAATCCGGCTTCCACCACTCACTGGCCAAGTGACCTTGGGAAAGTTCCTAAATTGATCTGTGCCTCTTGTTTTCCCTTTTTTACAAAATGAATATAATAATAAATATCTTCAAAGGGTTGTGAGGAAGATTAAAGAAGAAAACAAAGAGCGCTTGACAGCGAAGGCAGTTGGTGAGTGCTCTTATTACTATAAACACCATCATAAGAGATGTGTTCAGGGAGCTCCTTTGCCCTACAACATCATTAATCCGCCAGGGGACCCCAGAAGGACTGAAAGTCAGGTCCCAGGTGCACCATTTCACAGCGGTGTCATCCTGGAAAAGTTACATGGCCTCTCTGAGCTTTCACTTCTTCACATGGATAGTGGTTCCCCTGGTGGCAGCCCACAGACTTGTGGCTTGCACAAATGAGACGATGCATATACAGCCATGAGACCTGAACTACCAGGTGCTTAATAACTAGTACTCACTCCTCCAACAAATTCTTCTGCATACCTACTATGTGCCAGGCATGATTCTTGCTGTGGGGTTCAACTATGAACAAGACAAAGGTGCTTCCCTCGAAGTGCTTACGTCCTAATGGGGAGACAGACAAGAAATGCACTGGCAAGCCAGTGTATACAATTCCAGAAAGGCAAAAAAGGAGGAAGAAAGGTAGGGAGTTCAGGAGTTTGGTGGCGAGTGGGGTGTCAGGGAAGTTCTCTCTGTGGAGTCCCATCTGGCAGAGACACGAAGGAAATGAGGGAATAGGCTGTAGGAAGTTTTGGGGAAGAATTCCAGTCACAGGAGAAAACAAGCACAGAGCGTCTGGGGTGAAAATGAGATTGGGGTGTTCAAAGAGCAGGAAGAGACGATGTGGCCAGAGCAGGGAGAGCAGGTGAGAGGGAGAAGGAGGTAGAGTTGGAGAGCTGGGCAGGCGCCAGATCAGGGAGGGCCCGATAGGTGTGGTAAGAATGCTGGACTTTAGGCCAGTTATTAGGGAAAGGCATCAGAGATGAGGTCAGAGAAAGCAACAAAATCTGATTTTCTTTCTTTAAAAGATTGCTCCAGGTGCTCTATGCACAACTGCCTGGAGGGAGAGAGAGAGTAGAAGTAGGGAGTCCCATGGGAGGCTGGCATATTTGAACAAGGGATGTTACTGGCCTGGACGGAGGTGGGAGCATGGAGGTGAGAGATGAGAGGTGGTTGAATTAAGGATATATTTTAAAGGTAGATCTAAAAGGACTTGCCAATGGATTGCAGTGGAGAAGTCTAGGAGAGGAGCATTTGTCGGGGCGGGGGGGGAGGCACCTGACAGAAGTAGAGCTTAGATTTAGCCAAGTAAAGTGAGCTGCGTGTTAGACACCAAGCTAACGTGTTGAGTGTGCAGTCAGATGTCCATGTCTGGCACTGCCCTCACCTCTCTGCTTCCCTTCCACCATCACAGGGTTAGTTATTGGAGTGAAGATACTGACCTAAGTAGATGCATTAAATCACCATTTGGTCATTCTTTTATACAACAGTTTGCTGAAAGAATGAGAGTTTTTATGATGCACAGGAGCTTCTAGCTGGCCCTGGAGAGAGGTCAGAGGGTCCACAGAGCCGAAGAGGCACAGAAAGGGGAGGCAAAGTGGCATGAGAAGGGATTCTCTCCCACATGACAGGGCCAGCCCTGTATATGTAACCTGTACCGCCTTAGAATTTCACACAAGACTTATGAATCATACTGAGTACCTCCTGTGGGTCATTTATTTCCTTCTATCAAGGACTAGCCAAGCCAGACAGAGTCTGAATTTAAACCAAATCACGATTGCTTTTTCCACCCACCACCCGCTGAAATCCTCATCACCGTTATTATTGGTAACTGTTGGAGTTTCCATCCTTGCGGCTAGGGAGACGAAGAAACACCCACATCTTGAAAAAGAAAAGCCTTTCCAATTACCTTTCTTCTCTATCCTGATGAGCCCGGCAAAATCGTGGACCCCATCTCTGTATCTCATAAGCAGTGTGCAGAGCAAGGACAGCCAGCCACTAGCTCTCCTCGTCATGAGCGTGGCGTCCCCAGCTTGCTGCTAAGCACTGCTTCTTGAGGTTGTTTATCATCTTAATTGCATCTCGCATGCCCAACTTTTCCACTCCAGGAACTCTGAGTATTAATCACTTCTGAGTCACTTTGGGTAATGCTGAGTGCTTTGTCTTTTGCCGTGTTGCCAATATAGGGATATGAGAGGTCTCAGGCAGGTAAATGCTGCCTCCTCAATCACAGCCTTCCTAAAATGTTCACTGCCCACCCAGCCGACAGAAAACTTCTGGCGCTTTTCTCTGGGTAGCCCTTCTTTACTACCATGAGTTGCCTCCAAGGCCCAGTTCATCAGTGTCCATTGTAAAGTCACCAACCACCTGATGTGTTATTAATCCTTGGCAAGCGCCCTCCGCAGGGGTGAATGGTAACCAGCTGCAGAGGGTAATTGCAAAGTTCCCAGCAGCATTAGCATGGCCTTGGCCTCATGAAATGCAAATTCTCTGGCCCCACCCAGACAGAGGGAATAATCTAGACCTCTGGAGGTGGGGCCCAGCAATCTGTTTTATCAAGTTCTCCACGTGTGTCTGATGCACACACAAGTTTGAGAACCTCTGCAGAAGTGCCAGTCTCCTCACCTTGCTACTGAAAACAAGGAGATCAGACTTGATTATCTCTCAACCCCTTCCAGATCCAAAATTCTAAGATTGCATATAGGGGGTAAGGGAGGGGGCACAGTATGAGTTCATGATGATCGTAACTATTAATATTTCCTGAGTGCTTCCTATGAGCCTGGCACTTGCACAGCTGTTCTCATTAACTGAGACACGCACAGGCAAATAAATGTCAAATTGTTCTAGTCCCTCTGTAAGACCAGCTCAGGCTTTGCTGAGACTCGCTCCCAGTGCTCCAGGCTTCACCACCTCCCACAGGTATTGCTGAGAGGGCTCACCACTGGGTATCATAAATATCGGCCCTTGTCCTGTGAGCAACCAGCCAAACGTCTGGCGCTGAATAAACGAGTGAATCAAGGATGCATAAATATGCTCGTATCAGTAAGCTTCACTCTGTGCTCAGAAATTCCACAGGCAGTGGCAGGTTATGCCTCAGAACCCCTTTGACTCTCACATGCTCCCCCTATTCATCCTCAAAACCCCATAATTGTGTTTATACCTCTTCCCACAAAACTCTGTGGCGTGAACTTAAACATCGCTTACGTCACGTCACATTCCTCAGCGAAGTCCACCGTCTGCATCTCTTAATAAACTGTCTTTGCCTCATCTCAGAAAGAATTCACTAGTTCTTGTCTTTCTCAAAGATGTATTCAAAAAAATCTGTCCTCTGACAGATGAATTTTTCAAGCTTGTTGTTTTAATGTGCAATGCACAGCTTCTAAGTGGGAAGTAAAACAAAAGCATTTTCACTAACATTTTCCTGCATTTACCCTCCTCCAACAGTAACAGCTCTTCTCTCTCACTAATTGTCCCACAGTAATTGCATTGGTTTGGAAAGTTGGGCCTCAGGTCTCCTTAATGAGTTCATGTTAGCATTTCCATAAGCCATGCAAAAACCAAGTACACACTGTGTGAACATTTTATTGTCAATTCTGAGACCGTCCCCATAGTCCAAATCATTGTGGTGGCCGAGGACCTTGGAGGACGAAGCCTCAGGGATGTGCTCAGAAATGGCCTCGCTCTTGGGCCACTAAGCCAATCACACCCACTAGTACACTTTCAGGAACTTTGCCAAAAATACTGTTGTAGGCAGAATTCTAAGATGGCCCTCAAGATTCCCCTGTGCCCTGGTGTACCCACACCTTCTCCCAGTTATTGGATCAAACACAAATCTAAGCGCTGCTGTTCACAGATGTGATTAAGGTCCCAAATCTAAGAAGGAAGATTATCTTCGGTGGGCCTGACCTAATCAGATGAATCCTTAAAAGGAACCAAATTATTTTTGGCAAGAAACAGTTGAATTGGGAAGGACATTCTTCACTCCTGGCTTCATAAATGAAGAAGACCACCAGACAAGGAATGCAGATGGCCGCCAGCTGACATTCAGCAAGGAAATAAGGCCTCAGTCTTCCAACCACAAGGAACTGTATTCTACCAACAACCTGAACGAGCTTTGGAAGCAGTTTCTTCCTTACTCAGGCTTCTTGATGAGACCACAGCCCAGCCAACACTTTAGTTTCAGCCTTGTGAAACCAAACAAGGTTTGATTCTCTTGAGCAGAGAACCTGGACATGCTGTGCCCAAACTTCTGACCTACAGACTATGAGTTAACAAATGGGTGTTGTTTTAAGCTGCTAAACACGTGGTCATTTGTTAGGTGGCAATAAGAAATTAATAGAGATGCTAATAGGTAACATTCCCTCCTTACCCTAAAAGGTAAATCTGCCCTACCAAATAGACACCCCATATGCTCCATGCCTACCCCTCACCCTCACTGCCATTCCCAAACTTGCCAGAGAAGGTTCCAGAAATATAACTACTTCCCCATTATTACAGAAGGCAAGTACAACATGCGAGGCAGGAAGGGGCCGGGTTGTTCTGTGCCAGGCAGTGTCTCTCCTGTATTCCCTGTCTTGCCCCTGAGTGTGGAGATCATGTGCTTTTTGCAAAGTCCATTATTTTTCCAGCTCAGCTCATCTAGCACGTAACTTCTCACCCTCACTCCAAAGCACTTCTGTGCCCTGAAATCTCACAGATGGTGCCAGCCGCCTAGTAACTTCCACGACCCTGGAGCTGTCTGCTTCATTTTATTGGTTGTAATAGATGGGCTGGCCTTGTTACACCACAAAACCGAGACAGGCCCTATTCTTCAAATACCTCCGCATGTACGCTGATGGAGAGGGAGTCATTTATGGTCTCTCTTGCTGGACTCTCTGTAAATTATAAGGCTGTGTTTATAGGCTAAATGTTCAGCAGGAACATCCAGCTAAAGGCAGAGGAATTTCTCTGTGGGGGTGATTAGGAGGAAAGTGAGGGTGGTGCCCCCATTTTTTTTCTTCCTGGTCTTGGCAGTGAACATTTAACGTAATGCATCACCATGAGTCACTGGAGGAGGCACTCCCACAGTACTCATTAGCTTATTAAAGTAAATTCATACAACTGTTCTGGCTGATCTAAATTGTAGAATGATGACAAAAATAACAATAGCTGTGAATCTTATACCCATTATATCCTCTCTGCTGTAATAGTTTGGCTTGCCCTCCCCTGAGTCTGTGGGCTAGGGATGAGAACTTGTAACTCAAAGGGAAAGCTGCCACTCTCGTCCAAGGAATGCCATCCTCTCAGCTGAGGCTGGCTCCCACCTGGGACCCTCTGCCCTGCACATGGGGGAGCAGCAGAGGTGAGCGCTCTCCCCTGCATACCCCACCCCAGCACTTGGCCTCTTCCACCGGCTTTGAGAGGCAATATAGCCTAGTGAGTGGCTCCCAAACTTGCTGTGCACGGGATTTTTAAACAATACTGACGCCTGCCTCCCACCTGAGACACTCTGATTTCATTGTTCTGGTGGTGTGACCTGTGAATGGAGTTTTCAAAACTCCCCAGGTGATTCTAACATGGAGACAAGTGTGGCAACCACTGGCCCAGTGATTAAGGCACACTTCATGTTAAGGCTTTATCACCTACAGTTGGACAGCCTTGGACAAGTCACTTAATTCTTTTTATACCCCAGTTTCCTAATCTGTAAAATGGACACAATGATGGCACCTATCTCGTAGGTACCACCAAAGGAAAGAAGGTACTCCAGTGGCTTACCTCAGTGCATAGTGCATAGTAAACAGGAGTATGTGTTAATAATTAATATTCTACTTGTTTTCATTGTTATTATGTCTCTTGACCTCTCGGGAGATCACAAAACCAAAGAACCTTACGTTGGTAAGGATTTGAGGTGTCATCTATGTTCAGGAATTATTTTTCAAAAGTCCCAGCAGGTAACTATCCACTTTGGGCTTACTAACACCATCCCCACCCAGTGGAAATCATCCTGATATTTAGGTCCCCACATAGACAACCTGAAGGCACAGTTTGGGGGGCCTGGGGGTTGAAATTAGACAAAGCAGGTAGTGTTGTAAAGCTTCGTTCATTCAACAAGCACTAATTGAATATCTCATTATAAGAGACAAAAATATATGCTTATACATATAGATAGAGAGATTTATTACAAGGAATTGGCTCATGCAATTATGAAGGCTGACAAGACGTGCAGTTGGCAAGCTGGAAACCCAGGAGAGCTGAGAATGGCGTAGCTCCAGTCTAAAGACTGGCAGCGTTGAGACCCAGGAAGAGCCAATGTCTCAGTTCAAGTCCAAAGGCAGGAAAACACTGATCTCCCAGTTAGAAGACAGGCAGGCAGGAATAATTCTGTCTTACTTGGGGGAGGGTCAGCCCTTTTCTTCTATTTAGGCCTTCAACTGATTAGATGAGGTCCACCTACCTTGGGGAGAGCAATCTGCTTTAGTCAGTGGTAAGATTCAAATATTAATCTCATTTTAAAACACCCCCACAGAAACACCCAGAATAATGTTTGACCAAATATCTGGGCAACGTGGCCCAGTGAAGTTAACACATAAATTAACCATCACAGAGGAGAGAGCAGTCAGCTGCCCTTTCCTTATTCTGGTATCTAGAGCTTCCACAGCTATCTTGTAATTCCGAGAACCAAAACTATAAGAATAATGAGCCAAGAAGCTAGAAAGGGTCTAGGTTTCTGATGATTCTTACAGCTTTTGACTGCTTACTTTCAGACTTCTCATTATATAGTCATAAGATACAAAAATATATACTTATTTTATCAATGTCCCTTTTAAAATTTTTTTCTGCTATGTGCAGTTAAACTAAATTACTCACATATACAAGTTTAAACCTCAAGGACCCATAATAATAGCCTGTGTGTTGCCGCTTTACTACTCTGTGAAATGTTCTTCACACAGTAGACAGCACTCAATGAGTCAGCCCCATTGTTTTACCCTATATGTTCAATGCAGTCACCAGACACAGGACTATCAACAGGCAACCCACTAGACAGTGCCCACTCATTGCATCTGTAACTTTTTCCAACTCCTTCTAAATATTTGTACAACTACAGAGCACTGTCAGCCATGCACAAAACTGAGAGGTCTCCCAGCGTCCAGACAGAAAGAGAATCCAAAGTGACTGGTTTAAAAACAGTACAGCAGCAAACAAAGACTTGTGACTTTCCATTTCTGTGCCATAGCCAAATTGTTTTAAAATTAATCAGAAACACTTGGAAGATGTAAACACTATGCGTTTGCCCAGCTGTCCAGTCTCCTGCAGACAAAGCTAAGCTATTTCAATGTTTGTGCAGGCTCCAATTTGGGACTTCTGCTCCTTTGGCCAGGGGGCTGAATCAGAACCAAAAGTATGCTTTGACCTTGACCTAAGGTATTGAGTGCCTTGGTCTCTGAGCTTCCCCAGATGGTGAGAGTTTTGAGAGCTGGGAGCGTGTCCTTACCATCTTTGACTCTCTTGCCATCCCTACTGCTGAGCACCATTGGTAGTCACAGCGCAGAGGACATGGATTGGCTCATTCCTGCATGTTACTGAGATGTGACTGGGCTTCTGAGAGCTTGACACGTTATCGAATGGAGGCAACATCTTGTTTACTAATATGCATTTAGCATATAGGTTATGAAAAGGGAGCTTATAACGTGAAAAAGAACATTCTGAAACATGGTTTTCACTTTATAGCCCCAAAGAAGAAAAGAAATGGCATAATTTTAAATAATAAGAAAATACCGGTGTCTTGCTGTTGCTAGGAGAGCTGTTCTGACTAATCCCGACATCATCCCTTTCATGAGGCCGGGGAGATGGTCCAGCTACAACAGAATCTTGCAGAGACACCTGGAGATAGACACCTGGAGGCCTGACGGTGCTTCAGGAGAAACTGTCCGACATGCTGAGAATGAGAAGTTAATATAACTTAATGTAAATTGTGCCATGAGCCATATACAGAAGCAGCTTGTAAATGGTTCCTTACAAAGTTGAGGTATTCTATCCCCAGTGCAGTGAGTACTCTCTGTCTACTGGTTCCACATATCTCTAGGTATCGCCTACATTCTTTTCTTTCACTGCAGTCAGACTTTCTCCAGAGGGCAAAAAGTATACCCACCACACTTGCCCACCAAGAGCTACTACTGTGGATTGAATTGTATTTTCCCCAAAATTCGTATGTTGATGTCCTAACCCCCAGCACCTCATAATGTGACTGTATTTGGAGATAAGGCCTTTGACGAGGCAATTAAGTTAAAATGAGGCCATTAGGGAAGGGCCCCAATCCAAAATGACTGATGTCCTTATAAAAGGAAGAGACACCAAGGAAGTAGACACAGAGGAAAGGCCATGTGAAGACACAGTGAGAAGGCAGCCATATGCAGGCCAAGGAGAGAGGCCTCAAGAGAAACCAACACAGCTGACACCTTGGTCTTGGACTTCCAGCCTCTAGAACTGTGAGAACATAAGTTTCTGTTGTTTAAGCCCCCCAGTCCTTGGTATTTAGTTATAGCAGCCCTAGCAGACTGATACAGCTGCCAGCAGCTCCCAGGTTTACTTCTCACAGCTCCCACAGCTGGAGAGAGTGGCTTTCTCAGTTCTTGCTCCTAAGATACCCTGGGAGGACAGGTGTGGCTTCGAGTCAGGTGCACCCTTAGAGCTGGCAGGACCTGGGACTGCAAACACAGAACAAGGCTGCTGGCCCTTTATGCCATAGTCCCCCTGCATTCACTCCTGCTGATTGTCAGGGTTCAATCAGAGAAGCAGAACCCGTGGGATACCCATACATGCATACATAAACCCACACGTATGAATTTGTTACAGGGATTTCACTTACACAACTGTAGGCACTGCTTCAACAGTCTCTGTAAGGCTGTTTCTCTGTATCTGATGCTGGAAGTTGAAGTTTACAGGTCAGATATCCTGGAAGGGAAGATGGATACAAAGTGAATGCTATGGAATGACTGTGTCTTATCAAAATTCATATGTTGAAACTAAACCCCCATGTGATGGTGGGGCCTTTGGGAGGTGATTAGGTCGTGAGGGTGAAGCCATCATGATAGGATTAGTGCTGTTACAAGAAGAGACAGGAGCGAGAGCATCTCTGTCTGCCCTGTGAGGATATAGCAAGTAGGCAGCTGTCCACAAGCCAGGAAGAGATGTCTTACCAGAACCAACAATGCTTACACACTGACCTTGGACTGCCAGCCTCCAGAGCTGTGAGAAATAAATATGTGTAGTTTAAGACCCCAGTCTATGGCATTCTGCTATTGTAGCCTGAACTGACTAAGACAGTGGGGGCCATTAAAGAGAAGCCAGGACCCACACAGCACACTGAAACCCATGTCATTCTCTCTGTGCCTCCAACCTTGATGATGGGGTGTCCCACAGTAGTGAGAAGCTTTGTCACAGCACTAAACACCCACCTGGCCCACGTATCGGAAAAGCTGAGGGAGGGTCCCAGAGAAGGTTGCGTAGCCACAAGCCAGCTGCTGTTCTACACTAACATGATCCAACAGATGAATGACAACGTGCATGGGCCGCCACAGAGCCAACCTGCCAAGTGCAAAGACAATATGGATGCCCTCCAGGCTTGTGTAAAATGTGTCTGTGTCCCACCCTAACCAGACATAGGCAGGGAAGGGAATTCTGGGATGCACCGTACTAGCCAAGTTAACAGGTGACAAAGCCACCACACTTGCTGAGAGCAGCTCCTCCGACAGAACTGTGCGGGTCTTCAGCAGAAGCGATCTGTCCCTCCCCCTATTCTCCCCACATTCCTCTTCCCATCTGGTTTCTTCCTCGATTCCTTTCCATTTCTTCAGTATCTATAATGGCCATAGTGCCAGATGGTGGGAGTGTTTCCGAAATTGTTAGAATCAAGAAGGGCCCAGAAGGGCATTGCCGACACCTTGCCACACTGTGGGAACCACTGGACTTCAGTGGGATGGAAACCCAAGGTGCAAACCCCAACCCAGGGCTTCTGGTACCCCCTACATCAGTCTGAAACAGGCTTGAACTGTGTGGTGTTGTGATTTGTGATAGGAAATATACATTTGGTCTTTATCCACTGTTCCTATCACATAGCTCCTAAAACCCTCGGCATTTCCTAAGTGATGGGAGGGATAAATGTCTTTTGTTATGTTAATGAGGTGGCTTTTGGAAAGCACCTAAGGATGAGGAATGGTTGCCAAAAGAACCAATGATATGATTAGAGAGTTGGAACATTCAGTCCCACCCCCCTGACCTACAGAGAGGAGAGAGAGGCTGGACATTGGCTCAATCACCAAAGGTCAATAATATAATCAATCATGCCTCCAATTAAGGCTCCACAAAATTCCAAAGGATGAGTTTGAATAGTTCACAGGTTAATGGAGATTCCCAGAGAGTGGCACACTCACAAAAATGCCCACTAGCTCCGTGTTCTGCCTCCATACCTTGCCTTAATGCATCTCTTCCATCTGGCTGTTCCTGAGTTATATACTTTTATAATAAACCAGCAACCTAGTAAGTAAACTGTTTATCTGAGTTCTGTGAGTCACCTTAGAAAATTAATCAAACCCAAGAAGGGGGTGAAAGAAATCTCTGATTTATAACCAGTTGGTCAGAAGCATAGGTGACAACCTGGATTTTAAATTGGCAGCTGAAGTGGAGAGCAGTATTGTAAGGCTTAGCTCCTAAGCTGTGAGATCTGACCCTATCTCCAGATAGATAGTCTAAGAATTGAGTTGAATTGTAGGACACCCAGCTAGTATCAGAGAATTGTTTGGTGCCGTGTGGGGGGAAACCATACGTTAGAATTGGGTGCAGAATAATTAAACTGGTTTTTGGTTATATCCTTTGGAACCCAAAAAAATGAGAGTGAGACAGATTAGAATAATAATTTTACTTTCTCATATTTGGAGACATATCTACCCAGTATTAAAGAATATTCTGGAAATGGAGAGTTTTTCTTCTTCATTCCCAAAAGAAGACGAGTATCTTATTATCACAAATAAAACCTTCATAGATTCAGAGAAAATGCTGTACCACCCCTAAAAAGAGTCTAAATTCAAATCCTTTACACATTTTCCATGGATAGAAATCTCAATTGTGTACCACTCTCATTCGTCATAACTGAAAGATAAAAGACAAATTTTCAAGGGAAGAATTGGTCCTCAAGTAGAAATGCCTGCTTCCGTGGTTACACCCTATTAAGTTACAGTTTGGAACAGGGAACTGACAAAAGTAGGTGACCAGAGATTTTGAATGTTAAACCCATACCATCAGTTAGAGTGTTGAGGGCTTTGAACGCCTCCAAAATGGCTTCAAATGTTGGAAAGGATGAGTCACTAGTCATTTCGTAAGTGCCATTCCTAGCCCAGGCAGGTGACTTTATATCTAGGCACACCAGAAAGAGTTGAGGAGATAGGCATGAGTTTACTTTCTAACCCTGAATTGTGGAAACAGACCTTTCTTTGCCCAAGTAATTCTAATCTCTGAAGCATGACTTAGGAATTAGTTATTCAACATGTGGATTTTCCTCTTTTGGGGGTCAATTAAATGCTCATTAAAACAATGGCTGGCAACCTTGACTCTAAGTTCGAATAAACTGGAGGCTTCCTTCAGCAATACTGTTGCCAGAGTTCCACCCCTAGAAATTCTTATTCAATGTGTTTGGACCGGGGCTCAGGCAATAGTATGTTTTCGAAGCTCTCCAGATGAGTCTAAAGTATATACGGGGCTGAGAATTGGGCAGGAGAGTCCCTTGGTTAAACAGGTCCACTGTTGTCTTGATAAGAGGCAGGTCTCTACTGCTTATACTTTCAATTTATTGAGTGTTTGTTATGGAGCAGACTGAGGACTTTCATTAAATTATCTGCCTTCACCTGTCAGCACCGTCTGCGATAGATGTTATTATGATCGCCATTTGTCAATGAGAAAACTGAAGTACACAAAGGTCAAATGATTGCCCAAGTTTGCAGAGCTAAAAAGCACAGAGCTGGATTCAAACTCCAACCTGGTGTCAACCAAACCCATGCTGTTAACTAACATGATAGTGCCCTCTCCTTCACTGGGGTTCTACCTGCTACTGAGAAAATTCCCAGTTCTCTCATTCTCATCCCCTTCACAGAAGAGGCAGACGCAAGGAGAGAAGATAAATACTCATATATCTCATAGGTCTAATGAAAAGTTCTCAGAGTCTTAGTGCTATTGGAGACCTTCATGGATACCCAGTTAAACCACTTCATTTTATAGACGAGGAAACAGAAATCCAGAAAGATTAAGTGATTTCCAAAGTTAATAAGCAGGTTGACTTCAGAGCCCCACATCCTAATTTCAAGTGAAGTGAGTTTTCCTTGCACCGTTCAGATTCTTATTTATCATCTAGCCAAGGAGAGAACACAGCGGACAGGCAAACGTCACCCACAGCTGGTCAATGTAAGTGTCCTAAGGGAGCACGGAGGAGGAGGAGCTTGTGGCTGGTGAGACTGGGGAAAGCTTCACAGAGGAAGTGGCTTGTAATTTGATCCAACATCGGGTCGGCTTCCAATTTGCTGAACAGAAAGAAAGAATATTCCATTGGGAGGAAAGAGTGGAAGCAAAGGCAGGAAGAGGGGAGAGTTGTTCTGGGAACATAGCGTAACCTGAATTGTCTTGAGCAAAGGGGGTGTGTGAGGAGAAGAAATGAGAGACAGGATGAGGAAGACAGAGCCGGGGTGTCACCCGAGGGGGCTGTACGCTAACCCAAAAGCGGAAGGTCCATAGCTGCTGTGTTCAGTGAGGAACGACTGTGCTTCACAAGCAACATGGCACAGAGTAAAGTGCGCAGTGACGAGGGTTGAAGACAAGTCATTGAGCCCATCCTCTCACAAGGCAAGGAAGGTCTGACCTACTGCTGAGGTAGTGGGAAAGGAGAAACAAGCAAGAGAGCAGGGGAGATGGGGCGACCGGTTAGCTCAGTTGGTTAGAGCATGGTGCTGGTAGCGCCAACGTTGCCAGTTCGATCCCTGCATGGGCCACTGTGAGCTGTGCCCCCCTTTAAAAAAAGAAGAGCAGGGGAGGGAAGAACTGAAAGCTACAATGGGGGAGTGTGAGAATGGGGGACAGTGAGGATGTGAGAGACAACAATCAACCTCAGTGGGCGATGGACTTGTACTTACTTACACTGAGCCCCACACCATAAAAGCGAACCTAGAGAGAAAAGAAAAAGTATGATGATAGATCCTTCTGGTCGTTTTACCAAAAATCTCCTTTCCAAGGTGAGAGTTCACTGGGAGAGGAAAGCTTTATGAAAATGCGAAACAGGACAGCTATGGAGGTGAACTGTGGGATGTGAGGAGGGGAGAGAGTGGAAGGTAAAAAGGAAAGGCAACTGAAGAGGAAATGGGGTGGAGGGTGGAGGGTGGGGTGGAGGCAGGGCCTCAAAGGAAGGCCTCCATTTTCTGTCCCTTGGCCTGGTTGGATAGATGACCAAATAGTCTCAATGGGGACAGTAAGTGGCAATGAATAAAGTTCTGGGGGGAATGTTTTGAACTCAACTTTACAGAACTAAAAAGACACTTAAGTGCAGCATATTCCATAGTGTCAGTTGAGATCATAAAAAGAGACAGAATTCCATTCAGGTTGTGCAATCTAAGGGACATTAAAGATATGGGCAGAGCTAAAGAAACCTAATCCCAGAAACTAGAAACAGTCCCAACATGCCTGGTCTGAGGAAAGGGCAGTGAAGGAAGGGCTGTGGTCACAGAGAAGAGAGGACGGCCATTGTCACCTCCACAGAGCCAGCACAGGGACGGGCAGAGAAAAAGCTTCCCGACTTCCTTCTGCCTGCCAGTCACCTGCATGTTCCCCATGGACTGACCACAACAGGAAGTGGAGGACAAGGCAGCACAGGTGAGATGACTCAAGCCCAGAGCAAGGCAGAGCAGGGCAGGGAGTGGATTTGGGGGCAGGACAAAGGGAAGAAAACAAGCACACCCAGCAAGCAAAAGGCCTTGGCCCTGAGTCCTCTGGAGCCCCCTTGCGTGTGACAGACGCTGCTTTCCTGTCTGTGCTGGTAGGTGACTGCCGAGCTTTCCAGGGGAGAAGGGAGCTTGTGACTCTGTGCGGCTTTGCTGCTGCAACTCACCAGCTTTTGCTTCTCAAAGGTCTGATAACTAGCTAGCACCTTTGGAATCTTGGGTGGGTACTTTGTTCTGTAAAACCCACCATCAGATAAGCATGAACCTTTAATGTAATGGCACATCTTGCCCTCTTATGCCCATATTTTCCGTACACTAAAATGGGTTACACAATCTGCCAAAGTATTTTTGTCCTAAGTGTGAGAGGAAGCGAGGGAGATGTGGTTTGACCAGGTGAATTGTTGAAATTCCCAGATAGTTGGGTTTTGAAGATAAAAGAAAAAAAATTATTGTGTCACTCAGAAAGACTTTTGCCACCCCAAATGCCAGAGAATTGAAAATGTATAGTTTTTGGAGCAGGACAAAAGAAATGCAGAAAACAACTCGTGGTCAAAATGTACAGTCATGTAAGATTAGAAAAGATACTTTCGGATGAGATGACATGTTGCAAAACCTGGGCAAAAGTGCGATTTATTTGCACGGTGACAGATCGATGCATCCAGTGCTCTGCCCAGGTGATCAGTGCGCTCTTCATAGCCTCTGATCCTCAGTAGGCCCCGTGACAACCGCTCCCAGGCCTGCTAACCCCTCAGCCTGGTTTGACAGGGTGCTAAGATTCCATCCAATCAAAATTGCATTGTCAATTTAAAAATAGTTTTTGTCAAGGAGAAAAAGACACTACCGCATCATATGTACACATCAATTTTCAGAAACACAAAATTAGAAAAAAATCTTCCATCAAACTTCAAATCTTTTAACTTCCAGGGTGCCAGCGAGAAGTCGTTTTCTTTTTTCTTTTTTTTTATTTAACTTTTATCTATTTATTTATTTTCAAGTGTGTTCTTCCAGGACCCATCAACCTCCAAATCAAGTAGCTCTTTCAATCTGGTTGTGGAGGGCGCAGCTCACAGTGGCCCATGTGGGGACTGAACTGGCAACCTTGTTGTAAGAGCACCACCCTCTAACCACCTGAGCTGACCGGCCGCCCCTAGAAGTTGTTTTCTTGATTATAGTAATCCTCATGGAAGTGGCAATAAGTCTAAGTTTGTTTAAGAATTTTTTTCTTCAAAGGAGTAGCCTGCTCACTTAAATGACTCTCCCATTTGTGGAATTTTTGACCCAGAAAAACCATCTTCAGCCATTTGGAATTCTGGTTTCCAAATATTATTGCCTCCAGACTTTCATCTCAAGACCTCACAGAGCTTTCCTGAGTCATCTGTTATTTTCCAAGAATATCAGCTAAAGGAACAGCAGAAAGGGCTCAGCATCAATCCCTATTTCCAGGCCAGCATCAGGCCTGCCAAGGTCAACTAATTATAGGAAACTACCCATGGTTTTGGTGAAGTGACACTGATGATAATAAAGTATAACTCCCTTTTAACATAAAATGTTTCTCAATCATGATGAAATCTCACATGTGACCAGTAGTAAGAAGAGAAGTATACAATGCTGGACAGAGGATTGGGGAATTTGCTTTGTCAAATCCAGGGAAGTGTTCACCTTAGATCTGAAGGATGAACACTCAACTAGGCAAAGAGGGTAGGGAAAGTACATGCAGAGTCCTGGTGGTAAAAAGGACCATGGCAAGTAGATGACATTGAATGTAGTCAGTGTGACTGGGACAGAGAGTTGGAAGGTAGGGAGTTTCAGGGCCAAGAGGGTCCCAGGGTCCACAAAGCACCTTGTATCAATGTTCAGGAGTTGGTTTTTTGTTTGTTTGTTTGCTTGCTTATTTCTATCCTTCAAGCAAAGGCGGGGGCGGGGGGTAGCGCGGGAGCTACTAAAAAGCTTCAATCAGGAAAATGGCATTAGCAGGCTTGCCTTTCAAGACAATCGCTCTCGCTGTAGTACAGTAGTGCCCACCCCCTTATTCAAGGGGGATAAGACCCCTCAGTGGATGCCTGACACCGCAGATAGTACCAAACCCTATATAAGCTATGTTTTTTTCCCATATATACATACCTATAATAACATTTAATTTATAAATTAGGTGCAGTAAGAGATTAATAGAGCAATTATAAGAGTATACTGTAATAAAACTTATGTGGACATGTAAGTAAAATAAGGTTTACTTGAACACCGAGCACTGCAATATCTCAACAGTCAATCTGAATACCAGGATGAGGGTGTCTCCTAAGTGATTGATGGTGGGGGGCGTCTACAGCATGGAGAGGCTGGACAAAGAGATGATTAACATCTCGGGCAGGTTGGGGAGCTGGATGGCACAAGATTTCATCACACTACTCAGAATGGCATGCAATTTAAAACTGATGAGTTGTTTATTTCTGGAATTTTCCATTTAATGTTTTCAGACCTCTTTTGACCATGGGTAATTACAACCAGAGAAGTGAAACCACAGATAAGAGGGGACTACTATATCAAGAATGGAACACAGGGGGCAAGAGTGATGTGGAAGGCCAGTGAAGAGACCACTGCAAAAGTCCAGGCAAGAGACGATGGGAGATTAAACCAGAGTGAAGACAATGACCAGATCTGAGGGATATTTAGAAGGAAAAATCATTGGACCTGATGATAGATTGAAAATGGGAAGGAAGGGCCGAGCTATCAAAGATGGCACCTACATTTCTTGCTTGTATACTTGGTGGAACCATTCACCAACATGGGAAATATTGCAAAAAGACCAGGTTGGGGTGGGGAGGATGATGAGTTTGGGTTGGACATGTTATATTCAGATGCCCTTAAAAATTCCAAGAGGAAATATGCGGGACGAAGTTGGACAAGTAGCTCAGAGGAGAGGTCGAGATCAGAAGTGGAAATCTGGGAGTCATTTGCAAACAGTTAATTAAAGCCATGAGTATAAGTAGAAAAAACAAAGATAAAGGAGAAAATGAGATGGGGTAGAGTAGACAATGCCTACAAAAGAGAGAGTGGTCAGAGAGAAAGGAAGAAAATACAGAGGGGCAAAAAGCTCCCAGCAACCTAGTAAAGAGCATTTCAAGAAGGAGAATGAAGTGAGTGCCACCAGAACACTGGAAAGTTTAAGAAAGACGAGACCTGAACACAGGTCCTTTGAACTGATTGATACAGAAACCACTGTGCCAGTCTAGAGAGTTGGGAGAGCAAGGATAAGAGCCTTGAAGTGATATTAGCACATTATTGGTATTTGATTAAAGGAGGCGACAGCTGATTTTGCTAGAAGGAAGTGTGAGGACTATGTAAGTATCAAACTCTGGAGGACAGACAGGAGGACAAGGTGTAGAAGCACTAATGGGAAAGAAGACAGACAACTTTACCCAAGTAGTTGGCTTCAGGGAGACCCCAATCAAGAGACTATGCTTGACTGCTTGATGATAGTGGCCGAAACTCGGTTACTTTTTTAAGGGGTACAATTCCAGCTACTGTGATTTACTAAAAAATGGGACTCTCTGACCTGGAAATGTAGAAACAGCAGCTCCCTCATAAAATGGGGTTCTGGCACCAGCTTTTCCAGGCTACCAGATGAGCACCTTTTGTGTGTAGGGCATGGGTAATAGCAGGCTCACCCTGCTTTATTTTATCTGTAATTTTGTAATACTTTTGCTTACATCTCAGGGCTGTCTCTGTAAATTAGGCTTGAGCCTTAAGATGGCTCTTCCCTTGATAAATCATGCTGGTAATGTGAAATCACTTTGTAGGCTGGGAACGAACTGAATGTGTAATCGAAAAGCTGCCTGCAATTTGCTCAGCCCAAGAATCTGACAGTTCGAAAGGTAGAAAGTGCTTCTTGCCAAGAATAGATTGTAAAATGGATTAGAAAATAAAGGCTGTTCTTAGAGTTGCCACTTTGCAACTCAGGAGTTGCCCTGACAGCCACAGTGTCCCATCATCTTGCCCAAGAGGGCACTGTGACTGTGACTTCAAGTTAGTATTTTTTCCCCCCGAAACTGTCGATAAGAATCAGGATTCAGAGTAAATTCCATTCTCCGTACCAACCTGTGAAGAAAAATTACCCTGTTTATTAGGTTCTTGGAAAGTTGGAGATTTAGCAAGATTTAGTAATACCCTCTGACGAAGATAAAGTATTTCCAAGAATAACAGAAGCAATGTAGAATGTGATGTTCTAAAAAGTATATTCAATTATGCATTAAACTAAATGGAAAATAAATTACAGGTGAGATTGCACATACCAAAAAAGATTGCTAAGCTCTATCACTGACCCACTTATTAAGAACCATTTTCAGTGGGTCAGAATTCCAATACAGGCTTCCCCTGCTATCTGGAAGTAGAGTGTTCCTATGACACTTTTCATAAGCTGAAATGGCCTTACAGGGAAGATGCAATTACTATTAATTTATATAGGAAAAAAATATTTAGCATTCCCAGACCCCAAAAATAACCTAGCAAATAACACATAAAACCTAAAACAACACTCAGTAAGTAAAAGCGGTGCCACTGTCATTGCTTGGGGTGCACACGGCCTCTGTAATGGCTGGCTGCAAAGCAAATGCTGAACACTAATTTCGCTTTTTGCATTTTTCTCAGGAAAGCTAAAATCCTTTTCTGATTTCTTTTAATTAGAGAAAACAGGTGCTAATGTAGGTCTTTTGTAAAAGTGAAGTGGCATAATGGCATCTTTCGAAAAGCAAGGGCAGGGGATACCTGCCTACCAAAAGAAGTTGTTGATCTCTTAAACTTTGTCACATGGGTTTGACATGCAGTAAGAAAAGAATAACAATAATAATAGTTTATATAAATACTTATCTTGTGCCAAGGGAAAAGTCGGTCACTTCCACGCATCTTATAGCTGACACAAAAATAAGCATTCTATAAAGTTAGGTATTGTCACAGTTATCATATATAACCATTACAATCCTGTGAGTTATGTACCCTTATTGTTCCCATTTTGCAGATGAGCAAACTGAGATCCCAAGACATTAGGTAAATTTGCCCAAGTTCCCACAGTTGTATGTGTTGGACCTGGGGTGTCAGCTCATTTCCATCTGACCCTGTAGACCATGTTTTGTTTGGACCACTATGCTCTAGTACTTCCCTGCTCTCCTTGTTCCCCTGTTCAAGGCCTTATACCATATGGCAAAATCAATTATGCAACTAAAGATAAGAATCACATAGATTATATGTGAATTGTTAGCATCATGTATGATTAAGAGTGTGGGCTTTGGAACCAACTCTCCTCCTTACCAGTTGTTTGACCTTCCACAAGTTACTTAACTTACCTGTATCTCAGTTTCCTCATCTATAAAATAAAGATAATAATACTTTTTACATAGGGTTGTTGGAAGAAAAAATTAACACCAGATAACTTCTCTGTAGATATTACCTATTATTACTAAATGAACCTGGTATCTTACATATAAATAGCCCCTCAATGATATACTTGCCTACATAATATTTGTTACAAGTGTAATAATGTCTCAGGACTTTTTTCCAATTGAGAAGACACCATCATCCTAGCTGATAGCAGTAAATTCTAGGAGACTGAGCATGGCCCTGCCTGTGAGTGATGGTCCAGTGCCTTACAAAGCGCTCTGGGAATGGAGAGTCTATTGTATCAAGTACTTTTTCCCTTTGAGATTTGTGCATTAGTGGTTCTACGTTGAGTAAAGATGAATAAAATGACCAGAGTCCTTTTCACACAGAGCAGGTGCGAAACTGTCATTTCAGTCATGGCCACAGCTATTGTTTTCAGGAGAGCCAGCTCAGTCAGCTTCTAGTTAGAGAGGAGGTTCCTGCCTTCATCCGAGTGATATGAGACTCCCCAGGCAGGCTCTCCTCACAGGAAGTCTGAACCACATATCTGTCGTTCCACCTTTATAGATTGCTTCATCTCTTTAGCTCTCAGAGGTCCTTTCTCCTGAAGAATCCTCTAAGTGGATTTAAATATGCTTGGGGGGTGCCAAGCTTCATCCCACCTTGATTGGCTAATAGTTGACACCTTCTGCAAGCATCCAGATGAAAAGTAAAACACTTTTGGGACTGGAGCCAGGAGGGTGAGGCACTAGGCAACGAAGCCAACCTATGGGGCTATGTCCTGGCAAGAGTCTCCAAGTCCCTTGAGGCATTCACCGTATGTCTTCCCTATAAAAAGATTTTCAAAACAAAATTGAATGAGCTCTTTGGGCCTTTGTACAAGATTCTATGGAAAAACTTCTGAGGTCCATAACTCCCAGTCTTTACCTGCCCTCATTGAGGATCCTAGGAAGAGTCTGAGGCTTTCCAGAACAAATGAAGGGCCTTATTATTAAATTATGTTTCTCATTAAACCATAAGTGATTCACACATTTAAGCTTAATTAAAAATGGGCTACTCTGCTTAATGATCGTTCCAAAGGAGGTAACTGGTTCAGTAACGCCAAACATTTAACCTTCATCTAACAGGAAATGCAGCTTTTACCAAGGCCTGGGCCACATGGCTTTCTCATTCTCTTAACGAAGGTCTCCCTCAGAAGCAGGTGGAACTGTCCTCCTGTTAAGGACGTATCTTCAGATGCTAGATGTTGACGTTATTCAATTGTCTTTAAGGTGAGGAGGCAAAAGGAAAAATGAGTTGGTACATATGACTATAGAAGAAATTCTCTCTTCATTTCTTTGTAGTTCAAATGAAAAAGATTCCTTACGCAATAGAGATATTCAAGATTCGTGCTTAAATGTTAATTTTAAGGGAAAAACTGTTTTATCTTCCAGTATATTGTATTTGCTTTTTCCCCCTACAAAGTATATTTACTCATTTTAAAATTCAAAGTGTTGCAATTAGTTTCCTCAAAAAAATGTACTGCCTTTTCACTTTTTTTCTTTCTTTCTTTTTGATTTATTGAGGAAGAAACTGATTGTGAAATTGTCATGCTGATACCCTCGTACATCCTTACTCAAGCCCTTGCCCTGGAAAATCACATTTGGATTTTTCAGGCCTGTCCTACCTGTTCAATTCTCTAGTTATGGAGATACAATAATAGTAATAATACAGAAAGGTGGGTGGCAGAGAGGAACACTATGCCAAATAATTTCTTTTCTCTCCTGTCCTCATATACAATCCAGGAACTATTATCCTAGACCATGAACACAACTTTTGCCAAAGTCTTAAACACTCTGCCTTCTACTCCCCATTTGGGACCTCAGCAGAGGGAAGACCAGGGCACATACAGTGACTGCTGGCTCAGGGGTCCCAGATGCACCCAGAAGACCCCTCCTGCTGAAAAAGGAAGCACGCTTTGGAGGCAAAAGTTGGTGTCTGGCCTTTGACTCTTGGTTCTTCCTTTAGTAGTTGGTGGGATTTTGGGATGTTACCCAGCTTCTTGAGCCTGTATTCCCCAATTTGTAGAAGCATTGATTAAAATTGGTACATCACAGATTTGTCATGAGAGTTGAGTGAGACAATATTTGAACACGAACAGCAGAAGGTATTTTACCAATGTTAGTTTCCTGCCTCTGAGCTGGCTATTGATTATGAGTTTCTAACTCCCTATATAAAGCATTCTCCTTTTCAGAATTTTAATCTAATCTTGTCTTAGGCAGCTGTCCCCAAAGGAGTTATGATTTATGAAGGTTCAGAACAGAATGCTAATTTAAAAATCTTTGTAGCTGCTAGCAAGACTGACTTAAGGAACACACAGAAAACAGTAAATATCTGACGGCTAATGGGTTGAATGGTGGCCCTCTGTAAAGATACGTGAATGCCCTAATCCCAAGAACCTGTGAAGGGGATCTTGTTTGGAGAAAACAGTCTTTGCAGATGCAATGAAGTTGAGGAACCTGAGATAGGAGATCTCCCTGGGCTATCCAGGTGGGTCCTAATTGCAGTGATAAGTGTCCTTGTAAGAATGAGGCATAGAGAGAAGGCAGTGTGACTATGGAAGCAGAGATTGGAGTGTTGTGGCCACAAGTCAAGAAGTGCTGACAATCACCAGAACTAAAGAGGCAAAGAACAGATTCTCCCCTAGAGCTCCCTGAGAAAGAGCAGCCCCGCTGCATTTCCAAATCCTAACTTCCAAACTATGGGAGAATAAATTTCTGTTGTTTTAAGTCACCAAATTTGTGGTACCTTGTTACAGTAGCCACAGGACCCTAATGCATGTGTTACTATTATTGCTCTTAATAAACATAGATTTCCTTCCTCCCAATTTTTTTTAATAACCCAGAACTGCTCTAAAAACAAAGTCAGATACAGATATAGATAAAGTTATAGATATATAGATACATCACTTCAGAAGGTAGAAAAGTTCCTACTGTTGGCATTTTTGTGTTGAGTTGAAAGAGTGTTTTATAAATTTTGGATATTAACCCCTTATCGGATGTATTGCTGACAAATATCTTCTCCCATTCAGTAGGCTGTCTTTTTGTTTTATTGATGGTTTTCTTTGCTGTGAAAAAACTTTTTAGTTTGATGTAATCCTATATGTTTATTTTTTCTCCTACTTCCCTTGCCTGAGGGGATATATCAGTAAAAATATTACTGAAGATAATGTCTGCAAATTTACTTCCTATATTTTCTTCTAGGAATTTTAGGGTTTCAGGTCTTACATTTAAGTCCTTAATCCACTTTGAGTTTATTCTTGTATGTGGAGTAAGAAGGTGGTCCAGTTTCATTGTATTGTGTGTACCTGTCCAGTTTTCCCAACACCGTTTATTGAAGAGACTGTCTTTACCCCCCACACCTCATATATTCTTGTTTCCTTTGTCATAGATTAAATGACAATATAAGCATGGGTTTATTTCTGGGCTCTGTTTGTTCCATTGATCTATGTGTCTGTTTTTATGCCAGTACCGTGCTGTTTTGATTACTATAGTCTTGTAGTATAGTTTGGTATCAGGCAGCATGATATCTCTAATTTTGTTTTTCTTTCTCAAGATTGCTGTGGCTATTTGGGGTCTTTTGTGGTTTCATATAAATTTTAGAATTATTTGTTTTAGTTCTGTGAAAACTGTCATTGGTATTTTGATAGGAGTTCCATTGAATCTATAGAATGCTTTGGGTAGTGTGGACTAATGACGTTAATTTTTCCTAATTATTGTCTAATATTCTACTCTTAAATAACAAAAGTAAAATGTTGGCTCAGTTCTCTGATCTTTAAAAAGTCCATGTATCACCACTTTGTACCTTCAGGTTTGACTCATTCAAGATACTGTGTTTTTTCACAAGTACACAATGAGCTAAGGTTATCTCAAGGGTAGAGCTATGTGCTTAGGAAGAAAAGTTTATAAGGTTTTCTTCTGAACTCTAATAATTGAAAATTAGCTTTCTCATACAAAAAACAATTTTCTTTATTCCTAGGGGTGTAGTACAATTGGCAGATCAGAGCACATCAAGAACAAAATACCAAATTGAACGTTAACACGTATTAAAGGTGATTTGGAGCTTTGAGCAGCAGCAGGGTACCTGAGGTAACTGTGCTATTATTAAGATTGGAGTTTGGGGTGATTGTCTTAAATCTCAATTCAAATGAGGTTAATGCATTGGGGAGGGCAGGCATAACCGGCATTTTTTATGTGATGAGTATGAGTTCCTTGGCTTGTTTTGCAATTCCTTTAGTAAGTACATGGTCTTTACATAAGTCAACACTCCCTCTCTTTTTATTTCTTCCACTTATTTGGTACATTCTATTGCTCTCTCCCACATGAGTCAAGAGAGGACCTTTTACCTATTTTTGACTATTGCTTCAAGAAAAATTTTATGTATGTATTCCCTGTTTTTAAATACACACTGTCCCTGAAGACTAAGTGGCTCATTATGGGGCAGAATACTAACTTCACAAATTCTGTACCTTTGTTCCTAGCACGCAGTAGGTGTTCAATAAATATTAACTGCCTACTGAATGTGTTTAAATGTACATATTAAATGTACATGTTGAACATTATGAGTAAAAAGCATCAAATGAGTAAGTCATGAAGCAAAGAATACAAGAGGACCAAAGAGTGACTGATATTTAACCAGCACCTACTACATGTCAGGCACTTTTTAGACACTAGGAATGCGGTGAACACGACAAAGTCCCTTCCCTCATGAGACGTGATTTTAGCTGGAGAAACAGATAATAAACAAACAAGTATAAGGCAAAGTTATGAGCTCTACTTGAGGTGCACATATAGACATTCACCCAAAACCATGCATAAGTGTTAATTGACTTCCAGGTCAACTGACCCTGGTCTTTTTTGACTCTTTATTTACGCCTGCCCCCCATTTTAATCTTTCACAGTGCAGCATGTTTTAGAAGGCCAATGCGCTGCCCTTTGCATGACAGAGCCATGTCACAGTGCAGCATGTTTTCAATGTAAGAGACCCACGTCTGCAAACCTATGTTTAGAGCTGCCATTTTATTAAGGCCTTTTCCAACTCTGTACCACAGCCCGGTTGCAGGCACCAAAAGGTTAAACCAGTTTCCCAAGCTGTGTTCTGCAGATCAGTTATTCACTTATTAAGTTCTTCAAACAAACATTTATTGAGTGCCATATACTCTTCTAAATACTAACATGGGGGATATAGAGTGAATAAGTAAAAATCTCTCTCTTCTCATGGAGCTTATATCCTGGTGATAGTGGTGAGGCAGATAGTAAAAAGTACACTCACATGCACACTGACATATTGGTGAGTGCTATGAAGGAACACAGCGTAGACATATTTTAAATAAGATGGTCAGGAAATGCCTCTCTAATAAGTGATCATTTCAGCAGAGAAGTAAGGAAGTGAGCCACGCTCTTGTATGGGGAAGATGATTTTAGCCAGAGGAAACAGCATGTACAAAGGCCCTGAGGCAGGAGGTCAGTTTTACTGGAACATGGTGACTGAAATGGTGAGTGGTAGGAGATGAGGTCAGAGAGGTAATGGGTCAGATGGGTCAGATCAGGTAGGGTCTTACAGGCTACTGTAAGGATTTTGGCTTTTACCCCAACTGAGATGGGGAGCCATTGGGAGATTTTGATCAGAGGAATGACATTACTTGACTTGATTTTTTAAAAGCTGCTGTATGGAGATGGACATTGGGAGCAAGGCGGAAGCAAGAAGATGAGTTAAGTGGCTAATGCAGCAATCCAGGAAGAAGATTGGCAGTTTGGACTAGGATGGTTGAAGTGGAATTGCTGAGAAGTGGTCAGATTTGGGATATATTTTCATGGAGCCAACAGGATTTGCTGATTTTTGTATGTGATGTGTTAGAAAAGGAGAGGAGCTTCCAAGATTTGGGGACCAAGAAACTAGAAAGTGAAGTGACCATTTACTAAGATGGGGAAGATGAGAAGTAGGCTTAGAGAGGCAGACATCAACTGTTTATTTCTTGACTAAGGAGGAACTTCAGGGTAAATGAACTGCTCCAGCTCGTGAGTTCACCACTGCTCAACCTGAGGTCGCAGACTGGTCTGAGGTGTGCAGGTGCCCTCTGTGCCCATTCAGCAGTTTCCCACTGAAGACCGAGTGCTCAGCCCGCCCCTGAAGACTAGTGTGCAGGCCACTGAATGGTAGGAATAACCACCGAGTGGTCTGTATCGCAGGGTGTCATGTGGGGTCTCAGCTCCCGCTCCCCACATAAGAACGCAGGATACGGTGAGGCCAAAATGGAACACCCATGGAGCCATAGACAGGGGAGTCATACCACTATATATTCTCGCTGGCGGCTGGGTTGGAGACACAGGAAGCAGGAGCCACATGATCCGCAACCTGCCGTCCGCTTCTCTGCCAACTAACCAACCCTGCCGTGCTAACTGCAATCCGCGCTTGCTAGCTCAGCCACCACCTTCTTGCTAGCCCCCCATTTTCTGCTAGCGTAGCCACAGCAGTTCTATTAGTGGCCAATGGCTCACTGGTTACAGCTGACGGCCAACTAGACATGGCTGATGGCCATCCAATCACAGTTGATGGCTATTTACTACCTGAGCCAGCACCTTTCCACGTGAGGCCGAGAGCCTGGAAACTGCACTCCTGGCTCTGTCCCCACATGGTCTTAAGCTGTTCTTCCACAGACTCTTAAACAAAATGGAAATAAGCGTGATGGACAATAAACAGTTTCTAAAAGTTAAAGAGAGAGAGAGAGAGAGAGAGAGAGAGAGAGAGAGAGAGAGAGAGAGAGACTGTTTCTAAATGTTAAGTTTGAGATGTCTGTTATGCATCCTAGAGGAGCTATCAGTTAGACAGAACATGCCAGGCCAGAACTGAGGGCTGATATCGTACATAGGAGAGAGAGTTCTGTGGACTAAGGATTTGGAAATGCTCGGTGAGGCATAAGAGATTGCTTTACTCTAGGACTACTTAAAGTTTTTAACCCAAATGTATTTTGTGAACTTAAATCCAAGAGAAGGATTTAAGTTTCATCAAACTTATTGAGTTTTACTATACTTATTTTGGGGAGCTTCCAGTCATACTGTGATTCCATAGAGTACCCTTTGGAGAATGCTACTGAAGACCTTGAATACGAGTTTCGTAATAGAAATATCTCCACCTTGAAGCAAGATAGCACACAAAGCAATATGAGTTTGGAATTTGTATCTTTTAATCAGTACCTGATTACTTCTGTGCTTCTTTGCATTCCCCTTTGTGAATTAATAGAACCCCATTCTAGCTTGGAAAGCAGATTCTTTTCAGTTTGGTTAGATAAATTAAAACTTTAAAATCTTAATCAGCTCACCCCTTGGGTGAACTAATAAAATCAAGTTCCTAAACCTGCAGAACAAAGGAATCAGCCTCACAAAATGCAGGCTGAGACAGTTTAATGTGCCTTTACCCATTATTTTTCTTCAACTCAATGGGTCTTATAGATTCAGGCCACCACTTCTCATACTCCATCTTAGTTTTAGCCTCTTGTCCTGTCAACATCATAGTACTCTTCCCCAGTGATCCCATGTTTTCCTATAACTTAAACCATGTACGCAACGATTACTTTCAAATTCACATCTCCTGCTCCCAGCTTTCCTCTCAATTCTAGGATGGTATTTCTGACAGCTGTCAGAGTCTGTATTTTGGTATCCTAGAAGCTTCTCCAACTCAGCGTTTCCCAAACTGAGTGAGATCAGTCTTTCTCTCAGAGCTTGTTCTTCCTCTTGAAATGTTTGTTTTGATTTCTGACAGCGCTGTGTTTGTGCCGCCCTACAGAGACGCCTGGAGTTGTCCTCACTTAGTTGCCTCCATCTGCTGCCTGCTCCCCCTCTCCACACCCCCAACACGCAGTCATTCAATGACATGTCATCACTACTTTCTCATTCTCGTCCAGTCTTCATCCTCTTCACCCTCCACTGGCGCTTCCTCAGTTCAGGTTCTCATCCTGTGTTACCTGAATTGTTTCATTAGCTTTGACGTGGCCTTCTGAATAACAACCAGTCCTCCTTGCAACAGCCAGAGTTACTTTTTCAAATGGAAAATTAGTTGTGTAACTCCTCAGACTAAAAGCCACTGCTAGTGTCTCAGTACCCCCAAAATAAAGCCGGTGTGCTCAGGGCCTTTCACAGTCTGGCCCCACCCACCTTCTTTGCCTTGCCTCCCACCACACCCCCACGACACACAGAACAACTCTTGCTTTCCATACGTGACCTTTCATACCTCCATACCTTGGCACACGCTGGAGTCTTGCCTTTGCTGGAACATGTCCCATCTCTCTTCACCCCTGTCCAAACTAGCATCCCTCATCAGACTTAACAAAAATGGAAGCTCTTTTGAGAGCCCTCCTTTTGGACCCTTCAAGCAGTCAGATCTCTCTGGTACCTAGAACCTTTATAGGTCACAGAGGCTTTCCTGGGCCTTCGCAGCCTAGAGATACAATGGAGGAATATGGATCATCTGAGCAAGAGTCTCAGCCTTGGGCCGGCCCAGTGGCTCAGGCGGTTAGAGCTCCGTGCTCCTAACTCCAAAGGCTGCCGGTTAGATTCCCACATGGGCCAGTGGGCTCTCACCCACAAGGTTGCCAGTTCAATTCCTCGAGTCCCACAAGGGATGGTGGGCAGCGCCCCCTGCAACTAAGATTGAACATGGCACCTTGAGCCGAGCTGCCGCTGAGCTCCCAAATGGCTCAGTTGGTTGGAGCGAATACTCTCAACCACAAAGGTTGCTGGCTCAATTCCTCGACTCCCGCAAGGGATGGTGGGCTATGCCCCCTGCAACTAGCAATGGCAACTGGACCTGGAGCTGAGCTGTGCCCTCCACAACTAAGACTGGAAGGACAACAACTTGAAGCTGAACGGTACCCTCCACAACTAAGATTGAAAAGGACAACAACTTGACTTGGAAAAAAGTCCTGGAAGTACACACTGTTCCCCTTCCCCAATAAAAAAAATCTAAAAAAGAAAAAGAAAGAAAGAAAGAAAGAAAAAGAGTCTCAGCCTCTACCAATAAAAGTTAGGCTTTTGGGGTTAGGACAACATTCTATAGATGGATGTTTTTAAGGCTAATGACATTGATTACATTGGTTCTTAACATTCCAGGCCAAAGAACCAAACCCATGGGGGCGTGAAGAGTGGCATAGTAAAGTCTTATGGAAATTGGAACTGAGAATCTGTTCAGGAACCAAATGGAGCTGTAGGGGCCAAGTTTCTTACTGTCCCAATCAGAAGCTAGATTTCATGAAGTTCATTCTAGAGCTCAGCTCTTCTTTCCATGTCTGCTTCTTTCTGGATCTATCCCTATCTGCTGCTCTACCAACTACCAAATATCTCTCTCACACACATTCACTCTCTCAACGACTGAGCTTCTGATTGTCAGGCTACCAAGGAGGCCCCTGGAAGGCCTTAAAAAGGGTTCCTTTTGGTCAGGTACCCTCACGTGGGCCACACAGTTATGGTAACAGGGGTTATAGCAGCAGAGCCCTCAGCAGTGTTAATACATAACAAGTATTAAAATGACTCGTCAAGGTCAAGTGCCTTCCTTCAGTTTGGAGAAATTCCTGGTGTGTTCACAGTGTATCCCTGAACAGCCATGATGGTCTTGTGCTTCCATATTCTATAGCATTTACTCTTTTGTTACCCAAATGCTGGATCTGTGGCTCCCTGGTCACTGCATAGATAAGCGTCACTTCTCTTATATAGATGATATTCCTGTGGCCCCTGTATTCACCATCCTGAGGGCAGCTCATAACCTCACCAGTTAGCTTGGTCTGCGACCATGCTGGTGTCAGAACGGAACTGTCTTTATCCAACTCATCCTAAACCTTGTTAGACCCTGAAAGGAAGTTTCCAGTAGCACCTCTTATGATTCAAGACTTTTACTTTAATTTGCATGTTTGCTTCTTTAAAGCGTACCCACTCTGGAGGAACCTGACAAATTCAGGAGGTGAGGTCAGAAGACAGTTTGACCACCACCCTCAAAGCATTTTTCTTTGCCAATCTCTAGCCAGTATCCCAAACTACATTCAAATGTCTGTCATCAAGGTCAGTTCATTTTCCCTCAAGGACACCACCTAGCAAGTGAATTGCTTATAAATCTTAGTGTGAGGCCAAAGCATCAGCCAATTTCTCCATGGAGTCATTGTCTGCCCCAGAAGCTCATCAGACTCCCATAATCCATTACGTTAGTGCCCTATGACTTGCCTACCTACCCCACTGCCACCCCTACTGTGCCCCTGAACAGATGGAGGCTCAGAGCCCAAGTCCTCTCTCTGGCTCCAGGGCTACATATCTCTGATTATCCAAACACTTGCCATGTTATGTTGTAATTATCTGAGAGGGAAGGAAACCAATATTTACCCATACCTAGTATGACCCAGCTGATTAGGGCCAGCGAGGGATACACACCCAGCCAGTCTGACTGACATCGGGTTCCCCCCTCTCCACTATGCTGTCTCATGTTTATTTATGTGTCTACCCTCCTTGCCCCCCACCTACTGTGAGCTCCTCTTTGGCAGTGACTGTCTGTTATTTGTCACTGCATCTCCACTGCATCTGTCACACTCTAAGTAGGGGCTCAAACAATGTTTTTTCAAGGAAAGAAGGAAGGGAAGGAGAGAGGAAGGGAGTGAGAGAGGGAAAGAGGGAGGAAAGGAAGGAGGAAAAATAAAGGCCCTAGATTTTGCCTTGCACTTAGTAAGCACTTAATAAATGTTTATGAATGAATACTAAGGTTTGAGACAAGCCCTTGAAGCCTTACCCTGAGGCAATCGAGTGATCTGATTGGCAGGACTCAATTTATCAGCCTCCTCCAGGCAAGCTTGTGAAACAGAGCAAGAATGATGAGGCTGGAGCTAATGTAATTTCAGATGAATCCATTAGAGTCCCTGTACCACTAGAAACTGGGACGCAGAATTAAAGTGCCCTTCATAATTTATACTCAAACACAAATGGAATGTGGAAAGTGGAACCCTTGCTTTATATGCTGATGCCTTTCCTCTGGCCCTGGAATAGGTTATCAAATGACAAGAGTTTCAATAAGGGAAAAAAGCTGGGTGATTTAGGAGCAATTCTTTCCCCAGTCTGAGAGCTATATGAGCTGACTTATCCAGCTGTCCTCGAGTCTTTCAATTTTATGATTATATTATTTGGGTAACAGGAGGCAGGAGAGAGGAGGCAGCCAGACTGGGGATGAGCCTGTCTGATGAGAAGCTGTCAGGTCAGAGGGAGCTTAGAGAAAGGCTGGGAGTCTATTCTATATAGTCCTGCACCCCGTCATGAGACACCGTAATAAATCAATAAGTCAGTACACATGAAGGTGTCAGTATTTCCACAGCCTCTAGTATAAGAGGGGTCAGCTAGAAAAATATGAATTCTGCATCCGTGAGGCCCTGCTTCTTAAGGTAGTCCAGGGATTTCTGTTTGTAGCAGAGGGAGAGGGAGAGGGAGAGCAAGAGGGAGAGGAAAAGAGAGAGATTTAATTTATTACCATTAACTCATGTCTGGGAAGAAATTGGGGGGAATCAAACATTAAAGATTATCAAGGCAATTCTCCGTCTCTCAAGACCTCACAGGTTTTAGGATCATAGGATTTTAGAAGCAGTAGTCACCTTTCACACATCTCCTTTATTTTGTAGACAAGGGAGCTGGGGCCAGCTGGGCTTACAGTAGAGAGAGGCAGAACACCGGCCACACTCAGGTCACCTGAGGCCAGGCTGCTTCTGCCATGTGACTAATGAAGGAGACCCTGTAAGTCCTACCCTATTCTACTCCTACGAGTAGTTCTATCAGCATCTCTGGATTCAGCGTCCTCCATAAAATAAGTAAAACAATACCTACTCTTTACAGACTTGTTTTAACTTATCAAATGACATAATACATGCGGGAAGAAAGTGTTTTGCAAATTTGAAGAATCAAATGAGATAATAGATACCAGATGAAAATGTTTTGCATATTGTAAGCCCTATAAGGTGCTCTAAATCTCTGTGCAAAATACATTATTAGTCTTGTTGATATTTAAAAGCATTTATCCCTACTATATCATCAGTATAAATAATAATGGAAGATTTCCATTCTTTGTAGATGGTTTTTCAATTGACATTTCCTTTTTAATCTTCTAATATCAATTTATCTAAGTTTTCTTTATAAGCTCCTTTTTCTCATTACACAAAGTAATATATGCTCAGTATAGGTAATTTTAAAATTCCAAAAGACATAAAGAAAAAATGTCACCCATAGTCCCAAAACCCAAAGATAATCACCATTAATCTTTTGATATATTTTCTTCCAGTTTTTCCCCATGCATATTTTAGTAGAGTTATGATCATATTGAATATTCTGTTTCTTAATTTTTTCCTTGAACATTGTAACATATATTTTCCCATGTTACTATAAACTGTTTTTACAATGTCTTAATGGTTATATAACATTTTATCCTTTGGGTATACCCCAGTCTATGTAATATTCCTTCTTATTAGCTGTTAGGTTGTTTCCTTTTGAAAAATATTATACATAATGAACAATTAATTGTGAATAAAGCTTTTCTGCATCTCAAACTATGAACAACATTTTAGAATAGTTTATTAAAAATAGGAATCCTGAGAATACGAATTTTTCAGGTTTTGATAAATTTGTTGAATTGCTTTAAGATCTTTATCAATTCACGTCTGCTCATCAGGGTTACAGTAAGAAATAACCACAAACTGGGTAGCTTAAAACAACAGAAATTTATTCTGTCACAGTTCTGGAAGCCAGAGTTCAAAATCAAGGTTTCAACAGCACCATGTTCCCTCAGAAGGCTCCAGGGAAGAATACATCCTTGCCTCTTCTAGCTTCTGACGGTTGCCAGCCATCCATGGCGTTCCTTGGTTATATCACCAACCTCTGCCTCCATCTTCATGTGGCCTTCTTCCTTAAGTAGCTGTGTATCTCCAGAGCTCTCTTTCCTGATGAGGACCCCAGTCATTGGGGTTAGGGCCCACCCTAATTCAATATGACCTCATCTTAAGTTGGTTCCTTTGGCAAAGACCCTATTTCCAAAAAAAGATCACATTCACAGGTTACTGGGGGTTAGGACCTCAACATATCTTTTGAGGGGACACAATTCAACCCACAACAAATGGCATATGAGAGTTCTCATCCCATCATGTGGTATCCAGCAATATCACTTCATATTGTAATTGCTTTATGTATATCTTCAAAACAGAAATAGATTTCCATAAAGATCTTCACCAATGTTGAGCATTGTGGAAAGATTACTTTTCAGAGTATTTTTAGGTTAGGGTCTTTTTTACATAATCTGACTTGATATTTATTTATGTTAATTTTGGGAACAACACTGATCTGCTTTTGATGTCTATCTGCTGTGGGCTCAGGTCTCCCCAGAACCTCAGGGAGGAAGTTTCTATCCTGAGTCATCTGAAGAAGGGAAAGCACGTGCTTGGAAGTGAGACAAATCTGGGTTCAAATCCCAGCTCTGCCACTTAGCACTGTATCACCTTGAACATATACTTCATCTCTCTAGGCCTCTATTTTCTCCTCTGTTAAATAAGAATAGAAAACAGAGAGAGTCAAGCACTTAGCCCAGTACCTGGTAATTGCTCAGTACATGTGAGCGACGGTTATTCACGCTTATTGTTGTTGTTATTGGTACGCTGATCATCTTGCTGCTGAGCCTTCTCAGCTTTTGTGTAATCGGATTCTGTCCCCCTGCCTGGGTATGCCATGTCTGGGCCCTATTCCTGGAGCTCAAGTATTTTCTGTCTGACTCTGACTCTCTGCTACCTAATCATTTATTGTCTGCATTCCTAATATGAATCTTGCATGCCTGGATTCTTACTAAGGTGTTTTTAGGTCCCTTGCAGGCTTGTTTTCTGCCCCCAGATCCTCCCCTCATGTCAGTGGGTGTCCTCTGCTGCAGCACCAAGCCCAAACAGTTTGGTTTCACCTTGTGCCCAATCATGTTTCAGTGCTCCAGACCTGACCTGTACATCCATTGCTTTGCGTATGCTCCCCTCGGCCCAGTCTGATATCAGATGTTGATTGCATGGCATATCCTTTTAGCAAGCCCTTCTCTTGCAATCCGTATTATATATTGTGATTTTCCAATACCTGATGACCTTTCCTGGACAACACCAGGCCCAGCTTCTTTCTCTTAGCCTGTGCAATCTCTTCCTTGTTCAAACCCTGGTTTCAAGAATTAACTTCACTAGAAGCATCCACATTCCTGGCTTTGAAAGGATTCTTCAGTACCATATACAATAATTGCTAGAATAAAAAAACTAAATGACGTTTCCCCCAAATTTAGCGGTTTTCTGTACCTCGTGTATTTTATACTCAACAGAATCAATTATGGGGTATGGAATGGTGAGAGAAAGGGAACAGTCAGTGTTAAAGTGGTCGAGGAAGGTACACATTCTCTTCCACTTCTAATCAGATGGCAAATTACTTATTCCACTTAATAAGGTAAAGAAATTATAAAACTCATCTGTACTTATTTTATCCTGTGTATTTATGTCACCTTTGGGTGCATGCTTACAGTAACTACCGTCAAATCCATTACAGATGATTTTTATCTCTTCTTAATGTCAGAGCCATCTGCTTGACCTCCTTTCATGCATATTCATGGTGTCATTAACAGCTAGGCCATGCCCCTCAAGATAACAGGCAGAGAACAATGGGTCCTCCATGACCTGGAATTGTGTGGTAAAATATGACACAATTTAAATGATGTTCCACATGAGCAAGACTTAGTTCTATTAGTCAGAAATAGCTTCTTTGCCCGACAACACTATAAGTAAGTTCTAAATGTTGCCAAACATTTGAAGAAGCTGGCAGACACCAGTGCTTTCCTTGTTGTCCCCTCCAGGGTCTCATAAGAACCAAATCTCTCAATTCAAAAAAATAGCCAGAGAGTTTCAATAAACGGTTTACAATGCCAAGACTTTGGTTCTGATCAAGGCAAATCTCTAGAGGCAAGAGAAAAGATGCTGTCCTGGGTCTGATCTAGTATCCCCTGTTGTGCAGCTCATTTGCATGATTTGTAACTCATAGTTATCAATGTTACATGATATGCCTGCATATAGGCCTGCACACATGCACACACCTATTGAAAACCCGTAGTGTGACGTTCCCCTACTCATATTCACAAACTGTCAATGTTGCTGCTCAAGGACTTGACCTTATCGAGCAGAGTGGTGATACAGAACTGGGAGTAAGAGAGCTTTGCCTCTGGGCCCTTGAAGTCATTCAATCTTTTCAACTATGAGAGACTTAGGACCTTCTTGGGGTAGCAACCACTATCCAAAGTTTGCATCCAATATGGTGCTGAGCTCAAGCTCAAGTTAAGAAAATAACTCCAGGTTAGTATCCTAGAAAACGGGTAGCTTCACTGTTTTTATTGCTGTTGCTCAATTCTTAAAAACTAGCATCTCATAGGAAACCAGATGTCATAGGAGATTCACGTGACTGAAAAAAATAATAAGCAGATTTGGGAACCAAATTAGAATTGTCTGAAATCTGAGGTTAACAGCTAAGATTTGATCATTTAAAGAATATTTCTCTTGCTCTAAAAAAAAATTGGGTTTGTGCTAAGATATATGCAGTGAAGCAAAAGCTTATTCACAGCATCAACAGAACCGCTTGACATACGTGAATTATTTGCTACAATTGTGGAAAAGCAGGGAGAGGTTGGTAATAACATAAAGGAAGCTCAACTTTCACTCTTCAAGGATCAGGACCTCAGAGCTGAGCTGCATAGCCAAGTCCAAATACGATTCCGTTTTAGAGAAAGTTGGAGACTCGGAGTACGTCTCTGACTCAGGATTGCATCAAAAGGCATTTCATTGCCTTCTCAACATGCTGATGGCCTCATAAATCAGTCACCCTTCACGGTTCCCTCTTGGGACGGTCTGCCTGGACCTAATCCCAGAGCTCCCACAGGCCTCTAAACTCTGTCAAATGCTGCCGGGATTTTGCTTTTCTAAACAGCAGGGGGCAACTTGTTGTCATTCTCTATAAAGTGGGAAACATTATTTTCTCATGCTCCTGGGCCTCTCAGCAAGGGTGACAAAATTAAACATGAGTTTCACTCTGCTTCTGAATAAACAAAACCCTATTAGCTTACAACTGTTCATTAAAACTTTTCTCTGTATCATATTTTCCCTACCAGGAATCAAGACCTATTCGAATCTCCCTTTTCTTTGAAACCAATGTCCATGCCTACATTCTCGAGAGTGTCCCTTATATCAAAGAACTGTCATCAGTATTTATCTTTATCTTCATATTGTTCAATAACTACTGTGCATTGACCATGCATGAGACTTTTTTAAATGTGTGGCCAGTTCTAATGTTCAACCTCTATTCATTCATTTGACCATTTAGCCAATATTTTTCAACTCCCTCTCACTGTTCTGTGGATTATAGAGTCAGGGCAGCAAATATACAGCTGATACCCTCAAAAAGTTCACATTCATACAGAAAGGGTAGAGGTAGAAAAATTTAAGATGAGTCAGGTAGATTAGCTACCAGATAAGCAATTTAATTTCAGGAGTCTCGGAAATCTTATGAGAGCCTGAATCAAAGGCCTGAAATTTTTGTATGTCCTTAAAAATATTTTGTTACGGAAATAAAGAACTCTAAAGCATTCAGAAGAGGGGAGGCGGAGGAAAAGTTACCCAAAGAGGAGCAAAAATCAGACTCTACAGTGACAGAAGATAATGGTGCATGATTCTCAGAGTTTTGAGAGAAAAAGCCTATAACCCAAGAATTCTATACTCGGTCAAATAGTTGTGTATAAAATTGGGTTGCCAGATTTAGCAAATGAAAACAGAGACCAAACACTCAGTTAAATTTGAATTTCAGATAAACAATGAATATGTTTTTGGTGTATGTCCCAAATATTGCATACTTGTACTAAAACATATTCAGTGTCTATCTGAAATTCAAATTTAACTGTATGCCATGCATTTTGTCTGTTAACCCCAATATAAAAGGCATTTATATTTCAGACATTTAAGAGCTGGAAGATTTACCACATCCTGTATTTTCTAAAACAACTACTTGAGATATTCATAAAGTGAAGAATTCAAAAATTTGAATAAGAAAGTCATGATTTAAGGGGGCTAAGGACTAGCAGTGAGCACTAAAAGAAAGTTTAAAAAAATGATGTAAATATGGTTAAAATTCTAGGAGAAGCTACATATCATTAAAATGCGATGATTTAAAACTAATACAGATACTAATAATTTAGAGTTTATAATCTTAGATAATGTTACCAAGAAGAGAATGCAGTCAATGGGTGGGGACAAATTTTAAGCATATTCAGAGCACATTTCACATGGTGTAGCAAGGTTAGAAAGAGAAATGATAACACATCTTATTTTGTAGAGCGTAGTTGTATGTTTTATGTATTTGAACATTATCTCATTTGATTCTCACATTAGCTTGGGAGAGCTGAGAGAATTAATAAGGTAAGCAAACACACATTTCTTTTCTAAACAGTTGGAAAGTGAGGCTGAGAAGGCTTCAGTGGATCACCCCATGTTTAGCCACTTGTAAGTAGCAGCATCTGTCTCCAAGTTCAGTGGGTTATTTCAAACTAAAGTGAGATGCCCTATTGGGTTTGTCAAACTCTCAAATCCAGTTTATTGCTAACTAAGAGGTCAGAGAAGCCTCTCTCACTCAATATTTGTTGATTAACCTTCTTTCTGGTCAATTAAGGTGTTTATTGAGTGAGTTCCATATGCCCTATCATATTCTTTGAGGTATGTAGAAATGGTATGAAGCATAACCTCTACATTCTAGGTTTAAAATCCACTTAAAGAGGAAACCAACATACATGAGACAACCTGAAACTTCAGGAAAGGGCTATGTTTGTGAGCCAAAATATTACAAAGTAGTATGGTATTAACAGAATGATTCTAATTTTTAAAATCTATATACCAGGGGTGCCAAAAAAAACGACCTTTTAAGCAATGGTCAATGTTACTCAAGCAGTAGTTCACCATAATCAGAAGTGTCTGGACGCTGATGGTATCCACTTTTAGCACCTCTTGTAATTGCAGAAGTCAAACGTGACTTGTATTTTTAATCGTTTTTCTTTTCTTAAAATGTGTATACATTTTTTTGGCACCCCTTATATTTTTAGTTACGTTTGTGGGGGGAAACCAAGAAGGTTTTGGGGGGAGTTTTATTTTCTTCTGTGTAATTTTCTGTATTTTCCAAGTTTTCTACAGTGAACAGAAAATGCTTTAGACATCAAGAAAAAAAATCTTGTTTTGTTCTCTTTAAAGAAGACGTTTTGCAGAAGAACAGAAAGTGGAAATGTGGCCTTCTAAAGAAGTTATAAATAATTCTAGATCTGCATTATCTGATATGTGGCTGTTGAGCACCTGAAATTCAACTAGTCCAAATTTCCATGTCATGTCAGCATCAATTATACTCCATCTTTGGAAGACTTAATACTAAAAAAAGAGTAAGATGCCTCAATAGTTTTTATATTATTTATATATTGATAATATTTTAGATATATTGGGTTAAGCACAATATATTTTAATGTATAATAAACAAAACATATTGGGTGAAATAAAATTAATTTCACTTGTTTCTTTTTACTTTTTAAAATATGATTACTAGAAATTTTTTAAATAATCTGAGTGGCTGGCATTGGTTGTTCCCATCATGTTTCAGTTAGCCAGTGCTGCTCTAGACTGATAGAACCTCTATATAAAGGCTACCTGGAAACCAGACTTCCTAGATAAGCCTGAAGATGTGCCATTGCGGTACCTCTACATCCCAGGGGAGTTCTAACTGGGCATGTTACCAGAAAAGTGAGTCATTGCTATTTAAAATTTAAAATCTCAATAACAAGAATCAGGGAATCCTGAGAGTCTGAAATCATTGAGTAGGGTACTTTGGGTTTGCATTTTTAAAAATTTTCTTCTATATGGTATATTCTTTTCCAACATAATGTTTTGAATTTTAAACAATACAAAGCACAATGTAATGTCTACAGTTTGTGAAATAGACTCTATCTACAATTTACAGGGAGTTCAGAGGCAAGTGATGGATGGATATGTGAGAGGTTTGTGGAAAAGATGGCACAAACTCTGAGTCTGGATGGGTGGTGGATTTTTAGACAAGCAAATGAAAGAAACAGTCTCTCAGAGAGCCCCTGCTAGTATCTTGGGTGGGGGACACAGACTGAGCCCTAAAGCAGGTGGCTGAGAGTATGAATGTGCCTGCAATATTGCCACTCACATGGGCAGCTGTTTAACTTCTTTGGGCCTCAGTTTGCTCATCTATTAAATGAGAATAATAACGTTGTTGCAAGGATGATGTAATAATTTCTATAAAGTGCTCAGCACAACAAAAGCACTTAATAGAGTGAATATTGCTATTGCTATTATTATTACTAATAGAAACTAAAGCTGTAGTGGTAAGAGAGAGTACTAGATTATGGAAAGTTTTGGAAACTATACAAAGGAGTTAAGGAAAATTACATGGGCAGGATGGATGAGAGAGGCAAGAACTAGACTCCAAGAAGGCAGTTTCAGTCGGTGCTTCAGGGGAAAGGTGGTGTATGTATTTCACTTCCTAGAGCTGCTGTAACAAATTACCACAAACTAAGTGGCTTAAAACAACAGTAATATGCTGTCTCACAGTTCTGGAGGCCGGAGGGCTGAGACTGAGGTGTGCGCAGAGCCATGATCCCCCCAGAGGCTTTAGGGGAGGGTCCGTTCCTGCCTCTTGCAGCTTCTGGCGGCTGCAGCATGCTTTGGCTTGTGGCTACATCACACCAAATGTCAAGGCCAACATTATCAAATCTCTGTTGTCTTCCCATCACCTCCTTTCTGTGTCACCTGTCAAATCTACCCCTGCCTCCCTTTTATAAGGACACATGTGATTACATTTACTACCCACCCACATAATCCAACATAATCTCCCCATCTCAAGAACCTTACCTTGATTACATCCTTTGCCACTTAAGGTAATATTAAGAGGTCTGCCTTTTAAGGTAAGCTATTTATCACCACAGGCCTGGTATCTTAGGGGGACATCGTTCAGCTCACCACGGGTGGTAAGGAGCTGGGCAGAGCAAATTATCTCACAGCCCTGGAGCTCCCAACAGCCCAGACATTAATCCCTGGTGTGCTCTGTCCAGGCAAGTGGCCAAGGCCTGGCATGGGTCGGGGGAAGCACTCGCCTGTAGCTGTTTTCCAGGTGGGATGGCTTTACTACTAGTACAACCTAGCAGAATATAAGTCCTGAGTGTGGGACATAAAAGGAGAGAGAGAGGCAGCTATAAGAGACGTTTTACAGGCAAAATTGATGGGCCTGATTATGAAAGACAAAGCTCAACATACTGGGTAAAGAGAGATTTCACTATCAGTGAGAAAGACATAAGGGCTTCTTTTCCAAGCAATCCAAGGTTGAGGCTCCCAGGATGTTTTCCGGTACATTCTGCATCCAAGTCCCTGATCCCCCTGGACCAGTGCAGGGTTGCCTGGAAGATGTTAATGAATTCACTTCTTGATCTTCAAACCTGAAGAAGATCCTGGTGTGAAGCTGCCAGTAACTGCAATGTGTCAGAACAGACTGTTTATCCAGCTCCCACAACCATCGCTAAACCCAGGAGACAGCTCTAAATCAGGAGAAAACAGGTTCTTTCCCCCCACCTTAGTTAGTACCCTTGCCAGAAACTACTAATAGAGGGCTGCTTTTCAGTACCTTGTGAGTTGATTTAAAAGGTCGATGGGTCCTAATTAGCATGTGAGATTTATTCATCTGTAAACTTGCAAAAGGATGCTCTCTAGGGAATTTGAATCAGAAAGAACTGTTGTTCCTGTTGCCGTGGTTTAACTAGAAACAAGACAGTATGCCTCTGTTTTTCCTGTTAGGAAGGTACACTGGAAATGAGATTATTTCTTGATTCTTTTCAAATATTTATTAGACATCAGTACAGGCTTCAGGGATCTAGCAATTCAGCGTCTAGTGTTTTCAATGATAAAATGATAGGAATGCTCATTAAAAGTGCATACTTTGACCCAAAGCCCAGGAAATTGAGAAGTATGGCCAGCAGAGCAACTTACACTCTATTCTTTGCATAAATGACTAATCATGATGGGGATGCGATCCTTGATTAGAAAATCTCTGGTGAACATTACAGAGAAAGAATTGCTAAGTGTAATTTGCACTTGAAGAGAACCAAAGTTTTGCCACCTAAAGCTACCTTTTGGGGTGTTGATTTTAATCTGCTTATTAAGAAATAAGACTCAGAAAAACACCTTTGACGCCACCCCCACCTCACCCTTTCCTGCCCAAGAGATTCAGACAGAAACCTGCTTCGGATGCTGCCTTAATTTGCCTAATTTGAATTAAGTATCTTAAATAAAAAGACAACAGGCAGGTTCCTCTTAGCTAGATACCCTCTGTGCCCCATTGTTTCTGAGTTGCCCAGCAAAAATTTTCCTGCCATGTATGTTCCTTTCTTCCTCAACTACCTGTATATCGCCCATTCTCACTTCTGAAATCTAATTTCCCTTCCCCGCTTTCTCCTTTGCCCAAAAACGTCATATATACCACTTGCCTTACTGTCTTTGGAATTTTCATGCTTATGTGAATTCCCCATGCACATGTATTAAAATTTTTATTTTCTCCTGTTACTCTCTCTGTTAAATTATTAGCCCAGCTAGCAGAACTTAGAAATGGGAGGAAAAGCAGTAATTTTTTTTCACCCTCCACACACTTATTGCAAAATGGAGTTTGTTTGCTATAAACACAAGACAGAACTAACAGGTTGTGGCAAGGCAAGTGCCTCATTCTACCCACCCCTTAACCCACAAGATCAATGTAAATTTATTTATCCTTGCTGTTATGTAACTATGGAAAGAAAGCTTAAAATTCAGTAGTCACCACCAAAAAAAAAAAAAAACAAGTCCTGTTCTGTACAGACACCCACTAGGTGTCACACAGCTTCAGAAAAATAACCCTTGGATTCCAGGAGTTAACAATTTAATAATCTTCAACTTTTCATTGCCTGAGCTAAAATTATTTCCATTTCATTACGTTCATTTGTTACAGATGCTAACATTTGATTTCTCAAGAGAATAGGAGTAAAAGATTGCTAAAAATGCTTCGACCTATATTTTTGGAATCCCTATCTCTAGCAAATCCCAGACTACCCGCTTCACAGCCAAACATTTCATTGGTTCTGTTTTTTTCTTAAGAAATGTGTAATAAATTCCAGGAAACAGGACTGTTTAATACTCAGCCAAACACTTATACAATAACCTAGGGTTAAACCCACTTTCACCTTCAAGCATCCCCATCATCTACTCCTGGCAAAGCTTGTCCTGACTGAACAGAAATCAGTCATTGGACAATAGAGGTGCAAGCAAAACGACGCCTGGCCCTAATTTAGTTCCTTTTCACATTCCAAAAGAGGAAGGCAGGATTGAGTGAGAAACGCAGTGTAGCAGCCACAAGAATGGGCCCTTAAATATCCTACTGCCAGGAGTGCAATTGACCAAGAACCCCAGCCTGTGTAATCTGAAATCCATCGCCTCACTTCCCACTGCTGCTGCTGCTGTGGTCACTAGCCACAGGATACTAAGGCAGGCCTGTGTGTGCGGGAAATGCGGGACTCTTCCCACAGGAATCTTTGCCAAACTTTCCTTAGAATTGAATTGCAAAGTCACTTCCATCCAAACCTCATTTCTTTCTTCCCTGGGGTCAGACTTGCATCACTGTCTGTTTGCTTTCTAAGCCTTTCCGGGCTTCCTCCCCATTTTCTTTCACCAGCATTTTCCCTAATATATTTCCTACACCTTTAACCGATCTCCGTGTCTACTTCTCAGAGGATGTGGACTAAAATAAGTTGAGATCTGCCAGGAGGAACGAAAGTATCTCGGAGAAGGAAGAGGGAGGAGGAACGTGGTATTAGTTTAAAGACCAAACTGCCTTCCGGCAATGTGGGTTAACAGCCTAAGTCCTTAGTGAGGCTTTACTCTGCTCTTAGTGATGGCTTTGTAATGGGACTCCTTGGCCAGGCTGGACTACATTTCCCAGAATTCCATTTCTCCTATGTTTCAGGTTAGTGTGCATTTCGGGATATTCTCTCGCGAGAGTTGGATAGCAGTGGTAGCCATTTTGTAGCGTGTGAAGCTATAGTTGGGCATGCAGTTGCTCCCTCTTCCTCCTGGATCTTCCTTCAGTTTCTCTGCAACCTGGGCCAGGTGTATACTTGTTCAGCAACATGAGAGGCTCAGCTTCTGTAAGATACTCTCGTCGACAAGGTCAGTGGGAACAAAAAAGGGCATAGGTTTCAGTCTGCCCACGTGGGGTGTCAGCTCCTGCTTTTGGGGTTCTCGCCTAACCTCATGAGCTTCCCTTTCTGTCTGCTTATGGACTTAGGGCCCCAACATTAGTCGAGAAAACAGCCTTGTGGAGACTGCTTAGCCAGCTCCCGTAACTGTTAAGCCAATTCCTAATAATTCATGTATTTTTTTACTCATGCAGGCACACATACACACACATTTCATGGTTAAACCCTGTGTGATACACTCGTTGTGTGCCCTCTCCCCAGTTTACGTCAGGGCAGTGAAACACATTGGGAAGTAGAATAGGCTTTGAGCCTTCAAAGAATACACAGTGCTAACCCTCTGCACTGCTGCTTTAGGTCAAATTTGAACATCAACAACGTAAAGAAGGGTGAAACTGCGTTGTTAGGATAGGTGTGCATTCACAGCCCACCTGGCAGAGGGGGATGATGGGTAATTTTGTTTTGTTTTTTAAACTAAGTTGTATCTTGCTTTGTGCCCCCACCTCCCTGGCTGGGAGGACTTCCAAAAGCAGTTATTATTGGAACACTTACCACCACAACCAGTGCCCCCAATTGTATAGAACAGGAATCCTAAGGGTTCACAGAAATGGAATGGGGCCTGGCCCTATCACTTCTCTTCCTCTTATTTCCCAGTGCCAGCATTGAGCCTGGTTCTCTGTCATCTACTGAAGATAGCCGTGGAAGCCTCTCAGCATTCCAGTCTGCGTCAGCCTGGGGTCATGGGGGTCCAAAGCCAAGAATTTCAGTGATAAGTTCCAGGGAGCCATAGTATACTATAATACATCATCAGAGGTCCTGACACCTTGAAGGTACCCCTCAAGATGGGACAGATACCATCTCCTCCACTCGTGGAACCTTCCATCCTCCAAGTCTCTGAGAACCCAGTTCTCCCTGGGCCCAGCTACTTCTCTACTCTACCTCCTATGAGTTTCAATTATCCAAAATAACACCTTATTTATTACCCCCTGGGTTTAGAGAAACCCCAAAGGTACGATGTTAGCTTCTACTTCCCTTATGATAAGTCTGTAAATACATATTGTTGGGTTTTTTTTTTAAAGATTTTATTGGGGAAGGGGAACAGGACTTTATTGGGGAACAGTGTGTACTTCCAGGCCTTTTTTCCAAGTCAAGTTGTTGTCCTTTCAATCTCAGTTGTAGGGGGTGCTGTTCAGCTTCAAGTTGTTGTTCTTTCAGTCTTAGTTGTGGAGGGCACAGCTCAGCTCCAGGTCCAGTTGCCATTGCTAGTTGCAGGGGGGACAGCCCACCATCCCTTGCGGGAGTCGAACCGGCAACCTTGTGGTTGAGAGTATGCGCTCCAACCAACTGAACCTTCTGGGGGCTCAGTGGCAGCTCAGCTCAAGGTGCCATGTTCAATTTTAGTTGCAGGGGGCGCTGCCCACCATCCCTTGCGGGAGTGGAGGAATTGAACTGGCAACCTTGTGGTTGAGAGCCCGTGCTCCAACCAACTGAGCCATCTGGGAGGCAGCTCAGCTCAAGGTGCTGTGTTCAATTTTAGTTGCAGGGGGTGGAGCCCACCATCCCTTGTGGGACTCGAGGAGTTGAACTGGCAACTTTGTGGTTGAGAGCCCACTGGCCCATGTGGGAATCGAACTGGCAGCCTTCAGAGTTAGGAGCATGGAGCTCTAACCGCCTGAGCCACCGGGCCGGCCCAATACATATTGTTTTTAATTTTTAATCTATAGAAGTAAAAATCAAGATAACTTTAGGAGGAAGGATGGAGGGTTCACAAGGTAAGCTTCTGGTGTGCTCACAGTATGTTATTTCTTGATTGGGGTGATAATTATACAAATGAGTTCACTTTATAATAATTTATTGAACTGGATATTTATGATATGTGTGCTTATTTCAATCTTTAAAAGTTAAAGAAAATCTAAATACTAACAAAAAAGTATAGAGTAAAATAAAAATCCCTTTCCCACACTTATCTCCTAACCCCACTTTTCCTCCCCAGATAAATAGCGCTCTTTAGGAGCTCCAAAACCTTGTAAGCTTTGGTAGTCATTAGTGTTATTCAACTTCTCTTTCCGGACACATGGACCCATTGCATTTCCTGGCCCTCTTGTGGTTGGACAGGGATGTGTGACTAGTTCTGGCCAGGAAGTTATAAGCAGAAATGATGTGTGTCACTTCTGGGCCAGCTCATTCATTTGCCAGTCTGAGATTCCCTGGACTGCTCTTCCTCCTTCCACAGTGACATGCAGGTTTTATAGTTGTTGTTCTCTATCAGCCTTGGTCTCAGAGGATCATGACAAAGAACCAGTTCACAGTGGACACAGGCAAGGGGCATGGGCAAGAAATAAATGTTTGATGTCTTAAGCCCTAAGATTTTGGGATTGTTTGCTATTGCACTGAGTCATAGAGAGACCTCCTGGTTTTGTGTGTGTGGTGGGGGCAGGGGGATGGTGTCTATACGTGTGTATCCCTAAACAGTACACAAAGACAGGAAAGTTGAAGTAGAAACAAGTATGGGGGGAAATATGAATATAGTTAATGTATCAGTATATGTTAAGGCATTTTCAGCTCTCATAAAAATCGTTTACACAATGACTATTGCTTATATAATAGATATGGTGATTCCAGGATTGGTTAGTTCAGCTGCTGTGTCATCAAAGACCCAGATTCTTTCCCCTCTTCCACCCTCAGTGCGTTAGCTAACTCTCCTTTTGGTGCAGCTAACTCTCCTTTTGGTGCAGAATCAGGCAGTTTATTCTTTCTTTCCTCTCTCCCTCTATTCACCTCCCCTTTCATCTCTCTCTCTCACAGACACACATGGAGAGACAAGTAAGAGACTATTCAACAAAATGTTGGGAATGACAAAGGAAACAGATCAAGCATATTCAGGATATTATGATCATTTTAGCAATTCTGTGATGATGATTTGAAGTCTCTTTTAATGGTCTGGCATATTTGTTGTTAGTGCTTTTAATGCAATGTAAAGTGTTCCCTTGCTGGTAGACTACAAAATCAAGTAGGATCTGTGACAGCCAAGAATAAAGAAAAGTGATAGAACAACATTTGCTATTTCCAAGTACCTTGATTTTGTCTAATGCTGGGCTTTGTAGTCTTAAGCAAGTTACTTAACATCTCTCAAGCTCACTTTTCTTCTCCTCCCTATAAAGGTTAACAGCTGTACTTTCATCACCAATCTGCCATAAAACTTATGTGAATTAATACATATAAAGTGTTTAAACAATTTCTGGCATATAGTAAATTCTATAGAACCAGTAGCTATTATCTTATGATAGGGTTGAAGGAGAACTAAAATAGTTAATGCATGTAAAGGACTTAGAATAATGCAAAATATTTATTGAGTAACACTCAATAAATCTTTGCTGCTGCTACAATTACTATTATTATAACTTTAAGTAAGATTGAAAATGGTGTTGGGAAAATTGTAAAGCCACGTGTAAAAGAATGAAATTAGACTGCTCAATGGAACCATACACCAAAATTAACTCAAAATAGATCAGAGACCTAAACATAAGGTCCAAAACACTATTGCACAGAAGAAAGTATACGCACTAAACATATGGACCTTGGGTTCACAGAAGATTTTATGAATTTGACTTCAAAGGCAAGGGAAGTAAAATGGGACTATATCAAACTAAAAAGCTTCTGCACAGCAAAAGAAACCATCAACAAAACAAAGAGGCAACCAACTGAATGGGAGAAGATATTTGCAAACAACAACTCCAATAAGGGGCTAATATCCAAAATATATAAAGAACTCATACAACTCAACAACAACAAAACAAACAAACAATCCAATTAAAAAATATCAGAGGAAACTAGGGAGGATGACATCATAGAAATGATGGCATGAGGTGAGCCTCTTGAAATCTCCCCTGAAATTTACAACAGAGTGAACAACTCTAGTTCCACAAAGGACTCCCTGTGCAGCAGACAAGCAAGACTAAGAGACACGCAACTGAAATCACCTAAAGGGGTAAACAGAGCCAGTGAAACACACAGGCCCTCAGTCTAGTGCATGAAGAGCTTTGCAACTTCAGAAGCTTTCCACATTCCCCAAAGAATGCGCTGCCCTGACACCCAGGCAACCTGCTCACAGAGGAGAAACCCACCTTCCAGGGAATCCTCCCATTGTGTGAGAAACCAGAACAGTGCTGAGAAAATATAACACTACAGCATGAGAGAGAATAAAAGGTTGCAGTTGGAAAGAAAATAAAACATTCTACAAACACCTACCGGAAAGCAAAGGAAAGACCTCTTCCTACCAACCTGTTGCAGAACCATCTCCTGTAGATGCCTAGGAAGAGAAATAATAATTCACTAATTGCCATGAATAACCACTGTAATAAGGCAGCTCAGAAAGAAAATGAAAAGTCTTCAGAAAATGAATTTAAAGACATGGAAATATGTGTGTAGATGACAGGGAAGTCAAGATTGCAGTTTTGAAAAAACTCTATGAGATGCAAGAAAACACAGACAAGCAGTTTAATGAACTCAGAAACACAGTCAAAGAACAAAATGAACATTTTACCAAAGAGATCGAAATTTTAAAAAAGAACCAAAACAGAATTTCTGGAGATTAAGAACTCAGTAAAAGAAATGAAGAATTAAATAGCCAGCTTAGGTAATAGAGCTGACCAGAAAAATCAATGACATCCAAGATAGAAATCTGGAAATGACACAAATCGAAGAAGACAGAGACTTGAGAGTTAAAAGAAATGAAAGAACTCTACAAGAACTTTCTGACTCCATCAGAAACAGCAGTACAAGAATAATAGGCATAGCAAAAGGAGAAGAAAGGGAGAAGGGAACAGAGAATATATTCAAACAAACAGTCAACGAAAACTTCCCAAACTTGTGGAAAGAACTGGATCCTCGAATACAAGAAGCAAATAGAACACCTAATTATCTCAATCCCAGCAGGCCTTCTCCAAGGCACATTGTATTGAAGCTGTCAAAAATTAATGACAAAGAAAGAATCCTCAAGGCAGCCAGAGAAAAGAAGACCATAACCTACAAAGAAAAGCCCATTAGATTATCATCAGATTTTTCAGCAGAAACTCTACAAGCCAGGAAGCAGTGGACTCAAATATTTAAACTACTGAGAGAGAAATTATGAGCCAAGAATAATATATCCAGCAAAGATATCCTTTAGCTATGAAGGAGGAATAAAGACCTTTCCAGATATGCAGAAGCTGAGGGAATTTTCTAATACATGGCATGCACTACAACAAATACTGAAGGAGGCTATTCAACCTGAAACAAAAAAGCAAAAGAATACAAAATCATGAGTAGTATTCTGAACAGATAGACAGAAGCAGGACATGGCAATCCATACACCAAATAAGACACTATACACTTCAACATAACATACAGGGCAAAGAAGAAAAAGAAACAAAGAAAAAGAGGAAATAGACAACCTGCTACTACAGCACAGAAATCAACTCACAGCATAATAGAGATAATTTGTGACAGCAAAAACATAAAAGGGGGGAGAGTAAAACTCTGAACAGGCATAAGGGAATGGAGAAAGTAAGCGTGCTGAAGAAAATGGAATACTCTAAATACGAAACTTCCTTTTACATAAACTTAATAGTAACCACTAAAAAAAAAATCCAGAACTGAAATATATAACATAATAAAAGAAGAAACAGAGGGAAAAATCATAGAATACCACCACAGTGAAATAATAGCAACAAAAAGGTAAACAATGTAGACACAGTCCTACCACAAAACCAAAGATAGAAAGATAGGAAATCCTCATATATCAATAATCACCCTAAATGTAAATGGACTGAACTCATCAATAAAAAGGCACAGAGTAGCAGATTGTATCAAAAAACTAAATCCAACCATATGCTGCCTCCAAGAGACACATCTCAGCTACAAGGACAAATATAGATTCAAAGTGAAAGGGTGGAAATTGACACTCCAAGCAAATGGTATCCAGAGAAAATCAGGTGTATTTATACTGATTTGAGATGAAACAGACTTCAGGATAAAAGTAACAAGAGACAAAGATGGACATTTCATAATGATAAAGGGGACTATACAACAAGAAGACATAACAGTCATCAATATTTATGCCCCAATCAGGGAGCACTGAAATATACCAAGTAACTACTAACAGAACTAAAGGGAGAAATTGACCAAAATACAATTATAGAAGGGGACCTAAATACATTACTGAGAGCTAGAGATAGATCATCCAAACAGAAAATAAAGAAATAGCCCTAAATGACACATTAGATGAAATGGATTTATAGAGCACTTCATCCTACAACATCAAACTATACATTCTTTTCTAGTGTACATGGAACATTCTCAAGGATAAACCATATATTGGGACATAAAACTAGCCTCAGCAAATTTAAGAAGATTGAAATCATACCAAGCATATTCTCTGGTAACAAGGCTTTGAAATTGGATATCAACTGCAAAAAGAAAGCAGGGAAAACCATAAATATGTGGAAATTAAGCAACATGCTTTTAAAGAAAGACTAGGTCAAAGAAGAAAAAAGAGGAGCGATCAAAAGATACATAGAAATGAGAATGAAAATACATCCTACCAAAATTTTGGGGATGCAGTGAAAGCAGTTTTAAGATGGAAATTTATATCATTACAGCCCTAGCTCAAGAAACAAGAAAAATCCCAGATAACCTCATGTTATACCTTAAAGAACTAGAAAAAGAAGAAAATGAAACCCAAAGTTAGCAGAAGGAGGGAAATAATAAAAATCAGGGCAGAACTAAATGAAATAGAGAACAAAAAGACAATAGAAAAAAATTAATGTGACAAAGAGCTGGTTCTTTGAAAAGATTGATAAAATTGACAAACCCTTGGCTAGACTCACTAAGATAAAAAGAGAATAGACACAAATAAACAAAATAAGAAATGAAAAAGGGGAAGTTATCACAGATGCCACAGAAGTACAAAGGATCATCCAAGAATACTATGAAGGATTATATGCCACGAAATTCAGTAACCTAGAAGAAATGGACAAGTTCTTAGAACCATATAGCCTTCCTAGGCTGAATCACGAAGAATCGGAAAATGTAAATAGACCAATCACCAGTAAGGAAATTGAAGCAGTCATCCGAAACATTTCCAAAAGCAAAGATCTGGGACCAGATGGCTTCACTAGTGAATTCTACCAAACATTCAAAGAGCATCTAATACCTGTTCTACTCAAACTCTTACAAAGAATTGAAGAAGAGACAATACTTCCTAACTCATTTTATGGGGCCAACATTACCCTCATACCAAAACCTGGTAAGGATAACACAAAAAAAGAAAACTATAGACCAGTATCTCTGATGAATACAGATGCAAAAATCCTAAACAAAATTCTAGCAAATCGAATGCAACAATGCATTAAAAAGATTATTCATCACGACCAAGTGGGGTTCATCCCAGGGGCACAAGGATGGTTCAACATATGCAAATCAGTCAATGTGATACACCACATAAACAAAATAAAGGACAAAAATCTTATGATTATATCAATAGATGCAGAAAAAACATTTGACAAGATACAACATCGATTCATGACTAAAATACTTAATAAAATGGATATAGAAGAAAAATACCTTAACATAATAAAGGTCAGATATGAGAAAACCTCAGCTAATATCATAATTAATGGTGAAAAACTGAAGCCCTTTGCTCTACGTTCAGGAACACGACAGGGTTGTCCCCTATCACCTCTGCTTTTCAACATAGTATCGGAAGTCCTAGCCAGAGCAATCAGGCAAGAGAAAGAAATGAAAGGCATCCAAATTGGGAATGAAGAAGCTAAATTGTCACTTTTTGCAGATGACATGATGTTATATATAGAAAACCCTAAAGATTCTACCAAAAAGCTATTAGAAACAATAAATGAATACAGTAAAGTTGCCGGCTACAAAATCAATGTACAAAAGTCCATTGCATTCCAATATACTAACAATGAAATCTCAGGACAAGAAATAAAAAAAAATTCCTTTTGCAATTGCAGCAAAAAGAATAAAATACCTAGGAATAAACTTAACCAAGAATGTGAAAGACCTATATGCTGAAAACTATAAGACATTTTTAAAAGAAATTGAAGAAGACACAAAGAAATGGAAAGACATTCCCTGCTCATGGATTGAAAGAATCAACATAGTTAAAATGGCCTTACTACCCAAAGCAATATACAGATTTAATGTAATTTCCATCAAAATCCCAATGGTATTTTTTAAAGAAATAGAACAAAAACCATCAGATTTGTATGGAACCACAAAAGACCCCAAATAGCCAAAGCAATTTTAAGGGGAAAAAACAATGCTGGAGGTATCACGCTTCCTGACTTCAGCTTGTACTACTGGGTAACAATAATCAAAACAGTATGGTATTGGCAGAAAAAAACAGATACACAGACTAATGGAATAGAATTGAGAACCCAGAAATAAACCCACATAAATATGGACAAATTATTTTTGACAAGCCAAAAACAGAAAATGGAGAAAAGACAACCTCTTCAAGAAATGGTGCTGGGAGAATTGGGAAGCAACTGTGCAAAAGAGTGAAACTAGACTGTCACCATGTACCAAAATTAACTCAAAATGGATCAAACATAAGACCTGAAACAATAAACTGCATAGAAGAAAACATAGGTACTAAACTTATGTACCTTGGGTTCAAAGAGCATTTTATGAATTTTACTCCAAAGACAAAGGAAGCAAAAGCTGAAATAAATGAATGGGACTATATCAAACTAAAAAGCTTCTGCACAGCAAAAGAAATCATCGACAAAATAAAGAGCCAACCAAACTCTTTATTTTTGCAAAATAAAGATTTTTGCAAACAATGCCTCTGATAAGGGGTTAATGTCCAAAATATATAAGGAACTTTTACAACTCAACAACAGAAAAAAATGAACAATCCAATTGAAAAATGGGCAGAGGACCTGAAGAGACATTTCTCTAAAGGGGACATACAAATGGCCAATAGAGATATGAAAAATTGCTCAACATCACTAATCATCAGAGAAATGCAAATGAAAACTACAATGAGATATCACCTCATACCAGTTAGAATGGCTATCATCAACAAGACAAATAGTAATAAGTGTTGGAGAGGCTGTGAAGAAAAAGGAACCCTCATACACTGTTGGTGGGAATGCAGATTGGTGCAGCCACTATGGAAGGCAGTGTGGAGGTTTCTCAAAAAATTAAGAATAGAATTACCATATGACCCAGCAATCCCTCTCCTGGGTATCTACCCAAAAAATCTAAAAACATTTATCCATAAAGACATATGTGCTCCAATGTTCATTGCAGCTTTATTTATGGTGGCCAAGACATGGAAACAACCAAAGTGTCCTTCAGTAGATGAATGGATAAAGAAGATGTGGTACATATATAAAATGGAATATTACTTGGCTAAGAAAAGATGAAATACTGCCATTTGTGACAATATGGAAATGTCACGATGAGATTATCATGCTAAGTGAAATAAGTCAGACAGAAAAAGTTGAGAACCATATGACTTCACTCATATGTGCAATATAAAACTGAAAGCAATAAATGAACAAACAAAAAATCATAGACACAGACAGCAGTTTAGTGGTTACCAGAGGGAAAGGGGGGAGGGGACAGTAGAAGAGGGTAAAGGGGGTCAAATGTATGGTGATGGAAGGAGAACTGACTTTGGGTGGTGAACACATAATGCAATATATAGGTGATGTATTATAGAATTGTATACTTGAAACCTATATACTTTTACTAACCAATGTCACCACAATAATATATTTTTTTTAAATATTGAGAAAGTTAAAGATAAAAAATACGGAGTTAATCTTTTAATAAATAATTTATCATATGAAGTAACACTGTCATCTTCTTAATTATCATGATCAAAAATAAATTTTCACTGAGCTCATCTCTGTTTTCTGTAGAGTAATTAATGAATAAGAAGTCATCATCCCAAATATGCCCTAACAACTTTCTCAGAGACCTGAATTATGCAAACCATCTCTTCAAAAACTTCCTATAAAAGACAAATAAATTTGTCCAGGAAATATTCAATCGATGCTTATGTCCATCAACGCATTTCCTATTGATGAGATTTATAATACTGAGTATATTTTGTATGTTGTTTATAGAGTTTCTAGTTTTAGTGCACTTAATACGTATAACGTTTTTTCAAAAATAGATCTCGGAACGGTACCATTTGTGTTGAACATCTAGTTTGTGGCTTTGGATTATGCCAAGCATTGTTTAGTGTTAAGCCTGGATATCATTGTTAATGGTTTAAAAAGGCTCTGTGGCACAAAAGAAACTGAAGGAAATGAGAAAATGAGCATTTTTTTAAGTGCTTTATATGTTTTTATGTGATGGTTACTTGTTATTTTACCTAACCCACACCACAATCCTGCTTTGTGGTATCATCATTTCCGTCTTTCCAGGTGAGGGAACTGAGATATGGAAGATATGTGACTTAAAAAGAGCAGGAACCAGGAATTGCACAATGAAACACCAGAGAGCAGATAACAAATGGGCTAATCCAGGTGACTAAGGGATGTCTATGGTAACCACATGTCTTTTAGGGGATCACTACTTCCAGCTGTGCTTGAAGGGCTTGACATTTAGAAAATAGTTTCACAACTCCATACTTTATAAGGAAGTGTCTAAAAATGCACCTATAGGAACAAATGTGCATTTCCTATCTTTGAATATGATTCTGAGTGGTCATGTAATAAATGCTAACTGGCATTGCCTACAGGTATAAAATTAATAAGGAAGTTGGATCTGATTAGGAAAATAAAATCAGAGCTCTCTGTGTTCTTATGGCTACAGCCCAAAAGCCCAGGCTGAATTTCCCACACTGACTTAGGTCAGCTTGAAAAAAGACAGTCTACCATCTCATCACCAAAGAAACATTCATTAACCAACTAAAGTAACTTAAAAGAGTACATTGTTATCTAGTGAATAAATTAATACAACAAACAAACAAAAACAGAAACATTTCCTGAGCACTTCGAAGGGTCAGCCATTGTACTAGGCACCGGGCTACTAGGGTTGAGATTCATTGTCTTATGGAGCACAGGAGTGGAAAGCAGTGGTGAGAAGGTAACTGTGAAAACAATCTCATTTACAATTGCATTTAAAAAAAAAATACTTAGAAATAAATTTAACCAAGGAAGTAAAGGACCTGTATTCAGAAAATTGTAAAACATTGAAAAGAGAAATTAAAGAAGATACAAATAAATTGAAACATATACCATGCTTATGGAAAGGAAGAATTGATATAGTTAAAATATCCATACTCCTAAAGCAGTCTATAGATTCAGTGCAACCCCTATCAAAATACCAATGGCATTTTTCACAGAACTAGAACATATAATCCTAAAATTTATATGGAATCATGAAATTCCTTGGATAGTCAAGGCAATTTTGAGAAATAACGAAGCAGAAGTATCACACTCCCTGATATCAAATTATACTACAAGTCCATAATAAAACAGTGTGATATTGGAATAAAGATAAACACATAGATCAATGGAACAGAATAGATAACCCAGAAATAAATCCATGCATATATGATCATTTAACCTATGTCAAAGGAAGCAGGAATTTACATTGGGGTAAAGACGGTATATTCAATAAATGGTGCTGGGAAAACTGGACCACCTTATGCCATATACAAAAATAAACTCAAAATGGATTAAAGAATTAAATATAATACCCAAAACCATAAAACTTCTAGAAGAAAACATAGGCAGTAAACTCTCAGACGTTACTACCCTTAGTAATATTTTTACTGATACATATCCTCAGGCAAGGGAAATAAGAAAAAATAAACAGGAGTATATCAAATTTAAAAAGTTTTTCACAGCAGAGAAAACCATCAACAAAACAAAAAGACATCCTACTGAATGGGAGAAGATATTTGCCAATAATACATCTGATAAGGGGTTAATATCCAAGATTTATTTAAAAACTCAGAAAAGTCAACAAACAAAACAATCCAATTAAAAAATGGTCAGAGAATCTGAACAGACATTTCTCCAAAGAGGACATACAAATGGGCAATAGACATATGAAAAGATGCTTAACATCAGGAATCATCAGGGAAATGCAAATAAAAACCGCAGTGAGATCCCACCTCACTCCTGTCAGAATAGTTACAATCAAGAAATCAACAAACAAGTGTTGATGAGGATGTTGATGAGGAGAAAACAAGTGTTGATGAGGAGAAAAGGGAACCCTTGTGCACTGTTGGTGGGATTGCAAATTGGTGCAGCCATCATGGAAAACAGTAAGGAAGTTCCTCAAATAATTAAAAATAAAACTACCTTATGACCCAGCAATTCCACTCCTGGGTATTTATTCAAAGAAACCCAAAACACTAATTTGAAAAGACATATGCACACCTATGTTTACTACAATGCTATTCACAATAGCCAAGAAATGGAAACAACCAAAATGCCCATCAATAGACGATTGGATAAAGAAATTGTGGTACATTTATATAATGGAGTATTACTCTGCCGTAAAAAAGAATGAAATCTTAACCATTTGCAACAACATGGCTGGTCCTAAAGGATGTTATGCTAAATGAAATAAGTCAGACTCAGACAAATACCATATGATCTCACGTATATGTGGAATCTAAAGAACAGAATAAATGGACAAACAAAACAGAAAAATAGAAACAGAGAACTGATGGTTACTAGATGGGAGGGGGTTGGGGGATGAGGAAGAAGGTGAAGGGATTAGGAAGTACAAATTAGTAGTCACAAAATAGTCATAGGGATGTGAAATACAGTACAGGGAATATAGTCAATAACGTAAAATCTATGTATGGTGTTAGATGGGTACTAGACTTATCGGGGAGATCACTTCATAAATTATATACATGCCTAACTACTGCACCGTACACCTAAAGCTAATATAAAATAATATTGAATGTTAACTATATATATACATGTGTGTGTGTATATACATATATATGTGTGTGTGTGTATATATGTATGTGTGTGTATATATATGTATGTGTGTGTGTGTATATATATATATACACATATACCCGCTCCCCAGTGGGATGTAAAGTACAGCATAAGGAATATACTCAGTGGTATTTTAATAGCCATGTACGGTGTCACATGGTAGTAGACTAGTTGTAGTAGACTAGTTGGGGTTATCACTTTGTGAGGGGTGTAAAGATCTAATCATTATGTTGTTTTGTACATCTGAAACTAATAATTAAAAAAACAAACTAAAAATTTTTTGTTTCTCTTAAATTCAGATTTAACTGGGCTCCCTGTGTTTTATCTGGCAACCCTACAGGAAAAGAACACAAATATGGAGAGTGGGGCTTAGTGTATTGCACTTGGGGTCCCTGTGTCCTGGGAAGGGAGATGGCAGATCGTCTTCTGGTAAAAAGATCTAAAAATTATTTTTCCAACAGTCTTACCGTGTTCTGCTACAGGGAAAATTATTAGAGGATAAAAGTAGGCTGCAGGGAAAGAAAACCCATTAAGGTATTTCAGAAGGAATGTAACATAGCTATTACCTTGACCTGAACCACTTCAACCAAACCTAATATGGGGTAGGGTTATGAAAGGGTGAGATGGGGGTGAATGGGTGGGACAGGGGGTTAGGCACGGGGTCCGGAGAGAAGCATATGTCCTCAGTAACAAAAGCTCGGTAAAGAGACCTGCCCTTTCTCCATGCTGTCCTTGAATAAAATTGTGTGCCCAGTTGGGTTCTAATAAAACTGAAAATATGCCTGTCCAGGCCATGCCAATTTTTATTATGCCTTGAAAACCAAGCTGTAGTCTTAAACAGACTACTCAAGGTCTGTTTCCAATGAGCTTGCTGCAATGCCTAGTTCCTGTATAAAATTTCTGGAATGAAATGTAGGAAACACCATAAAAAGCATCCTGAGTCTTTAACCAATGAAAATCCCATTATCTGACAGATTTACTTTGCATGGGAAATGTTGGCTGCCGCAGTGCTTAAACACTCCCACAGGCAACGCAGAGTTGGTATGCTGGGAGGGAAGGGTCCCTTCTCCTCTCCCCATTTCCAGCCCCCTCACTTTGCTCCTTCCACACCAGCGAAAGAAGCAGGGGAAGCTCAGAAATTCACCAGTGTGCCCTGAAGGCCCCTTTAGGTACCACATGGAAACTGCTGCTACAACCTGAGGACAGCCTATTATTTAAGTACCGTCCCCTCCCAGGGTATTTTTAATTTCAAATAAAATATTTCCTCTGTTTTTCATTTCTCTATATAAATCCTGTTTTTCCACCTGCTTCTGCTACTTCTCTTGGAAACCCTAACGTTTAAGTGATTTGCTCCCATCATGTATGAACATGTGTTGACATCTAACCCTCAGAATAGTCCTTCAAAATTATTCCTACTGCTTGGAGTCTCCCAGAGGCACTGTGGGTAGGAGAAACAACATAGGATCTTGAGATAGAAAACCTGGATTCAAGTGCTAGCTTTCTCCTACATGACCGCAGATGACTGACATAAGCTTTTCAGATTTCCCGTCTGTTAAATGTTCCTCCTACTTATCTCACAGCTTTGTCACATGGAAGAAATGGAAGGAAATGAGAGTGGTTTATAAACTAAATCTGCTGTGCTAATAATAGCACACATTTCTAAGTATTCGTTATGTGTTAGGCGCTGAGTTTTAGGTGCTTGTCTCATTGAATTTGCACAATAACTTCACAGTTATTATTTTACTCCTAGTATTTTACAGATGACTATATTGAGGCACAGAGAGCTTAAATGTCTTCATAAGGGTAATAAAGGGTGGCCTTGGGATTTGAACCCAGGCCATCTGGCAGCCAAGCTTACTTCCCACTATGCTGAGCTACTTCGTAGTATAATTAATGTATTGAAGTCATTGTTAGAAATTGAGGATAAAAATGCCCCTGCCCTGGCCTCACTGGGATAGAAGCCAGTGCCGTTGCCGTGGGCTGTCTCTTGCACCCCTTTCCTTCTGTACCCTTAACTGCAGATCCCTTGGTGAGGCTGGTTTGGAGGAAACAGAACTACTCATGTCTTACAAATGCTTTTCTGTGTCTATTATGTTTTAGAGGACATACCTGGCTAACAGCATACTCCAAATTGCTTACTAGTAAGGTGCGCTGTAGCAGAGGCCTGCTTTTCTAAGACAGATAACAAAGCAGAAACAACTGAATATATTTATGGCTGTGAAACTTTGGACATTCCACTGGTAACTGGTATAGTGTGGGATTTCTCAAATGTCAGTCAAGTACAGATATACTGTTAAGGGAAAGTTTTCTATGGCTCATGAAGACCACTTCCATGGGCCGCCCCCCCCCCCCGCCCCCGCCCCCAGTTTGAGAAATGATGTGTACTAGAAAAAGCAATGCATGCTAAACCTGAACTTCGGAATTCCACATTCTCATCCTGCCAGCACCACTGTCCAGCCAGGTCGTTACTGTTGCATCACCTGTAAAATGAGAGAGGCCAGATCAGGGCTCACAGAGACCACAAACCCAGATGTTGCAGGCAGTTGACCTAAGTGAGTGCCCCAACCTGGTGAAAGGCCATGGTGGGCAGTGACTTGGCCTCTGGTCACTGTGGCCCGAGGAATTGGCAGGCGTAGTCTCTCCTCATCTTCTGAGTTTTTAAGAGGAGCCTGACATTCATGTCTTTATGCAAAAATCTATTGATTCAAAGTACTGGAAATGAATACAAAAATGTGTGTTCTGGAGTGGCCATGGCACTGCCTTCTATCCCAGTGAGGCACTGGGAGAACCAAACAAAAACACCTCTGCCAGCCACAGCCATGGCTTGAAAATGACCAGGTTGAGACCCTGAATAAGACCAAGAGTTCTCAAGCTACCTCTTACGAGGGAGCTCCACAGAGTTTTTGTAAAGGATCCATGGAGGTCGGGGAGGCCCAACTCTTCCCCCACTAGCTGCTTTTCTAGTGGCATCCCACTGATAGGTTTTAAGAAATGCTTCCACTGCTAATGACTGGAATAGTTGATATTTAAGGGCACTTCCTGCTTGCTCTAAGATCCACATGTCTGCAACTCTGATGGTGGATGTAGATAGAAACATCTTTATGGTGTGCTTTTTTAGAAAAACAACTATTCAGTGGGTCCAGAGGGCTGTTAAAAGGAGGTGTCCTTCCTCTCAGAGGTGGCAATTCACTACTTAGGTGTCTGGACTCACTATTTTGGAGGGTTCCATTTTATTAGGCATCTCGCCTGCACTTTGTATTTCATCAAAACTGAAGCGTGAAATAGCAGTTCTAGAAAGAAAAGACTAGCTCTAAAGTAATTTCAAGTTCTGCCAGCCAGCTTGTTTCGGTCCCACTCAAGTTCTTTGTTTATTTAGCAGCAAACGGTAGTGGTGTTACTTTTCTGAAAATGGCTCCCTAAAAGGTGATTAGTCTCTGACTGCAACCTCCCCCTGCTTATGAAGCTGTTTTTAGACATTTCCCTGCTCGTATGTCTATTCTGCAGAGAAAGTGGTTGTCATGTTCAGGAGTGCACACAGCAGAGAAGCTACGAGTGACACAATAATACAATAGTTTGCGAGACTCCTCTGGAAACGTGTGAGAGAATTTTTGCTGCATATGCACAGTTGAATGGATGCAGGGTGTTGATAATCCTGGCAGACCCAACAGATAAAAGCTGCTACTGGATATGGCAGGGAACGTGTGTGATAATTCAAGTGGTTCTACAATTAACACATTAATAAACCCCTGACCTAAGGAGTGGGGATGGGGGAGTGGGATTGTTTAGAATTGTCTAAGAAAACGATAGTGATGTAATAGAATAAAAATGAAGGAAAGAAATACAAAGACAGGAGCAGAAAAAAATGTCTTGAACATTGCATTGTGATTATCTTAAGTTTCTTAAAGGGAAATAGCTGGAAAGTTCATCATAAAGAATGATGCAAAACTCATGTTATTTCATTTAAAAACCATCTCATGGTATTTCATTTAAAAGGAGCTCTTACGTTGAGAGAGTGGGAGGAAAAGTAAAGAACTATGTGATGTTTTCCCAAACCTGCAAATGCCTCTAACCCTCATCCCTACAAATCTGGAAACCTGAGTGAGATTTCCAGGATTCACTTCACTCCCCACAACACTACATCCTTCTCTAGGGGAGGATGTGTTTATTCCCTGTATGTACTCCCTGTATGTTTTAGTTTGATCCAGTTTGTCCCATATCTGGCCTGAGGTAGCACTGTCCCAGCACTGGGCTACAAGTGCTACTGTTCTTCTATAATTTCCTGTCTTTCTATTTGACTAGTGAAATCTACAAGCCTGCGGTGGCACACATACCACCAACTTCCCTGGAGGTCTGGCTGGATCATGTTCTTTTTTTGAGAGGAGATCATATGGATTTGGGAATAAAACCATTACAATAACGTCTTTGATAATTTCCTGTGCAGAAAGCCTCCCACACGGTGGAACACTTTTCATTCTCAAAGGCTTTGAGACTCTGTTGTGCTTCTAAATGAGATCATTGGTATGACCTTTCTTTGCTTTTGATAAAAACCCATAATTACACGGGGTTTACAGAGCAGGATGTACACCTCTTTTTCTGTCCTGTCTATTCGTGATGACACGAAGGCAGTACTTGTAATAAGTGCACTATTAGTGTGTCATGAACGGAGCTGAAACGTGAAAAACATTAGTGGCAGCTCTAACTCAACCCTCATTTTTTCTGAGTTCCTAGACATGTGTGTTTTAATTGTGAATCTAAGCACAGAAGTTGCTGAGAAAAACACTATTATTTAGATGTTTGTTGACAATCCTGGTGTGTTAAATGTTCTTTTGCCATTTCATGCAAATTGGTGTTTTGACAGGTGTCATTTTTTCAGTTGGTGGGACTTACTCTACTGTTTTTCTCTTTAGCCTCTTTGAATTTTCTCTATGAGGTGCAAGTACCAAGCTGGTGTAATAGGTAGAATTGTTGGCTGGAAGTGATCATCAAAGGACAAAATTAGCAAGTTCTAGAAAAGACCCCAGCAGTTCTTATATAAGCTATTTCATGGTATTTTATTTTATAAGATGGTTTAAATTTAGTTTAATTAATTTTTTTCTTTCCTCTGGTGAATTATTCCTCAGCCTTGAAATGGATATTCAAATAAATACTTGGCAAAGCAGATTTGATGACCGTGTCTGTTTTACTAGAGGGGAACCACCCATCCTCTCCGTCATAGCTCTGTGCACTTCACTGAAATGTTATTTAGTAGTCTCTAAGGAAAAGCACACTCACTTTCTCCTCAGCTGTAATACCCTGAGGAGAATTCTGTTTCTATCTGTTATATAAGGAGACGAGTTTCATGGGAAACTATAGTTATTTGGACAATTCTTGGCCTCTTCACTTGATTTAAGACAAAGCATAGGTACATTTCATCAGTCCCATCTCTGGAGACTGAAATTTTCTGTTTCTTTTCTAAGGGAGAGTTTAGAGAACCTAGCACCCTCCTACCCCCAACTTTTTAAAGATTTCCCTTTGCAATGAGGTACTGCTGTTCACATTCTGCCACTTAGGTACTTAATTTCTGTATTTGAAGATGGACCTTGAATTCCTTAGCTAGAATTCGCCATGTATGCCTTCATTTGCTCTCATAACCTTCAGGATGTTGGGACATGGTCCTGCCTGTGGAACTTGGTGGACTTCACATCTCTCAGAGCTTGTGCTTTTTATGCATTTCCCCTGTCAGCTGACTTCAACCTTGGCTCAAGCCCTTTTGACAGGATTGTGTGAAGCCTGTCTGCATTCTGTCTTCCCCTGATTAATTCACTCTGAACTGGGAGTTGCTATTCAGTTGAAAACATAGATAACTCTCTCTCCCTTGGCAACCATCGTGCACTTCCTTTGAAATCTCTCTCAGTCTTCCGTAGGAACTGCTATTAAAAGAATTAGAAGGAACTTGATAATGTTAACCTTCTCTGTGTCTGGAAAGGCAGGAAAGCCACCAGACATAGAGCTCATCTTCATAGGATGCGGTGGTACATAGACAGTGGTGCACTGCCCAGACTCCCTTCTCTGAAGGAAGTCATGGATCCCTCAGCTGTGGAGAACCCCCTTGACTGAAGTCACTCCCTTCCCACATGCCTTGACTGATTGACATGGGAGTATAAAGGCCAGGCCATTTCAGCCCAACTGGGGACGATTCTCTCTCAGCTGCACCTACTTCCTTCCACAGCTACTGATCCCGAAGGCAGTTCCTCATTGCTTCCTGCACACTAAACTCTGGGGAACTCAATCTGTGACATAGAGTAGTGTCATTATTTGGACAAAGGACAGGACAACATCATGGAATTCTGTCTTCCTGTCCTCTTCAGATGCTAGTCTGTTATCACTAACAACCATTACAACTAGAGTGTCTGGTAGGAAGACCACTCTGAGATGAAATTGGACTAAGGATAAGCTAATCAAGAAGGAGGAAAAGCTGTAGTTTTTACCTCATTAGCAAAAATTGTCAATGGCATTAAATTGCCAGGCATTTTATTCTAATTTATTACTTAACCCTCACAAAAGTTCCGTGAAGTAGATATTATCCTCATTTCGTGTGTAAGGAAACAGCCTTGGACATGTAAAATAACAACTAAACCACAAGGCCAAAACGGATCTAAGACTCCAGTTCACCTGACTTCAAACCTTTGAATCTACCATTCTCTTCCGTGCCTGGAATGTCCTTTCTTAATCCCCTCCTTTTAGCTGCCCAGCTAAAATGCTGCTGTGTTCAACATATAGTTAACTCAAATAATGCCTTACACATGTACATTCTGAAAAGTGAGCCTTGCCTAAGAAAGCGATTGCTGTCAAACAAAGATATACTGTGCTTTCCTAGTGTAAATTTTACTTCATGGTTTAAGACAGTATCTAATTACAGTACTTAAATGAACCTCTCTGTATAACATGGAGGTCTAATCAAATTGAATCCTTAAAATCCTTTGAATACAGAGCATGAAACTCTAGCAGCTTTTTATTGTCTCTGTGCTGCTTTGGTTTTCTAATATTAACCAACTGTGTGTAAGAATAGATGGGCATATTTGTCCTCAGAACTCTTTTGTAAAAAGACATCTCACTTTTTTGATCTTCGCAACTAGATGTCCTTAACCCCATGGCATTTCATGTACGTACCTCACCTCTAGCTTCCCCTTTACACCTTTGTTGTTGCTTCGTTGAATTTCCTTCATTATTTAAGTATGCGTATTTGTTTCATCTTTTGCCATGCTGTATGTGTTCCTGTCAGCTGTTTTAAATACCTTTTAGGAAGTCAGTTCCATGTCCTTCATTATTTAATTCCAGTGTTTCTTTGGTGTCCTCTCCTGTAAGAATGGTACCAGAACAACTTCTTAATCCTCTAGAAACCATACTGTTATCTGAGTCAACATGGTAAAGGAATAATATATGTGCTTCTACTCCACATTTGCTAATTAGTGGAGGCCGTGTTACACAGCAGAACAAGCACAGGATTTACTCGTAGAGTTAGACATGAGTTCAGAGAAACTCTCTAATAACGAACAGTAGAAACGATCCCTGAAAGTATAGTCTGCAGACATGAATTCAGTTCTCAGCCTTACTTTCCAATAGTGTGGCTTTGGGCACATTTACCTTTGTGCCCACTAACCTCTCGGAACCTATAGTTATGTGTAACTTAAAATGTTGGTAGACTAGAAATAAGGCATATGAAGCACTAGAAGTTGATCAATAAACAGGTCTATGATTGCTTTCACTGTGTTGTAAACCCCTTGAGGACAGAGCTGGAGCTAATCCGATTCTGGCCTCTTGAGTAGTGCCTGGTCGTATTGCGTGCACTCTAAAGTAATGAATGATACAGGACTGAACAGATAGGAATCAAATTGTAGTAGAACGGGGAACGTGATGGGTTCTGAGCTCTGCCATTAGCCAGCTGCATGGCTGTTGGGGACTTACCTTAGGGGTAAAATGCAGAAGTTTAACTGGATCATCTCTACAATCCCTTCTAGCTTTGATATTGGGTGACTTTGTGGATATGACAAATGTTTAGTACCAGAGATGGGTAGGATGGATCAGAGATACCCATCTCCATTCATTCATTCATTCATTCATTCATTCATATTCTCTCTCTCTCAGCCACTTCTTCTCCCTCCTCCCCTGCTCTCCTTCACAGAATGAAAGCTGTGTACTAAACTTGATTTTTGCTTGTGCTGTCCCTCACCCAGCTCTGCAGGAGAGGGAAGGGAAACTCCCAGGATTCAGTAGAGCTTCATCCTCTATCATAGCACCTTTCAACCAGACTACCCGATTCCTTAGGTTTTCTTGGAGGCACAAAGGGACAGAAGCCCTAATACCAACCAGAACTTTACTTACATATTATTCTGGCTGAATTTATTAGCCCAGAAAACACTGAAAGCTTAGGAATCTTCAAAAAGGAGGGATGCTCCTCTCACTTGAGTAAAGATGATGAACTCTGAGGGTGAGATTTTGTCCATTAGTCTAGAATTACAAATACTTTCAGATTGTTGTTTTGTCCTGGCTAAATTCCTATACTGGTAAATCTAGTAACCTCTGGTCAGGTAATATGAGTACAAAAGACTTAAAGAGTTAGGCAGACTTTGAGTATACAGGCATTCATTCCACATTTCCTTCCAATTTGTCTATTTTGAAATGTTTGAATTTTAACCCTATCTCTTGTAATTTGTGTGACTTCAGATAAGTTAATCACTTTCTTTAAACTTTGATTTTTTTCACCTGTTATAAAGGAGGGTAGGGGTAATAATACCTATACCTTAGAGCATTGTGAGGAATATGTAAAGTGTCTAGCATATAAACACGTAAGGAAACATGTAATAGAAATAAATCTTAACCACAGCAGGCCAGGCCGTAGTGAAATCGTCAGTAAAATAGGAACATCCTATGTGGGCAATGCTGTACGATAGTTTTACTCCCACCACCAATTGCACCTCCAGGCGCTCTCAGCGTTGGAAAAGGTGAAAATGCATGGAGACGTCACAGCATGGCACTGAGCTTGCCTCCTGGCAGAGTCTGAGAGTTTCCTAACTCATGACTCAGCTTTCTGGACTTGTTCGTTGTTTTTCTCTTGTCACTTAGTTGCTCCAAGTTTTGCTCTGCCAGCTTATTTCCAGTGAATCACTCCCAACTGAGGTCACCTGGCAGAACCACTGGTGTAAGGAGATAACTGATCAGTAGTGGGTGTTAGGGCTGGACTATTTCTAGATTCCTAAAAGGGCCGCTGGAAGAATACTTTCTTACAATGAAGCAAATTCCTTGTTGTAATTAATTGGCTCATTACTGGGTTCCCAATAGAGGTAGTGACAAATATCAGGGACATTAAACCCCGTTGTTTTAACTGGCCCAGTAGACTTGGCGTATATTGTCAACTTTATCCATCAGTTGAATTCTTCTTTCACAGTCTTCAAATTAAGACCCCAGCCTGACAAGCCATTGTTTGCCAAACACTCTGCTTTTTATCTTGTGTGACTTACAGATCATATATATGCCTATATAACTTAACAATAACTGTGCTAGGTATTGGACTGAAAAGTTAACATGTTAATCCTTGTAACTTCCCTAGATGTTAGTTATTATTATTATCCCCACTTAACAGTTGAGGAATCAATCTGACTTAGCCCAAGCAGATGCAACCTATTAAGTGGCACAGCAGGGATTTGAATCTAGGTCTGTATGACACCGCAGTCCAAGGTTTTAAATTTCATAGGACTTCCTAACCTTTATTGAGAGTACATCTTTGGCAGTCTCATGACACTTATGGACTCTTTCTCAGAATAATGTTTCTAAATTTAAAAAAAAGAATGACAGTAAAAAGGAAAACATTCATACTGAAATATAATTATCAAAATGTTCAAAAAACCCAAATTTATACAGTAATTTTATTAACACATTAAATAGAAAAATCTAATGGTAGGTCTAATAACTACTTAAATTTTTAACTGATCGTGGGAGTAAACAGTATTTTGCGGTGGTAGCTACAACAACCATAAGGTGATATAAAAATATCTACGATTTCTATTGATGACAGGTACTCCAAAAACTACTGGGATTGTTTCCTACATTCATAACTGAAGGAAATGCTAAATTTTTCCTTAGAGGTTAAAGATCTAATTTTTTTTACCCCTGTTTGTAGGCCCCCTGAAGTCTCTCCATAGATCCCATAGAACTCAGTAGAGTCCATGTTAGGAACTCTTAGAAATAAACTGACTCAAAAATAATTTAACACCCTTGTCTCTGCATTATCTTCCATTTGTTCTGTACACGTTTATTTAGCTCCTAGTATATGCTAGGCATTGTGCTAAGTAGTGGGTGACAAGGTTTAAATAAGACTGTGTCTATCCCTGATTATCTACTAAGAGAACTGAATGTGTAAACTGATAATATGCATTACAGTATAGTACCAAGATATAAACAGATTATTGTAGATATGCTTGTTTGCAATTTCTAAGTATAAACTATAGTCCCTATGCTATGCTCCCTCTGGCTAAGCAGTCTGAAATAGACTTCTATAATTATATTAGTTTTCTCTCATCTTTCATTTCCATAAATGCCTTCCACTATGCATCCATGTTAATTTGGGGTCTTATCAATTAGTTGCTGTATTAGCCAGGGTCTGATTATCTAAAAACAGAGGATATTTAATACTGGTCACACAGATGATGGGAAAACTGAGGAGACAATAGGGAATAGTGAGGCAACTTGAGAGATTAGAGATGGAAACTTTTAACCCCGGGTTGGTTTGAGGAACAAAGAGAGGAGGTCATGTTACCAGAGCCCAGAGGCTGGGATAGTGCACTGGAATTTGGAACCATAGTGGGACAGTGTTTAGCAGGAGCTGGCGCCACAGAAAATACACAGCCATGGCAGAGAGGAGAAGAAATACCTTGGCTTTTTCCTTCTTTCTATCCCGCAGTCTCCCATAAGTGCCTCCCATTGGGCAAACTCAGCAAGAAGACAGCTGACATGACAGCTTGGGATGTATAGGCTATGAGAGGCAGCCTACTGCTGTATAGATCAAAGCTGGGGAAAAGCAGGGATGGAAGCAAAGGAACACGTGTCCAATACGAGCATAGTTACATTCCTTCTTGACACACAGTGCGACTTCCTGTTCGTTCTCCTAGATATATGACTTCCGTTGAACTGTCTCAAATCTGCATTCAGTTGCCTCTAGAACTATTAGCAAACACCAGCCTTTGTCGCTTTCTTAGGTCTGTAAGACAATTTCTCAATTCTGCCAGTGCCTGTGAGTCTACTTGGCTCCAGAATCTTCGATACTACTACCTTTGTTGAATATCTGAAATAACCCACTCTGGGGCAAGGTTCTCTTATGTCCCAACCCCAAAGCATTGTATTCTCAACAGGGGCGATGCCACCCCCAAGAGGACAAAAATTGCTTCTTGGGGGAGGGCAGAGGAATGAACCTTAGAGTTTACAATGAATGGTTTGGAATCTTCCAAAGCTCAAACTTACCTGGTGACATCTTATTCCGTAGTATTTTATTTCTCTGTTGAGGACGTTTTATTTAAATAATTGATTTAATTTTTCCCCTGGGGAAATAATGGGGGGGGGGGGAGAGAGAGAGAGAGAGAGAGAGAGAGAGAGAGAGAAACATTTTCCCAAAGGATAAAGAGTACTTTCTTAACTTTCATCTCATTTTTTTCACTTTATATCTGAAGATTTCTTCATGGATTATTCTTTTCATCCTGCTTAGAAACTTCTTTACAACTAAAACTGTGAGTAAAATCAACTTTGGTGGATTAACCCCCCAAAAAAAATTATTAGCAAGTTATTGGAATCTTATAATTTTTTTCGAAATTACAACAAAGTAAGTTAAAAGAAACTAGAAACCATAATTTGATTCAAAAGCAGAAATTTGTGAAACTAAAAAACAGATAAACCCAAAAGCTAGTTCTTTGAAAGGAATGATAAAATAAACACATCTAAAACTGTAAATAAAGGACAAATTAAACAGTTATACGTAAGTGAAAGCTATAGCAACCCTACGGCAAACATTTTAAAATCTGGAAGAAATGAATAATTTTCTAGCAAAATTATAATTAGAAAACTCAATAAGAAGAAGAAAGCTTGAATAAACCAGTTATCATAAGAGATATTGGAAGGTAATTAGAATCTGCCACTAGACAAAATACCAGAACCAAATGGCTTCACAGTTCAGCTTTATCTAACCTCTTAAGAACAAATTATTCCAATGTTATTTATAATATTCCAGTCCTTGGAAAACATGAAACCATCTCCAATTTATTTTATGAAGATAGCATAACTTTAACACCAAATCCAGAAAATCATTACAAAAAATTTGGATCAATCTCATGTGAGTACAGAAATGTATAAATTCTAAATGAAACCTTAACAAATAAAATCCAGCAACATGTCAAGAGATCAAAGAGCAGAGCTAATTATTATTATTAATAATAATAATAATAAAGTAGGACTTGTGTAAAGTACGAATGAATATCAGGAATACTATTAATATAATACATGAAGAAATTAAAGGAGAAAAAGCAGATGCTTAAAGGTCTCTTGATAAAATTGATCACTTTTGTAAAAAATCAAAGTAAGGTAGAAATAAAAAGAAATAACTTATAATAAAGATTAACAAACGTAAAACTTAATACTATTCTAAATGATAAAACTATATTTTTATTAAAGTCAGAAGCTAAACTGCTATGTCACCATTACCATTTGTATTTAACATTATCTTGGAAATTTTAGCAATTGGAATAAGATGAGAAAGCGAAATAACTGATATAAACATTGGAAAAGAAGAAATAGAAGTAAAAACTAAAGAGACCCTGTTACAAAAAATTATCAGACTTAATAAGAGATCTAGGTAAAGTGGCTGGATAAAAGTTTACAAAATAATAACTTTATCCTAAAAATAAGCCTAAAATGAATATGAAACAAATTATTCTATTCACAACAGAGATAAAAACTATAAAATTCTTAGGAATAAATTTAATAAGAAAAAAAGTATAAGAAATTATGAAAATCTTAATGAAAGATGTAAACTAATATATGGACAAATGGAAAGATAAACTGTGGCTTTGGATTGGAAAAATTTTAATATAAAATTCTCAATCCTCTTAAGTTAATATATAAATTTAACAAAATTATAATTATAATTTTAACAGGAGTTCTTTCCTTGGCAAAGGGAAGGAAAAGAGCAAAGGAAAATTAAATAAATGATCTTATAGTTTATACAAATGGCTAGTATCCAAGAATAACCAAGAAAAGTATGAAAAATAAGATTAGTGAAGGGTGGGGACATGCTTCAGCAGTTATAAGAGCACACCATAATTTGCACTAATAAAATAAATGTTATGGGCATAGAATAGACAAATAAATCAAAATGCAACAGCACACACGACCCAAAATTTAAATTCAATTATGTGTGAGAATCCAATATATGATAAAGATGGCATTTCATTTAAATAAGAAAGGAGTGAGTTATTTAATAAATGGTGCTAATACAAATAGTTATCCAACTGAAAGAAAATAAAATTGGACCGTCTGTCTTTTTTTAAATTGTTTTATTTTTCAATTACAGTTGACGTTCAATATTAGTTTCATGTGTAGAACTAAGTGGTTAGACATTTATATAATTTATGAGGTAATTCCCACTGATAAGACCTGTACCCACCTGACACCATACATACCATAGTTACTACAAAATTATTGACTGTATTCCCTATGCTCTACTTTACATCCCCGTGACTATTATGTAACTCCCATTCTGTACGTCTTAATCCCTTCACCTTTTTCAACCAGACCCCACACCCACTCTCATGTGGGTTTGTTTTCTGAGTTTCTGTTTGATTTTTTTAGATTCCACATACAAAAATAAAATCATATGGTATTTGTCTTTCTATAACTAATTTCATTTAGCATAATACCTTTAGGTCCATCCATGTTGTCACAAATGGTAAGATCTCATTCTTTTTTATAGCCGAGTAATATTCTGTTGTATATATGTATCACTTCTTTTCCATTTGTCTATTGATGGACACATTGGTTGCTTCCATACTTGTATCTTGGCTGTTGTAAATAATGCTGCAGTGAATATAAGGATGTATATATCTTTTTGAATTTGTGTTTTGGATTTCTTTGGATAAATACCCAGAAGTGAGATTGCTGGGTCACGTGGTAATGCTATCACCACAAGTTGGTGACTGCACCAATTTGCAATCCCACCAACAGTGCACCGGGGTTCCCTTTTCTCCACATCCTCACCAGCACTTATTTTATGTTGATTTATTCATGATAGCCATTCTAACAGGTGTGAGGTAATATCTCTGGGGCCTTAATTTGCATTTCTCTGCTGATTAGTGACATTGAGCATCTTTTCAAGTCTATTGGTCATCTATATGTCCTCTTTGGAGAAATGTCTATTCAGGTCCTCTGCCCATTTTTTAATTGGATTACTTAAGTTTTTTGGGTGCTAAATTGTGTGAGTTTTTTATGTTAGGGGATGTTAACCCCTAATCAGATATGTCATTGGCGAATATCTTTTCCCATTCAGTGGGTTGTCTTTTCATTTTGTTGATGGTTTCCTTTGCTGTGCAAAAACTTTTGGTTTGATGTAATCCCATTTATTCTTTTGTTTTCCTTGCCTGAAGAGACATATCCAGAAAAACATTACTAAGAGGGATATCAAAGAGTTTACTGCCTTTGTTTTCTTCTAGGAGTGTTATGGTTTCAAGAAACTGGACCTTTGTCTTGTACAATACATAGAAATAAGTTCCAGATGGCTAGAAGAACTAAATATAGATTTTTTCTTTTTTAATCCACAAGAAAATCTAAGGGAAAACACGTGGACAAGACTGGAAAAATAGACACAGAAAAAATATACATTTTTTCACATATAAGTTTAAAGCTAGTTTATAGCTAAAAACATAAAGTCAATAACAAATAATAAGCTTGGGGAAATACTTGCAATGCAGAGAACTTATGGCGGTTAATTATACTACGCAAAAATCGCTTTCAAATTGGAAGAAAGGAATAAAAATTAGGCAAAGGATACAAACAGACCATTCTTAAGAGGGCAAATTTAAATGGTCAACAACATATGGAAAGATCAAACTTACTAACCATTAAGAAAATGCAAATTTCAGAGGGTAAAGGGGGGTGGGGGTGGGGGTGGGAGATGAGGGTAAGGAGGATCAAATATACGGTGATGGAAGGAGAACTGACTCTGGGTGGTGAACACACAATGGGATTTATAGATGATGTAATACAGAATTGTACACCTGAAATCTATGTAATTTTACTAACAATTGTCACCCCAATAAATTTTAAAAATAAATTTAAAAAAAAAGAAAATGCAAATTGAAATTGATTTTACATACAACAGAATGGCAAATACTTTCAAGTATTATAACACTTATTGCTGGCAACAATGCTGATAGGAATATGGATTGTTTCAGCTTTTTGGGAAAGTAATCTGACGAATTCTATTGCATTTAAATACACAAACACACCCCTTTTGAATATTTCAAGGACAGAAAAACTCATACTTAATGGTAAACACTGAAAGTATTCCCTTTGATAAAAAAATAAAAAACGAGACAAAGATTTCTGATAACACTTCTTAAATTTACATTATAATAGTAAATTTGCTGGTGGAGCGTCTTGCCTCGATGTCGATGACTGCTGATTGATCAGGATGGTGGTTGCTGAAGGTTGGGGTGGCTGTTGCAATTCCTTAAAATAAGACAACAATGAAGTTTGCCACATAGATTGACCCTTCCTTTCACACATGATTTCTCTGTAGAATGTGATGCTGTTTGATAGCATTTTACCCACAGTAGGACTTCTTTCAAAATTAGTCGATCTTCTCAAACCTTGCCACTGCTTTATAAACTAAGTTTATATACTATTCTAAATCCTTTGTTGTCATTTCAACAGTCTTCACAACATCTTTACCAGAAATAGATTCCATCTTAAGAAAACACTTTCTTTGCTCATCTATAAAAACCAAGTCCTCATCTGTTAAAGTTTTATCATGATATTGCAGCAATTCAGCCACATCTTCAGGCTCCACTTTTAGTCCTCTTGCTATTCCCACTACATCTGCATTTACTTCCTCCCCTGAAATCTTGAACCCCCAAAGTCATCCATGAGGGTTGGAATTAGCTTCTTCCAAATTCCTGTTAGTGTTGATATTTTGACTTCTTCCCACGAATCACGGGGAAGATGACATTCATAATGTCATCTAGAATGGTGAGTCCTTTCCAGAAGGTTTTCAATTTACTTTGCCCAGATCCATCAGAGGAATCACTATCTATGGCAGCTATAGCCCTATGAAATGTATTTCTTAAATAATAAGACCTGAAAGTCAGAATTGCTCCTTGATCCATGGGCTGCAGAATGGATATTTTATTAGCAGGCGAAGAAACATTAATCTCTTGTACGTCTCCATCAGAGCTCTTGGGTGACCAGGTGCAATGTCAATGAGCAGTAGTACTTTGAAAGGAATCTTTTTTTCTGAGCAGTAGGTTACAATAGCGGGTTTAAAATATTCAGGAAACCATGTTGTAAACAGATGTGCTGTCATCCAGGCTTTCTTCCGTATATAAGCACAAGCAAAGTAGATTTAGCATAACTTAATCTCTTAAGGGCCCTAGGATTTTCAGAATGGTAAATGAGAACTAGCTTCAACGTAAAAGTTACCAATGGCATTAGCTCCTAACAAGACAGTCAACTGTCCTTTGAAGCTTTGAAGTCAGGCATTGACTTCTCTATGCAAGTCCTAGATGACGTATTCTTCCAAAATAAGGCTATTTCATCTACATTGGAAGTCTGTTGTTTAGTGTTAACTTCTTCTGGCTAACTTGCTGCAGCTTCTACATCAGCTCTTGCTGCTTCACCTTGCACTTTTATGTGGTGAAGATGACTTCTTTCCTTAAACCTCATGAACCAACAACCTCTGCTAGCTTCAGACTTTTCTTCTATCACTTTCTTACTTCTCTCAGCCTTCATAGAATTGAAGAGAGTTAGTTAGGGCCCTTCTCTTGATTTGGCTTTGACGTAAGGGAACATTGTAGCTCATTTGATCTATCCAGACCACTAAAACTTTCTGTATCTCAGCAATAAGGCTGTTTCACTTTCTTATCATTCATGTGTTCACTGGAGTATCACTTTTAATTTCCTTCAAGAACTTTTCCTTTGTATTCACAATTTGGCTAACTGCTTGATGCAAGAGGCCTAGCTTTTGGCCTGTGTCAGCTTTTGACATGCCTTCCTCCCTCAGCTTAATCATTTCTAGCTTTTGAGGTAAAGTGAGAGATACTGGTATGAGACTCTTCCTTTCACTTGAACACTTAGAGGCCATTGCAGGATAATTAATTGGCCTAATTTCAATATTGTTTCGTCTTAGGGAATAAGGAGACTCGAAGAGAGGGAGAGAGGTAGGGGAATGGGTGGTCGGTAGAGCAATTAGAATACACACATTTATTAAGTTCACCATCACATATGAATATGGGCACAGTTCATGGTGACTCAAAACAATTACAATAGTAACATCAATGATCACTGATCACAGATCATCATGGTAAATATAATGGTAATGCAAAAGTTTGAAATATTGTGAGAATTACCAAAATGAGACACAGAGATGCCAAGTGATGAAATGCTGTTGGAAAAATGGTGCTGATAGACTTGCTCAGTGCAGGGTTGCCACAAACTGCCAATTTGTTTAAAAAAAAAAAAAAGCAATATCTGCAAAGCGCAACAAAGTGAAGTGCAGTTAAACAAGGTAAGCCTATATGAACAACTGTTATGGTGAAAACTATAAAATTTTGAACAAAACCTAAAAACTACATAAATAGACATATTATTTTCATGGATTCAAATACTCATGTCAATTTTCCCCAATTCAATAGATTTGGTGTGATCTTAGTCAAAATTCCCAAAAGTCTTCTTCATGGAACTTATTTAGCAAGTTGATTCTAAAATTTATATAAAAATACAAAGGGCCAAGAATAGTTAAAACCATCTTGACGAAGAACAAAGTGAAAGGCTAGCTCTATCAGTATCATGAATTTTTATAAATCTATAAAAAGCAAGAGAGTATGGTACTGGGATAGAGACGGACAAATAGACTAATGGAATAGAATAGAATAGAGAGCCCAGAAATAGACCCATAAACTAGAACTCATTATCAAGTTTTTTCCCAAAAGAATTATTACTTGCCTAGAGGAGTGTGACTTTGTTTAAAATCCAAGGGTTCTCCCCTATAATTCTCCTAACAGATTTTCCAAAAAATCCATAGAATATATTTTCTGCCACAAGTACTTTGAGCGCTGTTGTATCTTTTGGTAATAAGGGCCAAGGGGGAAAACTGCCTGTGCCTTAGCAAGTTGGAGAGATTTCTCTGGGCCCCGCTCAAGACTAGCAGCCTTTCTAGTCACCCAATAAATGAGTCGGCACAACACATTTGTATCAGTTAGGAATTATATTAAGGACAAGAAATCCAACCATAATAGTTTAACCAAGTGGAGATTTATTTTTGTCACATAAGTGTGGAAGTAAACAGCCCAGGGCTGGTGCAGTCGACCCCCTAATATCAGTAGTGTCTCAGGATCTTTCTATCTTTCTGCTCCAGCATCCTTCACTTGGGATTTGTGCTCTTACTTATTGCCTCATGGTCATGGTCACAGATAGACTACCACAGCTCCAGGCAGGAAGAGGGAGGGGAACAGAAAGGTAGTACCTTTCCCAGAAATCTTGAGCTAATGTCACATTTGTATGTCATAGGAGTTTATGTCATACTCTGGTACTTGGTGACTCCTACTTTATGTGATTTATTCTCCACCTTCTGACATATATACAAGTAAGATTTACCAAAGTGCCTAGGCTACATGCTAGTTCCTATTCCCTGTCAGTTAGGAATTTTATTATCAGTAAGTATAAGTTTATCAGTATAATATCATTCATATAGTAAGCTAGCTCCATATTCTGTGGACTAAATTTGACACAAATCCAGAGAACTGGCATAAACGTGAGGCACTGTGGTGAGAGTATATTGCTGGCTCCGGCAAATGTAAACAAACTCCTGATATCCCTTAGTTACAGGGATGGAGGGAAAAAGTAAAGGATACTCAGTGGGGATTCAAGATTCAGGATATTCTGAGTAAACCAGGTTAGACTGCAAAGACTGGTGTAGGTTCAAAAACTAGTGAGAATGACTATGCAGATTTGGCTTAAATAATTTAAACTTGGTTTTATTTTTAAACCAGCAAAGAACAAATAAGCAAGTTTTCCGGAAGTTTGATAGTCTCAGTACCTCATGGAGTAAGGATTCTGATCTGCCATTTATATTGCTTTGCTCTTGGAGAGGCATGAAGGAATACATTAGTGTTCAAGGGTCCATTCTATCACTATATAAGGAAATTCTTATGTTCCATGATTACACACACTTGCATTCTATTTTTGAATTAGGTAATTGGGTCTTCTGAAGAGTTCAATGCAGCATGCCTGGCCGTGGCCTACATGAATCATCTGAATCTTCCCATTAAAGTCTCTAGACCCACTCTTGCCCCAATCAGTTCTCCAACTTTCTCTTAAGAGACCAGCTAGAGATCTGAATTCAACTCTTTTTAATTTAGAAATTTTGAAAATCAGCCTTCACATTTGATATTTGGCTTTCGTCACACTTCTGTGGCAAGCAAGAAGAAATTCTTTGAACAAAGCCATGGAAGCCTCTGGTTTTCAGCATGTGCTTTGAAATGAGGAATTGGAAACCTGAGCATGTCTTTTTCACTTAAGCTATCAAATATCATTAGAAGAAGCCATCTCATCCGATAGTTCTTGGATTCCCTGTGATTTTTGTAGTATTCAATAACGTTGATCTCTTAGTTCCCTGAATCTTTGCTTTCAATGGCAATTCAGTCTAGGTGCACCGTTGATGATTTGATTAATTGCTTTGCCAGATCATGACAAGAACCCTTAACAACACCAGCTGGATTTTCATTGCCTTCAACCTCAACCAAGCCAGATAACTCTTCTATAGTTCCACATACATCCTGTATTTTTCTAAGGCTCTATGGCTTGTAACCACTCCATTCCAATTTCTGGATCATTCGCAGTTCTTAGTTGCAAAGACTAGAAACCAACTCTGTCTGATTAAAGTAGAAAATGAATTTATTAAAGGAAATTAGGTGGCTCACAGAATCTCTAGCAAAGCTGAAAAGTCAAGTTTGCAGTGAGGCAGCCAAGAAACGTACTCCTGAGAAGGGACATGATGACTTGCATAGGCGATAGGCTAATTGAACGTTGGGCCATGCTGGTCCCTCTAGCACTGCTATCCTAGAAACTCAATCATTCAGCCACCTCTGGCCCTGAGAGACACTGGAGAGTTTCTCATGGTTCCCCTAAATTCACAACTTTTCTCACTAGTGAATACAATGATTCAGACCTGAGTCTAGCAATGGAGACTACAAAGCAAGTATCTGACATTTCAGTTTCTATAGTGGGAGGCACAATCTGTCTTTCACTGACACAAGGGGGAAAAATCCAAATGTGGGAAAGAGTTTCAGGTACTGAGCAGCCAAAAAGAAAGACAGATGTTCACTTTACCTTCTAATTAACCAGAAGAGGAAGGAATATTCAAACCTCTTTCCCTTCTCCAGTAGGGAGACAAGATCATATCCAGCAAGAAGACAAATACGGCACACGTCCTGGAGGTCACTGAAACACCTTTGTAACTTTGCCTGTTTCCTGGGTCGCACATTGAATTACAACATTTTGAAGCATGCCCATTAGCGTCAGCAGTCAGTTCACCTCCTCTCTTCACCAGGGATTGGTCATAACACAAGAGCCTACTTGGCTGCTTTCCTCCCCTTGGCTGCCATCCAATGCTGACCCATTAACTGTAAGCATTTCACGCTGGTTTTTATCACAGCCTTATCTTTCTCCATATTCAGTGGCTTTCACTTAGTCAGAATTTATTGAATATCCACATGCTAGGTGATGTGCTAGGCTTTGAGGACACAAAGTTGCACATTCTACGAGGAAGAGATACCACAAGTAAAGTCAATTGATGATTAGAAAAATGTAAATGCTCAGATTCTTGACAGAAACAACCAACATTTCAAGTATCTGTGTCTGAAAACAAACAGGATCCACAACAAAACAAAACCCCAGAAGCTGCAGTGAACCCCCTTTGCACTTAGAGGAAGCCCAAGCTCCTAACCATGCTGGGCCTGTGAGGCCCTGCGAGACTGGCCCAGCCTTTCCTGCTGGCCTCGTCTTCCACTGTGCTTGCTGTGACGCAGGCCCCTCAGCCTCCTTTCTGTCCCTTGAACAAGCCAGCATGTGTGCACTTCGTGGGCCTTGGGGTCCAGCGTCCCCACGGCTGCCTGTCGGAGAGGACAAACCTGACCACTCTGTGTAAAATAGCCACTCCCTCCCCAGTCACTGTCTCATCACTCACATTTCCATTATGCTGTGTATTTACCACCCCATCTCAAAAGCATGTGCTGCCAGAGAGCAGAGACCTTGTCAGTCATGTCCATTGCTGTCCCCGGCACACTGTGCCTGCACATAGTAAGCTGTCGAGAAAGGTTTACTATAGGAATCAAAGTATAAATGAAGGAATGGCAATGTCCAAACTGATAAGAAGGGCCCCTGTGGGCATGTCAGGGAATCAGGAGACTTAACGATGCAGGTCTCCACGGTGTGCCAGCATGTCCTGGGTTTTCATATTTTCTGCAGACCTTGCTCCCTTTTATAAGTTTTGCCCCGAGGCAGAAGGAAAAACGAAAGTACCTTTGGTCCAGCCCAGAAGGATCGCATGTGCATTATGACATTAAAAACTGGGGAGACCTGCGTTTGATCATCATTTAAAAAAACTTCTTTTTCCAGCAGAAGGAAAGCACTTGCCTGCTAAATAAATCTCAACCAGAAGGGCAGGTAATTTGGGAAGGCGCAGTCCTGGCCTTCCGTCTGTAGTCAGAGGTGGCAACATCTGCCCTCTTATCTGGTCATGTGAAAACAACAACGTGCTTGGTCTCATTACATTTCAGGACTAGCAGCAAATAGCACTACAGGCTCCAAATCGACTGCTTCTCTTGTCAGTGTAGCAATAGCCTTGGCAACTTTCTCTTTATCTCCGTCCTCTAAAGCTATTTATACACTGGCATAGGAAAACACATTATTTGCAGAAATGCCTCCGGATCCTATGTCATTTATACAGGGACAGAAGATGTTTTTGAAGAACCATATTTCTGTAGTATTTTTTGTGTGTAAGGAAGACTGTACAGCAGTGATCTGCCAGGTTGTGTGGGTGTAAAAACAGCCTCCATTAACTAATCTTTAGTTCTGCTTTGGCTGTTTAAATATTATTCAAGTTTTCAGTCTGTCCAGATTTAGATTTTGGATCTTACTCGTGATCAATTTGCAAGCTTTACGAATGCAACAGAGTGCCTAGGAGTTCCTTTCTCGATCCTTTCCTCTTTATTGGGTTTTATTGGAATCACGCCAGTATCAGTGCACTTTGGAAGACTTACTTTGGATCATCTGGAAATAGGCGTTTGTAGGGATAATGCAAGTCTCTTGTTTCACTTCCATAGGCTCCTGAATTAGTTCGAGTTCTTCTAGAAACAGATGCCAAAACAGGATTAGACATGCAAGAAATCGATCAAGGAAAATGCCAGTGAGGGGAAAAGAGGAGGGAGCTGAAGGAGGTGAGGAGAACTGGGAAGGATGAGGGGGCAGTAAAAAGGGGGCCAGGATAGGCAGCCTCAGGCAGTCGCACAGTTCTAAGGACCTCTGAGCTCAAGTCGCCCGTCAGAGGAAGGAATCCCTCATCTTGCAGAAACGCCTGTATTAGCAGCCTTGTCACATTCCTGCGTTGGCCAGGAGCAGCCCGTTGGAGTGTGGACTCATGCAAGTGCTGTGGGGCTTTCCATCTGTCACCGTGCTCCCTGCAGCAGAGATCTGAGTGGTGGTGCATTTTCATGGCCACCACAGCTCCCACCTGGTTTTCTTAAAAAAGAGTAAACGGGAGTCGCTTTTAAATTTTCTTTAAAGGTCTTGGGCCCTAAAGTGGGCCATCACCCACACAGGAAAGGACCAAGAGGTGAAGAACCAGTGCAGAGACCCTCTGCCTTCCTCACCCAGAGAAGCTTTTCACCACTGTATATGCTGGGGGTTCTACGCAAGGTTTCTTTTAGGGGAAAATGATTCCACTGCTTCCTAAACAGTTAAAGGAATGCCCTGGTGGGGAGGATCTCCTTAGAACCTAAACCCTTGATCTGTGGGTCATTGGAGCAAATAAAGCTATTTTGTACATGATACTTATTTCCCTATCCCACGTCCTACACTCCCGTGACCCTCTGTGTGCTGTGCTTCCGCCTGCAGTGCCCTCCCCCACTTCTCTACCTGCAAAATTCCTCCTCCTTCATGACCCATATCAACTGCCATCTCCTCTCTGAAGCTTTCCCTGACTTCCTCAGGGAAGAAAACAGTTCCTGACACTGTGTTCCCGTGGTGCTTTGTGTCTTGGTTACAGCCTTTGTCACATTTTATAATTTGTTTATATGGTATATCTGTGTTTTCCAGATTGTAAGATTTTTTATATTTTATTCTTTTCCTCTTTCTCTTAAGAGGGAAACATTGATATTATTCCATAAATGTACTGGTAAATTCTCTTGTTTTTATAACCATGACTAACACCTCCAGCTGGTTTAGAGAAAACCATCTACTTTCTAAGTAGTTTTGAATTTCCACTACAGGCTTTTAGAAGAAATACAACCCTGACCTAAGCAAAAATGAACACTTAGCATTGAAAAGATGGCCCTTAGCTATCAATATAATTTGCATTACAACTCTTTAATGCAACCATAAAAAGTGAACACAAAAAGAAAAATTTACCTATACTTCATGTGTCCATTCATTCCACAAATGCTTACTGAGAACCTACTATGTGTCAGGCAGTGTTCCAGGCCCTATCGTAGTTAAAGACAATGATGCAAATAAAACAGAGCAAAGTAATAGGGAGTGATGGGAATGCTACTTTAGGGAAGGAGCTTCCCATAATTTGTTAGGATATAAAGGAAGCTCTAAGGGGATAGCATCCCTTGCTTTCAGAGGAAACAGCTAGTGCAGAGGTGATGTGATGAAAACACGCCAGGGTAACGAGACTTTGCTGAGCAAGGCAAGGAGTGATGGGAGAAGTGGTCAGAGGAGACGGCATGAGTCAGTTTTGCAGGTCTCAGTGCAACAGCATACGGATTTTGGATTTTTTTTTTTTCTATGTGGAACAGGAAGTCATTGGAGGATTGTAAGCAGACAAATGATTTGATCTGATTTATGTTTTTAAAAATTATATTTTTAAAAGATCCTTGTGGATACTGTGTATAAAATGGATTGTAGCAGGTTAAGAGTAGAAATAAGACTGGTCATTGAAGTCCAGAGAAGAGTTAATAGAGATTTCAATTAGGGTGCAGCAATGGAGTGCAATGTGAAAAATATACAAATAACTACTATCACATAAGACCCATTCCTCTTATATAGGAACATATAATAGAAACATTCACATCATAGTTAAAGCAAAAAAATTAATTCTGAGACCTCGGACCTCTATACTATCCCAGTTATGCTCTTAAGAGAAACATAGTTTGTAAACCGATTTCTACCCCTGATCTCTGTTCTCTGTTCCCTAATTATTATAGGAAATAATTAAACTGAGCAGAAAGGGTAGGAATTTCCATTTGAGGGTCTGCAAGGACACAGGTAATGAAATATGAAGTCCTGATCTGTACGGCTGCTTTTCTTTTTTATTGTCCAAGTCTGCATTCATGAATTAAAGGTGATACATAGTTGTATCCCCCGCGAATGCACTAGTTAGAATATCTGACTGAATTAATGAAGGGGAGGGGGGTTGAGTGTTTAATTAGTTGACCATCTGTTCTGTTAAGTCATCTCTTAACAAGGCACAGGTTCTTAATTGAGTTCCCTCTCTCCAGTGTAAATCTCCTAAATCCATTCACCATGTTGTTGCCAGAGTGCTAGGGCTAACAGACAATTCTAACTGTGTTGCTCCCCAGCTATGAAACTTTCAAGAGTTCTCCATCACCTGAAGGACACAGTTTCAGCTCCTTTCATGCATGCAAGGCCCTCTGTATCTCTTGTCATCTCAGCTGTGTCCCCTGCCCTCATTGCACCTTCTGCTTCATCAAAACTGAGGGAGGGAGACCGGCTGTTCACACCGTGTGCCCTGGCTCCTGCTGTTCCCTGTGTTGGAACAGCCAGCCCTCTCCTTACATCTGTATCCACAGAGCCACAGCTAGGGCGTCACCCTCCCAACAAAGCCTCCCAGCATCCTTTAGGTTGTATTAAATGCACTTGTGTGCCCTTAAAGCAATGGTCTTTAAAGTGTGGGCCATGAAACCGGGCGGGGGGGGGGGGTGTTTCACAAGGACAAAACTATTTCCATAATAATACTGGATGTTATTTGCCTTTTCCATTGTGTTGACTTCAGTGGTGATAATGCATAAGAATGGTGAGTAAAACCACTAGCTTCTTAACACACATCAAGGCAGTGGCACCAAATTATACCAGTAAGTGTATTTTTCACCACCCCACACTTGCAAAAGAAGAGAAAGTAAAAGAAAAATAAGACCAGTTGCACTTGAAAATTAATGAGGCAGTAAGAATTACTGACTTTATTAAATTTCAACCCTTGAATGCACCACTTTTTAATATTCTACATGATGAAATGGGAAATACAAATGAAGCACTTTTGCCGCATACCTAACTACAGTGGTTCTCACAAGAAAAAGAACCTGTGTTTGAGTTGCAAGCTGAGCTAGCTGGGTTCTTTTGTTTGTTTGTTTGTTTTTGGTGTTTTTTCATAGAACACCATTTTTATTTGAAAGAAAGACTGACAGACTAGGATTATTCAGGTATGGGTATTTGGCAGATGATTTCTGAGAAAGGAACTAAGTGAGCCTGTCACTTCAAGGAAAACAACTGAAAGTATTTGTTGCCAGTGATAAAATTTGAGCTTTCCAGCAAAAATTAGAATTTTTGGAAAATATGTATTTTCCACTGTGAGCTTGACAGCTTCCCAGTACTTACAAACTTTTCTGAGAAGATTGGTAGAAATATTAATGAATTTGGTTTTTCAATATATTGTTTAATAAAATGTGTAAATATTTGGAAGATCCTCATAACTCAGTGAACCAATATTTTCCAAATGACCAGTGCATGATGTTACAAAGTCGTGTATAGGTTAAGTCCATTCACACTGCAAGATAACCAATGTATTTTAATGTAACAAAATGTAAAATGTTTATTGCTATCAACCCAAATGGATCAATAGAATCAAAGTCCCAGCAGGCTTTATTCTTTTAAAATTTGACAAGCTAATTCTAAAATTTATAGGGAAATGCAAAAAATTTGAGTAGCCAAAGCAATTTGAAAAAGAAGTTGAAGAATTTTCTATCTAATTTTAAGACTTCCTATTAAACTACTCTTATCATGATAGTGTGACATTGGTATAAAGATAGAAATATAAATCAATGGAACAGAATAGAGGCTCTAGAAATAATTCTACATGATGTATGTGGCCAATTTTTTTTAACAAAAGGTGCCAAGGCAATTTATGGGATAAAGATAATCTTTCAGCAAATGATTCTGGAACAATTGGATAGTCAATTAAAAAAAAAAAGGGAACCTCAATCTTTATCTCATAATACATACAAAAATGAACTCACGCTATATCCTTGTCTTAAATGTAAGAGTCAAAACTATAAAACTTCTAAAGGAATACATAGGAGAATTTAGTGACCCTAGGTTTTGCAAAGATTTCTTAAGTAAGACATAATAGAAAAAAACATGAACTATAAAAAAGAAAAATCAGTAAATTTATCAAAATTTAAGACTTTTGCTCTTCAAAATGCCAAGAAAATAATAAGGCAGGCCATCGATTGGGAGAAAATATTTGCAAAACCTGTATTTGACAAAAGATTGATAGCTAGAATATATAGATAGCTCTTATAATGATAAGTTGCCTAATAAAAAGTGAACAAATGATTTGTACCAAAAAAAAGTCTATGAAAAAGATGCTCAATATAATTTGTCATTATGGAAATGAAAATTAAAACCACAATGAGGTATCACTGCACATTCACTACAATGGCTAACATTAAAAGACTGACAATACCAGGCATTGGAGGATATAACTCTCATAAATTGGAACTCATTGGAACTCTCGTAAATTGCTGATGCAATGTTAAATGGTGGAAAACAGTTTGACAGTTTTATGAAAAGCTAAACACGTACTTTGTGACCCAGCCACACAACTCCTAGGTATTTACCCAGAAAAATGAAAATACATGTCCACACAAAGACTTGAACATGAATAGTCATAGCAGACTTATTTATAATAGTCAAAACCTGGGGTGAGGGGAGGGACAAATGTCCATCAGCAGGAGGAAGGATAAACAAATTGTGTCATATCCAAACAATGGAACAAACTACTGATACATGCTAAAACATGGATACATTTCAACATAATTATGCTGAGGTGAAACAAGCTAGTCAAAAAAGACCAGTACTTTATAATTCTATTTTGATTCAGTTCTAGACTTGCACTGTCAAATGTTGTAACCCCTAACTACATATGGCTTTTGAGCACTTGAAATGTGACTAGTTCAAATTGAGATAAGTATGAAATACATACCAGATTTTCAATACTTAATATTTAAAAAAGGATTATAAAATATCTGTCTTCGTCTGTTTGGGTTGCTATAACAAAAACAGTCCGGGTGGCTTATAAACAATAGAAAGTTATTTCTCACAGTTCTGGAGACTGGGAAGTTCAGAAACCAAGTGAGAGCAAACCAGTGAAACCTCTTTGAATGTTCCTCTTGCCAGACATTCCAATGTGGTATATTTGGATTATCCTTAATGTACTATTATTTCAATAATTAAAAACCTGCGTGATAGTCAAATGTTTCATAGCATTATCTTTTAATGGAAATACTTCCACTCTGAGAATGAAAAATTGCATTTTAATTATTTTGCAAGCTCTTTTAGTGGATGACTTTAACATAATGAGCCATATTGGCTAATTAGTTATCTTATTTTTCACTGGCAAAACCTTCCAAACGAACATAGGAGGCTCTGTCATAGTATTTTAAGTGTAATAAATGTTGTTTATGCCCTCAAGAATGTGCTCTGCAGCAAGTAACAGCTAACATGTTAAAAAACAAAAACTTTAAAAGACTGACAATACCAGGCATTGGAGGATATAACTCTCATAAATTGGAACTCATTGGAACTCTCGTAAATTGCTGATGCAATGTTAAATGGTGGAAAACAGTTTGACAGTTTTATGAAAAGCTAAACACGTACTTTGTGACCCAGCCACACAACTCCTAGGTATTTACCCAGAAAAATGAAAATACATGTCCACACAAAGACTTGAACATGAATAGTCATAGCAGACTTATTTATAATAGTCAAAACCTGGGGTGAGGGGAGGGACAAATGTCCATCAGCAGGAGGAAGGATAAACAAATTGTGTCATATCCAAACAACGGAACAAACTACTGATACATGCTAAAACTTGGATACATTTCAACATAATTATGCTGAGGTGAAACAAGCTAGTCAAAAAAGACTAGTACTTTATAATTCTATTTTGATTCAGTTCTAGACTTGCACTGTCAAATGTTGTAACCCCTAACTACATATGGCTTTTGAGCACTTGAAATGTGACTAGTTCAAATTGAGATAAGTATGAAATACATACCAGATTTTCAATACTTAATATTTAAAAAAGGATTATAAAATATCTGTCTTCGTCTGTTTGGGTTGCTATAACAAAAACAGTCCGGGTGGCTTATAAACAATAGAAAGTTATTTCTCACAGTTCTGGAGACTGGGAAGTTCAGAATCAAGGTGCTGGCAGATTCAGTGTCTGGTAAAGGCTTGCTTCCTGGTTCATAGATGGCCATCTCGCTGTGTCCTCACCTGGTGGAAGGGGCAAGGAAGCTCTCTGGGGTCTCCTTATAAGGGCATTAATCCCATTGATGATGGTTCTACACTCATGACTCAGTCACTTTGTAAAGACGCCACCTCCAAATACCATCACTCTGGGGATTAGGTTTCAACATGAATTTCGGATGGGAAACAAGCATTCAGTCTATGGCAATATCTCATTAATAATTTTATATTGGTTACATGCCAAAATGATAATATTTTGATATATTGTGTTAAATGAATATGCTACTAGAAAATTTACAAATGCATGTGTGGCTCATATAGAGAAACACAAAGTGGGGCAGCCGGTTGGCTCAGAGGTTGGAGTGCAGTGCTCATAACACCAAGGTTGCCGGTTCAATTCCCATATGAGCCAGTGAGCTGCACCCCCCACAACTAGATTGAAAACAATGACTTGATTTGGAGCTGAGCTGCACCCCCCACAACTAGATTGAAAACGATTTGATTTGGAGCTGAGAGGTCCTGGAAAAACACACTCTCCCAATATTCCCCAATTTAAAAAATACAGAGTAATCTACAGTGACAGAAAACACATCAGTGATTGCCTGGGAACAGTTTGGGGCACATAGGAAGGAGGAATGGACTACAAAGAAGCACAAGGACACTTTTAAGGGTAATAAAAATGTTTATTATCTTGACTTGAGTGATGTATAAGTATATGAATGTATCTATATGTCAAAACATTAAATTGTACATTTCAAATATTGTGACTTATGGTATGTCAGTTATATCTCAACATATCTGTTAAGAAACCTTGTTTATTGATGTTTTCAGATTGAATATTGCAAATAACCTTTAAGAAACTATCACTTAAAAAACAGAGAGACAACCAAGATGGTGCAGTAGGTAAATGCTGTGCTTACCTTCTCTCACAACCACATCAAGTTACAACTAATCTACAAAACAACCATTATTGAGAATCACCTAAAATCAAGCTGAGCTGAAGCCTTTCAACTAAGGATGCACAGAAGAAGCCACCTCTGGACTGGTAGGAAGCGCAGAGACGCGGAACGGGCTGGTCCCACACCCATGTGTGACTATTAAAGATCGGGAGGGCTATTTTGGCTGTGGGGGTCGCCCCATCCCCTACAGGAGCGAGAGATACCAGCCCCACCCCACCTCAAGATTCCAGTGCCGGGAAGAGAAGTCCCCATAATTTTTGGTTGTGAAACCCAGCAGAGATTGTGACTGAGTGACACAGTGTGGCTGCACTCACAGGCGCTCCTCTTTAAGGGACTGTGCATGGACTTACCTACCGGTGGTATCACTGGCTCTGAGCTCCAGCGCTGGGGCAGCAGCTGGAAAGGCGGCCGGGTCATATGGTGGGGAACTGACTTGTCTGGCTTGGGACGGGCGGCAGAGGCGGCTTTCTGCTGGACGAGGGAGCTGGCAGAGGCCATTGTTTCTTTGTTGAGCCCTCCCTTTTCCCTGCATGTGGCCACCATTCCCATAGGTGGCCACCATTTCTGAGTCTCCGCTGTTCGTTCGCCACACCCTGGCTATATGAGACCTGGCCTCACCCAGGCTGCTTTCAGTGTCTTTCTCATGCAGACTGCCTGCGTTGGCCCAAGCTGCACTTTCCTAGGGTCTCTCAAAGGTTTGCGAAACCCAGATAAGCAGCATCTGGCTTGAGTGTGTCCTGTACCTCTGGCTGAAAAGCCCTAAGCTGGCACTAGCGGCAGCCGGCCTTGGTTTGCAGCTTGGCCTCTCAAGGCACTTCCAAGCATAGCACAGGTGCAGCCGTCTGCAGATTTCTTTCTGGCTCCCACTAGGTGGCCCTGGGTGGGGCACAGGCTGTGGCTGAAGTAGACCTGTAGCGGTAGGAAGCAGATCTAACTCCAAGGTGGTCCTGGGTTTAGTGCCCCCAGTGACCAGCTTCAAAACGAGCTGGAGCATCACCTAGCCATCTCCAAGTATGACACACCCAAGGGGTGGATTGGGCAGGCATGAATCTTGCTGAGGCAGATCCTGCTCTGTAGAATCAGCCCCTGCACAACAACCCTTCCACTGTGGTCAAGGCCAGTCCTGACAAACAGTGAGCACAAGGGTCAGTCCCTCACACTGATGTGCAATTATCAACCAAGTCTCAACTACAAGAGAAGAGCACACACAACCCACACAAGGGATGTACCTGGAGTGCATAGCTCAGGTGACCAGAAAATCTGCGTCACTGAACCCCACAGCACACCTACTACATAAAGCCACTCTACTAAGACCAGAAGACAAAGCAGCCCTACCTAATACATAGAAACAAACACAGAGAGGCAGCCAAAATGGAGAGACAAAGAAACATGTCCCAAAATGAAAGAACAGAACAAAGCTCCAAAAAAAGAACTAAGCGAAACGGAGATAAGCAATCTATCAGATACAGAGTTCCAAACACTGGTTATAAGAATGCTCAATAATCTCATAAAAATGGAGATGGAAACCATGAAAAAGAACCAGTCAGAAATAAAGGATACAATAATGGAAAGGAAGAATATAGTACAGTGAATCACACAGTAGATTAGGTGAAGCAGCGGATCCAACCAGTGATGTAGAAGATAAGGTAGCAGAAAACACCTAATCAGAACAGCAAAAAGAAAAAAGAATCCAAAAAATTGAGGAGACTTTAAGGGGCCTCTGAGACAATATCAAGCATACCAACATTCTCATTATAGGGTTAGCAGGAGAAGAGAGAGAGCAAGGAATTGAAAACCTATTTGAAGAAATAATGACAGAAAACTTCCCTAACCTGGTGAAGGAAATGGACATACAAGCCCAGGAAGCACAGAGAGTCCTAAACAAGATAAACCCAAAGAGACCCACACCAAGACACATCATAATTAAAATGCCAAGGGTTAAATACAAAGAGAGAATCTTAAAAGCAGTTAGTTACCTACAAGGGAGCCCCCATAAGACTGTCAGCTGATTTCTCAACAGAAACTTTGCAGGCAAGAAGGGATTGGCAGGAAATATTCCAAGTGATGAAAAGCAACGACATACAACCAAGATTGCTCTACCCAGCAAGGCTGTCATTTAGAATTGAAGGACAGATATGGAGCTTCCCAGACAAGAAAAAACTGAAGGAGTTCATCACCACCAAACCAGTATTACAAGGACTCTTAGAGGGACTTCTTTAAGATGGGAGGGAGGTTAAGGATGGGTGAAAGGGGACGGGATGAAGAACAAATTGGGTGTTACACAGTAGTCATCGGGTGATAGATGGGAATGGGGTTGGGGTCAGGGAGAAAAAGGTGAAGAAGGCATTAAGAAATACAAATTCATAGTTAATACAGTATGGGGAATATAATGAACAATGTTGTAAAGATCATGTAAGGCGCTAGATGGGTACTGGACTCATCAGGGGGATTCATGTCATAGACTGTAGATGCCTGACCAATGAGCTATCCACCTGAAGAGCTGAAGTAGAATAATATTGAATGTCAACTATAAATATATAGGTATGTGTAGTCACAGGATGTGGAGTACAGCATAGGGAAGATAGTCGATGATATTGTAACAGCTGTATAAGATGTCAGAGGGGTAGTAGCTTGGGTGGGTTATCACTTTATGAGGGGTTTAAATGTCTAATTATTGTGTTGCTTTGTACACCTGAAACTAATAAATAAATAAATCTTTGAAAAAACAAAAACTAAAATAGTAAAAACAGAGAAACTATCACTTGTCAAGTTTTTGTGTAATAGTAAAGAAGAATATCAATAATTATTTGAAAGGACTAATAAAATACTATTTCCACTGCAAACTATATGTCTGTGTGAGACTATTTTTTCATATAGTTCACAAAAACATATCTCAACAGACTAAATGTGAGGTATATATGAGAAAACAGTTGTCTTCTATTAAGCCAGATATTAAAAAGATTTACAAAATTTTAAAATATTGCCGTTCTTCTGACTAAATATTTTATGTTTTGGAAAATATAATTTTTTCATTTAAAATAAAAATTTATGTTAACATAAAAGGTTTATTATTGGTTACTTTCTATTAATAAATCTTTTAAAAAAATTTTTTTGTTTAACTTTATTTAAATATGGAGCCAATGGGACTGTGTGTATACACATTAACAAACATTTTTAACATGTTATAGGATGTCTGGATAGATCACATGATTTACAGGAATAGGAATTTCTATAAAAAGCTTTTATGAAAGCGAGAAAAAATATGCAGGTGTATTTTTTAAATCAGCTTCTGTATAGCTGATTAAACATGTGTATTTTTAAAATTAGTTTATATGCAGCCTAGTCAGTTGGGCTTTAGGAAAAGTCTTCTGAGCTCGAAACGAAGTAATTTTTTTCTTTTATCTGCAGTAAATAATCAGCAACCAGCCTTATGCATTTCATGAGCATTAACATTCACCCCAATCTTGTTTCAGGAAGCTGTATCAGTCAGGATTCAGAAAGACTCCTGACAGAAACACACCAGTTATTTTAACAGAGAAAAATGTAACATGAAGGATTGCTAGCCAGATACTGAAGAACCACAAAGGAAAAGTGAGGTATCACGATGTATAGCTACTACCCCTGGGACTGAAGAACTAAAAAAAAGTCAGAATTATTTACACTCAGAAGGTTGAAGAATGGGTCCCACACGCTGGAATTCAGACCACTGAAGAGAGGCAGCTGATCAGATAATACAGGTGCCTCAGAAACTTGGGAGCAGTCCCAAGGGAACTGGGAACCAGCCGTGTAAGGAAGGGAGTGGGGGTCCTTGCTGACTGAGGCCATGTCTCTGAAAGTGCATGATAAGGCTGTTTCTCCAAGGTTTAGAAAATAATAAACTGGAATCATCTGGAATCAACCGCTGCTTCTGAAAAGAGCTGCTGCTGGTGGAGTGAAATATTGCTAAGGTGACACTGACAAAAATAGGAAACAAACAGCAAAGAGAATTATGTCTTCCTCCACCAGCCTCACAGTCTCCCTCTAGTGCCCGATTGGCAGAGGCTAAAGGAGCCAGCCAGTACAGGAGAAAAGTGGTTTGCAGAGTCACAGCATCACAAAACGGAATGAATATGGAAACGTGGGCTTTGAAGCTAAAAGACACTAATAATTATTAACACAGTGGCAGCACAGTGTTCCTCAAAGTAATGTTTACCTTGACAAAACTGAATTCATATATATACATATATATGAATTAAAGTAACATAATATTTCATGACAATGTCTCTCCCTCCTTTCATGCTTATCTCCAAAAACATGATCTTTGTTTTGTGTTTATCCCCCAAATGCTTTGGAATGCCTCTCAATGGAGTATATTTTTTTCCATTAAACTATTAAATAAAAACAGCAAAGAGTAACATGCTTTAGATTTCAAATTTTAAAGCTTAGCAAGGTGACATACTGTGAGGAAATGACATGGGTTATTCAAAAGGAATTTGAAGATTGTCAGTCTTTGGGTCCAAATTTAATCTGTTGTGGACCATGATATAAGATATAATTGATTTATTCTGAAATTATCTTTTACCTTTATTTGGAAAAAATGCTATGAACCCCACTATTCCATGTCAGTTCTGTGTAAAGGAGTAAGGAACAAGAAACTCAGAGAGTCTGCATGTAGCTGATTTGATTAATTTCAAAAAAAAAAAAAGCTCCAAAGGATTAAGAATACAAGATAAGGCTTTTCCTTTTTTTATGCTCAATAAGAACGTTAAACTGCATTTCAAATATGAATGCATCAATACCAACACTTAATAAAGTCATCATGTACTTAGTGTGAGGGAGTCGTACCCAACATAAAGCCTCCTGAAAGTCAAAGTCCCACCTGTAGTGGGTCCTCCTGATGGGAGGCGTGGTGCAGGATTAAGAATACAAGATAGGGCCTTTTCCTTTTTTGTAGTCTCCACACCTCAGCCCTTCAAGGCCAGTCACATACTTTTATTTTAGGCTACGGATTCCTGCTTCACCCTATTCTCATATCAAAATTCAGAATATCGAGGGAGGGAAAGAGAGATCAGTGTTCATATTCAGAAATATAAAGCCCTTAAGCAATATAAACTCTTCAATTAATGTTCTGTAAACAAATTCCTTTCTCAGTAACATTGCTTTAAAATAACAGAGCCATAGTCAATGGCTATCACCAGAAAATGTCAGCGGGTTTGAAACATTTGACTTCTCCTTTTGCAATCAGCCAATTGCATTATACATTCTGCTTAATAATTATAGGTCTTATTAACAGAGATGGTTTTAATAACAAAAATGATAGGCATTACAAATTGCATGTTCTCCCAAGGGACTAGAGATTTATGTCATTTCATATACCAATATGAAAACATGACTTGTTTAACCCACGCACTGGAGAGTTCTCTAAATGCTGTAGCGAAATAAAATTTAACAGTAATGCAAGCTGCACAAATCCTTTCTGAGAAAATGCCATTTATCCCTGCTTTGAGGAACTGAAAATGGTATATCATTTCTGTGCTGTTAGAGTTCTTTCTCCCTGCACACGAGTCAATTCAGGTAGAAGCAATATAGGAATATGCTACCACCTTAGAATTTTTTTTAAATATCTTTTTTGGTTTTTATTATAATGGTAATACTGCTCATTGTAAAAAAAAATTGAAAAACAAAAGTATAGAGAAGAAAATAAAAACCACAATCCCACAATCAAAAATTATCACTTGTTTGCATTTTGGTTTTATTCCAATATTTTTATAAATATATATTTTGCACAGTTGAAATCACTTAGTACCACTTGTATAGTGCTTTTTTCATTTAACAGAAACTTGTGACCATTTTCTCCTTTTATTAACATCTTGCTAAACATACTTTTAATGGGTTTATCCTCCACAATGTGAGTGCACCATAAGTTACTTCATCGTTCCTCTATTGATGAATGTTTAGATAGCTTACTTTTTCATCATTATCATGCACATTTATTCTATGAACTGGGACCCAGACGTCTGAGGAAGGGAGAAGGGAGGGTGTTCCTTAGACTGAGGCCATGTCGGAGAGTTTTTAAGGAAATAGCCCTGGTTGAACTATAATGTGGACGAAAAAGGGGTGCTGTAATAAATCTAACTGAAAGTAACCTCGCGGGGTGAGCTGATCATAAATTCCTAACTGGGCAGATCATGATGGGTAGTCACCCCTCAGCCCTATAGCTTCCCTAATAAAAGGTCGTCTTTGCCTTAAGCCAGGCCTGTGCATCTAGGTTAACACACCTTTGAAATGCCTCTTTTTCAGACCCCCATAACCACCCTCAAAAGAGCACATAGTCTTGTTAACTATCCTGTAATCCAGCCCCCGCCTTGCTCTCTCCCACCTCCAGGTAATTTTCCTTACATATTCTCCTTAATTCCAAATGTATAAAGGAAACTGCAAACTGTCATTCTGGGAGCCTTTTTCTCAATCTGTTGAGATCTTGCTTCAAGGCATATCCTCTCTTTGGCTCAAATAAACTCTAATACGCTTTTATGAAAATTTTCTACAGGTTTGGATGTTTCTTATATTGACATTTACTTGGTATACCCAGCAGGATACCGAAGAAGCCCACCCACCCAGGACCACCCTGCAGACCCAGACCTGGTGTGAGGTACCCATAGGCGCCCACTGTGCTCCATCAGCTGCCATCTTTGCATCAGGTGAACTGGGGTGAGTCTTCTCTTGGAACCCCAGAGCGACGTGCTTTTGGTAGCAGGTTCTGACTTTATTTGAGCTATTTTTGGGTCACTCCTTTTAATTTCGGCTTTATTAAATTGGCTCAAAGAAAAACTAAAGTTAACATGGGAAATTGTGCCTCTGAGGCCAACAAGCCCCACAATAGTCCCCCTCTCAGGCTTTATATATGATTTGTACAGAGCTTCAACTTGCACGTTTCTACAGAAATGGGGAGATTTAACTAAAAGTGGTATCAGCTTAGGATGGTCGAAGTGGGGCTTTTTTGATACATCTAAATTAATCTTTGGCACGCTCAATTGGAAAAAGCGGGCTCTAAAATTGAACTGAATGAATGAGGCACTTACTTGATTAGAAAATAGAAACATTTAAAAGGAGCATAGATAAACTTTCTTCTCTTTAGGAAATTAGTAAGTGTAGGGAGCCGGAGCATTAAGGGTTAAGAAAATGTAACTTCAAGCAGAGTTTGGGAGGATCGCTAAGGGGAACTCCGATAAGCATAAAGAACAAACAGACACCTGCTACCCTGGGAATGGGAAAATATCTAAAGGTCTAAGAACAGTCAAGGCCAAACTTTTAGAAAACATAACTAATCTGTACTTGCTGCCTCAGCCGCTTTATGTAACCTTCTTGTTTTTGTGTGTATAAAAGAAAGCTGAAAAATAAAGTAGGCGCAGCAGTCTAATTAGAACTGCTCGCCCTCCCGATCCCATCTTTGTCTCTTGTCTATTTTTTTCTCAATCCTCACTCCCCACTTCAGGAACCGTTCGTCTCGTCGGCAGGCTCCGACAAGTGGCGCCCGAACAGGGACCCGAATACTGGGGAATCAGTGAAGGACACCGCTTGCAAATGAGACGCAATAAGGTTGGTGAAAGCGGTGAGATACCATAGTCGGGAGTAAAATAAAATGGGACAGGGAACAGTAAAAGGCTGTTTACCCACATATTAAGGAGCATGCTAAAAACTAGAGGAATTAAAACCAGTGAAGCACGTTGCTTCGATTCTTAGAGTTTGTAGTACAAATATGTCCCTGGTTCCCAGAAGAAGGGACTTTAAACTTAGAAACTTGGGAAAAGGTAAGAGAGCATTTGCAGGGATATTATGATGCTCATGGACCCTCTGAAGTACCAGTAGACACTTTTTCCTTATGGAATTTGGTTAGGGATGTGATCGATCCTAGACATAAAGGAATCAGATACTCTAAAAATGACCAACCCAAACTGGATCCCCCTTGGAAGCAGAGGTGCAAAGATTACAAGCTGCACTCACTTCCCTCTCTGTTCAAATGCAGTTAGTTCAGGCTCGACAGACTGGGCCTTTATTAGAAGCTCAATCAGAATAGAAGCCTAGGTTACAATGAAGCTCTCCTCCAAGTGTAGTTGCAGGGCTAGATCCACTGCCCGAGGCCCCTATCAACAGAAAAAGATTCAAGCCGCCAAGCTGCTAGTACAGGAGCAAGTTAAAAAGGGACACATTGCTTCCTCCAATTCTCCCTGGAATTCTCCCATTTTGTTATTAAGAAAAATCTGGTAGATAGAGATTATGACAAGATTTACAAAAGTTAATAAAACCATGAAATTAATGGGAGCCTTACAGACAGGCTTGCCCTGTCCTGCAGCCACACCAAAAAACACATATAAAATTGTTTTGGACTGAAAAGATTGTTTTTATACTATACCTTTAAATCCTGATGACTGCCCTAGATTTGCTTTCAGTGTTCCTTCTGTTAATTTACAAAAACCTTTTAAGAGATATCATTGGCTAGTGCTACCTCAGAGAATGGCTAGTAGCCCTACATTGTGTCAAAAATTTGTATCAGCTGCAATAGAACCTACCCAAAGGACATTTTCAGATATTTACATCATCCACTACACGGATGACATACTTCTTGCCCACTCTTGTGAACCAAAGTTGCTTGCTGCTTTTGCTCATTTACAAAAAAGCTCCACAATTATGGGCTAGTTATAGCCCCCCCCCCAAAAAAATTCAGCAAGTGCCTCCTTACTCTTATCTGGGATATTGTTTAATGCCTCAGGCCATTGTGCCTCAAAAATACAAATCCGATTGTTTAAAAACGTTAAATGATTTCCAAAAGCTACTGGGAGACATTAACTGGATTAGACCTCAGTTGCGGTTGACAACCGGTGAATTACAACCTTTGTTTAAAATATTACGTGGGAAGCTGATCCTACTTCTCCGAGATAACACGGGAAGAGGCTTTGCTTGTATTTCTCCAGGTCCGGAAAAAAACCTTTGTGAATTCCTGGTCGGTGTTAAACCATACCGTGTACGACAGCCCACAGAAAAAGAGACATCTATAGATACCCATCCACGCCCCTAGGGTGTGGGAAAGCTCACTTTCTGCAGCTGCAGAAGGACTTTCCACTTCAGACCCTGTTAAATGGATAAAGACTTTGGGTAGAGGGTTTTTGCTGGGGATATTGCTCTTCTGTTTATTGTTCTGTTTATTTTACATAGTCCTCAGATGTGGACAAATAGCCCTCCGACGGGCTGTAAGTGAAACAACTACACGTTCTGTGTTTCTCATGCTTCAAAAACAAAAAAGGGGGAGATGTAGTCACACAACAGCCTAGCCGACTGTCCCCCCATGTCTTTCCTTAAGGAAAGAAGAGTCTGTAAGACTGTGCCTTTCTGGGACTCTGTTCCATTCTTGTGTTTACACCTTATGTCTCTCTGTCTGGTCCCCAGAAGATGGTTTGCAGCCAAAGACGGGTAAGATATCTCACGGGAGATACAACCTAAGCCAGGCGGAACCGAGTGGGGACCCCCAATGAGCTGCCTTAGAAGACCCAAAAAGGAGCCTTTCCTCCCCTTCCCCCTGCCTGGCAAAAGCCATTGCTGTCTCTGGCTTTCCTCTCTCACCTGATTGTGAGAGAAGTCATGAGGGCAATGAAGATCAGTTCTCTCCACTTATCTCAACAGAACTGTTACAATATGAGCGACTTGACAGAAGGTAAGACATCATGGGACACTTTATGCTTCGGCTGTTAACAGACAAAGGGTGATTGGAATAAACATTTTTCTGCTATGAGGTATGAGTCTCACAGACCGTGTAAGAAAAAATGTTACTCTTGATCTTATCCAGTTTCATAAAGAGGTCTTGACACTACAAGAGACCTCTCCTTTAAATACAGGTATAGCTGAGACGCTCAACAAGCTTGTCTCTAGTTTTCACAATGGATTTCCATCATACTCTTCAATGCTTCAATTTATGGCCCCCCTTGTAATTCCACTTGTTGTGATCCTCCTGATACTGTGTTTCCTCCCCTGCATCACAAAAGCTGTGATGGGGATAGTCACAGATATTTATGGAGAAATTCACAAAATAAGGCTCCACATGGCTAATAAACCAAAAGCCACTGCCCCTGTCTAACCCCAAAGGAGATCGGTAGCCAATGACGGGTAATGATCAGTAAGCGTTTTTACAACCTAAGACAGGAGTCGATCGTTGTGATGATCGATATCCAATGACGGGTAAGTGAGAATGTCTGTACTGACTACCTAAGCCAGACACGATCTCAAAAAAAAATTAAAAAGGGGGATATGTAGGGAGCTGGAGCATTAAGGGTTAAGAAAATGTAACTACAAGCAGAGGTTGGGAGGATCGCTGAGGGGAACTCCGATAAGCATAAAGAACAAACAGACACCTGCTACCCTGGGAATGGGAAAATATCTAAAGGTTCTAAGAACAGTCAGGGCCAAACTTTGAGAAAACATAACTAATCTGTACTTGCTGCCTCAGCCGCTTTATGTAACCTTCTTGTTTCTGTGTGTATAAAAGAAAGCTGAAAAATAAAGTAGGTGCAGCAGTCTAATTAGAACTGCTCGCCCTCCCGATCCCATCTTTGTCTCTTGTCTATTTTTTTCTCAATCCTCACTCCCCACTTCAGGAACCGTTCGTCTCGTCGGCAGGCTCCGACAAGTAAGAAAAGTTTTAAAGGCTGTCTCTGAACTCTTTTTCAGACCCCCATAACCACCCTCAAAAAATAAAATTTCTTCTCTCCAGAAAATTAGTAAGAAATTTCTAGAGACACTCTCTGAACTAAAGAAGGCTCTGGAAACTGCTCAGTGCCAGCACCCACTTACCCCCTTTTTCCACCTGCCCCACTGCTTCCTGAGCTCCCAAGTCCTCCCTTTCTCCTCTTCCTTCTCTCTCCTGTACACCTCTTCCACTGAGGGCAAACTAAGAACTCTTTTTTTTTTTTTTTTAACAAGATTGGGCATTTGTTGAGGTATTTTTTTTTTTAAGATTTTATTGGGGAAGGGGAACAGGACTTTATTGGGGAACAGTGTGTACTTCCAGGCCTTTTTTTCCAAGTCAAGTTGTTGTCCTTTCAATCTCAGTTGTGGAGGGTGCTGTTCAGCTTCAAGTTGTTGTTCTTTCAGTCTTAGTTGTGGAGGGCACAGCTCAGCTCCAGGTCCAGTTGCCGTTGCTAGTTGCAGGGGGCACAGCCCACCATCCCTTGAAGTCAAGTTGTTGTCCTTTCAATCTCAGTTGTGGAGGGTGCTGTTCAGCTTCAAGTTGTTGTTCTTTCAGTCTTAGTTGTGGAGGGCACAGCTCAGCTCCAGGTCCAGTTGCCGTTGCTAGTTGCAGGGGGCACAGCCCACCATCCCTTGCGGGAGTCGAGGACTTGAACTGGCAACCTTGTGGTTGAGAGCCCACTGGCCCATGTGGGAATCGAACCGGCAGCCTTTGGAGTTAGGAGCATGGAGCTCTAACCACCTGAGCCACCAGGCCAGCCCCAAACTAAGAACTCTTAATGCAAGATGCATAAAAATAAATTTTTGTGGAATACTACCTGCTAAATTGATATGGTGAATCCCCTTTTCTGCCAATTGTGAGTACTCATAAGAAAAATGCTTCAATTATTCTAAACTTGAAGGTTCTCTTTCTCTGATTAAAAAGACACTGTTTGTTTAATATTAAATCACGCTTAAAGCAAAATTTTTGGTTAAGGACAATTGATCCTTTTTTTAAAGCCAAAAGACTTCAGTGTATTAGGAAATATAGAAGTATATACCTGAAAATACTACACACACACACATACACACACACACACACACACGCACACACACTATTCAAAATTTTACCCAAAATGTACTTTTGCACTGGGAAGAATAATTTTAATATCAGGGGAAGGCTTCTGAGAATATACAATTAAGGAAAATAATTTGCTTTTTGCATGTCCATGGCAAATGATTGCCTATTCCAATTAGAAAACTTTTTCTCATTGATTTTTCCCATGTGTCTCCCGTGCTTTGAAGCTAGAACTTAACATTAGCTAGGAATTGACTTTTCTTTTTAAGTCTTCTCGTTGCAAACATCGTCTCATTCACTTGCCAATCTACTTCTTAAGTGGTTGCAGTTGTTTTTAAAAGTATTTCAACATTCAAAATTACAGAATGTTTCAAGTGATTTCTTCAGAATTTAAATACACACTAACGAAGGAGTCTAGATCAGAAGCCAACAGCCAACAAAAGCTAAGACAATTTCTGACCAGAGTTTACCCAATGGTGTACAGAAGCCCTGGCACAGTCCTCTTCTTCACTCACTCAGGGACATGGCCTGAATTGATCATAAAATTTCCTAAGGACACAATATGTGTATATACTGTGCTTTATATACGTTATTTCTAAACCACACAACAATGCTGCCAGTAAGGGTATTATTATTATTATTCCCATCTTATAGATGAAGAAACTAAAGCTCAGAGAGACTAAAACTGGGTTTAAAAGCTAGGTCTGTCTTATTCTAGAAACTAGGTATGCTTTTATTTTTATTTTTAATAAAATATACATTCAAGGTATGTGGAAGTATATTACATCAAAAAATTAAATACCATGGCACTCACTATCAATTTATCTATACCTTAGAAGCCCCCTATGTGTCACTCCCCATGATATCTCCCCCACCTCCCAGGTAGCCACTGTCCTGAATTTTGTGTTACTTATTTGCTTTCTTTATAATTTTGCTTCCTATGTCTATATCCCTAAAAGCTATATTTTTAAGTTTTGCCTAAGTTATATTGTATCTGTGTAGAAATCATGAATAATGTCTGTCTTTCTCAGAAAAATTCCTTTGTCATGGATTAATCACAGATTTCTTACTATATCTGTAGTTCTGGAGTTTTAAATCCAGAGTAAATAAAAGGCCTAGATTCATAGTGTAGTGTTAAGGTAGAATTGCCAGATTTAGCAAATAAAAGTACAACATTTCAGCATGTATACTCCATATAATATTTGAAATTATACTTAGCCTTAAACAGAATTTGTGCTTTATCTGAGATTCAAATTTTATCTAAGCATCTTGTATTTTATCTGGCAACTCTATTTTAACGGGACAATCTAAAGGGTATTCAACTCTATTTTAACGGGACAACCTAAAGGGTAATCAACTCTATTTTAATGGGACAACCTGAAGGGTAATTTTTCTAGTGAACCCCACAACGTGGTGGTGGAAATTAGGTGAGGTCTAAATTAGAAGACATAGGTCCTAATTTCCACTCCATTGGTTGTTGGTTTAATCTTGGACAAATCCCTTGAACTTTCTGTGCTTTAGTTTTCTCATCTTGAAAATAGGGAGCATGAGAGACCTCCTCAAAAAAGCAAAATCCTCATCTATTATAAGAGAAATTTAATTGCTAACATCTAGACTTGATAAACAAGTAATAATAGCATAAGTACATTACTCAGAGATAATGCTGGGGACCCAGAGAAATCCTGAAAACACTAACAGTTAAGAATTCCAAATGGTTGCCTCTGCGTTGCAAAGCTAGGGTGGAGGGTGGGTAGAGGTAGAGCAGGGAATGCTGCTTCTCACGATAAGCTCTCCAGCGGCATTTCATGTTTTTAACCTCAACTTCACTTTGGGCAGTTTTTGATTGTTAGAAACTGAATGAAAAAAAAAACCACTGAGATTGAGTTTTAAAAAAAAGAAAATAGAAATCATAATGCCCCCCACACACACACACACAGGGTTGAGGATAAAATGAAAACATGTATGTATATAAGAATTCTAGGAAAATTCCAAAGTTGGCATCATGCCTGTCTTTTTAGATAAATGAAAGGAATAGTATCACCCTGCTGTCCCTGAATAAATTGGCTTATAGCGGGAGAATTTTCCCAGCCTTTTTTGAGAGGTCACTTGACCTTGATGGACCAGCATCTGTTTAGTCTTTCTAGTTCAATGCTCAGAAGAGTACAACACTCCTGAAGGACTTTGTACATATTTTTTATGCCAATGATGAATTCAAGTTATTGAATTCAATTCTGAAGAGGAGGAAAACTCCTGGGCTTCTGATGCAGGGAAATATACAGAAGAAAAGGCAACACTCCCAACTTTGTCTCTGAAATGAGGTAGAATTTCACTACCAGCTCAAGTGGGGAACTATCTGCCGAGAGCCCTGGAGCTGTTGACAGGCACGTTCGGGCGTCAGGCAACGGATGCAAGCAGCAGCTCCTTCTGGGGACGCACAGGGGAAGTGCAGTGAGGTGACTGGCAGACGCCGCATCTTAGAAACCTGCGTCTTCAAGCTCAGGTCTGCCCCCTGGTGGCGGCATGTGCTAGTTACTCTGCGAAAATGCTTGTTCCCCTCAGAGCGCGTGCTTCCCTCCCACAGGATGAGAACTTTGAGTTCCAAATAACTAAATAAGTAACTAAGAAAGACAGAGAAATGAGAAACAGTTCAGATGGCACACGTTGTTGAGCTGGCAAGAGACTGGATTTCCACTTCTTTGGATGTCTCTCCCTTGTTTCCCTAGAAATTAGATAAATAATGTACAAAGCAAACAATGCGTTTAACTTGAAGGGTTGACTCTCATTCTCTGATTTTTGTTCTGCCAAATTTGGGGCGGGGGTGGTTATGAAATGATGATGATAGTAAATGGTAATTTTCTTTTAATGTCTCATGTCATCTCCCAAATGTTTTGGACATTTTTATTCATTTGTTTCATCTCTACTTCTAGGAACCACTGTCCCAACCCACCATGGCAGCCTTCCAAATTCATAATCCCAGAATTATTTTCAGCTGGAATGATGTCCGGGATCATCAGATCCCAGGCAAATAAGGTCTTCTCTCCGTGTTACAGACTGGAGACCTACTAGCCTGGATAAGTGATTTGTCTACTGTAATTAAATGCATTGCACGTAACAGAAACTGCTGAAAAGAATGAAGGTCTTAAAGTTCTTATGCGATAGGGCCTGGAACCCAGGTTTTCTGCCACATCATGCAATGCCCTTTTCACCATGCCAGGATCATGAGATTTCTTTTAAGACATATGCAGTCTACTTTGATTGAAAAACTGCTAGGTTTTCACAACAGGAAGGGATGGGACCCGGGCCTGGAATAGCAGGAATCCAGCAGGGAGAACCAGTGTTTGTCATCCTCAGGTGAGCCTTGGAAAGTCTCTTTAGAGAGTATGAGACTGCACTAGGGGGAGTTTGGGGCAGTTGTTAACTCCCTCTGTGGCTTTCCCTCCTGGCTGGCATGTGACAGAGACTGGGGGGTTGGGGAGGAATTGCTGGGTGGGGATGGGAGGAAGGCTTTGTGTGCTGCAGAGAGAAAATAGGGAAATAACGGCATTTGAGAAACTGGAAATGTTATAAACCATGGGGGGTTGGGGGCTTAAAGCTAGCTGTGAGGTCAAATCCATGTGGCCCCCAATAGCCAGGTCTCTGCCTGAGGGAAGAACCAGTAACTCTCCATTGCTCACTGCTTTAAAAAATCTAAGCATGTATCAAAATGCCCCCCAAAAAAGTTCTGCAAATTTAAACTTCCGTAAATTCTGTTTTACAGTTCCAGAAAAACTGTTTTCAAAACTATAATTAATGCTGTTGATGAGGCCATAAAGAAATTGGAACCCTCGTGCATTGCTGATAGGAACATAAAATGATGCTGTTCCTATGGAAATCGATTTAGCAATTTCCAGAAAGTTAACCATAGTATTTCTATTTCATCCAGCAATTTCACTCCTAGGTATACACCCAAAAGAATTGAAAAACAATGCTTATAGCAGCACTATTCATAATAGTCAAAAGATAGAAACAACCCAAATGTCCATCAACTGATAAATGGATAAACTAATTATGATATATCCATACAATGGAATATTACTCAGCCAAAAAAGGGAATGAAGTACTGATACTTGCTACAAAGTAGGTGAACCTTAAAAACATTATGCTAAGCCAGACACAAAAGCTCATATGTTATATGATTCCATTTATATGACATAGAATAGAAAAATCAATAGAAAGTAGATTAGTGGTTGCTAGGGGCTGGGGACCGGGGAGAAAGAGGAGGAGACTACTTAAGAGGTAGAACATTTCCTTTTGGGGTGATGAAAATATTTTAGAACAATATAGAGGTAATTGTTGCACAACAGAATGAATGTACTTAATGTCATTGAATTGTATACTTTTAATTGGTAAATTTTATATTATGTCAATTTTGCCTCAATAAAAAAATAAAATAAAAATATATTTAATAACTAGTCACTTTAGTAACTATAATAGTTACTAAAGAAATAATGAAAAGAATATTGCAATATCACGAGTTCTTGGATTAAAATACAGTGGTACCTCGGTTTTCGAACGTCTCCGTTGATGAACATTTTGGTTGCAAATACTGTAAATTTTATGGATCTATGGTATCATTAGATAGTAAAATTCATACTAAATTTGCAGTGTTAGGGGTTGATTTTAAAGGTCTGGAACGGATTAATCCATTTTGCATTACTTTTTATGGGGAAACTGTGCCTCGGTTTTCAAACATTTCAGAACTCGAACAGTCTTCTGGAACGGATTTTGTTTGAAAACCGACGTACCACTGTAATGAAATTTTAAAAGGTTCTTTTTTTTTTTAATTGGTTATATTTAAATCATTATCAGTCTTTAATAATTTTATGATTATACCTGCAATTCACTTTTATGACATACGATTATCACTGTGCAAATAGTCAGGATGAAGGTGAATAAGTCTTGATTCCATGTACTGTAGATGAATTGCCAAGGTTAACAAAATGTATCTATTCCACAATAGGAGAGGGAAAGAAGTTAGAATTGGTTTTCAAAAAAGCATCAGGGCCTTTGGAAATGGGTGTGTCATTGTATTCCTTATTTCACTGATTCTAAGATGCACGATATTTTATTTTATTACTGCTGAAATTGAGACACCTCTGACAGCCACTGATGCGAGGTGGCCATCTTGTACATCAAAAAGTGCTCACAGGGAATAAGAAACCTGGGGGGAAATCGTAGAGACAAAGAGCAGCAACATTCTTGATCAAAAAGCATGGGCATTAATGACTCAATGTCAAAAATGATTCCAAAGAGTTGGATTCTGAATATGAAATATTTTTAGGAATGCTTCACCAATTCATTTTAATTCTGTTGCCTTTTCAGTTGTGTTAACATGCTGTAGAGTAATATCCTTGCTGAATTTGGTGTCAGAATCTCTCCAAGGAGTGTAAAATAAAAATTCAAGTGGTAAGAAAGCATTTTGTCATGATTTGACAGCATTTTTTTTGCTGTCTCAATAGAACATAAAATAATGGTGTGTCATATATTTGATGTCTTAGATTTAATCAAATTTGACAATTATTTTCTATAAAAAATCTTAAACATTTGCATTATTTTAGAAAATTATCCATAGTTCCAAATATTAACACTAGTACACCTCCTTATTTAAAAGTAAGCATATTTTAATTCAGTAAAATTTACCTCCTTCGATAAATGTTTAATGATAACCAACAACAACAACAAAAAAACTATTAGGTACAATGTGGAATATCAAAATAAATAAGACAGCCCCTATCCTAAAAGAATTTACAATCTAGTACATAAGATATTACTAGTAGAATTTACAATCTAGTACGTAAGCTATCTAGTAGAGTAGATGTTACTATTCTGGTGTATTTCATTCATTTATTCATTCAGAAAGTATTTACTGAACAATCTCCATATGTCATGTCCTGCTCCAGTGGCTGGGCATGCAACTGTTTACAACAGTAAACAAAACAAAATTCTCTACCCTCGTGGGACTTACATTCTTACGTGGGAGACATGCAATAAAAAGGATAAACAAGTAAATGTATATGTTAGATGATCCCTTAGTCCCACAAGGGGTAAGAAAAAAATAAAGACTTGAAGAGGACTGTGAAATGTTGGGAGAAGGTTGAAATTTTAGATAAGTATCTAGAACAACCTGAAGTAAGTAGGGAGCCAAAGATGAGAAGATCTGGCTAAAGAAGAACATCCAGGCAGAGGGCACAGAAAGGCCCTAGGGCAGGACTGTCGGACGGACGTGGAAGACTGATGGAGTGGAGAAAGCACAGAGTGGTTGGTGATAGAATCGGAGACTAGATGGGGCCAGATCTTATGGAACCTATAGGTCCGAGTAAGGACATTGGCTTTTCTTATGAGTGAGATGAGAAGTGAGATGAGATGTGTGAGCCAAAACAGGGACAGGCTATGACTTTCATTTTGCATGGGAACATTTTGACGGTTTTGTTGACAGGAGACTGAACAGGGAAGAGCAGAAGCTAGGAAGCCAATTAGGAAGATGTTGAAAGAACCAGATGAGAGATGAGAATGTCTTGGATCAGAGTCATATGAGTGAGGATGGTGAGAAGTAGTGGAATTCTGAATATATTTTGAAGGTGGCGCTCACAGGATTTGTTGATGGATTGGAGGTGGGACGTGAGATAAAGAGAGGAGTCACAGAGGATGCCATGGTCGTGGTCTGAGCAAAGAGAATGGACTTGTCGTTGACGAGATGAGGAAGAATCTAGGAGCTAATGTCAATAACTCAGTTTGGGACGTGTTCAGTTTGTGCGTGATACACACTGACTGCTTTGTAACCATGCATCCGTGGAGTTTCTGCGCAGTTTGTACTAGTTTGTCAGTTGTTTATTGATAGTGGTGAGGTTGATGGTTTGCATCTAGCCTCAGTGAGCCCCCCAGAAGGCTCTGCCATTTGGGCCTGGTTACATAGGAGCAATCTGCCTATGTCTGAGGCCTATGATACACAAGAATCCCGAGCCAAGACTCCACCTGGGGCTCCCTGTTTGTGAGGTGTTCCACGCACACCTCGGTGGTTCCTGATCTGAGAGAGAAAGTAGATTCAGCACAGCTCTTACAACGTGAGCTTGCACCGGGCGTCTCTGGACCCCTGGTTGTGCCGCAGCCTTTGCCTGTGACACATGCCGCTCCTTTAATGCTGCTGCTACATTGTAGCCTTTTCCTGCAACAAATGGTAGATTTATGAACATGGTCATTTTAGGTCCGATGAGTCTTCTTTAGTAATTGAACTCTGCTCAACTGCCACCATTAATGCAGGCGCCAATTAAATATTATGGTAGGTTCATTATAAAAAAGGACTTTAAAGCTCCTCCACCTTTGGAATTGGCCTTGTGACTTTGTTTTGCCAGTAGGATGTGGTGGCAGTAACGATGTGCCAGGTCTGGATCTAGGCCTCAAAGGCCCTATTTGCTTCTAACACCCAGTACCTGCCTCTTTTCTTCAGAGAAATGCTTTGCTCCCACAGGCAGAAGGCTAGAAATGCCTGGCAATTTACTTCCCCCCAGGACAGCCCTTAACCAATGACTGACACATGTGCAGGGTGGGGGACAGAGGGATCGCATGACAACCCAGCTCTGTCTCAGGAAAACTCTGAGGCCCAATTGAAACCCCAGGGGATCAGGTTAAAACTACCCTCTACAAGACTGCTTGAGATGGTCCCTTCGCCTGACTTTTCCTCTCCTTCCTGTGTTGTGTCTCCCTCTCACTGACCTGGAAGCACTTCCTAATAAATCATTTGCACATAAATCTTGGTCTCAGGGTCCATTTCTGGGCACAACCTGACACAAACACATCAATGATATTTGAAGCCATGAGTCTAGATGAACTATAAGACATGAAGAGACTTGGTATTCTTAGTTACTTTCTATATTTAATGTTTTAAGAGACTTTGGGGTTACTTTTTTCTTTTTTTTTGAACCAAAGCATTTCAGATTCAGCTGGAATAGGATTTCCTAACCAGGTTATCATCCCTTCAATACATAAATATTGGCTTCTGGAAGCAAGTATAAAATTAATAGAGGAGTGTGTGTGCATGCGTGTGTGGGGGGGTTACTTAATAGAGGAATGTGCATGCACGCGTGTGTGGGGGGGGCGTTTACAGGGCTAGAATAAAGGAGCCCTGTGTGTGTTGTTGGCCATAGGAAAGGTGAGGAGCAGTCTTAATAGAATAGACTAGAGAATATATTCTGGATTCTGGAATGTTTTGCCCATCATTTAAGAGTAATATGGTCAAGCTCCAAAAAAAAAAAATAACCATAAATGCATTTCATTATTCATTAAAAATTTGTAATTTCCATCACTTACCACATGTTTGGCACTGTCCCGGGCACCAGAGATATAACGTGAACTACCAGACATAAGGCTGCCTCCCCTGCACTTAAGGTTTTTTGGGGGGTGAAAAAGGAAAGATAAACATTAAGTAATTACCTAAGTGATTATATACTCACAATTATGTGTTTGAAAGAAAAGGTACAAGGCATTATTAGAGTAAATAACTGGGCATGGGACTAACAAGAAAGGCCTCTGAAGAAGTGCCCCTCAAGCCGAGACTGAAGGATGAATAGGGTTAAAGAGGCATAGAGGGTGTATGTTCTGGGTTGGAGGCCATGAAAGAACGTGTTTTCTTCAAACTGAAGCCCTGAATGATGTTAAAGCCGAGCTCTAGCCACAAGAACCATTCCAGCAAGACCACATGTGCTTTACCCTCCCAGGCCTTTTCTTCTGAATGTGGACTTTCTCCTTGCCCGAAATTACCCTACCTGGAGGCCACCTGCTCATTTCTCAAGATTCCTTAATAATGCCTCTTCCTCTTGGAAGCTTTTGCTGACTCCAGGAAATGTTAGACATTCCCTCTGACGTGTGCCTTGTGCATTCCTGGCACATCATAGGTGCTTGTTAAATATTCATTGGATATTTAGTGAATAAATATAACTACATTATTCAGTAACTTTTTACATATTTAACCCATTCCAGACTCTGAGCTCCCTGGAAACATCCCTCTGCTGTTTGATTTGTGGTACTTTTGTTGAATGAATGCCTGAGGTTAGGGAATTGGGCCTGTGGTAGGGAAACCTAGGTGATGAGATTTCAACATATTAAATTGTGATCAGATCATGGAAGGCCTTAAATGTTATTTTAAGGACTTTGGACTTCCTCACATTATAGGACTTGGGAGTCATTAAAAGTGTCTGAGCAAGAGACTGACCTGTTCACAGCTGTGCTTTGTGAAGGTAACTGTCAGCAGAGTGCACAACTGACAAAAGTGGGGAGGGCGTGGAGGCAAGTAGGCCAGGTAGGAAGTCACCTAGGTCAGTGGTAATAGAAAGGGGCAGGCCAGAGGAGACTCTAGGAAGGAAGAAAAGGACCCGAGAACTGATTTCATGTAGGAGATTCACACTGAGGCACTTGCCACCAGAGGCTGCGGTTTGCATAAACTCTGTAATGTTTCCTAAGAATTCTCCAGAGGCACACGTTAGGTAATTAAAAAAATAGTCACATTCTCCAGAGAATAGCTGAATGCTCTAGATAATTTCTCTAATTTTGATTTAACAAAAAGGTGAGACAGCTATGTCAAAATTCCTTCTTGGTTAATGCCCATTCGTTCCAAACTAAGTAACTACTTTAATAACATCCCAGAAACGTCAGTAACCTAAGTGACTTCTAGAAGCTTCACCGTATGAGCTCCTACATCCTGGCTTCCTTCTGATAACTAGATTTAAAGTTTCATTTTTATTTTCCTGTCTCCCCCACCCCCAGCTTTACTTACCAATATGGTAGACAGTGCGGTGGGTTTATTTGTTCGTTGAAAGTATATAAAATGAAAAGAAAGGAGAGCATACAAAAATCTTGCGGTGTATTACAAAGTTTACACCAGAAGTCAGGATGTAGAAAATTTAAGATTCTCAAGGCACATGAATGTTAATTTATCTGCCCTGCCCATGTTTTCAAAGATGTTTCAAATCTAATTCTGAATTCAAAGTAATTGTCCATAATATGGGTGGGTTAGCATTAGCATAATTTATCTTCTGATTTTTAATTTCATAAACAATATTTACGTACTACTCTGTGTACTCCTAAACATTTATGAGGGTGCATTATATGTCAAACACTGTATTGTATATCCTTTTGTATCTAAAACTTTAATCTTTGCAGAACTCCTGCAAGTTGTTGTGTTATTATCTCTATTTCACACTTGAAAAAAACAGGCTCAGAGTGGCTCAGTGACTTGCCTGAGGCCACACAGCTCATAGGCGATGGCACCTGTTGGGAATTAAAATCTGCTTGGCTCCAGGCCTCTCCGGGAGGCAGCAGGTCGGCTCCAACATAGCAACACAACTCAGTGAAAACACTGAAAGTATTCCCTAAAAGAGGCAAGTAGAATTAAAGCTGTCTTTCATGCTGTCCCATGGGTAAAGCACAAAACAAGCCTCATCAATCTTAACAATTTCAATGAGCAAAAGAAATTGACTCCCAACAGCCAACTGTATAACCACCACAAAGTCTATAGTTGCTTTCAAATCATGTCCTCTTTCTAATATAACTATTTTCTCAGAATGTCATGGCCCTGTGTCAGATGTCACTGGACAATATGATTGTAACAACATTGCAGGCTTCAGTGGACTAGTTCCTAAGAAATCTCACACTTTATAAACATTTTCCTGTGTGTGTAATGATAAAGACTTTGTTATTGTGTGGGACAATACTCCAAAACATTTCAAGGTAATTGATTGCGTATTAATATTTACCACCCCTGTGAGTGGTTTGGCGCTGAATGTTGCCATTTATATTTTCTTTCCTGTGATGACTGATGTCTAGACAAGTCAGGGAGTCCCAGCTGGACCCTGACAATAAACACCGGTCTCTGGCTCCAAGTCCAGTGTGCTCTTATGCATGTGAAGGTGATCGTTTATTAGTAATTCTAAGAAAATAATAAGCATAGATATTTTCCTTAAGACTGCAGGGTAGAATTACTGCCCTTGTCTTCTTTCCTACATCTGAAGTTATGGAGGGGGTCACTCACTTGTGCTTCCTCTCCTCCTACTATGTGCGTCTCGGTGCCGGACACACAACGTTACCCACTGCGTCGCGTGAATCCTCAAACCATCATCTGCAGTCAGTATTATCGCCTCCATTTCACAGGCGAGGAAACAGAATCTCAGCCATATTAAGACAATTGCCCAAAGTCATTCATCTAGCAAATGATAGATCCAGGGTTCAAACCCAGGTCAGGCAAAGCTCATGCTTATCCTAGCCATTATATTGCCTCTCTTACATTATTTTTTAAATACTGACATCTGTCAGAAAATTTTAGAGACAGGCATGAGAAAACACAAATAGTTAAGATTCACACATAACTGCCAATTCTTGTTGTAGCATTTCTGCCAAATCTTTAATTAGAAAATCAGCACCATTATGTAGGCTAATTGGCTAGCATGAGATCCCCTGCTCGCGCCCAGCCTGCGCTCTGCTGGAGTGAAGCCTGCAGTAGGTGCGTGTGACAACACACCAGGCACTACAGGCATCGCTGTATAATCAGGATTTGCTTCTATGTGTGTGCTCCTGTTTAAAGAGAGTACCTGTCAGATGTCATCGTTTTATGTTTTAAATAGGAAATGTAGAATATCACTAAGAAGCAACATCATTTATATGTATTTTTTTGTCATGGAAGTTCAGGATGATTGTATTGAATCATATAACAGACGAACATTTCTCATTTCTTTCTCCAAAGCATACCTGCGTTGTGGACATAAATACACCAGGAGAATGCCGAATGACTTTGTTCCTTTTGAAAGGGTGATAGATGTAGAGCTGATTGGGAAAGGTCAGCAAGCAAATGCTATCATCAGGGAGAGAAAGAAAGAATCAGAACCCAACCTTCTCTTGTCAAGTATTTTTCATCTGGCTTTATAATAAACAAAAGCATCTTTTATTGTTAAAAGGTATCGTTCCAAGATAGGCTTAGGATGTTCTTTGTCGATCCCATCAAATTAGTTGCTTTAAAACCCAATAGGCCATAACAGAATTGAATATGATAAAGGCCTCACAACTAAGTTTTAAGAAATTCCATTTTCTGACATTCACATGTGCCATCTTTTAAAACTTGCTCTTAGAAACTGTTAGGAAATTCAGGATGTGATACTATAACAAAATATAGTGATAGTATAGGCTGCCTCTGATTTTTAAACTAACTTACATATAAAATTCCTATAAACAAATATTCATTGCCACCTCTTCCCCACTTTCATCCCCAGGGACACTGCCATGATGAGAGATAAAGTGGGTTCAGGAGCAGAAGAAAGGACAATATTATGAAGACAAGTTACAATGTCAGGGAGCTGACTCTAGAAGGAAGTGGAAAATCATGGACTTTGAAGTCAGCAGGGCTGAATTTAAATATCAGCTTTACTGCCTGTAACATATGACCTTAAACAAATTAGTTAACCTCTGAGCTTTGTTTCTGAATCTATAAAACAAGGACAATAATACTTGCCTCATGAGATATTGAAAGGATCAAATGAGATGATACACATGTAATCCTCAGTAAAGCCGTAACCCATGTGGTCCAGTTCCAAAGGAGTGCCACAGTTAAAGAAACACAGAATTTATAGGCTAAATATCGTGGGAAAGCACGATATTTAATTTTTAATTTTTAATTCTAATTTTACTCAAGTTTTTCAACATGACAGAGAATCCAATCAATCAATTGTAATATCTCTCATAGCTGTTTCTTTCTTCTACCTAATTCGCTTGCATCCCCCGTCTCTAGAGTTCCTCGTTTACCATACATGAAAGAACATTCTCCATACCTCCTCGCTTTTTCTGTCAATCCCACCTCACCTCCTACCTACCCATCCCATCTCTTTCCCAGTTTTTATTACAAAGGTGACTTAACTTGTTTTGAAAAGTCCTTTCTCTTGAACTCCAGTCTCCCCAATTCTCTGTTTCTCTGGCCATTCTGCATCACAAGTATAGAGAAACCATTCTGAGACCAGTGGTTTGTTTGGGGAGGTGAAGGACGGCAGGTAAGGCAATTTAAATTAAACTGGGAGAGTGATGTGGTAGGTAATCTGCCAACATTCCGTGTTGAAAACTTTCATCCCAAGATATATGTAAAGAAAATAGCACAGGGTCTGGCACCAAGTGAAATCTCAATATTTGTTAGTCCCTCTTCCATTGAGCATCTGTTCCAGATATCTATTGTTGCACAACAAACTGTGCCCAGATTAAGTAGCTTAAAAGAAGAAGAATTATTCTCTCTCATGGTTCTATGGTTGACTGAGCTTACCTGGCCAGTTCTCACCTGGGATCTTTTATGTGATTGCAGTCAGATGGCACCTAGACCTAGAGTTAATCTGAAAGCTCAACTGGACAATTCAGTGTCTCAACTGGGAAGCGTGAAAGAACTGGAGGCTGGCCAGGTATGTATTCACACACACACATTCTCTCTCTCTCTCTCTCTCTCTCATCGCTTTATGTTATTGATTTGGGCTTCCTCTCAGTACGGCAGCATCAGGGTAGTCAGACTTCTTACATTGCATCTGGCTTCCTCAGAGTGAGCATTTCAAAAGACCCAGGTGGAAGCTACAAGGTCCTTGAAATAGCGTCAGAATATACACAGGCATAACCTGCAAGTTAAAAGCAAGTTACAGGGCCAGCCCCGACGCCAGGGGAAGAAACTACAAAAGGGCATGAGAATTGGGATGTCAGTTGATTGGGGGTGAGAGGGAAATCTTTGGAGGCCATCTCTCACATAGCCCACTCAACTCACCCCAAAACATTTTCTCCCCATTTTGGAAATTTAGAAATGTTTTGGTATATTTTATAGTTAATTTTGCTGAAGAATAGAGAATTTGGGTCAGCTTAGCAGCCCCCTATGTTAAGCCAACAAGTTTCAGTACAAAAACATCCAGTCCCTTCTTTCTTGGAGAGGCAGTGGAGCCCTAAAAGCAGGTGGCCTGAGTGTAACACGTGATTCCATCCCCTACTGTCTCTTAGAGCTTGAGATGGCTTCGCAGCCCAGCAATTCCAAGAGAATTTTGCCGCCCAGCATTTCCAGCCTATAACTGGAACAAGACACTCTGGTCATGAAACACCTTAAGCTCACCCAGGAATTCTAGGCAGTTGCCAGTAGTTTCAAAAATACAGGTAATGTAATTTGTAATGTGAACGTATGGAATAAATATCAGGTTACTGGCAAGCATGCTTCAGAAGAGACGTTAATGAAACTTGTACTTATTTGAATTTGTGGCATATCCAAGCCATTTTGTCTTCAGTTTCATTGGGAAATTATGCGAAATAGCACCCCACTTGGCGTAAACTTTTCAATTCATTTTATTACCCTGGTAGGAATTCAACCAATGACAGATTCATTTGGCTGAACAAGTATAACCAAAGGTTTGCAGACAAATGCAACAAAATCTGCTAAGTAATTCTGGGAAGCACAGCTGGCTAGAAAAGAGTAGAATGTAGGGAGACTGGTTTATAGGATGGGTGAGAGGAGATAGAAGACCTTCCTCACTATTCACGGGGTGAAGGCAAACCAGGTTCCACAGGTCTTCCAACAAACCTTTAGAAATCAAAAAACAGAAACACTAAAAGGGCACGAAGGCTTCCTATGTTTGTCCCTGGGGTTGGGGTATTAGAATAAGGTTTGGGGTAGGACTGAGGTACCCCAGTGGAATAAGAAGTATGTCATTCTTTTGAGATCATGTCCCCAAGTTGATGGTACATATAGAGCAGAGAGGGAGGGGAGAGATGTATCAGTCAGGGCTCTTTGTGTCAAGCAGCAGAAACCAACTCTGGCCAACTTGTAGCAAAGGAATTCTTTTGGAAGACTATAGGGCATCGAAGGACACAGAGGACGGCAGACTGAAAACAGGCCTAGGCATCTCCAGAAGTTCTCGGCAGCAGAAATTACTAAGTGGTCTTGTCTGGACAGCCCCGCTAGAAAGGGTGAACCATCACAACCATTTTCAGTCTTTTCATCACTAAGTGCAAGGAGAAAGACAGTAATTAGCCTAGCAGGGGTAGCCTGCTCAGCCATTGGCTAGAGAGAAAAGATGATCAGCATGATTCAAAATGCCATCTGAATATAGCACAGAGGCAATTCCTCCAGATGAGTGCCTTTGGCCAAAGAAAGTTCAAGTGTGGTGGACTGCCCAAAGTAGCACGTATCTATTATACAGGTCACTGTCAACATGCAACAGCAATAGTACCAGTAATGAAATGAAGGGTCCTGCCTCAGCAGGCAGAATAACCAGGCATATGGATTGAGCCACGGGGTGGGGGAGGGGAGGCAAGCAGTAGCGTGTGGCTGTATTGCCAGATAAACTAGAAGTGGCTTCTTTTGCCCCCAAAAGCTGAGAGACAGTTGAGAAAGAGGGATAATTACAGTCTGAGACAACCCTTGGAAATAATTGATCTATTATTGTACCTCATTTGATCCTCCAAACTCCTACAGCCAGGTGAAATCCCAAACACAGAAGCATCCTTTTTCAAAGATCTAAGGACTTACGGAAAGGAAAGGGCTACTAGAAAATCAAATGTTAGTTTGAGCTAATGAGTTCTGTTTGCTTTCCTGTTAATCTCAGTAAGGGATTGGGGCTGGAGTAAAGAGATGGAAAGGGAGGTTGGTGATTTGGATGCTCTAGAGAATTCGGGGCTGACCCAGGTGAAGTGCAAGAGCTTAAGGCAAATGAAGGTTCAGAGGCTTGGAGAAAAGATCTGCAGTGCAGGAGGGCAGTTAGGGCTGGTCTTGGACACCAGAAGCGGGGGCGGGGGGGGGTGCGTCTTTCTCTTCCTCTCCACAGAGGACGTGGCCCCCCAGTCCCAGACCCAGAACACCGGCTCCTATTGTCGTCTGACCGCGTTAGAGGTCAAACTTGCTTCTGTAGCAAAGGACTTGCAACCAAATCATCATTTATAACCTTGTGGTTGAGGGAAAATGCATCTTGGGTTTCTAAACACTGGTATAAACTTTTGGAGCATGGCTTTTTCATAGATTGGGCAGTAATAATGTATCATTTATATTCTGTGATTTTGTTGCTAGGTTTAGTCTAGTGAACTGGCTTGGGGAGTTCCATCATCAAGCAAACATTCATCTCTCACGCATGTAATTTAGTTAAGCCCTTAATGCTGCACAATGGCTTTTATCATGTCTGCCTCACGTCTTTATTTAGTCTGACTGATATTTAGTCAAATCCTGTCCCTGTATGGAGTACAGATAAACAAGGGTTTAACAAACTCAAGGGTACCTTACACTGTCCCCGGGAGACAATGAGAGACTTGGGGAGATTCTCTGAGGTTCCTGTCAGAGTGCCACTTACTGTGCAAGGACAACGGAGTAAGCACAGGCCCCTGGGGAAGAGAGGAGTCAGATTACCCAGGTCAGGACACCGCCTGGGGGCAGGGGGCTGTGGGTGGGGGGGAGCCCTCAGGGCCTCTGCAGAGGGTTCTATCTGTGCCCGGGGGGTACACATTTCCGCCTTCCCTTAGTCTGTCCTCCCACTCTCTGCCCCGCCCAGGAGAAAGTAAAACCAGAAGAGTGAAGAACAAAAGTGAAAGCACAGACCTGTCCTCTTTGGTCCCCTTCTCCATGGAGGGTCCAACCAGCTGAGGCCAGGCCTGTGTCTCAGGAGGGACGGAGCAGAGGATGCCATTTTAAGCTGGACTGGAGAGAGTGTGTGTGTGTGTGTGTGTGTGTGTGTGTGTGTGTGTGTGTGTGTGTAAAGTTTCAAGAAAGCCATGCCCATGACAATTTTACAACATAAAAAAATGAAACTGCATGTCTTCATTAGTTCATTTATCTTGTTGCTCTCTCCATTAATTTAGGGAAACTGTAAAGGGTGAAAATATATCCTGATGGTATTTAATTTTAAATTAATCTTAATCATCCATATAGCTAATCATGAAGTTTGTCAGACAGAGTGAGAAAATTGAGATGGCTCCTGTAAATTAAGCCAAATGTTACTCTAGGTTTGCAGATTGAGAAATTTTAAATGTCCGATTTACAACCTCAGTCTTTCTCTACCTCAGTTTTCTGTATTGGCAAACACTGTAGATTTTGAAAATAAAGTAAAAATGAAGAGCTCTTTTTGGCAGCTGACATCTGTGCATTCGATGTGTAGCAACAATAGTTTTCCCTGTGACATAGGAGAATGGCATTAGTTAATGTCTGCATGTAATTCTACCTCTGAACTGCAAAAACATTAATGCTCCTAAAAAGCATGAGAGTTTCCCAAATGCCAGCCTCCAGGCTGAGAACAAATATACCCCGGGGTCATCGTCTGGTATTAGGGTGACTTAGGTCGTAAGAAAAATTGTTTTGGTTGTGTGTTGTTTAATGTCTAATTAGTTACTAATAGTGGAGTTCTCCAGTGTCATTTATGTGTCAAATGAATACATAAGACAAAATCAAAACCAAGAACTGCCCTTAATGTATCATCTGGAAATAAATAACTTCATTTTATTGCTGGGCAAAGTAAAAGACATAGAACTAAAATATCAATAGATAATAGTAAATAATCCAGACTCCCTTGATTCCCATTAAATGTAAATTATAAGACCCACAGAATGTCATTGCAGGAAATTCTGTTGCCACTGAAGGGAACCAAATTTTGCCACCCTGAAGCTGCCTTTTGGGATATTGACTTTAAGCTGTATATTAAGAAACAAGACTCGGAAAGAACCTTTGACCCGCCCCCTCCTTTCCTGCCCAGGAGATTCAGACAGAAACCTACTTCAGAAAGGACATCTTAGGGTGCTGCCTTAGCCTAATTTGAATTCAGTGGTAAACAGGAGGGCTTCTGGCAGGGGCCTGTTAGCTGGATACCCTGTGTCCCACTGTTTCTGAGTTGCCCTGCAAGAATTTTCCTGCCATGTGTGTTCCCTTCTTCCTCAACTACCTGTAAATCACCCATTCTCACTCCCTCTTTTCTCCTTTGTCCAAAAATGTTATATATACCCCATGTTGCCTGGCTGTCTTTGGAATTTTCATGTTTATGTGAATTACCCATGCATATGTAGTAAGCATTTGATTTTCTCCTGTTAGTCTGTCTCTGTTAATTTGATTATTAGCCCAACTAGAAGAACTTAGAATGTGGGAAGAAAAGTATTAGTATTTTTAGCCGCCACAACACACACTTCTTTCTCAGTTTCTTTAGATAACGTGTGTGTGTGTGTGTGTGTGTGTGTGTGTGTGTGTGTGGTTTAGTAGTAGTAGTAGTAGCTTAAGAATGCTGGATGTGATCTCACTTGTATGTGGAATCTAAAGAACTGAATAAATGGACAAACAAAACAGAAATAGATTCATAGATACAGAGAACAAACTGATGGTTGCTAGATGGGGGGTGGATTGAGGGATAGGTGAAAAGGTGAAGGGATTAGGACGTACAAATTGGTAGTCACAAAATAGTCATGGGGATGTGAAATGTAGTATGGGGAATATCATCAATAATGTTATAAAATCTATGTATGATGTCAGATGGGTACTAGACTTATGGGGGGATCACTTCATAAATTATGTAAATGCCTAACCACTGCTCTGTACACCTGAAACTAATATAGAATAATATTAAATGCCAACTGTAATATGAAAATATATATGCATAGTCACAGAATGTAAACTACAGCACAGGGAATATAGTCACTCATATTGTAATAACTATGTACGGTGTCAGATGGGTAGTAGACTTGTTGGGGTTATCACTTTGTAAGTTGTGTAAATGTCTAATCATTATGTGGTTCTGTACACCTGAAACTAATAATAAAAAACAAGACAAAAGAATGCTGGAAATTTCAATTTTGTGAAAAATGAATAAAAGACTTTGATGTGCTATTTTAATTGCTAGAATTTAATGTTTCATTTCAATGGAATATATTTAGCATAAACAATTGTAGTTTGCATTTCTACTAAAAGTTGATAAAACACATTGTATTGGGTTTGTTGGCAGGAAGCCTATTAAAATATTGTTTTATTTTCCAAAAATAATTTTCAAACAAATTTGCGTAAGGTCAAATTTCCAAAGGAAAATTGTCTAATTTTTTGAAACATTTGAAAGGGTGAGTAGTACCCCACTGCGATTTTGCTATCTGGTGTTTATTAATGTGGGTTAATTCTGATTGGAAAGTGCAGTGTTGTGTCTGGATGTGAAGGCAAAGCATGGGTAGGGCAAGGGGACTTTATTGGCATTGAACATCAGGGATTTCTGATGAGTGAAACCACAGCTGACTCTTATCCTCACTTCTGCTCTCATTTCAGCCCTTAGCTATTTTTAGTGCCACGAACTTGAGCTTTTACATCAGAGGTTAAGTTTAGTGATGGATGTGAAATGGAGAGCTAATGGGAACGCACTTCCCACTCAAAACACATCATCGGGTTTGGGTAAAATGCACTTGCCTCAAATACGAAAAGATCATAAAGAAATGACAGTGAAGAAAGATAAAAGGACCAGTTTGAAGGCTGGATCTGATCTTTGGCTGAATTCCATTTGGCTTGTGGGACAAACTTCCAGGTCTGATTTGAGTTAGGGCTGTAATAGCAAAGATGCAATAAGATATTACAAACATTTAGCAGTGGTGTTCTACATTAAAATATGAAGACAGGATGGTTTGTGATTCTCTAAGCATAGACAACACACTTTGAAAAGAGAAAAGCGGGTGACCCATGTTTCTCAGACTGTACCCTGCAGGTATATATGCGCCAGGGGATGGGGACAGCAACACATTTCTGACTTACCACTCCCTCAAGGCTAGATTCCAAGATGCTAATATATCCTACTTCGCCAGCTTATGGTAAAATCATTATTCAAATCGGTCTCCATTCACCTATTACTTGGACAGCTTTCTTCCCTCCACAGTGGTCCTCCCACACCAAATCCAAGAACTCAGGGATTGTCTTAGTTCATGAATGCACTTTCTCTTGGCTGGAGTCAAAATTCAGATTCACCCCCATGAGGCTAGAAGAAAACTACTACTAGATATTGGTTGTTCCATGCTGAAATCATCCTGGGATCCCATCTTTGGTGACTCAGGTTTCTTTTCACACACACACACACACACACACACACACCCCAATTTCCTACCAACACCGCCTCACAATCTTCCCTGTGCCCAAAGGAGGCCTTTCCTAATAGAATTAAGGCTGTGGACCCAGGTGACCACTACAAACCTCTCTTCCTCTCCTCTTCCCCCTCTCCACCAGATGAGGTCCCCTTGGGTCCCTCTAGTCTGAAATCTTTCTGTCACCTGACCTCTGTGAGATCACTTTGGCCTATTTGAGATGTTTTATAATGTTGGATGACTTTGAAAGAAATATGGTTGGGGTCTCTATGTCTGCCCTTTTAAGGGGCTCTTTGGACTTTATGTAGATTTGCCCACCTCTTCACCACAACCTGTAGGATCCACCTACTAAATGTTGTATTATACCTTTTCTTGGGGCAATGGATGTCCATTTGCATTTATCTGCGTAACTATCAGAGGCCACGCAAATGATTCCTCTGAGAAGACCTGCTCCGAGATGACTTGCTGTCGCCACCATTTGCACCGTGCTATATGCTTCCCCGAGTAAAATGATTACAGACCCTTGAGAAGGGTGACCAACTCCTTCTGAAAAATCTTTTTTCAGAGAGTACAAACTGGGGAGAAGTCAGATGGGACTTTGGGACCATATCCTGAGGCTGGGCAATGCAGAACGGTTACTGCTATGGATAAACACTGGCAGGCTCTGCTGATTCTCTGCTCGGAATCCGATGCCATGCAGGTGACTAACAGTGCTGGTTGTGCCTCCTACGGTCATCCAGGCAATGCCGTGATCATCTGCATTTGAAGACTGGGGGCTAGTAATGACAGGGGCTAATGGACTGCCTGTGACGTACGGCAGACGCAGGGCATTTTGGTTTTACCCACAGAATGGACAGATTCCCCAGCCTGGGCCTGCCTCCTCTTCTTCATCCCCCGAGTCAGAGCTCAACGCCCGCCCACCCAGGTCTCTGATTCTCATTCCTACTGGGAAGCTTTTCATTCCCATTAAGGGGAGTCTCCTGCCCACCTGACCCTGAGTCTCCCTTCCACAGGGCAGAGTGCAAGGGTGCCTGGCATTGGCATGGCCCACCTTCTCCTGTTCTGCTCCTAACACAAGTGGCCTCTAGTCTCTCCTCTGGGGTCGGGCCAGTCTGAGAGAGAGGAGGTGCCGTGGACAACCAGCCTAATGGGGCTGGACTGGCTCAGCTCCCTCCCAGGGGAGCTTTAGCTTCCACATACCCAGGTGCCCTCAGAGGCTGGGCCAGATGCCAACCTCACCAACCAATCATGTGCAGCTTCCAGGACTTTGTGCTGAAATACCTGGATTTAAATTTCCCAGGGGAGTCCAGGCAACAAGCCCCTTTCAGGACTCTTTCTTCTAAAGCAAAGTCAAGATTACTTCCCCTTCATTTGGCTGTCACAGTCACATTTAAAACTCTAATTGCCTCATCTCTAGATTAGAAGCTCTTCACAGTCCAGTAGGTGCCTTATTGTGCCTTGTTTCCTCCTCTGTAAAATGGGGGAAATAATACGTGTAAAATCCTTAAAATTCTGCATGGCACAAGTAAGCTCAGTAAATAATAGCCATTATTGTCATTATAATAGCTTAAGTTAATATTAATACCATTACTGCACCTCTGGCATCTAGTAGAATACCGATCATAGGTATATGTAGGGCCTCAACAATCATTTGTTGCGTAGATGATGTTGCAGAAAACCATGAGGACACAAGCCTTGCTGGACTGAGGGGTACATTTTAGGAAGCAATGGGAAACGAGTAGGTAAAAGGCGCTCCTGTGCCCTTCTTCCCAGTGTTTCCTCTTCACTGCAGCCTCAAGGTGAAGGAGAATGGAGTTCCTGTTTGGGGGTAGTTTTCCTCTTGTGATAGTTCCACTATTTAGAAAAGTCCTTCATCGACTCGTTCATTCTCTGTCAACGCGGGGTTCCCTCACTAGGCACCACCAGGTAGTGAGTGGTGGCTACTTCGGATTGTATGCGCCCAGTAATTAGACTCACTGCAGGAACAGCACTATGATATCGGAAGAACAAACCATTCAGTGTACGCCACTAGCTTTTCATTGCCATAGAAAATGTTTTATTAAGATAATGAATACATCTGTTCACTTCCATTTCTGTGTATAAACAGAGACAATACACTAATCAAAGTAGAGGAACCAGCGTTTTTGTACATGAAAACTACTTTCTTTCCCCCCTCCCCTTGCTGAGAGTCACAGCACATCATAAAAGCAACGTTTGAAAACTTATCATTTACTGTATGTAAACCTCTGAATTGAAGCAACACAAGCAAAAACATTACCACATACACAGAGTACATTGCCTCTAATTTAGCTGTTGTAGACTTATTTCCCCCTTGCATAAGTCTAAGACACTGTCCCTCATAGTAATCTTCTAAGAGAAAAAAAAAAAAGGCCCAAAGCAATTATTGCTCATATTGTTTGACCATGCAACCTAGTCACAAGCGGTTGGGCTGGGGACTGGTATTCGGCCTACAGGCAGACGTGTAGCATGAGGTGGTCGGTACAAGAACTTTGCTTATCTGAGACATTGTCTGTCACAGCAGGGACTGCTATAAGCAAGCATTCAGAGCCTTCTTCTGCTCAACCAGGGAAGGTCACAGTTGGTAGCAATAGTGGAAACCAAGAGACATAGAGAGAGAAGGCGTTAAGCTGAAGCCAAGATGTCGTCTGGTAGAGCAGAGATTAGGAAGAGTAAAAAGTGAAAGTGGAGGGAGTCAGAGACAGAGGGATAAACGGGACTGGAAGAGTCACCAGGAGAGGGAACAAGGGACATTTTTTCCCCCTGGAAATGACAGCACCTAGACCTGCTTGGAACACTAGAGCAATTGTTTTCTAAACAGCAACAGGAGCCTTCCAGTTCCGGGAGACCTGGCCACGTCTCAAGACCACAGCCTGTTCCCAAGGTTTCCTCCCTTTACTCTCTATGCATCCTTACAAAAAGACCCATGCCCAGGCCCGAGACCCTGAGCACACCTGTACTCCTGACAGAGCCTCACCTCCCCTGGCGATGCCCTCCCCTCATAGTGTTACCTTAGGAGTCAGCCAGCACAAAATGCCTGGCAGAGGCTGTAGGAGCTCAGGCCCACTCATATGTTACAAATGAAATGATGGCACAGCAAAAGAAACCATTGACAAAATAAAGAGGCCACCAACTGAATGGGAGAAGATTTTTGCAAACAGTGCCTCCAATAAGGGGCTAGTATCCAGAATATACAAGGAACTCATGCAACTCAACAACCAAAAAACAAACAACCCAATTGAAAAATGGGCAGAGGACTTGAAGAGACATTTCTCCAAAGAGGACATACAAATGGCAAATAGACATATGAAAAAATGCTCAACATCACTAATCATCAGAGAAATGCAAATCAAAACCACAATGAGATATCACCTCACCCCAGTCAGAATGGCTATCATCAACAAGACAAATAATAACAAATGTTGGAGAGGCTGTGGAGAAAAAGGAACCCTCATACACTGTTGGTGGGAATGCAGACTGGTGCAGCTGTTATGGAAGGCGGTGTGGAGGTTCCTCAAAGAGTTACGAATAGAATTGCCATATGACCCAGCAATCCCTCTCCTGGGTATCTACCCCAAAAATCTAAAAACATTTAGAGATAAAGACACGTGTGCTCCAATGTTCATTGCAGCTTTGTTTACGGTGGCCAAGACATGGAAACAACCAAAATGTCCTTCGATAGATGAATGGATAAAGAAGTAGTGGTATATATACACAATGGAATACTATTCGGCAGTAAGAAATGATGATATAGGAACATTTGTGACAACATGGATGGATCTTGAGAGAGTAATGCTGAGCGAAACAAGTCAGACAGAAAAAGCAGAGAACCATGTGATTTCACTGATATGTGGTATATAAACCAAAAACAACAAAAGAACAAGACAAACAAATGAGAAACAGAAACTCATAGACACAGACAATAGTTTAGTGGTTGCCAGAGGGTAAGAGGGGGCGGGGGGTTGGGGGTGGGAGATGAGGGTAAGGGGGATCGAATATATGGTGATGGAAGGAGAACTGACTCTGGGTGATGAACACACAATGGGATTTATAGATGATGTAATACAGAATTGTACACCTGAAATCTATGTAATTTTACTAACAATTGTCACCCCAATAAATTTAATAAAATAAAATTTTTAAAAAAAAGAGAGAAAAAAAAAAAACTGAGGTGACAACCACTTCTTTCAACTGAATAGGAAAATTCTTAGCTGTAAGAAAACTTGAAATAAAAGAAAATTGAAGCAGAAAAAAAAAAAAAAAAAAAACAAATGAAATGATGGGCGAAAGGCGGGGACAAACTACAGCCTGGAATCCTGAAGTCCCAGAGCGATGGGTGGATTCTGAGTTCGTAGTTGATGTTCTAGCAAGAGCTTTTGCTGCCTTTCCCTGCCGGGCAGTTCAGCTGTTCTGGGCATCCACTGACGTTAGAACCTGGGAAGCTCTTCAAACAGTACAAATGAGGAGGTGTGGCCTCAGGCCCGTTACATCAGTCTCCAGCAGTCGCCCATGCACTGGAATTTTTTTAATGTTCCCCAAGTTTCTAAACTGCAGCCAGAGTTGAGAATCATCAACTTGACTGCATTTAAAGGACTCTTTCTAGTTTCCTACTAAATACTCTCAGTTTCAGTTTCCACTGACATGGGCAACTCCTGTGGTCAGAGAGGAAATCTTAGGGCACTGGGACCTAATATTTTCCCTTCTCCTCAGTCCTTTTTGGTTATTAGAACTTCCCTGTCTATATTAACTGTAAGTAATAATTGTCTCCCTCTTTTTTTTTTTTTTCCTACTAATTCTTATTAGAAAGTTTCAGTTTGTTACTAAGTTCTCCCACTCAAAGAGATTTCTACAGTGGTTCAGAAGATGTAATTTCTGAAATATTGTTTCTCTAAGGAAAATCGTTTATTTGTACAAGTACAGGACGTGGTCTCCTTTACTCATGCAGGCTCCCTACGCTTTGATGAATGGAGTTGGTTGTTTATGAATATTCCACAGATTGTGTAGATCCAAACACCTATTAGCAAAAAATGAGAGGTTTCCTATAATGCATGTGTTGTACCTTTATGTTGTCTTAGCAAAAAGACATTAGGTGCCTGATTACATTTTATTATATAGGCATACTTCGTTTTATTACGCTTTATTGCGTTTCACTGGTGTTTTGTTGTTTTGGGTTTTTTGTTTTTTGTGGGTTTTTTTTAACAAACTGAAGGCAAGACCCTCCACCAGCAAAAAGATGCTGACTTGCTTTATTGCACTACTAAGTTTATTATGGTGATCTGGAACCCAACCTGCAGTGTCTCTGAGGTATGCCTGTGGTGTGATAAAATTTCAAAACACAAATAGAGGCAGCTGAGCTGCTCTCACTGGTGTCTCAATTTGATTCATGTTGAAAATACACTTTCCAAATTTTGCTGTCTCAAGTGTTACTCTACATAGCACTTGTCATCTAGGTGTATTAGCTCCTGTCTTCAGACTCTGAAGATCTTCCCTGTACCCACTTCCTTTATATTCTTCAACTGGGCCGTAATCTTTGCTCCTGTATGTTGGAATTCCCCTCCTCCATCTCTCTGGTTCCTGTCCCTGCTTTCCTTTTCCAAATGCCATGCTGATATCACCTTTCCAGCTTTATGTAGCTTACCTTAGTCTTAGAACTACTCATTTACAGCTTTTAAATGTTTTTTTCTTGGCAACTTTAAACTCTTAAGGATATCAAAAAATATTTACATCTTGTCTTTTAAAAAAGTATGCAAATAAGTTAATAACGCCCTGTAGATACCTTTACAAATCTTAAGTTAGATTCCTAATACGCAAAGGGCAATAGTGCCTTCCCAATTACTCTAAATGACCTCTGCCAATAAAGTGGTGTGAAGCCTTCTGGGTTCTGTAGCTTCTTATATAACATTTTTCTCTTTGGTTCCAATTCTACTAAATCCTCATTTATCACATTGTCTACTGTAAGAATCTATTGAGACAAGGAAGCCCCTTTCTTTAGCGAGTGTCCTAGAGCAGTGCTTCTCACATGTTATATGGATATAAATCTCCGGGGGATCGTCTTAAAATTCAGCCTTTGACTCCATAGGCCTGGATGGAGCCTGAGATTGTGCATTTGCAACAAGCTCCCAGGTGATGCTGATGCTGCTGGTTCAGTGAAGCGCTACCATGCGGGGCTTCCTGGAGCTTTGGTGTTTGCCCCAAAAGTTTTATTACCAATTCTTTCTGTGTGTTTGCTAATATATTCTCAAATCAATTCTCAACCAATTGCTGAATTAAAACTAGGGTGATTGCCTCCAATATTGATGTTGGTTCTCTAACTGCACTTCAAAACTTTGTAGTGGTTTTTTTATTTTTCATTTTGCCAATCAATCTTCCTAGTTTCTGGCTGATTACTGTACTTAACACAGTGTGTCACATGCTTCAACTCTTGGTCCTTGATCATTCCTACAGAACAATTCACGTGCAACAGTAGTCATATTCTACTTTCATTTTTTAAAATTTGCTTTTTAAAATAATATATTGGCCTCCTTTAGCACTTTTAAAACTTCTACTCTTTTGGGATTTATCAGACATTATGGGATTAAGAATGTTCATAAAACACCTCAAAACAAAGCTCTATGCTAAAGACTAGGTCAAGGCAAAAATGATCGCGCACAATAAGTAAAGCTACTTTTTAGTAACAGGCAGTCTTTTTGCTCTGGTTTGGTGCTTTGTTTGAACCTATGAAATTTAGTAAATTGGAAGCTTATAAGTGAAGTTTACTTAATTGAATAAAATTTTAAACAGATTTCTTATTTCCCAGTACCTGAGGCATCTGTCTCTATAGATTTGATCATTTGATCACTTACTCTGTACCAGATTGCATCTGAGAGGTGGAGAAAGTCTCAATAAACATCACCCTTCTCTTTCATTTATCTGAACAACTGATAAATGAGACAATAGCATCAGCATGAAATGGCTAAAACATCAATTTCATTTCTGATAAGGGTGGTGAAGCACATGGCTGATAGTCATGGGCAAACAAAGCAACTATTACTGAAACTTAGGTTAAGATTTGTCCATCAACTCATAGCACTGGGTCACCCCAGCCTCCTCCCCGGCAGCCTGTCCTGATAGAGCAGAATGAGTGGTTCTTTGTTTGAAGTTTGCACCCAAAATAAAGAAGAGAGTGTGACGAGCCCAGGCTCCTTATTCCCAAGCTCACTAATCAGCAGTCACAGTGTTAGACTAGTGGAGGGGCCTCCTCCACATGGAAGGAAACATCAAGAGTGGAGAAGAGGTGTTCTCCCTAACCATAAACTGAGTACTTCATCTTATTTATTCTAGAACAAAACAGTCAACATTTATTAAGTTTCTACTGTGTACCATTCACTGTTTTAGGTGCTGGGGACGCAGAACTAAATAAAACAGTTAAATCTTGACAGGCAGTGCAGTGTACATTAGGACCCTTACTTGTGTAGCCCACTTCTCTCACCTCATCCAATTCCAGCCCTATCAAATTCTGTATTTAAAATTTTGATATTTTGTTCATTAAAATATTATTCATCTTGATTACTGAACTTTTGGGCTCCCCCTTAAATTTTGCACCTGCGGTGAATGTCTTATCTGCTTTACCACAGTCCCAACACTAGTTTTAAAATAGATGTGTAACTAAATAAATGCAGAACTTTTTTAAAAATTAAAGAATTATTCAATTATCAGATAGTGATGTATACTAAGTTGAGAAACACGTTATGTGATAGGAAGTGATTGCGTGGGTAACTTCAATGATGAAGGAGGACCTATCTAAGGAGAAATTTAATTAAGCTCAGACCTGAATGGTATGAAGGAACCAGCCATGGGACAGTTTGGAGAAAAGCTTGTGAGACGGCCTCAAGGTGGAAATAAACCTGGAATTTGCAAGGAACAGACACACACAAAAGGCTGGTATGGCTTAAATGTCGAGGACCCAATAGGTGAGTACTTGCTTTGGATAATATCAGGAAGGGCTCAAATTTTAGGACTTTGTAAGCCAAGTAAGGAGTTTGAATTTTATCCTAAGTGCACGGAGAACAATTGAGTATTTTTAAGCAAGAGAGCACTGTGACCTGACAGCTCTTCTTCAAATTAATTTTCTTTGTCTACTTAGGGGTGTGGGTGGCAAAAGAGTAGAATCAGGAGACTTGTCAGTGTTCTTGGTGAAAGATGGTGGTGCCTTGGACTAGAGTGATTATAGTGAAGATGAAGCAGGTTCCAGTGTTACTTTAAAAATAGAGTTGATTGGATGTGATGGATTAATATGGAGGATGAGGAAAGGAGAGGAACCAGGGCGTGATTTCAGGTGGCTTAACCTGAGTAACTTGGTGGATGATGATGTCATTTACTGCAATGGAAAAGGGTGGGAAATCAGCAGTTTTGGAAGTGGGTATGCCAGCAAATTTTCAATTTTGGGTATGTTGTGTTTGAAATAGGTGCCTATTGGATACATGCTGAGTGAACAACTGGCATGAATTGAAGGAGGGAGGCAGGACAAGGCTGAAGGTAGAGATTTGGGCATCATCGGTGCCTTGATAGAATTTACAGCAAGGTAATGGATAGAATGACCCCAGTAGAGAGCATAGGTGGAGAAGAGCGGGAAGCTGGAGGCATAGTGTTGGGAGCAGCTGTTGAAATAGGAGTGGAGACAAAGAGTGGGAGTATGGTTTCCTTGAAGACAAGAGAAGAGAGTCTTAAGAGTGGGATAAGGAACTGCACCGAGAGCCACTGAGAAGTCGACAAAAAAGTCTGGGCAGATAAGTAGCAAACGGTACGGGCAAGATGGGTGCTCACTGGTGAGTCAGCAAGGCGACCTCCTGTGGTGTGAAGGGCACAAAAGCTGCTGGGGCAGGTTGAAGAGAGTGGAAAGGAAGGATGTCAGAACAGTTGGTTCTTATTGCTATTTTATGAATGAAGAAACCGAGGTTTACTATCTCATCCAAGGTCAATGCTAGTGGGGTCATCCCAAAGTCCAAGAATTGATTTTGCTACAGCAAGCATTTATCCAACTCTCTTCTAAACCGTAAAAACCAACGCTGCACTCAAAAGGGCCTTCGACTTAAAATCTTCTTTCACGAAACTATTTCCATTTTAAAGAATACAACGATAGGGCCTGGAGTGAGCCAGAGAAAGGTATTGGAGCCTCTGGCTTTTTCAGCTGGAAGCGAAGAACCGCCCCTTTTCCGCAACCGGAGTCCGGCGCGGCGCAGTGCGGCTGCGCGGGTTGGGGCGGGGCGGAGCCAGAGCGCGCGAGTGGGGGCGAAACGCGGAAAAGGCTGCGGCGGCGCGAGGGCGAGGGCCGGGCTGGGGGCGGGGCGGGCTGCGAGTGTGCGGGGCGCGCGGGTGGAGGGCTGAGACCTAAGGGCAGCAGACGCGGTGGCAGCGATGCTGGAGACCCTGCGCGAGCGGCTGCTGAGCGTGCAGCAGGATTTCACCTCCGGGTGGGTACACGGTGGGGACTGAGGGAGCCGGGGGTCTGGGCCAGGCCGAGGATCTGGGCACCCGCCCGGGACGCTGTCTCCCGCCTCTCCCCGCACCCGGGTCCAGTCCTGTCCTGCGCCTCCTATCCCCGCCCCGCGCAGGAAGGTAACGAACTTTCCGGTGTCGGCCGGCGGCACAAAGTAACTTAGGTCCCAGCAGCCTGGCTCTGACTCCTGCCCGGGGTCGGGGGCGGTCGGGACGCCGCGGCTTGCGCTTGGGATGCGCGGGTCCCGGTCCCGGCTGCATCGGCTGCATCGGAGGGGGACGTCACGTGAGAGGGAGCGGGGCTGGCCCGCGCCCCCTCGGCGCCGGCGATCGCCTCCGAGACACCTGCCCGCTTGGGCCTCGGTGCTGCTGCGGCCCCAGAGGGGATGGGCCCGCCGCCCCCTCCCCAGGCCGAGGGTCGCCGGTGCCGCAGCCTTCTCCGGCGGAGCCGTCTGAGTCCAGTCTCAGCGCGCTCGGTTACCCTTGGCAAGCCTCGCCACTTCTTCCTCTTTTGCTTTTTCTCTCAACCTTTCCCCGAGGTTTAACGCCCCAGCGAAGAAACTCTTGGGTAACAGAAATAACAGAGCTGCAGCAACACTACTAATACCTGGTAGTTAAGAGAAAAGACCTAGAGATTCCCAAACTTTGCTTGGAGTCCCCGGGCACCTTTAACAATCCCGATGCCTGGGTCGCAGCCCATACCAACTAAATAAGAGTGGGGATGGCGTTTTAAAGATCCCTCCAGGCCATTCCAGTGTGTGGCAAAGTCTGGGAATCACAGGTTCTCATCTCTACCACTTAAGCGAACGTATTTCTGCAAGTTACTCGAATTGACTGTGCAACGAGGGTAAAGATGGTACTTACTGGGTTATTGTGAGGATTAATGAATTAATATGTAAAACCCGTAGTAAACTCTATGTCACAGTTGTTATTAGTCAGAGCTTAATTCATTTTAATTTTTCCATTACTTTATAAAGAGTGTCACCTTCATAAAAGATCTGTCACCTTTAGCTCACAATTCCTTTGCAGAATGCTCCGAATAGAGGGCAGCTCAAAAATACTGTTTTAAATTTCTAATGAGAACGATGTTAGCTGAAATTTTATCTTATTGGACAAATATGTTTATATTGTTTGCCTTTTGGGTGCTGAGTAGTAACAACCTGGCAAATAGTTGAGCACTTAACACATTTTTAAAGCATTTTTGATAAAAGTTAGTGTTCTTAAGAATATTAATTGTAGATGCTCTAGGAGTCATTCATTGATGTTTGCATTTTTTCCCCTTGAAATTTAAATGGTAACTCTAAGAGTGTAAATTATTGTATTGAAAAATTTTGGTGTGCTGCTGGAATGGTCTACTGGTAGCATGAGCATGGTCAGAGATAAACACATCTGGTACACCTGGTTATCATTTCTTCAGGGAATTTCTTAATGGAATAATCGTCCACTTTCTGGTAGTTACTGTAATTCTCTAGGTGGTGTGGTTGCCTCAGAACCCATTCATACACCTGACCTTCGCTTAAGAAGGCTTAAACTTACCTGGGAATATGGACTCTGGACCCAAACCATCCTGGGAGAGTTGGTTAACCTAAATTTAGGAAGAGGGTTGAAGGGATCTGATTAGAACCGCACAGAGACTTACTGCTTGAAAGATGCCACAGACTGGGGCCAGTTTGGGATTAGACATCCTGAGAGGGCTTTCATTCCATTTAGGCCCTTTTTTGGCTTTGTCCTTATACAGGTCACTTTCAGCTGACAAACCTACTGCACTGCCAGTGTGTGCGATTGTCCCATTACCTGGCAGAGAAATAACTCATCTCTTAAGTGTTATCTGTCTTCCAGTTGACTGGAAACTTTAAACTGTGATGTTCACTTTTGTCAGGTCCTCAAATTCCTATGTGGTTCTTAACCAAGAAAAGTTTATTTTAGTAAACTCATACATATTCAGCTTGAGATTAACCTGTTTTACACAAGTGAATATTTGGCTTTGCTGAGAAAAGGTGAAATTAAATACAGCACGTGTATATTTCATGAAGGTACTGAGGGGATTCAGAGATGAAAGTGACAGCATTCACCTCCTCGAACTATCAAGTTGGACTTAGCATTCCTTTAGAATATGTGGTGTTAATGCGCGTAGAAGCGTGTGTAGAAACCAGAGCAGCTTAAATAATTGGGAACTTCCAGTGTTGGGGTTGCCCGCAGGGGATCAGTCAGTAGAAGGAAGGGCTGGTGCTTTTCGGAGCTTCTTCAGTGCTGCCTCACAGAGAGCAACATTCTCGTCTCATTTTCAGTTTCTGAAAATTCATATAACTGGCACTTAAATGTAGGAAAATTAAGTTTTCTTTTTTTAAGTGAAATAAGATTATCGGCCTCACAAGAGAATGTCACAGTAGTGGTTAGAGCTTGTCCGATGAACATGTCTACCTTCCATTCAAACTTAGAAAGAGTGCAACGTAAGATCAGGTAAGTGCAGTGCAGAGATTGCTGGTGCCTGCGAGAGACTATAGGTTGTCCATGGACTTGTGGCCTTTTTTTGTAAAGTTGTGTTCATAATAACCGTTATGTTAAAATGGAGACAAACCTAGAATTTCTGTCCCTTTCTTTCAGATGGAAGTGAGTGGCCAGGTGGCCCAAGGGCTGCAGGATTGAGGCCACACTCTTCCCCTCACTTGAGTCCTGACTGCTTTTAACTGAGAACTCTTGGAGCCTGTTGGAAAGTTCATGTATAACATCCATCCACTTTTTAGGGACTGGCTTGAGCTCTGAGGGAAACTTTTCAGATATACTACATCACACATGCACATCCACTCTGGTCTTTGATTTTTACCTTTTGGGCAGTTACGACCAAAGGCCTCAGTATTGAAGTGTTAGATTTACCGAAGGTTTACAGGTGCCAGTCACCGACGGGCGTTTCCAGTTTCTAATGCTCTGGGTTCTTGTAGATAGGGATAGGGAACGTATTGTAGTCTCTAGCTGCAACCAAGACAGTGGGTGTTCCCCCCACACACACCCCTGCCCAGTATACTCATTCTTGCTTTTCTCCTCCTGTAGTATCAAAACCTACTCAAAGGAGAGGATCTAATATCTAATTCACAGTGTGGAAAACTGATCAGATTTTGCCTGAAATGTTGAGTCTTCCAGGACTGTTCACTTTTTTAATGAGCAGAAAAATATCTCAGTATTCAACTTGATTTAGTAAATATTTACTGAATTCCTACCAAGTGGCAGCCACTAGGCTAGACACCCAAACTGTCCTTTTTCATAGAAGCTTTTCTCATTTTATTTTTTAAAAGATTTAAGAGGCCACATGCTCAGTTTTGCGTAGTCTTTGCTAAGCAGGATCTATATATTGCACTACTTCCTGGGGCTACAAAGTTGAGTGAAAGGTTTCTGCCCTCCAGATGCCCTAGGCTGGTGGTAATGTAAAGCAGAGAATAGGGAACTGAAGGTTAAAGATACAAGTGATGTGTGAGAAATCCTCTGGTCCCAGAGGAGAGTCATTCAGGTACTTTTACAGGAGCCTTCAAGGAGGAGGTGGCTTCCAAACAGCCTTGATGAATGAGGAGGGTTGTGGTAGATTTGGATAAGGGCATTTTAGAGATGGAAGCAGTTGTGAGAGAGGAAGCTGAGAAGGAAGTTTAGTGACTGGTAATAAAGGATCTTGCATGCTTTGCTAAGTTAATTCATTTATCAAATATTGCTTGTGACAGGCCCTGTTCTAGGAGCTGGGATATAGTAGAGAACACACTACACAGCAAATTATGTCCGTGCGCTCATTCTAGTTGCATAAGGCAGAGTATCTAGAATCTAGATGGTTGTAAGTACTGTCATTAAAAATTAAAGCAGGTTAAGGGGGATTGGGAATGGGGTTATTGCTACTTTATATAGGGTGGTCCTCACTTATTTTCAGGTTGATGGAATATTTTGAAGGTTTTTGTGGAAGGAAGCAGTATGAGCCTATCTGGATTTCTGGAAGGATACCTTGGGAGGCAGTGTGATGACAGGACCAGAGATGGAGAACAGGGAGATTGTTTAGGAGGCTATAATTATGGGCCAGGAGAGAGGGGATAGCCAGTGCTGCTAGAAATTTAAAGAGAGGAATGGACATGACAAGCACTGGTCGAATTTATAAACAGTGAAATGCAGGAAATGAAAAAAAAGGTGGAGAAATTAAGGGTGTTAATTTTGGAGTATCTTAGATAAATGAGATCATTTACCAACATAAAAGAATTTAAGAATAGTTTTAAGAGAGAAGGAGCAGTTGACAGTGAATTTGTTGTGAGGTAACTTAACAGCTTGATATCCAAAAGGCAGTTGGAAATTTAAGAAACACTCAGGAGAGGTCAGAATTCAAACGATGTATTTTGGGGTTAATTAGAATGTAGTCTAAATTCCTCTCCCTTTCCTGAGTCTGTGCAGCTTTTGTGTGAATCTCAAGTGTCAGAGCTTAGGGGGTCATATGCATTTTTAAATGTGATTGATTTTTTTGTGTTTCCCTGATCCTGTTTCTAAAAAAGAAAAAAATTGATAAACATTAATGGGAAAATAGATCGAATTTGTAATCGTGAACAAAATTTAAAGTCAGAATAAAGTCAGAATAACAAGGTTAAAGAAATTGAACGTAAATGACAATATATTGCTAATTTATGTACTTTGTAGCGTTTTAAATCAATCATTCTCACCTTTCATAACAGCTGATGAGGTTAGAGGAGTAGGAAATTGAGGTGCAAATAAATAGAATGTCATCAAGGTCATCCTGTGTGGTTGAATCAGCCAGAGAAAGCACATGTTCTGTTCCTCAGTCATTGCAGTGCTCCATGTATCATTCTGTTTACTTCTTTTTAAACTTTTTGGTCTAAGCAATTTTGCTAATCCCCTCCATTTCTTAGAAAGAGGCCTCCATTTTAGTATTTTCTACAAAGCTTGAAGAAATAAATGTGCTGGTATCAAGTTAAGGTTAAATCTTTGGAACAATCTAAAAATAAATTATCAAAGTGTTCTGATGTTATATGAGGTTTAGTGCTTTGAACTCAAAAGTGTGCATTAGTTGCTTTTGGTAGAAAATAATTTTCAAGTGGCTCACTTAAGTCTGTATGGTAATACACTCACAGCAGCTCTCATGTCTCCCTGGGGGTATTATGGTGTTAGGAAGAGGATTAGGAAGGGTGGAGAAAGCTTTTATAGGAACTGGTGCATTGGGGAACCTCCACTTCATTTCACCCTGGCCCAGTAACGTAATAGTTTCTTACTGTTCTTGACAAGTGATACTTTTTATATTATACCTTTCATTTGAAGTAGCTCTACAGTTTACAAAATTCTGCCTAAGTCATATTTGGAATTTTATGTAATTCTTGTGGCAAGTCATGTGGTCAGTATAATACTACCATTTTATGTTTGAGAAACTGGGATATTATACCGAGATCATGATTTCCTTCCCAGTGTCATGACATTGTGGGTTGTTGCCAGCACAGCACCACTGTGAGAAACTGGAGTTATCCCAAAATAAAAATGGTAAGCTACTTTCAGTTGAATTCTGGCTTGGAGCATGTATTTCAGAAAGGACCTTTTTGCTTTTTTTTTTGTTACTTGTTAAATATATCTGACCTTATATTTTTTTCAACTTAAAATAAGAATCATTATAACCCTTTATTTTTTTCTCTCCTAAATTTTCTTGACTATTTCCCACTTCTAGCTATTTTGTTTTCTCTTAACAGTTTCTATTCTGAGTTTTGGCACATCCATGATTTATATGGAAAAAGTATGGTGAAAGAAGAGGAATATATAAAAGACTGTTTTTGTTAAAAAAATTTTACAAAGTTTCAAACATATACAAAAATAGAGTAACACAGTGAACCTCATATATCCGTTGTTCAGATTTGACAGCTGCCAACTAGTGCCACATTTGCTTTATTTCTCCTCTTATTCTCAAAGTAACTTATCTTTTATGTCTCGCATCTCTAAAAAGAAACACAGATATTACATAAATGCATGTCAGTATCATATCTAACAAAATTACACTAATTCTTTGATGTTGTCAATTATCCAGTCCATAATCAGATTTCCTGGTTCTTAGAAGTGTCTTTTTACAGTTGATTGTTCAACTCCAGATCAGATAAGTGTCACACATTACATTTGGTGAAAGACCATGGGGAAGCTCTCACTGACCCTTTCAACAATTTTATTTTCAGCTCCTTATAACATTCCTTCTTTCTCTATTATTCCCAACTAACTTTTTTCTTTCTTTTTTGGGGGGTGGGTTACAGAGAAGAACCCAAACGTTGATATGTTACAATTGAGAAATTCAAAGTTTATTTTTTTGAAGTGATCTTTATTTAATCCCAACAAACATTACGTAGTAATCCAAAGTTCTGCACTTTTAAAGGTGTCTAAAACGTTAATATAACTGGGATTAATGGTCAACATTATGCAATAAGTTGACTCAACAGTACGCAATATAAGCATTTTATAAAAGTGCTAGTGAAGAAAAGATGTGAAATTCAATATGAATTTCTTTGCTTGATAAAATACCATATTCAGTTTATAGGAATTGATCTGAGTTTAACATGACCAGAGGTAAAAGAAATAGCCATGGCAGTGAGGATCATTTCCATTTCTTCGTGTGATTTTTCAGACTTGTGGTTTGTCCTCTTTTTTTGTTACAGATGTAGATATATAGGTAGAGATAGTTTATTTGGTACTGCCAAAGTAGCCAGTCTGCTTAACTTATCTTTTTTGCAGTATTCTTTTGTTTTACCTAACAGATTTGTGGTGCTTTATTAAAGTACACTTGGTATACAATATTATTAGCTTCAGGTGTACAACATAGTGATTTGGCATTTATATGTCTTACGCTGTGCCCACCGCGCTAAGTCTAGTAACCACCCGTCACTGAGCAAAGTTGCCACACTATTACTGACTAGGTTCCCCTTCACTTTTTTTCTCCCATCACCCTCTGCTCTGGCAACCCTCAGTTTCTTCTTTGTTTCTGTGAGTCTGTATTTGTTTCATTTTGTTTCTTCGTTTTAATTTTTTTAAATTCCACATATTTGTCTTTCTTTGACTTGTTTCTAAAAGGCTATTTGATAAATAAATATTTGAAATACCAACTAGAGATTTGCAAGATGAGAGTGGTCCAAAGAGGATCTTAGCAGTTCCCTTTTGATGTCCCTGTCACACCAACCATGTGGAATTGTCCTGAATCACTAAAAATTATTCTAAAATAGTTTTGACTGTAATGCACTGCTGTGTATGACCATCTAGGATAATTCTGCCTGGGGTATCACAGCTAAGTGCCTTTCTCAAACTTTGGAGTAGAAATCGTAGTTCATGGCTATTAAAATACCTTTCCCTAGATGTCACTTGATCTACTTTAAACCAGACTAACTGGTTTCCAAGGTAAAGTTGGAAATTTATATTGTTTCTCTAGGACAGGTTAGACTTTTAAAGTACAATTCCCTAGACTCATCTGGAGAGAGAGATACAAATTAGTTTTGTGCTAAAGAGATTGCTGAGTATTTTTAACATTGTAGAGAAATCAATCTCATTGATATTTTAATTTTTAAAAAAGAACGTAGAATAATATAAAAATCTTTGTATGAAATTGGCCTGCCAGTTTGTTAAAAAAAAAAAAAAAAGTCATTTGATCAGAAGTTCCCTATTGACAAAATAGATAGAATCCTGTGTCGGGGTTTGCACGTATGGGTGAGCAGGTTACAGCCTGCACGACACAGGGCTGAAGCGTTCGTTCGTAGAAGAGTCAGCTTGTATATTAGGACAGCTCCTGGCTGGGGGCAGTCAAGTGTCTTAAAGAAGGAGCACTTATTTCTTTTCTAACAATGGCTGTGGAGGGGCCAGCAATGGCACTGTGGCCTGTGCTTCAGACTCTATTTAGAAATGAGAATTTGTTGAAGTAATCAAATTAAGAAGAGCATGTACAGCAGTGTCTCATATAAGATAATCTCATAATTTAGCACTCACTTTTTGGTAACCTCAATAATATCGTAGAGGGCGCGGCCAGATGGCTCAGTTCATTAGAGCGTGAGCTCTTAACAGGGTTGCTTGTTCGATTCCCACATGAGCCAGTGAGCTGCGCCCTCCACAACTGATTGAAGACAATTGGCTGCTGCTGAGCTTCTGGAGGGACACCTGGATGGCTCAGTTGGTTAGAGCATGAGCTCTCAACAAGAAGGTTGCCGGTTCAATTCCCGCATGGGATGGTGGGCTGTGCCCCCTGCAACTAAAGATTGAAAGTGGCGACTGGACTTGGAGCTGAGCTGCGCCCTCCACAACTAGATTGAAGACAACAATTTGGAGCTGATAGGCCCTGGAGGAACACAGTTTCCCAATATTCCTCAATAAAAAATTTAAAAAGTAATTTCTAAATAAACAAAAAGCTTTAAAAATAATAATAATAATACGATATAGAGTCAACAGTGGGTGAGTGAAGTGAAATAAATTGTAGAAAGTGTATGAACTTCATATTTTATGTATAGAAAAGCCTATTTTATGTACACACGTCTAACCCAGTAATCTGTTTTCCAGCGCAGTAATTTGTAGCAAATAGAAAAGGAAGAGGCTGCTATAGTTAAGCAGCAGAAGCAGTAGGATAGCTGATAAAGAGATGGCCAGTGGTGGAGACGGAAAACTTAAATTTGGAAAAAACAGACACAGGATCCCAAATAAACTTAAAAAAACTAGTGTAGATTGGTTTCAAGTTGGTAAATGAAGAGGCATTCCTAGCTTGGACATAAGTGAAGAGAGGATTTTGCCACAAATGCAGTCAGTCGTCATCATAATAATGACCTGGAGTTATCAGAAAATGTTAACTAGAATATGCCACGTCCTCTTTAATGAAAAAGGATTTTAATATATTTTAGAAAGCTTTTTATAATCAGCTAAAAATTTCACCAAATGTTGGGACTTAAAGAGATTTGAGCACCTGGTATAATATCTGCTTAATAAAAAGTGTGCTTAGATATCTTTGTTAAACCTACCAAATTCGTTTGTGTGGACCACTTCTTTTCCTAATGATGCCAGATAAATGAGGTTTTTCTAGTCCAATCACATTTAGGAATTGTTTCTAAAATGGATTTGGGACAAGAAAAAATATAAAAATATTTGCTACAAATTTTCCATTCTTGGTTCCTAACTTAATGACTATGTACTATATACTGCATATAATGCTTGTTACAGATTTTTCATTTGTGGAGTCTGACATATAGTAAACACTGTATGGTTTTACAAATATTTGTTGTCTGCAGAGGTGCTTAGTGCTTGCCAAGAAAATTAGCTTACCCAATCAAAATGTAACAGCTGCAAAATTTACAGTTGAAAAAGATCTCTTGAGCTGTAAGAACATGATATTTTATACTTGTTGAATTATAGGCTGAAGATTTTAAGTGACAAGTCAAAAGAAGCAAAAGTAAAAAGCAAACCAAGGTAAGCTTGTGCTAAGATTTTATTTACTGTGACTTAAATTTTGTACAACTTGGTTGTAGTCATGATAGAGTAATTACTCTAATGGGTTTTACATCTGTGAGTGCATCTGACTACAAACAATTTATTAACAATTATTACAAATAATTTTTGATGAAATTATAAAATGGTTGAAAAAATGGTGAAGTATAATTGTTTTATTCTGACAATCAGTGGGCTATTGTTCCATCACAATCATTTTTATTTGTATATTAAGAGCAAAGTAAAAGAGCAATTTCACACCAAGAGAAATAAAAACATTATTAAGAAGCAAATTAATAATGGAACAGTACTTGGCCAGCAAGCCTCTTTAGCCATGTTATCTGTTCTATATGAAAACACTGATGTTAGTTGTGTAATTTTTTTCGTTTTTTAATACAGTAAAGCGTATGACCAAATTTCATTTTCATCCTAGAGATGATGAGCTTTAAACATTTTTTTTATTATTTAGCATTACATTACAGTGTGTATTGTATTATGTGCTAAAAATAATATATTGGGCAAAATGATAATATATTGCAGTATATCACCTTTGAAATAAAGTAATACATTTCTCTAAAAGGTTAGATAAATTGTCATTAGTGATTTTAAAATATTTTACGTTACAGTTGACAGTGTCAAAATTCTTGTATGTAATTTTTTTTTTTTAAGTTGACCTAAACCAGAAACAATTTTAATAAAATAAGTGTTCTGTTGGCAGGACTGTTTCACATTTGCCAAAGTACTCTGCTGGACTAGAATTACTTAGCAGGTAAGTGTTTTCATTTAAATAAGAAGGTTGTACTACTGATTATTTTATGGTCTAAAATTATTTTATGATTTTATAGATAGAAACCTTAAACCACTAAATTTTATCTGAACATAGTGATTGAAAATTATTTACTTATTTATTTCTCTAAGGGATTTTTACTTTTCACTGATTGATACAAAAGCCATTCAGACTTTGAGCAAATTGATCAACATTGTATTTACTAGTTAGTATTTTATTATGTGTGTTTATTATGCTTACAGTTTCTTTGTCGCAAGAAAATTGATTCTGAATTTGAGTCCTCAATAATTTTCATACTTTGATTCTTAATTTTACATAATTTCATCTCCAATTGATTCCTGTTGACAAGGAAATTAATATTAAATTACATGGTTTTCTTAGCTACAACACCAAAAGCATAAGTACAAAAGGAAAATTGATAAATTAGCCTTTATAAAAATTAAAAACTTTTGCACTTCAAAGAATGCCATCAAGAAAGGGAAACAACAATCCGCAGAATAGGAGAAAATATTTGCAAATCATATATCTGATGAGGGACTTGTATCTAGAGTATATAAAGAATTTTTATAACTCAACAATAAAAAGACACCTCAATGAAGAAATAGGCAAAGGATCTGAATAGACATTTCCCTAAGCAAGATATATACGTGGACAATAAGAACATGAAAAGATGCTCAACATCATTAGTCATCAGGAAAATACCAATCAAAACCAGTGAGATGCCACTTCACACCCACTAGCATGACTATAATAAAAACGACAGACAATACCAAGTGTTGACAAGGATGTGGAGAAATGAGAAACCTTATGCATTGCTGGTGGGAGTGTAAAATGGTGCAACCACTGGGGAAAACAGTTTGGCAGTTTCTTAAAAAGTTAATTATAGGATTACCATGTGACCCAGCAATTTCACACCGAGAGAATTAAAAACTTACATCTACATAAAAACTTATACACAACTGTGCATAGCAGTAGTATTCATAAAACAGTATTGTTTATAACAACCAAAAAGTAGAGCAGTATAAATATTCATCAACTGATGAATGTGTAAACAAAATGTGGTGTATTCATACAGTGGAATATTATTCAGCCATGAAAAAGGAATGAAGTACTGATACATGCTACAGTGTGGATGTAACTTAAAAATATGCCAAGTGAAACAAACCAATATGAAAGGCCACATATTGTATGATTCCATTTATATGAAATGTCCAGAATAGGTGACTCCATAAGACAGAAAATAGATAGGTGGTTGCAAAAAGGGGAGGGAAGGGAAAGAGTAACGACTACAAATGGGTATGGTTGTTTTCAAAATGATGAAAATATTTTGGAATTAGATAGTGGTGATAGTTGCCCAACTTTGTAAATATACTAAAAGCTACTGAATTATGGGTATCTGAATTGCTTCAATAAAGCTGTTAGAAAAATAAGTCTATGGTTTAAGTATGTTGTTATATGCTGCGTATTTAATGTGTCATCTGACAGATATGTATATGGTGAAGATGTGTGCAGTGAAAAGTATAGTATAGTTCTTTTCCTTACCAGCATTTACAGCACGATCATCTACACCTACATTTTGCTTTTGCTTTTCTGGTTCTTTATTGGGTTTCTTTTTTTAAATTTTATTGGGGAACAGTACGTTTCTCCAGGGCCCATCAGCTCCAAGTAGTTGTCCTTCAATCTAGTTGTGGAAGGCGCAGTTCAGCTCCAAGTACAGTCGCTGTTTTTCAGTCTTTAGTTGCAGGGGGCACAGCCCATCATCCCATGTGGGAATTGAACCGGCAACCTTGTTGTTGAGAGCTCATGCTCTAACCAACTGAGCCATCCAGCTGCCCCTCTGGAAGCTCAGCAGCAGCTCGTTGTCTTCAATCTAGTTGTGGAGGGCGCAGCTCACTGGCCCATGTGGGAATCGAACCGGCAACTCTGCTGTTCAGAGCTCGCACTCTAACCAAGTGAGCCATCCGGCCACCCTGTGTTTCTTTTTATGGTTGCTAAATCTAGAGATTTTTTTTCTTTTCTGAAGTGAAAAGTGCTTAATTTGATATTAATTTCCTGCTTGATTTTGTTGAATGAAGAAAATAAGGGAACATGAAAGGATGTATAGTAAGAATTAATCAGAGGTGTACTGTTTCCTATTTACATTTTATCTTTATTTTTTAAATTTAGTGATTTAGTTGAAAGAACTTCATTGAAAGATTTGAGAAGTGTAGACTTTTGTATGTGGTAGTTTTTTGGGATGGAGCACATTTTCGGACTTAATATGAAAAGTTTACAGTCATAGGGAAATGTCTGTAATGTGCCCGTTCATTGCACTGAGTCAGTCTTTTCCTTTAGAACTAATTATGGGTAGAGGAAAGACCATTTTAAATAGCAGATACACAAATCATAATTTTTAATTGTGTTAAAATACACATAACATGAAATTTATCATCTTAACCATTTTTAGGTGTACAGTTCAGTAGTGTTAAGTATTGTTGTGCATCCAACCTCCAAAACTCTTCATCTTGCAAAACTGGATCTACCCATCGTCCCCTTCCCCTGCCTCTGGCAGACATCATTCTACTTTCCCTTTCTATGAGTTTGACTAGTGCTCTAGGTATCTCATATAAATGGAATCGTACAGTATTTATCTTTTTGTGACTGGCTTCTTTCACTTAGCATAACGTTTTCAAGGTTCATCCATGTTGTAGTTTATGTCAGAATTTTCTTCCTTTTTAAGGCTGAGTAACATTCCACTGTAAGTACATAGTCAGGTGCTGCATAGTGATGTTTCAGTCAATAATGGACCGTGTGTATGGTGGTCCCATAAGATTATAATGGAGCTGAATTTCTTGTAAGAAATGGAAAGATATGTGGTTCAGAAGGCATTTTTTCCCTCTGACGGGAGCAGTATCTACAGGGCTTGACAGTAGATTCCCTCTCACTGAGCACCACCATTTTGAGTGTGCAGGTGACATCCCAGTCAGTCAGACACTGACTTGTTTCAGCACAGAGGAAGCTGTCCCCCAGCACTACATATTCAGAGGGTGCTATAGCCCTCCCAGATTTAGCTTGATGGTCTTCAGGGTACATCGCTGTAAATTCTTTGTTGAGGACTTAAGATCCTATACAAAGACACGGGTCCGCAGGAGCTACCTTAGCAGGTACAGGCATACCTGTTAAAGCACATTTATTGTGCTTTACAGATGTTGCATTTTTTACAAACTGGTGGCAAGACCCTCTACAGGAAAAAAATTACAACTTGATTTCCTGTGATGATCTGGAACTGAACCCTCAGTATCTCTGAGGTAGGCTTGTATCGAGTGCCACTGACACTTTAGTAAAAGCTTTCTGTGGTACTGTAGAGCCAGCCTGGTCCTGTACTTTGGAAGTATTTTCAGGTTGTAATGATATAAAGCAAATACAAGTTTTATGTCTTCCGTCAATTCAACACCAGAGAACATCCTTTGTGCCAGATAGGGTCAATGGGACCAAAAACAAATTTCCAGAGTCAAAATATTGAGTCCTTAGTTTTATACGCTTTCCATGTTAAACTCTTTTTTTTTTAACAACTTTCACAAAGTTCCATAATCTGACCACCGCTCCAACATGGAATAGCCAAAACCATATTGCCATGACAATCCCCTATGTTCCTTTATCTCTGCATGCAGTGTGTTGACCTATAGTTGTTCATAGTAGCCTCTTAGGATCCTTTGTATTTCTGTAGTGTCAGTTGTAATGTCTCCTTTTTCATTTATTATTTGTTGATTTGGGGCCTCTTTTTAACTTGATTAGTCTATAGCTAAAGGTTTGTCAATTTTATCTTTTCAAAGAACCAATTCATAGCTTGGTTAATCTTTTCTATTTTCCTGTTCTCTATTTCATTTATTTCTTCTCTAATCTTTATTATTTCCTTCCTTCTGCTAACTTTGGCTCAGTTTATTCTTCTTTTTCTAGTTCCTTAAGGCGAAGAGTTAGTTTGTTTATTTGGGGTCTTTCTTGCTGCTTAACGTAGTTATTTATTGCTAGCTATGAACTTCCCTCTTAGAACTGCTTTTGCTGCATAAGTTTTGGTATGTGTGTTTCCGTTTTTGCTTGTCTCAAGATACTTTTTTATTTCCCTTTTAATTTCTTTTTTGATGCATTAGTTGTCCAAGAGGGGGGGATCTTTGATTACTGATCCAATCATCCTACGAGTTATACATCTATTCTGATTATCTATTTTGGGGGTTATTCAGTCTTGGAAGGTTTTGTGTTTCTAGAAATTTGTTCATTTCATCTACGTTATCCAATTTATTGGCATGCAATTATCCATATTACTTTCTTACAATCCTTTTCATTTCAGTCCCCTTTTGTTTCTAAATAATGTCCCCCTTTTTGTTTCTAATTTTATTTAAGTCTTCTTTTTTTCTTAGTCTATCTAAAGGTTTAATTTTGTTAATCTTTTTGAAGAATGAATTTTTTATTTCATTGCTTTTCTCTGTTTTTTAATTCTCTATTTATTTCTGCTCCAATCTTTATTATTTTTTCAGCTAGCTTTGGGTTCAGTTTGTTCTTTTTCTAGTTCCCTAAGTTGTGAAGTTAGGCTGTTGATTGGAGATATTTTTTTCTTCTTTAATATAAGCATACATAGCAATAAATTTCCTCTAAGCTCTGCTTTTGCTGCATGCTATAAGCTTTGGTATATTGTGGTTTTCATTCATGTCTTAGTATTTTCTGATTTCCCTGGTGATTTCGTCTTTGACACATTGGTTATTTAAGAATATGTTGCTTGATTTTTACAAATTTGTGAGTTTTCCAGTTTTCTGTTTGTTATGGATTTCTAACTTCATTTCATTGTGGTCAGAAAAAATATTTTGTATGATAAATATCTCTTTTAAAAAATATATAGACTTTATTTTTTTGGAGTGCTCTTAGGTTCACAGCAAAACAGAGAGAAGATTCAGAGATTTCTCATAACCACCTTTTAGAATCCATTGAGATTTAATTTGTAGCCTAATACATGGTCTGTCCTGGAGAATGTCCCATATGCACTTGAGAAGAATGTGTATTCTGTTGTTGTTCGGTAGAGTGTTCTGTATATGTCTGTTATATCCGGTTGATTTGTTGTGTTGTTCATGTTCTCCTTATATTCTGTCTGGTCATTTTATCCATTGAGAGTAGTGTGTTGTCTCTAACTATTATTGGAGAATATTTATTTCTCCCTTCAGTTTTGGCAATTATTGCTTCATATTTTGAGGATCATGTACAATAGTACAATATGAAAAACAGGAAAATAATATTGATAAATATAGGCACACCTTGGAGATATTGTGGGTTTGGTTCCAGACCACAATAAAGCAAGTATCACAATAAAAGCATGTTGTAATCTTTTTGTTGGTGGAGGTTCTTGCCTTCAATTTGTAAAAAACACAATATCTGTGAAGTACAGTAAAGCAAAGTGCAATAAAATGAGGTATGCCTGTAAACTACAGACCTTATTCAAATTTCATCAGTTATCCCACTAATGTCCTTGTTTCTGGACCAGGACCTAATGCAGGATCACACATTGTATTTAGTCACCATATCTCCTTTAATCTGAAACAGTTCCTGAGTCTGTCTTTGTCTTTTGTGACCTCGATACTTTTAAAGAGTACTGGCCAATTATTTTGCAAAACATCCCTCTGTTTGGGCTTATCTGCTGTTTTCTCATGACTAAATTCAAGTTAGTGCCTTTTTGGCAAGCATTCCAGGAGAGTAATGTTGTGCCCTTCCCAGTGTATCATATCAGTAGACACATGGTGTTGATATGTCTTGTTACTGTTGGTCACTTGGTTAAGGGAGTGTCCACCCAGTTTCTCCACTGTTAATACTGTTTCCCCCTTTATAATTAATGAGTATCCTATGGGGAGATACTTTGAGACTATGTAAGTATCCTGTTTCTCTTCATAATTTAATTCATTAATTTTAGCATCCATTAGAATTCTTGCCTGAAACAATCATTATTGTTATGTTTATCAAATGATTTTCTATTTTTATCATTTTTTCTACAGTTAGCCACTGGAATTCTACTGTAAGGAAGAGGTTTTCCCTTTTCCCCAATTTATTTATTCAACTATTTGTTTGAATAACTATGAACTCATGGAAGTTTGTTTTATTCTTTGAGTTATAACCCATTACTACCATAATTTATTTTGTTGCTCAAATTCTCCCAAATCTGGCAGTTGGAAACCCATTCAAGTTGAATACTTGTGACATATCCCCATTATTTTTTGAGCTTTTCCTTTCTGGCACCATAGGATGTTCTAGGTTCATCTTTAGATAGTCTATTTTTCAACATATGGTTTACATTTTGAATTATTTTTTGCTTTCCTTAGGTACGAAGATACATGGGCTGCACTTCACAGAAGAGCAAAGGAATGTGCAGGTGCTGGAGAGGTAAAGAATTATGGGCTAATCTTTTACTTGTGGGAAAACATTGCAGAATCCTTTTGCAATGAAAACATTGCAAAATCCTTTTGCAATGTTAAATGCTAGTTTTTAAGAAATTAATTTATAATTGTATTAAAATGGTTTATTGACCATCTAAAATTAAATTTAGTAGTTGATTATGAAACTCCCTAAATAGGGCACATTTTCATAATATCTCAGTCAAATAATTTAGTTTACTTAGGCTTAAAGAGTTTATAACTTTTATTCTCAAGTCACAAGTAAATACTTGGTTCATCTAGCTATAATGCTTTGAATTTAATTCTGATACCTTCGTAGTATATGTAAATTAGAAGATGTAATTTCTTTTTACCCACTATTTAAGAATTTCTTATTATTTCAGCAAAAGCTTGACTTTGCTCAGTCTACCTAAAATTATTAATTTGCTTGGGAAATAACTATAAAAATTTCAGGGGCCATCCTCAATTCTCTTACAAGAACAAGTGATTTTCCAGCACTATGTACAGAGTGTATAATGAATCGCAGTGTCTTGTAATTAAAATTATTAGGTACATGTACTTAAAGCTTTGTTAGCCAAGATCAAATGCTGTGTGCTATTGATGTCTGTCAAACTAATTTCTTCCTAAAAACATTTCTGTAATTCTGACTTTAATTTAGTCTGACTTTCTTTACCATTTACCTAAATTAGTGAAGCTGTAATAGTTGAATAGGATGGAGTAATACATAATGAAATTTAGGCATTAGTGTTTCTCTGAGAAATTACTGAAAAAAGGGGGAATATAGGTTTCTGGCAGTAAGGCAGACTAGGTACTTTGAAAAGCCCATGGCTATAAAACAGTTAAATACTGGATAGATTTTTTTTTTTTTTTTTGGAATTGGGGAATATTGGGGAACAGTGTGTTTTTCCAGGGCCCATCAGCTCCAAGTCAAGTCATTGTCCTTCAATCTGGTTGTGGAGGACGCAGCTCAGCTCCAAGTCCAGTCACCATTTTCTATCTTAATTGCAAGGGGCACAGCCCACTATCCCATGTAAGAATTGAACTTGCAAACTTGTTGTTAAGAGCTCGCGCTCTAACCAGCTGAGCCATCCAGCCGCCCCTGGATAGATTAAGAAAAAAAAAATTATTGCACTAAGCTCACAAAAAATTATGGCAGATACTAAAGAGCCAAAAAATGAAAAGGGAACTGAGATCACAGTGGTAAAAAAACAAAAAAACCCACAGAAGGTGGGGTCAGATACTAAAACAAAAGTTTTAGAGATTTATGGAGATAGGAGATTTTGTCTATGGGGAACTGAGACGCCTATGAGTCTTTATGCAAAGCTCTTGCATCTTTTTTTTTTTAACTTGGGATGTTTATTACTTTTTCTGCTGGCAGCAATGAAAATCACTAGAAACTGTACTTTGTCCTTTTCAAATGATCTGCATTAAAGTCATACTTTTTAAAATAATTGGTATAGGAGATAAAATTCAGTTTTAAAATTTTCAAAATATTTAAATATCAAAGACAGAAATGCTGATTGTTTTTCCATTACTGATGTGAAAACATGAGATCCAGTTTAATCAAGATCTGACATTCTTAAATTTTAAGCATTTAACTGAGCTACAAGATCAAAAGATTATTGATAACAATTACAGGTTGAGCATATCATTTGTGCATTTTCAAGGTTCATTACGGCAGTTACATATACAGAGAAGTTCTCAGATCCAGTATCAGATTATGGAATTCAGGCAAGCGCTTTTAACTCTGCTTTTATTTAATCTGTACTACAAGCACATGATGCAGGTAGGGAAAAGGTTATGAATCCATGCATTAAAGACAAGACAGTCAGGTGCTATTGCCAAACATGCAGAGTCAATTAGGGTGTTGCTCAAAGTTTTTTATTCTTAATGGTTTCCGTGAAAGTAAATGCAGACTCAGAAATGTGTGCATATCCCAAAGTATCTTCTTCATTTAGTTTCTTGTGCTTTCTTTGCATTCTGTTTTTCTTTTGACTTTTCTACTCGTTGTATTAACTGCTGGTGTTCTGCTAAAGTCTTTAACAATTCCGTAATGAAAGGCAGGGAATTATGATTCCTTCTGATATTTTCAATTGTATCTTTTTAATTTCTGTACTTCTTCAATAAGCGTCTGATTTTTAGCAACCTCTGACTGAACAGCACTCAACATATTACCCTGATCTGTATCCATAGGTGCCTCAGTAAGTTGTCTTTGCAGCTCTGCATTCTTCTGTTCGTATATCATGTTTCTGTCACAGTGGCCATTAAATTAAATCGAATTTGACCTTCACTGTACTTTTGTGTCCTTTTGTCTGTGACTGGCCTCGCTGCACTGATCCAGTCATCTTTACTGCTTGCATCCTAAATCAGTCGGTCCTTCTTTTAATCCATCTAATTCATACAATCTTCCATTAACAAGAACATAACTGACAGTGAAAAGCATCTTCTTCTTTTGTTGATGTCTTTGCGTCAAGTTCAAACATTTGCTGTCTCGGTGAAACTGTTGTGTACTTGTTGGATCACATCCAAGTTGCTCAGTGCCATACCTTTCATAGCTGCATCAAAACTTTGTGAAAATTCTTTAAACTCTGATCATGTTTCTCCTAAATGGACATCTTGAGGGGTACAGTTCAATATCACACTTACATGGCTTAAGTAGCTCAAGCATTATTAATTACCCGCTTGACAAAAAATACTGTGTCAAGTCTTGAGTCCTGAACCACAGAGCCTGCTGGTTCTTCTGGTGGCCACTTATAAAGAAAAGTTAACCTGTGAACTGGCTTTAATTTTTCAAAATTCTCGGGCTCTAAACTCCTATTTCTTCTACTTGAGCTCCTTGGCAACCAAATCCTTTAAATGAGCTTGGTGAGGACCCCAGGGTCACTTTCCATAAGGCATCACTGCCCGGCCCTGCCACCATGGCCCCAGCCACACACTGCCCTGCTCCACTTCTGACTCTGGCTGCCTCCGGCACCTGCTGCCACCAGCCACTGATCTCAGCAAACTCGCCGCTCAGCTCATCAACCCCGCATCCAAAGCTCTTGGATCTATGAAGTGGGTACATCTCTCAGTGAAAGCATATGCTAAGAAAAAAAGAAAAGAAAAAAGCTATCTGTTGGTAAAAGGAGGCAACAAGGAAACCTGTCACGTGAGTGTGGGACTCTAATGTGTACTTCCTGCATGATCAAGGAATCATCACATTAAGAAATGAAAGGGCCACAGATAACTGTTCTTTAACACCCAACAGATACAAACACAAATTCTACATGGATGAAACTTTGTTTAAGCTAGGCCCCTCAACAAGATTCCTACAGATTGATTCCTTACCACCCACTCAAAAAAAAAAAAGAAAGAAAGAAAAAGAAAAAAATAATTAGCAAACACAGAAAGAAAGAAATATATTACCAAAAGTTTGAGAGTCATCAGAACCAAAGAGTAAGATTTAGACCTACAAAGGACTTTGGATATCATACTGTTGGGCATAGACTGTTAAATAGTTACATGCAAAGTTTTTAAGAGATAAAAAAATGAATTAAAAGTAAGGAATAAGACTCTATCAAACATGACTTTAAAAAGCCATTAAGGGGTGGCCGGTTAGCTCAGTTGGTTAAAGTATAGTGCTAATAACACCAAGGTTGCTGGTTCGATCCCTGCATGAGCCACTGTGAGCTGTGCGCTCATTAAAAAAAAAAAAGAAAAAAGTCATTAAAAACCCAAAGAATGTGCTTAACAGCAGTTATATACAATGGAAGAAAGACTACAGTGAAGTAGAAGATAAAGTCAGTTACCGAGAAAGCATCTCTGAGATAGGAAAATGTGAAAGAGGAGTTAATAGAAAATAGTTATAGAAGGTTGAACCAAGTGAGATTACCAATATTGGACTAATTTTGGTCTGTAAAATTACAGGTTCATATGGGTCAGCTTAATGTCTAATAAACATTCTAGAAAGAGAATGAGGGAAAGACAATGTAGGAAAAGATAAATGGCTGAGAATTTTCCAGAAATGAGATATGTAAATCCTTAGGTCCAAAAAGTACAAGCAAGCAGGAAAAGTAATTATTAGTATACCTAGACAACTCATATTGAAACTACAGAACACCTAAGGCAAGAAAAAGAGCTCAAAGTAATTAGAGAGAAAAGACATCACTTATAAATGAATGAGTTTCACAGCAGATTTCTCAAACTGTTGTCAGGAATGAGGGCAAAGTAAGACATTGTCAGAAAAAAAATAGTTTGCTATCAACAATCACCCAGTAAAAGAACTTCTAATGAATGTATTTCAAGATAAAGAAAAATTATCTTGGAAAATAGGTCTGAGATATAGGAAGGAATAGTGAACAAAGAAAATAGTAAACCAAAGATAAATCTAAACAAACAATGACTATGTATTGATCAGTTATCTAATTAACAGTGGGATTAACAATGATAGAACAAAAATGCTGGATAATATAGCATGTGATCTGGAAGGCAGATTATCAGTTAAAGCATTCAAAAGTCCTTGCATTATTTACGGAGAGTGTACAGAGACTGATTAACCTCAGATTTAAAGTTAAATATGGAGGGCAGAATTTCAAGAGTAACCAGTGAAGAATAGAAATAGCATCATCTCTCACTTAATTTCAGTAATCCGTTTCTGAAAATCAGATGTAATGTGCAAACACTAACTGCCAAAATGCCCATAGTCCCTTATGTTTCTTACGTTTCAAATTGGAAAAGTTACAGTATGTTACATGTCAACCCTAAACCCTCAACCGACTTTCTTAAATACATTTAAAACTAGCAAAATGTCTATATATGGGTAGCAATGTGTTAGGATGTAAAGTGCTTAAAACATAGTTTTCTGATGCCTAAACTTCTGATGTAGTTATTAACAGTTGTGTCGTGTGTAATAGTGTGGCCGGTCACCACTAGCCACACACAAGGCCTGCGTATGGAGGTACTCCTCATACCCGTGTGATTCTGACGTTCTAAGAATTTGAAATGTAGTTTGAGAATCTTCTCACACATTGTTTTAAAATGTGCATCGAGCTTAAATATAAAGTTTTCCTATATAAGTGTCAGCGAGAACTTTGTATTGATGGGTATATGTTCTGTGAATGCGGATAATAAACAAAAGGCATTCTGCCTGTGAGACAGTCCTCCGCAGTGTATGACTGCTGGCAGACAAACTCAGCAGTGCGTAAAAAACAAAACACACCTGGTTCCTTCCAGGATTAAAAGATTGGTTTGACATTAGAAAATCTTTTCAATGCAGTTGACCACGTTCACATGTTAAAGAAGAAAAATATATGATTATCAGATGCAGAAAATACATTCAGTGAAATTAAGTATCTATTCAGAGTAACACATTTTAGCAAGTTTTTAACAGACAATATCTTTGTCCTAATGTCCACCCAAACCTGCAGTATTTGACTTGCAGTATATTGATCCCATCTTTAACCGTGTTGCTAAATCTACTTATTCTAATAATTTGTGTTTGGGGTGGGTTTCTTCCCCTCTAATCCATACAACTTTCATTTCTTCATGTCTTTTTACAGTGGGTAGAACTCCAGTATAATGTTGAATAAAAGTAGTGAAAGAGCGTGGTTCAAATTTTGGTTCCATCATACTTAAATGTGAGAGGGAAAACTATACATTTTTTTAAAAGGTTTTATTGGGGAAGGGGAACAGGACTATATTGGGGAACAGTGTGTATTTCCAGGACTTTATTGGGGTACAGTGTGTTGTTTTTTTCCCAGGACCCATCAGCACCAAGTCAAGTTGTTGTCCTTTCAATCTTAGTTGAGGAGGGCGCAGCTCAGCACCAAGTCCAGTCGCTGTTTTCAATCTAGTTGCATGGGGTACAGCCCACCATCCCATGTAGGAGTCGAACTGGCAACCTTGTTGTTGAGAGCTCACGCTCTAACCAACTGAGCCATCAGCTGCCCCTCCGGCAGCTCAGCAGCAGCTTGTTGTCTTCAGTCTAGTTGTGGAGGGAGCATCTCACTGGCCCATGTGGGAATCAAACTGGCAACCTTGTTGTTCAGAGCTCGCGCTCTAACCAACTGAGCTCTCCAGTTGCCCTATATTTTTTTAAACTATAGGTATTTTAGAAAATAGCAGAAGAGCTTTAAGACTCAGGGTAAGGAAAGATTTCTTAAACAGGCATAAAAAGCACCAGCCATAAATACAAATATTAATTTTTATCAGAGCTTCTATTCATCAAACACCACCATGAAAATGTTAAGCAATTCACAAAACAGAGGACAGGTGTTCATAAAATATGAACAACCACTACAAATCAATAAAAAGAGAACAGTCACACAATAGAAAAGCTAGCAAAAGATATGACCGGGCATTTTACAGAAGAAAAAAATATTTGAGTGGCCAGTAAACAAGAAAATGCATTCAAACTCGGTTAGTAATCAAGGAAATACAAAGTAAAACCACAAATCTATACTCCTTAGATGATCAAAATTTTAAACCTTGAGTTTTCTGTGCAGAGACAATCATTATTTGCAGCAGGCAGTTTTGTTTCTTCCCTTAGAAGAAACAAGATGAGGAACAACTAGAACTAGGGAGTGTGAATCCATCGGCACAATCATGTTAGAAAAATGAATTGGCATTAATTGTAAGTTGAAGGTGCACATACCTGTCAGACAAGTCCACTTCATAGGGCTATTTCCAGAGCATTGTGTCCCAAGCTTTCCCCTGATAACATCCGTTGGGCACATGCTCATTACTGTGTAATACATAGATGAGGTTACCTGAAGGCCGCCTCTGAGGTGACTAGGGAAATCTGGCTACCCCAGCCTTGCTGAGACACCATGGACACATCTGTAACTCACTTGTGAAACTGACACATGTGCATCAGGAGCTTGATACCAGGATGTTGTAGCAAGTTCTGTTGAAACTTTAGACAGTCCCAAAGTCCATCTACAGAATAAATTACAGTATTATTCATAAAATCAAACACCATACAGTAGTGAAAATCAGTGAACTACTCTCTACATTTATCAAGTTGGGTGAATCCCACCAATAACGTTCAGTGAAGACTATATTCTGTAGAGGATCTTTAACAAAAATTATTCTTTTGATTGTAAGAAGTATTTTATAATAAAACACATAGGAGAATGAATTTTCTTTAAGATCCATTGTTGAATTTATGCTATCTGGGGATCTTAAATTTGTTCATAGTGGAATACTTGGTTATTTTAAGACCCCCATCTGATCCAAAGTGCCTCTGTAGCTCTTCAGAAATACAGTACTCAACTCAAAAAATGAAAAATTTATTTTAAAGCCCTCTGACATATTGTTGAGACATGCAAGTATTTAAAATGTGTATCTTTAATATATATGGTGTGAAACCTACCATGTTTATTTTGTCAGATGGTGCTCATGTGTCTTTCGTGGCCTTTAACCAGTTTCACCCTGCCAGGACAAATATATATAAAGACAATTCAGTCTTGTTTGACAAATTATTTTATACCCATCTACTTTAAAGCTAATTCTGACTATATAGTCTTAAAAATTCAGAGCAGTATCTTAGAAAATAAGCAGCTATGGTCAATGGTAAAGTAACTTTGTTGTGTAGGCCTTTTCTACAAGTTTATAACCATTTTTTTGTCTCCCTTAGCAATATATAAATGAATAAATAGTTAATACTGACTTAGGGGTTAGACTCTGAAGGCAGCTTTTTAAAGTTAGACTTCCAGTGCATTATTTGCTTGTAATTTGTATTATTGTGAAATATTTGCTTGCATTCAAATTGAACTGTTACGATTCCTGTTTTGTTTAACAATTTGAGGTGTAAGCGGGTTAAATTAGACATGGTTCGGTCTGTGTTCCAGCATGGAGCTCCGCTGCCTGTGGTAAAAGGTGACCAGAACTGGGTGTTGGAAATCCTAATTTCCGCGCTAATGTATTTTGACCTTGGGCACATAACTTAGTCTCTGTTTTACTTTCCTCCTCTATTAAATGATATACTGCCACCTACCCTGCAGGTTCTATTGAAGCAAAGTAGTGTGGAAATCACATAAGATAATGTACCCCCCAAACTCTGAACTTTGAGTTTTATACACAGTAAGGTACTGTTATTAGCCATTTTGCAAATCATTGCTATTCCCTGCTTTTTCTTCATTCTCCTAACTTCAGTGTCCACCAGGAGGAATTTTGGAATGAAGACTGATGGGTTCGTCTTGCTCCTTAAACTTGATTTCCTGGTGTTAAATCTGGGGTTATTCAGAATTGTTTACTTGGAGGTGGACATATTGGTCTTCTGGAAATCGCTTATTTTTAATCATTCAGTAAAGTTTAAATACAGATTTTTAGAACCCTTTCTTTTGCCAACTTTTCTTCTTTCTTTCATATACCTCTATAACACAACCCCTAGAAAATAGTGATTTAAGGGCATTGGCTTACATGTCATATTCCCTGGGATTGACTCGAGTTCCACTGTGGTCCTTGGGCAAGTGATTTAGCTTCATTACGCCTCAGTTTCTTCATTTGTGAAATGACAATGCTTAGTTCACAAGATTGCTGTGTGGTTTAAATGAGATAATGTATGTAAATTGCTTTGCAGAGGGTCTGGCACATAGAAAATGCTCAAGATGTTTTAGTATTATTACATAATTATTGATAATGATTTCTGAAAATCTATTCAACCTCCCACTCTTTTAAGTGGAAATGATATTTTAATGTATTTTGGTATACTCTTTCTATATATACTTCTTATATTCTATATTCAGAATATAGTTTTTAATTTTGTGGCAGGCTCAAACTAGACTGTAGTTGTTTTAAAATTTATATTGCACTTTAATTTTCAGTAAGAAATGGCTAACATTCTAGATTTTTCAAGTTATTAACCTAATTTACCACTGTAAGATTTATCAAACTTTTTAAAAGATATGCCATGTACCAGGAAAAAAATATATGAGGTCTGACAGTGAACCTTGCGAATTTGTTGCAACGCTGTTGCTCACATGTTTTGATATCAGAGGGATTATTCATTATGAATTTGTACCAGCTGGACAAACAGTTAACCAAGTTTACTATTTGGAAGTGCTGAAAAGTCTGCATTAAAAAGTTAGACAACCTGAACTTTTTGCCAACAATTCATGGCTCTTGCATCACGACAATGCACCAGCTCACTCGGCACTGTCTGTGAGGGAGTTTTTAGCCAGTCAACAAATAACTGTATTGGAACACCCTCCCTACTCACCTGATCTGGCCCCCAATGACTTCTTTACCCGAAGATAAAGGAAATATTGAAAGGTAGACATTTTGATGACATTCAGGACATCAAGGGTAATACAACGACAGCTCTGAGGGTCATTCCAGAAAAAGAGTTCCAAAGTTGCTTTGAAGGATTCACTAGGTGCTGGTGTCAGTGCATAGCTTCCCAAGGGGAGTAGTTTGAAGGTGACCATAGTGATATTCAGCAATGAGGTATGTAGCACTTTTTCTAGGATGAGTTTGCGGCCTTAATTGTCAGGCCTGTTATTTATCCTCACATCAGTCCTTTCATATAGGAATTATTTTTTCTTTTTTGAATGTAAGTACTGAAGCTAAGAGAATTGGTGAAACTTGCTGCCAATGTAAGCACCAAGAGGGCAGGATTTTGTTTTTTTCTGTTTTGTTCACCATTGTATCTCTAGTGCCAAAACAGTGCTTGACAGATCGTGGCTGGTCTGTAGAAGTTTGTTCACTGTTATAAATGAATTTATGAACACAAATGCTTATTTTAAGCCTTAGTTTCCTTATAATTGCATCACTGCTTGTCTATTAACACTGCTCAGTATTTTTTAGACTACTTCAGGGATCTTTTTAAAACCAGTAAGCAATAGGCATTTTTAAGTATACAAAATTAATGGGACTGCAACCTGAGTAGTCTTGGTGTCACTTCCCCAGCTCAGTTGAGGCTGGTATGTGAGAGATGATGCCATTATCTCTCCAACGTGGGCTGAAAAACAAAGGGCAGGTGTGGGAGATGGAGACAGAATGAGGAAACTGGGCAGCTTCCTAACCTGTATTGTAGCTTGGTTCTTTTATTTCAATGTTGTGAATTCCCTAGAGTATTGAAATGAAGAAACACAATCTAGCACCACATACAAATAATTTTACATCTTATTTTGATATTTTTATTCCTCTAAAGTGCTTTCTTATTTTAGTGAGATTCAGTAAGAATCAGTTGTGTTCGTGTTTCAACTTGTGTAGACTCTAAATCTTGGGCTGTGTAAATTGTCTTTTTTTAAAATATAACTTAACTGTGAACTCTGATTTATATAAAAAATTCAAATGTACTTTTTTCTGTTATATAATGAATTTTGCCATCTTTATATTTATTGTACTAATGTGAGGGTATCTTTCACAGTTCTCGCTTATCATTGGTGATGTTTGAAAAGATGGCCTCTCCTTGCTCCTTCTAAATCTTATTCTAGGCTCTTTCCCCTCCCACCATGTTAAGACCAAAACAAAATTGTCTGGGAGAAACTGATGTCTGTCATTTTCTTTACAGTCTTCAGGAAAAAAAAAAAGTTAGAATTATTTTAGACTACTCTAGTATCTCAGCACCCTGCTGTTAAGAATCCTTTATGGGGGCAGCCACATGGCTAAGTTGGTTAGAGCGCGAGCTCTTAACAACAAGGTTGCTGGTTCAATTCCCGCATGAGATGGTGGGCTGCGCCCCCTGCAACTAAAGATTGAAAACAGCAACTGGACTTGGAGCTGAGCTGTGCCCTCCACAACTAGATTGAAGGACAATGACTTGACTTGGAGCTGATGGGCCCTGGAGAAACACACTGTTGCCCAATTAAAAAAATTTTTTTGATTAAAAAAAAAAGAGACAATATATGTCGGTAATTCTTTAAAAAAAAAAGGAATCCTTTACAACTGAATTCCTTCTTTGTCAATATAAATCCTTTTCTTTTTTTGTCTGGAACGGATGGGTTACCTCAAAATGCCTTCATACACAAGTACTCTTTATGCATTAAGTGTTCCTGTTAAATGTAAATTGAATCATAGTATATTCTAAATGCATTAGGGAAATTTTCTGCTAAAAGAATTCCGTTTCGTAAAGCAAGTAATTACCCAGTAATTATGTTTTGGGTTGTTTTGTTTGTTTTCTTTTCAGTTGTTAGTGGTAGTTTTTTTGCTTTATTTTTCTAGATTTGGATTTTCAAGTATGGGGTTTACTTAAAAATAGGGTGTATACTTAGAAGTGATTTCTGAGGTCATTTCTGAACTTTGTCTTTTCTGGGTTAAGGTGCACTGAGACAAGCAGTAATTTGAGGTTCTCTGCATTGAATATTAAGTTGGTTCTTTTCTAAGAAAGAAAACAACTTCAGTGTTCCTGTCGTCTCTACTCAGAAGAGGGGTTTTTAAAGATCACAGCGACCAACTCTAATTGGGCTGGCTATGATTTCTTTGTGCCTAAAATCCGATTGTACTTTGCCCTTCCTCTTCATGTTGCAGCAGGTGGATAGCAAGGTGGTTATGCTGTCAGCACACTGGGAGAAGAAGAAGACGAGCCTGATAGATTTACAGGAGCAGCTTCAGCAGCTTCCAGGTTTAATAGCAGACTTAGGATCCGTGACAGCAAATCTGAGTAAGTTTTATGTTTATATCTGTACGTCACTTTTAGGAATGAAAATAATTTGGACAGAACTTGGTATCATTTCAGAGCTTTCTAAGAATACATTAAATTCTTAGTTTACACAGTGTTTTGGAAAATAGTGAGTTCTAGTTAATTTCATACTCTGATTAACCGAGGATTAGACAGAAAACAATTTAAAGTGTAGAAAGTATTTCTAAAATATGCCACTATTTCTGCCTCAGTTCAGCTCAGGAAAGATAATTTTCTTGATTCTTAAAGTAACTCAGGGTTGCCTTTGTGACATTAGATCTCTGTGTAAAAGTATAAATGTAGAAAATAAAAGGGATTAGGGTGACCTTATTCTGACTGTAGTATGTACTCTGGAAGTTGTTGTTTTAAAAATTAGGTCTGCGTAGAGCTTCATGTCTTGCAGTATGCTTCCCCCCTTCATGCTGATGAGAGATCAGACAAATCCAGTTAAATGAGGGTATCGGTTTGGCTAAATTTATATCTTGTGGACATTTTCTTTCTTTCTTTTTTGGTGCGTTACTGCGATGAATTATGCTGACAGTCTTTATTTCTTGGGTTATATTCAGAAAATTAACATTTATGTTTGAGGATGCCACATCTTAGGATAACACTGTGGCTTATTATTATTTTCTAACCAAGCTTAAGGTCTTAGTGAAGTCAGAGGTAGGAGCTATCTATGCACGAGATAAACTTCTTGAGCTAATGTAATAACCTGATCTAATCTTATGGGTAAGAAGATTTCGTACCCATCCTGTTTTCCAATATTACCTTTTTTTAAAAAAGCAAAACAAAACTGATTTACAAAACAAGTAATTAGTAAATCATAAAACAGTTTTTTATGTGTCAATAAAATTACCTGAGTGGTATTTGGAATGCTATTGCTGATAACAGCTTTTATAGCACTTACTATGTGTCAGAGATTCTTAGTGCTTTCCAAACATTATCTTTAATCCTCATAAGAACCCCACAAAAGTAGCTTTGATCAATCATCCCACTTTACAGATAAGGAAAGTAAGGCTTGGAGAGGTTGTGACTTGCTCAGGGTCACACAGTTGATTAAGATGTGGCTCCAGGATCCCATCCACAGTAACGCTGTCCCAATGGGGGATAAAGCAGTTAGGGTGACAGCTGTCAGTAGGCCTCCGGAGCTGTATTCTTTAAGCCCTGGCTGTTAAAATGTTTTCTCGTGTCAGTGATTTGTTATTTTTGAAGGTAGGGCCTGGAAAAGATATCCTGGAAAAGGGTCTCAGGAGAAACGTGGGCTAGCTGTGGTGGCCCTCTGCATTTTTTCCTTTTGGCATCTATAGGCGTGATCCTTCTCAAGCCTTTCATAACTAATTGATGGAAATAGCCTCCAAGGTAATTAGGATTCTTTGTTCACCCACTGTCTTTTAGCTTATCTTCCTGCATCTCTTTGAATTGGTTGCTTTTCATTGGTTGTATATTTCTTTGCAGAGATATTCTTTCATGATAACCTCCCCTCTTTTTTTCCCCAGCTAAGAGTAAATTCTGTTTATAGATGTTCTTTATTTGACACCACTCTGCTGATTAAATGCATTTTGCCAAAATTCTAATTATTTTCATAATTAATTCTGCTTAGGAAATGCAGTTTATACAAGTCTTTCTTAAAATAGAATATGCTGTTTTCATTCTCAATTAGGATTTTAATATCCTGAAAAAAGTTTGATATTTAGTTATATATATATATAACCTTCCTCTTTGGAAATTTCATCATGGCTTCTTAAATGAATGAGGTGGGCTTCCCCAATTCTCACTTGAATTCTCTGTCTTTGCTAATCTGAGACCATCAATCACCAGTGACAAATTAAAGCTAAAGGATTCTCTGAACTGCTATTCTGGACAGATAATCACTTCCAAATAATTTGAATCATATATATATTTTTCTAGTCTATATCTAACTTATATAGAGCTCTTTTTGGAGAGTTAATTCAGTTTGCTTAGAAGACACCTCTAAAATCTAGATGGTTGGTTTTTATATTTATTGCCAATCTGAATTATCATTAGCATTTGAAATATATGCTACCTTTCATTTTACTCTGTTGTTGTTATTTGCCTGATATTTATACAGGCAAATTATTTATACAGGCAAATATTTATACAGGCAAGTTAGTCACTGTAGAAGATTGCAAGTCACAACTGGAATTCCAGAGGCCTAGTATTTGTTGGCCTAGAATAAGCTCATAGAGAGGTGTTTTGAAATCGTGAGACTTTTAGATAAGCAACTTAAACCTTTTGGAATCAGTGCTGACTTTCTTTACAGTGGGAAAATAATTTGAAGCCAAATTTTGTGGGATACATTGTATAAACGTATCCATATCATTAATATATTTTATGGATTAATTTATGCATCGTTTTTAGGTTGTTTGGATGCACTTAGTGTTTTTAATTTTTACTCTTACACTGGATTCTTTTATTTTTTGGTAGCCTCAAAATATCTCTTATCATCACTTAAATACCTTGATATCACTTAAATACCAAGACTTAAATAGTCAAGTAATAATAAAAAATAAAAATAACTAATAACTGACCTATATTTAATCACAGGATTCCCTTAACTTCTTTGTACTTTTTACCTTTTCACTGTTGGATCTAATGCTGTATCCAGTAAGCCCCTCCATTTCCCAGACTACTTAACTCTTCTGGTCTTGCTCTGCTCTCTGGAGGGTCTTCCCTTATTAAAGAGTAAAGGCTTTATATGATGTGAACAATTTGGACCTTTGATGATGCCTTTATCCTATGGCTTAAATATGATGCCTGATTACTTGATCCCTCAGGAATTGTTAAGTAAGAATGAATAATCCATTCATGTTTTTTTTTATGGGGTGTGATCCATCCAGCTTACAAAAGCCTGTGTAATATGCATGGATACTTACTGTTAAGGCTTGTCATTTAAAAAAGAAATGACAAAGGTATGCTGGGAATTGGTAAATAAGGGCTGCAAACTAACTCGCAGATCTGGGTTTGGATCCCAGTTCCACAACTTCCTGGCTGTGAGACTGCAGAATGAGGATAAGACTACTTGCCTCCTAGGGTATTTGGAGGGTTGAAGGAGATGACAGATGTAAAACACTTAGCATAACGCCAAGTATCTATCAGGCATCGGCTGGGTACCATGACCTGTATGTATGCTCTGGGGATACAGCACTGAATAAGACCAGACACCTGCCATCAGGATGCTGACATTCTAGTGGGAGTCTCCCTAGCTTTTACACGTTTACAAATCCATTGTCTGTGACAGAAAGGTTTGTATGGATGTTATGCAATTTAGCTTGTCTTTCAAAATAGTTTAGAATGCAAAAACCACAGCATGAAATGTGATGAGATGAACAGTGTAGTATTCTGTGCATTGAAAGACAGTATGTAAGGATGGGTGGAATGTTCTCATCCAGATTCTGTACACTTTCTCATTCTATGTAATAACCACAGTGTGCATTTAATCATAAAACTACTAAAATGTTTGAAAAGTATTTATTGAATTACCTTGATCTTCCACCAGAGGGTAGTCTAATCCTATTCCTTTATTGAAGTTTAAAATGTCAAGAGCTTGTCTGAATTTCCTCTGTTGCTTAGTTTATTTTATATGACTTACTTTAAACAGTTACCTTCATCTAGAACAGAAAATCCTGTTAATTCTTAGATAACAAAGTGCTGTAAGAGAATGACATTCATATACTGAGTTTATAGCTTTCTTTTGATCTGACCTAACCTGATATATTATTGTTCTGCTTTCTTCTCTGCAGAATTTGAGAGAGCATCTAGCAGGGAGACTGTCACAGCTCTCAGTGTTTCATCAACTAGATTGTCTTACTGTCCAGGTTACTTTTCTGAGATTAGGCCCTTGAAGTGGCATATAAACTCTCTTTAGACACCTTTTGTATGCTAAAGAGATCTCATGTGTTCCATAATGGCTCTTACAAGTTAATGCACTTCTTAAAGTTCCTTTTTGCCATACCATCATTACTGTATCACCTTATTACATGAAAGCACAATGTAAGCATTTGAAGGATCTTGCGGTCTGTTAGTACCTGTTCTCTGTGACCTATGGATTTGCAGTCAAAGATTTCTTTGTTCCTTGAGGCTAATTGTTTTTGTGAGAAAAGTACTCATTAAGTGTGAAATTACTAGTTTTACCATGATGCTCCATTTTTCATATATCAGGGATTACACTATATATAACATGTATTTGAAACAAATGGTACAAAGAAAAATTCCAAGCAGTATTGCTCTTCCTCTGAGACAGGCTCCTCACAAAGATTTGTAAAGCCCTTTTCTACACAGCTGTCAGGCATTCCCAAATGGCTTTTCACAGTAAAATTCCACCTATCTTTTCCACTGATCACTAAATGAGACATATGCTGTTGTTACAGCGAGCAAAATGACAAGATCTGAGCTTCTTGTAAAAGTGTATTTGTGTCCATGGAGACCTGCTAGTGTTTTATGTACATGCAGTCTAAGTTTGGTTACCAAATTAACTCATTTTGTAACAGGAAATTAGCAGGTTGTGACAGGGAAATTAACTTTCTGCCCATTAAAATTCAATATAAAATATTCAGAATACACATCATCTATGTGTGTGTAATTATTATTGAAAGAGATGTTTTAAAGTTTTTAATAATAAAAGAATAAAATGTATGTTTGTCAGTACAGTTCTTCTATATTTTATTACTGGTTTTAAGCCTGTTAAGTTAAAATGGAAAGTTTCCATTGCATCTACTGCTTTAAGTTACTGACAGTAGGGCCTGGTTTGTTGCACTAATACCGGCAACAAAGTGCTGTTGTGTTGTTTCATGTTCCTAAGTTCTCCATCCATGTTTAATTTCTTCTTTTACAAAGTTTAGCATAGCCTTGGAATATTTAAAATAGGTGAACATGAATCATAGATTTGTTATTATTTTATATTTTAGAGTGATGAACTCATTCTGTGCCAGAAATTATTCTTAATTGAATTCAACAGAGTATTAGGGTGTGCAAAGATGAAAAATACAGTCTTACCCTTAAGACTCTTACTGATTCCTGAGAGTGACGCGAGTACACCAATAGCGGTGTAGTGTCAGTCAGAATAGAAGTCCCGTAGAGGGTTCAGAGGTATATGGCAGCACAGAAGAGGAAGAGGGCTCAGGGCTGGGCAGTGGAGGCAAGCGGGGCCACCTCTGGGACAGGCAGAGGTCAGGAGACAGTAACATGCAGGACTGTTCTTGCAGTGATGAGTGGTCCTGAAGGAAAGCAGTAGTGATTGGAAGACTAGATTGTGGCTGGGGTGATAAATCCCGAAGTGCTAAATTAAGGAGTTAAACTGGATTCTTAAAGTACTTGGGAGCCTTTGAAACTTTTTAAAGGGGAAAACATAAATATGAATTTGGTAGTAGCAGTAAAATAACTACTGACTCTCCCAAGCATTTCTTTATATTTATATTTATTTTTTAAATTATTTATTTATTTATTTATTTATTAAATTTATTGGGGTGACATTGGTTTGTAAAATTATATAGGTTTCTAGTGTAGAATTCTATAACACATCATCTACAGAGAGTGCCAAGAAAATATATACACATTTTAAGGAAGGAAAAAACTATTAAAATTGTAATACTCAGTATATACCAATAATAAAAGATGAATACAAGTCATGTTTGACTTCTGCAATTACAAGAGGTGCTCAAAGTGGTTACCATCAATGTCCAGACTTTTCTGATTATGGCGAACTACTTCTTGAGCAACGTTGACCAAAGTGTCCACTTGTATCACTGCACATACCATTTCAGTTTCTTCCCGAAGTACTGCCTGTGTAGCTGGTTTTCCAAGGCACACCACATCCTTTAGGGTCTCCCATTGGTAGAAGTCAAGGGGTGTTAAGTTGGAGGTTCTGTTGCACACTCACACCCCCATTGTCATTGTACTTCCACCACATTCTCGAATTTCAGATACCACTTCAAAATGGTCTTCTTCTCCTCGAATGACAGCCGTGCTTCCACCATTTTCTTTGTCCTGCCTGTCACATGGTGACGCTAGCATTCATTTGATTAATGCCATCTTTTGCGTGAACGTCATACTACACATTGCTACCGTGATTCAATTCAACTTCAAAAAGTAATACATACATATCTCTTTAAATGTGTATACATTTTTTTGGCACCCTTGGTATACATCACATTCTGTACTCACCACCCAGTCAGTTCTCCTTCTGTCACCATATATTTGACCCCCTTACCTTCTTCTACCATCCCTCCACCCCCTTACCCTCTAGTTACTAAACTGTTAATCTGTGTCTATGAGTTTTTGTTTATTTGTCTTCCTTTGTTGTTTTCAGTTTTATATCCCACATATGAGTGAAGTCATATGGTTCTTGACTTTTTCTGTCTGACTTATTTTGCTTAGCATGATCTAAAGATCCATCTATGTTAACGCAAATGGCAGTATTTCATCTTATGGCCAAGTAATATTCCATTGTATATATTCGTATATGCGACATATTCTTTATCCAGTCATCTGTCGAAGGACTCTGGTTGTTTCCATGTTTTGGCATTTTAAATCTAGATTTGCCATTCAGCACAAGAACATGATGCTGTTGGCCTATTCAGAAGGGCATGTGATTAGTTTCTTTCTTGTTCCAGGTTGATACTAAACTATTCATAGGTTTTCACCTGATCCCTGTTTTATTAATGAAGTGAACTAAGGCAGCAAGTTCTGTTTGTACCTAGAACATAATTTCTGACCATGAGAAATTGTCCTGCCTAGGAATCAACTTCATTTGAATTCCTGGCCTCATTAGCTCTGTAGTCAACCAACAGAGCTGGACTCTAAATGGAAATTGCCATCTGTCCAAATAAAAGTAAAAAGGTAAAAAGAACATATACATTTTCAAATATAATTGATTTCATTACATATTTTCTTTTTAGAAAAATCATTTGAAATGTAATCCCCCTCACTTATAAGGGATCGTAAGTCTAAGAACATAGCCTTGAGTTATAATTTACAAGTATATAAGTTTGCCAGAAAAAAATGAAAATTTTATTGATATTTTGGTCTGTTCAATCCATAGGTATTGTTTACAACGTGATTATTTCTGGTCTACAAAATTATTAGTTTTAAATAACTTTTGCAAGCTATTTAAGATGAGCTACAAAACTTAGCTAATCTTTATAAAGTTTTTCTCTGAATTTTTTTATAGTCAGCCATTGCTTATTTACTTACTGCCAAGTGCTAAGTTAGCTACTTTACATACTTTGCCTCACTGAACCCTTTTGGCAGGTTTGCAAGATGTGTGTTGTTAGCCCTCTTTTTACTGATTCACTATTTCATCTCCTCTCATCTCATCTGTAGGGGGCAGAGCTGGGTTTCCAAGCTTGTGCTTCAAAGCCCTGCTCTTAACCAGTCCCTTCTATGCTAAGGATAACATGAAGGCACCAAGTAGCTTAGACTTAAATGGATTCTATATTAAATTTAATTATTCTAGTCCTTATCGCTAATCAAAGTGAAATAGCCTTTTAGATAATCCTATTAGCTAAGATCATCTTTTAAGACTCTGTCCTACTAGTTATGACAGAATGAGCTGAATATTGCTTCTTCAGGACCAGTAGCGTTACCTCACAGGCTAAATCTCCCAGTCGTTTTTCCATTTAACATAATTAAAAAAAATCTGAATAGCAACTAATATAATAACATTATTTTGTTTGTTCCCCCCCACATAAACTTATGTACCATTTATGACATTATTAAAAATCTTAGTTATGATTTTTCATTTATGAAACAATTTTGCAAATTGTTTCAGGTTAGGCTTGCCGTAACCACATATGTTAGCTGCTTAAGGTGGCCCCTGAAAATAGATTCAAAACTGTTATGAACTGCACTATTATCAGCCTTTTTCAAACTTACCAGTGACACATCATTCTGATCAGTCAGTGCCTAACAGGCCTTTGAAGAGGAGAGCGAAACGCCTTGTCGTCACAGTTGGCTTTTCAATAAAGTTTTGTTTCCACCAAATCCCTGTTTTTAAGCTCTAGGTCCTACCAAATAGAAGAGGGAGTTTAATAAGCATAGATATTTAGTAGAGTTAAAATTTAGGATATTAGAAAATGTGAATGTTTCTGGATTTAATAGATCTTTGGATCAAACAAAGATTAATGAAAAACAGGCCAAAATTTGCATCTTAACAACCCTAAAATTGCACATAAAATGTGAGGGATTTGCTCATAAACTAGATGCTACGAAAGCTAATTTAGAAAGTCATGTGAAAATCCAGTGGAAAACTGAAGGAATTTGACGCTCTATAATTGTATTACAGCTGCTTAAGTGAAACAGATTGGAAAGCTGCACAGCCAGCCCCTTTTCTGCTGCCCCTTCCGCGCTGGATAGCTGTGATTCCAGACTGGGGAATGAGATCTTATGTTGCGCCTTTCCCTCCTTCTCCCTCATCTGTTAGATGCCACTCCTTGAGTTCCCATGGCACCTCCTGCCTAGCTCTGTCTGGCTGTGTTGTCATTGAAATATGCCTCCCCTCTACTATAAATTCTTGGAGCACAAAGGCTGTCTTTTTCATCTTTGTATCCCAGTGTCCTCACGTGTGGTGTTTGGTAAATGGCCATGATGCTGTTTGAGTTTCAAAAATCTTTGACCTCTGAAACTTTTCTGTTGTCTGAGAAAAGCATTTCTCGCCTCTGCAACTGTGAAATCTCGGTTTACTTGGCACCTTATCCCTTGGAAATGGTTGTAGTGTAGTGTAAGGGGAACTCAGGTTTGATTCCTGACTGCCGTTCACTAGCTATGTGACCTAGGGCAAGGTGCGGAATGAATTTTGGCAGGTAGGCTTTGGTCTTGAATCTTCTAAATGAAGGACTGGACTGGATGATTTGCGTGTTCCAGTAAAGCTACAAAGCTCTGTGGCCTGACGGCAGAGTGGTGTAGAGAAAGGCGAGGTGAGTGGTGGACAGAGCTGAGTCCCTGCCCACCAAGCACTGAGTGCGCCTCTTGAGCATTTGCACATCTCGGCAGTACCTTGAAGATTTATGTATGTGATATGCTCGGGCAAAACAAATGCTAGAGTAACTTGAAATCTCCAATATTATATTCAGCATAATTTGTGTTCATTATATTTTGCTGTATTCTCACTATTTGAAATTGATTATTCATGTGTGGAGTATGGGATTAGTAGGATATGTTAGATTAATCAAGATACTCTGGTTCCTCATCGTCCTGGGTAATAGCGAATTTAAAGTTTTGTGGAAACTTACATCTTGAAAATATTTGAAATATAAAAATATACTAAAAAAAGATGATTTGAAGTATGTTTTAATGGTCAGTGTATTTTATTTTGCCTCAAGAAAGTTTGATAAGGAATATTAACTAAATGCAAAACAATCTCAACAGCTTAAGCTTTTATCTTTGGACATTTTTTCTTTTCTCTGTGATGAAGGATTCTAGTTTTTGATGTTTGTTCTTTTTATCTTATATACTTTCAGCTCATTTAGAGGCTAGTTTTGAGGAGATAGAAAACCACCTGCTGAACCTGGAGGATTTATGTGCACAGTGTGAATTAGAAAGATACAAACACATGCAGTCCCAACAACTGGAAAATTACAAGAAAAATAAGAGGTGAGTATGAAAAATTGGCCGCATTATTCATTTTCAATCTCAAAGTTTTCCACAGTACTTTACATGCTACTCTTTATAAGTTTGGACTGATAAAAGACAAGCGTTTCAACATGTAAAGATTATTAATCAGCTTTCCAAACAGGGTATATTTTTTAGTATCACTGTCTTTTGCCATTTTATGGAAATGAGTTCTGAAAAGCTGAGGATAGAATAAAAGGTGGGGAGCAGAGCAACAGGCAAAGCTGTCCAAGAAATTGTAGGAGCCCGACTTCATTTCTCCCAAGTGGCAAATGCCTGAGCTGCTTTTTTCCTCTTATTTCTTTTCTTTTTTATTATCAGAGCAGGATGAAAAGTAACCTGAGCCCAGGCAGTGGAAAGGGCTTTGATGGGTTTGAATCTCAGCCTTATCTCATAATGGCTGTGAGACCTTAGGCAAATTATTTCATCTCTCTTAGCCTGGATATCTCTAGTTTATAGTGAGGATAATAATGAGCCCACCACACAGAGTTGTGAGGATTAAATGAGATAATTGTTATCAAATGCAGTAAGCGCTCTGTAAGTGTAAGTTATAATAAGGATTATTATCGCTAGGCTGACCTGAATGAAAAGGGAAGAGAGATCTCAGGGTGACAGCCCGCTACACTAACTGTGGCATTCCAACTCATGTAATGACATCTTGGGCAGGGTTGGAAGGTGCAAGGTGGGTCCTCCGAATTGCCTAGGGAGGTCCACAGCAACCTGTGAGTGCCTGACTGGCGTCTGTACTGGGCAGAGCGGCAAGTGGAGGAGAGTTGATGGATGAGAGGAAACAGAAGTCGTAGGATTGGAGGCTGGCCGTGGCTGAAGAGCAGGTTTGGTGGGAGAGGGAGAGGATAGGTCGGGCAGAGTACACTGTTGATTTTAAGATGACCATTAAATTGAATAGTTCTGGGTCTAGAGTGTGGCAATAGGAGGAGTGGATTGCTGACATGGACAGGAAGGCTGGTCACTGGCACACAGGAGGTAAAAAAGTGAAGCTAATGTGTAGGTATTGTGGATTATCACACTGATGTTCAACTTTTCTAGAATAATGCCAATGGAAGGGGTAGAGATGAAAACTGAGCATTCAGAAATTCTGTCAGGTCCGTGTGTCCCTAGGGATGGGTCTTAAATGTTAATGAGACGCAAGAATCCCCTGGGGGAGAAGGTTGACAATGCAGACTCCTGAGCTTCATCGTGGGAGAGTCCAGTTCCAAAGCTGATTTCAGTGGTATTGCTTTAGACAAGCATTCCAGGTGATTCCGATAGGAGTGGTTCCGAAACCACATTTTGAGAGACAGGCAGGGTGGGGATTGGATCATATGCAGGCTCTAAAGGGAAGAGTTTTAAAAGAGCTCCAAGGGGGACCACGGATAAAACTGTTTGTGAAAGTAGGTGAGTATATGAATTTTTCAGGAGGCACTATCTATAAATGTCTCTTCACCACACGATTTCAGGAAGGTATATGGCAGCATTAAGAAAGGAGTTCTCATCAGAGGAAGGACTTTTGAATGGATGAGTGTTGGTATCCAGGGGATTCTAGACTGATATGTGGGGTGTGGGAGATAAAGAATTTCCCTCAAGAAGAAGGTAGCAAAATCAGAGGTGTTCAGGCTGGTCTGCAATTTTAAATGATAAAGCAGGAAAACATTGTGTTGTGAAGATGTTAATCATATAAGTATGTTTATTTATAATGCAATAATAATTTCAAGAAACATGGTAGGAAGGCTTAGAATTGTGAAAGGAAATTTTTTTCAGGAATTTGGGCATCTTGGGCACAGGTTCTGTGACCCTCGAAGTTACATGGTTTCTTCATCTGTAAAATGGGGATAAAAACAGGACCTTGGTTATACAGTTGTTTGAAGAATTCAATTAATAAAGTGCTTAGAATAGTGCTTAGCACATGGTGAGTGCTATGTCAGATAGCCAGCGCTGGCTCACTTGTATTATTACTTGTACAACTATGAATAGAAGGAGATTCCGTATTTTTAGTACCAGTTATGTTTTTTGGCTAGTTGAACGCAATAATTCTATGAATATTGTGGTTTTTCAATCAAGATGCTTTGAAGTTTGATTATTTGAAACATAGCATCTGATACTTTAATTCATAAAATTAAATTTCAGGTTTTTATAAGTTAAGCTGATTAGATAGAAAAGAAAGTAAGATTTGGAGCTATGGAATTGTGTTTGTCATTCTTCACCTTTACCCCATGACTTAGATACATTTTAATTAACATATTATAATTTACATGTTAGAAAATGAAAGTTAATTTAGTATTTGGAAAATATCATCACCTGTAATTTAAGTAAAAGTCCAGATGTGCTGCACAAGTTTCACATCTATGTTTCACATAATTGAAATGACCAGAGTATTTATCTTTTTAGAAGTACAGCTGTGTGACAGAAAGAGCACTGTCCTTAGAGTCAAAAGGCCTTAGTCCTGGCTTCATTGGTTTTAACTCTGTGCTCTTGGGCAAGCCATTCACTTTCCTTTATACCTTATCCTGTTGTAAAGCTTTGCTTAGTTTGGAGCCTTTGAAAGACTTCTTAAAAAATTACATCTTTTTAATAAATTTAGTTGTGAAAACAGATTTATTGGTAAGTACTTGTTACTCTGAAGTATGTAAGGAAAGATAGTGTGCCAATTGAGGACTACCAATTTATAATCAGTAGCTTGAAATTTATATGTAAAATAATGGTAAATATGTCATACTTTCATAGGCCATATTTTTAAAAAATTATAAAATTCAGTTTTCATTTCTCAAGAATAGTATGAGATTAATGTAAAATATCATACAGTTTTTAAACCTAACAATATTAGTGAGAAGTTTCAAAGGTGAGAAATTTAAATTAACTTGTGCTTTGTTTAGGATTTTTGCATCTGTATTCATCAGAGATATTGGTCTGTAGTTTTCTTTTTTTGTGTTATCCTTACCAGGTTTTGGTATCAGGGTAATGTTGGCCTCATAAAATAAGTTAGGAAATACTGCCTCTTCTTCAGTTTTTTTGGAAGAGTTTGAGAAGGATAGGTAGGTATTAAATCTTTGACTGTTTGGTAGAATTCTCTAGGGGAAGACATCTGGTCCTGGAGTTTACTTTTGGGGAGATTTTTGATAATTGTTTCAGTTTCCTTACTGTTGATCAGTCTATTTAGATTTTCTAGTTCATTGTGATTCAGTCTGGGGAGAGTATATGTTTCTAAGAACTTGCCCGTTTCTTCTAAGTTATTGAATTTGGTGGCATATAGTCTTCCATAGTATTCTTGGATGATCGTTTATATTTCTGTGGTGTCCATTTTAACTTGTCCTATTTCATTTCTGATGTTGTTTGACTCTTTTCTCTTTTTTCCTTAGTGAGTCTAGTCAGAGGCTTGTCAATTTTATTAATCTTTTCAAAGAACTAGCTCTTTGTTGCATTAATTGTTTCTATTGTCTTTTTGTTCTATATTTCATTTGATTCTGCTCTAACTTTTATTGCCTTTCTTTTGCTGACTTTGGACTTTATTTGTTCTTCTTTTTCTAGTTTTTTAAGATGTAATGTTCGGTTGTTTATTTGGGGTTTTTCTTGTTTCTTGATCTAGACCTATAATTATATAAGCTTTCCTCTTATTACTGCTTTTGCTGCATCCCAAAAGTTTTGCTAAGTCATGTTGTCATTCTCATTTGTCTTTATCTTTTGATCTCTCCTTTTATTTCTTTGACCCAGTCGTTCTTTATAGCATGTTGTTTAATCTCCATGTATTTGTGGTTCCCCCCCACCCCCACTTCCTTTTGCAGTTGAGTTCCAGTTTTAAAGAATTATGGTCTTAGAATATGCATGGTATGGTTTCAGTCTTCTTAAATTTGTTGAGGCCAGTTTTGTGTCCCAACATATGGTCTCTCCTTGAGAATGTTCCATGTGCACTAGAGCCTCTTTCCATACTGGCAGCCAGAACTCTGGCAGCTAAACTTGTATTCCTTGTGCAGAATATTGGCGAGTTCACCTGAAAAATTGACCAGCCAAAGAGAAAAGACCTTCAGGTATGGGCATTTGGGGAGTTCGCTGATGAAACAGAGGAGTCCACATCTTAACATCCTCTGATGATGAGCCCCACCCTTCTGTACATGATTTCTAATCAACTTTTTGGTGCTTCACTCTTAAATATGAATGGACCGCAAAAATGGTCTCCTACAAGATGGCCTCATATATCTGAGGCTATTACGATTTTTAAGTTTTCTTCTCCTCTCATTCCTATGTGTGTGTTAAAAATATATATTCTATTATTAGTTTATTTTCTATTTATTTTGGTCCATTTCATGTTGAAGGTTTTCTCAATTGGATACTCTTCCTCAGCATTTTGCAACTTGTTTACAGAACCAGTTTGTATGTAATACATCCTAAAATTCTGTGATTAAGTATTCTATGTAACATCATTTGAGAAATTTTCAAATACTGTTACCAAAAAGTAAACTTTTTATTATCTGGTCCATAAAAGTTTCTTAAAAATAAACCTCCTTTCTTTTTAACACAATACCTTACTAACTAATGATTTCTTTTTCTTGCTCTGAAGAAGATAAAGTGTGAACAAAAGGTTGGTTCTGTGTGTGTGTGTGTGTGTGTGTGTGTGTGTGTGTGTGTGTGTGTGTTTACAATGTCTGCATGCTCTGTAGCTTGCCAGAAAATCTGGGGCAGGCAACTGGATGGAGATGGAAAGAGTGGGGGAATGAAAGATAATTTCTCACATACTCCAACGCGAATAGTCTCCAATGCATTTTCTCATTCAGCTCCCATTAGTGCCTGTGGAGTGAGCAGGGCAGCAATTATTGGAGTTGAGGAGGAGATTGAGTTACATCAAATCATCTGGCTGCTTAGGGACTAGCATCAGAGCCCAAGTCTTCAAACCCTGCAAACTTGTCTTATTTTTTTGACTTTTGAGTTAGAACAAACAGAATCAGTCCCAGATGTTGATATCAATGTATAGTTAGTTCAGAATGGAGATATGATATTTTGTCATACATTTGATGGACATTCCCAGTACAGACAATAGATTTCTGCCTCCTACAAAAGGAAGGTGACCCATTCCCAACAGTAATTTTGACTTATTATGGCAGATTCTCTCAGTGGGCAGGAAAACACACAGCTTTATGTATATTCCAGGAAAGAGTCTGATAGCACTGTCTTCCCTTGAAAAACATTTAAATAGATGATTTAACCCATTTCTGCATTGAGGGGCATCCTAACTCTCGTGCATGTAAAGTGATGTTGCTATTACCAGTACCTTTTGGGGACAGGAATAGATACTGTCCTGATAAACAGTAAAACATGGGATAGTGCAGAGAATATGGCTATAGGCAGAAGACAAGTACTGATGCCAGTGGCTAGGTTGTCAGTTCAGAAGATTAGCCGTCCAAGTCTTAACTCAGCGATCCCTTGCATAGACTTTCATCAGCAATAGAAAATTTTCGTCAAGTAAACAGAGTTAATATTTAGTATATAAACCAAAATAAAGAACCTAAAACCATGTACATGGATTTTTCTAGCCAGCAATTAGAAAAGTGGACTTGAGATTTGGGAGTCAGCTTACATTTTTAGTCACCGGGTGTTGGGGGAAATAGATAATAAATGTGTAATTTAAAAAGGATAGTTTCAGATAATTATATAGGCTTTGAAAAAAGTAAAGCAGGATAATGCTATAGTGGTAAGGTGGGGGGAGGGCTGCTTTGACGAGGGTGAGCAGGGAAGGCCCTTCTGAGAAGATACATGAGAACTAAGACCTGAATGAGAAGACAGCTGAATAAGGACCTGGGATTATCCAAGCTGAAGGAACAATAGATAAGTTTAGAAGAATGAAGAAGTAAAGCTAAAAAGAAATGTAGAATCTCAACCCTCTAAATTTTTAATTTTTCCAGTACCACCATAATGTTCCTTGGGATGCTCACCGAAATTCTCTCACAATTATTAGTTATATTGTACTTAAAATCAGACATAAGTGTATTTAATGAAAATATTTCTTATTTCCAAACTTCTAGATTTTTGTTTTCCCCTCCAGGATGCAGCATACGATCAGAATGTCTCTGTAAATAGCTACATCTTGAAGAACGGTGTGATTTTAGTAATTCTGCTTAATTATAAATGACAATTTTGACATAGTCTTTCATTAGACTTGAAATCAGCTTAGGGGCATATTAAACTCTAGAAACATTCTCACTGATTCATTTAGACTTTGAAACTTAATTGTTATCTCTTAGAAACTTTCTTGTAAGTGGGGGTCAGTGTTTCTATTGATGAGGTTTAGTTCTCATGCATATTTTGAGAACGGTCATTATTCCTTTTGTTTTATGTATTATAACTGATGCTACAGAACCATGCTCCTTTTTTTTTGTTTGTGTTTGTTTTATTTTTTTGGTAACGTGGACTATAGACTAAGTTTAGAAATCCTCTGAAAGCAAAGCATAACAGATGTTATTGAGATGTCATGGCATATCTTTAGTTGTATTTGACCAATGTGTGTTCTAGAGAATACCCTGCCAAACCCCCGAGCTTCAAGAAATGACTATCTAAACTACCCTAGACAAGCAGTGGGCCATAGGTCTGACGTGTACTTCCCTTTTAGAAAGTTGGAGATGGTGCTGCTAGAGAGGCTTGACAGGAGTATGGCACAAAGGCCTGGGTTTGCTGAGAATAGAACAGAAGAAACCAGTGGCAGTCTCCAGGGTAAAGATGGCTCTGGATCCAAAAGAGAAGGTCCAAAGCACCTCATCCAAAGGAGCTATACAGAAAGGCAATAACTAACTCCTGAGGTTCTGCAATGGAGGTCTGTTTGAATGCTGAATGCAAAGTGGATTAGGAGAACTTTCCCACCGGCAATGATTTTACAAAACGGGAGTGGATTTCTGTATCTGCCAAAGATGGAGTAACATGGGCCAGATTTACTCTCCCACCTGTTACAACCAAAAACCAGAAAAACTAAATGAAATAACACTTTTTAAGACACTGGACATCTGGCAAAGAAGAGAAGTGAGCTCTAATGGATAGGAAACAAGTGAGGTGAGCCCTGTGATGGCTCCAGGATTCTGCCTGATAAGTTTCCTGGCTACAGTGTAGGAAGGCGGTGGGGAGGAGACCTAGGAGGAGGCTGGCATGCTCTCTGAGTTGAAGAGATGGAGCAGACAGTCTGGGAAGAGCAAGGCAGTTAGAGTATACAGGGCAAAGTACTAGAGAGGAGAGAGCTACACAGAAAGAATTCTGGAAATCTGCAGAGGATTTTCCTTGAATATTCATCAGAGTACTGATAATGCATATGAGGAAACTACCTGAGGCAGGATGAGAAACAAACATCCAAGAGGATTAGTTAACAGTGCATGGTGCCTACACAGTGCCTGTTCACAACTGCCACGCTGGAAAAACTTACATAATTCCCAGGGCATTGGGAAGGGCACTCAAGAAGGTCTTCCCTCAGGGGTTATAATGAGCCCTGCTCCAGACCTGCTTAACAAATCATAAAAGCAAACATCAAAAGGATCAAATTGTTTCCAATAAATTCACAGTATCCCAAAACAGCGTTCAATAATACTTGTAGGATCACAAAAATATCTAGCACCCAACAAGGTAAATCACATTGGCATCAAATTGAAGATTACTGGGCAAGCATATTGAAGAGATAAGCAATCAATCAAAGCCAACTGAGAACTGACATAGATGTTAGAATTAGCAGACAAGGACATTCAAACCAGTTATTGTAACTATAAGTTCAAAAAATTAAGTAGAGACATAGAAGATATTTTTTAAAAAAAAGCCCAAACTTTTGTCTCTCTCCTCCATTTTCTCATTTTACTGCTTCCACCATTAAATGCTAGATTTTAGATGGCTTGAGGTGGTTAATTGATAGTAAATTATTATATTTATCAGAATATAATAATCACAGTTTCCAGGCTAATGACTTCTTGGTAAGATAATATGAATTTGTTGGTTTCATGAATGTGTCATCACATCTTACATTTTCTTTCAAAGTGAAACCTACGCTTATGAGCTGGCAAGGAATCGAACTTAACTAAATTCTTGTTATAAAATGTCTGTTGAAGAATAAATCTTGACAGTTGCAGACTTTATGTGTAGTCATAAGAACAGACATAGCTAGAATATTTAACAGGTTATTAGATCATTGGGTTGACAGTAAATACAGTTGAGGGTTGATATTTAAGTTCTTCAAGCTTTATTTTGAACAATGAGTATCCGTTTGCCATCAATACTGACTTAATTCTTTAAAAATAACGTTTCTCTGTGAGTGCACACCCGGAAGCCCACAGCGGCTCGGCCACCTGGGCGCGGGTGTGGACTCCTGCTGGTCCCGCCTCCGGGCACCAAGCGATTTACAGCCGCGCGCTCGGCGCTGGAATGTAAGATGGCGGAGTAGCAGCCGGAGCGGTTGGAACTGAGTCTGGGCGACCTCGGATCGGGGCTCGGCGGCGGCGGCGGCGGCGGTGACTGGGATCGCTGAGCAGTGCCTACGGTAGCCGGTCAAGATGCCGAATATCAAGATCTTCAGCGGCAGTTCCCATCAGGACTTGTCCCGGAAAATTGCTGACCACCTGGGCCTGGAGCTAGGCGAGGTGGTGACTAAGAAATTCAGCAACCAGGAGACCTGCGTGGAAATTGGCGAGAGTGTACGTGGAGAGGATGTGTACATCGTTCAGAGCGGCTGTGGCGAAATTAACGACCATCTCATGGAGCTTTTGATCATGATCAATGCCTGCAAGACCGCGTCAGCCAGCCAGGTGACCGCGGTCATGCCCTGCTTCCCGTACTCCCGGCAGGACAAGAAGGACAAGAGCCGCGCTCCCATCTCGGCCAAGCTCGTTGCAAACATGCTGTCGGTGGCCGGCGCGGATCATATCATCACCATGGACCTGCATGCTTCTCAAATTCAGGGCTTTTTCGATATCCCTGTGGACAATTTGTACGCAGAGCCAGCTGTCCTGAAGTGGATAAAGGAGAACATTTCTGAGTGGAAGAACTGCACTATCGTCTCACCCGACGCTGGAGGAGCGAAGAGAGTGACCTCCATTGCAGACCGGTTGAATGTGGACTTTGCCCTGATTCACAAAGAGCGGAAGAAGGCCAATGAAGTGGACCGCATGGTGCTGGTGGGAGACGTGAAGGATCGGGTGGCCATCCTAGTGGACGACATGGCTGACACTTGCGGCACAATCTGCCATGCAGCTGGCAAACTTCTCTCCGCTGGAGCCACCAGAGTTTATGCCATCTTGACGCATGGAATCTTTTCTGGCCCGGCCATTTCTCGCATCAGCAACACGTGCTTTGAAGCAGTCGTGGTGACCAACACCATACCTCAGGAGGATAAGATGAAGCTTTGCTCCAAAATACAGGTGATCGACATCTCCATGATCCTAGCAGAAGCCATCAGGAGAACTCACCATGGGGAATCTGTTTCCTATCTCTTCAGCCATGTGCCTTTATAATAGAGTAACTTCTGAGGCCTTTACAAAATAAACCGAACCCCGCCCATTGTTTTCCCTTGGTATTTGATGAAAAATACAGCAGAAGACCCAGCTTGCTCCAGTAGCTTTCTACATCCCATATCAGGTATATTAGTGCTTCTCCAAAATGAAGGAACTGCCGGGATTTCCTACCTGCGTTTTCTCATTCTAGCTTCTTTGATTTTGTGAGCCTTGCAGCTTTAACTATAGCTCCGATGCTGCAAGATTTCAGACTTTCAAGTGTGTTATGTGGGGGTGTTTGAATGTGATTGGGAAAGCTCAAACTACTTGGCATGTGAATGCTGCAGGGTTTCCTTGGTTCAGGACTACAGGCAACAGAGTCAACCCAATCCCCTCCTCACCCCAATAACATGTGACAAGTTCTCTAAGGTCTATGCTAAATTAGAAGAGCCCTGGGGAAGCCCAGAACCCAGCTCTGGTTGCTGAGTTCCCATAAGGCAGGAAGCTCTCAGTGTAACAGTGAAATGCTGGCTCTGTGCGCTGCTCCCCTCCCCCTCTCCCCCCCCCCCCCCGCGCCTCCCCCCCTACCCTTTCTGACTCAGGCTAATAGCTCCTGCTATAGATATACTAGTTGAATAGAGGAATTCTGCTTGAGGCTTGAATATTTTGCAAAAACAGCCGCTTGTCAGAATCTCTCTTGAAGAGGTGGGGAAATACGTGCAAAACTGACTGTTTATCAAAGATTTACAGAAACCTCAAGATGGACTCAGATCAGCTGGGGGTCAACGGACCAAAACAAAGAAATGTGGAGATTTCACGCTCTTCCTTGGATCCCCGATGGTGCCTGACAGTCTAGAGTTCTTACCCACCTCTTGCCCTGCTCCCCCTCCCTTGGCAAAAAGGTGCTTGAACTTGAGGCACTTTTACCATGGATTTGCTGATGTGTTAAAGCCCCCCATCTTCTCATTTGGCACCTTCTCAATAAACCTTTGCCTACTTCTAACTGTGATCTATTGAATATCGGCTTTTTGAAGCATCGGGCACACAAACCTTGAGTTGGTTACATGGGGGGGGGGGGGCTGAGGGAAGGTAGCAGAGTGCAGCAGATGCTTTGGGGAGGAAACAGCCTGATCAAGCACCCTCTGCTTGGGGACTGATATTTAGTGTCTTTTGTACCTGTTCCTTTTCCAGTCCCTAGCCAAATACCTTCTTGGGCCCAAATGATGATTGGACCATAGTCTTCTGGAAAGCAAACCTCACTTGCTGTGTATTCTCTAACATTTACATGAGATCATTTTGTGGTAACTTAATCTTCCTTAGCCCATTCCTACTGTAGTACAAGGTTCTAAGTAGTGGTGTAGTGTCTTTTGATTAAGTATTTCATTTTCATCTTCCTTCCTTAGATCTCTTTGGTCTCTCAAATGACCTGACGTTTCTGTTAAAAAGATTAATGTTACTAGCTCTTGCAGAGGAAACTAATAAAGTGTCTGTCTGTGTGATCGGTCTATATCATATCTGAACTGCTCCCTCTGCCGAAGGTTTGGTTTAGGTGTCATGCTGCCCAATGATGGCTCTTATTCTTTGTTTCTAAAGTATTAGCTCCATTGTTAAGCCAGAAGACATTGGCAACAGTTTTATTCACCGGTGAGACCTTAAGATGTCTGGGGTGACTTAGAACTAGTTATATACATAGTGTAATTCTGTGCATCATACCTGAATTATAGAATGTATAATGCCTGCTGGATCTCTGGTTCTGATTCCTGGGGGTAGGAATTAGGTATTTTCTTATTGGAAAAGAATGCTTTTTATAATTTATTCATTTTGAACCAATTTTGCCAAGTGTAAAATTTTTCTACATCAGTACTAGTTGACACATGTTTGGTAATTAATTTCAGCTCATATAAGTAAAAACTATTTGGGGAAGGTAAAAAATAAAAATAAACACATAAATAATGTTTCTCTAATAGGTTTGCAGTACTCTTTTCCTGAATTTTTCCTCCCAGTTGTGTAAATACCATCCTGTATATTGGGGTTCGTAAAAGTTTTTGTTTTTAACAGACAATAAAAACCTAAAGTATATATTTGAAATTGAGAGTTGTCAAGGCTAAAGATATACCACTCTTGAGAAAGGTTTATTGAAATTCAGCAAAGCATAATTATTATTATTCTGGGTTTAAAAAAAAAGTTGACCTATTTTTCTGAAGATAGATTGGTTACAGCTTGTGCATTATAATTTTTGGAGTCTGTAATAACTTTCGGTGTTCTAGAATCAGTTTATTAAATTTGGAATAGTGTTTTACGTCTTAAATGACCCAATAACATTTTGGAGTTTGTTTCCTCCAAACTGTTTTTTCAGATTTGCTTCCAGAAGTTTGAAATCAGTTGTTAGTCTTTAGGTGAGCATAATTAAAACCATGGTATGACCTTTTGCTTTTCTCATTTTTCTGGTATTCTTGAAGGATTCTAGAGACGGAACAGGCAGAGACATACTTAGCAGCCTGCCCCCACCTGCTCTGACAGTGGCAGGGAAAATTATGGCAAAGACACCAGCAAGAAAGTGAGGTGCTCCTCTCTACGCCAGCCCTTCCTCTCGCCCTCTCAGGCTTGGCTCTCGCAAGGTTATTTATTTGTGTTGGCCCATTTTTAATGCCTGCCTGCCTGTCTTTTTTCTTGCCTGCCTGCCGCCATTTCTAGTCTTTAGTTCTAGTTCAGAAAATTGGCACTTAATTGTTTCAAAGGCATGCACTTTGTGCTACTGGAGAGGTTTGATACTGGATTTCAAAGAGGAACCTTTCCCCCCCAGAGTGAGTAACATTTTCCTTTCTCTGGAAGCTTCATGTCATGTTTTATGACCAATACCTATGTGTATACTAAGATCAGAGAAGTGCATTATTGCCGTACAAAATAACATTACTTCTTTGAGGAAGAGAAAAATAGACGTTGATATATAGCTCTCCAGGATTAATTCAGTTAGGTGAGAATTTATCCGTTGATATCAATATTTGGTGCTCTCACCAAGGATTTTAAAAAGTTGAAATTTACCACAAGTTGCAGGGCCAGGAAGTGGTAGAGTATCCTTTAAAATTAAAATTATGTGGAAAAGTATCCTTTAAAATTAAAATTATAAAGTAAACATTTAAAATTAAAAAATAAACATTGAATGACTCAAGGAAAGTTAAAACACTATTTTACTTCATGACTGAACTTTTCAAAAGATTTATTAATTCAAATGAACAGACAAGATGCATGGCACACTAAAAAATTATTAATAGAAAATAATGATTATACAAAGGTTGTATAATATGAAGACATTGATAAGAGACCGAAACCAATTTTTTTCTTAGCATTTAGGTAGCTGAGTCCATTGACAAATCAGTCCTTATTTATCTGACCTTGAAACTGTCCATTCTTGACTTCTATAACACTAGTATCCTAAGTTTTCTTTTTTACCTTAGCTTACTTTTCAGTTTCCATTGCAGATGCTTTAATGCTGGTATTCTCTTGACTTCTGTTGTTGGTTATTGCCTCCTCCCATTCTACATGCCCTCCCTGGGTAAGCTCCTGCATATCCTTGGCTCATCTCCCACCCAGATGGTGATCATTATCAAATCACTGTATTTAATTTGGGTCTCTCTCTTTACCTTTAGAGCCAGTTGCCACCTGGACATCTCTCCTTGCATATACCAACAGACGTCTCAAGAGCAGCATGCCCCAAATTATCTTCCACAGCAAAACTTGACTTGTTCTTGTCTCAGTGAGGCATCACCATCTACAGATGTACCCAGTCCACAAACATGGGGTCATTGGCATCTCATTCTCCCTCCCTTACCCTCTCCACTCAGTTCCCAGTCCATTCAGTCCAATGTCTCTTGAGTCTGTTCTTGCCTGTCTTTATTGGTCATTTCCTAAGTTCAGCCCACGTCTTTGTAGCCTGAATTATAGTGGTAGCCTCCTAACTAGTTGTCTTCTTTACAATCTTGTCCCTCAGACCCTTTATGTTACTGTTAGAGTGTTCATTTTTTTCTAAAATGCAGGTATGATTAAGACTTCTCATCATCTTCAAGATAAAAATTAAGTTCTGACGATGATAATTAGATAACAGTAGCATTTACTGAGCACTTACTATGTACCAGGCACTGTACTTAAAAACCTTAGTCGGCATTAACTCAGAATTCTCATAATGGCCATTTGTGTCGATGTACTCTCCTTTTTACCAACTTGTGGTAAATTATTTAATTTCCTCCAGACGTTGCAGGGCCAGGAAGTGGTAGAGTCACATCAGACCAATGTTCTTCTCACTTAAAAGTCTGTTCAGACCTTTTATATTCTATTGTCTCCACACAAAGCTACCCATACTCTGGGGTTGGATACTGTGGACTGTGAAAAGGATCTTGTTTCTCTTGGTGCATTGACCACTTCAGCTCTTGTGACTGCTAGTTATAAAAATGGGCACGCAATTAGGAATAGAGACAGTGGAAATGTAACGGCTGTATGCGATGTCAGAGGGGTAGTAGATTGGGTGAGGGATATAAATGATAAATGTCTAACTATTACATTGTTTTGTACACCTAAAACTAATTTTAAAAAATGGGCAAGCAAGGTTTTTCAGTGGTGGTGCCACTGGATCAGGAATACATTTGGATATGCGATGTGTGATTTTTTTTTCCCTTCAATCCACTGTCCACTCTATCCACCACAAACTCACTGTGTCTGTGAGGATATACAGTTTCACATGTGTGGCATGACTGCAGATGCTGAGAAACAACAGACCACAGCCTGGGTAATAAGGAGTGATGGGGTGGGCTAGCGTGGTTTTTTTTCAAGCTGTTCAGACAATTAAAAATTGGGATTTAAAACAATCAGTAATACAAACGTATTAGGATTCTTTTAATAATGTTATAATAAAAATTTTAACCAATTTGTTGTTGTGGATACTTTAAAGTACATCAGTGAGAATAAAGGTGTTTAACAGACCTGTTTTTGAAAATCACAAGATGTCTTCAAGGGCGTGAGGGGTTTTCACTTTCATGTTTACATCAGTGATGACGTTTTTCAGTTTTCTACAGTTTCCTTAAAAGAATGTACTTTCACAGAGCTGGATGGACCCAGATGTTGCCCAGAAATTTTGAGGTAGCTCCAAGTTTCATTTACACGACTCTGGTATTCAGTAGACTTGGGGATTCTACTTAGGTAGCTTTCTGGTGGGGCTAAAATATCGCAGGTAGATCACACCTTGCATTCAGGTAGGCTGAATTTAGCCCTTGAACTGTGTTCTAGATGCTAAAGATTACACATGCTTGGAGTCAGCGAGAGGCGTGGCTTTTATTCCCAGTCGTGTCACTGTGAGGTGTGTCACCCTCAAGCCTCATTTTCCTCACGTGTTAAATAAGGATGATGATACTTACCATAGGGCACTGTTGGTTATAGGAGATGATGTTTGTCAGGTGCCTGGTGTTCTGTGCGGGACACAGTAAGAACTAACAAATCCCTCTCTCATCCTTCTTTATCATACTTTCCTCACCCCCCTTTTTCCCCCTCCAAATCAAATAGATTTTCATGGAAAACTGGTCTAGGAAAGGAATTTTCTTGCAAGTTTGGGGGATTTTAATCCTCAATACATAAGTTAGTGCTGCCACCAATGAGCCCATTTCCTAGACCTTTATTATTTTTATGGGGTCCATTTTTTAAATTCCTAATCTTCTTTGTTACTGTATCACTCAGATTATTTTCAACTTAAATGCCAAGATTCTAGGATCCTGTCATCTTACCACTTTCTAGGCTGTGCTTACCCAAGTAGATAAATATGTAAAACTAGGTTATGTTAATAGCATGATAAATGAGGACTTAGTGCAGTTTTTATGATGAGCTAGCTGCTTTCCAAGAGGTTTGTTTTACAGATAATGTGTTAAAAATGTCTTGTTCTGTAACACATTCCCAAGGCAGGATCTCTAAGAAATCACAGACACTTTTAAGATGCAGACAGTTTTGAGAAAATTTACCTCAAACTGGAAAGCCAACTTGACCCCCAACCACCGTCTACCGTGCTAACCACAAACCCTCCAAGCCTGTAAAGACACATTTCCATGACTGTAGAATGCTTGGAAACAGCAGACTTGGTCATAGTGAGTGGTAGGTGGTCCTTTTTGAAAGAGGTCCTGTGAGGTCTTTTCTATGAAGAAGCAGTCACGGTGACAGATTCTGTCCATCAGCCATAGGGAAGGGCTGCTCTTTTTAAGGGTGTTCTTTATAAAAAGAATTGCTGGTCATACTTTAAAAAAATTTCCCCTAAACATTTTCAAGTGTGAAGAAAAACATTAGAATTGATTTTGCAGTTGGTAGTATTTTGAATGCAGTATTTTGCCCTCCAAAATCACAGTGCTAGCTTTTTATCATGGGTTTGTCCTAGGGAAACAGGTTATTATTTAGAGAAAGTGAGCTTCCATCTGTGAGATGGTTGTGTTTATGGAGATATTTATCCAGTGGTTCCAATCTATTAAGTTTGTATCTGTGTGTCTGATTTAGTTGATTTCCATACATATACAGATTTAATATACTTCTTGCAACGTTCCACAGATTTATTAATGTGATGCCTTTTTTGTTTTTAGTCTGCCCTCATAACTCAACCCCTGTAGAGAAAATGATTAAATAGCAGTTTCACCCTTTGGAAATAGTATTAGATTTTGAGTCTGGTGTTATTTGTTGAATGTTGCAGTTTCAGGGTTCATTATGCTAAATTTTGTGAAGGAATTTGCTGAATTGAGTAAATTTGAAAATATAGTAAAATCTAAAAGAATGCATTTCAAGTCTATTTATTTGATCTTCTGAAAATACTGTTAAACTATGAAAAATAAGAGACCCTAATTTTTGAAAATGCAAGTGGCAAACAAGATGTTATAAAATGAGATATTATGTGACCAAGCTTTTTTAATAGAGAATAAAATTCTCTGTCGTTAAGCAAGGGCTTCTGGGAAGAAGCAGCTACTCTGCAGCCAAAGTACTTGATAGTCATGACTTGCTGCGTGTTTTTGGGTCTGACTCTGCACTTGTGTGAATGGGGTAGATGAGACATGACCTCTGCCCTTCAGGAGCTCTGCAGTGTAGTTGTAGAGATGACACCTGTACTGAAGTAACATGCAAGGCACTGCGTGAGGTGTTTTGACACTGATAGAGTTAAGTGCTATAGGAGTTTTGATAAAGGGAGATTGCCGATTGGGTGTCAAGGACGTCTTCGTGGAGAAGATGAGGTTGAACACTGTTTTACACTAATTATTGTCATTACCATTTCTAATAAAATTTGGAGAATAAGCGTAACTTAAAAGCTCCTCCTTGTTCATTTGGTTAACTGAGATTCTGACATAATGGTTAAGAGTAAAATGCCCTCCATGTTCTCAATAAATGTTACCTATCGTCTTCATCGTCAGTTTACTTTCCTTCAGAACTCAGTTTAATCCTTGCTCCTCCAGGAAGCCTTTCCTGTCAAACCAAAGTGTATGAGTTGCTCCTTTTTCTTTATTCCTAGAGAATCCTCAGCACGTCATTACCAGAACACAAATCTATGACATCGATTTCTATTTATGGCTTTACTTCTCTTTCTCACACCAGAATTCCCTGAGGTGATGGACTGTGTGTATTCCAAACCTACCGTTATTCCCACTGCTATTCCTCACTTATTCCTAGTGCCTACATTTTTTTTGAATGAGTGATTGTACTCAACAAAGATTCCATTCAGTATAAGAAAACGGGTATTTACACAAGACTGATGGCAGTAATGATGGAGAGAAATGGATGAATTCAGGATATGTTTTGAGATAGAATTGACAGGACTTATTGTTGGATTGGATGTGGAGAGTGAAGGAGATGGGTAAACCAAAGCCTGAGGAACCTGTTACAGCCGTCATGTGAGGGGAGGGGACTGGGGGAAGATTAGGCTGTTTTGCAAATGCTGGTGGAGAAACCTCCTCCACTGCTGAGTGGAGCTATCAAATAGGCAGTTGTATATGAATCTGAGGCTCCAGGAGATCAAGACAAAATACAAATCAGGAAGTCAGTAGCATAGATGGTATTTAAAGCTATGTAGCAGGATGAAATTGCCTTGTGAGAGAATGTAAGTTAAGGAGAGAAAAGAGGACCTAGAACCAAGCTTGCAGTGCTACAGCATTCAGTGGTCTGGAAGAGGCGGAGAAACTAACAAAGGGAACTGAGGAAGTTGCGGAAAAACCAGAAGAAACTTTTCCCAAGGAACCGCCAGTTGGGTCAAATGGTGCCTGAGGGGTTCGGGTGACAAGTGAGAGGTGATCATAGCATTTGGCAACATGATGATTGTTGGTGGCCTTCACTGTGCGTGGTGGGCTCTGGGAGCCAAACTAGAATAGTTTCAAGACTGAACGGGAAGTGAGGGAACAGACATCTGTAGCTACCGTGTTTCCCCGAAAATAAGACCTAGCCAGACAATCAGCTCTAATGCTCCTTTTGGAGCAAAAATTAATATGAGACCCGGTATTATATTTATATCATATTATATTATATTTATTACATTATATTCATTGTATTGTATTCTATTTATTATATATATAGTATATTACATTATATTATATTATTATATTATACCCAGTCTTATAGTAAAATAAGACCCAATCTTATTATGAGACCCGGTCTTATAGTAAAATAAGGTCGGGTCTTATATTAATTTTTGCTCCAAAAGACTCATTAGAGCTGATTGTCCGGCTAAGTCTTACTTTCGGGGAAACACGGTAAATCCTTGATCCAGGCCACAGGGGATGGAAATTGTGTCATTTAGCATCACTAGCCTCAGGTTTCCAACCTTCCAAATTATTTCAGTTCCCACGCTGAACTCATGATGCACTGCCTTCCAAAATCTTTCTTCTTCCTACATTTTCTGTTGTTAATGAATTCACCTTCCTTTCAGCAATCCAGACTAGAACCCGCGTGGTTAATGTGGTCGTCTCCTTCCACCACTTATCCCCATGTAATCTGTTGCCATGAACTGTTGAGTCTTCTTCATGGCATTTTCCAAATCGGACTCCTCCTTTTCATTGCCAGTCCCATTGCCACTTATGTTGCTCTTTCCAGACACTAATTAGCCCTTCTTCAAACTCCTCTAATAGTTTCCAAAGTACTCCCTGCTTTTATTCTCCCCCTTGTCAGTGTATCTATCCATCACAGCTTGAATGTTCTTCCTAAAATACAGCTTCGCTCATGTTATTCTTCTGCTAAAAATAAAACCAGATCCTTTAGCCTGGTACTCAGAATGCTCTGCCTTTTTAACCTTATCTCCCACTGCCTTCTCCTCATTCAACCCGCTCTTCTGAAGTGTTTGCTGTTTCTTCAGTATAACCTGCGTTGGTTGGCCGCCACAGCTTCACTTTCACTGTCACCTCTGTTTGACACGCCTGCCCCTCCCTTCTCTCATATCTTCTGTATTTCCAAATGTTTTAATAAACCTCCTCCATCAAATTATGGAGCCTGTCCTAAGTATTAGGAAATTTCAAGGTTTTCAGTGCTACTGCTTTATCAGTTCTTTAAAAGTTTCATAATACTGAATTTTACCTTAAACCATAGTTACCTGTACCATCACTACCTCAACCAATCTTCATTTTTAGGAATTAGGTGCAGGAATGGTTTACTGTCTGAAGGGAAGTTCCTCCGAAATTTTAACTAACAGTTGAGGATCATGATGTTGTGTAACTAGAGGGTGCCGAGAAAAGGGTCCGCTGCTAGGCCTCTCTGCTCAGTAGCAGGTTCCCACTGATTTTCATGAGGAAGCCAGAAGTTGAAAGGTGAGCATGATAACTCCAAGTGAAAGGCAGCTTTCCTCAACTGGGCAATTACCCATTAATAAAATCCACTAGAGTCTTTGCTTCATTGTCGTTGGTATTTGGGGGTGGGGGAAGAACAGTGTTTGTGAAATTATTACTCCAAGTTTTAACTTTTTCAAATGGGAGGTGCCTTTTAGAAATTTTGCACACTGCTACGTATTCTAAAAGAAGGAGAGGAGAAGCTTTCTAAAGATTACAGTCATGGAAAAAAAGAAATACTCTTTAGAATATTGAACTGAGTGATCTATCATTTCCACCCATCAGTGGCCTTAGGGAATTGTTAATGTGAGGGCATCAGTAAGACGTACATTGAAGGTATCTTTTCAAGATGTTCCCTTATGATACATGTTGCTTTTCTGTTAGATATTATATTTCAGCTTTCATCCCATTATTGGAATATAAAGTAGACTAGTCATGTTTAATTTGTACCTAATTGTTTGAGAATGAAGTTGGACTATTGGCTAAAGGGAAACAATTGCATTAAAAAAAAAAAAAAAGATGGTATTGAAAATGAACATTCTTTTTTCATAGTGAGCTCTATTCTAGTCTATTATTTTGAAGAGTGGTATTTGTAGAAAAAGAGGAGTGAGATGACCATCTGATTTAAGAAGCTTCACTCTACTGTTAAAGATTATCCGTTTGGCCTTTCAGCAGGCAGCTTACCAGTCCTCCCTGGCAGCTGTTAAATTGTAGTCAACTATTTTGGAACATGAGGGATATTGTAATTAGTAGTGTGGGATACTGATTTGAGAATTCAAAATATCTTTAGAATGTTGGTAAAACCCACAGTGCAAATAAAAGATAAATGGCTCATATTTTGAATGGGATAACAAGACTTTACAAAGTAAACTTACTTCCTCAAAATTACTTTTTATTAGTACTAACAATAAAAAAAACTATAGTTAGCGAATTATGAAGGAGAACCTGAAAACAAGTTGCTTTGACTTCTTTGTCACAAATGTTTTGTTTTATGATTGTTCATCTGTTTGCTCGCACTTTACATTTCCCCAGGAAGCTTTGTATTTCAGCATCCTTAATTGACACTGACAAAATTAGCAACCAGAGGATTTCCTGGAGGCTTGGACCTTTTGTGTCAGGATGAACTATGGAGCTCAGTCTTTTGCTATGTATTTTCCCCTTTCATTGAAAAGGGGAAATAACTGCTGCTATTCGGAGTAATTTTGTATTAAAGATCTTAAAACTCTGTTGTTTAAAATTTATCAATTTTAAGTGCACTAAGAAAATTAAGTGCTATTATAAACTGATTCTTATATATATCCAAGATGGTTCATAGCTGGCATTAAAATGCTCTGTATTTTCTTATTAGGCCTTCAGTGTTTTAATAGTTTAAATTTTGGTAGTTTAAATTTTTGAGCCATTAATAGGGTAATAGCGGGAAAACTGAAAATAGTAACTTTAGGCTAATTATATTGGTAATTTCGGTAAAGCATTGATACATAAGCATCCAGAGATATCACCCTGGGCATTTAAAATACATACATTTTTTTATAATCTGAGAGCACTTTTTTCATTGGTAATAGATTATTTTAAAATTACATTTTCTTTTCTTCTACAGGAAGGAACTTGAAACCTTCAAAGGTAATTTTGTGTTTAATTTTTCACTTTAAAGTAGATGAGAGTTAATTGATGTCAGATGTTCTCTCTTGATGATGATGAAAGAACTCATTCCTTTTTCTTTAAATCCGTTTACATCAAAAAAAAAGTTTGCTTAATACTGTTTTGTAAGTTTTATTTAATCATAAGTGGTTTTGATATGCTCTTTTAGCTGTAACACATGTACCAAGTGAGCGTTTCTCCTAATGACCATTATAAGTAATATGTTAGGATGGCACAGTGCCAACTTTGAGGTTGTTGCCAATCATAGTTTAAGAAGATTCTGTTTTCTGCTGTGCAAAGTCTGGGCCAGGTGCAGGGGGCGTGGCTTGAAGATAGAGCTGTGCCCCTGCCGGTGACCCCACAGTCACCTGAACCTGCTAAAGATGTTCAGTGCTGGGTCCTGCTCTACCATTGTCTTGAAACTTTGGGTAAGTCTCTTACATTTTTCAGGCTTAGTTTTCCCATTTATAAAATTAGAAGCTCTGATGAACTTTATTTTGAGATGCTAAAAGCACCCAGCATTGCTTTTTAATGTTAGGGAACTTCTGAAGATGGAGCAGTGAAGAATTCTTGTTCATGTTTCTCCTTACTGGTCATGGAGAAACCCTAGTGAAAAATAGAGACAGCTAGACTTCCCAAGCAGCTCAAAACCCTTCCACTTCGCTATTTTTCAATTACTCATTGGCAATTAAGTAGTGAAATTACTGTTCTCAGAGAGATTCATTTCAAACCAGAAAAACTTTGAATTACTGCTTGTTACAGTTCACATATAAACTAGTATTGACCTTTAGATTTACTGAATGATTACAATTTTCCAGTATATCATTTACAGTTGGATTATTTCTGTGTGTGATCTGTTTGGGTATTTTACAAAAAATGACTAACCGTCAAGATAAAAGATATAAAGGCTTATTCCTACCATGACTGTAATTGAGCAGACTTGTTTTGGCTAGATTTCTATTAAACTGACTGTAGTGATAGTAAATGATTAAGTTTACAGCCAGTTTGTTGAGGGACTTAACGTGATCGTGATCGTATGATACAATGTACTATCATGACTATTGTTATACTTTATCAATTTGTGAGCCATGACTCTTACTTCATCAGTGGTTTAAAATCAGGTCTGAAATTCTCATGAAATGTTGTTTCCCCTCTCTTTCTTTTTCTCAACTAGCATCTTCTTATATAACATTAGGAGAAGAAAAAAATGAAGTTAATATTAAAAGACAGGCAGGGACACTGATTATGCAAAGTGTCAACTTGCATATCAGTAACTGAGGTGTTCTTTTTTCTTAGTATGACGATATTCAGAGGAAAAGGAGAGCCCACGCAGTTGGTAAAAGGTTAGGGAGTGCTGCGTATTACCCGGTAGAATAATTCAATTTATGCCAATATGTCTTGTTTATACACACATCCCTAATTATGTACAACATTAAACAGTACATCCAACCCACCCACGGGCCAATTAAAGTTCTCAAGTTGGAACAACGAAAATTGATTGTTGTATCATACCAAGTTTTTTTTAGTATCAATATTCGTTAAAAATTCTTTCCTCCTGAGTGTTTTGCTAATATTTCAAAAGCATGAGTAGCGTATAGTAATAAAAAAAGAAATGTAACTGCTCTTCCAAGATATTAGTGGAGAAAAAAAATTATTCAAACAACTTAACAATTTCTTGTTTTTTGAGCATCGTTGCCTTTATTTTTCCTTTATAATAGGTTGCAGGGAAAACAAAAGATATTACTTCCTTCGTTTGTTCTACTCGATTTGTAATTGTATTTGGAAGCTTTTTACTAAGTTGGTGAAAACCTAACTTTTGGGGACAAAAACACAAACTTAGTAACCCTCAAAGTTGGTAATATAGATCAGTGTCGTCCACCAAATTGTGGATTCTTCCTTCTCTATCCCATTCAGGGTAATGAGTTCATATTTCACTTCTTCCCCGTACAGCAAATCTTTACATTATTATTGAAATTAGTTATTGATTGTTGGTTTGTTGAATACTGGAAGCAGGAAGGTTTTCTGTGCTCCTCAATGGCATTCCGTTAAACTTTTTAGTGATAGTCAACTTGAGTAATAGACAGTAGAAGAGGGAGGGTAGGATCTTAGAAATCCTAATTTTTATTTTCAGTGGGGAAGGAATTCACGATAACAAACATGTGTAGAGTTACTACAGGCATACCTTGTTTCATTGTGCTTTGCAGATACTGCGTTTTTTACAAATTGAAGGTTTGTGGGAATCCTGTGTCGAACAAGTCTGTTGGCTCCATTTTTTTCCAATAGCATTTGCTCACTTCATGTTTCTGTATCACATTTTTGTAATTCTCTCAATATTTCAAGCTTTCTCATTAGTATTATATTTGTTATAGTGATCTGTGATCAGTCAGCAGCGGTCAATATCAAGGCAAGACCCCCCCACCAGCCAAAAGATGACAACTTGCTGAAGGCTCAGATGATGGGTAGCATTTTTTAGCAATAAAGTATTTTTAAATAAGATATATGCATGTTTTCTTAGACATAATGCTATTGCATACTTAATAGACTACAGGGTAGTGAACATAACTTTTATATGCAGTGGGAAACAAAGAAATCATGTGACTGGCTTTATTGCGATGTTTGCTTTATTGCGATGGTCTGGAACCACACCTGCAGTATCTGTGAGGTCTGCCTATAAGTGTTCCACAGCCTCTAAAGACATGAGAAATTGGCCATGAATAGACATGTCTGTTATTTAGGGATGAGTCATCATTTTCCCACTTTCATTTTTAAAATAGATTGTCATTCCATATATAAATCTTAAAATCACTCTTAAGATTTTTAAGTATACAAGGTCTGGCAATTATGTTTGTGAACTCTTCCTAGAAGAAGTGCTACATACCTCATTGCTGAATATCACTACGGTCACCTTCGAAGTACTCCCCTTGGGAAGCTATGCACTGACGCCAGAGCCTAATCCACCCTTCAAAGCAATTGTGGAACTCTTTTTCTGGAATGGCCATCAGAGCTGTCATCGTATTACTCTTGATGTCCTGAATGTTATCAAAATGTCTACCTTTCAATATTTCCTGTATCTTCGGGTAAAGAAATAAGTTATTTGTAAGTAAGAGGGTGTTCCAATACAGTTGTTTACTGGCTGAAAACTTCCTCACAGACAGTGCCATGTGAGCTGGTGCACTGTCGTGATGCAAGAGCCATGAATTGTTGGCGAAAAGTTCAGGTTGTTTAACTTTTTCACACAGCCTTTTCAGCACTTGCAAATAGTAAACGTATTGAACAGTTTGTCCTGTTGGTACAAATTCATAATGAATAATCCCTCTGATATCAAAAAAGGTTGTTAGCAACATCGTTGCAACAAGTTCGTGAACTTCATTGTTAGACTTATAAGCCTAGAAATAATCTGCCACTGAAAAATATAGAGGCAAAGAGATGTAGGATTGGATATTGTTCTTACCTGCATAAGATTCCTGACTTAAAATGGTTTTAATGTGCAGACTTTCTCTTTAATCTTCACTTAAGTTCCTTACCAAATTTAACTGTCATTCTCTTTCTCTATGAAAATACTGACAGACAACATGCTGAATGCTTGGGGGCTCATAGGCTACTCATCTGCTCAGCTAAATATTTTTGTTTCCACCAGTCGCATCGAATGCTTACCCAGAGTGAATTGTGTTTGCTCCCGAATTCATTTATACTTACTATTGTGATATGTAGTTTAATTAAGTATCAGATAAAATGATGAAACTTCAGTGTTAAGGAGAACTGGAAGAAAACTAAGTTGACTGCTTTGGAAAACTGAAAACTATAACCATGCTTTTAGTCATGAATTCTTTGAATATAGCTCCCCTGACTTGAAAACCCTTGCATATGCCATCCCTACTGCAGTGGACAAAATTCCCAGTCTAGTTTTAAAAGCAGAGCAGGAATTTAAGATGTGAAACAATTTGTGTACAGAATCATTCAGGATTGTTATTATTTTTTTCCCCAAATCTTTTCTAATTCTTAATTATACCTTTCACGTCAAGGAAAGGATGGCTGGTAATATGGGAAAAAGTTGACATGGAGGAAGGAAATCATTTTTTGAGAATCCATGTAAGGAAAGATAGTCTGAATTTACAGGGCTAGGCTCAGAAGTAGAAATGAAAACCAAGACAAATATGCTTTGGTTAACACAGACTTAAAGATGGGAAGAGCATATTTGATGGATCAGCAGAGCATGGTAGTCTTGGAGGCTGATGAGAGCATGATTAAAATGATTGGCCGTGCAAAGGCGCTGCAAAGGAGAGGTCTGACTAGACCCAGTAAAATAAGCAAGATGTGAGGTACTGGGGATGTTGTGTACCAGAAAGGTGAGGAACACTTAAGTGTTGAGATGGATCTTGTGGTCAAGAAGGAATTTCGGTTTGAGCTCTTATAGGTGGAGCAGTTCCCATCGATGATGATGACTAAATGGAAGTAAAAATAGAAGTCATAAAATTGAAGAGGTCGTCTGGATGGAAGCATTCTGAGACCATTGGGAGTCTCACTTGTTGGATGCCTCTTAGGTTTGGATTAGCATACTGCTGCCGAGGCAGCCCTTAGCATTGTACAAATCTAAATATGATGATAGATGGTAAGCTGGGTAGAGTCTGTTGATTCCGTTCAAGAGTTCGCTTAACCTGTGAGACAAAACTATTCAGCCACCATTTGGCGATATTTAAGTGATGGAGACTCAGCTTGGATGATACAACTCGTCTGTCTTCAAGGATCTAATGCACTATGGCAAAGCTTATAGGACAGAAGGGCAAATGTATAACTTTAATAAAATATTAAATAGCAATAAGCACACTAAGGGGGGAGGAATCAACTGCTTTGAGAAAGGCAGTGGCTTGAGCGGGATCTGAATGATGAGGGTAGTAAGGACATTCCAGGATGAGGTGAGAACAATTGCACAGGTGCAGCGATGGTTTCTTTCTTTCTTTTCTTTTTTTTTTTTTTTTTTAAGAATACCAGTTAAATTTTAACTTCTTGTTCAATAAGGGACCTACAAATAATTCGTTAGGGCTAAGGCATATGGTGTGTGGGGTGAAGGAGGATGAAATTGAGACCGGGAACAAATGATGCACAGTCTTCTGCAAGAAAACAACAAAATGTCTGTTGGCCTGCACCAGCAGACAGAGCCAAACTTGCCATAACAGAAAACGCCACAAAACAGCTACTGGCTCACAGGCAATCAACATTTTCTGTTCAAGCAATACTACTTTGTCAGCACAGCCCCTATAAAACCCTCTTCACCCCCTCCCTCAGGGCTAAAGTTTCCTTTAGGCGTGCAGCCCGGGCTGTAGCCGTGTTTGCTCAGCCCCATAGACTTTCTCTTAATAACCTTTCTTAACTTGCGTGACCGTGTGCATTTCTTTACTGGCTGACCTATCAGTCTTGAGCATATTTAATTTAAAGTGTCTGTGAGGCCTTCTGGGTGAAAATCTCCAGTGGGCTGTTGGACCTCAGGGGAAAGATCTGAGCTAGATTTGGGAGAAGTCAGCATGTAGGTGGGACTGGAAGCCGTGGGTTTGGATGAAGTTGTCCACGAAGAGCAGGCAGAATAAAAACAGATGATAATGGATAGAAATCCACTAGCATTCACTGGACAGGCAGAAGGAGAGAACTAGTTGCTTACAATGGAGGCTAGAAAAATCACCACAGAGGTAGTGCGGTGTCACTAAGCCGAGAACATTTCAAGGAAATGCCGAAGAAGCATGGCGTATTGTTGTGGAGCGGGCACAGTGAAATAGAGTCTGAGAAGGGTCATTCAATTTGGCAATTAAAAGCTAAATGGTGATGTTCCTGGCAACAGTTTTAGCAGCATGGTGTGTGGATGTGGGGGCAGGATGGAACCTGTAGGAAGGAGGATTCAGGAATGAGTGGAATAGTCTCTTTTATTTGCCACTGTGACCCTGGGTGCTTGACACATTGGTACTTGGTAAATATTTGAATGAAAGAGGAAGTAGAGACGATGCTTTCAAAAGCTGAGTCTTGGGGAAATAAAGAAGAGGGGTTAGAGGAGAAGGGTTACGTTGCCAAGAGGAATGCGTTTTTAATTTGTGGGAAACTTGTGTGCCTTTGTATGAAAAGGGAAAAGAGGCTAGAGAGGGGGAAGCTGAAGATGAGTGAGAGTGGCTGATTGATGGAGCTGTGATTCAGAACTGATTCAGAACGGACCAGAGGGAGTGGGATGTAGGACATCTTGTTTTGAAACAGGAAAGGACTGTTACAAGTGTTTGTAACTGTTGGAACTGTGATGATTTAAGATACTTATTATAAATAAATAGCACATTCCAAGCCACTGGTTAGTGTTGCTAAATTTGAAGAAAGCTTTAGGCTAAAGCTATGTTAATAATGAAGTGGGGGAAATTTATAAATACCTTGTGTGTTTTTTTAATGATCTGAATTCTTAATCTTTATTTTATTACTTTCAGATAGCAAGATCTTCTTGTCTCTTTTGGTATGTTATTGATACATCTTTGTGCCTAGCTGACAAATTCAGATGGATTTAGTATATTTTTAGCCCTCCCCCACTTTGAGCAGCATTTGGTATGGCCCCAGATCTGTGCATACATCTTCGCACACCGAGCCCTGAGAGCTTGCATTTGGCTTTTATAGAGGCAGTAGATTCTGATATTTGTCTATTTAAGCCATCAGCAGAAAACTACCAGGCTTAGTACAGTTTATCTGGGAAAACCTGCTGCTGGCCTCAGCCTCACTTCCTTTGTTCTACCATCCCAGAAGATGCACATCAGGGGAGCCGCCTGATAACTGGAGGTTCCACTGGACCAGCACTGAGCTGTTTACTTGTTCAGTTCTCATATCCATGTCATCTCCAGGACTCACCGAAAATAGTCAGAGGAATGCCTGTAGGTGGAACTTTGTTTTTTCTTCACTGCTTTTCTTTAAAATTTGTACCTCCGTGCTTGGGTACATTGCAGTATTTTCATGGTTTGCAGATGATATATTATTAAAAAGCAGAAATTAAATTTCAACTGATTTGAACCTGCAAGCAGTACATTTTAATGAGGGCATTATTCATTCCTATATATTATAATACCAAGAAGTAATAATTAGCTGTGTTAATACCCAAAACAAATAAGTAAAAAATGTTGCATGGAAATCTAGGATTTTTGCTTTTATAATGTATCTTATCATCCATTGGATGAAATTCACCAGACAGTTATTTTATGAGGCAGCATTTATATTACAAGATAAATGTGAAATACCAGGAAAGTAATGCCGGCTAGTCGAATGAGGACAGTTCTCATGCTGCAGCTCCATAGAATTAATTCAGCATCCCTTGCTGCTGGTGTGTTTGTTTTCTGAGAAGTGGTTAATACAGTTAAATATGTGAGCCATATTTAATAACTGTAAAGTTAAAATTCTATATGGGTTCATCTAAAATGGCTGATTTTCCAAGTGGATTTTGAAAATGTCATAATACTCCATGCAGATTAAAAAACATATTATTTTTCTGATTACACAGAACTTCAATGCACCCTATCACCTGTTGGCTCGCGGCCATGATTGTAGTGACGTCTGTATGTGGCATTTTTATACATACCTATACAAGAATATTGAACTTATAAAATTTACTGCAAAAAATTGTACCTTAAAAATTAATTGGTAGCTTTTTTTGTTGAGTACTTTATTATTCTATTCATGGAGATAACCGAGGAATAATTTCAAATAATTATTGCATTTTTTAAAACTCCGTATTATACCTTCAAGGTGGCACATGTTTTGACATGTTTTATATCATGCCCTGTCAAGGTAGAAGCCCATTTGTTTTCAAAGGAAAAGAAATGAAAGAAGCGATTATTCTGATTATTCTGTTTTTCAGATTTCAAATTAGAATAAGGTATGTGTGCATCAAACTTGAATTAAAGGGAAAGTTTCTTCTTTCTGTCCTTCTCTCACGTTCTCATCTTGTGTTTAGCAGAGCAAAACACGTCACGCTCTTTGGACTTAGATTGGCATTAACTGAAGCAAAATGATAGCTCAGGAATTCATTATAGCATTGGAGCATTAGTAGAATGAAATTCTAACTTGAGGTATCACCACATTCTTGTTTATTATTTATTAAGTGTTGAGGAGTAAGCTGGTAAGAATAGAGGAAGTGGGAACTTTAGTGTTTATTTTTTAAGTATTAGGGATGTATAATACATCTTTTCTCTCAGTCATACTATCTTAACACAGTGGTTCTAATAATAAAGGTTTGAAGATAACTATAACCTGGTATTAAATTTAAAGTTTTTAACCTATTCACTTAGGAATTTACTCTCTAAAAATCTTGATTTGTTGGTATGCAGTTGAATAACTGGCAAGAATTTTTTAAGAATCTGTTCTTTTTTTCATGTATATTCCTTTTTAAAAAGCTTGTGTATATTATATAACAGTGTTTAAATTAAGTTGTTGTCTATGTCCTGTTGTACAGAAATATTTATATCCTGTGTGTTAATTTTGGTTCTAAGACAGTTTATTTTTAAGACCCTGTTGATTCTTTATTCTAATGCCCTGTGATAAGATGCCATACTATGGCAGGGCCTAGAACTCGCTAAGACGATGTTTTATATTGAAGGGGAGTTGGAATTCTAACAGCTTGCTGAGGCATTAACACAAAAGGAGAGCACTAAGGATTAGTGTCATGATGCTTAAATGTTACCTTTCTATGATTTTTTACAATGATTATATACACTTATATAATCAATAATTATAGCAGTGGAGTAATTTAGAAATGTAGCAGGACAATTTTTTGTTTTGTATCATATATGTTTGCTATCATGAATAAATACAGCTGTTCTGTTTCATTACCTCTTTGCTGGAACATGGTATAAACTTGACAGCAAAAATTATACCTTTCAGAGAACTAAATCTGGCTCCGCAAAAAGGAGCATTCTATGAAAATTTTACCTGTCAGGCTCAAACAGATTTTTATCTGTTGAATTATATGGAACCTTCATGGTTTTGTCTCAGTTTTTTTTTTTTGGAGGTGTGTGCTGCAAAATGACCTATGGGATATTGTAGCTCTGCTGATTAAAATCTGTTTCAGGCCAGTGATGGAGTTTGCACCTTCTCTGAAGACAGTCGTTGCCTAATGATTTGTATAGACTTCCAGGGCAAGAAAGAAGTCACATGGCCAGCTGAGCTCTAAACTGTCTTTTCTACTTAAATATTCATCTGGCTTTCCTTGAAGAGGAGGGCCTATATACCACAAATAAACATATATATATATGGATAATCTGACTACAGTTGAGAAATAAAACATTGTTTATCCTAAGATAAAGGAAATAACTAAAGAAACATTGGAACAGTACTGCGGTGTTTAATTCACTTTTCTGTTTTTTTGAGGACTATTTAGAGTATTTGTATAAGACAACAGAGGTTAGTATAGGGTATTTACTGGTATGCTATTCACTGTCAAGTATCTAATTACAGTTTTGAAAACTTAGGAAAGAAGTATGGTAGTTGTAGTTAAGATGGAATTGAATACCGTGTTTCCCCAAAAACAAGACCTAGCCGGACTATCAGCTCTAATGTATCTCTTGGAGCAAAAATTAATATATGACCCAGTATTATATTATATTATATTGTATTGTATTATATAAGACCTGGTCGTATATTGTAGTAAAATAAGACCGGGTCTTATATTAATTTTTGCTCCAAAAGACACATTAGAGCTGATTGTCTGGCTAGGTCTTACTTTTGGGGAAACACAGTAGTTAGAAACTTACTGTGTGTGAGGATAACTCATCAGTTCTAGTTTATTTTTAATTGAAAGTAAAAATATTTGTAATAAGAATTGTCACAGTAATTTCAATGATAGAATCAAAAATAAATAATATTTGAAGATGTGAAGTTGCCATCAGGATTTTTTTCCCCCATTTAGTAACATGGTACAAAATACTAATAGTACCACTATAGGTATATGAGTATAATTCTTATTAAAGAATGTTATTTTTATGAAAATTATAGTGAATTAGAGAAAAGAAAGAAACTACAAGTTATTAATCATCTGCATTATGCTAGCTATGTGCCTTGTGTATTATAGTTAGTACCACAGTATCTCAGTATCACAGTAACCTTGTGAGATAAGAAAATAGAGCCAGAGAGGTTAAACAAGACCACCAGCCAGGGAGCATTTGAGCAGGGATTTAAACCCACCAATATCTGCCCTCAAAACCTGTGTTTTTCTCACTTCGACTCGATTCCTGTGAAGGGCTAAAAAGTAAACAAATAAGATTCAGACAAATTTTCTGTTCTTATAGTTTGTGTTCTTTATGTGTTGCATTTACATCTAGCCCCTTTCTCTCATTCTCTTTCTATACCAGATAAATTGGAATTCACAAGCATTAGTGGCTGAGTGGCTGAGTGAGATTTCATCTTTAGTTCCATTTTAACTGCTTACTGGTCTTGCTGTATAGCTGCTTTCAGTTATACCTCACTATTTTAAAATACACCTCACTAATTTACCAACCAAACACCAGTGTGAAAAGAAAATGAAAGCTGATTGATGTTACAGAGCCCAGGAGAGATTCCTCTGAATGTGGGATGTGAGCTGAGGCTCAAAACAGGCCCGAAAGGAAGACTGTTAAGGCCTCCAGGTGCCTTCCCCACACTGTGCCTGAATGTGACGTGACATATTTGCCTATTCCTAAAATACAGAGTCTTTTCTATTTCAGGTACTGATTTTGACAGTTTTAAAAGAATTTTAATGTTCCCTTTTTCTACTTCTAGAATCATATCTTAGAAAAACCTTTTAATCATATAATCTACCACCTATCCTATGTAGAATCCCTTTTTGCACAGTTCTAAATGATGTTTACCTTGAGTCTGTTGAACAGTCCTTACTCTCCGTTAACCTTCCTAAATTTCAGAGCCTTAGTTTCCCCTACCTTGGTTTTCATAATATCTGGAGGGAGATGCTTTCTTCTCCTGGTCACCCAAGGCTGCACACATCTTGGTTTCCAATATCCCTTATAAAATCGTGTTTGGCTCACTGCAGTCCTCCAGAAAGCACTTTTTAATCACTTTTTTTTTCCCAGTTAGCTCACGTTGAACCACAATGCCCAGGTCATTTTAACATGTAAGTGTCCCTAATTTTTTAAAATGACTATAAATACAATGTATTTCCATTATAGGCAATGAGGAAAATACAAAAGCTGCCAAGAAAAAAATAGAATCACAAGTCAGAAATAATCAAAACAATTTTGGAATGAGTACACAGACACACATATTAGAGACGTCCTCCACAGTTGAAATAGCTAATAAACAATTTTGTTGCCTCTTTTTTTCACATGAGTATTGCTTCATGCCATTAATGAATTTTTGAAAAATACTGTTTTTCCATTGTTGGACACATAGGTAGTTGGCAACTTGATACTAATTTTAAGTTACTAATTTTAAGTAACTAATTAGTTACTATACTAATTTTAAGCTGTAATAAGCATCTGTATGCATGCATGTTTTCTTAGGATCACTTCTTTTTTAGGGTCTAAGGTTATTACATTTTTAAGGTTCTAAGTGCGTACTGACCACTAGCTTTTTAGAAAGGATATGCCAGTTTACACTTTCATTAGCAGTGTATGTGACTGTATCTATTAACCGTACCCTCACTTTAGATTTTTTTTGTCTTTACCAGTATTATAAAAATATTTTATTATTGTTTAAGGTATAGTGGTGAGGAGAAATTTGATTTATTAGCATTTTGTTGTGAACTGTTTTATTCATGCTTTTGGCCACTTTCAGGTGGAGGTGTTTTAGTATACTTGCTGATATGAATGAGGTTGTTACATATTAAGGGTATCAAAACATTGTTATACTTATTGCAGACATTTTTCTCAACTGGTTATTTGCCTTTTAATTTTGTTTGCTTTTTAAATTATATGCAGAAGTTTAATTATGTATGTATTCAAATGAATATTTTTAATGATATCCTCCATTGCTTCAATGTCTAAAAAGTTGTCTCTCAATCCTAAGAAATAAATGTTAACTTGTAATTTCTAAGTTTTTATTCTAGCTTAATTTTTATTTGCTGATTTTACTCTAATTAATCTAGAACTTATTTGGATGTACAGCATGAGGTGAGCACTCAGTTTTTTGCTAGTACAGGTAATTAATTTTTCTAGTACGTACTGTGGAATAATCCTTTGCAGTCCTCCACCTCCATTGTTGGCAAAATTTAATTGGTTAAATTAAACTCTCTGCCTGCCTGGTACCTGAATTTGAGCAGCTGAATGAAGCTGGAAAAAGCATACAACCTTGCCCTGAGTTCTCACTGTAAATTTTGTCCACAACTCACTACAGAGCCTTGAGCACACGCTGGTAATCCTATTTCATTTCACTTCTGCGCCTCTTCTCAAACTACCAGCATCCCACCCCTATTCCTCACCCTTAACTGTTTGCTCCGGATTTCACTGAGGAAACAAGAGTCAGAAGAGAACTTGAATGTTCCTTCCACTGCCTCTCCCTGCTGCCTGTGTCTGCTTCCTCCCTGGCTTCCTCCCTGACACGGAATTGTCCCTGTTCTGAAGTTGTTCTACCCCCAGCTTCGGTGCACTGCAGCCCATCTGTTCTCTCTGCTTCAGGACTTGGCTCTGGCAATTTCTTCTTCTCTCTTCCTACATCATCGGTGTTTGCCTCTCTGCTGAATCATTCCCAGCAATGATTCTGATTTTCCCCCTAGTTCTCTGTTCTTTGTCTTCTTTCTACTCGCCACCCCCGCCCCATCCGAGATGGTGAAGTGCCTCTGGGCTCCATCCTGGGACCTTTTCTCTCGCCTTCTGAAGTCTCATCTGGTCCCAAGGCATTAAATACTTTCTGATGCTAATGACTCCCGGTTTAAAGAACTCCTATCCTGAGTTCTTTATTCTCATCCTTCCACCTTCCTGGCCCCTCAGTCTTCCCCATTTAATTGAATGATGCTACAGTTCATCCAGGGGCTTAGGCCACAACAAACAACAGAAACATAAGATGCTGCGTGATTCCTCTCTTGCTGTCACACTTCACATTCAGTTGATCTGTAAATCCAGTCAGCCCTACCTTCAGACGAGGTCCCAAGTCTAACCGTTTCTTACTGACTCTTCCACTGGCATCCAGTCCAGGGAGCCATAAGTTTTCATTTTGACAGCGGCAGTGGCCTTTTCAGTGAGTCCTTCCACCCTGTCACAACACTTTGTGTTTCCCATTACTCTTAGAATACTATCCGCGTCCTCCTCGTGGCTGGCAAGGCCCTTCGTATCCCCGCACTTTGCTCGCTCTCTGACCTTATCTCTTCCCACTCTCTTCCTGGCTCCTTCTCCCTTCCTCCAGAGAACCCAGGATGCTCCACCATGTCCACGGTGTCTCTTCCCTCTGCTCTCATTGGTCTTGCTCCAGACAGTAGCCTGACTCATTCCTTCTCGCTGCTTCTTCAAAGGTATCCACATTTTAAATTGTACATTATTCTTTCCCTTTGCCTGGCTTTATATTATATATATATTTACATAAAATTTTATATGTGTGTGTGTGTATATATATATATATATATATATATATATATATGAAATGTGCAAGCCTGACATACATTTCTCTGCTTTTCTCTGTTGTCCCCATTGTGTCTAGAACAGTGATTGGCACAGTGCTCTGTAACTGTTCGTTGGATCAGTGGAATACTATGACAGTATCCTATCCCCTTGCTTTCTGGCTGGGACTCTCTTTTAACTCTGTCTCCCAAACATTATCAGAGCTATGTATCTAAAAATGCATATCCGACCATATTGTTAAACCTTGAAGCGACTCCCTAATCCTTACAGCAGTTATTTCCTAAACATCAGTCATTTGAGCTTCACTGTCACAATTTTTGTCATATCCATGTACAATCTGTACTGTTTTTGACTGATTTTCTTTAAATCAACTCATTTTGAAAATGTATTTTGAAATACAGTTACTATAAATGGAAAACCAGTGTCACTTGACACGAATAGGAACGAATTACAAAAATAAATGCATAACTGGTAAAACTGTCTGCTCCAGCCCAAATTATCTTGCCTACAGTATTTGAAAAACTGAGTTTCAGGATTAAGTCCAAGCTCTTCAACATAATGCACAGAACTCTTCTTGAAAGCCCATGTTTGCCTCTCCAGCTTTGTTTGTTTCCCTGTGTTCCGTACCTCATGATCCAGGAACCCTTCACCCACCATCTTGCTCCAGCTTTTGTTCTTGCCGCCTCTTCTCCTCGGGCTTTCTTTGCCCTCATGCCCTTGCTTGGCCTTTACCTGTTTACCTCTGGGGACTGCTTAGTTGCCACATCCTCTGGAAGGCTGCCTTGACTCTCGAAAGCAGGTTAGGTGCCCTTCTTTTCTGTTTCCACGGCACCCTTAGGCGCCTCTCACCTAATTCATCATATTCTGTTGTAGTTACCTGCACAGTGTCTTTTCCTCCATGAGCAGACTGTGAGGTGCCTGAGCACGAGGGTCCTGTCAGACCCGTCTGTGTAGGCCTCATACTGAGCCCAGGTCTGTCAGTGAATAGGGAAATGACTGATGGATGAACCCAACCTGAGGAGTGTGGCATGCATGCAAGTAGGGGCGAGTGGTAGGGCTTTTCATTTAGTTACTGAAGGAAGACTGTCCCTTTTCAGAAGACCCTTAGACATTTTACCCAGTGGGTGTGGGGAGGAAGCGAGGCACAGTTCAGGAGGCAGCCTGTGGTGCAGTTAGCTGCTGGAGGGAGAAGTGCCAGGGAAGGGTGCGCAAGGTTTCTGCCTTTATCTGTTGCCACTGCTGACTTTATTTCTGCAGACATTGTGTCCTGAGGTGAGGGGAGCGTGAAGCCTGAGGTCAGAGGAGTCCCAAGGAAGAGTATTAAAACTAATGGAAATGTGGCGTGTTAAATAAAGAGAAGAGTTGAGATGAGAATGCACAAAATCTTCCTCAGTGTAAGGAAAGAAAAAGGCTGGGGAGAACATCAGATTTCAGCCTGAAGTGAAGTGGGGAGATAGAAAAAAAGGGAGATGAAAGAGGACAGAGGAAGGATTTAAAGAGAGAGAGCATGTGCACCTGAAGCTAATAAAAATAAATAAATAAATAAAAATAGAGCCGAGGTGGTATGAAATCAGCCAGCTGCGTGTGTGTGTGTGTGTGTGTGTGTGTGTGTGTGTGTGTGTTACATGGCCAAGTTGAAAATAACCTGTTGTTTGCATTCAAGTTTTTGAATGTATTTCGGAAGTTTCTGCTGTTTGCAGGACTCGAGGGTTAAAAAGTAAAAAGTGTGAAGTACTCCCCTAAAAAGCATGAAGTACACCCACTATAGGGCTTACTTAAAAGAATAGGACTAGCGCTTTTTTTTTTCACTACTGAAAACTTTGAAATTACATTGTTTGGCAAAATGACTATTGTCAAAAAGTTAGCAAATAACATGTGTGAGCAAGTCTGTGGAGAAAAGGAACCCTTGTGCACTGTTGGTGGGATTGCAAGGTGGTACAGCCATTATGAAAAACAGCATGGAGTTTCCTCAAAAAACTGAAAATAGACCTACCAGTTCCACTTCTGGGTATTTATCTGAAGAAAACGAAACACTAATTCAAAAAGATATATGCACCCCTATGTTCATTGCAGCATTATTTACAATAGCCAATGTGTGGAAGCAAAGTCAATAGATGAATGAATAAAAAAGATGTGGTATATACATATAATGGAATATTACAATCAATGAAAAGAAATGAAATCTTGTCATTTGGAACAACATGGATGGACCTAGAGGGTATTATGCTAAGTGAAATAAGTCAGAGAAAGACAAGTGCCATATGGTTTCACTTATATGTGGAATCTAAAAACAAATTTAAACAAAACAAAAGCAGACTTGTAGAAACAGAGACCAAAGGGCTGGTTACCAGAGGGAAGATAGGTGAAAAAGGCGAAGAGGAATATAGTCAGTAATATTACGATAACTTTGCATGGTAACAGATGGTTACCAGAATTAGTGGGGTGATCACATTAGAAGGTATAAAAATGTCAAATCATTATAATGTACACCTGAAACTAATATAACTAATATAACATTGTATACCAACTATACTTTGAAAAGAAAGAAAATAGCTCAAGTATATTTGTAGGAATACAAAATTATTGATCATTCAACATAAATTAAAAAAAAAAAATCACAAAATTCAAAAGACCCCAAATAGCCAAAGCAATCTTGAGACAGGAGAATGAAACTTGAGGCTTCATACTTCCTGATTTCAAAATGTATTACAAAGTACACTGACTAAAAAGCATGGTACTTGAAATCTATGGGCACAAATAGGTTAAAAGTATGGAAAACCATATACCATGCAAATGTTAATCAAGAGAAAACTCAAGTCAAATTCATAGAGACAAAGTACAACAGTGGTTGCCAGGGACAGGGAGGAGGGAGGAATGGGAAGTGTTGTTTAATGGGTACAGAGTGTCAGTTTTACAAGATAAAAAGAGTTACGGAGGAATGATGGTGATGGTTGCACAACATTATGAATTTATTTAATACTTTACTGTACACTTTAAAGAAGTAAGATGGTTAATTTTATGTGTCTTTTACCAGAATTTTAAAAATGGGGGAAAAAAGAATATATCATCTGGGTTTCTCTTGAACCAGATAATTTTTTGAAAAGTGTTTTTCTCACTGATCTGTCATAAATTTCAAAAAGAAAATATATGTCACACTGAAAGCTGTCTTGTCAGCAGGTCCCACAAACCTACCCTATTTCCCCGAAAATAAGACCTAGCCAGACAATCAGCTCTAATGCGTCTTTTGGAGCAAAAATTAATGTAAGACTCGGTATTATATTATATTATATTATATTATATTATATTATATTATATATTATACCCTATATTATATATTATATTATATTATATTATTGTATTGTATACCCGGTCTTATAAGACCGGGTCTTATATTAATTTTTGCTCCAAAAGACACATTAGAGCTGATTGTCTGGCTAGGTCTTATTTTTGGGGAAACACGGTAATAGCTGCTTCTCTTCTCCCTCTCCTCCCATTCCAAGGACAATTTCCCCCACCCCCACCCCCACTCCGGTTCAAGCCCTTGTTCTCAGTCTAGTTGTGTAGGACACAGCTCCCTGGCCCATGCTGGTCTTATGAGCCTTGCACTCCCCCCCGCTGAGGCAGTCGGTTGCCGGTCTTCAGTCATCCGCTCACCGCAGCTCTCGCTGGCCGTTCATGATGGCTGCCGGCCACTCATGCTGGCCACTGGCAGCTCCTGGCAGCACATGGCAGCACTCAGCAGCCCGTGGCAGCACACACCGACCTCCGGCTGCCCGTGGCAGCTGCAGGGAGAGACGTTGTTCACAGTCTTAGCTGTAGAAGGTGCAGCTCACTGGCCCATGGGGGAATCGAACCAGCGATCTCGGCATTAGGGAGCACGGCGCTCCAACCACCTGAGCCATCTGGCCTACCCAGGGATACTTCTTTAACAGTGGCATTTTCACTGCTACTTTTGCCAACTTCATTATTTGTGCCTTTGTGAGACTAAATACCAAAATGCCAGTTACAACTGGAAATAGTACAATAAAATTAGAGAGAGGTTGTTCTGTGATATTTGAGAGTAGTAGCAACATTGTAGGGGATTAGTGGGGTTATTTGATTTGCTTTGTTGTGTTTCTGTTTCTCTTGTACTCAGCCTTTTCTCAGATTGCCTAGTCCAGCATCAGTAATCACCGTCTGTGGATTTTGTATTGTACTCTAAAGAACAGATGTATTTTGTTTTCTCAGAACTGAGGTAAGAAGGCTTATATTACTGTACACCTTCTTTTAAATTTAACATTGGAATAGCCCAAAGAAGTGTTAAAAAAAAAAAAAAAAGAAGGTACCCATGAAAGTTAGATGAAGATATGCCTTTAAATGGCTGATTTGGTTTGTGCAGAATAAAGAGTGAAAACATTAATGTGTTCTGGAATAAGACAGTTGTGCTATCTTGGCAACATTATGTGCATTATATTCAGAGAACATATAACAGAAAATAGTATGTTTATAGAATAAATGTGTTTTCAGTTCTCTGTTCAGAAAAGTTAGTACTTCCAGTCCAATGGTGGAAGCATTCAACTGAGATCAGTTCCCTCTCACTCCTCTTTTAGGGTTGTATTGAGTGATATGAGAAAATTTGGTGACACTCCATTTTGATTGAGAGAAATATTAGAGGGTTTTATCACAAACTAATAATTTTTTATGTCCACGTAACTCCAAAGAAACTCTTCCTTTGAATGGTTAGACACTTCACTACCCTCCTCCTCCCCGCCCCGCCAAACATTTTTTGAGCATTCAGGTGGGACAGCCTGCTGAGGGCAGTGCTCAGTGCTGGAGGATGTTTACGTCCGTGTACTTTGGAGAGTGTTACGGTAGGTTCCCTGCTAATAATAATAATTTCTGGTGAAAACAATATGCTCAGAGTGGACTGAAGTTAATGTATACAAGATAACCATAATTATGTGATGATATGTCTGAGTCTTTACTTCAGGTCTCAGAACCTTAACAGTTGCCTCATGTGGTAGTGTGTCCTTCTCTTTGGAGTGCTGGGCTCAGCTTCAGTTACTTAATTTTTTCTGTCTAAGGAGCCTCGTTTCCCTCCGACAACCCCCTCATGCTGACGTGCTTTGATTCATTTAGTGAACACCTGTGTTCACTGTTCTTGCAGTAAATCTACTCTATCCAATGCTAGGGAGGTAAAGATGACTAAGGAAGAGTCCTCTTCCTTAGCAGAGGACTGTTGCACCTGTTGGCACACAGTAGGCCCTCAGTCAGTATTTGTGGAAGAGAGGGAGGAAATAAGTTATCCATTTATGCAATGCCTACATTTTCTCATAACATTTAAAAAAATTGTGGTGATGCAGAGAATCTCCATGGGGTTCTGGCTTTGTGTGTGTGCCCAGATTCTGGAGATGGGGGCTTCACCAGAGACAAGATATCTTTGTACCTTTGAAATCCTTAACCATCTGGATTTATTGTCTTTCTGTTAAAGACCTTTAACACTAGGGGCAGAGACTCTCCTTTATGTATTAAAATAGTGCTGAGAATTTATATTAACTGCATACAGCAAAAGAAACATTTGTAGAGTAACCATTCTTTCTGTTGTTGTTGTTTAATTTTATTGGGGAATATTGGGGAACAGTGTGTTTCTCCAAGTCATTGTCCTTCAATCTAGTTGTGGAGGGCACGGCTCAGTTCCACGTCCAGTTGCCGTTTTCAATCTTTAGTTGCAGGGGGCACAGCCCAACATCCCATGCGGGAATTGAACTGGCAACCTTGTTGTTGAGAGTTCATGCTCTAACCAACTAAGCCACCCGGCCATTCCCCCAGCAGCTCAGTGTCAGCTTGTTGTCTTCAATCTAGTTGTGGAGGGCGCAGCTCACTGGCCCATGTGGGAATCAAACTGGAAACCCTGTTGTTCAGAACTCGTGCTCTAACTGAGCCATCTGGCCACCCTAGAGTAACCATTCTTGTTTTTCATTTTTAAGCATTTTCCAGAGTTGACTCTTCACAATGGTTTACATAAGCTCATTAGAGTTGACTAGCCCCAGGAATTATACTGACTGGATAAATCAAATTCTTGAGTTTATAAAATGACCTTTGATTTAGTTTTCTCTTAATATACATACTATATATCATGTATCAAAAATTGCCTCTATGGTGATAAAGATGGAAAATAACAGTTTATGCTTTTATAAATTACACAATTATACAAATTATACAATTTATACTTTTATAAATTAATGTGGACCATTGTAATTTTCCTAATCTTGATATTAAAGACTAAACTACAAAATATAGCTGGAGTTAAAACAGTGCAGGTGAAAAGAGTGACTTTGCTCCTGTTTAGGGGATATACAAGGTTTGATCCTTAAACAATGCCTTTCAGGTTAACCCAAGCTTATGTGTGCCTGTTAAGCAGTGTAGCAGGTGGCTAAGAGCATGGAATCTGGAACCAGACTAGGAGTGCTGAAATCTCAGCTTGGCCACTCCATGGATGTGTTATATAACCTCTTTGAGGCTCAGTTTCCTCTCTGAAAGATGAAGCTGATAATAAGACCTACGTCCTTGAATTGCTTAAGGATTGACTTAGTTAATATGTGTAAAGGATTTACAGTAGTGCCAGGCATTTACATAAAAGTGCTGCATATAAAAGCTACTATTACTACAGAGACAAAGTGAAGAGCTTACTTGTTTTCTCTGTCTCGTAAGGTATAAACCTACAGGAACAACAGAAGAGTTAAGTCTAAGCCTCCCTAGGTTATGAAGCTGAGTTTCCTATATATACATAATTACTGTGGGTGGGGGTGGGGTGTCTCCTACAGTGATTAGGAGAAGAGCATCAGCAGTTCAGCACACAGGCAGAGTTTGCCTTCATCATTTGCAGCTGTATGTTCTTGGCCAAGTGCCTTAACCTCTGAGTCTATTTGCTTATCTATAAAATGGGAATAATACTAGTGCCTACCTCAGGGCTTATTGTGAGAATAAATAAAGTAAAACTACCAGCCCTACACTAAGAATGGAATAAATGTTACTCTTGTAATTATGAATTCACACTAACTGTAATTCTTGGGACTCCTGACTCTCCATTTTTTGATTAGCCATAGGCTGTCTCTCTTTAATGAAAACAATGGTAGAGGTCTATAAATTAAGATATTTGTTCACATGCAAATATTAATTGGCTATTTTTATTGTAAATATATTTTCAGGACTAAAACTTTCATTTCAGAAACAGTTTATTAGCAAATGTGCAATAATAAGACTAAGATATTAGTCTTATTAGACTAGGATATTAAAATAATTTTTGGAAAAATGTCTTTTAAAATTGTATAAAAATTTCAAAACATTTGGAGTTTTAAATGAACTACTGATTTTGAAATTTGCAGATTTATTCTCTCATTCCTCAAACATTTACTTTGTACCTGTTTAGTCAAAGCATAGTATATAAAGATGAATAATAACAAGTATTTACTGTCAAAAAGTTCACAGTGCATTTGGGAGACATTCTGGAAATTGGAAAATTCACAAATATGTGGAGTTAAACTACATGCTGTTGGACAACCAATAATGGGTCAAAGAAGAAATCAAAAGAGAATTCAAAAATTATCTTGAGGGGAGCATTTGAGATCTTGCTCCCTGGCATATGTTGTCAGTTTGGCTCAAATAAACTCTTATAAAAATTCTATACAAAAAAAAATAAAAACCATATATGTATGTATATATATACATGTATATATACATATATACTAATATATGTGTATATATATGTTTGTTTCCAGGTATATATATATACACATATATACACATATATATATGTCTTGAAACAAACAGAAATGGAAGTGTAACATACCAAAATTTATGGAATGCAGCAAAACCAGTTCTAAGAGGCAAGTTCATAGCTATAAATGCCTACCTCAAGAAATAAGAAAAATCTCAAGTAAATAACCTAACTTTACACCTCAAGGAACTAGGGGAAAAAAAAGAGCAAAAGAAGCCCAAAGTTAGTAGAAAGAAAGGAAGGGAAGGGAAGGGAAAGAAAGAAAGAAAGATTAGAGCAGAAATAAATGAGAGGCTAAAAAGACAATAGAAAAAAATAATGAAACTAAGAGCTAGTTCTTTGATAAAAATAAACAAAATTAACAAACATTAACTAGACTCACCAAGACAAAAAAGAGAGAGGACTCAAATAAAATGAGAACTGAAAAAGGAAATGTTAAAGCTAATACCACAGAAAATACAAAGGATCGTAAGAGACTACTATGAACAATTATACACCAACTAAATGGACAACCTAGAAGAAATGGATAAATTTCTAGGAACATACAACCTACCAAGACTGAATCATAATGAAATAGAAAATCTGAACAGACTTATTACTACTAAGGAGATTGAATAAGTAGTCAAAAACCTCCCAACAAACAAAATTACAGGACCAAACGACTTCACTGTTGAATTTTACCAAATATTCAGAGACAAATTAATACCAGTCCTTCTCAAACTCTTCCAAAAAATAGAAGAGGAGGAAACTTCCAAATTCATTTTACAAGGCCAGCATTGCCCTGATACCAAAACCAGACAAGTATGTCACAAGAAAATTACAATATCTCTGATGAACATAAATGGAAAAACTATCAAAATGTTAGCAAGCCAAATGCAACAACATATTAAAAGGATCATACACCATGGTCAAATGGGATTTATTCCAGGGATGCAAGAATGGTTCATAATCCACCAGTCAGTCAGTCAGTGTGATACACCACATGAACAAAATGAAACACAAAAATTATATGATTATCTCATTAGATGCAAAAAAAAAATTGACAAAATTCACCATCCATTTATGATAAAAACTCTCAATAGAGTGGATATAAAGAGAATGTACCTCAACATAATACAGGCCATATATGGCAAGTCCACAGCTAACATCATACTTAATGGAGAAAGCTGAAAGCTTTTCCTCTAAGATCAGAAACAAGACAAGGATACCCACTGTTACCACTTTTATTCAACGTAGTGTTAGAAGTCCTAGCCAGAGCAATTAGGTAAGAAAAAATTAAAAGTCATCCAAATTGGAAAGGAAGAAGTAAAACTGTCACTATTTGCAGGTGACATGACATATATACAGAGGGTGCCAAAAAAATGTATACACATTTTAGTAAAGGAAAAACTGTTAAAATTGTAACATTCAATATATACCAATAACAAAAGATGAATACAAGTCACATTTGACTTCTGCAATTACAAGAAGTGCTCAAAGTGGTTACCATCAGCGTCCAGACACTTCTGATTATGGAGAAATACTGCTTGAACAATGTTGACCAGTGTCTGCTTGTATACGTTTTTTTGGCACCCCCAATACGTACATGTATAGTCTAACGAGTCCATCAAGAAATGGTCAGAACTAATAAATAAATGTAGTAAAGTTGCAGGATATGAAATTAATACACAAAAGCCTATTGTGTTTCTATACATTAATAACAAACTATCAGTAAGAAGTTAAAACAATCCCATGTGCAGTTGCATCAAAAAAAAACTAGAAATAAATTTAACCAAGTGGGTGAAAGAACTGTATATTAAAAACTAAAAGACATTAATGAAAGAAATTGAAAACACAAATAAATGGAAAGATGTTCTGTGCTCATGGATTGGAGGAATTAATATTGTTTAAATGTCCATATTACCCAAAGCAATCTGCAGATTCAGTGCACTATCAAAATTCCAATGGCATTTTTCACTTAAATAGAACAAACAATCCTAAAACTTGTATGAAACCACAAAAGACCCTAAATAGCCAAAGTAATCTTAGAAAACTCAAAGCTGAAGGCATCACACTCCCTGATTTCAACTATATTACAAAGCTGTGGTGATTAAAACAGCATGGTACTGGCATAAACACAGACACATTGATCAATGGAACAGAACAGAGAGCACAGAAATAAACCCATGAATACATGATCAATTAATTTGTGACAAAGGAGCCAAAAATATACAATGGGGAAAGGACAAGTTCTTCAATAAATAGAAAAACTATACAGCCACATGCAAAAGAATGAAATTGGACCACTGTCTTATACCATACACAAAAATTTACTCAAACTGGGTGAAAGACTTGAACATAAGACCTGAAACCATGAAACTCCCAGAAGAAAACATAGGCAGTAAGCTCTTTAACATCCATCTTGGCAATGATTTTTTGAATCTGACAGAAAAAGCAACAAAAGCAAAAATAAACTACCGTGTTTCCCCAAAATTAAGACCAGGCTGGACAATCAGCTCTAATGCATCTTTTGGAGCAAAAATTAATATAAAACCCGGTCTTATGTTATATAAGACCCGGTCTTATATTATAGTAAAATGAGACCGGGTCTTATGTTAAAATTTACTCCAAAAGATGCATTGGAGCTGATTGTCTGGCCTGGTCTTATTTTCAGGGAAACATGGTAGTGGAACTACATCAGATTAAAAAGCTTCTGCGCAGCAAAGGAAACTATCAACAAATGAAAAGCCAACCTACTGAATGAAAGAAAATGTAAATCATATATCTGATAAGGGGTTAATATGTAAAACATGTAACAAACTCATACAAGTCAACAACAAAAAATCCGATTAAAAAATGAGCAGAGGCTCTGAATAAACATTTTTCCAAGGAAGACATACAGATGGCCAACAAGTTCATGAAGAGATACTCAACATCACTAATGATCAGGGAAATGGAAATCAAAACCACAATGAGATATCTCACACTTGTTAGAATAGCTATTTATTAAAAAAACAAATAACAATTGTTGGTAATGATGTGGAGAAAAGGAAACACTTGTGTACTGTTGGTGAGAATGTAAATTGGTGCAGCCAATATGGAAAACAGTATGGAGGGTCTTCAAAAAATTAAAAATAGAACTGCCATATGATCTAGAAGCCCAGAAATTCCACTTCCTCAGATATCTATACCCCATGTTCATTGCAGCATTATTTACTATAACCAAGATATGGAAACAACCTAACTGTTCATCTATGGCTGAATGGATGAAGAAATTGTGGTATAAATAAATATACAATGTAAAATTTTTCAGCCCTAAAAAAGAATGAAGTTTTGTCATTGCAACAACATGGATGGGCTGGAAGGGCATTATGCTAAGTGAAATAAGTCAGAGAAAAGACAAGTACCATATCATGTCTTTTATATATAGAATTTTTTAAAAAAATCAACTATGGTCATAGAAACAGAGAACAGATTGGTTGTTGTCAGAGGCAGGGGTGGGGTTAGGAAAAATATGTGAAGGGGGTCAAAAGTTAAAAAAAAAAAAAATCATCCCCTTAAAACAAAATGTGTACTAAGCCTTCTGTGTGTGTCAGATTTCCACACAGAATTCTATTGTAAAGAATTGGAGTTAATTATCTTAAGCTCCCCTCATTCTTTAAGTATATTCAAATATAAAAATACTCATTGGGTGTAATTCTTTATGGAAATGTTAGTATATGTGGTGTTTGAGAATATATGTGGAAATTCAGAAATTAGAATTAACCCATTAGCATTTATTATTCTGAAGTCACCAAATTTGAGTTCAGACAAAGTTACTGTTAAAAAATGTAAAAAAAAATAAAAGACGAATTTCACAGTGCAGTTGGGAGACATTCAGTGGTTCTAGTAACAGGAGGAGACTATGGGGTTAGTGCCTGCCAGGTGTAGGAAGATGCCCAGACGAAGGTTATCAGGCATCCTTGCAATCACACGTCACTAAACCTGTGGAATTCTGTGCACCTGTCATGTGACTACACAAGTACCTTGAAAAAGATCCCGTATGGCTATTGAAACCCCTGGAGCAGTTGTTACAGTGAAACCAAAAGAGAGAGAAACAGGGAGGGAGACTTCTTCACGGATCTCTGATTTTACAGTCTTTTAAGAGATTACAGTGAGATTTAATGTGGCAGGTAATATATACTTTTTCAGTCTTTTTAAATTGACAGTTCTTTAAATAAATGTGAACTGTGACTAGCTGAAATCTTCTCTTTGATCAAACAGGCAGTTAAAAAAATCATGCATCCCCTTCCCTTTTTGTTACAGAAGGTTTCAAACATGTAGAAAAAGAGAATATAATGAAACTCCATGTCCCCGTCACCCAGCCTCAGCAATCAGCACATGGTCAGCCTTGTTCCATCTCTACTCCTGCCTACTCCCTCCCCCCCTCCATTGTTTTAAAGCAAAGTCCACATGTTATATCATTTCTTCTGTAAGTATCTCAGTGTATACCTCTAAAATACAAGATTTTTAAACATAATCACAATACCATTATACCTAAAATAATATACTAATTATAATTCCTTAATACCATTAAGATGGACGGATGTAATGCTAGGTTTCTTAGATTAATGAGTGAAGTAGATATTAAGCCATATATTTCCATAATACGTAGTTTACTAATTTCTACTTTACTAAGACTATGATTTTGAAAAACTCCTTCTTATTTTCATATTGTAGGGGTGACAAAACTTTCATTTCTTCCCTTCTAGTGTCTTTGGCTGGTCTATTAATTAAGTTGACATAGGACAGATTAAGAGGAGAAAAACAAATTTTATTTTATACATATCAGAGCCCCATGAAAACATGAGCCCCAAAGGCAGACATAATTGAGGCCTACATACTATTGTGAGCTAAGGAACGGGGGAGGCGCCTGGGGCTCCACCGAAGAGGAGGGTGAGTGGCAGGACGATAAGAAGAGCAGATGTTGGGAAACCAGAAGTTTGCCCTGCCATGTAGGTAAGCCTTTCAGATAAAGTTACCGCTGATGCTATCTCGCTTTCTGGGCCAGGTGCCCTATCTAACTTCTTTTGGAGAGTTAATGGTGAGGTAAAAGTTTTTCCTGCGTCTCCTTGGGTCTCACTTAACTTCAGCTCAAAATAATGTGCCAGTGTGGCACATTTTGGGGTGGCATATTTTGCTCCCCTTCAGTTTTGTCTAGTATCCAATTAACAAACTGTATTAGTTCACATTCAAATGTTACTATTTTATCAGAAACTTTTGCCTTCTTTAAGTGGACATTTACTAAAAGCCAGAGTATAGTTGGCTTACTTAAAGCATCCCCAGAAAAAATGAAGTGATAACTTTAGGAAGTAAAGTGCTTACTCCACAAACAGAATCAACAGGTCCTGGAGGTCTGCTGGAAGAGGAAAGAAGTTAGTTTTTTATTTGCCAGCGAGTACCTTGGTTTGGGCGGGTTGCCCCGAAGGGAAGTGGTAGGCAGCTCACGGCTCGGGCAGCAGCGGCCTTACTACGCTGACAAAGTAGTAACATGTTCTGAGGTTCCTCTTCATCCTTCTTTCGTTCTTTTGGGCATCAAGGTCAGACCAAGGAGTGTTACCAAACAAAGTTGGGGGTTCCCTTACTTGTTGTGTGCAGAGGCCTGGTCTGAAGCAATAGTTTTTTTAAAGAAAAAGGGGATTTATTTGTCAGGCAGCCAGATAAGGAAACCCAGACACGCAGCTCGTATCAGTCTCCCCAAAAAAGACTTGAACCAAGTTTAAAGAATAAGGGTCAGGCAGAGTGTACATATTTATTCTAATTCAAGGGGTATGATCGGAACTAAGCCATATAAGGAAATTGAGGAATGTGAAAGGGGCAAGAGGGAACAAAGAAATTCCAATCTGGCAGAGCTTGATTGGTCAGCCCTATATGTTTCCAGACTTGGCCTGGGCAACAGATCTTCCTTTTGACGGACCTCTTGCATTTTAAGAGGGCCCGGGGTGGCACCAGTACCATCTCTGTTACTTGAGTTCCGTGAATCGTGGCCTCTGCTGTGCTGTTGGCAGCTTGGGGTCATTTGGCTGCTGACTGCACCTGCTCAAGCGCCTGGGACCAGTGTGACCCATTCTGGTCTAATGGTCTCCAGAGCCCTGACAGGAGGACTGCTATTTTATCCTGAAAGACACTAAAAAACAAACAAATAGAACTAGAGAAGAAAAATTATTAGGGTCCATTTTTACTGTTAGAGCCCTGTTTCAGGAGAACCATTTCTGCTATTTTTATAATGATTTTTCAAAAGTAGGTTGTGTATGTCCACCAAAGATTCTAATAGTATCCCATTTGTTAGTTCATGTCGCTTTAATGTGTTATGCTGTGAAATATAGCCAAACACAGGTTTGTCCTTGTATAACAGATAAGTAATAACATTTCTTTCTACCTTGAAATTTTTTAACCTCTATTACTATAAATATGTGGATTTGATTTTTCAATTAATACGTTTTTATTTTAATCTGTTTCTGACTGCAGTGTTAAATTGACTCTTTCTGTGAGGGTGTAGGATGGAAACAAAATGGTTTTAAAAAGCAAGACTTCTCAGACTGAGATATACTTAGGACATTTTCAAGAGGGAGAAAATGGCCTCAAGTTTGACTTTACACTTAAACTGGAGGAAGAACTGTGCTGTTATTATAATACAATTCGTTCAGAGAGTTTTGCAGTATTATGTTAATCATCTGCATTTCAGCAGCATTTTGGAGTAAAATCTGAAACTGCTTTTTTTTCTTGTATATCTGTTTCCTAGTCAGTCCAGAAAACTGTTCAGGAACTCTTTTATAATGTTAATAGTGTGTGCATTGATTTAAGAGAAAGGGATATTTTGGTTAATAGTCTATTCAGTATGTCAAATAAAAAACAGACCAAAGAAAGCATGTGGTACATCACAATATATTTTTGAAAAGAACCAGATATGCAGAAAAGTGATTTAAATCCTAGGTTTTTCATTAAGTCTTTATATAAAAATATGATGCCCATTTTTGTGGGAGTATCTTTTGACAGGGTATGAGTGAGTCTGTGTGTGTGTACGCATGCACGCACTTTCATTTCTTTTTTGGCTATTGTGTCAATTTCAATTTTCAGTTTATTCCAAAAGATTATTTTAGTAAATCAAGAATTGATTTAATCAATCTCTAGGGCATAGTAGATCACAATGCTAAAATGTGTTTTGATAAAAATATCGAAAGAGTATAGCCATGTGTGTTTTCATATTTTTTAGTTAGAAAATTATTTGGATTTAAATGACATATATGTTGTAAGTATATTTTATGGAAAGTGAAAGCAGGCTCTTAAAAGATGATGGAGGGATTTGGCTGTTTCTCATTAACTGTTTAAAGAATGAAAATAAAACCAGACCATTTGCATATTGGTATCTGTAAAGGTTGCCCAAATGAAAATCAGGTTTTTAAAAAGTGAATTTCTTCTATAACCAGTATTTGCTGACCCAACAAAAATGTGTGCCTGTTTCTTTGTTAAGCGTTGGGAATTCAAAATTGAAAAGATTCTTACCTTCAAGGATCTGACAATCCAATAGGAAGAGAGAACAAAAGTGAGACAGTCTCTTTAATAAGAGCATATACAATTGTGTTTGGAACAGAAAAGAGTCTCTAAATTGTTTTGGGGCTGTTGGAAAGATACTTTGAAGACTTTGGGTTAATGCTCATTTTATTCTGTAAACCTTAACAAAACGTAAATAATAGGATTCATTTGTTGATTGCCTACTATGTGTCAGGCAGTCTGCGGGTTAGTAGGCGTATATACTGTGTTTCCCTGAAAATAAGACCTAACCGGAAAATAAGCCCTAGCATGATTTTTCAGGGTGCTCGTAATATAAAGTAAGCCCTACCATATTTCCCCGAAAATAAGACCAAGTCTTATATTAATTTTTGTTCCAAAAGACACATTAGGGCTTATTTTATGAGCATCCTGAAAAATCATGCTAGGGCTTATTTTCCGGTTAGGTCTTATTTTGGGGGAAACACGGTACATATAATAGGTACACATTTATATAATAGGTGTACACCCGTTGGGGAGAAACAAACTTTACCGTCAAGATTCTTCTGTGTGGTCTAATAATCAAATTGACATGAGACAGATTAACAAGAGAAAATAACCAATTTAATATATACATATGTATGGGAACCCCACATTCATAAGCAAGTCAAAGACCTCAGATGCGAGGGAAGTTCAGAGACAGAAAGGGGATACTGGTGTATAGCCATCCTGAGCTAGGGATGAGGTAAAATGCCTTGAGGGCTTCAAAAGGTCATTGCAGGATGATAAGAGCAGACCTTTAGTAAACAGAAGTATGCCCTGTCCTATAAGTAGGTCAAAGGAAGTTATCTCCGATAATCTCCCATGAGCAAGGCCTCTAATTCAGATTCTTCTAGGTAGTTAAAGGATTGGCTGTGGCAGAAGTTTCTCTTGAGCCTACCTCTAAAGTTGCCTTTAACTCAAAACAGTCTGCATACCACAGAGGGATGTCTTGGGGTGACTTGTTCTGAACCCCTACAGTTCCTTCCTCTGAAACTTCCCTGGAAGTTTCACATTCCAGAAATTGGGTTGGTAGATTGTTCTACATCTCAGTAAACCAGTCTCAGTCTTTAGAAAAGTTCAATTCAGTTAAACAGTGGACTCTCATTTCAGGAGGCGGCAATGTAGGTGGGTTCCCAAAGTTAAGTCTGTGGTGCAGCTGTCAGGTAATTAATAAGAGGCATTTCTACAGAAACAAAAGAAAAACAAAGGTTAGCTGTTGGAGCAGACTGTAATCTCAGTTTCTGAGTTCTGAGGGCAGGCGGTCAGGATTTCTAGATGTCTGACGCTCATCTTCAGGTGGAGTGAAGGCAGGCAGTGATAGTGTGATGGATTCTCCAGGTCTTCAGTTTCAGTGGCCCTGGTGATCTTTCTGCAGCAGGTATGAAGATTGTCCATAGATGCTGTGTGATTTCTCTGAAGTCTGTATCAAGTTGTCCCACTTCAGCTTGCATGGCAATTTTAGTTCTCTGTGATTCCAAGTCAATGGATGGGAAAATGAAAATGTTAGTGCTGAGGGTTGCAGCCAAATATTTAAGAAAACTAGACAAATTCAGGATCCAGTCTAGTTTATAGGTAGAAAAATTATTTTAAAAATCTCAAATGACGATGAACAGCGCTAGAATCTGTTATCCACAAAGGTATATTATAGTTTCTATTGAAACAATTTTTCTTTCTAAAATGACCCTCATCTTTATCAAGTATAGCCAAATTAAGACTAATTTATTTGCAAAATAAGTCTAGTTCAATAAACTTGGCCTGATTATTTGTATAAGCCCACCGAGAATAGTAATTAACCACCTAGGCTCTTTTAAATCTGCTTTACTGGAATTTTTCATAAGGAGTCTTCAGATTGAACTTAAAAAGGCCTCTCAAGCCCAGAAAAAGCCAGGCCACATACTTGCCATCAGACTTTGCCTGCAATGCCGATAGATTTGGGGTTCATTCCTTCCCTTGAAGTCCCCAGTGCATCCTGAGGTTCTTTCTTTGCATCTCCCAGTAAGCAACCTTCATTTTTTACCTGGAAAGACTGCTGTGTATGAACTGTGTAAACAAAGTACCAGGCTGTTTTTCCAAGGGGCTTTTATTGGCCTCCAAAGTCCATCTTAATTCCTTAAAGCTGTCTGGTCCTATCTGAATCTACGTACATCTCTCTCAACTATGACATTCTTGTCAAAGCCTTGTAATACAACTAGTTTCCAGTTGTATCCTGTTAAAAAGAGAACAATAATTTATATTGAACTTATGCAAACATATTACCATGAAAATAAAAATACTCATTAAGAGTTTCCAAAGTATGGAGGGATCAGTTAGAGAGAGAGAAAAAATAAAGGTTTCAATACTGCTTACAAAGGTGTGATTTACCAAATTGCTCTAAGTTAGAGGTATTTTAGGAGAAATAAATAAAATTTCTTATGTCTGAAAAACAAAACATTTTAAAAATCAGTAATATTTCAAATAAAAAGTCATGAAATTGTAACCTTTCTTACCAGTTCGTTCAGTCCTATATAATTAATCTTGTCCTGCTTGAATCCAGTTTTCCCATTAGTTCCCTGTCTGATAACTGAGGATGATACGGTCAGTGATAATTCCAGGAAGTCTGCAAGACTGGCCATCAAGGCTGGTATGGTTTGCTCAATGGAATGGGTGCCTTGATTACTAGAGATTTTGGAAAGTATATCCCAAGCGGGGAATGCATTTTTTAACTTTTTTTTTTTGCCATTGTAAGGGCATTTTTTCCCCATTGTAAGGGCATTTTTTCCCCATTGTAAGGGCATCAGCTTTGTGGTAAGGGAAATCTTCAACTCATTCAAAAACATAAATACAATGACAAGAACGTATTGATAACCCATATTAAGTGGCAGTTAAATGAAGTCCAATTTAAATATACTGTGGTGGATAAAGAAATACAAAAACTTAAAAAAAACAGGCAGCCAGAAAGAACCAGGTAGCCATCTTGGTTTCCCATAGCCCCAGCTATTCATTAATTTGCAGTCATTGTTCACCCATCTTAATTTCTCTGATTCGGGAACAGACTGTTGCCATGTTATAAGAACATGAGGATGGCAAAAGTCTGGCAATGAGGGGTCATTTTTGCAGAAACAGAATGGACTTCACCCACTTGTGCCACAAATCTGATACTCGGGTTCAGTCATTTTAGTGCGTCCCTCAGTTTTGATAACAGACATCTTATGTCAGCACATCTCAGATTTCCAGCAATTTCACATATATTTCTGGAACATTTATAACATATACTTATACAAATACAAAATGAAGGCTGAATGTTTTTTCTTTTTTTATTTGACAATGCTTCCCATGTAATTTCAACACACCAAAATAAACCTAATTAGTTTAACATTTACCTTTTGTAAGGAGAGAAAACAAATCTTTTCAGGTGTTCCAAGGGCCCTTCTGGAATACTTCAAAGTTATTCTTAGGTCAAGACTCTATAAGTTAAATTTTGGGAAGTTTGTCAAAATATATCAAGAAGTTCGGACATTTGACTACATAGGATCATAAGTCATTATGAAGCAATCCTTAATTATCTATTTAACCAAAGTGGCAATAAAAGATTTCAAAGATAAATACAGAAGTTTACATAATTATTAGTAAAACTTAGTTCTTACTATGGAGGTGATTCAGTTTTCTTAAGTAATCAAGGACCTAATTAAGACAACATAAAACACAGAAAATTATTTTGATAAAACAGAATCTTTGCTTCTAGGCAGAAAACCTTTCACAATATCAGTAGCAGACAGTAGTCCTTTTTACTTTTTAAAATTATTTTTAAACTTTTAAAAAATTTAAGTGTGTTTTTCCAGGACCCATCAGCTCCAAGTCAAGTAGTTGTTCCCATCTAGCTGTGGAGGTTGGCAGCTCACTGGCCCATGTGGGGATCGAACTGGCAACATTGGTGTTAAGAGCCTGCGCTCTAACCAATTGAGCCATCCAGCCATCCCGACAGCAGTCCTTTTTAGCAGAGACAGAAAACCATACTCTAAGTTTACATCAGCTTACTTTGGATATTTAAATTCATTTACTGATTAAATTTCAGCTTGACCACACAAAATGTCTTTTTTCAAGATTTTGTTTTTCATGAACTTTCTACAACTTTGTGTCCCTTTTCATGTACACTCTTGTTCTCTCACCCATTCAGGACAAAATTACTTCACTTCCCTTAACAAAAACACATCCCACATCTCATACCTTTTGTTTAAAAGCCAAAACATATCCAAGTTTCCTCGTATACACAGTTCTTTTCCCTATCATTTTTAATTTCTGTAGCTTTAATTACATATATTACAATTTTTAACCTTAAAAGAACCTTAATTTCTAGTGAAAATGAAGAAATAAGCAATTGTGAACTGTCTGTTACACCAGTATGCTTTAGATTGATCCATTTGTGAACACATTTAATAATTTCTAGAAATTACTTCCTCATAGGATAACGTTTTTAAATTGTGGCACAAGACATATTTACTGATGGACCCAAATATCTTTAGTTTATTTGTAATAAGCAAAAAGTAAATAAACCTGTGCTCAGTAATTAATGTTTTGTTTTATCTTATTTGGAAATGGTCTGGACATTCCATGAATATCCATCATTTAATTTATCTAGCAAAACTTTAAAGTTTCAAGTTATCAAAGAGTTTTAAGAAACCATTTTTAACAATATAATTATCACCTAAAAAGAATCCTTTTATCCTACTTACATTTATTTAATTTACTTGTTCCTAACAATTAAGGTTGGATTACTTACGAAAATTTCATACCAAGTTACTTTTCTTGCTGACAAATTTTGCAACAGAGGTAACATGAACTTATTTGACTAATAAACCCAGGTAGAATAAAAGTATTATATAATGCTGATTATTCTAAAGATATGCCTTTTAACCAAACCAGTTTTAATATCAAATGTTTTCGCAGATCCTATGATTCTGAAAAGTATTTGGGTTAATTTCTGTTATATTGTTGAGAATTCTAAATCAAGCCTTTGCTTGTTTAAGTCACTGTAGTAGAGCTCTTTTTTATAAATCAACAGTACCATCCGGAGGTAGAAAATACCACACAGCACATAGGAACATACAAACTGACATGACCAGAAACCTCCTAGCCTTCGTAGTAGAATTACTGCCATAGGATGGGTAACATCATGTGAAGGACAGTGGGATCCAAACGGTTTTTCAGGCAGAAGAAGTTAAGGTTACCTGTGTGGGTGACCAAAGGTTTTTCTTACTAATATTGTGGCGAAGGCATTTGTCCCTGGCAAGGGAGCTTTGGAAGCACAGAAGCAGTTTGTGCTTTCAGAAACACCCTTCTCTCTCTCTCTCTCTCTCTCTCTCTCTCTCTCTCTCTCTCTCTCTCTCTCTCCCCCCCCCCTTCAGCCTCAGGAATTGGGGATGATGAAGATAAGTGGGCTTGAACTGCTTCTAGAGCTGCACTTGTGGTTTCACAAAGATTTGTAAGATAACAGTTGCTCTCAAAATTTGTGTTGAAATGTAAGTGACAACATAGGTTGACCTACCTGTCTAACTGCATAATCTCTAATTTGCTTCTTTCCCTCTGGATATATAATTTTTATTTTAGCTTAGGAAGAGGGCTCAAAATAAAAAAATCATGTTAAGCTCTGACCCTAATTTCCAGTTTGGCCAAATTTCTGATCAAAAAGTTATTAAATCCTTTCAAATATCTTGACAGGTTTCAGCTAGGTGAAACAGTAAATATTTCTGGCATTATGAAACAATTTGAAGGACCCAGGAGGGGGCAATGGTTACTACCTTCTAGAATCTTTCCCTCCGATGGCCAAAAGGAAGAACTGACAGCCTTCATGTCCCAGTTCCCCAATGAGACACAATGTCTATTTCCACAACACAATCAGGTAAAAGAGATGCTCTCAATTACAGTTGATATAAACATTCCAATTTTCATAATCTTATCACTCCTTACATTTCCATATTCTTTTAGTCTAATTGTTGCCTGAGTCAGGGCTTCCCAATGGGTTGTGGTACCACAGGTCATGAATTCCCATATGAAAAGTCCTGGAAATTGCTCTGTTCTATCTCCTGACTATTTTTCCCACTCTTGAGCAATAAAGCTTTGAGTCCCCAGCAAAGGGTCAAGCCCAGGAACCCTCACCCTTATCAGTCTTTAACTTGATTTAACTAGCCTGACAGCTGCCCCAAGTGATTGCTGGTCTCTGGTTTCTCATTGTGATCTCTTCCCTCCAGTCTTATGATTTCTCCACACTGGGGTAAAGAGAACAGACTTGTTTGAGGCCCTTTAATCCAGGGGGACGAGGAGGGGGAGGAGGGAGACCGAAAGGGATCAGTATGGCCCATTCAGCCTTGGGTAGTGCTATACTAACTGAAACCCTTGTTTTAACCCCATCGATGTCCATTTTATGTAGCCCAATTGTTTTTCTAATTGGCACATTCCTCCTAATAGCCATTGTGATTTTAGATTATCATTTCAGTGAGGGCTGGCAGCAGTTTGGTAGGACCCCAGCCGTAAATGGAGTTTAACCCACATTTCTGTCTGGCCATATTTTAGGGTTCCCAAACTGACAATTTCGAAGCTGAGTTCTTGGAACATAAAATTTTAGGTTGTCTTTAAGTAAGATTTTGCCATTCTTTTTCTTTCGTTTTTCTTCTTAAGTGCAGGACAGTTGTATTTCCAATATCCTGATTTTTACAATATCTGCAAATGTCTGAAGGCAAGCAGGAAGGGGTCTGAATGGACTTTGATTTTTGTTCTAATTTCTGTCCTTCCGTCTTATTAAGGGAATCTTAATGATTAGCTACCGTGTTTCCCCGAAAATAAGACCTAACCGGAAAATAAGCCCTAGCATGATTTTTCAGGATGACATCCCCTGAACGTAAGCCCTAATGTGTCTTTTGGAGCAAACCTTAATATAAGAACCGGTCTTACTTTCGGGAAAACATGGTAGTATAACAATGAGTGATCTCTAACAAATTTCTTTTCAATTTAGAAGTTTTTCTCAATTAAACGGATCCATTGTCTGACCTTGATGGAAGGATCTATAGTGACTCAATACAGCGGATGCAAGATGCGTCCCTGAAGTTATTCCCAGAGTTAAGCTAAGAAGGATGGGGAGTTCAGGCTTTAAACAGCTGTTCCAAGACACAGGGACTCACGTGCCTTCCCCCCTTGAACAGAATAAGGTTAAGATCCCCTAAGCGCGTTCAGCTGCCTGCCGCCTGCACCGGCGTCACCCAGGCGGTGATAGCAGACCAGCTCTGGGAGGAACCGGATAGACACAGAGATCTCTGACGGCTTGTCAGGGCCAGTTAGACAGCAAGGTGCCCCTTGGCAAGTGCACCCTCTGGATGATAAAGGCCAGAGAGAAAATATTCTCACTAGTCGTAAGGCCGAGCCCTAAGGATATGCAACAGGATGACAGGAGGAAAACCAGACAGAGACAGAGACAAACCCAGGAGCACTCACACCAAGTAACCAAGAGTCGCTGGCCCAAGAAACGCGTTTTCACAAGTATTTTCTCCTGTCAGTCTAAATTTAGAGGAAAGGAAAAGATTCTTACACTTTCACTTCCACCAGATCCTGCAGACAGAGATAGGGGGTGTGCTGACGTGGTAAGACCCTTCCCTTCTGCCAGCCTGTGTCAGAGCCCCAGGGTGCAACGGCCTCATGGGGGTGGGGGTGCGGTGGGGGTCAGCCAGTGCGTTTATCCTGCTCTCAGCGCCAACTGTTGGGGAGCAACACACTCTCCTCTACCTTCAAGGTTCTTTGGGCTGGTCTAATAATCAAATAGGCATGAGACAGACTAGCAAGAGAAAGTAACCACATTTAATACACACATATGTATATAAGACCAGGTCTTATTTTAATATAAGACCAGGTATGTATAATATAATAATATAATACTGGGTCTTATATAACATACTAACATAAGACAGGGTCTTACATTAATTTTTGCTCCAAAAGACGCATTAGAGCTGATGGTCCGGCTAGGTCTTATTTTCGGGGAAACACACTAAGACATCCTGAACTATGGAGAGGGAAGGTGCCTTCCGGGCTTCAAAGGGTGATAAGAGCAGACCTTTAGTGAATAGAAGTATGCCCTGCCCTATAGGTAGGTCAAAGGAAGTTATCTCTGATAATCTCCTATGGGCAAGGCCTCTAATTCAGATTCTTCTAGTGGGGGCAGAAGTTTCTCTTGAACCTGTGACTAAAGTTGCCTTTAGCTCAGGACAATCTGCATACCACAGAGGCACATCTTTGGGGACTCGTTCTGGACCCCCACAACACAGAGGTGTGTGTGTATGTACATATGTACATACTCATGCACTTGTGCAGCCATAGATATGGGTGGCAGGGGAGATACCTTCATGGAGTTTGGTCTAGTAGGAACAGATAGGCAGTTTACAAACAATAATTATCATTATTACGGGGACACAGTTTTGTTTGATTGGTGAAGAGGGTAGAAAAGGCAGGGAGGTAGTGACTGAAGTCTGGATGAAAGGATGAAAAGGAAGAAACCAGTATGAATAAAGGGGGGAAGAAAGGTCTAAGTGGCAGGAACAATGTGTTCAAAGGTTCTAAGGAAAAAAGAACTTGGCAGGTTTGAAGCAGCTGAGCGGCAGCCTGTGTGGCCAGAATGCAGTGAGGCTGGAGGCACTGCAGAGCCCAGACCCCAAGGGGCCTTGTGGGGAATTATAACGAGTTTCAGTTTCATTAGTATTGCAATAGAAGGCCAACAAAGGATTTAATGTAGTGTATGGGAGGGGTTAACATCTGATTTATAATTTGAAGGATCACGCTTGTTGATTCTGTGGGAAACAGATGGTAGAAAGGGCTGGTAGAGGCAGACAGAAGTATTACACGGACCGGGACTAGGATGGAGGTCGTGGTGATAGAGGTAAAAATGGAGTCAGGAGATAGTGTGGAAGCAGAATTGACAAGCTTTGGAATAATGAGATTTTGGAGAGAACGGTCAACTTTGTCACCTTCTCAGTAATGTCCGTTGGATTTGGCAACACGTAAACCATTGGTGGCTGTGAGAAGAGCAACTTCTGTGGAGTGAAAGGGACATAAGATACATTGTACATATATTATTATTGATCTTCACAGTAGCCATAGTACTTTTGTCCCTATTTTATTGAATTTGAGGGATTTTAATTAACTTTCCAAAGTTAGCCAGCTAGTTTAAGTAGTGAACGTTTTCTTGTTGACTTCAGAGCCTGTACGCTCTACTGCATCAGGCTGCCTCCTATAAGAGAAGCCAAGTGCCCTGGATTTCCCCTCTCACTGCCCTGTACGCCGGACACCTCTGAGTAAGTGCTGCGGAGGAGCCCCGTGTTCCCAAGAGGTTTTCTTCTTGCTTTTTAACAGCTATATTGGGTATAATTACATACTATAAAATTCATCCATATTAAGTGTATAACTCAATGATTTTTCAGTAAATTCAGAGTTGTGCAACCATCACCACAATCCAGTTTTAGAACATTTCAATCAGCCCCAAAAGATCTTTTTCTGCCCTTTTGCAATCAGTCCTCGCTCCCAGCCAGCCATTAATCAGCTTCCTGCCTCTATAGATTTGCCTTTTATGCACGTTTCATATAAATGAAATCATACTAATATGTGTAGTCTTTCGTGTTTGGCTTCTTTCACTTAGCATAATGGTTTTGAGGCTCATCCATGTTGTCGCATGGAGCAGTACTTGGTTCCGTTGTGTTGCTGAGTGGTGTTCTGTTGTGTGCATATTCCAGATTTTGTTCATCTGTACCCCAGGTGATGGACTTCTGGATTATTTTTAGTTTGGGGTTATTATAAATAATCCTGCTAGAAACATCCATGTGCAAGTCTTTGCGTGGGTATATGTTTTCATTTCTCCTGGGACGATTCCTGGGAGTGGAATCACTGAGTGGCGTGGTAAATTTATGTTTAACTTTTTAAAGAAGCTGTCAAAATGTTTCCATAGCTGCTTTACCACTTTACATTCCCATCAGCAGTATATAAGGGTTTCAGTTTTCATCCTTGACACCACTTGTTATTGTCTCTTTTGTAATATAGCCATTGTAATAAGGGTGAAGTGTGGTACCTTATGTGATTTCAATTTGGACATCTCCATTGACTAATGATGTTGAGCATCTCTTCAAGTGCTTGTTAGCCATTTGTGTATCTTTGGTTAAATAACTATTGAAATATTTTGCCCATTTCTCAATTGGGTTGTCCTGTTATTGAGTTGAAAGAGTTCTTTATATATTTTTTGGATACAAATTTTTTTCAGAAACATGATTTGCCAGTATTTTCTTCCAGTTTATGGTTTTTCAGTTTCTTAATTGTATATTTTGAGGCATAAAAATTTTTAATTTTAATGAAGTCTGTTTTATCGAAATTTTTAAAAATGAATTGTGCTCTTGCTGTCATATCCAAGAACTCTTTGCCTTGAAGAGTTTCTATTTTCTTCTATAAGTTTTCTATGCGGTTTTAATAATAGGTTGGGTTTTACCTAATTATGGCGGTCATAGAATTCTGTGAGGAAGTGGTACTTAAGCTGTAAATGAGGTTCCTGAGACCCAGTCTCCGATATGTGTGTGTATGCAGGCCTCCCCTCACCAGCAAGCAATTCACCAACACCAGCAGGGCATCCCAGAATTCAACTCAATTTGACACTGTCTCCCCGAAGATAGAATCAGATTACACAGGTAAAGGGCTCAGTCCCATAAGACTACCCCCCACCCCACCCCTTTAGACAAACGCCAGTCACAAGCCCAGGTGCTTACCTGTGCTTCTGACTGATTGGCTATAAATCAGAGGTTCGTATGACCCCGCCCTTGGGTTTGATTAATTTGCAAGAACTCACAACTCAGAAAAACCCATTTACTCACTAGATGACTGATTTATTACAAAGGTTATTAAAGGATATGAATAAACAGTCAGATGAAAATGAGGTCTTGAACAAAGGAGCTTCTGTCCTTGTGGAGCTTGGGGCCAGCACAGTGGCCCACGGAAGTGTTTTAGGTGGACGCTCTCCAAAAAACGGGGCAACAAGCTAGCTATCCTTTTGAATTTTTAATGGAGGCATCATTACATAATCATGATTGACTAAGTCATTGGCCATTGACAACTGATTCAACCTCAAGCCCCTCTCCTCTCCAGAAATCTGGGTGGGACTGAAAGTTCCAATCCTGTAACCACATGGTTGGCTCCTCTGGCAACCAGCCCCGACCCTCAGTCGAAAATTCACCTCATTAACATAACAAAAGACACCATTGTTGCTCTCATCACTTAGGAAATTCCAAGGGGTTTGGGAACTGTGAGCCAGGAACTGTGGATTAAGGCCAGATGTATCTGAGAAATATGTTTGGTCATCTGAATAAATATATATGTAATATATATATCACATGTAATATATATATTATATATTATGTATATATTATATATGTGTGTGTGTGTGTGTATATATATGTATATATATATATATGTATGTATTTAATATATATATTGTTTCTATGACTTTCCCAAAGTGTTCTTCTGTTTTTTCTTTTAAGATTTTTTATTGGGGAAGGGAAACAGGACTTTATTGGGAAACAGTGTGTACTTCCAGAACTTTTTTCCAAGTCAAGTTGTTGTCCTTTAGATCTTAGTTGTGGAGGGTGCCATTCAGCTTCAAGTTGTTGTCCTTTCAGTCTTAGTTGTGGAGGGTGCAGCTCAGCTCCAGGTCCAGTTGCCGTTGCTAGTTGCAGGAGGCACAGCTCACCATCCCTTGCAGGAGTCGAACCGGCAACCTTGTGGTTGAGAGGATGCGCTACAAACAACTGAGCCACACGGGAGCTCAGTGGCAGCTCAGCTCAAGGTGCCGTGTTCAATCTTAGTTGCAGGGGGCGCTGCCCACCATCCCTTGCGGGACTCGAGGAATTGAACTGGCAACCTTGTGGTTGAGAGCCCACTGGCCCATGTGGGAATCGAACCGGCAGCCTTTGGAGTTAGGAGCAAGGAGCACTAACCGCCTGAGCCACCGGGCCGGCTCCCCAAAGTGTTCTTTAATTGACTCTGAATTAATAGAACCCAATTACTATTTCTCAAAGGGTTTACATTAAATCTAATTCATTTTATATACATATATATCTTACAAATCACAATATCTCAAACTGAGATCTGAAAGTTGAGTAGGAGCTAAGAGGCAAGGGAAGAGACTTCAGCTAGAGAGAACAGCATGTGCAAAGGTGAAGGCCAGTGGAATTATGTGAAGTTTGAAGAAGGAGGAGGCCACTGGAGCTGGGCTGGAGTGAGTGCAGGTAGTGCTATGTAATGAGACTGGAGAGGTAATGGGATCATTTAGGCCACGTGAAATAATCCTAAGCACAGCGGAGTCTGGGAGGGGTTTTTTAAGTGGGGGGGGGTGACCTGATCAGATTTGCTTTTCAGAAAAATCACTCTGCCTGCTGTGTAGAAATGGATTGGAAGAGAGCCAGTGTAGATTTGGATTGACCAATTAGGAGGGAGGCCATTGACCAATTAGAGATAATGGCTGTATGGACCCACGGGAAATGTGACAATAGAGAATATTGGGGACATTGAGAGCCTACCTGCCTTGCATTCTGCATGGTTAAGCTTCTCAACCAGGAGATTATAATAAGGGTGAGTAATCCAGTGTCTGTAGCATCCACGCCATTCCCTAGCACACACCTGTTTTGGGTTCTGCTTACTGAGTCTTTTATACCAGGAGGTAAAGTTCTGACAGCTTATACATAGCAATTTAATTTAAACATCCTCACTGCTTTCCTCCTTTTTCATAAAACTTTGAAAAAAAATTAAAAGCAAGTTACTTATTCATTCATACATTCATTTCATTAAAAAAAAATTTTTTTAAAGGTAAGTACTTACTGATATGCCAAGCATTCTGCTTCACACGTAGAAGGTCGAGTCCCATTGCTGTGAGAAGGAAACTCTTTCGGTAAAAGGGGCTTGTATTCTAGGGTTAAGTAGTCTAGGATTGACCTACCTGTTTTGTGAATTCAAGAAGCTACCAGGGGAAATGTAACTGAAGGAGGAGGAAATTTTTCTCTACCTTTCTAGGTTCTTCCAGCTGGCCTAATAATCACCATGAGACAGATTAGCAAAAGAAAATAGCCAAATTTCATTACATATGTACATATGGGAACCCCACACATATGAAAGATTTAGAGGCAGAAAGGTAAAATGAGGTAGATGTGGCATTCTGAGCTAAGGATGAGGTAAGGCACCTGGGGCTTTGGAGGGGAGGAAGGTCGTTGCAGGACGATAAAAGCAGATGGTCAGTAATTAGATGCTTGCCCTGCCCTACAGATAGGTCATAAACAGTGATGTCTGGTGACAACTTGTATTATGGGCAAGGCCCCAATTCAGATTCTTCTAGGTAGTTAAGGTGGAGCAGAAGGATGGTGATGGCCTTCAGCTCAGAATATGCCAAAATAGCACATCTTGGGGAGGTCTGTTCTGAACCCCTTCATAATTGAATCTGGTGAATACAAGAAAACAAGAAAAGTGGCACAAACTGTCAGCTCTAATCCATGAATTCAGCAAAAAATGATTGTGAGACATTTTCAAAGACCACAGTATCAACTTTAAACTCAGCTTTTATTTTAGTTCTAAAAGATGAAATGTGGAAGAATCTTTTCTATGATTTTCCCAAAGTGTCCTTTAATTGACTCAGTGAATTAATAGAAGCAAATTACTATTTCCCAAAGGGTTTACAGTAAATCAAATTCATTTTATCTTTCAAAATACAACAGAAAGCACTGGGATTTCTAGACTAATGGTGAGACGTGTCTTGCTCAGAAAACTAACACGTGTTATTTTTACTAAGTGCTTTTTCTTCTGTCTGAAATTAAATTGATACCTGGGAACATATTTCCTTTTTACAATTTTCTGAAGTACACTAGAGAGAATCAAAGGTTTCTCTTGATTTAAGTTGTAGAGAAAGAGAGATAATGAAATGCTGCTATAAAGAAAGAAAAATAGAACATGATGTTGAAATCCCTTTGCTGGATCATTTTAGCTTCTTAATGTCCTAAATGATAAATTAAATGTAAGAGCCTTTGACTGTCACAATTAAGAGGTTCTAGTAAATTAGAAAATACTTCATCTCTTGTGTGTATACCCATGATCATCAATAGAAGGAATTAGGTTTAGGAAAGGAAAGGAGTAAATAATGAAAAGATGTAAGAAATTAACTACCAGACTTCCCGGCCTTTTTCTAAGGGACCCACATGGGTTTTTATAAGTATGATTGATAAATGGCAAAAATGTCCCAGCCAAAAAGACAAAGCTCACCAGTTGCCAAAAACATTGTCATTAATTGCCTTGAGCAGGAAGAATAAACAGAGTTGTTCCTCTGCATATGAAGAAAGGTATATGAAGGACATTGAAAGGCCTGAAACACTTTATGCCAAAATGCTGATCAAGTCACCTCTCTCTCTGGAATACTGTGTGGTTCTATCTTACCTGAGTTTAAAACAGAATATATGTCTTGTATGGTGCCATCTTACATTATGTGAAGTTAGTGTTTTTAAGTGTTTAACAATCTTGTGTTTTTATCCAGTGCCTTAGGTTAGATGCTAACTTATTTAAAGGACACGCAAATATAACAGGATGGTGTTCCTGATATGTTTCAAACCATCTCATAGAAAAACATGACTTGTTTTACTAGATTTTTAAGCAAACATTTTTCATAGGTTGGCAAGAGTTTGGGAAGTATATTGTTTTTCTCTCCGTCCTATGCTGCTCATACACAAAAAGACAAAGAGATGAAATAAAAAGAAATCTGTTTTTGGCTTAAATGAATTTTTTTCCTGAGTGGGTATTTCCTGAATGCTGTGCCTCCTGACTCCTGCCTCATAGTCAGTCAGCATTTGGTGCCTGGAACAGTGGGTGACCACTTAGTAAGAAAACTTTACTTCTGTGTATTGGGTTGGTCGACAAGCCTTCATTCTAAGGAATACTGACGTTCTCTAGAGAGTTCATGAAAAGGATACTGTTATATCACAGTTTTCAAAACAGTGTGGGTCTTACTATAGGAATGTTAGCTTAACTTGTAAGTTTTACTTTTCTTATAACAAAAGGGGCTTCTTGTATATGAATTGCTGTCATTTTCATTGCGTCCATGTAAGGGACTTCCCATAATCTCTTGCATGTGTTGAACTTTTCGATAAACGATGACTATCCTTACAGGGTGTAGGCTATTCCGAATACACTCTCTGTATTCTTTCAGTTGTTGGCAACCCCAAGGAAAGGTTTACTGCATCATTTTGTCAGTATGAATTTTAGGGAGTCAGAGGCTATATTTTGTTGATCATTTTAGGATGGTTTATTATTTTTGAATGCTGTTTTTAATGCTTTACAGGTTTCTCAGCCAACTTTTCTGTAGTCCTTGGCTAATGACATTGTTGTTCTAAAATGAATCTTGTTAAGCTCAGGTGGTTTTGAGTGTGTGCTGCACTGATTCTGTGGACTCGTTTGACGTCATTGTCTACTGCCAGCCTCCGAAAGCCCGTTGTAGCCACTTCCTACTCCCATTGTCAGCCTTGGTAACTGTACGTGCTTGTTGTCAGCCCACATGACGGCGTGCTAGTGTTTCCTGTCAGCTGCACCTCTGTTTCCTGAGCTGCTGTCTCCTACATGACGGCATCTGGAACAGCTGGCCTGCTGTGACTGCCTGGTGCAGCTGGTGTCCCCCCGCTCCGGGCATTTTGTGTTTACTGTGCTCGCTCCATTTGCCATTGTTACCAGTTCACTCACCAGACTTGCGCTGAGCACGTTTCAGGCACTACAGGCCAAGTTGAAAATGTAGGGAAGGAAAAACTGTCTTAGGTGTAGCGTCCAGGGCTCTGAAAATTAAACTGACAGAAGACAGATTAACAGGAGAAAAAGCATACAGATTTTATTTGATTTGAGTACTTTAATTTTTACATGCACACCGAGGCCTTCACAGAAAACAAGTGAAGGGATTTCGACCCAAGGACTTACACACCATTTTAACACCGGGCGATACATTGTGGAGAAGTAACTCTCCCGAAGGAAGGAGGGTGGCTGGGGCTGCCGGGGGTGGTAAATATGGGGGATACATAATGGAAGATAAGGGTTATTTAGTAAGATTCGTTATGCGGACTCTAGTTTGGTGCCTCCTGCATGGATGAAGTCTCCCCATGATTCTGTCATATTCCTCTTCCTGGTGGGGGGACGGAGACAGCTTTACTGTCTTCACAAAGGGAAATTTATACCTGATTTTAGGCAGAAAGGGGAAGGGCAGAGGCTTTTCCTGCACCTGCTGCTTGAGTTGCCTTCAGCTCCAAATAATCCTGATGCCAAAGGGCATATTTTGGGGTGGCATATCCTGATGCGCTTTAAAGATACAGTGTCTGCCCTCAAGGAACTTAGTGTGTGTGGCATGACGGAGGGCAGGCAGGTGGCAGCAGTGAAGACAGATCCATTATGATGGGAGCATGGAGGAAAGCGCCTGAAACTTCCTGCATGTGTCAGGAGGGAGCAGCCGGGCTGAGACCTGGGCATGGGCAGAACTTGGTGAGCGCAGGCCTCAGAGCAGAGGGCAGGCACGTACAAGATCGGCAGCAGAAGAGAGCTTGGCCTGGAGTTCCGTGGGGTGCCGGTTATAAGTCGTGTGTGACTGGAAGGCAGTTTCTAGGGAAGCTTCCCGAATGGTGGTTTAGTTTCTAAGCTGTTCTTACAAAAGTCTTCACTGCCCATAATGTAGTTGAAGAGCCAGGACAAAACATGAAGAGCAGAGGGTCAAATAATCTCTGGACACAATTTTGAATCAAGAATAATGCATCTCTGACATTCATCTTGTCCTTTTCACTTTCTGCTCCGTCCTTCTGCCAGGCACTACACCTTCATGGGCGAAGGCCCTCCTGAGGCTCCCATCACAGCTGCCCCCTCCCTTCCACTGCTGCTTTCTTCAAAATCATCTTTCTACCCACTTTCCCCCAAAATCTATCCAGCAGTGAATCTGAGAGAAGTGTTAGGGAGAAAGCAAGCATAGTAAACTAATTCCCATTAAATTTTGAACGTTACAATTTTCTCAAAGCTTCCAAACACAGTATTCTATTATACTTGCTTAAAAGGAACATGTTAAAACATATAAATCTCTAATTGGTGAAATGTCAGGAAGTCGTACAAAGTGAAGGCAGATCATTCAGGTGACTGAACACACTGCCCCGCACGTTGATATTCCCTGGCTAGTCCCGTTTTCATGCACCCTCTTTACCTGCTTCTGGGCCGGTAGATCTACTCGGGGGCCATCTCCTGCCATCCCTGCTGGCTGTACCACCAGCCTGCCCCGAAACACAGAACCCATATCTCACCTCCATCTCATTAGCTGGCTGTGAGGAGGGACTTGGGGTGCAGGGAGGGAGGGGACCAAAGCAGCCATTCATGATACTGATTTATTCATAAACCATTCACTCATAAGCCTTCAACAGCTTGTGATTGAAAGTGATAAATCCCCATTTCTAAAATATCTTTTGGAAATAATGAGGCTTCCAATAGATACGATCAGATTTCAAGCATGCTGAGATTTGCCTGTCACTGAACATTTTAGAGACAGTGTTTCCAACTTGTGGCATGAAGACATTTATAACGAGAGGCCCTTGCATCCAAAAGCATGTTGAGCTTTGTATCCTGTGTGATAAATATCTGGTATTGCAAATATGTGCGGTGTTCTGTTTCAAATGTGTGTAAATGCTACGGGAAATTCAGTCATTTTAAAAGTGCTGCTGAATTCATACTAAATTTCTGTTGTCATGTATTTTCTCAGTAAATTGTCAATAAAAGTATACCTACTCTTAAACTTGAATAAGTTTAAAACCATTGTTCTAGATTGCAATTTTTGGACGACTTACTTTGAAATCAAGGAAGCATAAGTAAAAAGGTCTCTAAAGGTGATTGTTTTAAATATTGTCAAGTGGTCTTCACTGATCCTTCAAGTCTAAAGAAATCCAACATCTGAATTATTCTATCAACATTGAGAATCATGGTAATGTGTAATCTTAAACATGATTTTGATGTCCCAGCACTCCACTGATGGGCTGTGGGGAACTGCCCGTCTCACCCTTGGGCAGGCACCGTTCTTGAAGTAGAAATGGGATTGGCAGAAGTCGAGAGCTGACTCCTGGTGTGCTGTGATTAGCAGTCTTGGGGCAGGGTCCCCTTCCCAAAAAGATTAAGAGCAGTTCCTCACTTAGCTTTATTCCTTGAGCTTTGAAGGCTTTTGGATTCTATGGTGTTCTATTAAAATGCACATATCCCAGGCATATCCTAAACCCCAAAACACAGAATCATGGCTCTGAAGAGCTGAAAGGATCTTACCCTATAAAAGCTTCTTATAGAGCTAGCTGAGTATAAAATGCTGGCGGAAAGACAATGCAGCCTACTGAGGGCTGGAAAATCACCTCCAAGAGAAGAGGCCCCAGGTATCCCTGAGGGACCAGGGCAGAAGGCAGCTGAGAGCGGGACCCCTCCACCTCATTTGGGGCCCACTCCCAGCCTGCGTGTTTCTGGGCTTCCATATTTCACATCCCCTTAAAAAAAGAAAACAATCATTTCTGTTCAGATAGAAATGCTCAAATTATAGACACAGATGGCATTCCTTTGACACATTCTTTGGGTTCAAATATGAAATTGTAAGTGGTATTATCTCTGACTGCATTTTATTTTTGATCTGACTCTTGAGAAAGGAACCAAAGCTTATTTCCCCATTCAGATAGTGACACTAATCTCAAGGGGTTGCTGTCAAAATCAGTTCACGTTTGTCAAATTGTTGCTTGTTCCTGGATGAATAAGATACAGAAATATAAATTTTTAATAATTAATGAAAATTTAAACTTGGTGTCTATAGCTCAGTTTTCTCATGATTAAAAGAAAAACAAATCCAAGCTATAGGCTTGAACCCCAGGCCCAATCACTACCAACAGCTTTTTTTTGTTGTTTTTAAATATACATTGCTTCATTTTTAGGTTGAGATCTCATTGCATTCTTTCTCTTTTTTACCCCCTCCTCCAAATCTGTAGACAGGCATCTGAGTTTAGTTTTTGGAGACTTCTCAAGATTCTTTTATAAAATGGCAGCCGGTCGAAGTCAGTGTTACGTATATGAGAATGTCTTACCGAGAAAATTCCACAGACACCATTTTTGTGCTGAAATCCAAATGTTAGGAGCAAGGGGATGCTTTTGGGTTTGTGTCCTTAAGTTTTCTGTTGGCAAGAAAGTTACTCCTTTCTTCCAAATGTTAGAAATTGGAAGAACTTGTTTTCTTATGCTTAGAATTTAGGAATAGAAAATATTGATGTGAACTCTTGCGTGTGATCTATCTTAAAGCATGAACATTGTTTAACAGCCATGAATCAATAGAAGGTGGAAGTATTTAAAACTTTTAAATATGTGATTATTCATGTGGTGTAACAAGCATACCAGGTTTTCAAGCTTGGGAAGAAGTTTCTGGTTAATTTAGACCTTATATCTCTTGAATTTTACCATTTAGTCTGTAAAGATTACCAATTTTCAAAGCAGTAGAATGTCTTACAAAATTTTCTAATAATTGAGAAAGGTCTTTAAAATCTTTTAATGTCTTGGGTTATCATTATTAACTACTTATATTGATGAAGCTCAAAAATGTTGGTTAACAGAAATTTCTCGTTATCAAAATTCCAGATTACCCTAGATTTTACTGTAGTCTTTTTTGGTTTTTTTTTGTTGTTTTTTTTTAACAGGACTTTATTGGGGAACAGTGTGTACTTCCAGGACTTTTTTTCCAAGTCAAGTTGTTGTCCTTTCAGTCTTAGTTGTGGAGGGCGCAGCTCAGCTCCAGGTCCAGTTGCCGTTGCTAGTTGCAGGGGGCGCAGCCCACCATCCCTTGCGGGAGTCGAACCAGCAACCTTGGTTGAGAGGATGCGCTCCAACCAGCTGAGCCATCTGGGAGGCAGCTCAGCTCAAGTTGCTGTGTTCAATCTTAGCTGCAGGGGGCGGAGCCCACCATCCCTTGCGGGACTCGAGGAGTTGAACCAACAGCCTTGTGGTTGAAACCCACTGACCCATGTGGGAATCGAACCGGCAGCCTTCGGAGTTGGGAGCATGGAGCTCTAACCGCCTGAGCCACTGGGCCGGCCCTACTGTAGTCTTACTATAAAGTAGTATTTTAAATTATGAACAAATAAGTTATAAAGAATGATAGGCACATAGTAAACATGATTAAATGTATTGCAGAAATTAAATGCATGATATCACGTAAGAATAAATGAATAAAGAAATACATTCATTGAATATCTTTAAATAAACAATTAAGTTGATAACATCACCAAAAACAGTAAAGTATTGGATATGTCAAAAAAACATATTATAGTCATTGGGGAATTAAGATGTATTTTGTGTGTGTACAGAATCTCATACTTACTTTAAAATTTTTAATTCTAAAGTTATGTGATAATATTACATTGAGGTCAAACAACCATCCACAATCTCACTGTATCAATGAAGCTATTTTTTCAGCAGTGCTTACCAGCCCTTCTTCATATGACGAGTTATACATATTTGTCTTTTTATTCTTCTTTCACTTAATATCTTATGAATGTCTTAACCATACTTATTAATGGCTACATGATAGTTCATCAAGTGGATATCATTTCATGCAGAAATGAGCTTCTTTATGTAGAAAATTCTTTTCTCCTTTTGGATTATGTCCTTAGCATATATCTTCAGAAGAGGTATGATTATGTGAAAACAAGGATTTTTTATGGGTTTTGATACATGTTATCAAATTGCTTTCTAAAGGTCTTTGAACAGTTTACACTATCACTAATAATGAGAGTATCTCATCTCACTCTCTTTAGTATTGTTTATATATTGGCCAAAATCTTACTTCAAATAGGGCTGAACATTTTTTCTCTTCAACGAATCATCTGTTTTTTCTATTGCGGTCTTAATTTTTTCCAACAATTTTGTTTGATTTTTTTACTATGGTAAAAATAATGGTCTTTTGCCAGTTGTGGCAACTATTTTTCCTCAGTCTATCATTTCCCATTTTATTGTATTTTTTTTAAACAGGCAAGAGCATTTAGTGTTTGTGTCTGTTGATCTTTGATAATTTCTTCAGTTGTATGTTAGATCTCTGTATTGGTAACTTTAAAGATTTAATTTGGTTTTCTTGAAATTTCTCTGTATTTCATTTTTGATGTTCACTTATTCACGTGGTATGCCTCTAAATTGGTTTTATAATTGGCCAACTAGTTTTCACAATATCGTTTATTACAAATTACTTCCTCATTTGTTTCTGGTATGTTTGTTTGATTTAGTATATGATAGTCTGTTTGCGGGATATTCCATTTCAGTGATCCACCATCTCTTTTTGTTTTCTATGATATTTAAATTATTGGTTTATGAAGTGTTTTACTATCTGGTAAGGCGAGGCTACCTGCCCCCCCCCCCCCCGCCTTTTAAAAAAAAATCCGATCAAAGTTGTAATATCAGAATTACTAGGAAAAATCCATTAGATAGCTTTTTACCCTTTTCCATGCCCCGTGATCTTTGAAAAGTTGGAAAAAATGTTAGTTTCTCCATCACATTTTTATATTTAACAATTTCAATTTTTGTGTTAATTTCTGTAATATCTATAATTTGGAATCAAATTATTAATTTCATTGATGTTTCAAAATGTGTTAGCATATATTTTGGCGTGGCAGTGGAGGGGAGGAAAAAAGTTTTCCTTGATCCTCCTAGGGTCCCGGTCTGGGTCTGAAAATCAACAACGACAGATTAATAGGAGAAAAGCATATAAATTTAATATGTGTTACACGACATGGGGCCTTCATAAGGCATTGAAAACCTAAAGAAACAGTTAGACCTGTAAGTGGTTTAACTAGGTTTGCTGACGAGGGCCCGGTTGTGGAGGGTGTGACAGGGGAGGAGTTTGGAGGGAAGTATAGTCAACGGGGGGGACTTCACAGAGTCTGTATGTCTGTCTGGATTCTTCTCAGAGTCTCTCTGTCTTGGGGATAAGGATGCTTTTTTCCTCCGGGCCTTAGGACCTGTTTCAGGGGAGAAAGGTGGCAGGAAGATCAGTGACCTGCTTCTGCCGTTTTCTCAAACTCCTCAGCTGACAATACTCGTACGCTGAGGTGCCATACTCTGGGGTAGCATGTCCGACCCCATCATTAGTCAAGTATTTTTACATCACTTCTGCATCTGGGTTGGCAGACCCTCTTTCTCCTATCTCACTTTGGGTATGTTTCTTTTTTTTCTGTTTTCTTAATTATTTGCCAGACTTTTGTCTTTTGTCTATTAATTTTGTAATAAATACAAATGTAATTTTATATTGTTTACATGAATGTCTACATGGAGATGACTGGAAAACCTCTCCATGTTGTCTCTGGAATGGAAAGGATGAGAACACACCCTCAGTCCTCGGCTTCAGGACAAAGAGCAGATGCAGTCACACCTTGTTTTGTCTCCTGTTGTGTGAAGCCACCAAGCAAACCACTGAGCGGGAACTAGTCAGGGGTCCCCAGGACGAGGCAGAAGTGCTGTGGCAATGACCGTAGGCGCTTGTCTCTCACCAGCGAAGGGGACCACAGGTCACACTTGTTTATGTACTTTGGTTGTTGCTGTTTGTAGATGATTTCATAGATACTTTCAGGAGGTGAGGAGAGGACGTTTCTGTCATTTCCATGAATTGTGCCAGCCTCCCCATCTTATAGTTCTTTTTTTCCCCATTATATAAATATTTGTACAAAGGAAACATTTGAATGAAGTGGATGCACAGGTGTAGTTCGCCTCGAGCAGTGGTTCTTCAAGTCTGGTCCTTGGACCTCCGCTGTCAGCGTCACCTGGGACCCGTTAGATGTGCAAATTCTCGGGCCCTACCGATTACTAAGTCAGAGACTGGGCCTGGGGCCCAGAAATCTCTGTGTTCATCAGCTCTCTATGGGGTTTTGATGCCACTAAAGGTTGAGAACCACTGGGCTGCTGTTCTTTATAACCTCTCTGAATGAACCCTTTTAAATTGCAGGTTTATACTTTTCTAGAGTCGTTCATGTAGTAACAAAAACTCATCTTTGGAGTTTGGAAGAATTCCTGTAGAGATCTAAACCTCCCTCCTTCTCCCCCTTCCCAAATAGTTGTTACTGAGTAGGTCAATACCCTAAATAAATTTCAGGAAAGTTTCAGATGTGACTTAAAAATTCCAGGAAATTGGGCTATTGCCTAAATATCCATAGCACAGAGCTTCTAGCCTGGAATTTTTTATTCTTACAGGAAAAAAATTGGAAACTACTTAGAGATTGGGATAACATGATATATGCTTCATATTTTATACAGCATTTTTATGCATTGTTTCTGTAAAAAAGTATCTTTATGGGGTGGCCAGTTAGCTCAGTTGGTTAGAGCATGGTGCTGATAACACTAAAGTTGCCTGTTTGATCCCCGCATGGGCCACTGGGAACTGTGCCCTCCTTAAAAAAGAAAGAAGAAAAGTATCTTCAGTCAACATATCACAGAATAGCACTTTGACCTGGAGTTGAGCCACTCCTTTAAGGTGTGACTCATCTTGTCCATTTAGTCATTTTGGTCCCCTGTGGGGCGTCCCTCAGTCGTGATGCTACCCGGACCAATTTCAGGCCACCAAGCTCCACTGTCAACCTCCCACCTTTATCTTTGAACAGGTCAATAATGCATGAAGTCTCTGACCAAAGACTCACTTATCCATTAATCTTAAACTTTTTGGTTCTAATCCTTCTTTAAGCACTAAAATGACCGAGAAAATGAATACAAAAATACCTTCAGGTTTTTGTTAATAGTTACTTTTTTTTTCAATGTCACTGTCTAATTCAAAAGGTCCTAAATTCCTTACTACTAATCTCATCTTCATATAAATTTTACCAAAAATAGACAAGATTTGGGATTACCTCTTCCTTCCCCAATAACAAGTTGGTAAAAATAGAAATGTAGTATTTAAGAATTGGAAGTGACCTTCTTATGGATACCGTCCACCACCTCACCCACCTCCCCCTTTAACGGATCAGTAATTCGAGACCTGGAGTTGGAAACAGTGTGGCTGGGAGACCCGCAGCTACACCAGGCTGGCTAAGCGCAGGTACAGTTGAGCATTTCTATCTTAACTGTTTCCAACAAACCTTGTACACATTGTGTTTCTGCAGTATCTATTTTGCTAATACTCTAGATAGTGGTTATTTCCTTCAGGGTAAGTGACAGAAATATTGAAAGCATTCTAGAAGTTTAGGTATTAGAATAGTGTTTGTTTCCTGTGACGTGGGTTTAGGAAACAGCTGTTCCGGTAGCTGTTCCAAAGGACTGAACTTTGTGAAATCTCCTGAGGAGTTTCCATGAGTCCTTTGTTGTCCAAAAGTTAATTCTGACGGTCTGCAAAACCTGCCATTATTCCAAACTACCGTATTTTAGGTAAGGATCATCCTTTCTTAGTTGCATGTAAAAAAAATTAAGTACCATTTGGTTCTTGATAAATGTGTGTAAGGGTTAAGTATGTGTGTGCATGTGTGTGTTGTTGGAGGTTGAAGAAAAGTTTTGTAACAAGTCATTTAACTTTATTTTGAAAAATGTGTTAACTGTAGCATGCAGTTGAATTAATTTTCCAAATACCAATTCTGAGGACTAGGGCTCTATAACACTTTAGAATACTCATAGAAATAATACATGGCATAAAATAATTATAAATCTTGTCTTAGAAACTAATTAGTGATGAAGGCTAAACAGAAAAATTTTAAAACCTGTAGAAATGTAGAAGTTTACATTTTTAAAATCCATGTATAAAAGCCCCAATTCTAGAAAAATATTAACTTAAGGTGTCTGTCTGGTCCTATTTGAGAATTTGTATTCACTTTTTAAGGTGGGGTCAAGAGGTTGGGGAGACTTTAGGAATGGTTGAGTATGTCTTATTTTGAGAACTAATTTAAGGTAGAAATAAAACATAGTGGTTAAATAAATAGTAAAAGACAGAATTGGTGAGTTTTAAAACTGGAAGGACATCTTGTTGTATTGAATATTTTGTCATCATCTAACAAGTTCTGTTTCCTGAATAGAATTTTTTTTTTAATTAAATGTTTTACTAAGTCCAAATGTAAAGAAAAGTAAAGTAGGAAAAAAATATCTCAAGGAACTAAAAGTACCTCTAGAAAAGTAGCAATTATTGAACTATTTAAGAGGGAGTTGAAACTTGTTTCTAACCTGCTCTGGGGAAGAAGAGGGCAGGAAACAGATTCCTGTATTATAATTAGTAGGGCTCACCAAATGCTCGTGAGGCTGTGGAGGAATGGACTCACTCACTCCGACATGCACTGATGACGGGGACAGAAAAATGGAATCGCCACTGTGGAAAAGAGTTTGGCAGTTCCTTTCCAAACTCACCGTGTGACCCAGCCATTGCATTTATCTCAGAAAATGACTTCTTTTCATGCAGGAACTGGTACACAAATGTTGATAGCAGCTTGTTTCCTAACAGCCAAGAGTGGGAAACAAACCTTCAGTGAGTGAGTATTTCAACCTGTGATTCATCTGTACCTTGAAATTCTACTCAGCAACAAAAAGGAACAAACCATCAGTACATGCAGCAGCCAGCTGGGGTGAACCTCAAGGAAACTATGCTGAGTGAAAAAAAGCCAATCTTGAGAGGATACATACTTCATGATTCATTTATATAAAATTTGTGAAATAACATAATTACAGATTTGGAGAACAGGTTAGCGGTTGGGGAAGAGAAGGTGTGCTGTAAGAGGGCGACTGAGGCAGCCTTGTGGTTCAATATCTTAATTGTGGTTGTTACACAGACTAGTCATGTGATAAGACTGCAGGGAGCTCCCTGCACACTCACACTAGTGCACGTGTGACTCTGTGGCTGTACCAATGTCAGTTGTTTGGGTTTTGATATTGTATCATAATTGTATAAGATGTTAGCATTGGGGGAGGCGCGGATGGGGGCACGAGGCTGCCCTGTACATTTCTTGCTGACGTCCTGTGAACCTTTAACTATTTCAAAGTGAAAAGTTAAAAACAATTGTTCCAGTGATACCAAAAAAAAATGAATATATTAATAGCAATTTCACATATATAGTTCAAAGAAAAACAGAAAACCTGGTGAGTGTACACCCACAGCTATTTGTGGTCATCTAGTTTTGGTGATTTCACAGGGATTTTTTTTTACCAACAGATTTTTGTTATAGTCTTTTAGTGGTCCTACAGTTTGATAGCCTGTTGGCCATTAAGTTTTTATCCAAACCAGTTTGTAAAGATATTTATTTGCTATTTGTATTTAGAAATGTATTTGAAAATTTACAGAGATTTCACATTTCTCCCTTGATCACATATATTTTAGTGTCACAAAATTCATACTCTCCAACAATATAAAAACACCTGAGTTGTAAATATTTAAATTATTGATATTAAATTTATTCTTAGTCTTGGTTATTTATCTTGAATGAAGAGTGCTCTCAATCTTTACTATTATGTAGAGATTACCAGGGTTTTCCTTAATACATTTAAATTTGTTACCCTTTTAACACTTTTGGGTTAACGAGATTCTCATTAACTCTTTTAACAAAGAGGTTTATCCTGGTTTTCCTCACATCATCCATTTCCTCCAGCAGCTTTGGGGGCCATTTTCAGTCACTACCAAGTCGCTGTCTTAGTACTTACAGCTGTGTGAAATTCGTTGTGGAATAGGTTGAAATTGTTCCTAAAATGAGCTTGATGGATTTTTTTAATATATTTCATATATCTTGCGGTACCTTTATGCCCCATTAAAACATATAATTGAGAATTGATTATGCCATCTTCACTGACAATGGGATTTTGTTGTTGTTTTGAGTAATTTATCCATTTGAAATTGGTAGTGACGCAGTCAGATAAAACTTGAGCAATGATGTGGAGTTGAAATGAAAGGAAACACAGACCTGGGTTGATAATGGAATTAAATGATTACTCCTCACTCCTGATAGAAAAACTACTGCAGCTTTTTCATGGCTTTTTTCTTTTTAATCTTAAGGCTGTTCTTTGAAGTTCTATAAATCTTTGTCTTGCTTTCCTCAGAACAAAGGGTCAGTTTTCCTTGTAGAAAGTGCTCTGTACTTTATATTTTTCCATAATCATTCTAAAATTCACATGCTGTTAAACCTTTAGATTTGAAATACTCCCTCAAATGTCCTTCCATCATTTCACCATTCCTAAATGTGACTGTTTCCTGGTGAAAGCTGGGCTAATGATTCCAGGACAAAGAGCACAGTTAAAATATCCTTGCTCAGGCGCGTAGCCGAGGGTGAATCTTAGATGCTGAGCAGGACAGTTATTTTTAACGTCTGCCCTGAGCCTTTTCATCATGATCCTGGGTGCGGAGCTGGTACAGTGTAACTCACTTGTCAGTGATTCTAGCTTAGCAGTCAGCCCTGAGATGCAAGAGGGGCTCAGAAACAGTGTGAGCCAGTACAGGGCAGCTGGAAGTATTTCAAGTAGCTAGTGTGTAACATGTTTTAAAATCGAAAACAGTCATTTTCTTCCTTTTTCTAAAGTCATTTTAAAGTTTCCTAATCCAAACAAACCTCCCCTTTTGTGAGGGGTGAGACATGATTAGATTTCATTCCAATCTAGAAAACCCAAGATAGAAAAAAAAACTGTAGGACTTACACTTAAGAAACATGAGAGAATTGAACTCATGAAGCAGAAGTCTTGAGAAGAATGGAATTTTTCAAGTTACATAACTGTATGTCTGTAGCAAATCTTAATTCAGTTTAAACAACATATTCTTTAATGGAAACCACCTTGATGATTTCTGCGTTGATCTTTGTTTTTGAGCTGCTTATTCTGGAATTATTTTGTTAAAAAAGATTAATTGAACTTTGTTTGAAGTGTTAAAACATACTTAACCTATTTTAGGGTTGACTTATTCTAATGCACGTGGCAGTCGTGAAGCAGTTGAACAGACAAGTTGATGGCTGAAGTGAACAAATGAAAAGACATCTTCAGTTCTCTTTTTTCCCACTCTTACGAGTACGCTCTGAATTCCTTGCAGATTTGCTAAGAGCACTGAAAGGTGACTAATGCAAGTGTCTGAGTGGGACAGAGTTGGGATGAGTCTCAGTGTTGCACTCATCCTGCTTCGTGGTCGTGTATCTGTCCTTTTCATGAATCTGCCGTTTTACATGATGCTGGTATTAACATTAGGTGACAGGTTTGGTCAATGCTATATGTCTGGTGCCTCACATGTTACCTCCTTTAATCCTGCCAACAACCTTATGAAATAAGGTCTTTTTACCTCCTGTACAGAGGAGGAAACTGAGACGCAGAGAGACTGAATTGCTTACAGCTAGCAATAGATATCCTAGCGGGGGTTCCTCTGGAAGCAGAGCCTGAGATGAACTTTGTGTGGGAGGTGATCCGGGAAGCAGGAGTGAGGAAGCAGAGAGAGTGAGCAAAGGAGGAAACGTCAGTGAAGAGATGGGTTATTCAAGTTGCTGCCACAGCCAAGGGGCTGCAGTCCCACCAGGCTCCCTGAGCAGTGTTCAGAATGCCTCCTAGAATTGTCCATCCAAAGGATGGGAGACGCGGGCTTTGATACACTGTCTGCTGTCATCCACTGGTTAAAAGCTGCCTTAATTCCCCAGAACTCTGGGATTCAGAGACTGCTATGACCAGGAAGAGATGCCCAGACATGGCCTTGAGGTGGGGCGTGTGGGCATATGAAGGAGCTCACACAGCGCAGCAGAAATCAGAAGTAGGCCGAGGGCAGGTGGTGTGAGATGCCAGACACGTCTGCTAAAAGGAATAGGACCCCAGGCTGGACTGATTCCTAAGCCGGTGCTCTTTCCAAGTTACATCGCCCTGTAAGTGAATACATGCGATGGGGGTGTAAGTTAGGGTGACAGAGAAAGCACACAATGATTATAGTATGAAGAGACTGCACGTCATCAATATTATACATACAATCCTGGGAAGACGGAGTTGACTGCTGGTGTTGCTTCTGTTAATATTGGCTTGTATTCCTTACATATGTGCAAGATTAGATGACAAGAAGACTAACCAGAATATTCTAAGTATTGGGAAACTATAAACTGATTTGGGATAAAAATATACTCCATCATCGAGTGTTTAAGATACATCATGCCTACAGGGGTATGTCGTACTCGGGAGTTGTGACGTGTGGTGTTGGGTATTCGTGTGGAAATGGGGGAACCACTCAGGCAGGTCACATGGGGCTTGTAGACCATTGTTCATTGTAAATATTGCTGTTTTTGTTTTTGTTGTGGTGGTTGTTAAAAGTATCTTGATAACATCCCAAAGATTTTTTTAATTGAGATATAATTGATGTAGAACATAGTGTAAGTTTAAGGTTACAGCATGTTGATTTGATATATTTATACTATACTGATTTATATATGATTTCCACTGTAGAGTTAGCTAATACGTCACATAATTATCTTTGTGTGTGTGTGTGTGTGTGTGTGTGTGTGTATTAAGAATATTTAAGACCTACTCTCAGAAATTTTGACGTGTATGACACAGAATTGTTGACTATAATCTCAATGCTATAATAAGATCTCCAGAACTTAAAATGCCGACTGCAAGTTTGTGGCCTCTGACCAACAGCTTCCCCAGTTCCCCCACCCCCAGCCCCTGGTAACCACCACCTACTCTCTCTTTCTCTGAGTTCGGCATTTGTGGATTCCACAGATGAGTGCTATCACACAGTATTTGTCTTTCTCTGTATGGCTTATCTCACTTAATGTAATTCCCTCAAGGCCCATCCATGTTGTCTCAAACAGCAGGGTTTCCTTCTTTTTCATAACCGAATGATATTCCGTTGTATATATACATCTTCATTATCCATTCATCCACTGACAGGCACTCTGGCTGTTTCCGTATCTTGGCTCTTGTGAAAATGCTACAATGAACATGGGAGTGCAGATACTTTTTCAATAATCCTGTTTTCATTTACTTTGGATAAATACCCAATTATTTTGGATAAATCCTTTGGATCATAAGGTAGTCCTAGTTTTAATTGAGGAAACTTCATACTGTTTTCCATAATGGCCACACCAGTGCAATCCCACCAAGAGTGCACAAGTGTCCCCTTATCTTTTTGTTAATAGCCATTCTAACAGGTGTGAGGTGATATCTCATTGTGGCTTTGCTTTGCATTTCCCTGATGATTAGTGATGTTGAATACCTTTTCAGGTACCTGTTGGCCATTTGTATGTATGTTTTCTGTGGAGAAATGTCTATTTAGATCCTCTGTGCATTTTTAATCAGATTTTTTTTTAATTGAGTGCTATGAGCTCTAGTATCCCAAAGTCGTTGACACTCCTTAGAGATGAACCAGAAGTAACAATGCCTTGGGAGGAATTATTTTTCTGAGTTTGGGGCCCTAAGTTTATCCCAGGACAGGAAGATAGCTGAAACCTTGTTCTCCTGTCATACTTAACCTAGCATGGTGTCTGCCACTGGAGAGGTATTTAAGGTAAAGAACTCAAGTTGTTATTTTTCTATTCTCCAGCCAGTCAGATTTATGCATAATAGATCACCACAAACGTAGTAGTTCAAAAACAACACAGATTGGCTCAGCCTGTAGGTCAGAAGTCAAGGCCTGGTGTGGCTGGGTTCTTTGCTCAGGGTCTCAGGCTGCATTGCTTTCTGGAGAAAAATCCACTTCCGAGCTCATTCCGGTTGTCAGCAGTTCCATCCATCCAGTTCCCTGTCCTGCGGTTATAGGATTGAGGTCCCTGTTTTCTGACTTCCTCGGCCTACCTTGAAAGATCACTGCTCATTTTAACTATAAAGTTCTTTCACAGTTTTCATTTAAGTTTCACATCAATTCTGAGTTACTATTTCTGTCCCAAATTTTCACATGAGTAATGAGAGGCTGAGAAAGTTGAACTGACAGGTTGCATGGTTAATGAACAGCAAAGCCAAGACGAGACTCTTTTTCGAATAGACCACTGTGGCTGCATTCTTACTCTTCAACAAACATTTCTTGAGTCCTTAGGGCTCTGAGCTTGGTGATAGATAAAGTCCAAGTCTTACCTTATCTGGTGTTTTCTAATGCCTGAATCAAAAGTTGGATCACACTGCTGGGGAAACCTCCGGATGCAGCAGAAAATTCTGCTTGAGTTGAAGGGTTAACTGAGAGGTTGGTCATGAAAGAGGAACAGCTGTTGCATGAAGAGTGGAAGGTGTGGGTGGGAACATCCTTCCAGCAGAGGGAACTGCAGGTGCAAAGGCATGGGACTGCCAAGCTACCTGGCATGGCAGGAGCACGTGCAGCCAGCCGGCTGGGGAGAGGACGCTGGTTGTATCGCAGTCGGGGCACCAGCCGGAGTGTGACAAGCAGACGTGACACTGTCAGCTTGGAGGGTAGATGTGAGTAGGTATTTACCAATTTCCTATGTCAGTTCCTTTTTAAGCCCTGACCCAATGATTCTGTTTCCTTAGCTGAACTAGATGCAGAGCACACCCAGAAGGTCCTGGAAATGGAGCACACCCAGCAAATGAAGCTGAAGGAGCGGCAGAAGTTTTTTGAGGAAGCCTTCCAGCATGACATGGAGCAGTACCTCTCCACCGGCTACCTGCAGATCGCAGAGAGGCGAGGCAAGTGGGGGCGCGGGCTGCTGGCAGCAGGGGCTGCCTGCATGTGCAGAGATGGTGTCATGCTGCACCCCCCAGGTGGGGCATGGGAGAAAGCCCCCCAAATCAGAGTGGTGCCTCAGGTTTGTCTTGTCATTGTTTTTGCCTCTTCCTACAGTCCTAGCTTTAGTTGAAGATATTTAGGCAATGTGAAATATGTTAGGGAAAAAAGGCCAAAGAAGCATGACCCATATTGTACAGCACAAAATAATCCCTATTAACTATTTTAAGGTGGTTCTTTCCAGTCTGTGTGTGAGTCTATTTATATAATTGGTATCAAACTGTACATATATATCTGGCTTTGTAGCTACCTTTTCCTAATGCTGTATGGGGATCTTTCCCCTTAAATTATTAAAACTTCTTTGAAAGGGTTTTTTTTTTTTTTTTTTAGATTTTTTTTTTTTTTATTGGGGAAGGGGAACAGGACTTTATTGGGGAACAGTGTGTGCTCCCAGGACTTTTTTTCCAAATCAAGTTGTTGTCCTTTCAATCTTAGTTGTGGAGGGCGCAGCTCAGCTCCAGGTCCAGTTGCCATTGCTAGTTGCAGGGGGCGCAGCCCACCATCCCTTGTGGGAGTCGAGGAATTGAACCGGCAACCTTGTGGTTGAGAGAATGCACTCCAACCAACAACTGAGCCATCGGGAGGCAGCTCAGCCCAAGGTGCCGTGTTCAATCTTAGTTGCAGGGGGCGCTGCCCACCATCCCTTGCGGGACTCGAGGAATTGAACCCACAACCTTGTGGTTGAGAGCCCACTGGCCCATGTGGGAATCGAACTGGCGGCCTTCAGAGTTAGGAGCATGGAGCTCTAACTGCCTGAGCCACCAGGCCGGCCCCCTGAAAGGGTTTGTTTTGAAAGCCGTATCTTCCTTGTCAGCACGGTTCCTAATATACTTCACCAGTTCCCTAGTTGGACATTTGGGTTCTTTACCTCTGTACCTGGTGCTACGATGAGCATCAAGATGCGTGAATGTTTGGCTGTGTCTCTGGTGTTTCCCAAGAGCACAGTGAGGAGCAGGGAATCGGGTAGGAACCAGGCCCCTTCTCCCAGCCTCTCCTTCCCAGGACCTGGCTGTCTCAGGAGTGGCTGGGGCAGTGGGAAGCGCCGGGCTTACAGTGCCCCTCAGCCTGGCACCAGAGGGCGGGCACAGCCTCCATCACAACAGTGTGACATGCCAGGGCTGCTCCGTGGACCTGCCCTCTGTCCTCCTGGGCGTCTCACCTGGAAACCCCTTCCTTCCCAAATCTCTCTGTACTCAACCTTTGACCTCTTCCCCGGCTGCCAGGCCCTGTTCTGCGTGCTCTGACCCTCACCGCACCCCCCAATTTATCTGTTACCCTCACTCTGTTCCTTGGCAGTCAGTACTGTCCGCTCCCAGGAGAGTTTAAAGAGCTCAAAGAATGAGGAAGGAAAATAGTGTGGAGAAAAATGCACAGTAATATGTGAAAGCCTCGGAACGGACGGAGGCTGCATTATGTGACTGCTTTGTAAACGTGTGGTGGACAGTGTGGCTTTAAAGTTGAACCTCTTTATCTCAAGTCAGCTCTCCCTCTCTGTTTCCCACCGATCTAGTTTGTCTTCATCTAGAAAAGTCGGTCTACCTGTTCCCCAGAGTATGTTTAGTATTAGGTTTCTGTAATGTCTGGTGCTTCTTATGGGGAAAAGGCTCCTGTGCTCCAGGGATCGGTGTCCTTCAGTCAGCTCGGCTGCCGTAACCGAATGCCACAGCCTGGCGGTGGTGAAACTCCAGAGGTTCATTTCTCACAATTATGGAGGCTGGAAGGCCCAGATCAAGGCGCTGGCTGATTTGGTTCCGTCAGGGTTCTCTCCTGACATGTATCTCATTCTCCTCACACGAGAGAGATCTCTCTGGTGTCCCTCCTTAGGAGGCCACTGATCCCCTCCTGAGGGCCTCATCCTCGTAACCTTATCTAAACCCAGGCACCTCCCAGAGGCCCCAGCTCCAAATTACATGAACGAGGGGCGGGGGGCAGACATTCGGTCCCTAACAGACATGCACACCTTGGCTCATTGGATCCACAGACTTGAGCATAAGAGACATGACCCCAAGAGGGCGTGGCGGGGTGGGACAGAGCAGAGCAGGAACCTGCTTCCACAGGTTAGCGCTGCCCGCCGTCAGTGTAGTGCAGCAGACGTTTCCTGAGCCCTTGCTAAGTGGTCAGCACACTTTTAGGCCCAGCGGGGGCAAAGAGAAAATGAAAGTGCCCCTGAAGACGCTGCCATTGTCAGGGACCCCCAGGAACACAGGAGGAGGATGTAGTAGTGGGAGCACGACAGGTACCACTTCCTGTTGACGGTAAGCGCCTTGAGACCGGGACGAGTTGCGTGTTTCGGGATCGTCTGCGGCAGAGAGCACAGAGCTGGGCAGAGAGCAGTGCTCAGCTGTCACTTTAAACATTAAGGAACTGAAGGTTTTGGTCTTGAGCACTTAAATGGAGTCAGGCACGTGTTACCAATATGTGGTTTTGAAAGCACTGAAGAAGATTGGAGGGTGTGGGCTTTTTAGCTTTCTGCTTCAGCGAGAGCTGAAGAGACTCACACGAGACACAGGCATGTGTGCACAGCCTGTTCAGAGCCATCCCTTTGACTTCCCAGAGGGGAGAGTCACGTGTCCCGTTCTTACCAAGTATTCATCTCCACGGAGGAACACGGGACGTTTAATTTAGAAGAATCAATCACAATAAAAAGTCTCTACAGTGAACATGGTATTTTGGACTCATTCCAGTAAATCAGAAATAGCACTCTGAATTTTTCTCACTTTCCAAAGCATCGTTTTTCAATTAAGACGAAGGCATGCATAGGAAGTTTTATCCAGAACATGATCAGCGTGAAGAGACATCTGTGACCACTTGGAGGGTGGTGAGGCCGAAGGACTCAGCGCAGGAGCCCTGTGTGCCTGAAGAGGGGCTGGGCAGAGCCAGCAGTGCCACTGCGTGCCCCGCAGGACGTAAGGGGTGCTTTGTACAACCCTAACCCAGCTCTTCCTTCCACGTTATATGACTGCCGTTTTCTGTGTAAAGCGCTAATGCTTTTATTTTATTGCTGAGTGCCAGGGTATTGACAGTGCAGTTAGTGACGAACAGGCCACCTTGCAGATGCCCCGTTTTCTACCCAGGTGCCCCACAATTAGCCTGCAGGTTCCTGTGCATCTCTGCTGAGCTGGTCGCTCAGCAAACTCCAACCTCTGGAGGCAGGGGTGCCACCTGTGCCCTCAGACACTCTGACTCAGGCCTCGGGTGTTCTGGACCCAGTGCCCTGGGAAGAGAAGAGGTGATATGGGGCTGCTGATAAAATTAACAAAGTTAGAAAAGACAGAATAGATAAAAATGCACCTATCCTCAAATCCAGTGTCCACGCAAAACGATCTAGAATATAAAAATATCTCAAAACCCAATTGCCAGTTCGTGATTTTAACTTTGTATGATTATCTCCCCATGAGGGTTTTATTTAGAACTTTGAAACTTACTGTGATCATTACTGATTTGAATTTTAATTACGAAGTATTTAAAATATCCAGAAAAGAACTGAAAATAATGTAACATACCCATGTTTCCAAATTTAACATGTTAATATTTTACCATATTTGCTTCAGATATTTTTAAAATGTTAATATTCCCGACATACAAAAAAGTTTGTTATAAGGATACAAGAATATCTTTGATATAACTCCAAGTTATAAGAACATGTACTAAAAGTTTTAATGTTTTCCATTTTATATTTGGCTCTTAAGTCCATCTCCAGTTGATTTTTGTTTATGTGAGGTAAGGATCCAACTTTAATTTTTTTCCAATGCAGTAACTATTTGAGCACCAGTGTTTTTTCTCCAGTGCTTCACATGGTCTTGTCAGTTTCCTGACATGGAGTCCTTTCTAAGCTCTTTTCTGTTGCATTCTTCTGTTAGCCTTGAGCCAAACCATACTATCTTAATTACAATTAATTAAGCAGCGGTTCTCAACTGGGGACAGTCTTGTCCCAAAGAGGACATCTGGCAATGTCTAGAGGCAGTTTTGCTTGTTGTGATCGGGGGAGGGGTGAGCTGCGGGCATCCTGCAGTGGGCAGAGGCCAGGGCTGCTGCCAGACATCCTTCAGTGCACAGGACGGCCCCACACAACAGGACGATGTGTCCCAAGGGGCAGTCGTGCCAAGTCTTGTGTGTGGCAGAGCGGTTCCTGCACGCCTCTACACACATTGTATACATTCCTTTTTCTTCAGAGCTGCCTTGCCTATGTCCGTCTGTATAAGGTGTTCACGTCAGATGTTCAGTTCTGTGAAAAACCCTGTCTAGAGTTTGACTGGAATTGCCTTAAGTTTCTGGATTGAGCAAGAACTGGCATCTAAGTGGGATGGATTTTTCTGTGTGCTCATGGTGATCAGTCATCATGCGTGTCCTGAGTGGCGAGTAGAACTGCCTCCGGCGCTGTCTGAGACCAGTGATTTCTCTGTGGAAAGAACTACCTGTTCTTTTGCTCTAATAGTTACAGTAATTTCCGGTTGTTAATTTTAGCAAATTTCCCATGGAATTATCCCAGCTTGTCTTTAGTTTTCAAATATATTAGCATAACATTGTCCATAGTACTCTTTTCAATCTTTGAAGTATTTGGGGTTAGATAAGCTTCTGCATTCCTCAAAATTGTTAATTTGTGCTTTCATTGCTTTTCTTTTAAATTTTTTTAGTGGGGAATATTGGGGAACAGTGTGTTTCTCCAGGGCCCATCAGCTCCAAGTCGTTGTCCTTCAATCTTAGTTGCAGGGGACACAGACCACCATCCCTTGCGGGAGTTGAACTGGCAACCTTCTTGTTGAGAGCTCGAGCTCTAACCAACTCAGCCACCCAGCCACCCCTCATTGCTTTTCTTGATAAATCTTAAATGTAATGTATTCATTTTTAAGTGCTTTCTCCAAAGAACCAACTTTTAGTTTTATTGTTCCTTTCTACTGTATCTTTATTTCATTCATTTCTCCTCTTGATTGCTGGGCATTTTCTGAACTTTTTAAATTTAAATTGAGTGTTTTGACTTGATTTTCAGCCTTCTAAGGCATTCAAAGCTGTGATGTGTGTGTGTGTGTGTGTGTGTTTTGCTAGGGTACTACTTTAACAGAATTGTACAAGTTTTGATAAGTAATAGTTTGGGGGTATTTGTAATTTGTCATTAAGATTTCTTACAAACTATTGAGAAATGTGCTTTAAAATGTGTGGTCTTTCTAGTTACCTTTTACTGCTGATTTCTGATTAAATTTCAATTGTGGTTGAAGAATGCGAGATTATATATATTCAACACTTTATGGCTCATTACAGAGAATTTTCTTACATATTTCATGTGTACTTGAGAACCAGATTCTAAATGATAGGCATGGGTCATGTGTGTGTCCATTTCATCAAGCCTGTTAATTGGATTGTTCAAATACTCCCTACTACTAATTTTTGGATTATCAGTTATCAGAGAGGTTATTTAACCCTCCTACCCCCAAGGATTATGGATGTTACACTTTCCTTGGCATTCTAGCCATTTTTTACTTTAAAAATACAGTCACGAAATACGTAGTTAAACAGAAATTTTGAATCATCTTCCTGACAAACTGAACCTTTAAAAACTCATTAGGTACATACAGCCTTTACCCCAATATTGCTTGTTTCCCCTTGTTTGTTTTGTTTGATATTAGTATAGCTACACCAGCTTTCTTAAAGCTGTTTTCCCACTTTCCACCTTTAAAAAAATTTTAATGTTTCTGTGTGTATGTTTTAGGAATCTCCTATAAACAATATAGCAGGTTTTAGCACTTACATTCAATTTTGTAATCTGTTAACTGGTAAATTTGGTTCATTTACATTTATTGTGATTAGTGACATACCTGGCTGGCTTCGTTACCAACTTATTTGGTGCAATTTTCCTGAAAGCTTTTCCTATCCTCTTCAGTTTAGTCCAGTTCTTTTCTCTGCTCAGTTTTGAAAGTTATACTCCCACCCTTTAAGAGGACGGCACAGACAGAAGGGACCTGCTGCCTCTTTCGAAACCGACATCAAAGCAGGGCCAAAAGCCCACGTGCCAGGCCACACAACCTGCCTGTCACTCACTCTGCGGCGGCCCACCCCCTGCGGAAGAGCGCCCCCCACAGGAAGGAGTTTCACACTGCCATGAAGTTCCCCTGACCAGTCAGCCTGGAAGCTGCAGGGTAACACTGCACTGGTGCTTCCCCCTCCCACCGCCCCCCCTTCCCCGCATCTGTCAGGCTGCGCATGTCAGGTAGCTGTGACATGACATGGCCAGGGCCAAGGTGCCACCCTGGTCAGGTCTGACCCAGAGCAGGCGGACTTCACCTGGCTCCTACTGTGTTGCTTTGGATGCTACCACTTCAGTGGGATCTTCTAAACCATCATAAACTTTCCCAGCTAAAAACAGTAATTACATACGCTTTACCACTTACTTTAGTGCTGAACTCATTGATTTTGTGGAACCTAAAGATAATCAGATTCTCAGCTTCCTACCATGTAAAACAGGGATAACACTGCTTCAACTCTCATCACATCCCACCTCTCCTACCATTATTGCTCAGTCCTTCAATTCTGCCAGTCAATTCCCAAATTGAGACACTGTTATGAGTATTTTATTCAAGGTTTTATATCAACTCTCAAAGTTACAAGACTTCTTGCACCTCAGACCTCCCTTCTGGGATTCCTCTTTCCTTTAGTGAGAGCAGGCTTATGGGAAAGGACTGTTTTTGTCTGACAGGGCTTGTGTCTTATACTGGATCTTAAATGCTGTTTAATGACCATTTTAGAGATGACATTTACCTCTTAGAATTTATTATTCCAGTCTTCAGGCTTTTGTTGTTGAGAAGCTGCCGGTCTAATTATTTCCTTATCTTCCCTCATCTGCCCTTTCTTTTTGATGTTCATCAATTTCACTGCAATTGATGTAGATGAAGATTTCTTTTAATCTACTGGAAATATATTTTGCTTCCTTAACCCGAGACCTCAGATCTTTCAGAAAGTCTGGAGAACAATCAGCCTCCGTGAATATGGCTGCTCCCCACTCTTCTCTCATTTTGGAACTATGTAAACTTTTTCATTTTCCATCTCTTTTAAGCTCTTCCCTATTTCCCATCATTTTCTTTGCTATATAATGGGTTATTCATTTTGTCTCCTAGTTTACTAAGATTCTCTTTGGCTTTTATTAATAATCTTCGATTTAACTAGTGCCGAGAGTTTTCAATTTCAGTGATTAAATTTTTCCTATCTGGAAGTTATTTGCCTTTTTTGGAAACCTCATTTATTTTTTTATTCCATTTTTCCTTTGATTAAAATAGAATCATTTGAAATTCTTGGGAAAGGATGCTAATACTTTGTTTCTGCTGACCCTCATTTGTATTTCCATGTGTGCTCTAAAGTTGGGATTGGAATGGAGTTTGTTTTTATATGCCTGTGAGACCCAGGTTGAGGATGTGTTCATCTAGGAATAATCTGTTTGTATCTGCCAGGCACCATCATGCTAAGGGTGACTCCAATCAACTGGACCCCAGAGGTAGTTTACACATGAACTCCAGACGCAGGAGGCATCTCTCACCTGGTACCCAGGCTGAGACAGACTCCTGGTGGTCTTCTAGCCTCCTTTCGCTGGTCGGCTGCTTTTTCTTTTGCTCGTCTGCTTTCACTGCAGGGAGCTCTTGGTTCCAGTCCGCCAGCTTGCCAGTACCCTAACATCGTCTACTGTTAAGGCTGAAGACTACAGAAATGTCACAAGTGCAGTGAAAACTTTATCTGGAACAATAGTCAAGTAGTCAAGTTCAGGGGCAACTGCCAGCAGACGGCAGAGGTGTGTCTGGCAGGGAGCGTGCTGACACCTGTGCGGCTGCAGGAATGTCAGCCTCTTTCCCACAGCACCCCACCCCCGATAGCCCAGAACTGCTTAATGCAGAAATGGGGTTGTCTTCAGCACCTGCAGGCAAAGGGCTGTGCAGGGAGGTGTAAAAGGTAATAGTAACCAAGGTAAGCAGGGTTGGAGTGAAAGTACCACACTGGGAGGTGTCAGTTAATACACCGCTCTGAATTCTATTTTTAAAAATTTGGAGTAGCAGGAGGCATTTTATACCTAGAAAACATAATGTAGTTAGTCTAATGAATTGAAGTTCACTTCTTAAAGTATTGTTGAAGGTCAGGTGTAATTTCTTCTTGTACCAATTCATCCCCAGAGCCCATGGGCAGCATGTCGTCCATGGAGGTGAATATCGACCTGCTGGAACAGATGGAGCTGATGGACGTGTCCGACCAGGAGGCCCTGGACGTCTTTCTGAATTCAGGTGAAGATAATGCTGTGCTGTCCCCCGTCTTAGGTAGGTGACAAACTTGCATGGACTTCTTCATACTTGCTGACATGATTCCCCTGCAGGCGGAAGACACAGTGATCAGGTGCAGGTGTCTAAGCTCGCAGCCCCCGTTCTGCTCAGCCAGGTTCCCACACACCTGTGCCCGGCCTGCCAGTGCTGGGCCGGCGGAACCCTGGCTGTTCAGTCGCGAATCTGTCAGATCGCAGGTGCTGCGCCCAAACACCTTCCAAGAACAGACCTCCCGAATTTGTGTTTTACCTCCTCCTGTCTAAGAATTTGAGTTGGGTTTTGTGATTATTTTAATGATTAGACTTTTGGGGGTGCTGGGAGCTCTCCTGTGTGGCCTACACGCCGTGTGCTGGTCTGAGCTGTGGGCAAGGCCGAGGTGTGTGGTCAGCATTTAGCTTGTATTTTAAATATTAGTTACACCCCTCTGGACACTTTTGACTCCGTTTAGTGCCTCCTCACATTTTCACATCCACTCAGTCTTTACCGAGGCTCCAGACCTATACGGGCTCAACTGATTTTAAATTTCAGAACAGACCTCTGGGTGGGTCTCCTTACGTAACGTGACTACAAAGTGTTCACGTTTTTTCCACACAAGGCAGGCCCTCCCTCGGCACTGTGTCCCACTCAAGACAGTGTGGCCATCGCACAGCTCCCACTTCCTCTCAAGTCAGCGCCTCAGGGTTGTCAGTTTGTGTTGTCTTCAACTTCTCGGTCCTCTTCTCGCACATCTGTGAGAAGTGTTGTCCCGGGAGGCGAGGCTCGTCCGACCAGCTGGGACGGGCAGTGCCAAGGATTGGCGGCCCCTTTCTCAGACTCAGGCAGAGGTTTAGAAACAGTGACTCCATCACCTGCATAGAGTTTTGATTCCTTTAAGAACTTATTTGCTTCCCATGAAATTGGAGAAATGTTAAAAGATCAAAGGTTTTTCCCTTAGCATTGATTTTTTTAATTACTTCAAAGGATATAAAGAAGCAAGCCTAGATCATTAAGGTTGCTCCTCAGAGAAATGTAGTCTATGCCCTCGGGCCTCAGCACAGCATTTCACTAGATGTTGCAAGAAGGGTTCAGGATCTTTCCTTCTGTCACAGGGTGACAGGTCTGCTCAGGGCCCCTGACCTCTGGCCTCGCGCCTAGCTTAGCATCTTCTGGGGACAGTTCTAGCACTGTAATGGGCAGCGAGTTCCGCAGGCCCCAAGTCACCGGAACAAGAAACTTTCACGCTTTTTATTGATGCACGTTCAGACCACCATCTTCAGTAGCAATTCTAAATAGCTACACTTTTATCAAAGGTTTTTTTCTGTGTTGCAGGCCCTGAATCCAGTATCGGTCAGAAAGAAATTACTCTTCAGGTTCCAAATCCCTCTGAATTACGAGCCAAGCCACCTTCCTTATCCTCTGCCTGCACTGACCCAGCCACCCAGGACCCCAGTGAAGGTGGGGGGTCCCCCATTGTTCAGTCTGACGAGGAGGGAGTTGAGGTGGACAATGCCCTCGCCACTTTACACACCGACGACAGTGACTCCTAAATCTGGGCACTCACATTTTCTGACCTCTGAAGGCAGACTCCGCTGTGTGCAGAATCCCACCGTGAAGGAAGGTGGTTTTATGGAGGCTCTTGATTTTCACACAATTGCCGGTAATTTGTGAGAAACTGAAATAACAGCTAACAATAAAGTTTGAGGACTTGAAACAGAGAGTCCATGGCCAGTCTGTATGGAAAGGTTCTAAATACACATCGGCTCAGCACGGAATGAGAAGAGCCCTTCAGACAGAAAATTCTGCTTCCTCCAAAATATAACTGTAGTTAAACTCAGCTCTAACAAAGCTTAGGTTTTCATCTGATTCATTACACAATTATTACCTAACCCCTCCTTTACACTGGAACAACTCCTGGGCCCAGAGGAAGAGAAATAAACAAAAGCCAGATCAATACACCATCCTTATTCCTGACAAGACACTGGTCCCACAGAGATGGGTATTTTCCGTGCGTCACCCCTCACAGCCCAGTAGCAAGTGAGCAATGAGACTGTCTGTTCAGACCAAGGGGCACTGTAGCCGGAGGAAAGCCCTAGCACCTGGCCAAGGCACGGCCGCAGCCTGTTGTCACAGTGCCACACCGTCCCCACAGGGCCACAGAAAATAAGAGGCAAACAGCAGCATTTGGTTTTGCTCAGGGGCTTCAAACCACCACCGGCAGATGCCAAGTGAGCAAGATCAAAACGTGTTGTCTGCGCCACTTCCTGGCTGAGGGGGTTCTCGCTCAGCCCTCTGCCCACTTATCAGAAAAGAGCTCATGTCATTCACTCATCTTCCAAAAGACAGACAAATGTCCAAAAAAGTTTGTTTTTATTATTAAACCTTGTAGTACAAACCTGAAAAGTAAACAAAAAACTGGCAATAAACAACATGAAGTCTTCCCTCCCAAGGGAGGAGTGCAGAGCAGCGCTAATAAATTAAATGTCAAACTGTAAGCCATAGGCAGAAGTTCACTGTCAAAAAGAGGGAAAGTACACAGCAAGGCCATAAAAACCAGACAACCACATTGGAAAACACTTGACTCTGTTTATGTAATTGTTAAATATTCCCAAACAGTTCAGTCTTCTGCAACAACAACCAACGAAGTGGATCACAGGACGGTCCTGGCAGTCCCACTGGCAAGCTCAGTGCAGAATGGGTAGCTACGGGATCAGTGAATCCAAGTATGAAACAAAGAACAGCTTGTGAAAACAGTTTCCCTTTTTTATTCCACACATACTGTACACACAACCGGAGAAGGGCAACAGCTACTCCATTATTATTTTGTTGTTGTTCAGTGATGTAAGCAGCACTTATAAATGTTACAAGAAAAACCCTGTAAGCATCCAATCCAACCGATGAAGAAACTGAAATGTAAGGCTTTTCTTCATCTTGTCTTCTCACCCCCCTCCCCACCCCCCACCGAGAAAAAGGCTCAAGTATTTAAAACAATTTACAGGCGTATGTACAAAAGGATGGGATTCTTTTTTTTTCTTTTTTTTCTTTTTTGTTACAACATGAAGAGAAAAAATAGACAAGATGAGCGCAAATGCATTTTCACATTCAAAAAGAACTGCAGACCTCCTAGTGGCTCTAAATGATCATAAACGAAACAAATTTAAAAAGAAAGATTAATGCTGACTTGTGAAGGTGTGAAACAAGCAGTGAGATGAAGATGGAATGTTAGAAAGATTGCACGTCTATGACAAAGAAGCACTTAACGGCTTCAATCACTTTTTTCCTTTTTTTTTTTCCTTAAGGATGCTATTGAAGGGTTTTTTGATAAAGTAGCCAACAGCACCAAAAAATAACAGAATGGATTTCCTAATGAAATCAGGCACAGGTTTCCCGCACGTGACCCCTCCAAGGCAGGCAGTCTTTTTCTTCTCTCTCTCTTTTCTTTTTTCCTTAAACAGATGCATAGTGATGTGCTGGTAAAGAGAACCTAGTCACTCAAATCTCCTCATTTTGCCTATGGTTAGGAAACAACGTCCGCCTTCAGCTGCCATAACCGCCCAAAGAAACAAAATGGGGGTTCTCCGGTTTTAAAAAATTACAAACTCATCTTGCACATGACAGAAGAAAAGACAGCCAAAGTAAAGCCATTTCTTTTCAAGTTTCTTTGTGTGTGTGTGTGTGAGTGTGTGTCTCCTATCCCTTTTGCTCTCTAGAAAAATCTGCTCACATGACTGATGGTTTTAAAATTTGTTCTCCAAACTTCACCCTCTTCAAAAATGGGTTAAAAAGCCTTTTTTCCCCAACAGTTACAAAAAAAAAAACAAAAAAACAAAAAAAACACAAAAAGGCTTTTGTCAGCCACAGGGGCAATACAAATTAATACAGCCCCTCAAGGGTTTTAAAACAGTGAATATACGGCAGTTTCAAAAATCTGACTGCAGTATCTAGGTATTCTAAGTACAAAAAAAAGTTCAACAGTTTAATGCTAAAACAAAATTAGTTCTCTAAAACCAGAAGAAAATCTTCTTTAGAGCTAGTGCAAAGACAGCTTGTATCCTACAGCAAGTACTCCAAACTAGAATGTAATAATTACAAAAAAATAGATCTCGATTGAGCACGGTGTTGGCAGCTTCACGATGAGCTCGAAGCACTTCTGGACGACATGGAGGATGAAAGCCGGGAGGGCGGCACGTCCACCGTCGCTCTCTTGCGGGGCCCCCTTTTTGGTGTAGGTTTACTGAGACAGTTCTCAATGCTGCCGTTCTTACCAGATACCTTGCCACAGATCTGATTGACCAGACTGATAATTTGTTCCTGTTTCGGGTTGAAAGGAAGACATAGAATTAACAAACCAGAAGAGCTGTCCCCAGAGCCACCCAGGGGGGAACGTGGAGAGCAGAGCCCGCTGGGCTGCCAGCATCTCATCAGCCTCAGGAAAGCTGGGAGGGACCAGGGATACCTCCCGCAGCGATTCTGAGATGCAGGGGCTCAGAGGACGGTCCCCTGACTGGGAGCGGCCAGTCAGATGCTTTCCTACTTAGGGAAAGGGGCCATTTCTCATCTTCTCATTGGAAGCCAGCAGGTGCGGGGTGAGGTGCACGGAGAGGCCGCCTCGTCAATCACCTAACCTCCCCTCCCCTCTACTTCTTCGTCCAAAAGTGGAAAGAGCCTGATAGCACCTCCGGTGGCTGTGAGATTTAAACTAATACACTACAGCCCTGAAATACACAAGTCCTCTCACCACAGTTAGTGTGTAACTGTTACGAGCTGCATTCCACCTGGGGTACAACAAGTGCCCTCACCACGTGGCCAGGGGCACACACCTGAGACACTGGGAGAGAAACTGCAGGCTGACCACCAGGAACCTCCATGGGTGAGCCCTACCACCTCGGGGTTTAAAGAGGTTAGCCAGCTGCCACCCCAGGTCCCCAGCTCACCACCTCAAGTCCTCTCACTTGCTCTGTCCGGTGACAAATGCCTGAAGTTGCTGTTTCACTGGCTGCCCTGATACCCAGCCTGCTTCACCTGCTGTCCCTCCTCAGTGAAGGGGAGACGGCAAACGAAACACGCTTTCTTATAATTCACTCAAGACCCATTTATCTGTTGCTAATCAAAAATATATTTGTAATTTTAACACAACTCATAATCACCCAGTTTTAAGATACCACAGGAAGCAATATCAAAATGGCACATAACCAACATGTCACGCCACCTGTTCTCTGGCCTTCTGGAAACAGCAACAGAGGCGCTCGTACAAAAGTGAAAGGTGGCTGAAAGGAAGTTCAAGGCGCCTTGGGAAGGGGCAGCGCTCTGCATTTGTGACCAACTAATCTCTGGCCGTTTACAACATTTACAATAAACATGCTAATAAGGGACAATAGATGAGCTTCTCTAAAACCCAGTTACATGTGACTAAAGTCACCTCAACACACTGTGCAGTCACAGCACATTCTGCCTTCACCCGTGACCCAAGGGCCCGATGTGGGGAATTTCTCTGCTGGGCACTCGGGGGCTTAGAACGAGAGCTGACGGTCCTCTCAAAGCTATTTCTGAAATCCAACCCTGCGCTAGAAATTCCCCTATTAAAAATAAAAGCACAGTTCAAATCGGGACAGACTTGCAGATTTTCATTTACTAAAATAAACCAGGCCACTGGCGCAGTAGGAGTCTTCTAAGTACCGCTTTCTCTTCCTCATCAACACTGATGACTAAGCTGCAGACGGACAGACGCTACATGTGCAAATCTGTTTCCAGGATTTTGGTCCCATCGAAATACCCAGCTACAAAGTGGGCTGGAGGTGGGAACAAATCCACATTACGTAGAGCTTTGAAATCGCCTGAGAGAGACACCGCTACCGCGGCTGCGCTCTGCCACTTACCAGAGTGGTTCTTACCCCAAGGGGTTATTTTTAACTGTGTTCTGATATTTCCTGTTAAAGCCAAGAAGCAGGGAGGGCAAAGCGGTTACTGCCTTCACTGAACATACTCTTCAAAACAAAGACACAGAGGTCTATTTTCAGCTTTCCAATCTTACAACGTAGCCACAGGCTTCCATCAAATCTGACATGGCCGGAGCCCCCACAGATGCCCGTCCTGCCCGGGCACCGGCCCTGCCCGGGGCTCAGCTGTCTGATGGCCAGGTTCGGTCCTTCCACAGGGGCAGCCTCTGGATCTCGGGGGGGGTGGGCAGGAAGGCGGCTTCGGGCGCACAGCTTGTGGCCACTGCAGCCACTACAGCAATGAGGACCACGCTCCAGAAGGGCCCAGAGGAAGAGCCCGAGGCTGCCATGGGCGCAGCAGTGGACAGGCCACCATGGGTGACACGGTCCCCATGGAAATCCGAGAGGTGAGCTCCAAGTAGAGCTCTGGGTGAAGAAGTGAAAGGTGCCCTCTGAGGGCAGGGCCGTGTGTTCCAGCAAGTTGCCAGTTTATATCTCGAGGCAATTGCACAGCACCTTGGAAGCACTTACCATGTTTCCCCGAAAATAAGACCTAGCCAGACCGTCAGCTCTAACACATCTTTTGGAGCAAAAATTAATATAAGACCCGGTTGTATATTAATTTTTGCTCCAAAAGATACATTAGAGCTGATGGTCCGGCTAGGTCTTATTTTCGGGGAAACACGGTAGAATAAAGAGTAAACTGCAGGAGAGGGTGACAGTCACATGCTCGCTGCTTCTGGAGGTGAGAGCCCCGGGTGCAGGGACTTTTCTTGCAATCCCCTCAGTGGAGGTGGGGGGGGGGGTGTCTATTGGACTGTAGAGACCAATGAACTGACAGGGAAGGGCTTTAGATGGAGCCTGAGGCAGGCTGGGCGGGGGTCTCAGAAAAGACCCCACGAAGCACAGGAACTGGGGAAGGAACGGAGGGAAAGACCCTCTGCAGAGCAGGTAGGTGGCGGCTCCGTAAACGGCAGAAGCACTAGCAGTGATGAGAAGTGGCTGGACCTGGGGTTTACTTAGAAGGTGGAACCAACAGGATTTACAGAATGACATGCAGAATGAGACAGAGGCTCCACATTTTAGCGGAGGGCCCTTGGGTGAGGACAGAGCTGGATGCAATTCCCTGCAGGCGAGGAGCCTGGTGGGGGGGCCTCTCAGAGCCCCTCCCCTGGCCCTGCCTGGAGCTTAGCAAGTGGCCAGCAGGCTGCCGGAAGCCTGTGTTGCATGCTCTGAAGTTCTAGACCTGAGATTTGATAACGAATTCCTGAAAAGATCAAAGCTGCCGAGCTGCTGTTTGCAGCTTTTCCATAAAAGGAGATGGAAGGCGCCTATTCTGCCAAAACACCGCGATGCTGTCACGTGCGCCCCAGTGCCCCCAGCTTTACAGTGGTCGTTTTACGTGTGAGGATGGGGGTGCTGTGGGGCTCCCCTCATCAGGAGGCTGCTTCGCCTCTCACTGATCCACAAGAGTTTCTGAGCAGAAATCCCTGCCAAGTCCTGTTAGCTGCACACCCCAGGGAAGTGACACCCTCCACAAGCCAAAGTGCACAGATGTGGTTAGCTGTTAGGAAAGGGACTAATTTCATGAATGACTCAGGCTCCATGGGCTCTGGCCTGGAAGGCTGCTCTGGCCCTGTCTCCGGGGCCCTAGAATTCGGCTCCTCTGAGAACATGGAGACCAGAGAGGCTTCGTATTCAGGCCCTGAAACCCGGGAGGAGGGAAGAAAAGGCCCTCCTCCCCTGCGGATCACCTTCAGTTTGGGGTGTCCTGTGACACATGCACAGGCAAGCCCCCTGTCCCTTCTGGACCTGAGGCCTGGCCAGGTTACAGCACAGGCCCCCGTGCCCTTAGCAGCCTGGCCAGACAGTGTGGCACTGGGGACACCGGTACCCAGATCCTGAAATCAAATCCCTTATAAAGCAAGGCCCTGGTGACTAGGATGCTGGTGGATGCTGCTGGGGTGGGGGTGGGTGGGACCGGGGGAACTGCAGCAGCCCCGCCAGGTGCCAGGGAGGAAGTGTGGGTATGGGAAGGGCTCCCCGGCACACTTATGGTTAACATGCAGAATACAGGAAGGAAACCAAGTGTGTGAAAGTGAAATTTCTAGTTTCGGTTCCTGGGTTTCTCCAGGTCAGTCTGGAGCCCCCATTTCCCCCATCTTGGAACAAAGAGCTACTCTCCCACAGGCCAGGCTCTGTCCGGCCAGAACGCACCTAGAACTACGGGGCCGCACTCAGTCTTAGGCCCGCCCTGCTTGCCCAAGTTGGGTGATGACAGAGGCTCACAAGTGCCTACAGAAAACCAGGGCCGATGACGCTGGCCATCGTCTGCGGAGCCCCTGGCTGCCTGGGCACCCCCTTCCCCGCGGGCCGGCCCTGGGGACTGACCTCGTCGTAGCGGTACATCAGCTTCAGTCCTCGGCAGGACTTCTGCTTCTCCACGTGGCGCAAAGCACACTCCAGGCAGAACACAACATTTTCATTCTCCTGCACGACCTACGAGGAAGAAGCACTCCTGAGCTTTGAAGGGGATCAAAGCACTGCTGTGTAGGGAGGAGCGATCGAAAGAGTGGGGAGAGTTCCCAGGGATCAACCAGAGACGGCCTGTCGCTGACATCTATCGTCCAAGCTAAGGGTCGTCCATGACTCAAACACATTGGAAATTGATGGAAAAAATGAAAAATCACCTGGAACAAGGTCTTCAACTACCATGTTTCCCCGAAAATAAGACCTAACCGGACCATCAGGTCTAATGAGTCTTTTGGAGCCAAAATTAATAAGACCTGGTCTTATTTTACTGTAAGACGGGTTCTTATATAAGACCAGATCTTATTATTAATTTTTGCTCTAAGAGACGCATTAGAGCTGATTGTCTGGCTAGGTCTTTCAGGGAAACAGGGTAGGAAACAAGTAACTATCTCTAATGTGCACCTAAGGGCGACCTTGAGTCCCCTCGATTTCTGCTGTTCTTTCCTCTGAGAGGTTCTAATCTTCATTAGAAGATTGGACACTTGTTTATAAGCTCTCACATTCTAAGCGCTTCTGAGACGTTTTGTTCCCCGACGACCCAGAAGAGGTGTCAGAATGGCTCTGGATCGGTGCACGGGACACACCCAGGACATCTCAGCAGCTCTGTCAGTCCAGCTGGTTCCATGGGAGCTGTGCCCGCACACCACTGGGGGGGGGTCCAGTGCCTCTGTCCAAACTCACCCGAAACTCCACCCATCACAGTTCTTAATGCTCTGCAACCCAGGCAGGCCCCTCGTGCCACCCCCAGCAAAGCCTCCAGCTGTGTGTGAGTGCGCCCGGCGGGCCTCAGGACCACACCAAGCGTGTGCGGGCAGCGTGACCTGCCAGACACGCAGCATGGGTGGAGCTGGACCGAAGGGCAGGGAGAAAGGATGGCTGCCTGGTGTGTGGGGCTTATCCCCCCACCCTGACTTCTAGTTCTGTTCATATGATGTAATTTAAAGGGTGGGGGGTATGCTGCCTTAAGCCACAAGAGGTTCACAGGCCTTTTCATAAAGATTTAGGGGACAGACCTAAGATTCCTGACTTCAGTGTTTGTAAGCAAAAATGAGAACACAAACTGTAGGCATAAGGAAACGACAATTACTGGCAGAAACACATCACCTTTTACAGACACCTGGGGCTAGGGACAGGAATGGACAAAATATGAAACCTAGTCAACAAAACTACACAAACTTACTAGAAATGCAAGCACTGAAGATTGTAACTATAACTAAAACCTCAAGGTTTACCTATGGATTTGGGATATATGCTTTATGAAAAAACATTCAGGCTGATAAAAAATGCCAGGTGACAATTCTCAAGGTACAACTTTCTGTAGAACAGCTTCTAAAAACCAGCCCACATGCTGCTGTCCTCAGAACCATGGGAACAGACCACTGCCACACATGGAAGTCAGCGGATTTCATACTCACGGGAAATAACATGATTGTTCTTTCCCACGGGAATAATTCCATCCGGCACAAGAGGGACAGACCCACCCAATCTATAGGGACCCCAGTGAGACTGGGTTAGGGCCCACCTTAATATTAGGCCTCATTTGAACTTAACTGCCTCCAAATACAGTCACATTCTGAGGGCTGGGGGACACGAATGGGGGGGGGGGACACACAAGGACACCACCCTTCAGCCTTCTCATCTCAGATAATCCATCCTTGACAGACACACAAAAGAAAACAGATTTCAATGTTCCAGATGCCAGTCTGAAGAACTTTCTTTTCCTTTCATTTAACTGTAAACTTTTCTTCCCCTGCTTCATTTCTAGGCCCTAAAATTACAGGTACTAACTTTAAAGATACATCCACTTTATAAAATGCATTACAACTGAAAAAAGAGGAATGGACACAGAACTACACAGCCTTTATCAATGATGTTTACACAGCTGTTTAAGGTCTGAAGAAATGCTTATGGCTCTTTTGTTTTAAAAGACAGCATGTTTCTTGATTATATATTTTAAAAATATACATGTGGGAAAAGAAGGCTAGCTAGAAGAAAATATTTAAATTGGGCTGCGTGGTTGTTATGGACTGTTATTAACACATCCACCGCCACCCCCTCACCCCCAATTCATAGGCTGAAGTCCTAACTCCAGTACCTCAGAATGTGACTGTATTTAGAGACAGACCTTTAAAGAAGAGATTAAAGTAAGTAAGGTCGTAAGGGTGGGATCTAGTCCAATATGACTTGTGTCCTTACAAGAAGAGATTAAGACATAAACACACACAGCGGGAAGACCCAGTGGGGACACAGGGAGACGCTGGCCAAGTAGAGGGGCTCAGGAACCAACCCTACGAGCGCCTGCATCTTCAACTTCTAGCATCTCCAACTGTGGGGACATAAATGTCTGATGCTAAGCGACCCAGCCTGTGGGTCTTGTTCCAGCGGCCTGAGCAGAGTAATGCAGCAGTTTCTCCCATTCTTTCAGCTTTCTGACCCCTCAGACGTTACAAAGGGCACCTGACTCAACCAGGGGCGTGATTCCTCTTTGCCGGGCAGCTGGGTGGGGGCCGGGCAGACAGGCGGCGGGACCAGGAAGCAAGTCAGATGTAGACATACTCGCTGCTCTGTGCTTCGGTGCTGCGTGAGCCTGGTGCTGTCACATGTGGGTCAGGTGGGACACGTGCCATGCCGGTGGGGCATGCACTTACTATCTAAGCTGCTCTTTCTGGAGGAAGAATCCACATGGGTGGGGAGGGCGCCACGGCACTGGAGGCCACGAGTGCCGGACTGAGGCCTGTGGGGTGGGGAGAGCCCTGAGTGGGAGCTGGGACACCCAGAGCTGTGTCAGGGCAGCTATGCAGAGGGAGGCGAGGCGAGCGCTCCACCAGCCCGCTGACCCCCGAGCCCTCCAGCCTGGGACCGGGCGGGGTGGTAATGTCTACATAATCACAGAAGGCTGAGTCTGGCTGGGGCGTCATGATGGCCTCGGGGCACTGTGGGGGCAACCCCGAAAGCAGACGGGCTGGACTGGACAGCACTTGCAGACAGAGAGGCAGGAGGAAAAGCTGGCCCAGGGGGGCGAGAGAACAGAGCCACCAACAGGCGGCCTGGACGCCTGAGGTCACTCTGACCGGAGGCTGAAGGCTGGAAACGGGAGAGGAGGAGGAACATTTGTTCTAACTAAAGACAGACTTCCGAGTTCTCCAGGGCAATGAGCTCAGTCACGTAGCTGGACAGAAATGGGAAAAGAGCCAAGGACAGAGATGGGGTCCCGTGTCTCCTCTCCTCTGGGCAGCAGAGTGGGGGAGGCCCGCTTTCCTGTAGACCTGTAGCTGCAGGTGAGGACGGAGACCCCGTGGGAGCAGGATGGACAGAGCAGAGCCCACCCCAGGCCCACAGCGGCCCAAGGACGGGGCTTCCGACAGGCCTCCTGGCGCGGGAAGCCCCCTCCACCAGGTGGGCCGCAGGCTGGGGGCACACAAGGTGGGAGGTGTGAAGGGGGGGCAGGCTCACCATGGACAGGTAGCACAAGTGCTGGCAGATCTGACACCGCCTCTCCGAGGTCTCTAGCTGCAGCCACTTTCGAGGCTTTTTCTTGCCGTCCGCCACGGTGCTGCCGCTGTCATGGCTGCCGTAGCGGGCAGAGGAGTGGAGGCCGGCCTCGAACAGCTGCCTCCGCTGCCGCAGCTCCGTATCCCTGTCCAGACACAACAGAAGAGCCGGCCCGTCAGGAGGCTGGGTGCAGTGGCCTGGCCGGTCCCCTCGCCACCAGAAGGAACACGCCGCACCCCAGCCAACTGACCCCTAATTTGGGTGCACCCTCCTGTCAGGGGAGGGCCGGTGAGACGTACACACTCTTTCCCAAGGCCCCCAGCTGGGGACCCATGTTCTTTAGTCAAAAGGTCAGACACCCCCCGGCTTCCGAGACTGTTCTGTGACTGGGCTCTGCCTACAGTTAACGCGGGCGAGACAGCAGGGCGCATGGCAAACCCCTCAGAGCTACGTAAGGGGTGCCCTGCCCTTCATGCCGAGCCAAGAATGGATGTGACCAACTATTTGCCGGTATCGTCATCAAAGGTTCGACCGACACGAGTCGAAATCCATGTGCTGTCCTTCAGCACTACCGGGTCTCCCCCCTGGAAGGGAGAGATCGCGAGGCTACATGGTGGGAAAAGAGAAGAGGGTTACACAGGAAGCCAAGCAAACAGTCACACTTCTCTTCAATTTCTGCCCTGATCTGCTCCAACCGTGGGAGAGCTCCTTCGATGGCTGCGGGATGAAAGCCGGGTACGGGCCTCGGGCTGGGGGACCAGCGGGCCACACGCAGGCGCCAGGTGTGCGGCAGCTGACAGGGGCTCCGGGGGCCTCTCCATACCCGCCCCAACCCCTAGAAATGAAGCCTCGGCTGCCATGTCCTCCCTGGCAGCGTGCAGCGGGGGTCAGCGCCCACCTCCCGGGCATTCCCACAGAGCCGTTTGCATCAGCACATCAGGAAATTCTGACTCCAAACATCCAACACAAAGACAGAAGGGGAAACTTAAATCAACAAAAATAAACCACACCCAAAAGTCTTCGCCCACCTGGCCAGCACAGGAGGGCCCTGCCATTCTGAGTGGCGGCCGCACCCCCGCAGGGCCCGGCACTCCGGCCGCTGTCCTAGGGTTTTCAGAACCCGAGGGCTACGTTACCTGAGCTCATCCAGAAGGGCCGAGATGGTACTGAGAGTGGGGCCGTTTTCCTTTTTTGCTTCCGCTTGTGCAATCTGGTAGAGTAACTTCTCCATGGAAAATGGCTTAGCTATATGGCGACGCTTCATTTCCTGAAAGAGGTGACCCACATCCCTTTAGGGTACATTTTCATTCCCAAGCAGGTGTCAAGGTTTTTCTTTATTGGGCAGGGGATGCTATCAGAATGTTCAAATTTTAAGTTTCATTTGGTTTCAAAGCAACTGAACATCATACAACGATCTTATGAGCAAGGCACCAGACACCGGGAAAAGCCATCGCTGGACGCTGCCAGCCACAAGGCACGAGCTACAACTTGAAAATGGGTGGAGACTTTCTGCCCCTGGTAAGTGTTTACCCTAAGTACCTTGAGTGTTACAGTGGGCCAGCAGCGGGGCTCACTCTTTCCTGATACAAATAAACCGATAATAGCTCCCCTCCCCTAAAGCACCCCTGTCGCTTCTCAGAGGTGTCAGAGGCATTTCCTAAATTCAACATATCTGACAACAGACAGGCAGGCACAGGGAGGGAGGTGTGTGCATCCATGCCTGCTGCGTCCATGCCTGCTGCAGCCACGCCACAGGCGGTGCTGGGCTCACCGCCTACCTTGGCCGTCTCGAAGCCCATGCTTGTCCACTGGGTGGTGGCAAAGTGCACGGTCTCAGAGACGCTGTAGCCGCAGCACACTTTGGACACAAAGGATCCTGGGAAGCAGACGACGAACTGGCCACTCTGCTGCACGGTCCTGTGCACCTTGATCCCCTCTTTGCACAGCACCTCTGGGGAGATCTGGGAAGACAGGCCAGGGCTGACACGCGCTCCCCGTGGGCTGCCCTGCCGGCCACTCTCGCGACCACGGTCAGTCCCCCACTTGCCCCTCCACTGCTCCTGGGGCCCCTTCTGTGAAAGCCCTGAGAACCAGCCTCCCTCCCAGCAGCTGTGTTAACATGCACACCTGTCCTCCAGGTGGGGCATGAGGACTTAAAGAAGGACCCATGAGGAGACAGGTTGTTTGGTTTTGAAGATCTGCTGTTTTTACTTTAGAAAATAAAGATACCTAATTCCTAAAATAACAAGAAGGAGTATCTAAACTGATAACTGGCACAAGAGTGAGAAGAGTCACCCAGGCCTGTGACAGCCCTGCCCGCTACACTGGAGCCCTCCTGCCCCAGCACTGCCAGGGGTAGAAAATGGGCTCAGTTCCCACCACCAGCAGGGCCGCTGGCCTGTCTCCAGAGTCAGGCAGAGCCACAGGGGTACAAGCTGGGGGCCTTTCAGACCTGTACCCACAGAGGGGCTGCTGCTCAGCTTCTCTGAGCCAGGTTGGCGGACCCAGCAGAGACATGAGACCCAGGTAGGGGTGAGCAGTGGCCAGAGAGGCCCTGAGCTCAAGTGTCAGAACATAGCTCAGGGCTAAAAAGACTCCCAGGAACTCACAAGTCCTATGACTTTCTGGAAATGGGCTCAGATGCCTTTGTGCTTCCCTTTGTAAGATCAAGTGTTTCTGATCCACGGCCCAGCCACCCAGGTACCCAGGAGGTGGGAATGGCAGCACCAACAGACCCCAGAGCACCCACCCAAACCCAGGACCCAGCCTCCCCACGGACCCCGTCTCCGTGCAGGAAACAAGCCCTGAAACGAATTCAAAGGCCACACGTGCACGAGCCCGACACCCTATGCGATCTGAGGAAGACACTTGTTCAGTTTGGATCGCTCCCTCGAGGATTTCCTTTGTGTTGTCCTCTTTGCCTCTGAAAGGCGGGTCAGCTAGGACGGTGACTTGGTGAGACAGCTCTGGCCTCCCCCCCGCCCACGTCCCGGGGTCCCGGCGCCAGGCAGCAGCTGTACCATGACGTTGCTTTCCAGCATCTGCAGCCCGGGGGTCCCGTTGGCCTGCAGCAGCGTGTGGACCACGTCCTCGAGCTTGTTCTCCTCCTCAGCAGGAATGCAATACCTGGGTAGTTGGACACAAGGAGAAAGTGGACTTGATAAGGACCCTCTGCCTGGAGCACGTGCTGGGCCCATCCGTCCTCCTCCCTCAGAAAGGAGCAAACACGGCCTGGAAAGCGGCTTTGGGTGCAGGAGAGGAACCGATCCTGGGACGGGCGAGATGCCTGGCTGGGTGACGGCGCCACGTTCCCAGGCCCACGCCCCCGCACTCGCAGGGCAGCACCGCCGCGACCACCCAGCACAGCCAAACTGCACGTTCATCTTTATGCAGATCTGACCTACACGAGCCAAAAAGCCTTCAAACCAAAAGCAGATGTTTAAATCCCCTATAAATCAGATCCAGAAACATGTACAGACTCAGTTAGCTTCTCCTGAGTGCTCCAAAGCTGCGTCTTATCACCGGGTTGGCATGTGGCACTTCCCTGTGAGAGGAGGCACTGCAGGAGCAGGACTCGATGAGGGCTACACAGTCCCCTCAGCTGCCAGCCCAGGCCACCTCATGAGTGCCGGGCCCAGATCTGCCTCCTTCGTCCCACAGAGATGAGGGCTGGTGAGCCGGGAAACGTAAAAGAACCCCTCAGTTCTCCGAATACAGAGAAGGTCAGGAAAGGAGTCCAGCCTGACCACGCACTGCCTAGCGGCCAGCACTCAGGCTGACACGGCAGCAGCTGTGAAATGGGCGCACGGCCCATCCCAGGGACCCAGGCTCTGCTCCCGAGGCAGCTGCACGTGCCAGAACCCAGCCAGCCCGTTAGCAGCAGGCAAAGCACAACCAACGCCCACAGGCCGGGGGTCAGGCAAACTGAGTGAGCAAGGGGAGCCCTGGAGTGAGTCAGGCTCAGGACAGTGCAGGCCCCTCTGGCTGGAGCTAAGGAGCCAACAGGGAAGACGAGAAGGAGAGAAGATTGAAGATGCAGGCAGACCTCAGCTGACCGAAGAATCTGGAACCTCTCACTGCAATCACGGGGCGTGGAGGAACTATCGTTGGTGTCCCAAGGACACACTTGTCATCTACAAACACGGGAAATCCTGGTGCCAGGCTGCCGGCGTGCACACAGCAGGTGTTCCAGGCCTCGAGGACCCCCCTTCTGTCTCCCCGCCCAGCAGGGCCCACCTTCCGTTCCCAGCGTCCGTCCTGACAGGACCTCAGGATACCAGAGCACATGAAGCCACTGACCACCAGTGACAATCAGAGCAGGCCGTGATGCTGCACTTCTCATCACGCTCGACAGCCCGCCCCGCCCCAGCGCCCGGTTCCAAACGTGCACCTCCCCACGGCCCAGTGGGACGGCCGCGCCGCCTCTCTCAGCTGAGCTAAGGTGTCTGTGATGAAATCCTCCAGTCGGAGGCCAAACCCTGGTTTCGGCTGCCGCACTGAAGTGGTTCTTTTACTGCTGACATTATTTCAGTGCCAACGTATTCTGTTACTGATTTGTGAGTTAAATCCAGGGTTTCTAACCAAAATCACATGTCTTAAAAAAAACCACAACCATGAATTTCTGTGATCACGTCCCAGCCTCTGCTTTACTCTCCATCAGTGAGGGGCAGGGAATGGTCTTCAGGAGCCCACAGACTCCATTTCCCTGCCTCTAACCCAGCCGTTATTTCACCCCATCAGCCTGCTGGCTGTGGCTCCCATTCCACCACTCTCTGATGAAAGAACCAAGGCTCTGAGGGGTCTCTTCAGGTGTCCTGGCTCAGGTCGCAGGCCTGGTGCGACTCCATAACCCGCAAGCCAGGCCCGGTGCTGCCCACAGAAGCTTCTCCAGGGAACAGCACGGAGGGAACAGTGGCTCCCGGTGGGGGACGCCACAGACTCTCCCGTCAAAGCAGCTGCTCGTGCCCCGAATGAGAAGCGTCTCGCTGTCCTCTCTCAGCTGTGTGGTCTGCACGTATCTGCCTGTTTCTCTCGGCCCCCAGGGCCAGCAGCCACTCCCAGAAGACCAATGCCAGGGCGCTGAAGACCACCTTCCCCCACACACAGGCCCTCACCGCTCGCTGAGATGGGGCCGGGAAGGAGGCCGTCGTAATGCGGAGATGGCTGCAGACCCGGGCTCCTGGGAGCGAGAATGTTAGTTCTAAGACTTTGTTTATTTTAATAAAAGACGCCTAATCACTCCATTAGGACAATAAACACAGTTAGTGTGGGATGAATGTGGTGCTGGTAGAATGTCAGACGACAAGACATCTGATTATTTGCAGTAATTTCCCATCTGCCACCGTAAACAAAGGAAGCAGAAAGCTAGCATGGATCAGGCCGGTTGGGGCTGACAGTTCGGCTCACAGGTGGGTCCCGACACCGAATGCTTTCCACGGAACAGACACACGTGTGCAGGGGAAGCAGCACGTGCGTGTGGACACAGCAGGAACTACACTTCCCAGCACACCTCCTTTCCCCACAGCTGGGGGCAGGTAGGACACACTGACCTGGAGGCTGAAAACGAGCGCTCAGATGAGGCGAGAGAGAGAATGGTTTACACGGGTTAGGAGAAGGCTCACAACATGGTCGCCACAGGGCAACTTTTGGTGACACTCCTAATGTTAACTATCCCTAATATGAAACAAACTCTTGGAAAGAACAACAAAGAATACCCCACAAGGAAAATCGAAGGTGGGCAACTGACAAAAGGATCATAAGTGACCTATGAGCACATGAAAAGTGCCCGACATCAGAGCAAAGTAAAACACTCTGCTATCTCAAACCCCTCTCACGGAGGTGGGGAACCCCAGGCTGAGACACTATGACAGGGAACACGGGACAGACTCAGAAAAGCAAGCTCTCCAAGGCCGTCAGCCACTAGCCCGCGGGAGCTGCTGTGAAGGCGCCCCCACACCTCAGCCGCAGCCCCTTTTCCCCCAGGCCGCCCGGGGCCAGGCACTTACCAGATGCAGTCAGCACCAGTGTGTAAGTAGTCAATGTAGGGAAGGTGGTTTTGGTCTCGAGACCAGCATGAGGTAGAAAAGACCATGCCGATGTTTAGCCAGGGGATTGTCACTCCTACAACACAAAGGGAAAACAGCGTTCTGAAGGGCGGCAGCACTGTCTCAGAGTGACAGCCATCAGACATCGCTTTGTTCTCCCCACATGAGAAAGGAAGAAATGGGATTCAAAACCAGACAGACAATTGTATTGTTTAATAAAACAATAAATTATTTTCTTTATTGTTTAATAAAATTGTGCTTATCTTTTAAGATAAGCACAATCTCATTTATTAAACTAGAAGGTCCTTCCTCTTTCTGCTGCCACACAGAAGCGAAGCCAAGATGGGCACTGCTGCCAGCCAGTAAAAGCATCTTAATGCGTAAGCTGGGCAGCAAGATGCCCCATGGAACGTGACCATGACGACCGTTGGCAAGTCACCCACCAGCAGCCATGGGCTGAGGCAGAGAACGGGTGCCACTTGCTGTTTGGAAAGAGAGGACAGGAGGCATCGCCTCCCGCAGGCTGTGGAGGGTCCCAGGCCTTCTCCAGGGTCCCAGCCCTCAGTGACACCAGCCCCAGGACACCTGGCTTTCCTGAAGTTCTGCATAGAATTTATCACCTAGGAGCCTGCAGCAGCCCTAAGGGGCCACACCTGTAGCTTTAACAATACCTATTTCAAGGTGAAAAGTTGGCCACTAAGCATCAGCCCTGCTTCTAGAAGCTGTGCTCTGCTTCACCTTTCCACATTTTTACGGACTTCCATTATGATCCTATTTCTCTCTTTTCTACAAATCAGTGTTTAATATATGCATATATTCTGCACCATCACCCCCACCCTTTTCCAGCTCTGCCTAGGAGTTCCCAGGGTGCTGACACGCATTCTTTAAGCTGCTGAGGCAAGAGCATCATGACCCTGGAGGCAGCGGCCGCATCCTTACCAGGCACAGCACCGAGGTGACGCAGGATGGACCCTGTGTTATTGGGGAGGACAGTGAGGTTCCACCCATGCCTGCAGAGGAAAGCAGAGGGACGTCACAGACTGGCAGGGAGGGACACCATCGGGTTCCTGGGACATGGACAAGAGAACCCAACCTTACCTTGAAAATGGTTCTGATTTCCCCACTGGGAACCCGCTGCCGTGCGTGTTGGTGTCCACCTTGCCGCAGTGCACTGCCACATGGCAATCCTTCTCTTCCACCAGCCTCCAGTACTCTTGCTGTGGGCAGAGGAAGGGGCAGTCAGCACCTCCGCTGTGCCACAGCCACAGAGCACATGTCAACTCAACAGCACAGGGACGGAATGCACGATGAAGGAGCCCATCACAGGCCAGCCGCCCCGAGCGCAGGGTCGCAAGGCAGTGTCCAGATCACCTCTGCAGGCAGATCCAAAAGGGACTCCAGCAGACACCTGGCAGCTGATGTGTGAAAGCATCCACGTCCACTCACGGACCAGCAAAGGGGGTGCATCCACACAGCGGAACACTGTTCCGCCTCCAAAGGCAGGACATTCGGACACAGGCTACACCATGGACGAACCCTGAGGACATTACGCTCAGTGAAATAAAGCGGACACAAAATGATTCCACGTAGGAGGTACCTACAGTAGTTAGATTCACGGGCACTGAAAGTAGGATGGCAGCTGCCAGGGGCATGAGGGAGGTGGAAATGGGGAGTTATTGCAAAATGGGTTGAGAGTTTCAATTTTGCAAGATAAACAGCATTGCGGACGTGGATGACCAATCAACAATATGAACGTACTTATACACTGAACTGTACACTTAAAGAGTTAAGATGGTACATTTTAAGGTTATGTATATTCTATCACAATAAAAAAATCATTCACATGAAGGAGGGGCGCAATGCTGAGGAGGAGGCTGAGGACGCCCCACCGTCATCTTTAGATTGTAATGAGCAGCCTCCAGATCCAGCGTCTCCACAGACACGCGCCTCGCTCACTGCACTAAGCAGCCGCCCCCCCCTCTGCGGAGCGGGCAGCACCGGCCGCGTGAGGACGTGAGCAGTAAAGACCGTGTGCAGCCAGGCTGTCATCCCCCAGCCAACTGACTCGGGGCGGGGGGTGGCTACACTGGCCGATTTAAAAAGCTTTCCAGGGGACCTGACGAGTCCCACTCAGGAGTGTGTGCTAACAGGTGAGCAGTTCCTGGCTTGCCTTTAGGTGACTGGCCCCCACTCACAGGTATTTTTCATTTTGTTTCCAATCATCATTCCAGAAGCACAGCATCACCTTCCCCAACCTTGGCAAAGCCCACTGAGCTGGACCACCTTTAGAGGTGGAAGCCTCACCAATAACCACTCGACGCCACAAAGGGCCACTCAGCTCACACCGGTGCTGCCGGCGATGCCACCACACTGTGTGACGTCGACAGAGAGGGGCCAGCCCGGGGATGTGCAAAGGCCCTAAGCCAAGAATAAATTCAACATCACTGTACGCCTGGATTCCTGAAACACATTTCGTTGAACGTAAAGAACGAAGAAGCAACAGTCTGGTTGTGGGGACTGGTCACAGTCCCAGCCCTGCCACCCATGCAGGAGACTGACTGACAGCAACCTGTGGCAGATTAATGCAGACATGGGGGGGAGAGGGCCCCACTGCTAAGTGGTGGTCACTCCAGTTGCTGAGCACCAGCCAAGAGGAAGGCCCCGCCTTCTGGGAAAGACCCAGAAGCTAGACAGCCTCAGACAGAAAGTTTGGATTTTACCAAATCTGCCCTGTGTGTTCAAACATTCTGTAACTGCTAAAGCAAAGGCCGGACTTTCAAAGAGGATGAAATCCCTAGTAGGAAACTAAAATGGGCCGAGCTCTCCTGGTGCTGCGGACAGTGACGAGCCCCCCCACCCCCCCACCCCCCGAGGATGGGAACTTGCTACAAAGGCCTCTTTATCCAGAGTCACATTCCTTTCCTCTGATGTCTCCCCACAAATGCCAGGATCGCTCTGGAAGTCACTGATGGCCACACGTGTCCCAGAGTCAGGGCCGGCTGACACCAGGTGATGGAATGAGGCTCTGGCAGGGCTGAGGCCACGCGGGTGCTAGATGGCGGCACTGGGCACAGAGCCGGCTGGGGCACCCTATGCACACAGCAGAGCGAGGGCCGCTGGGAAACAGGCCTGAGCACCAGGGAGGGGCCTCCTGGGCTTCTGGTGGTGACTATCAGCGGTGTGACACCATGTGGCACCGATGGACGTGGCCACATGTCCTGGTTTGGCCAGGACTGTCCTGCAAGTGCCAGTCCCAGGTAACTGGCCAGATCAGCATGGCTGCCCCCTAGTGGTTGGCCTGGGTTTTATCCAGAAGAGGTGGCATTCGTCCCTGAGAACGCAAGCCGTGGTCTGAGGCCTGTGACACATCCAAAGACAAGCCTGCGGTCCACAGCGCCAGCTCCCCGCCAGCAGCTGCCCCTCACCAGCAACAGGAGTTTGGTTTCATTCCCTGACAGGGACCGAGTGCTGCTGAGGCCCCCCCGATGGTGGCCTCTGGAAGTTCACACCAGCTCAGCAGGGCCCCAGCCAGGGGAGGCACACAAACGATCTGGTCTCTGTCCTGGGCACCTCACACGAAACTCCCGCTAATGGGTCTGGGCACGGAGGTGCACACTCGCTTCCCAGCCTCACACGGACTCAAAGAGCAGACTTGGCAGATGCACAAAAATGGCGATCTGCCAATCCCACTCAATAAAAAATAGGGGAGAAGGAAAAGCACAACTACGGTTTCAAGGGATTCCAAACATTCTCCTGCATAACAGACACACACAGGCCGAGAGAGAAGAGGCCAGCTGGGGGGACGCCCGGAGCGCACCCTGGCCTCTGCGCCTCTCAGCCTCTGCTTCGGGGTAAGTCAGGGACAAGCTGAGCAGGCTTAACTCTCTTCCTCAGACTTTTCTATTTTTTCACTGAAGAAGCTTAGATTCACTGGAGTGACAACTGTTGGCGACCCCCAGTCCACAGAAGACAAGTCAACCACTCGAGTCCCCTCAGGCCATCAGGCCCCAGGAAGGACCCAGCACGCAGGGGCGGGCGGGCTCAGCTCACTCACCTCAATTTCAGCTGGTGCGGGCTCCTTGCTGAAGCACATGTTCATGATGTTTCTTGCTGTTCGATAAAAAGTTGTTAAAGAAACAGACCGTCCCTGGAAAGGAAACAGAACCAGAAGAGTGCAGCATGAGCAACAAAGCTGAGCCTTAACCCCCATCAGGCCACCTGAGATGGGCGCCTCCCTGCAGCTGTGGGCCAGTTTGTGTCCTGAGCTAACAAGCAGGGAAGGCAGGAAAATACTCTCCGCTCAGTGCCAGCAAAGGGAGATGAAGACACACCGCTGTCACGGCCCTGGGTGAACAGACACAGACGCGGCATCCGGTGGGGAGGGCCCGCGTGCCCAGGGCTCTTTGACAGCCGGGGCACAGGTGAAGCCATAGGTACACTCCAGGGAGTGCTGTTTCAAAGGCAGCTTTTACTTCCTGGAGAAATGGGTGCCCAGTGGCATGGGAGGCAGGCTTCCTCAGTTTCCCCAGGGGAGGGGGACTGACAGCAAGGGGCCAGGGATAGAGGGCGCTGACGGACGGAACTTAGGGTGACTTCTCGTCCCCAAGGGTCCTCGTCACGTGAAAACCGGCCTGACGAGCAACCTCACCCGTGGATCTGAGGAGACGGGTAACCTGGTCGCTGCTGCCACAGAAGCCACTTGTCCCCCTTGCACCTCCCCTGGGTGACTTTAGGTGCCGGACATCCTGCCCTCCGTCGCCCTTTCCTAGTAACATTCAAAGTGAAGTGATCTGCTCACTTTTACCCATCAGCTTCCTCTTCTGGTTTGGGAAGATCCTGTTTTTAACCTCTCCTGCAGAATATGTTTTGTTCTGAGACAAACTTGTAAGATTCATGCCTTTCCCTCTTTTTTGACCAGGCACATCTACCCCTTAGTTGCAGAAATACACATCGAGCACCTACTGTGTGTGTATTAAGCCTAGTTGGAGGGGCTGCAGATAGAGCAGTTCTCCAACTGATCACACTCTCTGGCCGTGCGGGGCTCCCGTTCAGCCCGGGGACACAACCCTTAAACACAGAAGGAAGAACCGTGAGGAGGCAGTACGTGCACTGAGCCAGGAGCAGAGGGACACGAGTGGCAGGGAAGGTGGCTTTTACCCGAGCTGCTCAGGGAAGGTTTCCCTAATGAGGTGGCTTTGCAGCAGCCCCATTAGCAGCTCTAGAGTGCGAGGCCCATTCTCCTTGCTTTTGGAAGGACAGTCAGAGCAGGCGGTGTGAAGACTCTGGCACTGGCTTTTCAGCTTTATCAGTGACTCCACGGGGTTCTAACTCAAAAATGCTCCGGCACAGTTCCAAACTTCTGACAGTCTGTTCATTACGAAATAGAACCTGACTACTAGAGGGACCCGATTTTGCGCAAAGGCCGACGGCCCATAACGTGAGAAGGTGACACCCAGCGCGCCAGTCGGTGGCCGTGGGTGCTGAGACACCTCGAGGGCGGGAAGCTCGTCTCGGCACACGGCTGCCACGGCCCTCGCTGTGGCCATCGGACTCGGATAGGTTTTCACGGTGAAATCTAAAAATACCCTTTACAAAGCATGTTTTCAAAAAAATTCTTGCTTGGATCCAACTCAACTCTCATAAAATTGGCCTTCGTAAATTAAAAAAGTAACAAAAGTACAAAATATCTCATTTCATGAGTTGGCTATTCAGAGTCACAAGATTTAATGAGTGGTTTCAACTGAGGAGGGCTGCTCAGGGGAACATGCAGAAAACACACCCAAAGTACTCCTGAGTTTACAGTCCACAGGCCACTTTCTCCCTTTTCATAAAATATTTAAAACGTGAAACAGGAGGTGGCCACGCGCAGGCTGCAGGAAGCCATTTCCCGCCCCTGCCACCTCTGCAAGGCATCGTGGGAGGATGACATGGGGACGCTGAACCCTTTCTGGGTCTCATAATAGAAACAGTTCCAGGCAGGCAGGGTACCTCTCTCTTTCCTGAAAGGCGTGCAAGGGCTAAAGCCCAGTAGAAGAGTAAGAAGTGGGGTGGAGGGGAGCCAGAGGTGTGACTTCTGGGAATGGATTCAGAAAGGACAGAGGAAAAACAAAAAACAAGTCCCAGGCTCCCTGCGTGTCTGTGATGCATCAGGTATTAGAAGTCCACACGGATTTACCAGGCAGGCACCGGCCAGGGCCTGCCTCCCGGTGGCTACGGGAACCTGAGGAGTGTGGCTGGGGGGGCGGCGATAACCCACAGATTTTCCCACCAGCCGAACACAACTGCAGGCTCGTCGGGAGGCAAGCACGGCTGCAGGTGAGGACCGCCAGGACCCACCACACAACTGCCTCCTGGTAAACCCAGAACGGGGGGCCCCTGAGGGCCCGCCCATATGCCCCTCAAAGCCCGGGAAATCCAGCAGAGGCCACTCTTAGCTCTGCCCAGGTGTCCTGGCCACCCTGCCTGGGGAGCGATGTGGCTCAGGCCTGGTTTAAGAACCAGCCAAACAGGAGGCCACATGCAGTCTCCACTGCTGAACTGAGGCAAGGGGGCTGATGCTGCGACAAGACGTGGCAGAACTGGGAAAACACGCTGTGCATTTCCTGCTGCCGGGCTCTGCCTCCCTCCTCCCTCCGCAGTTTTTGTGGTGAGATGTACGGCGATAACTCTATCAAGGCTTCTCTCCATCTGGCCAAGTGGGGCTGGGGGGGGCGGTGGGCTGTGCCAAAAATAAGTAAGGCAGCAAAGAAAACCAGTGCTGGAGGCCACAGAGGCTCTGCTCCTTCTGTTTCCGAGAACCCCCAGCCCTGACTGGGCAGCTCCCATCCTCCAGGCTGAAATGGCGGTCCCCAAGGGGCCAGCTCGGAATTGTGGGCAGAGAAACTGCTTCAGCAGCGTGGGCAGTGCGGCCCGGCACACGGGCGTGCACTCGGCCTGTGCTCACAGCCGACAGGGGAAGTGAGGGCGGCCGCAGCGGGCAGACGCCCGAGGCCTGTGTGCCGACCCCCGGGCTTCCCACAGGCTACAGAGTTTCTCGGGGAGCGCGGTCCAGGCCGTCGGGATCCCCCGAGCCAACCCGCAGCCAGCCCCTCCCGGCTCCAGGCCCGAGGGTCCTACCTTATAGATACACTTGTGGAAGTCGCTGAGCACGCCTCTGTCCTCGTCCTCTTCTTTCACCACCTCCTTTTCCTGAGCAAAGAGCCGCCGCCGGCCCGTCTTGAGCGGGGCCTGGCCCACCTCCTTCAGCTTGCTTCGGAAGCCGTTCCTGTGGGCCACGCCGTGGATGAGCCCGTTCTTGGGCTCGAAGCGGGGCAGGGGGTGGAACTTGTTGTAGTCGTGCTCCGTGTGGCCCTCCAGGGGCCCCTTCCGCTTCTCCAGGATCTCTTTCTCCATCAGCACCTCCTTCTCCAGCCGCCGGTGCTCCTCGGGGGACAGGGAGTCGTAGGACAGCAGGTACTGGCAGTAGGCCTCCTGCAGCTTGGCCAGCCGGTCCTGGGCCGTTTTGGGGATGCGCAGCATGTCCGCTAGTTTGTTCCATTTTTTGAGGTCAGTCACTTGCTGCATGCCACCCATCTCGTTAATCAGCCGGAAAAAGCAGGCCAGGTCGAGCTCACAGCCTCCTGGGACAGTGAGGGGAGAAAATGCACCGACAGTTGGTGAAAAGGACCAGGGTAGGCCATGGGTGCCCATATGTGCCAGGACACCGCCAGGCTCCGGGGTCAGAAGAGCCAATAATCATTTCTGGCCCTCAGGGAGCTCAGTCTATAGAAACGGACGTTAAGACAATGTGGGGCACTACAGGGATAAATAAAGCCAACTGAGGCCGGGGAACGATGGAGGCTACTGCTGTAGGTGGGATCGTCAGGGAAGAGGGGACACTTAGGCAGGGGCTTGAATGGCAGAGCTGGCCGTGCAGACCCGTGGGGAGGAACATCCAGTGTCCCCTCAGACAGGGCCAGCATGCACTGACGCACGTCCTTCTAACAACCAGGAGGCAGAGACATGGAGACAGGAGCAGGGGCCCATCCCTGGGGAGGGGCGGGGAGGGTGGGGGTGGGGTTGTGCATTCGGCTGCACCCGTGTCCCAGCATCACCTGGGACAGCTGTGACGTCAGGAATTGCACACATGCCGGCTGTGTTGTCAGTCTCAATTCCCCTTCTAACACCCTCCGACATGTGAGCCCCTGAGGTTGCTTATTTTCAATCCCACTGGATTTCTAGGGTGATGGGCAATATTCAGGTGAGGGCACCCGGCAGGCTGTCTGTCCTTCAAACCCTCCCTCCCATCGCCCATCACAGAGGGGCTGCTTATCTCAGAAGGACACAGGGGCTAGTTTTCACTCCATTCCTTGATCAAATTACAGAATTGTACAGATGCATGTCCACTCAAATACGTTAGAATGTTTGCACAGTGACTATCTAGATGGGACCCGGGAAAGCAGCCTCCCTATGGCCAATAAAGGAGGGAAAATCTTCCAGAATAACCATCCACTGGCTACCAGGAGGTAAATGCACAAGAAAACGTTAGGGGAGCAAAGTAAGGAAGTTTTTCGTCTTTGGAGGGTGAGGGATAGATTCAGGAAAGCAGCAGGACTGTTGCCGAACTCTGACAGCGGCCTAAGAGCAGCCTCAGGGCCGAGGGCTGGCGGTGCATCGAGGCACCACCAGATGTGAGCCTGGACCACTTCGGGCAGATTGCAAATAAGACCAGGGGTGGGTGTGCAGTAGCCTGAATGCCATTTGCTCTGCTTGGCAGGATGCTGGATTCAGTTGTTTGTGGACAAGGGAGCAACCTCAGTGAAGAGACTCGCCCCGACATCAGCCAGACTCTGCGCCTCACTCTGGTCTGTCTCAGAAGACCCCCCAGGGCTGGCAGCAGTGGAGAGTGAACAAGCGACCCCAACGTGCCCTGGTGGCTCGATCACAGGTGTCACTAGAGGGGAGGCCAGCCATACTTTCTCATTTTTCTCTAAGCTCTTGCAAATCCATTGTTTCATGGCCTCACCTGCCATGATCAGCCCGTTCCCAAGGCCACCAGGCTACTAACTGGCAAAGCGCCTTCCTTACCCACGTCCACACTGACCCTACTCTCTGCAGCACAGCAGCGCCCCAAGGGGCTCGTCTGTGTTTCGTAGACTACTAAGTCCCTTGTACCTCAAGATGGCTGAGCTCAGACGGCCCAAGGCCTCTATTGGTAATAGACCAGGTCAGCACCCGTTTTCCGGACAGTGGCAATGCTTTACGCTTCCAGACAATAACAAAAAGCATGAACTCACACAGCCCATGGACACGCCTACTTGGCTTCTGCTGCTACAGAAGGAGTCAAGGTTAAAGAAATCCTACTGGGAACAAAAGGTCGCTGGCTGTTATCATGACACCACCTGAATACACCACCTATCCCTAAAAGACCCACCGCTCCCTGGGGGGTGAGGGGCTGGGGGTGACTCGGGACATTCCACTAATGCCATCTCCCCCCATGGCCTGAGTACACACAGGGTGCAGCCACCACCAAGCTCCGGAGATATTCTCACAGGCTCAGCTTATTGCCACAGCCCTGTGTCACTGTCTCTCACGTGCCATCCCTGACAGGAGACTACAAACCAAGAATTCTTTCAAATTAAATGATTCTCACTCAGGCATTAGGCCTGGCGGGCACCTGCTGAGAGGAATAATGAAACCTCCATCTCACAAGGAACTCCGTCTTATTGCCAATGCTTGACACTTAAATGACTGCTAAATGTCTCCTTTCCTTCCAGCCTTTGAAAAATCAGGACCTCCAAAATGGAGGCAGGAATGCCCCCGGTTTCGTTTCGTGAATCTAGATCTGAAAGGGAAGTGAGCGGTCCCCACAGGAAACCCCACTACACAGAGCCCACTCATCCCTGACAGCGAGCTAACCCAAGAGGTGCAAGATCCAGGTCAGAAGTGGGCCAGGAACTCCCGGGGAGCTGTGCGTGGGCTCTGCGGGAGCCCCGGGTCTCGGGGCTGGGATGTGCGCTCACTGGGCGTCACCGCGCTGATCTGGGCAGCAGTCCCGGCCACAGCTGTGCTTGTTCCCTGACCTGTGGGCTCCACAAGGCCAAGCTGGTCACCAAAGAAACAGAACCTCAAGTAAACTGAGAATGAAGAGACAAAGATCAGACAGAAGAAGAAATGGGCTCAGCTCAACGGGAGCTTGCGGGCTGAAGCCCGTCCCCTAAATACTCACATGTTGGATCCCAACCCCCAGTGCCTCAGAATGAGACCATACTTGGACATAAAGTCCTAAAAGAGGCAGTTAAAATGTGGGGGTCCCAACACATACGCCGGGTGTCCTTCTAACGAAAGGAAGAGACACGAGCAGCACACACACACACACAGGAAGAGCCAAGCGAGGACACAGGGAGAAGACGGCCGTCTATACATCAGCCAAGCAGAGCGGCTGCAGGAGAAACCATCCCTGCCAGCCAACTTGATGTCGACCTCCCAGACTCCAGAACTGAGAGATGACAACTTCCTGTTGTTTAAGCCCCCCATTCTGTGGTGCTTCGTAAAGGCAGCCCAGCCGAGGATGGCACAGGGCAGCGTGCCCATTTCCCCAGACACTGCTCTGGCCCCGGCGGGGAGGCCCTGCACTGCCGCTGCAGGGGAAAGCCCAGACCTGGAGGCCAGCCCTTCTCTGCACAAATGCCCAGCACCTGGAGCAAACGGGTTCAGCCTCCTCAGCACGGAGCAGCGCATCCGCAGGTGAAAGAGGAGAGAAACTGGGCTCCCAGGACGGGGGCGCTTACCTATGAGCGGGAGCTCGTCCATGGTGATGCCCTGAGATCTGAGGTGCTTCTTGATGCAGGCCAGCCGCTGCACGTTGGGGCCCCAGCGCCGGCCTAGCTTGTGGATGTGCTGGATCTGCGTGACGAACCGCATCTCGTCGTTGAGCTTGCACTCGGGCCGCCAGTCCGGAGGGGGGATGACCCTGCACATGCCGTACTTCTCCACCTGAGGGCGCACCGACTCGATGTAGACGAGCGGGTCGTGGAACTCCTTGGCCGACGGCCTGAGCACGGGGATCTCGTCCATGGCCGCCCACCCGGCCCGGCTGATCCCCTTCTCGGGCTTGGCCGCTGCCTCGTGCGGCTTGTGCAAGGGCTCCGATTGCGAGGTAGAACGATTTTCACAGGAGGCGCCGTCCGCCTTGCCGTGTGCTTGTCTGCCCGGCGTGCTCCTCCCAGCCGCGGCCCGCTTCGGCCGGTTCCTCTCCAAGCTCCGCTCGGGCACTTCCTTCTTCACGTGTCCGTTCAGCAGAGCCCTCTCTGTGGGGGCTGGGGCTGGGGCTGGGGTCGGGGTAGGCGCTGGGGCCGGAGCAGGGGCCGCCTTCCTGCCAGGGGCTTCGGCAGAGCTGACCGCCCCTTTCATCTTCTTGGGGGGTGACTGTGGCTTTTCCGCCTGGTGTGCCTCTTCCAGTCTCCTCTTGGAATTCCGCAGCCCCTCCCGCAGCTGCCGCACCCCCACCTCCTTAGTGCATGACTTTGGGTTCAACCTGCCACTGACCTTGAGGCCATTGACGGCGGGCCCGGTGGACTTGGACGCCCCCCCGAGGGATAGCACCTGTTTGCGGGTTTTTGCATTGCTACTTTCAGTTTTCCCTGAGATTGTGTGGTTGACAGCTGAGCTGGGCTTGTGGTGATTGGGTTTGGTTTCCTTGACCAGTTCTCTCTTGGCTTTGGTGTATGTGACAGTCCCCTTCGTCACCGTTGCAGTGTACTTCACAGTTTTGGACGGTGAAGGTCTGATTTCGCGCATCTTTTTGGCACTGGTTGCACTTGTACCCAGAGATGACATTCGAGTGACTCCATTTACCTTCGAAACCTGGGAGGCAGCAGGAGAAGCAGAGGGGGAGAAAAGCAGAATTAGTACCTGCTGAGAAGGTGACCTCCACTCACTGGTAACTAAACAGAGAAGAGACGTGGGCTACCAGCCAAGGCAAATAAAATACACAGCCACGAACCAAACTCTGAGGTGCTCAGTTTCAAAACCTCTGCACAACTCGACACCTATCCTTCTGCACAAAAACATGCAGCCTGACAGGGTGTTGCCCAGCACGGTTTCCTGGTGTGTTTTAACATGCATGTGTGTCCCCAAGGTTCCAGGAAATCCGGTATTTCGTGAGGACCGCTCCACATGCCCGTCAACCACCTGTCACAGGTTAATAACGTATACCATAATAACATAGCAAGATCCTAGCCATTTGAGGGACGGGGATATATACAGTTGACCCTTGGCAACACGGGGATTAGGGGTGCGTTTTAAATCCCCCCAAAAATACTGTTTTCAATTAATGGTTGGTTGAATCCCTGGATGCAAACCTGGGAATATGGCGGGCCTGTAACAGCATGCCCTCAGAATTTTAAAATCTACGTGCTAAAAAAAGAACGCAACAAAAATACTATGGGAAGAAAAGAATAGCAGCGCTAGTAGTTCAGCTGCGATGTAAGTTCCAGGCCAAGCCCGGGGGTGGCTGCCCGCCCTCCGATCTGTCCCGACGTCATGACGTCACGGTTGAGGCCGTGCCCCACGCGGCGCCTGCTGGGCATCGGGAGGCACACCTCGCCTTCCATGCAGCACAGCACGCCCGACCCTCTTCTGCACAGGGGGTCCCAATTTCCACCCCTCAACACGCTTTCACATTCAGTTCCACGGGAACTGCGTAGACAAGCATATGCTGCAAAGGCTGCCTTACACTCGGACACCACAGTAATCTTGTGACACATAAACGCCACCCTCATTTATATAAAGAAACCAGAGTGACATGGGTGGACACCAGAAATGCATTAATGTCCGCAGAAGGGTGTAGGGCCCGCCACAGGAGCTGCTGCTGAGCTGGCTGGTTTGCGGGGGATGTCGCATCACAACTCTGCCCCTCAGGGGCCTCTGACAAGCCCTTTAACATCTTGGGTATCAAGCTCTCATCTGCAACATGAGGTAAAAAACGAACTCCTCGGTTACATTAACACTGCTACCTCCCAAAGAGGCAGACTAAAACTTGAAGTTACTGGGAAACACAGCAGAAACAGCCCTCTTTTCTCACCAAAAAACCCCAAGAAGAAGGTGACAGGGTAAAGGGAGCCTGTACTCCCGACTCAGGAGGGCTGACCAGCCAAGGTCATGCAAAAGCACCTCCCTCCCTCCTTGTGCCAGCTGCGACCTGAAGCAGTTTCCTCACCACCCAGGGCCACCATGGGCTGTGCAGCTGCCCCACCACGGGGTCAGGCTCCCAGAGGACGGAACCACTCCACTACGCCCAGGTCTAGCCCAGGGGTATGCAGTCCGCTTACGTGTGGAACAAACACAGAAGCAAAAATCAAACTTTCCCTCAGGTATCGAACCAGTGGTCGTCAGAACCCCAGAAGGGCTTGTCAGAGCACACCACTGAGCCCCATCCCGTTTCCAATCCAGTAGGTCTGGGATGGACCTGAGAATCTGCATTTGTAATGAGGTCCCAGCTGATGATGAAGTTGATATGGGGAGATACCACTGAAGCAAACTATCAGTATAAGGTTCTGAAAACAGAAAAAGGAAAGAAGCCACCAAGACCCATATTTACTTGTATGTCACCAATTATACACAGTCCAATCAAAGCCACAAATTCTTGGTATGAGACTGTGTTCCATGAGCCAACATGGGGCATTTAGTGAACCAGGTTTCCGGTGAGCCGGCCTTGACTTCTAGACTCAGTGAGGACGCGGGCCCCACTGGAGGCGGAAGGGAAGGCCCAGGAATTACAGTCTGGATCCTCTACCACTCACCACCCTACAAAGAAGCAGGACTGACAGGATCAGGTGGGAAAGAGAGGGTCTGACATTAAAAAATAAATAAATAAAAAACTAGCAACATGGTGACAACAAATTAAAAATAAATTTATAAAACCAGAGATGGGGCAAAGATAAATTTCCCACAGCCAGTACCACTAATTTGGAATACGAGGTATGGTGAGGAATGAAAATATCTAATTTTTAATCGTTCTTTCAGATCCTCCCATTGACTAAAACCAAAACAAACCATTTAGAAAAACAAAAGCAACAGTCTAATCCTGGTGTAGCTCATTCTGAGAGATGCTTCCACCATCAAGACACTAGAAGAGCCTTGGGGAGGGAGCCAGTGTCTTCAGAGCAGGGCTACAATTCCCAGGAAGTGAAGACAAAGCCCCACAGGCCCTCCATCTTCCATTAGCCATTTAGAGTAAACCTGTTCCAACTCTCCACCCAATTCACAGTCAAGCGGACTGCACAGTAGGCTTTAATCTCTTCTAGAAAATGAGGCATTGCCAGTGAAAAGGCCGACCATGGACGGTGCTGAACGCCATCTCCTCCTCAGTCATTACATCGGGCAGAAGTTTGGGTTCAGTGCTTCTCACACCTGGGACCCCTAAGAATCCCTGTGGGAGGCTAAAAACAAAGCTGATTCCAGTCTCTATAGCCCCACTCTATTCTGATTTAATCAGTGAGGAGAGAGAAAAGGGACTAGTGTTTGCAAGCCCGTGCAGATGGCTCAGTGGTCCCAAAACTCACAAGATTCTACCACAGAAAAGAGTGCAGGGCCCTGGGGTCCATCCAGTGCAGCTTCTCAGGGGCACCTGACCTCCAGCTGGCTAGGTTACAGGAACGGCATGCCATTTTCAATAGCAAAAGGACCACCTTCTGTCAATTTAAAAATGGCTTATTGCCAACATGTGCAGCAAACGACCTTGTTCTCTCAGAAGAACGCGTTACTGTATTCGCTTTCTTCCTCACTGTGGTAACAGTGATCTTCACAAGTGTCCACCCAAATCTTATATTTGCACGTCTACATTACAAGCTTGAAGACTCAGTGTATCCCCATCAGAACATTGTATTTTAATTTAGAGAGAAATAAATTACGAAGACAGGTCAGGGCATGTTTTGTTGACCATATTCTTTCTTCTTACCCCACGCCCAGTGTGCCTGTGTTTCGTGCCTACCCAGGCATCAGTCTGTCCAACCAGCTGTGCCATGTGTCAGAAAGGTAGGGACAAAACAAACCAATGATCCAGGACCCACTTGTCAACACACACATGCCTATTCCTTGGCCTTGTGGTTGTTTCTAGAGGTGCACTGTTCAACTGGTACCAGAGAAAACAAAGGAATGGAAGAAGGCATGGTTTTCCCTTGCCACCGAGGTCTGTCCCCACCCACTGCCTTATTAAACAGAACCAAACACGATAGCCAGGGCCAGCTCTCCACACAGGGTGCTCACACTGAGCACATGAGACACGTCATTTCCAACCACTGGGGATTCACACGAAGCTGGCTATGGCAGAACCCTCCAACGTGCAATGAAAAGACTGCTTAGCTGAACAACTTCAACTCTTCAAGTAGCTCTTTCTCTCAGATCTGGTATGGATTTCCAACCTCGCACCCCACTTCCCCCAACTCTCACGCAGGTCTTCAGGGAGTGGGGTGTCTGCAGCTTGTTCTTCTTGGCCCACCACCACCCACCCGTTCCCTGTAGCTCAGGTTAGCCCACGCACACAGCCGTGAGGTTTTATTGCAACCAGCCCTAGTCAAAGAAACTGTCCCCGGTTCAATGAGATTCAGTTGTCAATCTCTTATTTCTCACTAGAGGGAGCCATTGAGCCGGGTGCCTCTGCCCATCCTTTCAGAACTGAGGAGCAGCTAGAGAGCTCAAGAGAAAAATCATCTGTTGGTTGGCAATAGTCCCCTTGGGCTTTAAAACTTGAATTAAAAAAACAAAGGAGCCTAAAATAAGCAGAACTCTCCTGGGCAGGCTGTGAGTTATAGAAGGGGAGGGAAGGCCTGCTGGAGAAAGATCCAATTTAATGAGCAGTAGGGCAAGGCAGACGTTTTGCCCCAGTCTCGGGAAAAGCTGGGTTCTCGTAGCAGTCTCTAAATCTTTTTATAACACCTGCTCCCACAAGCGGCAACTTCACTGAGTCACAAATACCACTCGACAAACACATGCAATTCAAACTACAAGCCTAACTTCATGAGAAACACAATAAAACAAACATTATTACAGCTAAGGTGGGTCTCTGACATTTCTCTCCCTGGATGCTACTATTTCATTGTGCAGAACTGTGTAAGAATATTTCTAATTCTTTAGTCTGCACGGAGCTTAAAACCCCACTCTGAAGCTTATGAGGCTAGGACTTTGCAGCAACCCCTGTACATTTTCACATGAAAACCTTTCCTCTGAAGGTAGCAGAGCGTGTCTAACGGAGGCCCAGGCGAGTTGTTAAGTTTCTTCTTCACACTACACTCCAGCCTCAGCACCAGTAAGCACAGAGGTGACCTGAGCGCTCAGCCCAGCCTAACACCCACGTCCTGGCTGACCAACAGCACATTTCTGTACAAATAAAAACTTCCTCGGGGCAGCCAGTTAGCTCAGTTGGTTAGAGCGCGATGCTCTTAACAACAAGGTTATCGGTTCGATCCCTGCATGGCCCACTGTGAGGTGTGCCCTCCACAACTAAATAGAAACAACTATTTGACTTGGAGCTGATGGGTCCTGGAAAAACACACTTAAAATAAATAAAAGTTTAAAAAAAAAACCTGCCTCATGACTCCCTTGGAAAACCAACACTTCAAAACCCCATCTAGGTATAAGCTCGTCTTACCATTCTAAATTTCTTACTTTTTACTGCATTTAAACCCAAGTACTGTTTTAAGGAAACAAAAAAATAGATTTCACTCCTTTCTCAGACACCTACCACACAATCAAACCATCACACAGGGGAGCCCCTGCCCCCCACCCCGACAATCGCAGGGCTGTTACGTACGTGTGTGCATCACAGCATCACGACAGGTAGCACGTCTGGTGTGAGAAAAGCCAGAGGGCTGGCAAAGCCCCTCGCACTAAGAAAAAGGCATAGGTGAAGTGCATGTTCAAAGATCTAAGTCTTGGGGTCTGGGGCCTGAGAACTACATGGCACAGGGTCAGGTAATTGGGACAAGGGCTCTCTATTAGGTCGGTGCAAAAGTAACTGTGGTTTAAAGGGTTAAAAATAACTACAAAAACGCAATTACTTTTGCACCAACTGAATAGTAAAAACCGTGCGTGATCACGTGATGCCGGGGTAAACGGGACAAGGTCACTTCTCAGCAGCACCCCGAACACTGCGTCCCGGCACCTGCCCACCTACGCACGCTTCACACAGTCATGTGTGTCCTTCTCTTCTTGGCTAATATAAAAACATTAATCAGAGCTGAAATTAAACATCGGAGTACCCTTTGGACCTCTATCTTGTAAGCAGTTGAAAAGATGCAAGGTCAGACTCTAATTTGCATCTGGCAGTTACAAAAGGATCTACCATTTGCTTGTATTGACCTTATTTTCACAGTACTTAACTAATGGAATTTGACGGTTTCAAAATTATCCTTTCATTTCTCACACTATCCCTGTGAGAGGAGTTGACATGACTGGCTCCAAAAGAAAGGTTACTCAGTATCACATCTTAAGTCTCAGGAGAGGTCACAGCCAGAGTTACACTACAACTGGGAGCCCTGGGCCACCCCATCTGAGCTGATGGGGCTTGGGGAGAGGGGGCAGAAGGGAGGGGTGATGGGAGGAAGCGCTGGAATGCCTGCACTGTCACACCCACCTGCAAAGACGCTACCTGAACCAAGAAAGCACCTGCACTTACCCAGGTCTCTCCAACTCCAAGGCCACACATGCAGCCACCGAGCAGGGGGATCCAGGGCAAGGGTACATTCTGCTCCCCTCAAATCTTACCTCCAACGGTGCAAATTTCTTACTCCTAACAGTGGTAAATGGTGAATTGAAAGGCAAGTGCTAAGACCAACTGAGACCAGAGGTTTACACAGTCTAACCCCACACATGAACGTGCTGAGAGAAAAGTGTCTGATTATGATTCCATGCGAATATCAAGTCACATATTTATCCCTTCTAAGCCCTTCATTCCTGCCCCACAGATGGGTCCTCTCCTTCCTTGGGTCCTTTTTTAATTGTTTTCTTTCATAAGCAAAACATCTGCAGGACAGTTCTGCCTAAGTGCCTATCACACCCTCAGCTTTGGAAATAGGATGGAGACGTTCCAAAGACACAGGAACGAAAGGCTATGTTGTGCGCCTCTCAGTCCTGAAAACTGTGCATCAGCATTTGGGAGGCCAATCCCACAGTCACGCTCCGTTCTCTAGGAAAATGGGGAAGAACAGGCAGTGTTTAAAATATGCTAAAACCATCTGCTTAATCTCAAGATAACACTGCAAAGGAGGAAGTGGGTACCTGAGGACTGGAAACATAAATGAGGATTCTTGCTAGCCCTGAAGAGTATTTGAAAGCTTTAGGTTAACAGTAACAATGTGTCTGTGTGTGTGTGTGTACACATACATATTCCTATGTATGTGTATAGTCACATATCCAGAGAAATATTTTTGACATCATCGAGGAGGGGAAAGACCAGGGGTAAAGAACAATTCAAAAGGAGAAATTCCACTATCTTAACACCACGATGACCATCTTTTAGTCATTCTGGAATACTGCCAGCCAAGAAATTTCAGTCTACCCACAGCTCACAATGAATCAGTCTTTAAAGATACAGTCTCCCGTCTATTTCAGGGAAAAATTGAACTCTGTGTGATAAAACTCTCGATGAGGCGAGCTCATCTGTGATCCCCAGGGCTCACTGCCGTTAAAATGGAGTTAGAACAGGAGCGCAGGGGTCAATGAAATGCCAGCTGACCCCTGCGAGCCAGACCTTCCCTGCGTTGCCCCCAGGCACCTGCCTTCATTTCTACCATCTAGTTCCCAGGGTCCTGAGAGATCACAGTCTACAGAAGGAACACTGTGACAGCAACAATGGCTGAGCCCCGAGGCCATTCTTAAGTTTCCCCAACAGGATCTGTGTTATCTGAGCTGACCCTGAAACGGGGGCCAGTGTGCGCCTGCCTCTGCTGACCCTGCAGCACAGGAGTGAAATGCACCCAGCCAAGCGAAGCCCTACCCGCCCCACACCCATCTCACGCAGATGGCTCAGCAGCACGTGCCCGGCCTCTGCTCAGAAGTCCTGGGGGCAGATGCTAACCTGTCACATGGAGAAGAACACATGAACAGCGCAGGCTCATCCGCTGACAGCCCAGGCAGTCTGCAGGCCTCTCTGAAGGTGTAACTTACCAGCTCTGGGCCTAACTACTACTGACGTGCCCCCAAGACTCTGCAACTCACCTGACACCCAGGGCACGTCAATGGATGAGGAGGGACGACGGCAAACCCCCTTTCCTATCTATTCTGACATCTATTTCCACCCTTCCTATCTATTCTGACATCCAGGATGCAGCTCGGTCCAGCAAAGAAGGCAAACGCTCCAGCCCAGGAAAATCAGCCTTCACAGGAGAGGGGTGTGTGCTGCACCCCTGTGCAGACGTGAGGTTTCTCGCTCCCCACCTCACCTCCGAGCATCACCTTCCTGCTTTACGCGCCCTCGAAACCTGCATTTCTTGAGGCTACTCACATTTCCCCTTCAGTGAACTTGGTGACATGGGGAGGTGGCGTCTGGCAGGCAGGCACCGCTGGGCCAGACCAGGCACTGGTGCGGCAGGCAGGGTGGGGCTTTACCTGTTTCCGTAAGTCCTGAGCCGACCGATGCAGAGGGGAGTGGTGGTCGGCAGCGGCGGGCCCCTTGGCCGAGGAGCCCGTGGAGAGGGCCGTGGGCGGGCGGCTCGCTGGCGCCTGCTCCCTCCGGCTGTCGGCCCGGGGGTCGCTGTGCTTCTCCTTGCCGGGAGTGGCCTCTTTGCTTCTGTGTTTTTGAACAGGTTCCTTCTCCCGTGATGACCTGCTAGAACCGTTGAAAACTAGGGAGGAAGGAGAGAAAAAGGAAGAATGAAGTCACGAGGCTGCCACGGAACCTCAGCTTCCCGAAGTCAAAGAGGAAAAAAAAGGCAGACATTCGCATGTCAGTCAGGTCTCATCACACCCCCGAGAGCAGCTCGGGTCAAAGCACCCCGCACTGAGCAGGAACAACCCAAAACGGAGACAAAGGAGAAAATACAAGCATATCCTAACAGTTATATGCTTTGGTCCAAATGACCAAAAATCCATTTTTCAAGCTCCCTACCCAAGAACCCCAACAGGCCTCAGAACATCAGCATCATGCCTTAAACACAGAGAGAGAATTAAAATGGAGACATGAACACCCACAGTCACACCCCAGGAGCAGGAGCCCCTCGGGTACACAGATACAGGGGTCTGCGGTAACGTAACACAGTCTCAAACTTAGTTACGCATTTTGAGGCTGAAGATCTGCTGACGAAAGTGTGTCAGGGACCAGGGAGGAGGGCGAGGGGCGCAGCTGAGCCAGCCCTGCTTCTACTCCAGAGGTCACAACAGCAGGAACAGCTAACGCGTACGTGTGCTGACCCAGAGCCAGGGGACGATGCTAAGTGGCGCTGGGAAGTACACTTGGCCTTTGAATCCAGAGAGACAGATGTTGTCCTCATGCCCACTTTACGGGTGAAGTCAACAGGCCTGGAGAAGGCAGGCACCTTGCCCAGCCAGGCTGCCCATGCCCAGCCCCCCTCGCTCTCAGTGCCAGTTGCCAATGCGCAGGCTGGATCCCACCCACGAGGAGCTCAAACGGGCACAGTGATACCCAGGGTTTTACAGTACACGCCAGTGAGGCCGCTGTCAAGTTTTCTCTTGGTGCTTTACAGCCAGGACTTGCAAACCTAGACGGACTCGTCAGGTCCAGACCCTCTCTGGGAATCAACAAGCCTTTCCCATCTGTTCCTCTTGTACCCACAGGTCTCCACTCCCCTCAAAACATCCCAGCCAGCGAAGGAGGACGGCCACCCCTGCCTGGTCTTCTCCACCCCACGAGCTTCAGGCAGAGCAACGTGGGGAAAAGAGTGAGTCCCTTTAGATGTCATTTTTAAAAGGCGCCTGGTGCATTTCCTGACAGAGGGAGCCTTAAAAGGTCACCATGTCTATCTACCTACCTGCCCACTCCAGGCCACAGCCCCCAACCCCAATCTGGGACTTGCAGAATTCACTACCTGACCAGGCAGCTGTAAGCCAGCAGGAAGAGAAGCCAGACTCCTCTATCCCATCTGCCCTTCAGAGCCCTCAGGTCACCAGTTCTGTCTCCTAAGGATGCCCTCCCGCTGACCTGTCTACACAAGCTCCTCTGCTCTCTCTCACCTCCATGTGCAAATGTCCTTGCAATTACATTTATGCCTTACAGGCTACAAATATTGTCCTCTTAGTTCTCATTTGCTTTTCCATTTCTTGTGGTGCTAAATCCGCTAGTTTGTTTTTTTGTTTTTTTTAACTTTCTTTCTTTGTTGCAATGCCTAGACAGTCCTCCCATGTTTTCAAATGGAAAAATAATCCTCTAAGTCTCCCAACTGTTTTGGGGTTCAATTGCTTAGATTTACTTCTTTAGTCCACTTGTTATTACTCTGTATATGGTACACATAGGGACTTACAAAACCCTATCTAGATTGGACGTGGACCTTCTAAAGTTCCTCCTGGCCCCCAGTGGTTACATTCACACTAAATTTTCAGGGAAGTAAAGACCGTGCCACATCAAAATAGGGTCTGTGATCTTGTGTTGTATAAGGTTCACTGGATAATCTCAGTTACAGAAAAAATGAAGAGCTTCAAATGGTTGGCATTTATTCTAAGTGTAAGTAACTGCACATTGTCAGAAACCATCAATCATACCCAAGCTGGCAGTCTCTGTGCCTGATTTCAAGACAAATTAAAAGCAACATCTGTAAGAAGTCATACTTCAATGAGATTAAAAATCAAGCCAAAGAACATGAATCTAGGCAATTCTTGACCGTTCCCCAATTTTCTTTTACTGAAACATGGCACAGGAAACTTATTTTATATCTCAAACATTACATACTTCTGCTTTGTTACTGCCACTCAGATGTGTATTAAGGTACAGCCTACAAAAAGTACCAGTTCTATAATGATTTCTCTCTATTCAGTTAAAAAAAAATTATCCTATGGGTTTGTCCCCTCTCATTAACACTATATGAGCAGTTCAATTCCCAGCCCTGCAGTTAACAGCTGGGCAAGTGATTTAATCCCTCAGTTTTCTCGTCTATAGACTGGGGGTAACAGATGCTCCCGGATGGAGCATGTCTAGCTTGTACAATGTCTGGGGTTCAGCAGGCACCTGACATTTAGTGAAAAGTATTGCTGCACATTTGAAAGGACCATTCAGGTTGCTACGTAACCATATTGTGGTAGGATCTCTTCTTGTCCCCCTGTCCTCGCTGTAGCTACCATGCGAAGGGCTTCAGTACAGACGGCTGGCCTGATGACCCATCACCACCTCCTACTTGAACCCAGCTGCCTCCTGCTGCTTCCCAATGTTTCATGGGAAAAAGAGGGGCTGCTAGTGCCCTGTCCAAGCAAGGAGAAATACAATGCTAAAAACACACCCCATGTCTCTACTAGCTTAATGGGTAACTTGACCCTTGGGGGACCCATGACCCTTTCAGGGGACTCCCCTTGGTCAAAACTGTTTTCACAATTATCCTAAGATATTATTTGCCTTTTTCACTGTGTTGATATTTCCATGATGGTGATGGCTAAAGGTGGATTAGCTGTCAGGGAAATGCCAAGTCCAGAGTACCCAAGATACCACTTCATCCACTAGGATGGCTATACTCCAGAAGACGGATAATGGAGTGTCGGTGAGGACAGAGAGAAATTGTAACCTGCATACACTGCTGGTGGGAATGTAAAATGACGATGCAGTCACTTTGGAAAACAAGCTTAGGAAGTTCCTCAAAAGCTGAAACCACATGAATTACCACGTGACCCAGCAATTCCATTCCCAGGTATGTACAAAAGAGAAATGAAAAATATGTCCACAAAAGAACAGATGTCCCGAGCAGAATTATTAATAATAGTTTAAAACTGGGGGGATGAGTGAAATCCAAAGGTTTGATGAACCTGGTACTTAGAGAAACAAACGGGGGTATTATCCATCCATTAAAAAGGATTCAAGTACTGATACATGCTACGGCACGGATCAATCCTGGAAACACTATTAAGTGAAAGAAGCCAATGACAAAAGGTCACATGTTGCATGATTCCATTCATACGAAATGACCAGAACAGACCGATACATAGAGGCAGAAAGTAGACTGGTGGCTGCCAGGGTTTGGAGAAAACGGGAGGGACTGCTAATGGGTACAAGGTTTGCGGGGGGGGGGGGGCTTTAAATGGGTAAATTTTATGATACATGAATTACATTTCAATAAAACTTATTTATTTTTCAAACACCGACAAAAGGTGGGCAAAGTTGCTGGCGACTTAACAAATCAATGCAGTGGTACCAAACGAGAGACTAGTAACGAGAGAATTCTTCACTATCAATTTAAAAACAAAGCCAGCGTCATTTAAGGATGTGATAAAGCAGTACGACTTGCTAATGGTATTAAATCTTGACCCCTGAGTACACACACTTTGTGCGACAAAATGAGAACTACACATAGAGCACTTCTCCCGCATACCAAAGCAGGATGACTATTTTCAGGAAAAAGCACTTGCGTGATTGTCTAACTCGCAAGCTAACTGCTTTTTTCATGGAATGCTATTTTTATTTGAAAGAACCACCAGTAGAGTTTAGTTATTTGGCCACTTTCTCAAAAATGAATAAAGTAAGCCTGTCAAGGAAAATAACTAATAGTTATGGCTGCCAATGACAGAATTCACAATTTCAAGCAAAAATTACAATCCTGAAAAACGTCTGTCCGCCACCATGAGTTTGACAGCCTTTCAACACTTAGAAAAGACTTTTCTGACGAGGTCCGTGGAGATACAGGGTTCTTTGATACGGCATAAGGAAAGGTGCCAACAGTTGGAAAGAGGTCCATAACTCAGCGCACCATTATTTTCAAGCGATCAATACAAGACACTACAAAATTGTGCATGGGTAAGAGATCCATTCCAAGTGGAAGGGCAACCGATGGATTTCAATGAACGGAGTATGAAACGCTCAGTGATATCGGTTCAGGTTGCTGTAACAACTGACCTTTAAGACACTACCACGGGCTGAGTGTGGGTGTGACGTCAAGGAATCAAGTCATCTACAAAGGTTCCTGCCCATTCCAGCTACATCTTTGTCTGGGACTGATTTGCTTTATATACGTCAACCAAAACTATACATTGCAAGAGACTGAATGCAGAAGCGGGCGTAAGAATCTAGTTGTCTTCCACTAAGCCAGACATTAGAGATGTGCAAACATGTAAAACAACACAACTCTTCTCACCTATAACTTCCTGGATTTGGAATATAATCACTTTTCACAAAAATGTTCTGTGTTAACATGTAATGGGTTTGTGTTAACATGTAATGGGTTTGTGTTATTTTTGAATGAATATTTTTAAATTTCCTCAGTTGTAATGTTAACATGGTAAATATCAATAAATACAATCCACATTAATAAGAGTCTTCGGGGGAGGGGGGGCTGGCCCGGTGGCTCAGGTGGTTGGAGCGCCAAGCTCCTAAAGCTGAGGTCACCCGTTCGGTTCCCACATGGGCCAGTGAGCTGCACCCTCTACAGCTAAGATTGTGAACAATGACTCTCCCTGGAGCTGGGCTGCCATGAGCAGCTGGAGGTTGGCGTGAGATGCTGCGGGCCGCTGAGTGTTGCCGTGAGTGGCTGGCGGCCAGCCTGAGTGGCCGTAGGCTGTGGGCTGCTGTGAGCGGCCAACCAGCGACCAACTGCCTCAGCCGGGGGGGGGGGGGGCAGGGGGAGCGCAAGGCTCATAACACCAGCATGGGCCAAGGAGCTGTGTCCTACACAACTAGACTGAGAAACAACGGCTTGAAACGGAATTGGGGGAGGAGTCTTTTTTGGGGGGAGGATCCCTCAATAATTGTGGAGGGTAGAAATGGATCTTGACACCAAAAAGCCTGAAACTGCTGGGCTGGATTATCTTTCCCATGGTTAGCTACATCATGGTTTCCAGAGGCTTTAATGGACCATGTACTTCCGTCTACACCTACCAGTCCCCAAAAGAGCTCAGGCTCTGAGATAAAGCTTCCTAAATTCGAATCCAGATAAATAATTTGCTAACTATTTGACCTGGAGCTGGTTACCTGTCCAAGCCTTAGTTTCTCCACTCACCATCTATCTTGTACAGTTGTCTTGAGGATTCAGGGAGAAAATATTCATCTAGAAAGGAAGGGGCTTTTAGCAGGGCATGAAGCAAGTACCAGGTAGGTGTTAGCCAGTTGGGATCACACACCACTTCCCGGGGAGTCAATGACTAGACCCATGGCAGGGCTCCCATAGGCAGGGCTCCCGTAGTTCTCCATCCCTCCTTTCCAAATGAACCACAGGCAAGGCCAACTGCTAACGTGGGATTTCGAGGAACTTCGTTAAGGATGGCACTGTGGTTAGCAAGTAGTATCTTTCTGAGATCCGGAAGAAACACCCAGCTCCATGCTCAGCATTATCTGCACCTGAAACGGAACTCACCTCCTGGTTCTATTCTGGTGCCTTGAGAGAGTGTCACCAACAACGAGCACTATACTACATCAACTGCTCAGGAAAATGCTCTGGAAAGCAAAGCCCTGCAAATGAAAGATGACAGTGTGGCCCGATGACGACAGACAGGAAGGGGAAGGGGAACCAGAGGGGCCAGGAAGGCCATGAGCATCGTAACCCGGCTAGCTGCTCTGAGAGCCTTAGTACTGTATTCTACCACAGGATATCCTGACCAGATCATCAGGAAAGGAGAGTTTTCAAAAATTAAAAACTGAATAAAATTTTTTATTTTAATTTAAACTGTGAGATAGTTTTCAAATGCATCTACTTCCTGTAACCATCTTATCTGGCTATTTTATAGCAGCAACACACCCAAATGGCAAACACAGCCAAAAAGTCAAATCACGTGTTAAATGGGAAGAAAGGGGGAGGGTAGGACCAGGCCAGGGCGATGGAGCCAAAGGGAAGGTATATTTTGTCCTCAACAGCTCATTAATTTTAAGTGTCGTGGGAACCTGCCAGTTTTACCCCTTCAAGTAATTATCTTTTGTCTTCATTTGTAAGATTCTCGAGAAGGGGAAAGAAGGGGAAACGGGAAAAAAAAAAATTCCCTCACAGTGAAAGACTAAACCCTGTGAACGTAAGAGACAGAAAGACCAAGAAAGTTAGATGTATAGAGAACCTATGCACACTGTCCCCAATTAAAAGGAATAATTGGACTCGTTTCTTTAAGGGAGAGGAAAAAAAGGCATTTATCATGGTGAACAATATTAGGAAATTGTATTGTACTCAAATACAAGCAGCTCTTATATTAATGAACAGAGAGAAATATATTGATTTGTATACACATACTCTGAAAGTTAAATGGCCTATAGACAAGTGTTTTCACACCATGGCAAGCAAAATCTTTAAATCCAAAGGCTGATATTTTGATTTACAGTCACTTCGTGTCTGAGAAGATATGACTGGCTCCCAATACGGGATGAAAACTAAATGAGCAAGAGAAGTGACTTAACGCCTGTAACTGCAACCCCGAGATCTTGTCAACTGTGGAAAGCTACACTTTCCAAAGAGGAACTCACACCGATAGCTCCAGGGAGTTTGTACTCACTGATGTCCCCATAAGGTCAGCTCAGCGTTAGATCGCACCACAATTCCTGGGGGAGACCAGTAAGGCAGCCTATGAAAAGCTGGTCACACGGTCTTTCAAACCCTCACTCTATACATGGCCTCTTGGAGGGACGTGGAGACCTTGGTTTTGATTTCTGGTTCCCAGATCACCAAACACATCTGTGCTTCCAGTCCCTGAACTACAAACGAGCGGCCTCCTCGGGTCTGTCCTCCAGGAATCGCTGAAATCTTTAAAATAAAGTATACAAAGTGTTTTGTGCTCTTGAGAGAAAGGCATTAGGCAAATGTCAGGTTGATCTTTTTTACAACTCCTGCTGCAATGGTGAAGACAAGACTACTTTTGAAAACTAATTCCCTTTCTAACCAGAGCCGACCAGGCCACCCCGGCACTGCCGCCTGCCTCCAGGCCCTTCCCATGTCCAGCCTCCCCAGTCTCCAGGACTATTCATGCTAAGAAAGGCACTTCGTCTGAACAGGAGGAGATACTCCCGATGGAGTTTTATTAGCTGAGCAGGGACGAGGAATCTTGCCTGGTATCTGACAAAAGCGATATGATATCCTGAGATGACTCAGTGCCTGACCTGAGCTAACTGGGTTCCGAAGCCTTTACCTCCTTGAAAGACACATGTGGACAAGAGGTGTTATTGAAAGCTGGGCCGGAATGTCTGCTAGCACAGACACAAAGGACAAGAAGGAATGCTTGAACACTAGGCTGGAAGACGGAACCAACCCCAAAATGACATAAAATTAAACCCTGCGCCCAGGCCCACCCCCAAAACAAATCGAAGGGACAAAAAGAGAATCATTGTAAATAAAAGAATGTGTTAAGGAAAGGAAAAGAGTAGCGTGCCAAGTTTCTGATCTCGAGCCAGATAATTAAATGTAAGCTTCATGTCATTACGAGGCAGCCCGACGTGGGGAAGACAGACTCCATCCATTGGCTGGCATTAAACCCTTGTTACTATACAAAGCTGCACTTGCTCCCTGGAGCCAGTTCAACTTTGAGTCACTATTGTCTGAAAACAATGGAATGTCTGCCAACCAGTGCCAACAGTTCAAGAGGATTTTAAGGCAGCATGTGTGAGCTGCAACCCGGTTTGCCCTGGGCAAAAACATCTCCACTGACTCAGCTCCAGCACACCCGTGCGAGGCCAGGGCGAGCAGCGAGGACACAGGCAGGGCAGCAGAAGCCCCTTCATGACCTCGCGGCCCAGCTCGCCCACCCTGGGCACCAACATCAGGTAAGTGACTGTACACCCCGACCCCAGCGTCACCCACATGTCCCACTGACTTACATGGTATTTACGAAATGCCTCTGAAATGCCTACATAGTGAATGCCTATCGTGTTGAAAGAAATATATAAAGAAATCCGTTAAAGAGGATTTTTTAAAACAAACTGAATTTTCTTTTCTATGTGAGAACTTAAATTCTGTAAGTCATAGAATGTGACTTACTTTTTCTTACAATCAAAAGTTGTTTGCCACCGTCCCCAGGTCTAAAAAGGTGAACACATCAACGTGCAGTGATGTGAAACAACCACCAGAGCTGAACAGATTTGCCATTTAAACATGTTTCTTACGTGTGTCCCTAATAATTTCTGATACTAAAGTTTAAAAGGGCAGATGACCTTTATGGAGAATATAAAGGTCAGGGCAACTGAAAGACCATAAATCAGGATGAATGGTTTTTGTCATTGAAAAATGATTTCTTGGCCCACTTGGCCCCCAAAGGAGCTGAGGAAAGGACGAGACTCACAGCTGGTGGTGACGGGCCCTACAGCCGGGCCCACGGCAGTTGGCTCTAAGGTATCTTCAGTCTCCAGAGTGCCAGGGGCAGGGACGTCCAGACAAATGGCCTATTGGGATGGCGGGCAGTGGGCTCTCATACTTTATCACTCTCAAGAAACAAGACAAAGCACGCAGGACTACAGGTGTACTCTGAAGGGGACATGTGTTAACTCTCGAATGACAAGCACATCAAGTGTTTTGCAGTTTAGGGTCTCATAAAACCCTGTATTCAAGGGGATGGATTCTGAAAGGCCGGCCACATCTGTAGTAAATGACTCTGGTCCACCTTTGGATTTGAACAAGGAAGCTGTTAAGTATTCACAACACACTTGGAGAGATATACCTTGAAAATGTGTTAAATTGGAAGGTACCCCATATCCACCATCAATGATACAAGAAGAATTGGTAATTTTCAGAATAGAAGTATTAATACAGAAAAGGTAAATACGGAGATATCTGCATGGTAATAAGGATTGTTTTCAAGGGTCTCCAAATAAACATTGTGGATCCACCATTCAATCAAATACTTGTACACCTCCACCCACCCTCCAGCCAGGAAACTTTCAAAGATTCTATATGCACATTGTACAGTCTCTGGGAGCAGCGCAATTTACCAAGTGACTAAAGATTCCCCTTAAGACAGGCCATATGAATTTAGCTGAAAATATTAAATACTGTGCAGTTTGCTGAACAGCTCGGCAATTCAATTTACAATGTGCATGATATAAACATATCCCAGCCGACTATGGACAACAAAATTGATTCAAGATTCTAAGGTTCAAGCACATGATATTAATTTACTCACAACTGCAGGGTATTGCAGTTCTTTAGAAGACAGAATCCTAGGGCATGAGCCCGGTGACAGGACAGGAGCCAGCCCCCACCCTCTGACCACTCGCCAAGGGCCAGGACTGTGTGTCTGTCACTCACTCCGTCCTAACAGACTCTTACGTATATTTACTGAGCTCTAGCGCACGCGTCATGTAATGCGCCCATTTAAAGTATATCATCCAATGGATTTCTGCATTTCACAGAGCTGTCCCACCATTTCCATACTGTAACATTTAAAATGTTTGCATCACCCCAAAATGAAACGCCATGAAGAGGTCACTTCCCATGCTCCTCCCTCCCCAGAGCTAACCCTAATGGGAAAAGCTGGTGTTATCAGCATTTTACAAACAGGGAAACTGAGGTTTAAAGAGACTGAACAGCTGGCCCAATGCGACCTGTTTAGGAAGACACATCTGAGCCACACGATTCTCTTCCACCACCAGGGACATCGCCTAGCTGACTGCCACTGAAACCTGCATAAGCATCTCACCACAAAGGAAAGGGGCCTCACAGTCCCAGGAAGAGGCATCCACACACTGAATTCCGAGGGGCGCTGGCCCGCTGTCCTAAGTTGTATGTGTCCCGCAGGTCCTGTGTGGACCAGTGAAAGAAATACTTCAGGAAAATGAGAAGAAATGGGGGTCAGGCTGATTATACCAAGGGGCAGGTGTGACAGGGGACCTCGTGCCACCCTTGAAACAGCTCGTTCTGGGCAAGTCAATAATGTCACACACTCACAGTGGTCGTACGCCTCTCAGAAAGCCCTCACTGTGTGCCAGGCCTTTAAACATACTAATGTCCCAGGATTCTCTCATCAGTTACAAGGTTGTCCTAGGCTTCTGGATCTTTTCAGTTACATGTGGTGTTAATGATAATAGCCAACGGGCACAACTGTTACTAACTCACTTAGCTCTCACAGAACCTAGGAAAAAGACTCGTTACCTCTTCCTTAAAGGTAAGAAACCAGAAGCACAGAAAGCCTGCCTGAGGCTGCACCATGACGGAGGACAAGCGCCAGCCAGCATCGTGCTCCCGGCAACGGAGCCAAGCAGCCCCATGTGCAAAAGCGGTGGCCGGTTAGGAATCAATACGTTATAACCTGACTCTAAATGTACTACTGCTCTTAAAAACCACGCTCCCAGCCCGTATTCCAATTTTTTGGAATATTCACTTGCCTCAACAGGAAAACAAACAGGGCTATCAGAGGTTAAAGAAAAGTAAAGAGGCTAGCCCCTGAAAACTTCAATTAAAGAAATAAGCATCTGTCAGCCAGAGAGCATCTCCTCATTGCACGGGGCTATGGCGGGAGGGACCCTGGCCCTGCCCGCACCCCTCGCCCCAACAGAGAGAGGCCTGACTGCCCCTCAAGGCAACTGCAGAGCAGGAATGCGGTGAACTCGTCCCCGTGATTGCTTTCTTGGCCTTCACACAACATGCCCCCGGTGTGAATCCAAAAGCAATTAAATCATTCCAGCTGGGAGTCCAATGACACGTTGTTTAAAAAGTCTTCTGAGAAATGTCCCTGTTCAGAAAGTGATGAGCGCACAACGGAACAATGGTCTCTGCTATTCCTTCCATTGTTGCTAAGTGCAAAAAGGCACTGGAAGAGGACACAATACAGGCTGATGTGAGAAATGAACTTTCACCAAATTCTCTGCACAGGATGAGGAACTCCTCATCGCAAGGCCAATGCTGAGGGAAAACCCAGGCCAAACTCATTCCAAACCAGTGTATTAATTCCTCTGGTCTACCTCACTTACCCAACTGGAAAAAAATAGCCAGTGATGAGAACTATTCAAAAACTAAGCCATTTCAAATATCAACTCGTAACATAAATACCCACGGAGCAGTGTTTTGACTGTGTTGTTTTGTTTCCAAATGGTGATTACCTAAGGGCTCTCTCGTTAGGATCATGTGAGGTTCTGTATATGCAAGAGTATTTCGGAAACTCTGAAGAGCTATTGCAAGAGAAGTTGCTGGAGGCAGTGTTATTGTAACCCTTGAGTGTTAACCCAAGGTTAAAGCACGTGTGATGCTGTCCATGTCATTTCGGATTATGTATCTTAATAAACAAATCCATTTCCATTAAGACGCTCCAGTGGCTTATAGATGAGAGCGTTCGAGTCCTGTGTCACGTCTGCGAAACTCAACCTCTGCCTGGGGACATCGGGCTCTTGCTGGAGACTCCTGGGGTCAGGGCTCCAACTCCAAGGAAGGAGATGCTGTCACACACAGGCCCAACTACACACTGAGCACAGCAGTGCGGGGGGCGAGCTGCAGGGGGCGCTCTCCTGGCTCCTGCTCCCTAGGGAGCCCCCTGCTGCACTCAGGGTCAAGTTTGGGGGGAAAACAAGAGAAAGTGGGACTCGTTCGATCGGGAGGCTGGTTTCTAGTTTCCTCAAACTTACGCAGCCTAAACGAAACTGGACACAGCCTCATGCGGGTTTGAGGACAAAGTAAACAGCATTAGTTTCCACATTTTGTTTTCTGTGTATTTCTCTGCCCACATTTCAGTGCGGGGTCCTCTCGTGGGGGAGAACACAGATGTGGCTAAGTTTCTCGACACATGCCAACATCTCCAGCATACAAAGTAGGGAGAAGCACCGAGAAAAATACTGTCATGGGAAAGCATGGAGAGGCAGCTTGCTGTCCACTCTCTTGTGTGAAAAAGTCAACTAGTCTGAGGATGTGCTTGCCCACACGGTTATTATGCCCTCATCCATGTTACTGCCGTTAGAAAATGTATTTTAACACTCGCACATTCTTCTCCCCAGTCAGAAATCCAAAGGAAATGGAAATAATCTGTCTCTAGGTTTTACTTTTTGGAAAACGAGGCATGGCAGAGGAAGGAAGTGCCCTCGTCTCATTCATCTCTGCCACGCAGGCAGAGAGCTTATCTGACTCTCAAGAATGGTTCTTTTTTTGCTTATGTTCATCAAGCGTCCTCTAAAATCAGAGAGTGGGGGTGAGGGGTGGGGGGGATATCACAAGTCTCCTGATGTCTCAGGTGTCACACGCAGGACCCTCGAACCCGTTCTGGGGAGTGGCAAGTCCAATGGCTCAGGTGCCCTCTGACACCACCCTGCTGTTCAGTAGGAGACAGCGAGGCATCAGCACCGTACAAATCTAGTCAAGCTGAGCCCTGCGGGCGCTCTCAGAAACTGAACAGAAAAGGGTTCAATCTTCTGAAAATAAAGATGCTTCGCCTCCCCAGACAGAACAAACGAAGGTGCCTAGGGCAGGTCCTGGGTAAAGCCGGGGGCTAGCGTGTTTCTCATATACACCATCACCTACCATCCAGCCACTTCCTTTCAAGACAAAACCACTGGCCCAACGCCAGGCCAACAGACCAGGTAATCACCTTCTGTACGCCCACCGAGAAGTTTCTCTCACAAGTGAAGCCTCTATAGGAGTATCTGTTTCATTCTGTGGTCACACATCACATTTAAATAAATGTCCCCTTTTATAACTGATGGGTACCCATAACAAAATCCCATTACAAGGAATTTCAAGGAGTCCTGCTCTACACTTACAAAGAAATGGGTCTCAGTAAAAGCAAAGCAGGAAAAACAGTTTCTAGCTGCCATGGAAATTGCTGCCAACGTTTGCTCTGTATTTATGACAATGACAGTGGTCAAGGCAAAATTGTTACCCTCCTGCCTTAGACGAGAACTCAGCCAATTCCTTCACCCTCATCCCACCTAATTCCCTGCAATTTCCTGCCAGATATTCACTGCCCCTTCCCATCATCACCCCGCAGCTCATGTAAAAAGAGCATTAAAGATAATGAGATCCATGCACACGAAAGATGGCAATTTTTGACACTGGAAGTTGAATCTATGAGAAAATGGTCTCGGCAACTCAAACAAGCTGGAAAAAGAAAAGAGGTGAGGACCCAACTGCAACTGCATGAGCACACACAGGGTTAACTGACCTGTGTAACATGACAGGTAAATTCACCTACTAAACAAAGAAAACGAAAAATAACATCTCATGGAACCATTCTGATACAGTACTGATCAAATGTATATCATATGAACACAGAGACTAACAGATATGAGTCTCATTTCATGTTTCGTTCATATTTACTCTTTTCTTTTTTTTTTTTTAAGATTTTATTGGGGAATATTGGGGAACAGTGTGTTCTCCCAGGGCCCATCAGCTCCAAGTCGTGTCCTTCAGTCTAGCTGTGGAGGGCGCAGCTCAGCTCCAAGTCCAGTTGCTATTTTCAATCTTTAGTTACAGGGGGCACAGCCCACCATCCCATGCGGGAATTGAACCAGCAACCTTGTTGGGAGCTCGCGCTCTAACCAACTAAGCCATTCGGCCACCCCTCGTTCATATTTACTCTTGATTCACATTAAACCAAAAGTAAAACTACAAGATTAAATACCTTCTCAAGAATTAAAACAACAACAACAAAGCCCTACGAGTCTCCCTTCTTGCTTCATTTTATCTCGGAAACCTCACTCATTCTGACGCTTCCACCTGCAGCTCCATGAGAATAAATTCCACTCTATTCTTTGTGGCTCTGTCTTTCACTATCACTGCAAACTCAACAGATAATCAAGTTCTCAACTACCCCCCAAATCAACTCCCTTCCTAATTCCTGCTGTTACCTTCAGCCCTGCCTCTGCAGGCAGCTGTGAAAAGCTGATCATTTTGCTTCAAAACGCCTCTTGCACTCATTTGAACTGCTGTATGTCCTCAAGTCCAGTTTCTCATCAGCTGTTTCCTGGCTGGAGTCCTCGGACTGTCCTCATGTCTCCTTTCATGCCAGACTAAACCCTGTTGCTAGAGGAATCATTCTGAACTTGATGTATTCCATCCTGTTTCCACATCTAAAATCATTAACACTTCCCAGTTCTCTACATTTGAATTCTTCCTCCTACTTAGCAGGACATATGTTCTCAACGCTACCCTGGTCTCGTTACCCCGAAGCATCCCCTCCCCCGCAAATACTGGTGGGTCAGTGTTCCAGCATTCCACAACTAGGCAATAGTCCACATTCCACTGCTTGTGTGGAATGTCACTGCTCATGAACTTCCCCCTGAAGTTCATCTCTCCACTTGTACCTGTACTCCAACTCCTACATGCAGCTCTTTTTCAACTATCAAGATTTCCTGATGACCACAACTGCAGGTAAGAACCTTTTCCCTGAAAGGTTAAAAATAAGTCACCATTTTGTATTTTGTATTACACAGTAGGGATATTAACCCTATCTCCCCAACCGTAAGTCTTTAAAAGAGGTCATTTCTTTACCCTATTTACAGCCCATCTAAAAATAGCCATAAGCTATTAATCATCACTAAATCGACACAGCGGAAATGTCCAACGACGCGAGGCAGACAGATTCCCATCACGTCACAAGCTATGCTTGTACCGAACCTCTATTTCCCAGTGAGTCCAGAAAGACGTGGTGGAGCTTCGCGTACAGCCAGCTGGGGGGCGGAGAGGGAGAGAGGGATGAAGGGATTGAGATTGATTTTCCTTTGCCTCAGTCGCTTATCGACAGCACTGATTTTTCTGCCACTTGTACACAGGGGATCCTTAGGATGGGGTCTCTGAGTCCTACGTGAAATATGTCTAGCAGAGCACCCGGGAGGAGCTCAACAGAAAACAGCCATAATATCTCCCTGCTCCACTGTCACTGCTTCACTCTGCTTTTCCTACTTCCTTTCCCCCACATCCTGCTAAGCCAATCTGCTATCAAGTCCTCTCAGTAACATCCCTGCCGTATTTCTGTATCTACCTCCTCATTTTTGTCCTTATATCCCTGTTATTTATATTTCCGTGACCAACTCTTAGTCCCTCGTTACCTTAGGCGAGGTAATTGCCTACAATTACAGCCTTCCAATGTGATTCCTCTTCTTCAAGTCCTTTCCCTTTCCGTAATCCTCATAACCAGTGCCGGCTTCATCGTTTCAGAACACATCTCTAATTAAGTCTCTTCCCTGTGGAAAAACCACTGGGCACTTTCCACTTAAGCCAACTTAACAGTTCCCCTCTCTGCTATCCAACCTTTTGTCCTATTCCTCCTCCTACACACTAGAGCACTTGTTCACAATACATGTGCATTTACTTGATTCCTTATGCTGAATAATGGTTCTTTTTACACTCTCTCCACCTGCTGAAATCACAGCAAGTTAATCACAAAAGTTTCTTCATGAAATCTTAACCACCCCTGATTTAATGGAATCTCTTTTCCGATTTCTATTATCTGCAGCTCTTATGGATTTATCGTCATCTCCCCAACATAAGTGTATCTACACTCATCTTGACGGTCTATTCATCTAGAATGTACTTGACTGTACAGACTTATACTCATCTCTCTGCCCTTAAAGTGTCTTGTACTTAGAGAAGTATCCAGAGCTGGCTTTCCCATTAACCAGCTCCACAGCTTTCATCTTCCTCTTCTTCTCAACAGGTGGATCTAATCCAGCTCTTACCCAAAGCTTTGGATTTTATCTTCTTTTTTACCCCGAATCAGTGCTAAACCTACCATGCCCATTGTGAACATGCTTGTGGGCTTTTCCTTTCCTGGGGGTGGACTGGCATGAAGACGAAGCATTGCTCGTAGCTGTTTTGACATCTTCTGTCTCATCCTCTTCCTCCTCGCCGTCCTCCTCGTCCTGAGAGCTTCCGAAATATACCATGCTGTTGGGCAGCGCAGGAGAACCTGGGAGGTTTGAGAAAGAGGGCTCATAAACACAGGCCTGAGGCTGACCCCTCCCAGAAGGAGCACTACAGAGAGGCATTTATTACGCTATGGACCTAAGTCCTCATGACTGAGCAGACAAAACGAAGCTATTCATCCCTACTGCCATTTTTAATTTATTTCTCAAATGTCCCCCAGGAAATATAAGTCCATCTGTGTCCTTTTAACAGATTTCAAGCAAAACTCCCCCAGTAGGGGGATGATGCCATCCCTTCACCGAACATACCAACTCAAAAAGTTTTTAATTTCATCTGAATAGTTATTGGGGGGAGGGGGGGGAATCCCCACAAAACTCTGAAATTGAATTGAACAAGAAAAAAACACGAATCAATAAAATAAAAACATCTAACCATTGTGTTGAGGATAAAACTATTCTGGATTATGCCTTTAACTTAATAAACTTAAAAAACATGAATTTAAGCAAACAAATTTAAGAATGAAAGAAAAGCAAGTGATAAAAATAGAATATAACATTTCCTTACATAACTGTCTTATATTCAAACAGGGTGAATGACAGCCATGGATTTCCAAAAATCATAACACACTTAGAAGCTACTTCAATGTTATGATCATGTTAATAAGCAATAGAAGATTATTAAAATAAATTTCTGTACAACACTAACTAAAAGTACTAGATTAAAAAAAAAAAAAACCCTCATAAAAGAACTCACATCTGTCATGCCTTTTATACTTTAATCTCCTCATCCCCAAATGTTTTCATTTCTGAACCTAAAACAGCAGTTAACACCAGAAAATAAGCCCAGTGTTATAAAGAAGCATAACACAGCTCTTCCTTATCAGGTAATGACAATTCAGAAGTAGATCAGTCAACTCATTGGTGTCTGGGACCAGAGGCTGCTAAAGTCCAAAGAAAATCCCCCAAATTAATTTCCAGCAACAACTTCAGTCTTCTCCCCCATTAAGTATTTTTGGGAGAGCTACTACCAAGTAGCAGAAGAAGTGATAAACGCAGAATTCATTTCTTCTCCCTCCCACTTTCCTATGAATGAACTAACATTCTAGTAACATCAATGAAGATACAAGTAACCAATTTGCTCTCCTTCCCAAATGGAGATCTCACACTGTAAATTCAATGGTTAAAACCATTCGTGTCCAAATTCAGAGCTACATGTTCTAAGAAGGAGGTGGGAATGAATCAGATGCAAGGGGAACTGAAGTGGCAAACCAAACACCCATCTTGCAGAAATGCAAAGACAAAACAGACACTTCAAGCCCCCCTTGTCTTCTGTTGCAATCATGACCTCCCAATATTCAAAAGCCCCAAAAGTTGCCCTCCACAACTAGCTGAAGGACAACTTGACCTGGAGCTGATGGGTCCTGGAAAAACACACTGTTCCACATTCCCCAATTTAAAAAAAAAAAAAAAAGCCCCCAAAGTTCTGTGGACCTCACCACTGGGTGGAAATGAAACTCCAAAGGGATGTATTGGCAAAAAAAAGACCCTCGGTGGACAGCAGAATTGGTGCAGTCTGACAGAAGCCATTCCCCGTCTTAAGGCTTCTTTTTTTCCCTCCCCTTTGATCATTTCCAATTAGAAGCAGGTTTTCAACAGAAGGTTCTTAAACCTGACACAGACTTGGGGGGAAATCATTTAATCAAGTAAGAGCTAGAGATGAAATGAAATAAAAGGAAAGGAAATACTTAAGCGATATTGCCACTGGAACATAGGTTTATTTTTGTTCTGTGTGGTTTTACAATTATTACATGACTGCCTGTGATTAGAAAAAGGAGATCAGAGGTTTTCAATCAGGACTCACCATTTACAGGTAATAAACCAATAACATTGTTGGAGCCTTCTTTCCGAAATCTAACTTTATAAAAAAAAAAGTACTTAAGAAAAGGCAGAAGAAACTTTATTTCAGCACTCAAAAGGGGTTTTGGGGGGGGGGGGGGATTTAATCATAGGCTGCAACTCATCCTAGCATGTACCATAACATAAGGTGACATGTCACATGCTGTCACACAGACACAGAGGGGAACCTTCAACACTTGGGAAGTTACTCAGCAGTTAACTTTCCCTCTTCAGTAAAATGAGAGGGAATAGGTTAAATGATCTCTTCAAGCTCCTTCCAGATCAAAATATCCAATAGTCTAACATCCAAGTCTAATTTCTTCTAAAGAGCCTTCCTACACTCTGCCCTGGACACGTTGACTAGCGGTTGAAATTAGAAAGTTGGATTAGGACGGAAAAGAGCAGGTTTTTGTGTAGGCCCTGCAATAACTTCCAGAGCTGACTCTGCCATCTGTTGGAGGGTTAAGGAAGCGAGCCACTGCCCCTCCAGCTTCCCTCTTCCTCTCCTCTGAAGAAAATGCAAGGAACTCTGCAACTGAGGAGCAATGTGAAGAGAGGAAAGACTCAAAAAAAATATTCTGTTTCAAAGACAATCGGGTAAAATCCACGGGGAACCCACGAGAAAGAACAAGGAAGTAACCTGCACTTACAGAAACTGTTGAGGATGTTTTAAAATCTCAAACACTGGCCAAGCAGCATGAAGCAACAATCACGTTCCTTATACTCAAGAACTGGGGAGAACGGGGAGAACATTAAGTTTATGTCCCAAACAACTAAAATGGAAAAGATGTCTGGAATCTCAGTTCAGCATCCAACTTCTGTAAATATCCTAAAGAAATTGTACAGGGTAATTTCTTCAACAAAAACAGAAAATAATTAATCTTATGACTGGATTTGTTTTACAGCTTCTCAGTAAATATAAATAAAGTGATGTAATCAGCTAGGTATTCTGAAACAAAGTGAGAGGCTAATGTAAGAGAAATTTAAAATAGGGGACAGAAGACCAGTAAAGAGTGGGCGCAGGGGGTGCTCTGGGGGGCTCACTCTCAAACGGAAATTTAGAAGAACAATACAAAGCCCTTCTGATGGAACTAGCCCTGCAGTCAGAAAGGACGTGATTTCCTTTAAATACGGGGACACAGGCGACAAAAGCAGATTGCCTGCCTCTAAAAGGTGATTTGGGTTCTATTCAGGTGACTGACATGTTGGTGTGGACCTAAAGGTAAAGCACCAACAAAGAAAAACAGGTAATGATGGTTCTTAAGCCAGATGAGGAATGGCGAGTGTGGTACGATAACGGGAAGGAAAACTCCTGGGAGAAGGGATAGTGGAGGAAGAAGATCATTGCTCAGTAATGAAGAATTCAGCTGGGTAGAGTGGTAAACTACCAACACAGGCAAGAAGATGCCCTTGGTTCAAATATTACGTTTGTACGAATCCTTCCCTCTGGCAGGCGTCACTCATCGTGAACAACAGTGTCCCCGGGGATGGTCCCCTCCATTCAAGAAGCCACGGCCAACCCATAACCCACCCACCAGGAGTGGCCCAATGAACTACTAGCTTCTTCCCAGAAGGAACAGGCCTCCAGAAGTTTAAGGGGCACCCTCATACCTGTACATGTCGTTCACCTTGTAGTCAAACTGAAGCAAGCAGAAGAGACGAAATCCTACAGAATCTAATGCTGCAGATTCCAAAGCTCTGTCACTATGTAGCTGCGTATTATAAACCCTCTGAGACACCTTCCCCCCAACCCCGCTACAGCATGTACGTCTGCAAAGTAACGGAGAGGCAAGCTCGCAGTCCAGGCCAGCAAAAGCCACAGCACTGCAAAAGCAGCTTTTTCCTTTCTCCTTGAGACAAAACCAGTAAGATCATCTCATGTTTCATAATCAAGGCTATAGAGGAACACTGATTATTCTATGCTAATACGTAGCATATACCAACCTCAAATACATAACAGAAAACAAAAAGCATGAGAAGCCGAAACTAGTTACAACATCCATATGGAGCTTATTTATTTCTTCTTAGCTTAGATAAAAGCTCGATCATCTAATATATTAGGCTGGTGCAAAAGTAATTACAGTTTAAAAGGTTAAAAATCATTGCAAAAACCACAATTACTTTTGCAACAACCTAATACAAGTTTAGAGGGGGAATCTTTTACACACACACACACACACACACACACACACACACGATAAAGGAAAGGATATTTCAAACCCCTAACAGCACACAGAAGTCTGGGTTTTTTATCATTGGTGATAATTATCCCACATTCCTCATTATAAAATGGGTATGTTAGTCATATTGATGCTAAGTAAACAGAAATTTAAATTAATATTTAGTATTTGAAAACAGAAGAGAGTGTGTGTTTTTCCTTAAAAAGCTTGCCACTTATAGATCCTGGCACATAAGAGGTAAGCTTCACCTCTAGAAAATTTATTAGGAAAACTTCTCTCCTCCCAATGTCAGATGAGGCCGACTTTTGAAAAGTTCACTGTGGGTCTAGCCTTCAGGAAAACGGGAATGAAGTTATAGGGATGAAACGAACAAGACGAGAAAACTGGAAGAGAGGGGATTCCCAACCTGAAACTGCTTCCTAAAACGCCAGCTTCCCTTTCCACAGCGAGGCTCACCTACCACCAGCTGCAAAACACCAGCAAAGGGCTCAGCACGCCTCATTCTGAGTCTCTGCCCTATTGGGGACGAGCTGAGGTACAAGCCCCATTTGTGAAAGCAGGAGAAGCTGGCATCACACAGAATTACATCATCCATCTCCTTTAGAAACTCTGCAGTTTCAGGTAAGTCAGCAATGAAAGGTAAGTATCTTAAGAGGGTTGCGAATTGTGTGGGGTTTGTTTTCTTTTTTGGGGGGTGGGGGATGGGGAGATTATACCCAATAAATTATAAAAGTGTATTCAGTATATATAGTTTTCTATTAAAATTACAGGCAGATTTTTCTATCCTGATTATTCAAGTGCATTAGCAAATGTGAAAAAAAATCTGAACTTGGATCAGATAAGTGGAATCGGGAGTAGAGAACGCATCTGTGCTTTGCCAAAGCCGTATCTCATTACTTTTCAGAATTAGCTGGCAACGTCTCCACAATATTTACTGAAGTGAAAACCAAATGTTTTCATCTGGACAAAAATCAAACCGTGGTGTGTTACAACCACAACAGAAATCATCTTAATCCAAAAGCTTGCTTTCTCTAATTTGGGCTGTGGTTTCTATAAAATTGGAGTCTTCTCCATGAATCATGTACACATACAAGCCCCCCTTCCCCTTCTCTTCCCTCCCCCGACCAGTTCTTTATCTTAACAAGCTAAACATAGCTCAGCTCTATTCTGGAAAGACCCAAAAGTGATTCCCTGCACAGTGTCATTTAGCTGGGGAGTCAGATTCTGTAGTTTGACCTAATAAACTCTGGGCTGGCCCACTGAGTTGGCATTTTCATGACTGATCTTCAGGAGACACAAACAGAATGAGAAGTAATCAGCCCCTACAATCAGATTAAACTGAAAAAACAAGGCTTCAAAGGGAGCTCTGACGGACCGGGCAGGGGGATAGAGGCATAATGACTTACTGATTTCCTGAGTTAGAGGAGAGCAAAGTGCCATCCAACTGAAACTGCAGTCACAGAAAAAAGTAGTTGCGACAACTGCCCTCGTTCATTAATCCAACTCTGTCGGTACCAGACAGAGTGACCCAAACAGACCAGGCGTCTACACTCATCCTACACACTCAGGCACTCACACATGTAAACACAAAGAGCCCTGCAAGGCGATGGAACAGCTGTCACACTGAATGGCCATCTCTCCGCCTCTTCCAGGCTGGCCTTCACAACTTACAAGAAAAGAAGAATTTACCAGGATTTCCCAAACTTTATCCACTTTCATAGGCCCCGAGATTATCTGCCATACCCAGATACGCACATGCTTCCATTTTCTTTAAAAGAATTCCCACGTACGACTTAAAGCCATTACATCGGTAGTAGAAAATTAACACGTCTGTCTTAAAGAAAAGCTAAAAATTAAAGTTACAATAACATTTTAAAACGTTCAGTTAAAGTCATTTTTGGCAGCCCCGGGGCATATGCAGCAGGGCGTGGGGAACAGACCCCCAGGCCAAAGGCCAAACACAAAGGAACCCCCTGTTCCTTATGGGAGACGGAGCTGCCCGTGCAATGGTGCCCATCCTGGGACTGCAGCTTTGTTTCCTGTGCCTATGTCAAACAAAGATGCCAATCACTGGAGACGACTCCACATAAAATCCAAAAATCGAGGACAGAGCATCCGCTCGGCAGTCGTGCCTACTTGTCTCACGAGACTCAATTTACTTGTCTGTACATTGAACATCTCTCCCGCCGTAACAATTGTGATGACCCCAAAAGCGGGGAGGTAACGTATGCGAAAGCACTGTAAGCAACTGACACGTAAGTGATATTATTAGGCTAATACATGGCTTGTGACAAAAACTCCTAACTAAACTAAATTCAGACTGTCGGTTTACATAGGTAAGGGCAGAGGCAATTTATTTTCTACTGGCTTTCCTAAATGGGAAAGTAAGCACACTGGTGGCAACCATCTAGGGAGGTGTGGAATTCCACAATGAATTCATCAGAATTTCTGGACGTTGGGAGTCGGTGTGTGTGGGGGCAGAGCCCCAGAAAGTAGTTTACAGGCTCTTGGCCTCACGTGGAAGGGTGCTGGCTCGGGTAGTAGATGGCCGTCAGCTGTAGCCAGTTAGCCAATTAGCCGCCAATATAACTGCTGCGGCTACGGAGGAGAGTGGAGGAGAGTGAAAGAGAGTCGTCGGTGGGTTGCAGACAAAACGGACAGCAGGTCGCACGTCCAGTGAACCCAGCCTCCAGTGAGACCGTAGTGGTATGACTCCCCTACCTATGGCTCCGTGGGTGTTCCTTTTTGGCCTCACCATATCCTGCGTTATGTGGGGAGCGGGACCAGAGACCCTGCAGGCCTCCCCGCACAACAAATGGCACAGCGAGCAGGGTATGGTGCCGGCCAAAGCTCTCCAAAGGACGGTGGAGCAGTTTGTGTGTATGAACACTCAGTCTCAGGAAGACCAGGAGGAGCAGCTGCCGGAGAGCTGGACCCCGTGGAGGGGTGGGAGGACGTGGATGGTTCTCCCACCAGCACAGGAAAAGCCATGCAGCTGCTGCAGAGATGGAGCCCCGTGGAGAGGTGGAAAGATGTGGACGGTTCCCCAACCAGCACAGGCCGGAGAAAGCGAAGGTCGTTGCAGCCCTGTGGGCCGGGAAGTTCCTGCTCAGGCAGCCCGGATGCAGGACTTATAGTCCCAGGAGGTAACGCTTGCTGAGTCCTCCGTGGGAGATGAGGGTGAGGTCAAGGTCATCCCTCACCCCCAGGACAGCCCTGGCGAATGACTATGGACTATGGGGAATTGCCTTCCATCCCTAATTTAATGGACCGCTTGACTGTTTGTTTGGGAACTGTTGTTAGTGGAACTGGGGGATATTTGCTTTTGTCTCTTGACTGGCCGCCATTGAGAATATGTAAGCACCTTGATTGTGAGTCGCTGTTGTTCCAGCAGGGTACCCTGAGAGGCACAGAGAGAGTGGCAGTGCCCTGAGAGCCCTGGCTGTGTCCAGGAAGTGTGGCTGTGCCCACAGAGAGTGGCAGTGCCCTGAAAGCCCTGGCTGAGTCCAGGAAGTGTGGCTGTGCCCACAGAGAGTGGCAGTGCCCTGAGAAATCCTAGCTGTGCCCGGGGAAACTAGTGGTACCCTAAGAAGTCCAGGAAGTCTGGCCGTGCCCAGAAGTACTGGTGGTGCCCTGAGAAACCCTGGCTGTGTCCGGGAAGACAGGTGGTACCCTAAGAAGTGCAGGAAGTCTGGCCGTGCCCAGAAGCACTGGTGGTGCCCTGAGAAACCCTGGCTGTGTCCGGGAAGACAGGTGGTACCCTAAGAAGTCCAGGAAGTCTGGCCGTGCCCAGAAGCACTGGTGGTGCCCTGAGAAACCCTGGCTGTGCCCAGAGAGCCTGGCTATGTCCAGGATATTGCATTCACCCCCAGGCTCCTCGCACAGGTCCTCATGAAGACGCTTGTCGCGTAGATTGTGAGGCGAGAGCCTGTAGGGGTGGAGTGTCGGGACAGAGCCCCAGAGAGCAGTTTCCAGGCTCTCGGCCTCACGTGGAGGGGTGCTGGCTCGGGTAGTAGACGGCCGTCAGCTGTAACCGTTGAGCCATCGGCCGCTAATATAACTGCCGCGGCTGCGGAGGAGAGTCGAGGAGAGTGAAAGAGAGTCGCCGGTGGGTTGCAGACAAAACGGACAGCAGGTCGCACGTCCAGTGAACCCAGCCTCCAGTGAGACCGTAGTGGTATGACTCCCCTACCTATGGCTCCGTGGGTGTTCCTTTTTGGCCTCACCATATCCTGCGTTATGTGGGGAGCGGGACCAGAGACCCTGCAGGCCTCCCCGCACAACAAATGGCACAGCGAGCAGGGTATGGTGCCGGCCAAAGCTCTCCAAAGGACGGTGGAGCAGTTTGTGTGTATGAACACTCAGTCTCAGGAAGACCAGGAGGAGCAGCTGCCGGAGAGCTGGACCCCCGTGGAGGGGTGGGAGGACGTGGATGGTTCTCACACCAGCACAGGAAAAGCCATGCAGCTGCTGCAGAGATGGAGCCCCGTGGAGAGGTGGAAAGATGTGGACGGTTCCCCAACCAGCACAGGCCGGAGAAAGCGAAGGTCGTTGCAGCCCTGTGGGCCAGGGAAGTTCCTGCTCAGGCAGCCCGGATGCAGGACTTATAGTCCCAGGAGGTAATGCTTGCTGAGTCCTCCGTGGGAGATAAGGGTGAGGTCAAGGTCATCCCTCACCCCCAGGACAGCCCTGGCGAATGACTATGGACTATGGGGAATTGCCTTCCATCCCTAATTTAATGGACAGCTTGACTGTTTGTTTGGGAACTGTTGTTAGTGGAACTGGGGGATATTTGCTTTTGTCTCTTGACTGGCCGCCATTGAGAATATGTAAGCACCTTGACTGTGAGTCGCTGTTGTTCCAGCAGGGTACCCTGAGAGGCAGAGAGAGTGGCAGTGCCCTGAGAGCCCTGGCTGTGTCCAGGAAGTGTGGCTGTGCCCACAGAGAGTGGCAGTGCCCTGAAAGCCCTGGCTGAGTCCAGGAAGTGTGGCTGTGCCCACAGAGAGTGGCAGTGCCCTGAGAAATCCTAGCTGTGCCCGGGGAAACTAGTGGTACCCTAAGAAGTCCAGGAAGTCTGGCCGTGCCCAGAAGTACTGGTGGTGCCCTGAGAAACCCTGGCTGTGTCCGGGAAGACAGGTGGTACCCTAAGAAGTCCAGGAAGTCTGGCCGTGCCCAGAAGCACTGGTGGTGCCCTGAGAAACCCTGGCTGTGTCCGGGAAGACAGGTGGTACCCTAAGAAGTCCAGGAAGTCTGGCCGTGCCCAGAAGCACTGGTGGTGCCCCGAGAAACCCTGGCTGTGCCCAGAGAGCCTGGCTATGTCCAGGATATTGCATTCACCCCCAGGCTCCTCGCACAGGTCCCCTCGCGGAAGACGCTTGTCGCGTAGATTGTGAGGCGAGAGCCTGTAGGGGTGGAGTGTGGGGTCAGAGCCCCAGAAAGTAGTTTACAGGCTCTTGGCCTCACGTGGAGGAGTGCTGGCTCGGGTAGTAGATGGCCGTCAGCTGTAGCCAGTTAGCCAATCGGCCGCTAATATAACTGCTGCGGCTACGAAGGAGAGCCGAGGAGAGTGGAGGAGAGTGAAAGAGAGTCGTCGGTGGGTTGCAGACAAAACGGACAGCAGGTCGCACGTCCAGTGAACCCAGCCTCCAGTGAGACCGTAGTGGTATGACTCCCCTACCTATGGCTCCATGGGTGTTCCTTTTTGGCCTCACCATATCCTGCGTTATGTGGGGAGCGGGACCAGAGACCCTGCAGGCCTCCCCGCACGACAGTGTGAGAGTAACGCCACGTGCAAGTTGGAAACCTGCAGTTAAGAGGGATGGCCCCCTGCAGCGTGGCCAGTCTTTTCCTTAGCCTTCCTCCTCTCTTTAGTCACAAGCCTTGGCACTGGCCTGCGCCTATCTGATCCCACATTTAGGAAACCCCCCACATCAGGGCCCGTGTCCTATCTGTGAAAGCCCAATGTGACAGACCCAGCAATGAGAACCACTTTCTCTGCTAACAATGTCAGCTAGAGCGGCCTGGCTGAGAGCAATGGGAGAACGGATCTTTTGATTAACAGAATACTCCCCTTACAATCTTTTCCACATTGCTGTCTATACACAAGGCTCAAAACATGCACAAACAAGCACAAACCTAATCAAGGAGGTCTCTGGACCACTTTACCTCAAGTGAACGCAAAGGTCACACCCTACCGCAGCCAGAATGCATCCCTCTTACAGGGGTCCCACCCACCAAGTTTAGAAGAAGAACAAGTTAGAAAGGAACCTCGTGGAGGCCACACACCAAAGTGTGCGCTCTCTTCACCATACAGAACGCCCCAAAATCCTAAGAGACACTGAATCCTGGAGGAAGGGTCACCTTGCCTTTGGGACACAGACACCGATGGCTTCAGAGCTGTCACAGAGAGATTCCTCAGCAAAGAAAACAGGATTAGCCATACTTAGAGGGTTTTTTCCCCCCCATCTACCTTCTCTAAATGGATTTCAGAAAGGACTGGAAAACTGCAGGAATCTCTAGGAAGTAAGGAGAAAGCCAGAGATGACTGAGAGTACGGCTGAAGCTGTGCCAGCAGCCACTGGCAGGGAAAGGGAGACTGCTGTATCTCTGGGGAGGCAGCGCCTGGGCACAGGCCAGCTGGCCAACCGCAGGGCCCATCTTCTGAGCAAGATGTCCTGGAGCCAGCATAAGGGATCAAGGTCACAAAACAATTAAAAGGGATCCATCCTTCCCCTTCTCAGCACTTAAGAATGCCACAGTTTCATATTTCTTCATAACTAGCCTGATAAACTAGCCTGGCAAATAAATCCCTTGCTCAGCAAAACTCAGCCAAGTAACACCGACTCTACTGGAAAACTAAGCATGTGAGGAGCCTAAGGCTGGTCTGATGTGGGGAAAAGACGGTGGTCACTGAAATCCTCAAGGCCGTAAGAACACGATTTCGGATCAAACTTTCATTGTTACCTTTCTCAAAAATTAAGATGCAACACCACTCAGAAGGATCTATCAAGAAAACAAGTTGTGTCCCGCCGTGAACGAGTGCCTCCCTCCCCAAAGAGTTCACAGAAAGGAAAGCATTCCCATTTTGCTCAAGGAAGTTCATTATTAGCTCCATAGAGTTCCTTGAAATTGGAGGATTACTTAATTGCTTTCTAGCAGGTTAATCCCTTTTCATTCTGTGACCTCTAAATCACCCCAGGCTTTTGCATTTGCCCTACTTAGAATTTATTGTCCTCAATACCGAGCCAGGACTCTACCGAAGCACGAGCTCCGTGCCAATAAAGGCAGCAACTGTCTTTAGAGAAAACACGACTCTTCTGGCACCTGCAAATTTAGATGGTTCCTCCTAAGTTTAAAATCAAACCCTCCTCCTCGCTGCTGTACGGCTGCCTAAACTCTCTGGGAGACAGTGAGTAGTGAGTGTACTGGGATGGCTACCACAGGTGCAGTCGGAGCCTGTTTCACACCCATCGGCTTCAGTTTAACTCCACAGCAACTGTGTGCTACAGACACTTGCACACCCATCTTACAAATGGGGGAACATGGGCTGAGTGGTTTATGCCATCTGCCCAGACCCACCAGGCTTCAGCCTCCTGCCTACATTCCTACCATACAGCGCCCCCCACCTGAGACCTCCCTGCAGCCTCACTCCATTCTCGCATGAGCTGCCAGATCATCTTACTAAATTAAGGCTGAGGCATGTTCAGTCACCTCTCAGCTGAAGAACTTGGTGGTGCCCTAACATCTAGCCCAGGACCCCCAGAATCCAACACATCTAACTTCCTTGTTTTAATTTGGGGCCCTCCAAGAAACACACCCCAACACCAATCCATGCCTTGGCAGGGCTTCTGCAGAACTCCCTCCAAGCCCCACTCCCTTTCTCCAAAGCCAGCTCAAGTGCCACTTCCTTTCTGCAGCCAACCCAGACAGCCCAGGGGCAGAGCCCCACTTTCTTCCTGCACGTAAAGGGCACACCTCCTACCTGGCATTTTCACATGTTTATTGCTATGGTCTCTTTCACCTACCACACTGATACTGCTTTCCTGTTTCAAGTCTCTGTTTTCTAGGTGTCTGGCATATAAAAAGGATTCAATAAAGGCTTGCTGAATTAATTAGCCATTGAATGACAGCTGATCAGGGAAGATTCTCTAAGACTCAGGAAACAAAAGGCAGGCAGTCCCAAAACAGAAAGCACAGCTTCACAATGGGTGACAGACAGCCAGTTGTTGACAAGGGATCCTCCTCTCCCCCCACCCCCCACCCAGCTCTCTTCATCCAGCGAAACCGTGACGGCTTAACTGTGACACCCACAGTCAGAAGAACAAGCTATGTGTAGGTGTGTGTATGCTTCAGGAGTCCTCTTTGGGGATCCACCTTGTTTGCAGGGGCCCATAAAGAGAAAAATGTAAATAAGAGAATCATTTAACCTGCCACTGCTCTACTGTGTTAAGCTTTTTAATCTGTTAATAAACATAGTCAGAACAAAGAGAAGACGACAGAACTCATTAAGAATAACGAGACTGGTGACAGAAAACAGAGCGACAGTGCGAATCGCTGCGTGTAGCAGGCGGCACATACCCCCTCTTCTCTTCTCTTCTCCGCATGTGCCAGTGAAAGATACTAATTATGCCCCTGGCAGGAGACATGTGGACCCCCTTCAAAGAAGCTATTTAAAGATAAATACACTGCAGGCAAACACTTCAGGCCCGGCGGCACTATTCATTCCATTCTCCTTTCCTTTAGAAATTTTAGGTCATATTAAACAGGAAAAGAGAGAGCCTTGCCAAACTTAGCTGAAAGGTCTCTGAGTGCCTTAAAACAGATTTTTTTAAAATCTCTACAGCTTTTCATCCCTGAATGATTGACTGGCTAGTGTGTTTACATATCTACACTAATCCCAGTATTATTAAGGTACAGAGGTTGTTTTTTTTCCCCACCTAAGGTTTTCGTTGAAGATACTGAAAAGGGTTGTGGGGAGAAGGTCTGGTCTTGGTCTGGCTGTGTGTCATTAACGGTAAAGAACAACAAGACTCTGAGAAGTCCATTTGCTGCCTTCCCCTCCATCTCAAGAATTATTCTCTTCCACATTCAAAATTAGTGCCTGGTCGATTACAGGTATTAGTTGGGGACTGGAGAAAAAGATGGTCTGTAATCCTTAGCAACAAACGTCACTTCCAGGTCTTTGATTTGATTCCTTCATTATTTCTGCAGCCAGACTCCCTTTCCTATAAACAATGGGCTTATTAAAAACTGCCTCATTTAACCATAAAAAAGAACTGGTCAGAAGTGAAGAATACAAAACTAAAATGAAGAATACACTAGAAGGAATCACCAGCAGAAGAGATGAAGCAGAGGACTGTATCGGCAATTTGGAAGACAAGGTAACAGAAAACACCCAATCAGAACAGCAAAAAGAAAAAAGAATTTAAAAAAATGATATAGTTTAAGAGACCTCTGGGACAACATCAAGCGTAACAACATTCGCATCATAGAGGTACCATCAGAAGAGAGAGAGCAAGGAATTGAAAATATATTTGAAGAAATAATGATGGACAACTTCCCTACCTGGTGAACGAAACAGACATACAAGCCCAGGAAGTGCAAAGTCTCCTAAGCAAGACAAACCCAAAAAGGCCCACACCAAGACACATAATTAAAATAAAATACCAAAAGTTAAAGACAAAGAGAGAAGCTTAAAAACAGCAAGAAAAAGGCAAGTAGTAACTTACAAGGAAGCTCCCATAAGTGTGTCAGCTGTTCTCGCAATAGAAACTTTGCAGGCCAGAAGGGACTGGCAAGAAATATTTAAAGTGATGAAAAGCAAGGAACTACTACAACCAAGATTGCTCTACCCAGCAAGGCTATCATTTGAAATTAAAGATAAGGAACTTCCCAGACAAGAAAAAGCTAAAACAGTTCCTCACCACCAAACCAGTATTACAAGGAGTGTTAGAGGGACTTCTTTAAGATGGAAAAAAAAAAAAAAAAAAAATCAAAAATATGAGTAAAATGGCAATGGTTACATATCAATTACTTTCAATATAAGTGGATTAAATGCTTCAATCAAAAACATAGGGTAGCTGAATGGATAAGAAAACAAAACCCTTACAGATGTTGCTTACAAGAGACTCATTTCAAATCGAAAGGCACATACTGACTGAAAGTGAAAGGATGGAAAAACAGAAAATGCTGGGGTAGCAATACTTATACCAGACAAAATACAGAAAATGCTGGGGTAGCAATACTTATACCAGACAAAATAGACTTTAAAACAAAGGCTATAACAAGAGACAAAGAAGGACCCAGTAATCCCACTTCAGGGTATTTATCTGAAGAAACCGAAATACTACTTCAAGGGGACATGTGCATCTATATGTTCCCTGCAGCATTGTTTACAATGTTCAAGATGTGGAGGCAGCTTGGGTGTCCGTCAATGGATGAATGAATGAAGAGGAGGTGGTACCTATATACAATGGGATACTGCTCAGCCAGGGAAGGGGATGGGTTCTTGCCTTCTACAGCAGCATGGATGGACCTGGAAGGTATTGTGCTGAGTAGAGCATGTCAGACAGAGAAAGACAGGTGCTATGAGATTTTGCTTAAATGTGGAATCTAAAGAACAATATAGAAACAAACTCATAGATACAGAGAACATTTTGACGGTTGCCAGATGGGAGCGGGGGTTGAGAGGGTTGGTGAAAAAGGGGAAGGGATTAAGAAGTACAAATTGGTTGTGACAGAGTAGTCAGGGGGATGTAGGGTATAGCATAAGGAATATAGTCAATAATATGGTAATAACTGTATACAGTCCCAGGCGGGTACTACTCAGGGGGATCATTGCTTAAATTGTACAGACGTCTAACCACTATGCTATACACCTGAAATTAATATGAAATAATATTAAATGTCAACTGTAATTGAAAATTTAAAAAGGAGGGGGAAAAGGTGAGGAGCAAGAATAGGTCCAAATTTCCCCCTAAAGTAAGTCATGCGGATGTAACTTACAGCACAGGGAATGTAATCAATAATATTGTGATAGCGTGATACAGTGTCAGATGGTTGCCCGACTTACCACGGTTACCACTTCTTTAGGTATACAAATGTAGGATAACTATGGTGTCCACCTGAAACTAACACAATGTTGTTGTTAGCTATACTTTTTAATAAAAATCTTTTTTGAAAACTGCCTTCTGCCCTCCTAACAGTGCCTGCTGTCACCCAAGGGTGATGCAGTGCGTGGGCTCCTGCTGCTGAACGTGAAGTTTGCAGCTCTGACAAGCTCCGTGTGGTTTGGAATCCGCACCAAAGAAGAAGAAACAATTAGAATGCAGGTATAAGAATGTTAATCGGATTCCCAACTGTCAGCTTCTCCTGAAAGATTTCCGATGAGGCTGAATCATCATCAGTTGTTATCAAAAAGTGAAAAATACGTCCGAATGTAAATAAGGAATTAGCCAGATAAATGATGAGACATCTGCAAAATGGGACAGGTATTTATGTGATACTGTTAATTTATGTGACACTGGAAAACCAGACTGCCAAAATAACAATGCAAGTCCATTCCAGGGGAGCGACTCACATCATATATGCACATCGAAAGCTTAGAAATATTCTCACCAAGGAGGTGTTAACAGTGGTTGTTGTCTCTGGGAGTCTGGAGAGGGGGTATTTTGAGTTTATTTTGTTTTTTTCCTACTTTTCCATCTTTTCTGCTGATATTCCCAAAAGAAACATCAAATAATACTGTTATGATAAAAAAAAGTTTAATACCTTATTGTTCTTAATTTTAAATGGAGACAGAATTATTAAAGAACCACTACAATAGGGTCATCTATTTACCCCTTGTACTCCTCACAACAGGAGTTTTAATTAGCTCAGTCAACTACACATGAAAACATGCCTTCTAACGCCACCAAGTCCATCAGATTTCCAGGATCATGAAGGTACCGTACGATTCATCTATCCTTTTGGGCTTTTGGAGCCTGCTCAGGTAAAGACAACTAACCTCACAAAAACATGATTCTTAAAATAAAGCTAAAGATGACTCACACTTTTCATACTGCAAATCTAAAAAGTATAGGGGAAAGAGAAACAGTGCAATGGTGTGTCAAATCCTTAATGTATATCAGCTAAAATCAAATAACAATACCTATTTTATTGCCTGGCTCATTAATAAGAATATATTTTTCGTGGGCTCAGAGCATTTTTCCAAAATAGTTTTAATAATCCCCTAGGTTTCACTTATTAACATCTTTGTTTCATCTGACAATTCAAAGAAGTCCACTATGGCTGTGAAAAGACGTGACTCTCTTCTGTCTCGTCTCGAAACATCAAACCCGGATTGCTGGTAAGGTTCTCATGAGGTGCCATTTACTTAATAAGAAGCACACCTCTAAGTACCGGTAAGGTCCTCTCGAGATCTTCCCAAACCACAGAGAATATGATTTTTTAAAATAGTGCATGTACGGGCACAAACACATACATTCCTCTCTAAAAATGAGTCACACCCACCCCACAGTAACCACTTTTATAACTTAATTCCATCAAACAGGGCAATCTCCTGACATCCTCATGGAACAAGATCAGTGGATCTTGCTAGAGAAAATGAAATAGTTCAGTCATGGCTCCATGTTAAATCTGGCTCCAACGGCATTAAAAAGCCGTGTATGACCGAAGGCAAAAAAAGAGAAGAGTGCTACCACAGAAGTTTCATAATCTACCAGAACCATCTTGCTGCTCGTGACACGGCTGCCCTTCAAAGATTCCTTTAACTTACATTCGTTCTTCTGAGCACCACGTCCCACTCATGCTCGTGTTCCTGTGAAACCACACCACAGCCTACCGGCCTCACAGCCCGCCGGTCACCCTTCACCCTTCACAGCCAATCCAGTATGTGGGGTTCTTGTACATTCCTTTCTAGCTTCACCCTCAACACTGAGAATCTTGCAGCAAGGAGTTATGGAAAACCTAATGGAGGTGAAGTGGTAGGAGGCCCACCTACCTCATCTCCCTTGAGTCAAGGCCAAGTGGGTCCCCAGCTGCTAGACAGTTAGTTTCTCCTGGAATATTCTTCTCCTTCGTGTCTTGAGAGCCTCTGAGGTCTATCAACGGCCCATAATGTCAAACCTAAACCTTAACTCCTCACTTTCCCTTCCCTAACAATTCAGACCTAAAGCAAATCGGTGAGAGAGCAACCAGGGAGGGAGGGAGAGGCAACCATGGTGGCCCAGGTGTGGTGTCAGGGCCAGAGTAGGGCGAGGTGGGCATGCACAAGGGGACAGCACCCTAAGGAGTGACAGAGCCGAGTGAGATTGGAAGGGTTCCGTGTGGAGGAAGGCGTAGCAGCAGAGATGGGAGATGGGAGATGGGAGACGGGGGGAGGTGTAGAAGCAGAGATGGGAGATGGGGGGAGGCGTAGCAGCAGAGATGGGAGATGGGGGAGGCATAGCAGCAGAGATGGGAGACGGGGGGAGGCAATAGCAGCAGAGATGGGAGATGGGGGAGGCATAGCAGCAGAGATGGGAGATGGTTACACAGGAAAAGACTGATCAAGTAAACAAATACATTTTGGAGCAGGAGCCGGGTTTCTCAGTCTTCAATGTGGAACGGAAGAAAACCAGAATGAACCCTTCAGTTAATTAAACTGAAATGGAAGTACTGGTGCTAATTAACGGGATTTGAATAGAGACATAGACATACACGTAGATATACAAAATGAGCACATGTGTACACGCGTGCACACACTACATGTTCACAGAGCGCCTAGGAGAAATGCTGCTCCAACAGCTGTGCGCGCACACGACCCCGACCATGGCTTCTAAACAGCAGCTGCCACGTAAACAACGATGGTCCTGGGGGAAATGGCTGATCCCAGGGCGGGGCGGGGACAAGAGCAGCCTGGAACATTTGGTTGTGCCGGGAAGCAAGACTGGAAGGATGACAGGGACATGTCAAAAGGACAGAGGAGGCAGCTCAAAGGGGCTCCACTGACGGTTATCTAGGACAACCTAAATCAAAATAAACGGCAACCACAGATGACAACCCTCTGAATAAATGAGGAAATGAGTCCGCACAGATACAAAAACATGAATACATTGAGTTTGATGAGAAATGAAACAGGGAGTTTAAAAGAACCTCCCCCCAAAATACTTATAAATTACAAAGGCTGAAAAAAGGGTAACTTGACCATGGAGAAGCCTGACAGACCAGCCCTAATCAGGTGATCAACGTGAATACCAGCAAGAAAAGACTGAAATTTTGTGCCATCCAACAGACCACGGGAAGACTGAAGAATGACTTTGTGATGTTCCTGCCCCAAAAGCAAAACCTGAGTCTAATAATGAGGAAACACCCGACAACCCGAACTGGAGGCCATTCTACAAAATAATTGACCTGTATATTTTCCCAGTCAAGGTCATGAAAGACAAAGGCAGAGGAACTGTTCCCGAGTTAGCAGACTAAACACAAAGACAATGCCCGATTCTGAATGGATCCTTCTGCTCTGAACTCACACATCACTAAGGCATTTGACGTAATCTGATATGGGGGGTTGAAGGTTAGATGGCGGTAATGTATCATTATGAAGATCTTAATTTTTTTTACAGTATTTTATTTTTACTTTTTATTTTAAGTCTTCATTTTTGCATTTGTTGGTATGTTAGCAATCCTCAGAAAAACAGAACCAATGGGGGTGGTGTGTGTGTGTGTGTGTGTGTGCGCGCGCGCGCGCGTAGACAGAGAGACTAGGATACATATCAATGCATGTATCTTTATCAACATGTGTGTCTATCTGTCCACCTATCTATTTATTGAGACTTATATGAAAGTGGCTTATGCAATTATGGAGGCTGAGAAGTCCCACAATCTGCCATGTGTAAGCTGGAGACCCAGTAATATAATTCTAGTTTGAGTCTGAAATACTGAGAACCAGAGAACTGATGATACAAGTTTTACTCCAAGCGTAGAAGACCAATGTGCTAGTTTGAAAAAGTCCTGAAGGTCCAAATTTTGACAGTGATAGGAGACTGTCCTTAATTTTAAGAAGACAGACACGAATGTGTTAAGGAGCAATGGGGTATCAAGTGGAATTTTCTCTCAAGTAGTTTAAGAGAAAGTTATTTGCACTGTACCTAAATCTTGCTGTAATATTTCAAAATGTGTTTTTTTTTAAAAGAGAAAAGAAAAAAAAAGTACATAACCCTGACCCTCAAGCCAATGACCAATAGCAAAGACCCTCTCCCTCCTATTCACTTTCTCTCAACTAACCTCACCAAAGCTCTCCAAGTTCACTTCCTAATGCTCCTTTCTATCTAACATTCCCATAAAAGATTCCTCAATTTCTTTGCAAATCTTTTGTGTTCTTCCCTCACAATTGTTAGAAAACTTAGTTCCTGTTGTAAACACTTTCCCAAATAAGATACAGAGAACATTTTGTATCTCTGTGTAAACCCAAACCCATCCTCTTTTACAAAATTTTATCCTCACCATGCACTTGGTCCGGTTTGCATATATCAACCAATATTTTCACAGTTAAGTATAGTTAGAAATTAAGAGTCAAATGAACACAAAAGGAGAAACATGAAGATTCAAGCACCCTCTTGGTGGGAGTTCTCACTTTAAACTACCTCAAAGCAGGCTGGGGTATTGAAAGAAACATGCAGCAGAGACCAAAGCTAACATCTCTCCTGCGTGTGGTGCTATTCCTTTTTTTACCAACTAGGCTGTTCCTTCCAAACCAACTGGTAACACCATCTTACCTCGAAGGCAGAGAAAGGTAAGAAAATCTTCTGTCTTAGGCTTCCTTTTAGAGAGGTCAGAAATTTGAGTCGCTGGAGGGGGTAGCAATGGCTCCACTATCTTTACTGGAGTTGTGCTGGGACTATTCGGCTGAGATTGAGCAAACTTCCTTTGTGCTTGCAGCCTGGGCCTGTAAAAGCAAAAAGAAAATTAAAAATAAATTAAGCAGAGATCAGAGAATATAGATCTATATGCAGCAATAACATTAGGAAACAAAAGGGGAAAAAAGATCCTATTTCAAGCAAACTCTAAGGTTCTGTATCTCCCACTCGCATAAACCACAGGCCTGCTTTAAAGGGCAATAAATTTGATTAAAGGGCTGTGTTTTATATACTGATATAAAATGTGCACGTGTGTGTACCAGCACGTTCCTGCACAGACCACCGAGTGCCTGGGTATTGGATGACCCGGGATTACTACTGCCGTACGCACTTTTGATTTAGTCCATGGCGATGAGGAAATGCAAATCATCCTGTCACGTTTATTAAATTCCTCAACATGATACTGTCACAAATGAGACAATTTAGGATAAATGTCTCCTGTGACGCCCTCTGCACTGTCCTTACACCAGCCTGCCCTTGCTGGTCCATCTGTCACTGACCCAGTCTTGTACCCCACCTCTAATCACTTCTGACACCAACTGAGCCACGTAAGGTCACTACACTAATTAAAGCTTGTAATGCAGGAAAAATATATACAGTGGTACCTCGGTTTTCAAACATAATCCATTCTGGAAGACCATTCGAGTTCTGAAACGTTCGAAAACAGCCACAGCTAGGCCTCAGGATCTCGCACTCGGCGGAAGCCACGTGACATGTTCGACTTCCGAGGTGTGTTCGAAAACAGAAGCATTTACTTCCGGGTTTATGGCTTTGATAATCGGCAATGTTCGTCAACGGAGACGTTCGAAAACCGAGGTACTACTGTACTCCTCTGGTCTACCCAAAACCCCTCCGTCCCCGCCAAATCATGGATTACCCCCTCTGCCTATAGGAACAATCCAAGCCCCTAAGTCAGGAATTCGAAAAACTGGCCTTAATCTACCCTTTTAGGCCACTTCCCCATTATAATCCTACCTGGATACTGAACCCTAATTTACCCACTTAGTGTCTAAGAATCACAACTTAGAGGTAATTAACGAGACAGCTTTCATTTACAAAATCTTCCGTAAGACCTGCCTTTCCATCAATGTGAGCACTAATCTAATGATTGGAAAGGTTTCTTTACATCTAACACTGTAGCTGACACTATAGCTGATAGTTAATTTCCCTTTCTCTATAAGCATCCTAACAAATTTTCCTTATTGAGTAGCTAACCTGACATCATAAATTGTCTCATATTAGCTCTTCCTTTAATTCTGAGAATCTCAATCCATAATGGAAGTAGGCACATCTGAGGGTGAAAACCTGTATGTGTAACTGCTTTTAACTCTCTATCCAGCCCCGCTCCTACAGATGCTCAAGAAACAGTATTTGAGGTCAGGCGGGGAAAAAACATAAAAGAACCAAGAATAGGGCTTTATCTAGATCTGGTCTGAAATCCAAATTAGAATCAATCACCGTGAGACTGATAACACCCAACGCCAGCCCAATTCAAGGTTGCTTTGCGTATTACATAAGAAATAAAAAGAAATCCAATATATCTGTAAAGCATGAACAAGTCTTCCCTTAAGTATTGTAGGGATTATTTAAAATACGTAGTATGTTAAACTGCTGCCATTCAAAATACATAACATTTTAAATTAACTTTCCAGTAGTTAACAAAATTATACAGCAAAATACATACCCATGGTTTTCTCCTTCGTAAAAATTAACCCCTTTAAATTGAACCTTTGAGTCCCAACCAGTCTCAACTCTTGCCTCCCCTACCACCTACCAAAAGCACTGCTGCAGAGACCACATTCCCGATGCAAACCAGCATTTGATCAAGAGAGGCACACGACTCCTTCGTACTTACTGGGCAAACATCACAGCTAATCAAAAGCACTTCGGCACCCAGGAATAACCAACGTGAAATAGCCCCATTAACAAGTAACAGCAGAAAGCGAAACAGCTTTAACAATTTCCCAAACCTTAGAAATGGTCAGGGAAAATGTGACTGCCCCATGTTATGGGGAACAAAGAGCTTTTTTGGAACCCACTGGCTGCCTGTATCTGAGACAAGACAGACCAGAAGAGTGCACTCAGGAAGCCACGAAGCCGGGGTGTGACCTTCAAAAAGGGAGACTACAGGATGGGGTTTTGGGGGCATGCGGGTGGCACTGAGGCTGTAGACTGGTGCTTCTCAAACTCTCTGAGAGGAGGACTGGTGCTGTGTTCAGTTATTTCAACCTTTTGACTTTTCTCTTTTGCAAATGGGTATTTTTATAAAATAAGACAATCAAACTAGGAGGGAAAATGAAATTTTAAGAACGACTTAAAATACAAGCCCAAATTTATTATTAGATTCAACAGACATAACATCACTGTGTCAAACCGCTTTAAGTTTCTAAAAAGCTCACTCCATTTCCGGATTCAAGTCACTGGCACCAGGCAGCAGCCCACACCATGAGCTGCTTCCGAGGAAGCACCAGAATACAGAACACTGAGCCCCACGCAAACAGCCACACCCCTGCAAGGTAACAACGCCACCCTCAGGGTGCCCTGACCCCAGCAGGACTACCCTCCTCTCCCAATAAAGCTTCTCCGCTCCATCAACCATGCCTTCCTGTGAAAAGAAAACCCGTATCTTTTCATTCCACGAAAAACTTTCATTCCACTAATTGGCGATTTCATAATATGTATATCTTCATTTAAATGGACAGAGCTCCCGCTCTGAGCATTGAAGGATTTTATAGAAACCCAGGCTGCACGTGAACAGAATGCTCCAAATTTATTGCTTTTTCAAAAGTCAGCGACAGCAAATGCCACACATTATGAGAAGACAGCGCAGCAATCATGAAAAACAAACACCACACACAGACCAGGCGCAGATGACAGAGCGGGACACGGTGAGATATTTCACAATTTCAGGACCTCAAAGATAAACTGTTCCTACCATTGTTCAAATAAAAGGCACTTTTTGCCTGATGACTTTCTCAGTGAAGACTATGAAAAATAAGGCAGTAACAGATTAGAAAGTGGCAATAAAATAAATTACCGCTCAGAGGAGTGAACCGAGCTCCCAAGTGATTAAGTATTTGTAAGACCCAGATGAAAGCAGGAACGAAAGAACAAGACAAACCAATCTCTTTTTTTAGAGGCCAAGAAGAATCCGTACTTTGCAGAAAGGGCCGGTCTGTGGTTTGGCTTTTTATCCTGCGAAGTCCCAGGAGGATTACAAAGGTGTTGACTTTGCTTTGCTGGCCTCACACAACAAAAGAGTTTGAAGGATACGAATTAGAGGCCAAATCCATGCCATAAGCACTCTTTAGCCATGCAGGTGTGTTTGAGGGGTAGGTGATTCAAGCTAGAATAAGGAACTGAGTCTGTTACCTTAAATCAGTAAAGAAAGCTGGGGGGGGGGGGGGGGGGGGGGGGGTGTGTGTGTGTGTGTGTGTGTGTGTGTGTGTGTGTGTGTGTGTGTGTGTGTGTGTGTGTAGATACACTGAAGAACCAGACCACCTGTCCCTGGAGATGTGGGAAGCAGAGCTGAGGGGCGGGCAGGCCAGGCCAGACCCCTCCCACCAGCTAAAGAGGGCTGGGGCTCTGGGAGTGCCGACCTGCGATGGCTGGCAAGCAAGGAGGCACCTCCACCGCAGGTAGCATTTACTCATCCCCCCTGGCATTTTAACCAGAAACAACACATTCCATTCCTTATCAGAGTGAGATGGCTTTAAAATGGAAATATTGTTTGAACTAAGGCAGTTCAGTCATTGTGGGGGTGGGGGTGGGTAGAGTACAGGGTTCCTGGGGTGAAGGAAAAACAGCAGCACATGAGGCCTCCAAAGCCGTTCAGCCCAGAGTTCAGGCAGGATGGCCCCCACTGCCCATTGGTAAGACACACAAATGGCAGAACAAAGAAAACACAGAAGGTGCTTGTCCCCCGTGCAAACCACAGAAGAATCAACTAGAGCACGATTCACTTCCATGTTTAAATTTTATCAATTGATTAAGGAAGGACTCCCCCTAAGAAGCCTCCTTCACTCTTGGAACTCTAGGTGTATTCCTTGCATCAATTAAACCAATTAAATCAAACCCAAATTACATAGATCAAATAAATATAACCCAGTTAAGGAAGAAATGAACATGTTTATATATGAATAAATATATGGAGGGTAACATTTTATTTACAGTGTGTTAAAAACCTAGGGTTGGGAGCAGTGGGGTGAGAGAATAGAGGTGTGAGTTTCAGATCAAATCATCGCTGTCACTTACCTTCTGTGGTGTAAATGTGTGTATGAGAATTAAAGGACTAACAAGTGCAAATAGCAAGCTCTGAGAATACAGCTATGGTCTGTTTTTTCTGTTTGCTGTATGAGGCAAATGTTAAAAAGCTAACGGCTTTGATTTTTGGAGGGATCTTCAGGTCACCCTTACTGCCTAGGTGCATCAACTGAGAAGGACTCTAAGTCCTTGGGTCAGAGTTTTCTCTGTCACACCATCCGCATCCAAGTGGCAGGTGAAGCGCAGCCTTGCCGTGGGCAAGACCATCTGGTGTGCCCCTTCCCTATAAGCTCTTGGGTCCAGGAGCCCCATGGCAATTCAAGTCATGACAAAAAAGAAGAAAATTCAGGCACACTGGTATGAATCCCATTTAAGCTAGAAGGTCCCAAAGGGAAGTTGAAATGAAGTCAGGTTACTGATCTGGTCCCCCAGAGTGTCCCTCCATGTAGAAATAAATGCCCTAAGATAGAGACAATGATCAGAAGGGACCTTGCTTACTCAAGCCCGCTCTGGCCACCTGGAATGCTCTTCTCTTTTATCTTGCCGTGGCTGGCTTCGTCTCATCATCCGGTGGGGGAAACATTTCAGGCCTGTTCATTTTTATGGAGGTCACTTCCTCCAGGTCCCTGCTCAAATGTCACCTCCTCAGAGAGATCCAACCGTCGTAAAGTTCTACGCCCCCCAGGACCTACCACTCAACCCCAATTGCATTCCTCTGACATTCTGTGGGCCCCCAAGAGTAGGCCGTACTGCGGTCTCCTCTTTATGACCCATTTCTGCACAGAGCTGTTACCACGCATCGAGGACAAGCCGTCCGTGAGTGCAGAGAAGCGACAGAACTCCATGCCGTGTACCTACAATTTATGAGCCACACAATTCACCGGTCACTCTTCAGAAATCTCACAATGAAACACATGGGAGTTTCCTGAGCACAGGGGCAGACTGAATGGCCATCCAGAGGTGCCCGGGAAACAGCTGGATGCACCTAAAACAGGCCTGATAGCAACAGAAGAGGGAAACACATGGTGTTCTGCCCCGGGGACAGTTACTGGCCATGCCAGTGCAAGTCTACCCAAAGGTCAGCTGGACTCAGCGTCGTTAAGAATCAGGCTCACAGGACTCTACTGAACCCCTGCCCACGTGGTCACAACTGCTACCATCACCACAGTCATCCCCTTAGTAAGAATTTCCTGAGCCACGTGCCAGTTACTGGTTCGGTCTACCAAACGCCAAAGGTCTGGTTCTGGCTCTTCACCACCATGAGGCTCGAGGTGCACCCCACCACAAGGCATGCACTCAGGGTCCCTGTGTCCTCACACAGCACAGCTGTCCACGGCCACCACATGCTGGACCCCGGAGGACGGCCCTGCCACACACCGTTCACACAGGACAACACGTATCAGAGACTGTCGGTACTCCTTGATCGAGCTGCATGAGCTGGGGGTTGGGGAGGGGTGGTCCATCTTCATCCTTTTTCCCTTCCACTCCCTAAGATACACGAGTACACAAGAAGGTTCTTTTTCTACTGAGGCATCTCATTTAGGGTTGTCACAGCCAACAAAAAATTATTTTGCTTGATCACTTTAAATTTCATCCAAAAAATACCTTTAAACCTGTGTTGTATTTACGTGGGGTTTTTTTTGTTTGTTTGTTTTTTTTCAAAGTGTAGCACCTTCATGGGAACAAAGAAACACACCAAAATTAACACTGGCGTTATTTTGAAAGTTAGCAAGTGAACTGCAAGGCGATATTTGTAAAGAAACTCCATTGATGAGCCGACAAAGTCCTGTGCCAAATATTTTCTGTTTTGTAATAATACCCTGTGTGTGGCTCCTGCCCTCCCCAAATCATGCATTTAGCAGCTTCCTGGGCAGTATGCCATCAGAAGCCTCACACGAGGGTGGCACTGTTCCTCCAGGTTTCCTCTGGGGTTATCTACAGGATGGAGTTAACCGGCTTATTGCTATCTCTGCACTCAATCTCCAGGGCAGCCCTAAATACGGCACAAAAGCAATTTCTAGGTTAATTAAATTCCATTTCTGTCCAGGATTTCTGACAGTTTACAAACCCAAGGAAGACACAGTGTATGCATACAATTTGGATGGAGAAAGCAGGAGCGAGAGGGACTAAGTGATTTAAAGAAATGCCCAGCTGGCCCCTTGTTGAGGGACGTGTAAGCCAAAACACCATTTTATTAACTTCATTTCCCAATATTAAAAACGTAAGCTGGTAAATCCAATTATTTAGATTACATCTCAATTCTAAACAAAGAGCAAGGAATGGGTGGGAGGGGAGGGTCTGCCCATTCAAAAACTAAGATACTTTGTGTCTAGCAAATGCAGAATGACCAGCATGGCTGCGCCCTTTGTACCGGTGTGGGACGGCCCTGAAGCTCTGCCAACTTGCTGAAAGGCCTATTCAAAAAAAATTTTCCTGTGTTTCCCATCCCCAAAATAATTACCCACGCTATTCTACCCCAGACGCACACACTACAAACCTGGCAGCTACTCAAAGAAACAAGAGTGTGCCTGCGTGCATGCGGGTACGGGAGGGGTCATGCAGGGGCTATACCCTTCCCAGGGCAGGCTGCCCACCAAATTCAGATGCAAGTGCAGTTGCGGGCACACCACGCCGGATGGTTGTAAATATACTGTAGAGCAAGGAGAAAATAAACACATCTTCAAATGAACCCAGAGGCAAGCAAAGGCCAACTCATACCAAACTCTCCAGCGAGAAGCACTGGCGATAAACTACAGCCTGCAATGCTCACGTCCCACTCTGCTCCATAGCTGTAATAATGTTTTATCAGGGTGTGGGGATGTCACACAAGGACAGAAAGGGAGGTCGGCTGGCTCCATGACAGGAGTTTTGCTCCACAGAATGCCGGCTTCAAGGCATTTCTGGAGATCTCATAATGGTCCACAGGCCTCATTTCTTGCTTTATACGTAAACAGATGAAATTGTTTGTTTGTGCTAAAAACCACAGGCTGGTAAATATTTGCAGCACATGTCTTAATTAAAATACAGAGGCAGCTAGAAAAAAACTAAGAAAATTTTTTAAAAGAAAAAGAATTAAAAAGAAATAAAATACATAGGCAGCAATTTACAGTAGGGGTTTGCTATTAACCAGATTTACCTAAAGGAACTTTTTGTGGTTGAATCTCCTCAAGATGAATCCTTATAAAGTTTTGCGTGGTCAGACAGGTACAAGTAAAAGAACAGCGTACCACAGCACCTGGGCTTTAATGCACCTGTAACCCAGAGCAAGCTGAATATCTACTTGCTCATTTCTTAAGCAGGTGGGGGAGGGTCATGAAAAGGCGAGAGCTACAGCTCCTTCTAGGTCCAATCTCCTCTGATTTCATCTGTAAAACTTAAATATAAGAATTCCTGTAATAATTTCTTTGGGATATATGATTTCATAATTCAAGATGAGAAATACTGACCTTTCCCTGTGCCCAGTGGGAAATTAGGATCTTAGATCTAAAATGCCCACGTTGCTAAGCTATAGATTCCCAGCACCACCTTCCTAATCACACCTTGTCAGGGCAAAACAACAAACCCGGTAACTTTTAGATTTTGAGGTACATATACTTACTGCCTGGTACTTTAGAAGATGGCGGTGGGAAAAATGTTAAATATCCACACACTTGGTTAAAACATGGCACAACTCCAAAAACTGTGCCGTAATTCCCTTAAACTATTAAACAGTAACAACTCTCTCTATACTCTGCTTCCTCAAGAATTCATAGTTCCAATTAGGAATAATTCACTCATCTAGGGAAACATTACCTTCCTTCAAAACTCCCAGGCATCCTTAGGAGCTCTAACTTAATTACTTAGAAATATATTCATCAGCTCTCCCCACCAAAAAGCCAGCCCAAGGAGAAGGCAAGCATAGCAAACCACCCGAACGTCACAACCACCTCAAGGAGAAAGTGTTCCACTTGCTCACAAATACTGCACCACCTCAGGCCCTGGAAAGCAGGCACCAGAGAAAGAAGAGCCTTTATTTTTCTTTTATTCAGGGGCAAAGATCAGGGAAGAGGAGGAAGAGTATCACAAGTCAATCACAGCACTCGATATCTAGACGCTACGTGCAGTCTCCCCAAGTAAAGCATTACTGGAGGCACATAAATCTCAGGTGGATGGTGAGATACCACACAGGTGGTATAAAAAGTAATGTGCAGCACAGCTTTTGATTCAATTAATTAAAAATTATGCAATTAAGGTTTTTGAAAATCTTATGCCACATCTTTGCAATGTCAAAGAACCAAGGCTGCCAGGAAAGCATGACTGTCATGACCAAGGAAATATTTGACATTGACTTCTTTTGTGTTCTAGAAAGCAACCATGTCAAATTTGAGAGGGATCGTCATTAATCAACAATTAAAGCAGCAACAAAGCCCTTTTGTTCTGTCAGTCACAAATGTCACATGTGTTAGAGTTTACCTATGGAAAGCTGCCTGTTTTGCCATCCCCAGGCAGTGTAACCCTCTTCTTATCAGGACTCCAACTCCAAACCCAGGATCTACCGTGTTTCCCCGAAAATGAGACCTCGCTGAACCATCAGCTCTAATGCGTCTTTTGGAGCAAAAATTAATATAAGACCGGGTATTACATTATATTATATTATATATTATACCCAGTCTTATGTTAAAATAAGACTGGGTATAATATAATAACATATTATATTATGGTATTATTTTAATTTGTTATGTTTAATTTGTATTATATTGTATTGTATTGTATTGTATTGTATTGTATTGTATTATTATATTATATTATATTATATTATATTATATTATATTATATTATATTATATTATATTATATTATATTATATTATAGATTATACCCGATCTTATTTTAAAATAAGACTGGGTATAATATAATAACATAATATAATATACCAGGTATTATTTTAATTTTTGCTCCAAAAGATGCATTAGAGATGATGGTCGGGCTAGGTCTTATTTTTGAGGAAACATGGTAAGAGCTGCAAAAGCTCTTCTCCACAAAGACTGTCAGTTTCAGGTCAGTCGTGAGCAAAAACTGTATCTTACAACAGAAGAGAATCAAATCGGATAACAAGAGTAGAACAGCTCGTGGAAGTTAAGGGTCATGAGAATCTAGCTAGGATCTGGCCAAAGAAATTCCTAATACATTGTTGTAGTTACAAGGTGTGAACAAATTATCTAAAGCACATTCAGTTTTAAAAGCCTAGAAGAGCCAGTTAAAATGTTAATCTGCCGTTCTACCCTCTCTGGAGGTGGGATTGCCAATTTTGTTTTTAAAGTATTATTTCAACAAAAACCCAGTAGTTTCTCAATTAGGTTACTCAATACCAATTGCAAACTGCCAGAAATCTCCTGGAATTCTGGCCAAGATGATGGATGGGAAAGGAGACTGAATGACTGACTCTGTGAGGTAACAATCAGGTTTTCCTTCCTCCTTTCAAGGAAAAACCGAAAAACATATTATGAAATTACATCCTGCAATGCTACACAGCTCCATCATTAAAAAACAAAATCCAGCAGAATCCTAAGGGTGTAACTAAAAACTCCATCCTGTAGCCATCCCACCAGAAACCTTCTCGATGGAGCTGCATGGTGGGTCCGGTTGTAAACTCCATCAGCATGTGTCACAAACGGAGCGCTCAGAATGCCAACTAGTCCTGACGACTAGTCCTGCAACGATCTGGAGTAGGCTTTGGCTTCTCATAACTTCTGCCTCTCAGACAGTAAGTCTACTTAACAGAGATTTGCTTTTTTTAAAGGGTGACAAACAGAACAGAGATCCTGGACAATTTCCCCGCCCACTGGCAATCCTATGCAGTAGCCAATAACCACCAATAGATGGCAATAAAGAGACTTCAGAGTCCAGCTCTGGGATCACCAAGAAGGAAAATGGACTTAATGACACTGGTAAGTAGATTTATGACAAGCCCTGGGACTGACCAATTTTCAGGACCTGTACTAAAAATCTAATGCCAGCTAAGAAGCCAGCCACTGTTTATGGAAAGTAGTATATAAACACTATTAGCAATATCCTTTTGTCCTGTCGGCTCAATCAAAACTCAAGCTCCTTGCTTGTATGGAAAGAAAATACACAGAAACTCACAACCCAGGAATTTATACAGTAAAAACATACCTGCGGCAAAAATCCACAAGACGGTTTTCTGAAATAAGACCTTCCTCCAAAAGTGATTTTTACCGTCAAGGAAAGATAAGAAAAGGCAAAACTAAAGTAATGCACCTTGTTTCCTTCATTAAGAAGCATCAAGTACTCGTCTGGGGGGCTCTGGCAGAATTTTAGTAAGCCGAAACATAATCGTGTAATTTTCAAGGTACAGGGCGTTACTTAAGCTGTCAGCAACCAAACTGCCGAGTGGAGTCTGCTCTGTACGTAATCAAAGGGTTTACTACAATTTCCACATTGTCTCTTCCTGGACATTTATGAAAGAGCTTTTGGTTTTTATGGCAATTGTCTAAAGATGAGAAAACATGATCATAATTAAAGAATCTGCTAATAGCTAATGAACATAAGAAGAGCAATTATCTTCCTTTTGACTGTTTGTGCTTTGTGATCCTGGAGTAATTTGCGATCCTAGTGTAATGGCATTCTCCCGCTGGAAAATGGGCACGCACGTGGCACCATCTCAGGCTCCATGGCACTGGCAGCTGCCCTGATGGGCCTGGGGAGATACACCAGTGGCAAGGAAATTTACATTGAAAACCAAGGAAACTGGATCAATTCAAAGTAGGCAGAAGGGAGTCCAGGCTTGGAAATCACCGTCTTTTCTAACAATGCTGAGGAGAGCCTCCAGGCAACGCTGAATTTTTCCAACGCTCGGGGTTGCACAGAGTAACTGCACAGGAGTACCCATACGGCAGGCCAGGAAGCAGAAACGTCTTTCCAAACGGCATCGCTGAAGCAAAACCAACCAACGAAGTGAGCTTTATCTTAAACTAGACCAGAGGAAAGGAGGAGGTAATGGGGGGTGGGGGGAGGACTCCTCCCTTCCAACTCGCTCAGAACATTCTGTCTCACTTATACTCTTCATAACCATCCCCCGACCTAAGACAGACAGCTCGACCCAGTAGACAAGGCCTCCCACTCGTCACTCAGCAGCCACCTGGCCCAGCCTGACTCTGCGGCATATGAGTCAGGGGCCATCTACCTGATATTAGGAAGGTGCACTAAGTGGAAAGACGTCACCACTGGACAGCAGCACTAGTCAGGCAGAGGTGACTCACTGAACACCTGCAAGACGTGTGTCCCCCACAACCATGCCTGTCTTCAATGAACCCTCAAAAGGGTCTAGCGAGAATGTCTTCTGACTAGAACTCGTTTGCATCACAAAATGACATTTTCTCCAAGTGGGAAAGTCATTCTCTGCTTGACTCACAAGGGGCCTTGTTGTCAAATACTTTACCTGTCTTACAGTCATTTAACCAACAAAACCCTGCTATTAATGAGACGAGTGACTTACCACTCCTTTCCAGAGCTACCATCATATCTGTATTTGCTGGGATGCTAACAAAAATAGCTCAATGGACTTCTTAAGGATTTGAGCAAAGCCCGTAATAGAAACTCCCAGAAGTGAGCTGGGAGGTAGGCGGAAATCCAAACACGCCTGCCCCCTCACCCAGTTCTATAGCTGACTTGTTACTCCTTTCCCTCTTAGCACTGAAACTCCCTGACAATTCCGTTCCCATTTAGTTCCAGGAAACAGCCAGAGAAAAGCCCAACCTTTCCAAAGCAGGACTCAAGATAAACAGCCAAAGCTAGATGCATCCCCTCGGCAACTCCAAAGGGCTGAAAAACTTCCTTCCTTAATCCCGATTTCTGAGCCCATCTTCCTCATCCATAATAAACAGGGAATGATACAGCCAGGAGGTCAGCCTCCTTCCCAGCCGGTTACACCCTCCAAAGAAGGCCCTGGATCTGTCCTAGGTGCTGTCAGAAAGCTTTCATATGGCCTGGCTCCACTCATTCCCCAGAGAGAGGGAAGGGCGGCAAAAATAAGAGAAAAGAATAAAAGAAATGGAAGAGAACCCCAAAGTTCTTCATGATCTTAGTAAAGGTGAAAACAACGGGGATGTAAGTGGGGAAGGAGGGTTGAGATCCATGAAAGCGTCAACCACAATTAGAAGCTTAAAAAGTGACTAACTACCAAAATTTTATTTTTCAATCCCCAGCCTCAAACCTAGCTTCAGCGTCTCCTTCCAAGGAATGCTTGTGTTGCTTCCTATAGGCATGTTGCTTTCCAGTGGTCCCCCTTCTCTCCTATTCTGCTGCCCAACCACCATCAGAACAAGCTATTCCAACTGAGTAGCTGAAGCACTCCGTCCAGGGAACTATCCTCATGGGGCTTTTCGAACGTACTGCACCATCACCACCACATGGCAAGCCACCTCTGAAGAGAAGGCAGAACCCCAGGGGCCATTTTAAAGGAAGGTGCACGTAAAGACCACGATGAAGGAAGGGGTGGAGTAGTGAGGAAAAACTGTCACATCTTCCCAAATAGTCAGAAACAAGGATATGGTGAGAACGGTGGGAAGAAACGACCTTCTTCTCTCCTCTGCAATCTACTGATTAACTCAAAGAAGCAGGTTAGGTAGGTGGCAAGCTTCCTTCCACACAGCTGGCTTCACAAAACTCTATGCCAATAAACAGGGCAAATCAGAATCCTGTTCAGAAAGATGTGGGTGGCAGGCACTGGGGGCCAGGGGTGCGTTAAGTACTCTCTTTATAGCGAGTCTCTTCAATTCCACCAGCCTAAACATGCCCTACTGGTCTCCGCCTTTGATCAAAGAGGCATCCATCTTTAACTGTGTCAATAGGCTGCCAATCGCCACACTCCCAGCCATGCGTCAGTCCTGGGAAGGGTTGCTAAGGCTCAACCTTCAGCTATTTGTCGTCAATGAGCCCAGTAGAACACTTCCAGCTGCACACTCAGCGGTTCCTGCTTGACCCCCATTCCAACCCCCCCCCCCAGAGCAGCTACAATCACCTCACACCCAGAAGAGGCCCCAAGACACTGCCCCTGAGGACCCTCCTAAGGGTTACAAAAATTATAGTAATTCACTTTCCCAGCTTGTTCCTTCAACTGCCCTCTTCCTCAAGTTTATCTGTTTCCTCTCGTATTTTACACAATTCCAGGTATCCCAGGTTTCACCCAGTACATTCTGAAATGGACATTTTGTCTGAGATGCAGGGTACCGTAGTCTAACTTCACAGGGCTGTTTGGTTTTAAATCAAATTACTCTTTTTATGTTATGCGATTTTAAAAGCAGAAAATACACAAATTCGTACTGCAGGTAGAAAAGGGTGCATTGTTGGGGCTACTGGTGCCACCAGGGAAGTGAGATCTCCCTGTTCTAGACTTTCATGAGGTCCTAGGATTATAAAGATACCAACAAACTTGAGCTGGGGATCCTAGAACAAAATACTACTCGGTGACAGATCAGTAAGTAATGGAAATTGTAAATGCATTTCACAGAAGAGTACGGCGACGACTGGAAGGGAAACTAACCCAGAAAACTCAGAACATGCATCGTCTCCTCATTCAGCTACTGCTTCAACAATGGAAACAAGACAACACGGTAACTATTTCACTTCGCCAGGGGAGGACCCCCACAACGTAAGTAAGTGCCAGCAAGAGTGCACCTGAAAGGGAATGAGGCAAAGATTCCAAAACACAACCGAGCTGGACAGAAAAGGGACCGCAGGGGATGGGCAAACGAAGGACACACATGTGTGCCGTGAAGAGACAGATCTGACTCAGGACACACATCACACCAGTCTTCCAGGTCCAAGGAGGAAAACTTAGGTTTCGTAAAGAGCTGACAAAGAAAGTCTAATCCAGTCACAGCAGACAAAGAAAGATGGCTGAGGCGACACCAGTGGAACTTCAGTTTTTGTCATTCCCTCCGGTCCCTGAAACAACTCCTTCTGGGATGGAAAGGCTTGGAACACGCTCATTCACCACACGGGAACTTACCAGGAAGAAAGGCACAATTTACTCCTTTCAGACCTCCCCTTCTCAAAACAAACAACTGCAAACAAAGATAACGTCACACCCCTGGACTTCAATGCAATCAACTCAACAATAAAACAATAAAACCACCCAGCTGGAGAGCAGGGTGTGGCAGCACTTAGGCTCCCAGTGGGCTGGGTGGGTCCCATGAGCGCTCAAACCCGAAAGCCAGACCTGGGAGGCACCACAGATGGGGAATCACACTCTATCTCAGGTCAGGACAGTCCACCAGACTCCCATTCTCCTCAGGACTAAACTCGGTTTAAGTGAATGTGAAAACAGAATGTAAATATCTGAATAAGAAAAAACTATGTGAAAAAGGGTGTTGGCAGGAGGTGAAGAGAACCCTTGTGCACTGCTGGTGGGAATGCAAATGAGTACAGCAACTATGGAAAACAGTATGGAGGTTGCTCAAAAAATTAAAAACAGAGCTACCATATGATCCAACAATCCCACTTCTGGGTATTTATGCAAAGGAAATGAAATCCCTATCAAGGAGAGATACTTCCAACGCATGTTTATTGCAGCATTATTTACAATAATAACCAAGACATGGAAACAATCTAAGAGTAGGGCAGGAGATAAATGGATAAGGAAAATCTGGTATAGACACTGGAACATTACTCAGCTATAAAAAAGAAAATTCTGCCATGTGTGAAAACATGGATGGACCTTGAGAGCATTATGCTTAGTGAAATAAGTCAGACAGAGAAAGACAAATATGATCTCATTACATGTGGATTCTAAAAAAACTGAACTCATAAGAACAGAGAGTAGATTGGTGGTTGCCTCTGTACGCATGTGTGATGGTGGACAAGGTAAAACTTCCAGTTACAAGATGAGTAAATTCTGGGGATGTAAAGTACAGCCCAGTTGTTACCTTAGGCAGAAAGGGGAGGGGGGGGACACAAAGGAGGGAGGAGATGAGATCATCCTTAAGAGAAAGTGCAGCTTCCCCACCAGCCAGAGCTAGACTGCAGCAGCCTAGAGCAGATCCAGGGCGCTGTCTTGCCCCCACAGGTGGACTTTAGCTGCGGTAAGGCTTCTAATGTTATTAGCATTTCAATGAGGGAAAATCTCCACCCCCTGTGCCACCATGACAGGTCCAACAGCCACAGAAGGACAAAACTCCCTCCGCCCCACAGGAAGGAGTGGTCAGCGAGGACCCATCTAGGAACGCCTGGAACGCCACCCCTAATGAGTCTGCACTATTTTGCACCCTCATTTTAGAATAAATTCCTAAGCCTCTTGGTGCTTCTTCAGTGCAATTGCTCTTCTCCAGGCCTGGCCACTCTCCCTTCTTGAGAGTGTACTGTCCTCCTTTTAATAAATCTGCAGCTGGCTTGGCTCATTCGGTGCGTCCCTCAATTCTTTCCTGTGACGATATCAAGAACCCACCTCCGGCAACACAGCAACTATAGTTACTAACACTGTACTGTATACTTAAAAGTTGCTACAGAGAGTAAATCTTAAATCGCTCACCACCACACACACAAAAAGGTAACTGTGAGGTGATGAATGTGCTGACTCACTGCAGTGATCACTTCACAACATACACACACACCAAACCCCCAGGTTGTAGGAGTGAATGGAAAAAGGGGGTCCCGCGGAAAGTAACCTCTTAGGGTGATCTGACCATAAATCCCTAACTGAGCAGGTCAGGGTGAGTCGTCATGCCTCAGGCATGTAACTTCTTTCGTAAAAGGTTTACCTTTGCCTTAAGCAATAAGCTCTGTCCCTTGTTTTGTTACCATCTACGTTAACACACCTTTCAAATGCCTGTTTTTCAAAGTAACCACCCTCAAGAGAGCACAGAATCTCGTTACCTATCCTGTAATCCAATCACCACCATTCTTTCTCCCACTTTCTTGTCATCTTCCTTACTTTCCCTCCTTAATTCCAAATTGCATAAAGGAACCTGCAAACTGCCATTCTCCCAGAGAATTTGAGAGCTTTGATTCCCAGCCACTGTCATCAGTTTGGGCTCAAATAAAGTCTAATAAAGATTCTCTACAGGTCAGGATGTTTCTCACATACACCTTAAACTTTATACAATGTTATATGCCAATTATGTCCAAATAAAATGTAGGACAGAGGACGAACATTCGAATGTAACCTAATATCCAGGATGTCTAAAATAAACGAGCCAAAATTAAAGATTTTACTTGGTGGTAACTTTAAGTATTTTTCCATTAAAATAAACCCAAATCCATATAAGAAATAGCAAGTAAAAATTTCATGAATTAAGACACACTGCAAGACTTCAAAGAAATGTCCCAGCACAGGAAGGCTCTTTCTATTCTGCAGCTGTCCCTCTGTATCTGGGGGGATTGTTTCAGGACCCCCTCATACCCAAATCCGAGAATGCTCAAGTCCCTTATATAAAACGGTGCCGTATGTGCATGTACTGTAAATCACCTCTAGGTTACTTACAATATCTAATACAATGTAAATGCTATGTGAATAGTTGTTATGCTGTATTGTTTAGGAAATAATGACAAGAAAAAAATGTCTGTACATGTTCAGTACAGATGCAATCATTGTAGGCCTAACTACATAGCACACGTCAGCAACAATGTAACACTCCCCCCACCCCCGAATATTTTTGATCGGTGGTTGGTTGAATTCACTGATGCAGAACCCGAGGATATGGAGGGGGGGCCAACTGTACTTAAGCTTCTTCTCATCTCTCCAGAGAAGAGGAGATAGCAGCTCCAGAAGGACACTTGGTGACTTGAGCAGGACACCACTACTAATGAGTACTAGGAGAGAATCCACAGTAACATTCTCCCAAAATACTTGAAGTCAGTCCATGGAATTCACATAATGAAATTCTGAAACCCTTGGATAAACGAATGAGTTCCTACTGTGGGCTGGGGGGACCCTCTGTTGTCAGGGTGATGGGAAACCAACGCGTTCCCTTCCACACTTCACTGTGGATAAAACACACACAGATAAGGGCTGACCCTATTTGCCCTTGCAAGCAGTCTGTGAAAATCTCTCTCCTCATCACTCCTGGAGGGAACCGGCTCATCAGGATCTCTGTGCAACACCCTGGGAGATACCACCATCCCTAAAAAAAACCCCGAAGGCTAAAAATACAACACATTCCATTTTAAAAGATAAGCCACCCGAGAAAATGTTGATCAGTATACGGAATTGCCCTTCTCAGCGCACGACTAGAAGCATGAATTCTGTGCGCCAAGGGACAGCTACAGTGTCATTTAGTGTCATCTCTCCTCCTCTGGTCTCAAACAGCTTGCTTTGTAAAACACAGAAACTGTTAGGCATGTATGAAAGGTGGAGACAGACTTATGGGGGTGCATGTGTTTTATGAGTAGATTCCCCTGCTGGGTACAAATTAAACGAAATCTCGTGCACGTTGGAACCTGTGAATCCCCAGAAAGAATGAAAGGTGCTCAGGCACATATCATATGTAAATATTCTCAACCCCATGCCACCTCTCCGCACGTGCTTGCACACACACACACACACACCCTGGAAATGGCTGTGGGAAAAACTCTTAAGGCCTGGAAGAATCATAAAAACTGGGCTGTGATGGATACTGCATTGTCTGTCAGCCAGAATGCCACCCGTGAATACTAAGTATTAAGACAAAAGAAGAAATAACTTGAAGGGACCCAGTCCTCTTTTGTCCAGGAGGAACAGTGGAAAACACCCCTAGACCTACTGGGTGCAGAGTTGTGGGCGCACATGCACCCAAATCAGCTGCTTTTAGCTGTGGGGACCTGGGTATAGTCTCAGATACAAAATGACCACCAGCCTGTGACACTCCCTTGCAAGGGTAATCCAAGATTAAATCACACTGTCTGCTTTGATTAGCTGTTTGTGACAAGAAAATACTTCCACTCCCATGACATGTCCTTAGATAGAACATCCTACACAGAAGCAACTACCTAAAGTGAAATTACACCAGAAAAAGAAGGTGGGGAGGGGAGGAGGCGGCATGCAGCCAGTGACTGGTCTATAAATAATTTCAAATAAACCGCAGGGAGGGAAAGACATTACTCTTCGTTTCTGCACAAGGCAGATGAACAAGCTGAGGAAGGAAACATTGGCGGCCTAGAAAGAAATAAGTCTCAAAAGGCAAGCTCTCAAATCAGCATGAGAATATCTGCTAAGGCCTAAACCCAAGATCCATGAAGGGACGAGGAGGGTAGAAATAGATGAAATTTGTACCACGCTTCATCCAGTGGTCTGAGTAAAGGTTTGTGCAAAGGAGAAAGGAGAACCCAAACCAGAAAACAACAAAATGATCACAGGGCACACCAAAGAAACAAAACAAGACCAAAAAAAAAAAATCAATTGAACTCATTTAAATTCTTACCTAAAGGAGTCACACAAACTACCCAGCAGAAATAAGAGACTAGTCCTTTGAAATCAAGTACGCAGGGAGCAAAGCTACGTCTACCTGAAAAAGGATAACTGGCCTCAAGAATTCTTAACCACGGGGATAGTCACTGTCTATATTTGCACAGCAACTCTACAGAGAATGGCTGTTTATTGTTTATTGAAGGACAATAATTATCTGCCGTGTTTCCCCAAAAATAACACCTAGCCAGACAATCAGCTTATTTTACTATAAGACTGGGTCTTATATAATATAATGTAATGTAATGTAATATAATATAATACCTGGTCTTATATTAATTTTTGCTCCAAAAGACACATTACAGCTGATGGTCCGGCCAGGTCTCATTGGGCAAACAGGGTCGGTGCTTTAAATAATGTACAGCATTCAGTCCTCAGAGCAGCGGTTATCGAGGTGACTGATCCTCCAACCAGCAGCATCAGAATCACTTGGGAACTTACTAGCAAAGCACATTCTCAGGCCTCCCCTCAGACCTACTGAATCAAACACGCTGGAGGCGGCCCCGCAAGCTGTATTTTGGCAAGTGGTGCAGGTGACCTCGTGTGAGTTCACGGAGCAGCACTGGGCTAGAGTCAACTCTATAAAGTATCACATTTGTCATTTATCAGAAATGGAAGCTCAGAGCATACATGCAAAGCAAACACCTATTTTATTCCAAAGCCTGTGCTCTTTCTATTACACACACTTATGGGGACATTCTGTCACCAACACTGGATATAAAGACTGCTTTAATTGGTGATGCAGTGTCCAAGACCTACTTTGTATTTCCCATCAACAAGAACGGATTCACTAATCAAATTAATGATTCTAGATTGGTCCTCTCACTTTTTGGATAAATTCTACTTCCAAAAGTAGCACCCCAAAGGGTGCTTACTGGTGCCATACGACCTGGAGGTCCCAGTCTGCTTAACAAACACATCTGAGCACTGCTCAGCAGGGTTAGCCTGCTTACTAGGCCCAGCATGCCTCGGAACAGGCTCCCTGTTGGTTCTACTTAATAAGACAAGTGTGTCCATTCCCACTGGCAGGCACAGCTTTAGTGGCCGGTAGTACAAGGGGATTTCAACAGCAGCAGCTTCAGGCTGACGGTGCTGATTCAATGTCCCCAGATTAAGGGTTAACACTGGAGACAGAACCTCAATGGAAAATCCATGGTGTCACTATCCAAACTGACATCTGCAAATTTCATTTCTTAATTAAATTGCTTCCTTAAAGGAGAAAATGATATTGACAATCTCAAATATTTTCTTTGTATTCTAATTTCATTTTTCTAAGATATGAACTTAAAAATATCCAAATGGGAAAATGTAGGAGGAAAGGTAAAGATGAGCCTTTGTGACTGAGGACCAGCAATGGCCAATGTTTTATCCTCAAATCGGGATAAAAATTTGTCCTGACCATCTGAAGCTTGAACCAAGAAATCTGAGGAACATGGAAAAGCACTTATTTACACCAAAGGTAGTGGCAATAGAGGTCATGATGGTGATGAAAAGGGTGACACAGAAAGTCACAAGGGCAAGCCTTCCTTGTGTTTGCTGTCATTCCTCTTCGTGACCTTCAAAATAAATTGGTCTCCAGCAGAAAGAGGAAGCTGAAACTGTACCTGCGGTGCCCTCCTCTGGCTTCAAACAACAGCCCAAACGCACACAGCAGAGGGCATCATTCAGGAGGCATATGGGTTTTGGCTCTATGGAAAAGATCAGTCCGTTTTGGTTCCTAAATCACGTCAGATGCTATACTAGACATTCTCATTGTAAGGACTCACAGCATCCCAGCCCTCTCTACGCCTTACATTTCTCATCTGTGGGACAGGATGAGCTCACATTCACACGCTCTATACGAGCTCTCCGCCTAGTTCAATGAGACTGAACTGTAGGAGGCATAAGTAATGAGAATCAGGAGAGAAATTATGGCCAAGGCAGCTAACATCCCTAACAAAGAAAGGGGGGTAACTAGAAGCTCTAGCGAGGCCAAGTGCCAGTCCCCACTACATAACGGCATTTGCCAGAACAGGAAGATCACAGCCCTGCAATGTTCTAATAGTCTACAGGCTGTCACAATGAATGCAAACATATTTCTTGGGGGAAAAAATAACAGGCTGCACAAATTTGTAACTATGTTCTAGAGAAACGATGACTCTGAAAACAACGTATATTTAAAAACTGCTAGGGCAGCTGGATGGCTCAGTTGGTTAGAGCGCGAGCTCTGAACAACAAGGTTGCCGGTTTGATTCCCACATGGGCCAGTGAGCTGCGCCCTCCACAACTAGATTGAAGACAATGAGCTGCCGCTGAGATTCCGGAGGGGCAGCCGGATGGCTCAGCTGGTTAGAGCGTAAGCGCTCAGCAACAAGATTGCCGGTTCAATTCCCCCATGGGGGCTGCGCCCCCTGCAACTAAGATTGAAAACAGTGACTGGACTTGGAGCTGAGCTGCTCCCTGGAGAAACACACTGTTCCCCAATATTCCCCAATAAAATTTAAAACAAAAAATTGCTAAAATCCCATCCAGCACAGTTCTAAGTTGACAGAATGTTTTTTTTAATGTAAGTAAATGAATATACCACAGGCTAATCATAAAGTACCCCCAGGACTGGCCTGGACCATGCTCATGGTTATTTGAAGCATCATCTTCAGACCATTCATTCCCCAGGAATTTGTAGGAGCTAAGATGGGCTTCTGGCACCTGGAAAGAATGCCCAGTAGGCCATCACCACCAGATTAGTAGGCACTGATGAAAATGGCCTTCCCACAAGATTCCCAATAACCACAGTATGGATTTATACTATACACATCAAAGCCAATGCTCGCTTAGAGTATCTTTTTAATTATTACAGAACAACTTACTTGACTCAGTAACACCCCTGACCGATTATACTGTTATATACTCAACAGAATAGTGCTTCATATGAAAGAAACAAGATCTCAAAAGGCTCCATGCATTTCAAAAACGGTCTGAAACCAAATGTGAATAACAGAACAAAGACCCGTTTTTAAGACATTGCTTTTGTTTTCCTTTTAAATGTCTTTTATTCTTTCTGTATTTTATATACATCGACAAGAGGAATTAACATTAATGCTAATTCTACACAATTAAGCTTTCTATAAAGTGGTCATATATATACTATTTAAACTTCATAGAAATTTTCTTCAAAAATTCCAAGAACACAAATAAGCAAAAGCTAGATCTTTTTCTATCTCTGGGGAAACCAAAATCTGAGAATATGAGATAAGAGAGGAAAATGCCAGATATGTTTATTGCCATCATTAGGAGAAAATAAGATTTATTATCATGGAATTAGATGCTCGGGTTAAATATTTAAAACTTTTAAAGAGGTCAGAAAACCGCAGTCGACCTTAAGTTGGCACCACAGGAAGAACCGCAGGGCCTGCAGGCAAGACGGCGTGGTTTTTTTTTTTCCCTTCTCTTGGCATCACTAATTAGTGATGGCTGATGGAAATTCAGTGACCTTATACTCTGGTCTGAGGACTCCACTCTGGAATCTGCTGTGAAATTAAAAACAGGCACTGCCTTATATTCTAATCCAATGTCGTGAGAGGTCGCAAGGAGTACGTTTACAAGTGATATTATAGTTTCTGTATAGACGAATGTGGAATTTAAGACCCAGAAAGTATTTACTGAATACTAGACAGAAGAATAGAGAGAAGGGTGGAGAAACAAGTTGGGGGCGGGGGGGAGGGAGTGGGAGACATATTACTATCAAAAAACAGTTTGCTCGATTCTTCCCCAACCCTTTTAAGTAAAACAAAAAAGCATGGGTAACACTTCAAACACACACACACGACACACATGTACACGCACACACGTATCTTCCAATAGGACAGAAAGGTGTGAAAGATCTGGACGATTCTAAATAAGAATATGTGTTTCCCAAATATAATGACTCCTCTAGGAAGATTTCCTTTCCTTATACTTTATTTGGCTACTCTTAGACTTTCTTTATATTCACAAAAATATGGAAACATTTACTGCATACCAGATACTCCACCAACCATTGGGGGTAAAAGATAAACAAGGACTTTTCATCTCTGGGGGAGCTGAGGGTCAAATTCTTTGAAAACTTGAGCAGTGAGCACAGCCTCGACAGGGATGAACTCCCAATTCCCGCCCCATCCAAACACACTCAGGAAAATCACAGTGATGAAGTCAGCTCTGTACCCATTTTGCAGAATGGGCTTCACGCCACTGGGACAGAACTGTCAAGGTATTTTATGAGGATTAGTCTTTTAAAAAGTCTATCTTTGCAAATCAAAGCAATGGAGTCTAAAGCAAAAGAGAAAATATGTTTACCTTATTCCAAGAAAAAATCTACTTATTATTACAATCTTCCCTTTCAATTTTTCCCCACTTTGTCCACCGCCCCTCCCTCCAGTTCAAGCCCTTGTTCTCAGTCTAGTTGTGTAGGACACAGCTCCCTGGCCCATGCTGGTGTTATGAGCCTTGCGCTCCCCGAGGCAGTGGGTTGCCAATCGTGGGCAACACACAGCAGCCTGCGGCAGCTCACGCCAACCTCCGGCTACTCACGAAGGCCCAGCTCCAGGGAGAGCCGTTGTTCACAATCTTGGCTGTAGAGGGCGCAGCTCACTGGCCCATGTGGGACTCGAACCAGCGACCTCTGCATTAGGAGCACGGTGCTCCAACCACCTCAGCCACTGGGCACAGCCCCGCTTTAAATTTCTAATAGCAAAAATGAACCAAAATCTCTCTCCTCTAACAAGTCATTTAGGTTGCTGCCTTCCCTCTTTAGCTTATACTTTAAAAACCTCTCTGGCTGATCGCCCCTGACCCAACCCTACCATGAAAATGAAAGGGGAGGAAAACAAGAGGGAGGGAAGTATGTGGCTGTGGTAGTATGAATACTCTCCCGCCGTGTTAGTTACAACGATGTGCACTGCTTTTAATTGAGCTGCTAAGCAGCCAAGTGAGATACTGACATCAAGGAACGATCTGCATAAGAAGCCATGTCTAGACAACCTCCACACAAGCACTCATATGTGAACCACAAGTGACATGTATGGCTGTCACCACCCTCACAAGCAAAGTGACCAAACCCTCACCAACCCGGCACGTCTGGGACCAGTGTCAGTGTGTTTGCTCTGAATTTCATCAAGGAAGATTTAAGAAATGGTAAGATGTTTCCAGGAGGGTCAGATACTACGGAAAAGATGAGGGACATGTTTACACACATCCTTTGTGGGTGCAAAAGGCAAGAACACGTGACAAAGACGTTCAGATTTAAAAGACCAGGAAGAGCTGTGATATAGGAGGAAGGGAAGAAACTGGTACCCAGTTTCCGTGGCAACCACAAAGCATGCTAGACCATGATTTGCATGGGAGGTGGAAGTGACATCCCCGCAATCAGATCTCCGAGGTAACAGAAAAAGGAAATGGCCACAGCAATAATAAAACTGCCTCCAATGAAGTTCTAGCCACTTTCCTTAAACAGATGTGGCAGAAGCCTGTGCACTTACCGGAAACCTTAAGTAAATTACGGGGACTGATGCTTGTTCCCACGAGTGCCTAAAAATTTGTCCTCAGCAACAACTCATGGCCAATTACACGATCGGTATTTTTCCGACCTCTCGCCCTGTGCTGGGCACACGTGCCCTGGTCAGGCCACGTGCTTCCCATGCCTTGCTCCACACTCGGACCCAAGTGCGTGAACCTCCTAGGACAGTGGTGAGTATTTATGCAGAAGTGAGTATCTCCCACATCCACCAGAAAAGAAAAATAAAGAGAATCCCAGTTTCACTAATGAAAAAGCTTCACTAATACACAACTCCAGGAAGGTAAGCACTAACAATAAATTTTAAAATAAACTGCACACAGCCAAAAAAAGTTGCCAGAAGAGATCTCTCTCCCTGCTTCAGAATTCCTGTGCAGTGTTGCTCCACGTACATCAAAGGTGCTACCCCACCCCCAATCACCCAGGCCAGGGATGTGGTGCTTTAACACACACTTAACTTCCATGACCATTTTAAAACTAAAGACAGGATGGAGCCAATACAAATTTATACTAAAACCTTTTGATCAAAACCAGAAAACAACAGTGATAGCTTTCAAATTATACAGACTGCCTGAATCCCTTTTAATTAGCCAAGAACCTCTTATGTTTAAAGTCAACTCTTCCTTTGTTATAAAAGAAAGAAATGAAGATCGGGGTTTGTTTTTCACTTTGAGTAAGTGAAGGCCGTGCTTGCCTGTTCCTTCTTACAATGGAAGCCAGCTAATGCTGTCCTTTTCCATGTAATCGAAACTATAGATTCAGTGCCTACAAGCACGTCTTGGCTTAGACTGACTCCGGGGCCAAAGGTAAAACACACCAGGCTCCAACCTGCTGCTGAGAGAAGTTATTTCCTCTACCTGTAAAAATCACCTGGGTCCCTGGTAACTGCAGATCTGCCGCGTCGGCCAGTGCAGCCTGAACCTGCGCGGCTCCCAGCCCAGCACACAGTCCGTCCCTGCAGGTCCTGTCAATGTGTCCTCTCCGTCCCCAGGAAGCGGTGGGGAGGAGGTGCGCAGCGGTGAGGGGGTGCGTGGCACTTAGGGGGTGCGCGGCGGTGAGGGGGTCACGGCACCGAGGGGGTGCGTGGCGCTTAGGGGGTGTGCGGTGCACCCTGCTCTCACTACAGGTGACTTCTTACATCAACTGCAAGAATACAATGTCAGTTCTGAGGCTTTTACAAGACAGAAGACTGGACTGGAACCTTCTAATTTCCCCCAATGACCACGTGTGCCCTTCCTAAATATCAGTTAACCCTCTTGTCCCGAGGGCACCGTATTGGTAAAGAAAAGTTAGTCAGTAAGCTCTGCCCCTGCCAGCGCTCCGCTGACCTCATGCAGAGAAAGCCCTGAAACACGCAAGGCCTTGCAGAAGCAGTCTGCACCAAGAACCATCTCGTGTGTCAAGGCTCAGCCCCACCCAGGGAAGGGCCCTTCCGGCTTTGCAGGTCTCCTCCCCGGCAGCACCCAAGACACTCATCATCTTATTAGGGCAGCTCAGCCTCATCCAGCCAGCAGGCCGATGAATGGAGCCACAGGCACCAGGCCGGCCTCTGGGTACTGTGGCTGAGAAGCCTGCAGCCGGCTCCTGTCCCTGTCAGGAAGTTAAAGAGGCGCTCCACCATGGGGCCTGCGGCACAGCGAGAGTAACAGAGTCTCCTCCTCCACTCTAACTTCTCCCACAGTAGGAAAAACTGTCACATGTCACCTTACTGGAGATGCCCCCACTTTCCTAGACATTCCCTAATCACTCACACTCTGTGTCCCCCAGAATCACATCTGTGGCAGTCTCCCCATTACATCCCAAATTATTTGCTTCTGTTTCTTCTCCCTGGAATGGAGATTTCGTGTGCCACAAATTCAGGCTTAAAGAACCATCTTCCAGGTCCATGCTAGTACCTGGCAAACAACTTGAAAGTTTAATGAATACATTAGCACCCCCTGGAAACTCCTTCCTTATGGTTCACGATCCTTCCTGAGGGGTAAAATGGGGTCACTTCGCCCGCCCTCAGAATTCTCAGGACTCTCGAAACATTTTTGAAAACTCAAGTCTTCCATCTCTCTTCATCATCAGTACTCCATGGTGGGTCTTCACTAACTTATTCCAGATGAAAAGAAACCATTCGCTGCATCCTCACAATATGCCAGGAGCTTTATCTCTGCAGAAAGTAGTTTGTCTGTGCCTCAGTTTTCTCAACTATAAAATGGGAGTGATAATAAAAGACCTATCCCACACGGTTTGCTGGGAGAATGAAGTGGGCTAATATATGTAAATTTAGAATAGTGGCCGGCACACCACTCTGCATGTATGTAAGCAGAATGTAAGGGTCACAGCCACTCTGAAAAGGTCCTTTTGGGGAACTTACTCTCCCATGTGAGTTTAAGAGTAGAAACTGGGATTCAAATTCAGTCTATGATTGTAGTCTTAAAATTTTCTCCTTTCCCCCAACTTCTAATCAAAGGCTGCTCACATTGTGCCAGAAAAATATTTCACCATAAACCTTCTGAGGATCACTGAGTGACGTTGTCGCCCCCCCCCCCCCCCCCCAGTCACTTGCCTTCAGATCAGGAAGGAGGCCGTCAGGCATGGATCCAAGATAGTCCACACATGCCTGTGTGCTACCCAGGGACCCAGAGTCACTCCAAGAGTTTAGAAAACCTCAGGTATACGAGGGCGTTGGAAGGCTGTGCGCTGTCACAGGAAAGATGGTCTCACGGACCATGTAGGAGCCAGCTGAGCTCCCGCAGGAGGGAGCTTTCTCCTCCAGGAAGGTCCGCTGGTTCTGGGGGCCCAGGCCTGGTTCCTGGCTCTGGGGAGACACCTCTAGCCAGACAGTGCCCAGCAAGAGGTAAAGTCAAGACCATGTGCTCAGAGGCTAAGCAACATGCCGTGGCCATGTTGCGTGGAAGGAGGGGAGGAAGACGGAGTCCTAGGAAAGGAGACTGAGGCGGCAGGAAGGCTCTCCAGGGAGAGGAGGGGCCTGAGAAAATAGAGGAGACTCCAGCCAAGGACAGGGAACCTGGACAGCGCCCTGCCACACTGCCCACCGCACTCCATTTCCCACGCCCTCCCCACTATGGCCCGAAGGAAGACAGAGGCCAGAAGAGTCAGCGGCAATGGAATGAGAAATGACAAACCTCTCCTAGCTCCCGCCTCACAGATACCCAATCCAGAATACAACGCAGGCACTTTGCCCTGGGAGAACTCAAGCACACCGAGGCACGTCTCAGCATTAAAGGTCCCGGTCTGGGTAGTAACCAGCCTTTGCTTCGGAGAGAGGCACAGGGTGAGGGGCGGGGGAACGGAAATATTCCAAAAGAACCTGCAGTCCATCCTGCCACGTAAGCCAAACAAATCAACCCAGTCATGTTCCACACAGGTAACCCCAAAATACCAGCCCGTTTAGTCAATCACCTCCTTTGCCACCCAATTCCATCTTCTTCCTTCCACCAGGTCGAACACTACCGCCAACTTTAATCTTTGTGGACTTGCCTCTTCTAATATCAACAACCACACTCCACTCCCCCAACCCCCCAAAAAACCACCCAAACCTCAGATTTCTTTCCTCTGTTAATTGACTGGGCTACACCACTAAGCTTCTGTAAAGGAAGTTGCCTAGTACCTTTACACTATTCTTATACATAGTCAAGTAGGCCTAACATGTAAGAAAGAAGGCAGATGGACTCAACAAAATGCTTCACTAACGACAAACAAGGACCTGCTTCCTGTAAACCAAAGAAACACAAAGATTGTCTTGCAACCTCTACATCGTGCCACCTAAGTAATGATCTGCCAAGTAGTTACAAATCCAAGACAGGAAGGGGAGATGGAGAATCGCGTAAACCTCCCATGAATGTATAATTTCCTGTGCAAAACCAGTAAGACGTTACATGGATCACAGCAGATTTCTTCGTTCTGCAGATGGCCGTGGCCAGGCTCTGTTTCACTGTGAGGGACCGGAGGGAGGTGGGTTTGCTCCTTAACAGATAACCCAGTGCCTTGCATAGGGGAGGGAAAGGGGGAGGGGAAGGGTTAGGCAGAGGAGGGGGCTCCTGACAATTACCTGAGAGGTCTGAACTGAATCCCGGGGGGATTTGGCTGCAAGGGTAACAAACCTACCCATGAACGTGGGTGAACAGCACATGCTTGCAGCGAACAGAACACACATGTGCTTCAGCCAGTAAGAGCCTCTGACACAATCAGAAATGCTCTCACAGCTCGCTCTGCTACCCAACTGGAGACATCTGACTTTCAGTTTCACTGTGGTGACCATTCTATCTGAGACAAGACATAAGATCAAGGTTAAGGTATAGACAGCTAAGATACAAACTCCTGTTCCAAACTTGACCAGTAGGAAAGGTGAAGCAGATCTGTAAGCAGGCACTATGGGGTGAGTCAGTATGTTTACCCCTCAAAACCCACCAACTCTGATCAGCTAAACGACAAGTGAAGTAAGAGTTATTCTCCCAGAAGGACATAGGAACAACCCATTTGGAACAGCCACCTGAAACAGAAGAGTCAGCTCGGTCCTCAACAGCCCATGTCTAGGCTCAACCTCCCTCCCCTGCGTTCTTCGTCAAGAAAACCCCAAGATGCTCCAAAGAGGACATACAAATGGCAAATAGACATATGAAAAACTGCTCAACATCACTAATCATCAGAGAAATGCAAATCAAAACCACAATGAGATATCACCTCACCCCAGTCAGAATGGCTATCATCAACAAGACAAATAGTAACAAATGTTGGAGAGGCTGTGGAGAAAAAGGAACCCTCATACACTGTTGGTGGGAATGCAGACTGGTGCAGCCGTTATGGAAGGCAGTGTGGAGCTTCCTCAAAAAATTACGAATAGAATTGCCATATGACCCAGCAATCCCTCTCCTGGGTATCTACCCAAAAAATCTGAAAACATTTATCCATAAAGACACGTGTGCTCCAATGTTCATTTCAGCTTTGTTTACGGTGGCCAAGACATGGAAACAACCAAAATGTCCTTCGATAGATGAATGGATGAAGAAGTTGTGGTATATATACACAATGGAATACTATTCGGCGGTAAGAAAAGATGATATAGGAACATTTGTGACAACATGGATGGATCTTGAGAATGTAATGCTGAGCGAAATAAGTCAGACAGAAAAAGCAGAGAACCATGTGATTTCACTGATATGTGGTATATAAACCAAAAGCAACAAAAGAACAAGACAAACAAATGAGAAACAGAAACTCATAGACACAGACAGTGGCTTGGTGGTTGCCAGAGGGTAAGGGGGGTGGGGGGTGGGGGGTGGGAGATGAGGGTAAGGGGGATCGAATATATGGTGATGGAAGGAGAACTGACTCTGGGTGATGAACACATAATGTGATTTATAGATGATGTAATACAGAATTGTACACCTGAAATCTATGTAATTTTACTAACAATTGTCACCTCAATAAATTTAATAAAAAAAGAAAAAAAAAAGAAAAGAAAACCCCAAGATGATTTCAAAAGCAAACTGCATTTTGATCAAGATAAGCTACTGAAGTTTTCCCCCTTTCTATCTATTGCTTGGTTTACAATGAAGTAATTTTGTTATTAATACTTTCATTAAAGAAGGAATACAAACACTGGCCAAGAAGAGCACATTTGCGAGGTTCTGTGAGCTGAGAAGCCACAGGGCATGTGCACTGCACAGAGGGACTCAGGTGAGGGGGAGAGGGGGCTGTGATCCTGCCGTGGTTCAGCCCACCGAGCCAGGTACCGCTGGCCCCAAGGAGTGCCCGTCTGGAATCCATCTGTCCGGGAGGTGGATGAGGATAAGACCTACATCTGAGACCCCTAATAGAAGGTGACATGGTGTAGTAGAAAATCCCAGGTATTAGAGGTATGAAGACTTGGATTCAAATCCGGACTTTGCTACTTCTAAGAAATGTGCCATTACCGGTACTAAGGTGTAGCGAACATTTGCTGGCTTGGCTGTAAAACAAGGACAATAAAACCTTCCAGGTGTTGCACGAGGATTACTAGCACAATATATTTACTGAGAGGCGGTTCGTTTTCTTTCAGAGACAGAGGTTCTCGACCTGCAACCTCAGAGCCCAAAGGATCTCTAATAGTGAGGTTTTTCTATTTATAGGTCACTGGTCCCTTATTTTGGAATTTTCTTTGTCATTGTGTCAGGGCTTACACAATTCACTTTTCTCTTTTAATGACCAGCAAAATTAAGTGACAAGGTTACACCTATGAGTATGATAAAGTGCAAACATAGTACATTAGCCCCCCCCCCATTTGCAGGGCATCCCTTCCTGCACAGACAGTACTGAACCCTACATATACTATGTTTGTCCTATACGTACTTTTCACTTAAAGGAAACACTGTACGGCTTCTCTCTGGCATATACAAATTACCAGCATCACTACTCTTGCACTGTGGGGCCATTAGGAAGTAAAATAAAGGTGACGTGAACACAGGTGCTGTGACACCACCACAGTCGAGCTGATAACCAAGATGGCCACTAAGTGAGTAACGGAAGCATATGCAGTGTGGATTTGCTGAACAAAGTGGTGATTCATGTCCGGGAGCGGATGGAGCAGAACAGCATGAGATGTCATCACACTACTCAGAATGGCGCACAATTTAAAACTTATGAATTGTTTGTTTCTGGAATTTTCTATGTATTGTCTGGACCACGGTTGACTGCAGGTTAACTGAAACCATGGATGGGGGGGACAGGGGAGACTATTACAGTTACATTTCCTGGTGATGTGTTTTTGCTCTCCCTCATTCAGTGTTCAAAGAACAGATAGCAACTTTTGCTTCTAGCTAAGACAGAATAATAGAGACAGGATTTACTTCCTGCCTGAAATAACTAAAATCCACCCAAGACAATGGACAGCACATAATAACGCACTGTGATCCCAAGTGCTGGAAAACAAATGACTGCTCAGCTTACTGCCTTGGGAGAATGTCCAGGCCATGGCACAAGGAGAGGAAATTCAAGGAGACTTTAGAGCAGGGGTGTCCAAACTGCAGCCCGAGGGCCAACTGCGGCCCGCAATCCATTTTTTATTGGCCCGCAGCAAGTTCCAAAAATATATTTAGTTTACTTAAATAAACCAGGTGAGGCAATACGTACTTCACCTCGAGTGAGTGACCCGGCTGTTTGTGTATTTTACCGCATATGGCCCTTGGTGAAAAACGTTGAAAAAAGCTTGGACAGCCCTGCTCTAGAGGAATGCGAGTTGCCGAGAAGGAGTTGAGAGCTTGAGGACGCCAAGGAACTGAACAGAATCTGTAGGGCAAAGGACTTGAGAGGGGAAAGTCACACGGAAAACTCCAGACTCTGTCGAGGGTCCTCCTCAAGTGCTTGCCAAGTACAAGTGAGCACACGTGTGTGAGCAAAGTACCCCAAGGGAAAGTACGGGAAGAAGGGATTAGAGGGAACAGTCCCCGATTCCCACACAGGACCAAGAACAGTGCCCTTTACCTACTGGCTAAAATGGTCACCATCATGACTCACAGGGCATCAAGTCAAGTACGCGTTTGCGTTTTACCTGAGTAGTGGGAAAAACCTGACCCTACACTAAGTACTGTCCTGGCCCTATCTAACAAAGCTAAAAAGCCAAGACCCAAAAGAATCAAACTGCTTCCTAGTAACTTAATCACATCCTAGAGTAATGCTCAAGAACAGGTAGAAAAATACAAATATATCCAGCACCCAACAAAGGAAAATTTACAATGCCTGACATCAAATAAGAAATTATTGGAGAAGGAAACTAGCACCCAAAAAGAGGCGATAGCCATGAGAAACATCAATCCAAACTGAACCATAAATGACACAGATGACAGAATTAGTAGACAAAGATATACATCTATTATAACCGTATTCCATTCGTTCAAAACAGTAGAGCAAACCTTAGCATAGTAGGAGAGACATTGCAGATAATAAAAAGATCAAAATCTAATTTATAGCGATAGAAACAACAATCTCTGACGTTAAAAAGTACATGTCTACAGATTTGGGGTAGAAACAACCTAAAATGAAACACAGGAAAAAAAGACCGAAACAAAATGAACAGAGCTCAGTGAGCTACGGGAACCACTTCAAGGAGACAAATTTATGTGCAACTGAAATCCCTAAAGGGGGAAAGAGGAACACACACAAAAACACTATTGCAGAAATACTGGCTCCAAACTTTCCCAAACTGATGAAATCCATAGAACCAAGAAGCTCAATGAACTCCAAACACAAGAAACAAAGAAAACTAGACCAAAGGACACCACTGCAAGGCAGGAAGAAAATCTTAAGAAGTAGACTGGGGAAAATGACATTTCTTGGCGAGTTTAGAATGACAAGAGACTTCTTGTCAGAAACAACGCAAACCAGGAGACAGTGGAGTGAAGCGTATCTTTAAACTACTATGGGAGAGGAAGGGACCCTAGAATTCTATACCAGCAAAAATATCTTTTAAAAAAATGACGGTGAATTTCTTAGAATTGCATGTGATTCTACAATTCTCATAAAATAAAAACATTTTCTTTAAATGAGGCTGAAAAAGACTTTTAAAGGCCCATTCAGACATACAAACGGTGAAAGAGTCACTCAACCCCAGCAGACCTGTATTAGATACAATACAGCCCTTCAGGTAAAAGCAGAAGGAAAATGGTCCCAGAAAGACACGTATAGAAAGGAAAGAACAGCACCAGAAACGGCAGCCATTTAGGGTCCTCTACCTTTACTTTATGCTCAATTCCACAATTATTTTCTGGGGTTATTAAAGGTGCCACATAGTATTCCACTCCTCAGTTTTGCCCCTGCCTTACTTCCTTAAGAATATGTCTTAGCCAAGGTAGCTCTAGAATTATAACAGTGCTAATCTCTACCTCGTAAAATACTCTGCAAGGTGGTAACAACAAAATAATCTGCAATAGCCTTGTGAGTAAAGGCCTTAAAATCCACATCAAAAGTTAAGAGAAATATCTCTAAGCTGTGTGCTGCTTTATTTAGCTTTGAATTTTGGCAATGATATCCTTTAACATGACACTATACCACCGATGCATTGTATTAAAGGGAAATGTAAAAATTATTTCAGATTTTCAGATTCTTAAGGATGTTCACATTAAATAACTCCAATCCCTCACAGTGCACCCTGACAAGCAAGAATCCTATGCTCATGGGCCTATCTTCCTTTCAAACTTGAGGGTATGAAAATAGTTTACATCAACAAACTCAGAACAGAAAGAATAAGGAAAACATGTACACTACTAATTCACCTGTGTGTGTGTGGTGGGCGGGATACCTGTCAAAAACCCAGGAGAATTCTCATCATCTTTAACATGTACTCATATCCAGAAGCCGAACTGCTCTAAGTCACGGCATCCTCACCCTAAAATAATTCTTCACAGTCAAAATCCAATCTGCTGGAACAGAACTATCTTCGAACTCCGTAAGTCTTACACTAGGCAAAGGTCTAACTAAAATAAAATATAGCAGCTCTTAAACAGAAAGAAAATAGTTATGCCCCTGCAGAGACACGGTCTGTACTTTTCACTAGTTCAGTAGACTCTCTTGGAGTTTGTTTTTCAAAGGGTGTCAGGGATCTTAGCGTTAAGCACTGGCAAATAGGGGCTTCCCCCAAGGTGAAGTTACACAACCACAAAGATCTTTCCTGTGACTCAATAACTTCAAAAGAGGGACACACGCCCACACTTTTCCATCTGCCCACAGATGGCTGTGGTGGAGGTGCCATGGAGGAAACACAATCGTAATTTGTATAAATCAAAACCCCTATAAAACATGTTTGAAAAAATCTCCAACAAGCGTGCATATTCACACGTAACAGTTCATGTGCCGCACAGACTGATGACAGCTAGTGATACGATCTGCCTAGCACCCAGTACCATAGACACCGGAGTGGTTGGTCTTCGTGAATGAACATGTGAAGCACACAAAACCACCCGGAGGGGTCCTAGACATTGAACAGGTGAGAAAACTGAGGCCCAGAGATGTCACAGATCCTGCCCAAGAGCACGTAACAGACAGGTAGGTTGTCGAGCCAGAGGGAGACCACATAGCTCCAGTCCACACTCTCAACTGCAGTGCCACATACAAGCCCCTGTGACAGGTCCTTAAGGACTAACACTATCTTTACATTTTTCCTACTTATTCCCTCCACCTGCCCCAAAATAAACTACGCACAATTAATACTGCTATACATTTGAGTGGTCAATACGAATGACCCCTTTTTGGACCATGCATTTTGGATCTTCCATTTACTTACACCTACAAAAATCTACCACATCACCGACGTCCTTGTACAACACTTTCCTTTCCATCAGCCAAAGAGATAAACCCTATTCCAGAGTTTATCACAGTCAGTCCATACCTGATTGACAAAAAATCTGTCCATTCTGGTTTTGGAAAATACTCAGAAACTCCTTGCAGCAAACACAAATTTTACAAGAACCCAGTGTAATGGGATTGGCAGTACGGGGCGGGTTGCTAGGCATGGCTGACTGAAGGCTGTGAATCTTCATAATGTTTCCAATCTGCACAGTGAAAACTACGTTAATGTGTAATTCTTTAAAAATATTTTAAACTCATCTACCACAATGATCAAAAGGAAAGGAAACCGAACACCTAGGAAACTCCCACCAGCGCCAACACCTTCAGATCGTCAATGGCTGTTCTGCCCTGTCCATCACACAGGCAAAGAGTTTCTAGAGAAAGAGAGTGGCTTTTTCCTTTGCAAAGAATGAATTCAGATGATGGCCTTTTAATGGCTAAAAAGATACCTTTCATTTTTGCCTCAATAAAGAAAAGTCCTACAGACTCTGGATTCTACTGCTTTCTATGTGCCAAAAAGATCCCCAACTTCATTTAAAACCAATGGCATCAAGTACTTACATCAAACCACAGCTTAGGGGGTTTCCTGCAGAAAAATAACACTTTGTAAACACATGGGATACTCTGACTAAAGACTTAAAAAAACACGTCACAAGCATCATGAGAAAATGGAATTGCTTCAATTTGCAGGTTGGAAACTCATTGCCAGGTTGAACTAAGGCTGGCATAGTCTACACCTCAGACTTTAATTTTTCTAAAGGAAATCAAACACATAAATTCCTTTCCCCCCCCAAGACAAAAGACATACTAACTGGTAACCCTAAAAACATGTGCTTAGAAAGAGTAATTAACTGTACAAGAATAGCTAGCAATTTGTATCATTCCCAAAACACACAGAATGCTGTTTCAAAGCAAATATACTAATTACACTACCCGTTTGTAAACTACACAGCCCTCCGCCTATAATCCAGGCCAAGAAAGACCAGCCCAAAACCTAACTGAACCAGTCGACCCTTAATCTACATTATGTCCCTGATAGATTTCACTAGACAGAGCATGATCGTAACGAAAGAATGCCGCCATGAGTCTTTGATTCAGTAAGACAAAATGCTTGGCATACTATTTATTAGAGCAGATTAGCAATGGTGAAATTTTCCTTATGTTCATGCTGAACAAAGTTTCTCTCTTCCACTGTCTGGGGGAACTAAAGTTCAATGAGCGCTTTGCACACAGCTGTCACACAACACCGGTACAGCATGCAAAGAGGAGGCCGGCAGCACTGTCACAGGAGAAGGGCAGTAGGAGCCAGGGCCAGAGGGCCATCCTCCAAGAAAATGAAGCCTACAGATCTCCGTCACCATACTCCCATGCTGGCTGGATCGTACCAGAGGTGAGGGTGACAGACAGCTACCAAGCACAGCTAAAGGACCACGTGCTGTCACACACAGAATTCTGCTCCCCCAACAGAGATGAAAGATGATGCCAGATGCGTGACTGAGCACCCACCCATGTTTGGAAGCACGGATAGTATTATTACACATTTCAATATATGTACTGATATGTTGTTTTTTTTTTAACACATCTTGAACTCCCCTGATGCAGTCCTCAAACTGGGGCAGAGCGAATATTTGTTACCGAGTCTCTGAAACATAATAGGCTTGTCACTGAGACACTGACCCAAGTGTCTTTGGAAAGAATAGCAGACAAAGCCCAGTACACTGGCAGAGACACTTCGTACATATTGCTAAGTGTGCTAACCACCAATCTAATGACATCCACGACAGTGCTGAGGATTCAGAGGAAATGGGGATGGAAGTTAATACAGACCGTGTCACGGAGCTTTTTAAACAAAGACACTGCGTGATGGAAGAAAATAAATTAAGACTTTGAGCGATGCATCTCAAATTTCAGATCCAAAGCACAGCTCTACGGAAGAGTTCAAACATCTACATGTGGCTGACCTTGTCCTGTCCTCTTAATTGTCCACCATCCTCAGTTCTTCATTAGATATGCACATCTAGATAGTTTCTGAAAAGTACCCATAATTCTGCAGAAAGAGTAAACAAAGAAGACCAGACCGGGGGATTTTTTCCTTTCTCCAACCTCTCACACTAACAGATTCTAAGAAAATGCCATTAATCTAATCATCCAAGAAAACATCGAGTATGACAATGGAAAAGGAACAAAATGAAATAGAAATTCTACGGGGGAGGGGAGGGAAATAACACACGAGATATGAAACAAGGCAGATAACTAGCAAAGGGTTCTTGAAACACCTGATTTAAAAAGCATAATTATATAATGTCATCACCACTGTTTGACCATGAAACCACAAACTCTTAGCAAACTACCATAGTCAACTTCCTCATCAAACTAACTGAAGTTTATTTAGGAAAGTCATTAAAAAGAAAACCTGCTGGCAAATTTAAAGTTTTAAGAACCAATTCCACAACTACTAACCTAGTTAAATACCAAGTGGATTTTGCTTTCCTGGTGAGGGGGAAATTTTTTTCAGAAACACCACATTTAATTCTTCAAATTTGTGGAAACATTTCTCTTCAAGAATGGCAAAATACTACCTAATATACTCGAGAAATACTACCGAGGAAAATCAATTAAATAAAGTGAGCAGTGAAGACAGGAATTCCAAGCTGGCGACTCTTCGGCCAATGTTCACGGCAGGAACGTGCTTTGTTTGGCTCATGCCATTTTTGCGTATTTATTTTTAGTTGTAGTTAGTGGACAGTGTGTAGAAACCAGAACATCTCACGTACAAATCCAGAATTCTGGCTTCCCTATGAAAACTCCAGAGACTGGTTAAATGGGCTCAAGTTCATTTCCATGTGGCAAAAGCTGGCACCTAGTTTGCAGTCCCTGGTTCAGGGCACCAATACTGTCGGCCTTGGGTACTAACCTTTTCCTCGACGGCCCTTCTTCAAAATCTGAAGAACTAACATCGTTGCTAGTAGAAGACACTTGGGATGCATCATCCTTCTCATTCTCTGCCTGTTCTGATGCTGGTCCTAATCCCTTAGACTGGCCATTACCAAGGAGCCCTACAGGTGAGAAAAGGGGACAAACACTTAAATACATGACATCAGGAAGCAGCACTTTACCACAATTAACCCTACACAACAGCTCGGCCCGTGAAGATAGACAAGATTTTGGATAGAAAGGAATGTAAAGGCACATATCCCTTTTGAATGGGGGAAAAGGTCACACCTCATCTGCTTTGGACCTTCGACAAGAGTGAAATGCCTACCTAACAAGGAAACAATTTCAACAGCGAGCAATTCAAGCAGAAAATTGTCATCATAATAATACACTGGTTCTTTTTGGAAGCACATAAACACCTTTCAGGGCTGGGGAGTGGAAAAGGAAGCAAGGCGTCTCAAGTATTACCAATTCAAACTAGTTATCCTTTAAGGCTAAATATTTACTCTAGAAATAATAAAATCCTTTTGGAATTGCCTTCAGGAACGAGGATCTGCCACACAAGAAAAGGCATCATTACTTTATAGCCATATCCTAGTTGTTAACTAGAAATCCTACTACCCAACTTTCTCTCCATAGCAATCCATTATATATTAGACAGTCACCATATTTGCCTTTGGTTGTCTCAAAGGATCAGGACCACGCCCAGCCAAAGAGGGAATCTTGGGGCCCGAGGATGCGTAACCGCATTGGAGAAATGCCCTAGGGAAGGACCATGCCAGGTGACATGGAAGTATTTTAACAAGCACTAAGGTCACACTCATGGGTAACCGCTGAATAAAAGCCTGGTCCATATTCTAGCTCTCAGATGTCCTTGCATCTAGGGTTCTGGCTACAACTTAGGTGCCACCCATGGGGAAGCTGGTACCAACCCAAGTGTCCACAGCGACTGGTCCTCAATTTCACCATCTAGTCTCCAGCCTCGTGGCCATCAGCAGGAATGCCAGCACAGTATCTGCATTTTCACAGCCAAAGTGTTTGGCTTTTAAGTGAAGCCAAAAGTGCACGGTAATCCCTTGATTTTTGTTTTTCCAACCCTTCCACCAATTTTGTAAGCACTGATATTCCCTGTATTAAATCCCTTTTTGGTTGAAACACTTAACTGGTTCCTATCGATTGTACTGAACACTATATAGGATACAGTATTCTATATATATGGTAAATTTTTCTGAAAGAACAGTACACAGCAACAAAACCCTGGCACATGGCCTGTTTATGCATGCATTTCCCGTTATCTATTTTTACATCATTTCAGAGTCATGTGTAATAACTTAAGGTTGGAAATCTGATACAGTGCAGTAAATACAATCCCGTGGCTGTCACTGAGACGTGGCTTTGGGAGTCATGACTACAATATGGAAATGAAAATATATACAACTTCCCAAAAAACAGAAAATGTGAAGAGTGTGCACTGTAAGGCAAACAGGAGACGTAACTGTATGGAAATCTACGAGTCTACGGGTAGAACTACCGCCAGCATTCCCAAGATTAGAGCTGTGCTGCTGTGCTATCCACGACAGTGGCCACTAGTCACGTGTAGCTATGCAGCATTTCAAATACGGCTAGTATGGCTAAGGAAAGAATTTTTTATTTTTTTTTAACTTTAATTAATTTAAAACAGAATGTAACTAGTATTACATTAATGATTTTATATTGATTAATTCTTGAAATATTTTGGATGTATTATTAGGTTAAGTCGAATATATGACAATTAATCTTACCTGCTTTTTTTAAAGATCTTTTTTAAGGCAGCTCTAGAAAACACTACATGTGGGTTGAGTTGAAATTATGTATCAACACTAAGTTAGAGCACTTTCGTAATGTCACACTGAAAGGGGGGACGGGGACGAGGGGGTTGCCAGACCACCCCAACAGTAGGAAGATACAGATAATACTTAACGGAGATTAGGAAACTGGCCCAGGGACATAATATGTCACAGCTGTAAACAGAGGAAAAGATGGATGTATTATCACACTTGAAGAGGGTGGAAAATTCAAAATAAAAATATGATTACAGAACTATATGTAAAATTAATAAGAAAAAAGCTGATATGTATCTTATATATAAGTGTACTCTTGGTTGGGTTCACATTTTTCCACAGTACATAAAGGAGAATAAAGCCAGAAAGGAGGGAGGGAATATGAACTCATCCACTCATTTTTCTTAACACCTACCCTATGCCAGGGCACTTGGGATACAAGCATATCAAACAAAATCTGAATTCCAGTGAAAGGAGACAGATCAACAAACATACAATGGAATATCATTTAGTAGTAGGTGCAAAGAAGAAACTGAGCTTTTAAGGGCAAGAAAACGTGCTAGGGGCAGGCAGTGACTAAGAATCAGTTGGAGCCAGCCAGCAAGCTTGCGATACCAACACAAGAACAGCAAAGTTCTAATTTGCCATATGCCTCAACACAAAATACAAAAACCGGTGGTGATGGTGTTGAAGGAGGAGGAGGAAGAGGAGGTGGTTGTTTTGAAAGTGTATTTGAATCAAAGAGGAAATAAGGAAGGACTAGACGCTGCCAGGTGAAGGTGGGGAAGAAACCCTGCCGTCCCCTTTGGTACATAACAACATCTTAAGTACCTACTTGGTGAGTAAGCAGCCAGTGAGTGAGTGAGTGGGTGATTTAGCAGAGAAAATTATGTATCAACACTAAGTTAGATGTTTAATGATAGCTATACTCTCGTCCTTCTAACAAGAATAACCTCAGTGGATGGCAAACACTAATGATTCTCAAACTTGAGCGTGAATCATGAGCACCGGGAGGGCTTGTTCAAACACAGTCCCCGGGGCCTCAACCCCAATGTGTCCTATTCTAATCGCCAGATGATGCTGATGCGGCCCCAGCTGGTCCGGGACCACATTCTCAGAACCACTACTGTAGGAAGAGCAAGGTTCAAACCACTAAGAGACCTAGTTGCCCTAAGACACTATAAAGCTCTGGGTAAATGTGAATGAGATCCCCGGAAACCAGCTATGATTTCACCAACGATCACAACACAATTCACAGTAACGCACCCAGCCCCCAAGTCCTGTGGGGGCATTCTTCTACCTTTCATCAATAAGTTTGTGAAGCGGAGAAGGCTGCGTGTGAAACATCACAAAGTTGTAACAGTCAGCTAATGACAAATACAGACTTTAAAAAAGTTAACATGCTGGGGGCAAGTGTTCATATGTGACAGGCATCAATGTGAAAAAGTATGTTTCTTCCCTCCAAAAAAAAAAAAAAAAAAAATCAACTGTCCAAGCACAAAGACAGGGAAGCTGGATTATGAAATTTTAGATGAAAAACAGGGAATTTTAATGGACTGTATTGTATGTGAGCTCACTGCAAGGCAAAACAAATGAGGTATGGCTGAGTTAGCTTTTAGGTTGGTGCAGAAGTGATTGCAGTTCTTGCAATTATTTTTAACCTTTTAAACCACAATTACTTTTGCACCAACCTAATACATTGAAAAGAATAAAAGTAGAGGGTCCATAGTCCAAAGCCTTCCCCAGACTCATCTCTTCAACAAGCTCCAAAATTTCCCCCGTTCCAAAGACGAACAATGACTGATTTCCTCAACTAGAAGAGAGGTGGCTGGCTGACGACTGACTTTCCTTCCAGATTAGGAAAATGAGGCCCGCATACGGGGAACTGAATGCCTGTGATGCAAATGAAAGGACTTCAGCTTTTCATTGCCTTCCTAAGGAGCGAGACTGACTTGCTCTGCATATGATGGACTTTTTCACTTTGAGTCCTTCATCCTGTATATATCAGCACAAAGAAAATTTGCATTTATTTTTAGTTAGACAGTCTACACGGTTGGATAAATCTGGGCTTTTTCTTTTCTGCGCACCTCCACACACACCCCCTTTCCACAGCTCCAGTCTACTGGCTACCCCCTTCGTTCTGAATGTTTTCATCCAAATTGTGCCGCCTGCCCAATCCAGAAGAGCCAGGTCAGCAAGATGAATGATGCCACCGGGCAGAACAGCCATTATTATAACATTAGATGAGCTAATGGGAGCTGCCTTTTCCTTCCCCTAACAAAGCCCTGCCACCAATTTTTAAATTATTATTTTTACTCTATGAGAAATAATGAAATGGCATCCCCTCCTTCAAACACAAACTGATTTTATTTTCCCAAACCCCTCCCCCAGCCTACACAAACCTTTGCTGGGGAGAGGAGGTTAAACAGAGGAAATTGCACGGCCCAAAGATTCAGTCTACCCACATTACCATTTGTTCTCCTCTATTAATATTCAGCAGGCTGAACTTAAATTAAACCATGTCTATTGTCTTTCACAAAAGCAATAAATATGAGCTGAAAATTCCAAATCACCGCGGTAAAGGCAGCCTGGGGACTGCCTGAAACCTCAGCTAGTCACCATTAGCTGACAGGAGCTGCATACATGTCACAGGCCTGAGACCACTCAGCCACCACAATGGCAGTGCCCGTTCTCCCAGCTGAGAACCCCAAAGAAATCAAATACAACAGAACCCCCCAATCAAATTCAGGAGCTTTTTATCCCATCTCCCAAATTAGCAAGAAATGCAAAGGCTTTCAAGGCTACTGCCACCCAAACCAGCCTTTTTCTAAGCCTGGAACAGCAGCAGCAGCAGCAGCAAAGGGAAATAAGGATTCCCGTTGTTGGAGGTTGGGGAGCGAGACCTTCTCCTTCCTGCCTTAACGCAAAGGGGGCTGGGAAAATTGAAACATAAATGAGGCCGAAAGATTCCTTTAGCTGAAGGAACTTCAAATGAGCAACTGCTGAGAGCTACAGATTTCAGACATAAACGTATATAGGGAAGGTAATTCTTCACTAGTATCTGAATAAAAAGACTAGAATGTACGATCCTTCTAGTTTGATGTTTTAGACCCAGGGAAGTTGCACCAGTCCTCCCGTTAGCCAGCTACACATACATGACAGCATATGAAACCAAAGGAAAAGCTAATGCCTCTATTTCACAAAAGCAATGCTTAAAGAAGGGTTAAAGAGAAAGGAAAAACAAGGAGACCTTGAAGCTGTTCCGGAGCTTCCAAAACATCTGGAGCACCCCCCACGTATTAGCATATTAGGGAGAGTCAGTGTATTTGGCTTTGTTGTAGAAGAGAAGCACAAAAGGTAATTCTGTATTACAGAGCCAATGCCCGGCTGTCACCCTGTCACTGTGACACAAGGTATCACATTACATATTAAACAGTCAAGCATCCAAAGAGAGCTTTCATTTCAGCAGCTGTGTGTGTGTGTGTGTGTGTGTGAGCGAGGGGGGAGGAGAGAGAGAGAGAGAGTTTTAGATGGGGGTGGGGGTGGCTGCAGCACTTTGAGTTGAGAAAAAATGTATGAAAGCAGCCCCCTTCGTTGAGGTATTCCTCTCTGAAGCATTCAGGATGTATAGTTTGCTGCCATGACTAGTGAAAAAGAAAGCCTATTTTCACTCAAATTTTGAAAGAAAGAGTGTTTGCTTCTGCGTAGGGAGGCCAGGGAAAAGCTGGCTCGGGCCAGCTTCACAGGTTCAACAAGAATATGGAGGTTAAAGCCAACTGTACAAACTCGGGTCAGCAGCTAAGCGTTTGGATCTGTCCTAGGGCTCCAGGGAAGGGGCTGAGCGGGGCAGGCAGCGGTGAAGCCAAGCCTGGCACACTGACACCCTCTCCACATCAAAACGCTGAGAGTCGCTTGAGAACAAATGACAATCGTAAGGCATGATGTCATTGCCACACTCATGGTCAATGAAGCGCAAATGAAAGTGGTTTAATACCTCAGCTTACGGAAAGTAATTACCCCTTTCCCTCAGGAGAATGGACCCCGGGCAGACCAGGGCTCCCCTTTGTTTACTCTCTAATCAACTATGGAGATTTCCCATTCCAGACAAGGACACACAGTCCAAAAACAGCCAGGGGTCAAAAGTGTCCCAAGATACAGAGGCAACATGGGTTTTTGTTAGTTTAATACCCAAAAAGTAAACAGATAGCTAGACAGACAGACAGACAGGATGGACCCCACAGGAGCCCTTCACGGCCACCACGTCTTCTTTCCCCACAAAACCTTCTTGGGCAATCTAAACCTCCTTTGCGTGTTCAATTTTTTGAGAAAAGGTGTTAAGACAAAAACCTGACAGTAATAATTAATAACATGGAAAAGTTGGGGCACTGGGTGCAAGAAAAACGTCTGACGCTATCCTTTTCCCCCTATTTCAGAATCAAGCAAATGCCTAAATGTGAGAGTCAAGCATGAAAAGGGAAAGAACCCTTGAGCTCAGAGGCATTTCCTCACCTTGAGGCACAAAGGAACAAGCCCAGCAGGCATGTCACATTTGCACACAAGAAGGGTGACCAGGAAACCTGGCCGTGTTTGAGCTGTTTAAACCACAAACCAGTGAAGACCACCAAAAGACAAAAGAACTCTCCTTCGCAGGACCTGACCGGGAATCATACGAGGAAAGAAACTATTCCTCTCTGGAGAGGCTCCAGACCACCAAAAAGCCACAGCTGAACTTCACTCGATACAAAAATCAGTCCGTGGTAAGGATCCACGGTCTGCAGGAAAGATTTCTGGGATGGCCCAGAAGCTAGTGAAACTCTGATCATCGCAAAAGTGAACAAACAGGACTGTACATTATGGCACAGCTCCCTTACTTCTCTTGGGGAAGGGTTCCTCCTCCTACACTCTCCCCCTTTTCACTCATTCTTCATCCTTAGAGTGGTTGGGGTAACAACCAGGACAGGTATAACATCGAGAGTATAATAACTACTGAAACATAAACATCCGCACGCACTGCTCTACAATGTAAGTTGTACCTTCGCATCCAGTGATCACCACTCTTCTGTTCCAGACCATAACGTCCCTGCGTCCATACCCCACATCCCAATTCCCCATTAATCTTACACTGGCAAACAGTCAAACGCACGCCTACCAGGCAACCCAGTGATAACTGCCCATCACAAGCAGGCATCCTTGGAGGCCCCCGAGCCATGCAACTCAAGCTTCTATCAGCTAAGTAAGCGGGGTCCACCGTACAGGTGGCCTAGTACTGAACACCCCAGAGGTCTACGACTGCCTTCCACATTCGGAAGAAAAGTGATTACAGACGTTGTTGGGCTTAGGCTGGCAGGAAATGAGCTGCAGAACAATGGCACCACTGCAGAGCATGGGAACTAAGAGTCATACATGCAAGAGGTAAACACGGGGCCATTTTCAAGAAATTCTTTTAGGTAGATAAATGAGGCCAACATGCTCCACGTTGTACGTTCAGAGAACCTGACATGCCAAAATCCAATTTTACAAGTCCTGGAATTTAGCACTTCTCTAAGGGAGAGTTCCACAAACACAGCATGTTCTCAGATAGCCAGTGCTAGCTAAGTAATTACAGTGTGAGTGTGAATGTGTGTGTGTCTTTAAAGCTTCATTACATTATTTACCCCACAAATGTAAGTTATTCAAAGAACGAGGCTCTCAAATATTATCGGCTCTCAAATATTATCAAGTCTCTACCAAGTTAAGCAGAGCCGGCTTTAGCTCAAATCAACAAACCCCATCAGGTTACTAGTCTATGTAGCATACTAGTCTGTGATGATAAATGGGCACGACTCAAAATACTTTGTGTTCTGACTGACATCCTAATTCATGGATAAGTCGATTGCCACGCCCTTATCCCAAAACCTCTCTGGCTGCCTCTATTCCCTAAGATAATAAACACGGACCCCACAGAAGTTCTAAATGATGTCTTGTCTGTAGCATGTCTGGGAGGAGCAGACGTTTCCCCCTGCCCTCATTACCTCACTCACATACACACCAATCAACTGCACACCCACTTTTCAGATGAACAGAATAAGAAAGGATTAAGTAGGCTATTCAAAGTCAGAAGGAAAAAAAGAAATCTGCTGACAGCAACCAAGTTCCGAGAGGCCTTCTGCCTCCCAAAGCAACCTTCTTTCCCATTCTGAGATCGAATGGAAGCAGAACAGAAAGCATAACTCCAAGAATGGGGCCACAGAATCTGCAAAGACTGGAGGCACCTAAACCTAACATTAATGGCTCCTAAAATGCATTCGTGTTTCTATCTAGTAATGCAAACATGGATTAATACACGAAATACGGGATCAAAATCGAGAACTCCGAAGTTTAAAGCTTTAAGGTCCAACCTATAATCACTTAGTATTTATTTACATGCCTCAGTTTCCTCCGTCTTTCAAGGAAAGGAGACGAGGTAGAGACAAGTATGAAGGGAAATGAAACCATCATGCTGTTTATAAAGGAAACCAAAGCTCTGGTGAGGATGAACTAATTAACTTTAATCAAACATCTATTTTTAAATTCTGGGAAATGATCACATACATTGGCAATAAAGGGACCAGCCATAGCTGGATGGCATTCAGTTCCCAGAGATAAATGTCTAAATTCATACAAGCCTGGCTAAAACTGCAGATTTGGCCAAAATGGTCAACAGAGCTGAATGTTTCAAGAGCGACATTAATTCTCTCTTGTAAATTTCCACAGTGCCTTTGCAGGAGCCACCGTTGCCCCTAGGGAAGATATCAAAGCTAAAAGAATATTAATATTAAGCAAATCGTAACACTTTTTACATACTCATCTATATAGCACCTTGCCATCCATAATGGATTTAATCAGGACCCCAGCAGGGAAACCCACAAAAGGCCTATTTCTCCAACAAAAGCCATACCAGCCTGAAACAAATCTAGAGCGATTTGGTTTTTATTTTATTTATAGGAACAGACCTTCTATCCCAGGTTCCTCAAGATAAGCCACCAAAAACTGCACCTGACAGACCCGTGGAGCAGCCATCCTCAGAGCCGGATCATTGCAGAGAGACAGAGAGGAAGGAGGACAGAGGGAGGGAGGGAGGAAGGCAGAGCTCGGAGAGGCAGGCTCCAGAGCACTTGTCAACAATCCTCCCCTGCACGTAATAAGCAGGCGGCAGCGGCAGCGCAGATTCCGGCACTGCAGATTCCGCGAGGCAAGAGGCCGGCCCAACAGCACCAGGGCCGAGGGGGAGGGGAGGCGCCAGGGAGAGAAGGTTATTTATGTGGATGGGAGGGAATCTAGCACCCAAGAGGAGGGGTCTGGGGCTTCCCACCACCCCCCAACCCCCATGAATTCAAATGAGAAAAAGGAAAAGAGCGACTAGCTTTTCATCCTGCAATTTCCCCCAACTGCAATGCAGACAAATCCTTATTTTAGGATTTCTGACACGGGGGTGGAGGGATGCGTCTGCCGGGGGCAGTCCACACTCCTGTATGCCCAGGCTGTCAGACTGCCGCCCCCCACTCCACGCACACACTCCACCCTCACGGATAGCGGGGTCCATGGCACATTTTCAATGGCATCCCTTTTTCGTATCATAATCTGTGTCATTCAGCACTTGCCTTTTATTTATTTTTATTTGTTTTTTTGGCAGGAAAACCTGGGCAGCTCTCCAGACAGACTGCAGAAATCTCTCTCCATAGGCTCCTCCCCCAGCCCACCCCCCACCCCACCCTCGCCATTCCAGCCACCAGGGTGCTTATGTGACCACCACATGGGCCACCGCTGCCCTCCCCACGCCAACACATGGATGCCCCTCCCCCACGCACATAAATGGATCTAATCTAATAAAATAGAAGCTGTTTTCCCTCATTGTTTCTTGAGGATCTTTCACAAAACAAGCTCTGTGGCCTGGCAGCTCCAAGAAGGGTGAAAAAGACAGGAATCCAACAGGGCTGGCCAGCTCCCTGGCCTCAGATAACTGGAGCTTGCTTGCATCTATTTCGTAAGCTTTTTGATTTTTAAAGTCAATTCTTTTGAAGCTTTTCAACTTCAGCTGGCAATTATAGTGTTCAAAACACATACTCCGAACACCATCCTACACTCTACTTTATGCCTTTCCAACGGGAGGTGGGGGATGGTGCATCACCCTCAGAGAACCCACATGGGTTCTTTGTTTTCCTCACAGGTTCATCCAAGGGAACTGGGAAAAGAAGTCCCTTTACTATTACTTTTAGTTTCTTGTTGTGTCACCAATGAACGAGCCCCGTCTGGGCTTTACACAGGTTATTCAGACTGACCCCACAAAAACCCTGAAGGCAGATGTCAGATTTCTTCAAGGCATCTAGCCACCAGTTACCCAGGGGATGGTGAGTCTTCCTGCCATTTGGCCATCTCCAGTTTCCTGAATCACCAGGGCACAGAGCTAAGTGCCTCACCTCTATACAAGAGAATACCAGGAGGGAGGTGAAGGTCTTCCCTAATCCCTACTTGATACCCACTACTTTAAAATCAGAATTGCAGATCGAGCCTTAGAGACAATGTAGTACAATCCCCCACTTTACAGATGAGTAAACCGAGGCGTGTGCAGGTGTGGTTCTTAAACTCACAGAGCCAGTTCCTTACAAGATCTCAACAAACAGAAGGCCAGCCAAGAGTCCGGTGGTGTTTGGGGACAGAGACAAGCACACACTGCAGCAACCTCAGGACACAACTCCTGTGGAGCCTTCGGCTGTCAAATCCCTCTCCAGCCCTTCTACACCGACGCAAGCCCAGCGAGCAGACCCTCGTTTCCTTTCTCCAGTGGAGTATATTCCTATCATGTTGAACAACTGTTTGGCATGTGTCCCACTGCAGCATAAGTCATACACAGTCAATTAAAGGGCATTTAAGGGATGACTGTTTGGCTTTTTTCCTCTTCTTTCTGCTGGGACTTGTCTTTTGGCGCCTTCGATAATCAAAAGCATCCAAAACAGAGAACTGGAAAGGAGCTGTGAGGCAGGTATTTGGGGGTATGGTAATTCTGAGGAAAGGTAAGAAAGCAGAAACCACAAGACATAAACAACAGGCCAGACATGAAGCCCGAGGGTTATCTATGGCTACTTATCCCCAGCTCCAGCCAATCCAACAGGAGTGTGTGTCCACAGGCCCGGGGTTTACGGCCATCAGCAGTAAGTGGTATCCGCTCTTTTCCTATCTCTCCTCTCCCTGACTTCACTGCTGCTTCCTCTTCCCGGTCACTACAAAAGTCACAAGGTATTTCCATTTAAAAAGGCTAAGACCTAACAGGATGGTGGACCCAGGCTGCTTTTACTTCCAAAACCATCATCAGCATCTGATCGTGCTCTCAGTATTTCGTAAGACACATACTCAGGTAGCCCAGCACGTCCAACTCTGGCTTCTGCTCTGCTGTGGGGTTGGGAAGGAGAGCTGGAAAAACGCTTGCCCATTAACGGCAGGAGGTTTTGGACTGTTTAGATAAAACGCTGGCTTACCAAGGAGGAAATGTATCAGCAGTACCAGACAAACAGCACCCTCTGGGAGACACAATAAAATTGAGAACTAGGTTCATTTTTAAGAATAGCAACACAGGGGGGCCGGTTGGCTCAGTGGTTGGAGCGTGGCACTCATAATACCACGGTTGCCGGTTTGATTCCCACATGGGCCAGTGAGCTGCGCCCTCCACAATTAGATTGAAAACAATGACTTGACTTGGAGCTGATGAGTCCTGGAAAAACACACTGTTCCCCAATTTAAAAAAAAAAAAAGAATAGCAACACAATCCTCACTATTTAAATTCTGAAAACAGGGGAAGGTACAAAGGGTGAGATTGGCAGGGACTGTTCTTGTTCCAAGTTAATATGATTGACAGCACCACTAGCTAAGTTTCAGCGGTCGAAGATGAGAGCAAGTCCCAATTTTCAAATGAAGACTTCCTAAATATTATCAACATCAATCTCCCCCATTTTACTTACTTTTTAATAATATGAAGAGTATCTGCAAATCCAGTCACACGCAATTACTAAAACATTACTTATGTGCTTCCCCTCACCCCATTTCATTATTTTTTTAAGTTACAGCACAAATATGTATGCCTAAATAGTGTATGCGTATTATCTCTGTGCTTAACTATGAACTTCATAAAAAGGTTATCACACTGTTTATTAGTCTTAGGGGACTTACTTTTTCCCCAACTCAACGTTAGGTTATTAAGATCATCCATGATTTTGCTTATACTTTGTCCATTCATTCCACTCTTATTTATCAGACTCCATTGCATGACTGTTCCACAATTTATTTTGATTCTCTTGTTCAAGGGCATCTAAAGTGTTGCCCGTCTGTTGCTATCACGAGCCATGCTGCAGACACGCTTCTGCTTGTTCCCTGGGAGGCATGCACTACAGTCTCTCTGGCATATGTACCTAGGAGCGGAATTATTGGAAATTCTTGCATATGCAAATACTCAAATTTACAACCTAATGGAAAACTGGTTTCCAAAGCAAGCTTCAATTTTTGCCTGTGCATCAGCAATGTAATCACTGTAATTTCTAAACATTTAAATGTAAAGACCTCCTATTACTCAAGACTCCAGGTAACAAGGCACCCCAATCGCTACCTCAGAAGAGAACAGAATTTCAGAAAGGATCTCCTATCCTAAGAAAGGCTGTGCCGCCAGCCAGGTACATGGCTGCCATCCCACCTAATTATCACCTGAACACCAGGACATCTGAGGACACATTTTGCTGCTGAGAGCTTCAGAATCAATGACCTACCTATGTGCACAGACATTTACTACGTCCAAGTTGGGCCCACTCCAGCAGCCCACCAGCTGCCCTCAGCATTTAAAAAATATATGACTGGAGCAAACCCCAGTCTAGGACTTGGATAAAATGTGAGAGAGCAATTCATTTGCACGTCTTAATCCAATTTGGATATCTAATAGTACCCTGTGTTGATTAATTAAAGAACCTGCTGCCTCGGAAGCATTTAGACCTTATTTAATTCATGTATCAAATCAAGGAAGTCAGTGCAGAGTGGGAGCTAGGAGCCATGTCACAAAGGAAAGACAGGTCTGAAAGGGATGGACCAAGTCACCAGCTACTCCTTCCTTATCCCCCGTGATCTGCCTCCCAAAGCTCTCCCATTTTCTGCTACCTACAGAAGGTAATTCGTACGAAGGTGGCACCTTGGTGTCTGAAGTTATAGGCAACTCAAAACAATTTCTCCAAAAATGATTATACAGGAGGTAGAGAGGAGTGGGTTGACCTGTGTGAGAGAAGGTGGTGGAGTCTGAGAATTTCGTATAGGAAATAGAGGGCTTACTGATCACGCTGCATCAGTTGTGTTTTCATAACGCAGTGTCTGTTATTGGGGCTGAATTTCCTGGTATTGATCATATCACCGAGGCTGTGATAAGAAACCAATGCAGAGGAGTGATCCACTCTGCTTAATATTTGACTTTCAAAAATATTATTGAAGTGTGGGGCACTTTGCAGCAGCCGTGATAATAATAACAACAAACATTACCTGTTAGAATAGTTAAATACAAGTTAATACACTGGCAATATACCGAGCAGAATTAGGTACACACCGAGTCTGGCTTGGACTCTTTCCAAGAGGGCTTGGTAATTCCTACAGCACCAGTAGTGCTCAACTAACTGTGTCATTCACGTGGCTGGCCCTGCAGCCCACTTGACTTCAAGACCACACTGTACAATTACAAAATAATACCAATAATTATTAAGAACACAGCAGGGAAACCTGGGCTGCATGACTGTGCATTAACTAGTGAAACAAACTTGGATGCTAAGGATTTGGTCACCGATACCAATGAAATGGCACTACAAGTAAACAAGGAAATTCAAATTATGACGCTATCAGAAAAGACCATGTTCCATGGGATTTTTTTAATTAAAAAAAAAAAACTGGTTTATTTGGTAAGCATCTAGCACTAAGAACCTTAATCGCTTGCAGCACACACAGCACCATATGGACCAGACTCCCTGGTTCTGATCTTAGTTTTATTTCTCAACTGGGTGAACTTTTAAAGAGAATCACCAAAAGTGCTGTGACTCAGTTTCCTCATCTGTTAAATGGACATAAGGACAACTGTGGTGGGTTTAATTAAGCCTGACTATGTATGTAAAAGGGTTAGCAGTACATAGTAAGGTCTGCCTATATGCCTTATTAAACTTTGGTGCTACTAAATTACTCAGAATTTCTGTTCATTCTATACTTTGAATTATTTGGTTGTAAAAAGAAACAAGATAAAATACACTTTGGCTTTTAATATAGTATTTTTAAATGATTCAGGTAATGAATTTGAAAAAGTAAACACAGAAATGATGCCAAGTTAAAGAAAATTATCAACACTGAGATTATTCTGAAAACGTAAGCCACAATAGCATAAAGTAAAATTCAACCGGAATCGCAACATGGTCATTTTACCTACTGAAGAACAATAAATAATGGAAAACTGTGTTTAAAAAGTACTGAAATGAAGAGCTGACTCAGGTCACTATTGAAGAGTAGTTGATTATCTTTTCAAATCTCTGATTCTGATAAAACCTACAGTCTCATACACTGCTAGAATGGTAATAAATTGATCAAATGTTTCTAGAAAGCCAATTGGCAATGGGTACTGACAATGTTTCGAAGTTTGTAATTCAGCACTTTTACTTCTAGGAAGTAAAGAAATTAATCAGAGGAAAAAAAGTTTATGAGCAAGGATTTCAACACAGTTTAATGATTTTAATGCTTTTTTACTGGTGTAAATCCTATCTGAGAAACAAAAAATAAGAGAATTCTTCTACATTAGCTTCTTGAGCCATGCAACACGCTGGCCACCAGTGCTCTGGTTTTCCAACCTGATGACACCCCACGGTAGACAGTCCATGACAGCACTGGAGGAAGCTGGCGTGGGTGCTGCATGTATGGCACATGGCATAGCCTCTTCATTATTTAAACTCTCAAACCTCAGTGCCTTCGCACACGCTGTCCCTGCTTTCAGAATATTCTCTCCTCTCTGCCTAGAAACCTGCTCCGTTTTGGTGCCACCTACCACCGGCTGTGCAGGTGCCACTTCACAATGACAAGTAAACATGGACATGATTGTCAAGTTCCACAACGAAGCGGACTCAGTTCTGCCCACCGTAATAAGCCTCAACACTGAGCCCGTACCGGCTGCGGACCCATAACCACTGCTGGAAGAGTAAGCTGCCACTAGAGGCCATTTCAGGGCGCTCTCACCTCGCAGGCTTCATTCTACAACTTACCAAGCATTCAAAGGAACCCCCTTTTCTTCCTGGAGACAAAAATGTTCCCAAGAACTATCTCTTTGTGTTTAAAAGTATTTGGCTAGGAACAACGCCTGTGATTTATAATACACTGGTTTCTCAGCCTTCACTGCTCAAAATTTGGAATTCTTGAGAAACAGTCTTCAATCTAACACTCACTAATCTTCACATTATGTTTCCTAGACATGTCACCCCTTATTAATTTCAATTTTAAAGTTTTCTTTGTTTTGGAGCTGATAATTTGTCTGTAATGCAGGTCTGTACCTTCTTCAAAGTATTTAACCTTTTATATCCTGCTAAATTAAACTCATTTTGTTACTTACATGTTTAAATGAAAGCCAAAATTAACTATTATAATTTTGTGTGTTCTTTGCAGTATTTTTCTTAAAAGTCTCATTTACCATACTGAAGACTAATGCTAAATATGAAACATAATTTGTGAAAATTATTCCATGCGATTTTTTTTATACCAAAAAAAAAAAAAATCACATTTTCAAAAACTTACTAACATTAGGAAAGACTCAGTGTTTGAAACTGCAGAAATCCCATTGCACAGGATAATTAAGTTGGGTTTAAAAAATATACAAGTGTACAGAAAGCAGAGCAGTGTAAATAAAACAAACTAGCAATAAAAAAACTATACTCTCCAGTGGTGGGCATCACAATTTTCTGAAATTTCTAAATTATTCACTATTAAATTAAATAGATCATTAAAGACCATTGCTTATGCAGAGCTAACAAAAAACCCGGATGTGGTCTGTGAGAGCAGTAGACAAGGGCGATTTTGAAGCCCGTAACACACTATTATACTAAAGTCAAGAATAACGTGAACCTCATGACATTAAATTCCTTGGGCAAAAGCATTCTGAAATTGCCCAAAACACTGAAAGGCATGTGAATAAAAGACTAATTTTTTTTTTCACTTTGTTAGCATTGTCTATATAACTTATCACGAGGGTAGCTAAAAGAGAACGTGTCTGAAATGAAGCCCACTGCACTGGCTATCTAGAAAGACCTCCTGCCAAAACAACAACAACAAAAAGATAGAGTGTGAGGATTAAAGAAAAAAAATTGCATCCTGTATGAAAAAACCTGCGCTGTCTAATTTAGTAGCCTCTGGTCACATGTGGCTTTTTAAATTAAAAGTAATCGGACCAGCCAGGGATCAAGGAGTACTAGTGGCTTGTGCTTTCTATACAGGACAACACAGATCTAGAATATTTCCAGCACTGCAGAAAGGTCCACTGGATCGTGCCAATCTATAGATTTTTTGTGCATTTAGTCTCGAGACCCGGTCGCCAAACCTGCAGGCAGCAGCAGTCCTTTCGTGTCTGTCTCTTGTCCTCTGAGAGGAGCTTGGACCCAATAAACAGGGCAAGTCAGACAGACGGTGACTTCTTCTAGAGAGCCAGGGTGAAAGGGAGGGGAAGGGCAAATGGAGCAGAAGCTGACAAATCCCCTTCAATTCTGCAGCAGATGGCTCCCAGGGTAATCAGCCTAGCATTTAGAAGAGGGAGAAGGGAAAACGGAGGCTGGAATACTAGAATAAGCCACACGCTTATTCAGAAAACTAAAAACTGTAGAAAAACTTTCTCTTTGTTTGCAAAGCAATTGCCCCAAAGGATGACTTTTATCATAGAAGGTTTTTAGGGGGTCCTGGAGTAGCTGGGGCTGAAAGGTCAGCAATCGCCAATTAAGACTCATTAACAAAGTACCACATGAAATTATTCTGACTTCACACACAGGAGACCTCCAGAGAGAAGCCATCACCCTGCAGTCCTGTGGCAGGTGGGCCTAGGGGATGAGCAAGCATGCACACACCACAGGAGAGAAACAGTGGCCAAGGAGGACACATTTCCTCTCGATGACCTCCTATCACTTCGCTCCAAATTCCAAAAGCATCCACACGTCTCCTAACCCAACAGCACCGGGGTCTAGCAAGTTGGAGGAAGAATACAGAACGTGCCATAAACATCAGCATATCACTCACCACTACAACAAAACCGAATGGGACACAGGTATGCCAAGTGCTTTCTGTGACATAAGGAGGAAACCAGCGACAAGACTGCTCACTGATACCCAGTTATTGGCACAACTGGAATTATAACCCCATGTGCGGACTCAGTACAATGTATCTTTTTTTGTTATTTTTTGTTTGTTTTTGATGCGTCCAATAGTACTTTAAATGGCTAGAACCCAGGCATGTTGGTTTAATGATTCAACAGACTGCAACGTGAATGATTACATAACACAGCCTCTATCGCTTTTAAAAAGCTGCTGAAAACATCTAAGCCCCAAGGATTTTCTTTCCTTGACCTGAACCTCAAGTTTCATCGCCATCCTGATGTATTCCAGTCACTGTGTGGTTCTGCCTGCCTCAGGCCTCTCCCCTCCACCCAGCTGGCACTTATCCATCTTGTTGCACGTACCACATGCCAGCTCGGAAAGCATCCTCAGAGACCAGAGACTACAGACTCCAGTGCTCTGTGCTCTGGTATGGGCGCCCCACCTACACAAACCTCACTCCTACGCTTCCCATAGGGCGAGTTTTCCCAACACCACTGAGGAATGACCGGCTGGGGAAATGTGAACAGGGATCACTTCCTTCAAGCTCGGTCCGCACGTCTGCTCCCCAAGTCCCAGGGTGAGGTCTAACGACAGGACGCCGGCACCCAGATACAAGGAACAGGGCAAACTGATTTTAATACAGTCCCTTAAGTGTGCTGTTTTATGACACAGTTACAGCTTTTATGGGAAGTAGTTCGGTAATGTATATCTAGAACTTCAAATAACAATTACCCTTGAATGCTTACTTTCTGCCAGGTACTAAGGACTTTAAATAAACCATCTCATTAATTCTAAGAATAGCATCTCTGAGAAAGAAATGATTACTCCATTTCCAGAGCTGGGAAACAAGGAACAGGAGCCCAACAGAATGGCCTAATCCAGTTTGTTAGTTCTTGTCACCCCATTGGTGGGATGCTGGGGCCATCCTTTCAGGGTGATACCATGTTCCTCCCTGCCAATTTCCATAAGCGGAGTGGCCTACTGGCCCAGAAGGTTCAAAACTATGGGTCCTTCATGAATCCCCAATCATACAGGAAGGAAGGCGAGTGTCAGAAACAACAGAGCTAAATGTTTCTGAAGTGGAGGCCTCAAGCTGCCTTTCCTGCATGAGAAGGCAACATAACGCGCTCAGGGCCATGGAAAATTGGAAGGGAACTGCCACTTCAGTCGGCACCAGAAGCTGGCGTGGGAGTGCCCAGCAGCTCTCCAGGAAGCTTCTAGATCATCTCAATTCACAGCTCCAGGGACCCGAGCGCAAACCACCGCAACTAACCCTGCCTTGAGTTTCAGGGTCCACCCACCCCAGAAGGTACGGTCTGGGATCACACAGCTGCCTTCTTTGAGGACGGGAGATATAGGGATGTTCCGAGCTCTCTCTGCCTGCCCCCCCCACTCCCACCCCAAAGTCAATTCCTCCAACAGAAAGCTCTCTGGAGCTTGACTGTTTTTCACCGAGGGGCTAAGTAACTGGAGGAAAAGACGCCTCGAGTTGGCCAGCAGTGGCGGCCAGTATCCTCCCATCCACTACCAAGAACAGCCACTTGATGGCAATCTTAACCTATTCCCTTGGAATTCTTCCATAAAGAGAGACCCCTCCCCAGGAGGGCAGGAGCACCAAGAGTGGGCTGCAAACTGGACAGTGCTAGAAAAGGCATCTGTACTTGACCTGTGTGTGCAGAGGCAGAGGGATAAAAGCACGGATGAAGAAAGAAACTATGCCCACATTCTCCCGGGGGTTAGTATTCTCCACGTCTACAGACCTCACTGGGGGCCTGGGTGGGAGGGATCCTACAGGTTCCAAAGTCACACAACTCAGGAAGATGGAGATTTCTCAGGCCCCATGGCACATTCACCCAGGGCTCTCCATCAACAGATTGAAGTGCGAGGCAGACAGATGGCAACAAACAGGATAATAAATCAACGGCAAACTCCTGCTTCCTGTCTCAGTACCTTGTCCCCTGAAACCACAGAAAAAGAGCCAAAAATGAAGGGGAAAAAAAAAAAAAGGCAACTTTCCTTAGTAGAAGGTGCAATACCTGTTGAACAAAGCAGCCCAGCGCTTTCCTTCGTACGTAAATTTTAAAAGAGGGAAAAGAAAGAAAAGCTATGTGCATCTTCTGGAGTAAAGCCTCTCCAGGAAAAAAAAAAAAGAATACACTGTAAATTGCATTCACCACACACTTCTACTATTTTCAGTAGCAGGAAGATTAACATCAAAATGTGGAAGGGAATGGGGGTGGGAGGAGGAAACAGTATTATTATCAGAACACGGTCTGTTATCTTACTCTGGATAATGGCATGCTCTCCCACACAGCTCATCCTGGCCCTGTGTGATGGCTTTGTAACTCCTGGCGTCTGGATTTAGAAGAAGAGTTCAGGCAGAGAGTGGAGAGTTTGCCAATATTTTCCACTGAGGGATTCAGAAAGTGCCAGCTGAGAGCATTCCAGCTCACCCTTTAACACTTTCCAACTGAGTAAACTGGAAAGGCCCTTTTCAAATAACACTGGTAGTCGGAAGTTGGGTAAACTGCTGGGTGAGGACAGGGTAATAACGCCACAAGGGTACAGGCTCAGCAACTTGCAATGTAGATCCCTCTAGAAATTACCAGGCCTCCTGCATTCCCAGACAAACAGGCTCACGTCTGAAGAGGATTTGCTGACCTAGAATCATGCTAGAAGGTCAGAGGCAACTTTCAAAAACATGGGTTCAAAACTATGGGTCCTTCATGAATCCCCCAATCATATAGGAAGGAAAGCAAGTGTTAGAAATAACAGAGCTAAATGTTTCCGAAGTGGAGGCCTCGGGCTGCCTTTCCTGCAACATAGGCCGCTCAGGGCCATGGAAAATTGGAAGGAAACTGCCACTTCAGTCGGCACCAGAAGCTGGCGTGGGAGTCTCACACCCAGGTGTCTTTGCCTGTCGTTAAGACCAGGTGCCAAGCATGATGAGGGTGACCTCCCACCTACTGCCAAGGGAAACCTGGACCCGGTTAAGGGGTAACCCAGCAGACAGCGGGCAGGCTTGGTCACACAGGAAGAGGCCCAGTGGGCAGAAAGAACTGAATTGTTAGATCCAAAGTGCGAATGAGCCAAAAACATGAGTGAAAGGCCAGGGAACAGTGCACAGAGAGGAGAGCACGGCGTCAGGCACGAGACTCTTGAGGAGCCCTAACTCTCCCTGGCACAGCACAGGGACAGCCTGGCTGGCGGGCTGGGCGGACACTCCTCGCCTCGATTGGCAGGTCTAAGGTTATAAAACAGCTCGTGTTTCGCCCTCATCGTCCCCAAACCTCCTCTAGCGAGAGACCTGCACTGTTTTATGATCTTTGGGAAAGAAATTATGAGGAAGCTGAATTTGGGACTGCGAAGCACCCTAAAGACTAGAGAGACAGCTAGAAGGCTACATGACAGCATGTGAGATAGAGTAACGAACCGTAAATTAAGGGATGTATGGTCTGCAGGGTCATTTCCCAAAATCATGTCTAGTTATCACTCTTCTGGCTTTAAAGACATACCAACATTTCATGTGGCTCAAGTCCTAACACGCTGTTTCCAAAAGCTAAGTAAAAGGTCCTCTAAATTTGGGGGAAATGGGATCTAAGAAATTCACAAGCAAAGCAAAACTGCACTAGTCGCTGGTGGCAAATCTGACAACGAAAACTCCATAAATACACACATCGCAGAATGTAAGTCATGAAATGGGTTGGACTGAGAGAATACATGAAGCCCTTCTCCAAGCAGAAGGAAGTAGGTGACATTATCATTTAGAATAAACACAGACAAATTCCAGGCACCATCAAGTCTCCTCTGGCTGCGTGCAGCCCTCTCTGATGAACCCACAGGAGCTTCCCTTTCCACACATGTGGAGAAGTGAAAACGGTTGAAAGCAGTGCCCTAAATTCCATTTATAGCATCATATTCAGGCAAATAAGATGATTAGTGCATAACAAATAGGATTCCTTCAACCTCAAGTAATCCCACGATTTTCCCCAAATTGACAACAGAAGCATCCTACCAAGGCCATCTCCCCTCCCAAACCCTTAGGGCCTTTGTTCACCCCGTTTTCCGCTTTCTTAGGGCTCTGGGCCTTGCAGCCCCCCCTTGCCCATGAATCATGTTTCCACTAAAGTAAGAGACTGATGTTAACCCAAGGGGCCTCACAACAACAGGCACTCAGTAACTACAAGTTCAGGTTTAATTCTATCCAATTGGGAGGAACACTAACTTCTCCAAGGTCAAACATTTCTTAGGGTTTCCTGATGCACCAGAAAATTGTTCTGGTATCACTTTAGCACAAAAGGAACCTCGTTACAGGTTAACATAGAAATTAACTTAATCTAAAATTAAAACAAAATAGTCACCATCTCAAAGCCCTACCAAGTACCAGACTCTTATGGGCTGAATGTGTCCCCGCCACACCCCATCCCATCCCCAAATTCCTACCGTGTTTCCCGAAAAATAAAACCTAGCAGGACCATCAGCTCTAATGCGTCTTTTGGAGCAAAAATTAATATAAGACCTGGTATTAGATTATATTATATATTTTATTATACCATATTATATTATACACGTTACATTACGTTATACCCGGTCTTATATTAATTTTTGCTCCAAAAGAAGCACTAGAGCTGATGGTCCGGCTAGGTCTTATTTTCGGGGAAACACAGTATGTTGAAATCCTAACACTCAATGTGACTGTGTTTGGAGAAAGAGCTTATGAGGAGGTGACAAAGGTTATATGAGGTCACAAGGGCAGGGCTCTAATCCCGTAAGGCCGGTGACCTCCTAAAAAAAGGAAGAGACACCAGTGTACTCTCTCAGTCTCCCAGCCATGTGAGGACACAGCCGGGAAGCAATCCCTCACCAGGGACTGAATTGGCTGGCACCCTGGATCCTAGACTTCCAGCCACCAGAACGATGAGAAATAAATTTCCGTTGTTTAAGCCGCCCAGTCTATGGTATTTTCTTACAGCAGCACAAGCTGACTGATATACTACTGACTTTCACCACAGCCACAGGAAACCGAACAGAAATTAGCGATCTCACCATGAAGCTGCCGTATTTTGACCCATGATGCCTCTTCAGCTTTGCCTTTGTGGGAAAGCCAAGCGTGGGACCCCAGTTCCAGAAACATCAAGGCTGAGGTTTCTTAACATTCACAGACTAAGAACAGTGCACAGGAGGAAAAAACAAAAGTGCCACAAGAGGAAGGTGACACTGAAGAGGATGAGAACTAACACTTTTCAAGAGCCCATTTGGTGTGGACTTGCACGACAGCTCAGAACACAAACTGTGATGCCAATTTAAGACAGAGCATTCACTGGGTCCTACAAATGTCACCGTGAGATGGTGACTGTCATTCATGAGAATGTCCCACTGTGGGGTCCTCATTCAAGCACTAGTTGGTGCTGCCCCCCTAAGCTGTGGCCTCCGCAGCTTACGGGACACACATGAGCCGAGGCTTTATGGCACTTTCAAGTCTCAGCAGAGACTCTCGGGCACCTGGCACATTCTAGGGAAACACCATAAACCCATGTATAATCATAAAAGCTTCTAAAAACTGAGAATCACGTTGACAAACCCCAAAATGAGCACATACTGTAAAGTCAAATGAAGTAAAGGGGCAGGAAGAAAGTTTTCTGGGGTGATGGAAAGGTCTTCTATCTATGCTGGAGTATGTGCATTTGTAACTTCATCAAATTGTACACTTACAATACGTAATTCCAGGGAGTGTCAAGTTTTCCTCAATTAACAACAACAACAAAAAAAGGCAAGATCGGGACTGAGGAGTCCTGGGTTCAAATCCTGACGTGACCACTTGGCAGTTATGCGGTCTCGTGCAAGCTGCGTAACATCTGAGACCCACTAAACAAACCTACAAAATCACGAAAGTTAATCGTATAATGATCATGTTATGAGAATTAAAAGTGGTAACTCATGTGTCCTCAAAAGCCCAACTTTTAATTGAAAATACCAAGATGCACCTAAACACCTTCAACAAACGTGGCTCAACACGAAAGGGCACAAGGGTGACCCCACTGCAGAGTCCCCAGGGTAAGGCTCGTACGTGTGTCACACATATTTGGGAATGTGCACTTTGGCGACAGGGAAAATGGCATGTGCTGTGACCTGGGGGCTGTGGGCACTTCCAGAATGAAATACGGAGTCAGAGACAGAACACTGTCCACGCCTGAACAGAGAGGGACACGTGCACAGTGTGGCAGAGTGGGGCTGGGGAGCAGGAGTGGGGACCCGGGCGGGGTGCAGGGCGCTGTCTGCACACGGCTTCCCACGGCACGTGCTCTGCAGGGCGCCCAGGAGCTGCGCGCAGCAGGCGTCAACACGGATGGAGCTTTTCTCTCACAGAACCTACAACACACCCTGAGAGCTCCCAATAAACCACAATACAATGTCAGGCAGTGAGCGATTCTATGCAGGAAAATATTCCAAAGTAAGGAGCTAAAAGGGTAAGTAGCAAACAGACAAAGGCACAATTTGCAGTAAGACACTCAAGGAAGCACTCTCCCGTAGGGCACATTTGAACAAGAACTTGAAATACAGAGAGGGATCTAGTCCCATCGGGAACTAAAGGGAAAGAGTTCTAGATAGAAGATCAGCAAGCACAAAAAAAATCCGGGGCAAGAGTATGCTCAGTGTATCTCGAACAACAGGGAAGACTAGACGAGGTGAGATAGAGGTGAGGGAGAGCAAGGCAGGCAAGACAGGGCCCACATCAAGTGGCCATCTTTCCTGCTAAGAGACGGGGCCCCTGCAGGGCCAGAGCCTGCACAGTTTGCACTTACAAAAGCCTGCTCTGGCTACTGCTGGGGGGGCAGGCAGAAGCTAAGAGAACATTAGGAGTCCAGCCCAAGCTAGAGGTTATGGACTAGTGATAGTGGTACAAATTCAGATTCAGAAGACATTGTGAGTTTAGAATAAAGAGGTTTTCCTAAAGGATAAAAGGTCAAGTGTGGAAGAAATAAAGAGGTAACAGATAACTCCAAGGTCATGGCCAAAGCAACCAGAAGAACGGAACTGGCATTTACTGACATTGGGAAGACCAGCAGGGCAGGAGCCGATGAGACAGAACGGGGACGGAGAGGTGGCTTTGGAACACCTCAAGTTCATGAGGCCGATCAGGAAATCCAAGTGCAGAAGGCAGGCGGAGGTCAGGCCGGGAGAGGGTCCAACATGTCCAACACTGCGGAACCGGCAACTAACGCCAGACTGCCTGAAAACTGCACTTGGCAACCAAGGTCATTTTATTAGCCGTAGTAAGTGGCCTGACTCGAGGGGTTCAAACAGAAGGAGTGGGGAGAGGATATTAACATGAATACAAATAGTGGAGGAAGACAGGCTGTTTAGACATTTTCTTTCAGAATTCTGCTATAAAGTGAGAGGCATTAGTAGCAGGAGGGAGATGTGGGACCAACGGAGGGCTTATTTTCTTATGGGAGAAATTACAACATGTTTTGTTTACTGGTGGGAATGACAGAGTAAAGAAGTAAATAATGATGAAGAAAGGAACGGTAATTCTTGGAGAGAAGGCGACTTGCTGCACAAAGGGAGGATTTGGCAAGCGACAGAAAGACCTGACAGACCAACAGCTTTAAGAACTAGTCCAGACCACAGTGGATTTCCATCCTCTCCCCAGCCACAGCGCTGAGAGGCGGGCTTCTCTAAGAACTGGGACAAGCAGGCAAACCCTGCAGGACAGGGTCAAGCTCGAGCATCACACGCCCACCCCATGCTTCTGCCCTGGCCATCTATCTACTCTCCCTCCGAGTGACACTGCGTGTGTTGTGTGCCCCTCCTACCAAAGGGGTCTGCGATTTCCTGAGGAAGACGGTGGGATCAGGGGAACAGCACAGAGCTGACAGAACTGACAGAGTGAGGCTGAAGGAACCGGAGGGGTAGTGGGTCTCAAACACAAAGTGACAGGCAAGAAGAGCACGAGAACACATTCACCTCCACGGGCATCTCCACTCTTCACTCTGGGAAATCCTTGCCCGCAGCCATGCCTACTGGGAAGCCCGGCGCCTCGCCGTCATTTAAATTGGATTTCTGGTTCCATTCAGTCTTCAGCATGATCCATTCCTTCCAGTTAAGCTCATCATCCAGGCTCAAAATTCCTCATCTGAAAAATGATGAGTCTGACCTATATACCTCTAGAAGTCCCTTCCTGCTCTGGCGATCCATAATTCTGCGGCCAAAAGGGCTGCATCAGTCAGGCTCAGCGCTCCCTCGGTGCCAGAGCAGTGCACGGAGGGCTGCCACAGAAACCTGTCAGTATCTCTGTGCAGGCCCTCACCGCCGCCCCCAGCGCCACCCCACCCCAATCCCCAGCCCTTGCACCAAGCCCCAGGCTTTCAAGACTCATGGAACGCAACTTGTTTAACAAAGCTTTTCCTGGAATAGCCACACTGCGCCCCTTCATCATCTACCTCCTGCGAGCTCCTCACTAGACCAAACACAGTCACACAACACTTCTGATTTGTAACGTATTTATCCGCCGGTATTTGGTTCTGCTTCCCCGATTCCAGGTCACACCTCTTTTTCTCATGTTGAAACATGTGAATCTAAAATTAGAAAGCACCTTATAAATTATGATGGCTCACACATAACTGGAAGCATTTTTTTCCTTTCTCACTGAAACATAAAATAATGATGCATCAGTCAATGACATCTTAGATGGGATGAAATAAGGTAATGTGACCCCTCCAAAATAAGCAACTTGAGTTTAGTTTTGATTACTTACAACACCTCCTACATACAGAAACTCTCTCATACAGAAACTCTCTCAGGTATTGATCAAATGGAAGCTCCATCAAGAAGTGCCCCATCCGCATTACTCAGGCCATAAACTGACTACGACAAGAATGCTACAGAGAAAGAAGTTAAACCTTCTCAAATCTATTAGGTATGTTCCAGGATAGATATAGCTTTGTTTTTTAGCAAAGAATACATTTGTTTTCAATGACGTGTATTTACACTGCTTTCACCCAACTTTCTTGCACATGGAATGTTTTCTCACACATCAGAGGACATAGGTAAGGAAAGTCTCAGAGACTGGAGTGTTAGAGAACACTTAATTTACTACCTAATCTGCAGCAGCTGCTGTGAGAAGCCTGACCTGGTGGGTCTTTACAGCTTACAGAGGACACCAGCACTTATACAGCAGCAGTTCATTTTGGACAAAGCAGAAGGGTAAGCCAATTTCTTTGGGAGGAAAAAAAACATGTCTTTTCTGTCAAAGTAGGGACCAGCTTTAGAACCTGAAAGCTTCAGGCTGAAGGAAGGCAACCATACAGCCAAGACATTCATTTCAAACATGGTTCCATAAATAAACTTCCATTCATCAGAAGAGGTGCCCGGACGTTTACGATTTTGACTCACAAGTCATTTTCATTTTATGCTGTGAACAATGAATTTGCAGGACTTGGGCTCACATTTCATTCCATAAACATCAGGAATCTTCGAGAAAGATTTTGAAGGGAGCTCAAAATTCAACTTCTTAGGGGGAAAAATGGGGTGGGGGTGTCCTATATCTACCCTTCCAACTTTGGTTTTTGGCTACCAATTCACAGCTGTTGCCCCTCTCTCACCACTGCAATGAGATGGCTGGTTCAACAACAGTATTAAAAGTACGAATTTCTGTCTCTAGGTGAAGAAACAGAAAGAAATGAATGCATCTGTCAGCCTGTGACTGAAGTAAGAAGGGTGACATCAGAAGCTGTGCAATTGTTTGATTCCCTCTATCTATTCAATTACAAGGTCTAATAAAGCCCAGAAACATACTCCCAATGGAAGATTACACTTATCTCATTCAAAAGAAATTGCTATTAGCAAAGAAGTCCTCCTACAAATCCTTTTTTTTTTTTTTGGAATCCCATCTTTATGGAGGGTTCCAAAGTTACTTCTGTTTACTAGGTGTTCATTAAAAGCAGGGGAGCTCTAGTGCAAAAAGCCAGGGTTTATTTAAATCCTGGCTCTGCCCGTCACAGTTGTATAGGCAACTTGCTAACCCACTCTTCAAGTGTTATTTCCTCGCCTATAAAATGGTTTGTCCTGAAGATTAAATGAGTCAAATATGAGCAAAGTGCTCAAACAACAACTGTCAAATAGTAAGCACTCACCACAGTTTGTTTATCGCAACCAGTGCCCACAGGAAAATTCTAAGGGATCCAGCTTCCCTTACATCTAGTCAAGAGTCTTTAACTGGACAGAGGGCTTTGCTGGATCTCAGATGACGTCTATAGGAAGCAAATGAAATTCAAATACAGCTAATAAGTCCCCTCTCTTACTGTGTAATTATGTGTACTCATTATTTGTGTGGCATATTATTTAAATGTCCCTGATTTCAGCCCAGTGGGCCACGGGCCCTCAAAGAGTGGCCGCAGCCTCAGCCTTTGCCAGCCCTTTTCTAAGCTTTTGTCAATGCATTACAGCCAGAAAAGGTGGCATTATCTATAGCAGGAAGTATACAGAAGCTTCACAATCAGCAAAAATCTTAGCACTGCCTCCTAAGCCCGGCTGTAATCAACAAGCTGCGATGACGGCTTCAACTCCTACACAGACAATCCACGAGGATGTTCACGACTCACATTCACTACCTCTAAAAGGACAAAAAAATTCACTCCTTGTCACTTTAGAACCACACAAGCAAGACTGATGGCAAACATGGATTTTATGGCATAAAATAGGAGTTCACTCTACTATCTGATGTCTGCGTGTGTTATTACTACTACACCAGACCTGCAGAAATGGGGCAGCTGAGCTCAGCCGCTCAGATACAAGCTGCAGCTGTCTGTGCACCATTAACAGGCACCAGACCCTGACCCCGCCTTACACCAGAGGGAAGTGCCAGGGGCTCCCGGGTCAGCTCCTAGCATGCTAATGATTGAGCGGAAGTGACGTCAATTCAAATCAGATCCAAAATTATGTCAAGCCTATTCTATTGTTAATGAAAACAGTATTATAAAAATTGAATTTTAAAATACTCTGGGAGGACCAATAACCCAGAAACATCTTTGTTTAAAAATTGATTAGGGAAAAAAATAAAACACCTTGTTTTCAACACTACTGTCGCAAAGATATGGTGCAATTTTCATCCCATATGTGTTTAAAATAAGTAATGGATTCCAAGTTACACAAGTTGAACTGTAATTGCAATTCTGCTACTGCATAAATAAATAGCTGCGTGGGAGTGAGGAAAGTTACTGCCACGTGAAACATTCACAAAGCCCCAGAAGGACGATTATTGAGCTTACAGATGAAAACACCAGGGGTCTCAGAGGTATGTCACTACCCAAAGTCCCCAAGTGACAAAGCATGAAAACGGGGGCCCAGGAGCAGAAGTGCCCCCTCCATTTGGGGGACAGGCACACGCTGTCACCCATGTCCCATCCAGTCTCATACCCCACCTCCCAGTGAGGGCTCTGTACTGGACAGTTTCAAAACTCTACCACCAGACAAATTTCTGTCACAATTAAAACTGGAGCAATGGAATTCTTTCATCTTTCGAAAAGGAACAGAGGGATTGGAGGACTAACAATAACAAAAAATAAACAAAAGAAAAATACGTAACCCGCACGGCTTTTAAAACTGCTCTCCCTCTACTAACTTATCTTCATGTGCCGCACAATGAAGAACCCTGTACTGTATGCTGTGACGTACTGTTTAAGACAAGGTCATTCTACTGGACAGGACACAAATGGTGCTGTTATAAAGCATCCTTGCTAACTTAAGTGGTCTTCACATAAGCACACACACACATTCAGACAACACTGCCTGCAATCATCCCTACTTCCAACCTCGTTCAGCCAAAAAAAGTCTTGGGATGCTTCCTGCTATTACAGCTCTCTGTGGGTCACACCTCCCTGGAGAGCACGCGTGAGATTCTGGGACCTACAGAGGAGTTATTCCCATGGTAACGATTCTGGCTTTCTGTGCTTTCCAGTAGCCCCCAAACAGGAAAGCACACTTTAACATGTTTAGCTACCCTTAAGAAACTTCTTCATAAAACACACTTAAGTTCTGAAACAAGAAGATGAGTTTCCTTAGAACTGCTATTGAAATCCAATATACAGAATAACAAAAAGGTGGCCTTGGAGTGCTGCCTGCACAAACACCAACGGGGGGGGGGATATATTCACAGCAATTTTACAACCAAAAGAGAGAAGCACTGTTGTCTCAGTCATTAAAAAAAGAGAACTCAGTCTTTATTGGGGTGAAAGGTAAACTAACAGGACAAAAACTAACTTTTCTTTATAAAGCTGGTAAAAGAATTATTTAAAGCCATCAATGATTCCACAACTTCTCTTAGAATTCTTTCCTCTGCATTGTCAAGCCCTCAACACTGCCAGTAAAAACAAGGGCTGCATTGGGCCAAACTGGCTGGCAGTGCTGGTTGCTTCTTGAATGACTTACTTTAGGTTTTGTTCTTTCACCCAAATCCCACTTTTATTCAATCCTGGACACCTGGCGATCTTCTTGTCCTACAAGCTGATTTTTCCCAGTTAGGGTTTTTTCATTGTTAAGACATTCCAAAAGCAGTAGGGCAGCACCACTCGTGAGGAGCAAAATGAGAGCATTCCTTATTGCAATAAAATCTAAACCCGTAGCAGCCACTGCTCTACTCCAATTCCAAGACGCAACGATATTCTCATTACCTTCCCCCAAAAAACTTAATCAAGCAAAACACTGCTCCTCAACTTACAACGGGGTTATGTCCAGAGAAGGTATTTTCAGTTTACGATGGGTTGTAGTCGCAAATGCATTTGATACTCTCAAATTACCAAACATCTCCACTTGCTTAGCCTTACCTACCACCTTCAACATATTCAGACTACAGTTAGCCCACAGTTTGGCAAACTCTTCTAACAGTTTATCTTATAATAAAGTGTTGCGTACCTCATGTAATGTATTATGCATATCGCTTTTGTACCAGCGTTAAGCTGGAAAATCCTAAGTCAGACCATCCTGTCAGGGGACCGGCGGTATTCAGTGTGCAGCAGTAACAAGAAAGAACCGTCACATCAAATGTTCTCTAAATCGACAGAGCGTAGGGATTCCTGTATTACAGGCAGCCAAGGACTGGACGGGGCCCCTACCTGTCAGAGCCCCGCGAGCATATGGGGGGTCCGAACTGTACACTGGGGCAACAGATACCACTTATTTTGGCCTCTACAAATGTGAAATTTTAAAAGCGCCTTTCCCATTAAATGGTGGCTCAGAATTCAAGCTCTTGTTTCAAACCCCAAGATTCTAGAAGACAATGACAAAACTTGGGTGGATGGCATGGAGGTCGTCTCAGAAAACCCAGCCACCGACCTGCGGAAACAGAGCAGCTACACGTCCTGTCTGGAAGCACTAGCTCCAACCAGAGGCTTGCAGGCAACTGGCCTCACAACTAAGCAGGCTGGAGAGAAACTGGAAGCTCTCAGCGAACCTGTCACCCTGGCAAGCTGACAAGTACCCCACGTGTGATGACTGTTACCTCATGACCAGAGCAACGATTCTCAAAAAGAACAGAATTTCTTCTTCCTGGTCTCCTTGCCCAAGCAAGTTCAAACCAGAACAAGGGCGATTCATTCACATTGACCTATAATCCTAAAAGATTTAAGAAGTACGAGAGCGACTGTGGAATGCCACCACAGCCACATCCCTTGAAATTAAATACAGACACAGACAATAACCAAATGTTTGTCCTGAAATGCTTTTCACTGGATGACTTCACCTGAATCATATTAACCCCATTAAACTCAGACAGGAGCAAGTTTCCTTGCAGGTGTCAAGAATGCTTTTGATGACCATACAGGAAGAGGTACACTTCTGGATGCACAGGAATTCTGTGCCACCGTATATCTGCTGCCAGGTAGCAACCCGCTCAACCTAATCAACAAGGAAGGAAGCAGGTACTTAGGAGGATGTTGAGCCGGAGAGCAGGGCACACAGTAGATTTAGGCTCCTTCCTATACAAACAGGGGCTAAGAACCAAAGGCTCCACACTGCAGCGGGATCATCAAAGACTTCTGCTGTCATCCTTGGGTATGAAGCCGGATACCCACAGAAAACCCTGCAAGACAGGCTCCACGTTCAACCCAGGACCTAGTAAGAAATCAGCCTGCAGCCCTGGTCCTGTCTGTAGGACACAGACTGACTAAGGCACCTTGCCAAGTATATTGTGCAGGATATAAAGAAACATAAAAATGAATCTATAAATAAAACAGGTTGTCCAGAATAACTGTTGGGAGGGGCCTAGCTTAAGAAGCGCACGTTGTAAAAAACACATCCAACTGAGAGACAAGGCCGTACCCAGAATTTCCAACAAAATATTCAACTCACCATTCACTGTTTTCAGGCTCCCAGTAATGCCTTCACCATGCTGCCTCTTCTGGGCATTCTTGAACTCCTTCAGAGACAAATAAAGGACTTTACGTACCACCCTTTCTTCTGACCATGGAATCCCATCACTGTCATCCTGGAGAAACAGAGGAAAGGAAAGAAAGGGAGAGGGGGTGTTACTTAAAAGAAAGCAAAAAATATGAAGAGTCAGAATAAACTTTTTTTTTACATTCCAAACAAGTACTGTGTGAGAAAGACACGGTTCTGGAGATCGATAGCCCACCATCTGGTGACGGGCCAGCACTAGCCCTTCAACATCTGGACAGACCTCAAGCGAAAAGCTGACCCACAGACTGTACCAGGGACTGAAAGACAAAACCACCTCACTTCCTTTATACACCCACTCCCAAACACACACACTCAAGTTTTCTACTCCTGTAAAAGTTCACAAAACGAAGTTATCACACTCACAGAGGGGTTGAGGAACCATTATGCTGGAGTTTTATAAAGTGAGTAATGCCAGAATGTGTATGTCTTACAAACGTGTGCCATACTTTTTGGGAAGTTGTTGTTGTTGTTGCTGTTGTTGGTTAGTGCTACCTTCGAGGAAACGTACAATTCAGTCAGAAGAAATGAAATTGGATCTTTAATAGCCTCTTAAGGAAATGAGTCACAAATGAAAAAGACAGAGAGAGAGACCACTGTGGAAAAGGGCATTGGATCTTGGGAGTGGGGGGGGGGGGTCTAAAAAATATAAAGAGATACAAGTTAGTAAGAGGACTTGAAAGCGTCATTTAAACACGTGGCTCCCTTATGTCTATTGTATCAAATCCAATGCAAGTTCTTGAAAGAGGAATGAACAAAATGAAGACCAGTTTGGGAAGGTCGGGGTGGCGGAACCAAAGCACAGCCGCCAGCCCAGAGTCGATTCCAGTGGTAACGAGAGATTAGAACAGACGAAGCGCCAAGAGGTGACGCAGGACAGACACACCAGCAGGGAACTGAGATAGGACAAGAGCTACATCGGGACCAGTGACAGAACACGGAGGGAACTGTCTCAGGGAGCACAAAGGTTTACAGGGTAGATCCACTCGGCTAAGGATATTCACAGGCTTTTCTGTGGGTGTCAGTGCACTGTTGGCTCATCTAAGACATCCTCACATCTGTACATCTTCTTTAAGACTTAAGCATTTCATAACACAGAGCTCAAGTTAGAGATGGAAGGACTTGAGCTTCTCCGATATTTTGGGCCTTAAGAGAGTAAGGAAAACATTAATACCCTCGGTAAAAACAGGATTTCGGATATTCACGTCCCTTTTGTTCAAACAGGAACCTGAACACGTCACAGTCAGACTGGCGCTGGCTGTTGTGAATGTCCAACAGACTGCTTGTACTCCCTGCCACTAACAGGTGACATAAAATCTCCATGGGACTTGCTAGGAAGACTAGGTTATCTGAGGTCATTTTCAGCTCTTCAATTCCTAAACTCTGTATAAACACAAACTACATCTTAGAAATCCAACCACACAGAAACTCTAAGCCCTAAATAACGTAAGCTGCACTCTTGCTAAGCTTCCAGGATTTCCTAAAATGAGAGTAATTCTCCATCTCCTATAATAAGAGGAAAGAAGCCCTGGGAAAGAAGGGCGCTGGGATTTCCACCTTCCTCTCCGCGCCCTTCACTCCTGTGTACCTGCCAAGCTGAGATTTCCTGTTACCTCTACAGGAAGAAGGCACGTCCTGTCTTCCTGGTCACTCTCCTGAGAGCCAAGACATTTACCGACCTGGGTGGTGGGCATGAAGGCTAAAAGAAGCCCGCAAGCTTCACCTTGATCTGACAGAAGGAACACACACAATTTCTTAACCGCTACTTCTTATAAGTCACTAGAGAGCTTCTAATCACTTGGTTAAAAACCAGAAAAATGAAACACTCTGACCAGACAGACCCATTTGAGCAGCCCAAATAAACGACCAGAGTGAAAGGCAGGTGACTTAACACACAAAGCACAACACTCACAAAGCACACTGTAGCTGAATTTACTCTTACAGCAATTGCCTTGAGTTAGCAGGAAAGCTCCCCTAGTCTTTTCATGGCAACTGGATGATAGTCTTAACTGCGGCAGGAGTTTATGCTTATTAGGCTAAAATCCATGGTTTCAGTTTCCAGGGTCTAGGCAATCAAGGCTGTCCAGCGTGCTCATCATTTGCATCTCCACAATAAACAGTGATGCGACTGTAAACTATTGTAAACTATTATTTCCCACATACACACAGCTTATAAATTATAAAGCCCCCAAATAGCTTTCACTGTAAAATTCCCGTCATGACTTTCTACATTCTGTTCGGGCTGGTAGCTTCATTCTGACGTCAGGCCTCCATTCGAGAGAATGACATCCCTATGAGTGTCTAATTAAAACATAAACTGTCTGAGGTGAAAACGCCTGTAAAGGAGGATGTATTTAAGGTCCACTTCCTGACACAACAACGGCTTCATTACATCTCTGAAGTACTTTAAATACAGGAGAAGCAAATCCATGACACAGATTATGGGGTTTCAAACTCTAGACATTAAAAATCAAACTTTTTTTTTTTTCTTTTAAGCACAAGTGCTCCTGTATAATCTGGAGGGCTGGTCAAGACTTGTCACCTCCCTCAACGTTGATGCAAGACATAAGCCTAGGCGGTAGTGGGCTGACTGTTCTGTTTCCAAAAGCTTGTTGGGTAGGTAGGTAGTAATTCAGAAATGAAAATTTTCTGCACAGCTGCAGAGTCACGACAAACCACCCTACACTTAAGCTTACAGCCCAGGGTGGTGGAATCCCTCCTGAGCGGAATGTCAGATGCAGAAGCAGACGTGTGCCTGCCCCCAACCGTGAAGCAACACGCTGCTTTCTGACCTGGGTGTCCTGGAAGGGCAGAAAGAGGGTACTTTCAAGTATAACACTTGAAAGCCAAGCTCTGGGAGCGCTAGGAAACAGCCCACACATGACCATCACTAGAGGTCAGCCAACGCGTACCACAAATACCTTCCTCTCCAAGGCTTTATATGACCTGTAAGTACAAGGCTTCCCTTTTATTTTCCCGTCTTCAATAGCTGTTGTCGCGCGGGAAACCCTGCTCGCTGAGCCATTTGTCTGCGGCCCGCGGGGTCTGTGGTCCCGCTCCCACATAAGAACACAGGACATGGTGAGGCCAAAAAGGAACACCCACGGAGCCATAGGTAGGGGAGTCATGCCACTCTAGTCTCACTGGCCGCCTGGCCAGACCCACGCGGTAGTAGCCACACGATCCGCAGTCCGCCATTCACTTCTCTGCCTGCCAACCAACCAACCAATCAACGCAGCCCCGCAGTTACATCAGTAGCCAATTGGCCAACCGGTCACAGCTGACGGCCAACCAATCACAGTCCACGGTCATTCACTACCCGAGCCAGCACCTCCCACGCGAGGCCGAGAGCCTGGAAACTACTCTCCGGGACCCTGTCCCCACACTGTCTTATTTAATCAGCCATTCAGACAATGTATGCATGGGGTCCAGAAATCGTTTCTCCTGTTCACCCCCGTTACCCCCAGCACGTAAAACAGGCCAATAGCGTAAGAGCTCAATAAATATTTCCGGAGATGAAAAAGAACTCAAGCTCAGGCTTCCTACCCACTCTCACCCACACTTGGCCTGCCAGTGGCTAACCTCAGGGACATCCAGGATGTTTTAAGTGAAGCACCTGAAATCACTGCAATGTTCCTGACAAACCACTGCTCCCCCCATCAAACACCCCACACAGCAACAACCGCCAAAGAGCCGGCTGCCCCTCAGTCCCTACGACGACGCCCCTCCTACACAGCAGCTGCGCCACCCCTTTCTCAACCACCGAATTCCCTGCAAAACAGCGCCCACATCTAAGGACCCTGTCACAGCCTCTCACCTTCGGCTAAACACGGACCAGTTCCTGCACAAAATACCTCGCGCCGGTCCTCTCCGAACCTCACACCTGCGCAGGCCCCTTCTCCTCCGCAGCGGCCAGCATTCGCTCCTTCTTCTCCCCACCGCCTCCTACACTCCAGCAGTCATTCTCAAATCACTAATTTCAAGTCAACCAATGTCCGCTCACACCTCAATATTCAAAAACCCTAATTCTCCCCTTTGATCTTCTTTGACCACTTCCCGCTTCCTGGCTCTCCCTTTCCTCAGGCTTGGAGTCACCCAGGATTTGACAGTGCAGCAGAGAGAGAGAGTGGCTTTCTTGGCCTTCTCCAGAATGTCTCCACAAAACCTAGCACCTTGTCTATGCTGGTTTACTGGTCAGCTTAATAAAGAAAGATACAGGAGGAGTGGCAGCCATTGATATAGGAGTCAATGCGTCAGTTCTTATGAGTCTCATTAAAGATTTCAAAACACATAAGGCCATTTGGAGTTTTGGTAAGACCTCTAGGTTAACAGTCCATCAAAAATTGGGGATGCACAATTCACACTCCCAGACAATGTACCCCCTTTCCTCATTACCGTTCCTCAATCCCTTACTTGTATTTCCCCAACCCCAAAACAAATGCTTTACAAATAGTGATATAAATAAAAATATTTGGGTCGGCTGACAGGAGGGGAAAAAATATTGCACAGATCTAGATTCACTTCACTACTGACTAAAAACCACTTTCTTTGGCAAATGGAAGACTGAGTAATGACGCCTTTAAAAGTGACATTTTTTCATCTGCAAAACATTTGCCATTCTTTGAAATAATTGAACAATTTCTTACCGAAAGTAGCAAAATTGAATGCTTACGGGCATAATCTTTGTTACTAAAAGGGAAAAAAGGAGAGCACCATAACTCAAGCTGCTCAAACTTAACAAGACGTGTAAGAAAAAGGTGCACAGGAAGTAGGCACATGAAGACACGACACTCCTTGGAGCAGACGGCACCATCTAACGTCTCCAAAACTCACAGTTCAGGTTGGAGATCAAACAGCCTTCAACGGCCTCCCTCCACATCCGTGCAATTCCAAGTGCAACGCCAAGTGCAATCCACAGAACAACCAGAACTTTAACCACCTGGCATCTTGTTAGGAATGTAGACTCCTGGACTCCACCCCAGACCTACTTAATCAGAATCTGCATTTTAAGACGATCCCCACGCACACGAAAGTTTCGGAAGCTCTGCTGTACACAGCAGTTCTCCATCCCATGCCTATTTCATGTCACTTTCTATTTCCTGTCAGAATACAGGCACAGGTAAAGAGGAGGTGAAGCCCCAATATAAATACTTCTAACAGCCATCTACTGTTGCCATTTCTCCTGTCAGAAATAAGTCTGTATTAATATACCCTGAGAAATCTTCACTTTGACATCTCTTCACTGAGCCGAAACAGTGATCAAACAACAGAGGTGAAAATAAAAAAGGCAAGGCACTAAGAACTGCTAATTCCATCTGTGGTTGGTATCAGATGGGTACTAGGACTTATTGGGACGATCACTTCGCAAGGTATATAAATGTCTAATCCCTATGTTGTACACCTGAAACATAATATTGTTATGTCAACAGTAACTGGAAAATAAATTTTAAAAAACATTTTAATAAAAAAAAGTCTTTGTTCTTAGAATCATTCTTTATGTGACATGGTTTCTCCAACTCTCACCCAGCTTGGCATGACTTCCCTTTAGAACGTGACACCCAGAATGAGACCCACATTCCAACATGTGAATAATATTCCAGAATAGGACCAACACATGCAATAAGATCATTTCTATTTCCACACATAAATCCCAAAGTTAGGATACATTTTAGCAACTGCATTACACTGTAAGATTTCATTAAGCTTGCAGTTAACTATATCTTCCATGGTGATTTTATTTCTTGGCGGGGGGAGGGGAGGATTTTTTTTTTATTATTATAATGCAACAAAATTCAAAGGAAGCCCTGATCCAACTACAATCAGAGCTCCCAACTGTAGAATTATTTTCCAGTGATGCCCTCGTCACTGCTTGGGGTGGGAAGAAAAACCAACAACACAGAACACAGGCCACTCACAGAAAGCCCCATGTGCTTGGTAATATGAACCAAGCTGCACTCCTTCACCAGGTTAATTTCACACGGCAGAAAAGGAGGTGCAGGTCGCCGTGCCCCCCTGCGTTCATGGAGAAGGTACAGGGTTAAGGGCATAAGCACGATGCCTCAAACTGTGGCTGTTTTCAAGATACATGACTTCTCACCTACCCCAGCCTCCACTGATGTTACAACTTCAAGTCAATGTTAGTTTAAATAAAGCCTGAAATTAACGCCTAATTTCAGGCTTTATTTAAACTAACATTCAGGCTTAAGTAAATTTGCTGACCATTCAGGAAGTCTCTCCATGACCTTCACTTTAAAACACTGGGTTACTGATTCTATACACTTGTAACTGCACCAAGAGTTCTACTTCACTGTCTCAAGACTGATCAGATGACTGAGATGCCACAGGCCCCGCAGAGCCTTCACAGGCTGCTGCTCTCCAACGGCAGCCCGCTCTTGAGCAAGATGGGCCTTCCAAACCTCTTCGTGAGCACTCACATGCAAGAAAACAGGGACACTCAGGTCAGTCAAGCTTGCAAAACAGGTGCTAGGCAGAGGACGATGTCCTCAGAGCCACAGGGAAGAATATGAAGTGACAATGATTAAAACGATAGCAAATGTCTGCTGGGTCCTCTCCACAGCTTTCTCCCTTTAGTTCAAAATGGGTGGGAAAGGAAGTAATCACAGACTTAGTTATTTTTCAGAGATGAGTTTCAGTGGCTTGCTCAAAGGCCATGCAGATGGAGACGTAAACAGGAGCTGGCGCCACCAGGCAAGCCCGTCAGTTGGCAGGTGCCTGATGGGGAAGCAAATTTCAAAACTCAAAAATTTGTTACTATAGAGAAAACATCAAACACGGAACTCACGTTGACTCCTAAATGAAAGCAAGATTAAAATGACTAATTTCAAGAGGTGAATGTAAATGTTATAGGAAAAACCAAACAAGAGCAACAGCTCTAGCTGGAGACTAGCAAAAGCAGGTGGGAGGGGTGTGCAGGGGAAGAGGGGGAGGGGGAGGGGCCTTCTCTTACTGGCCTCTCCAAGTACCTTGTAGAATAGAGAGAATATGAATTCTAAGGGCGTCGCTCAAAGCATCCTTAGGCAATTTGCCCATATCTTGGTTTTTTTATTATGGTTTCAAATTCAGGCCACCTTGATTTAGGAGAGGGAAAACAAGGATGAAACAGCATGGGTTACAGGGAAGCACATTTCTGATCAATTTAAAAAAAATTTTTTTTAACAATTACAACTATTTAAAAATGAAATAGGGCCCAATGGAAGATAATTTCCCATCACTTGTGAGATAACTGCATAAGAGATTCATGCATCACAGGTAAAGTGACCAAGTAATTTATCATCCCAACCAGGGCATTTTTAATAATGATAGGAGGACAACCGGTACTTAGGCCAACCGATGACACTAGGTCCCTTCCAGCAGGAATCCATTAAAAATGGTCCACAACACCACAGAGATCCATTTTTAACCACATCACCTAATAAAAATAAAGGCAATATCCAAGACATACATACATACAAGGATTAAAGAGTGATACACACCTGTGTCTTAAATTGAAATCCAGAACTTTGCACCAATGTTTTAAAAGTCAATCTGCTTGTTATAAAGAGGAATGGGGGAGAGACGGAGAGAACCCCCGAGACTGGCACAGTTACAGAAGACATTACATTCCACAGAAAATACTCCTGCTTCCACAAGGAGGGGCCATGCCAAGTCAAACGTTCTTCACAGCATGTTCTAAGATCAACAAGCAGATGGGGTCTTGGAGGTTGTGAGAGAAAAGAATGTTCAAGTCACAGTAGAAAGACCTTCTCCTAAGATGCTAATAACTTCTTTATTAAAGTTTAGACAAGTGCCAAGACAAGTGTTTGTATTACAGGAGCCACTGGATGAGTTTCCAATGCCACCACATGCATATATCCTACTTCTATCCACCTTGCGACAGTTCTGGGAGCAGAGGGATCTGTGACTTTCTACCCCATGTAAAAAGAAGATGAAGTGTGATGCCCAATTCCAACGCTCACCCTTACCCTGCGCTGAATTAACAAGAAATGCCAATTCATGGGGAGGAGAGCTGTGGTTCTGACTGACAGCTGCACAGAGCTGACCAATAACAACATTTGAAAGATTGGGTCCCTAAGGGAGGCGGGGAGAAAGAACTGACAGCCCTTTCCTCCTTCCAGGGAAAATGACTGGAAGCCTCTACATGAATGCCTTTTCTTTTCAAACCAAATTTGCCTATACCTGTTGTTAAAGCATCCTACGTAATACAGTTTGTTACTGTCTGAAACACCAGTCTCTTCCATCAACAGTTTGAGGAGAGAACAATGAAAGCATCAAAAAATTTGCTGGGGATACTGATTCTTGGCATGGATTCAATAAAAACAGTGATTGACCGAGCTGAAAATAGAGAGGATACTGAAGAAAAATTGAGAGGGGTACACTTAGGCTAAAACTGTTTCTGTCCTTCTAACAAAATACTATTTTCTCCATTAGAAATCTCTCGCGTCAACTCAATGCTAATCCATTTTTTTTTAAATTCCATAAAATAGTTCAACTGTCAATACTTAAACATCAAAGAGAAACCGGGGGAATATTCACACCTAGAAATAAGGTAAGTGGCCAGGAAGCCAATGACTTACGCACTTGCGAATGATATTCCTTTGCATTGACTCTAAATTAAAAGCATTTCAAGCAGCCAATTTCCTCAGACAGACCTGCTTCCCAGGATAAAGTAAACGGTCTGAAAATGCTTATGCGAGGAGAGTTCTACTTCTTCCAAACTCCCACTAAATAATGTGTACTTATCTTTGATTATGGCCTATTTAAAAAAAAAAAAAAGCTACAGCTGAAATTGGATTAAGAACTTCTGCTGAAAACGATTTATTGCATAACACAACTCTGACAGCCTGAATCTCTGGCCACCAACTGAGCCTTTATAAAAATCCACTGGGCAGCTGCCAAGTCAGCTCTTTTCCGTCTGAGCATGTCAGACATGGCCGTTGTCAAGGCAGCAGCAGCCTGGGCCACGACATCCGTGGGTTCATGGTTAATCGGTGCAGTCGGGGAACAGCCGCGAGGGCCGTGCAAAACAGCATCCAACCTTCCTGCAGCTCTTCATGTTGTTTCAACATAATCAAAAAGGGCCCAAGACTACAGCAGGATTATCTCCAAAAATTCAGCAGAAATCTGGATTGATGCTCCGGCTTCAGTGGAGCGAATAGGGGGTAGAAAATAAAATCAAGTTACAAATAAATAGTTGACCAGAATGAGGGACGATCCAGTATCAGCAATGCCAACATATGACCATCCAACTTCACTGGAGAATAAACTATTAGCAAGTAGGTTGCCAAAGGAATTCTAACTAATCTGGATCTTTTAATCATTAAAGTCTTTTTATGTTAATTAGAATACCCCCAAAAAAAACCAAATGGCGTATTCTAAAATGTACTAACAGAGCAGCCACTAGTTGCATGTGGCTATTTACAATTAAAGTTGAAAAATTAAGTTCCTTAAGACACATTTCAAGTACTCAATAGCACATGTCTCCCAAAATGAACAACCCAGAATGTTTCCATGATTCCAAAAGTTCTATCAGACAGCACTGTTCTACAGAATATTTGTCTTTCACTGGAAAGAGTTTCAATTGACTGTGTGTTAATGCATTTCATTATGTCCCTGAGATTTTTCAAAATATGTGCTACCTTTATGTTCTGCTCAGCTTATTAGCAGGAAAGTTCTGAATACTTGAATACCTTGCACAAGGAAATCAGAGTTGAACGCAGGTAAGATTTGAATTATAGATATCCATCCATACAACTCTCAGGAAAGCGATTCCAGTCCTGTTACAGCTAGCCTTTCAGTTTTGCAGGCAATGTACATGAAATTCTGAGGATGAAGTATAAGATTCTTCAGTCTACAAGTAAGCCCTCACAACACACACTGCTTTAGTATGCCTTCAAATCATTTTCTAAGGAAGCCCCTACAAAATAAATCCTCCGGTACTATGACCAGACAAAAGCCAGCCCTCCACCAGCCCGTCCCGGAGCACTAACGGACACTAACTAACGGGGTGACCCAAACCTCTGAGATTGATTGCTGCCCCGCCTCCTGCCAGGGCCACTCAAGGTCATGGGCCTGTGAGCCATGGCAAAGGGTGTGGGCAATGTTTGCACTTGTTTCTTCCCCCAGGCCCGAGGACACTGCTGGGGTCATTTTCTGAGCTCAATCAATGGCTAACTGTCTTGCTGGCTATTGTGGCTGAGCAGTAACCCCCCACCAGGAAATAAGCATAAGTGTGTACACATTCCCAGGGGACTGGCTATCAGCTCATGCTACATTACAAACCATTAGGTTTATTTTGGGCCGTTTTATGAAAATTTTCAAATTACAGTAAGCATACAAATAAACCTCACCCTTGGATTTAATATAAATTGACACTGTGCCACATTCATTCCCATGCACCTCACCCCGTCTTCTTGTACCCTCCCCAGGGTTAAGGACCACCCTGGGATTGGTCTGCACCCTGTCGTGACAGGTTTGGGTCTCCAGAAACAATGTGAATGTCTTCTTCTGCCTCCAAACAGCACTTCCCACTAATGACAAATGTAGCAGGCCACATACTACTACTTGTCTCTTGTACAAATTCTGCTCTACATTTTACAACTAGCCTATGAAGTTCAATCACACAAACACATCTAAATGATGCGCCTGAGGTGCTGGGACAGAACGGCCCTGCCTCCTGACTGCTCTGCGTGACCAGAGTGCCTGCCAAGTGACTGAATCACCTTTCCCACCCCCCATACAGAAAGATGAGTCTCACACACAGTAGGCATGAAAAAACAGTTCATATGAATGAGTGAACACTTATAAACAGGTTGCCACCTCTTTATAGAAAGTTTAAAGAGAACCATGGCTTTGAGGTAAGGGAACTGGATTCCAGTTCTAGAATTCTGTTTCTTCAAGTGCAAAACAAATGACCTAGGGGAGTGGTTGACAACTTGGACATTCCTGTGAAACAACTACAGGGCTTGACAAACCACACTCTGAGGGCCTCACCCCAAGTTTCTCCCAAGTGATGCTCGTCCAGGTACCACACTTGGAGGACCGCGGGTGTCCACCAGCCTTGCAATGGATGTGACTCCCACACTTTGCCTTTCCATGAAATCTGCTCTCACTGCCATGAAAAACATTCTAATTGCCAAATCTAATGCAAACTTTGTAGTAGCAACCTGACTCTCCCCTGGTTTTCCTGTCCTCCCCCCACCTTCTTTCCTTCCCAAACTCTAATTATGATCTAAATACCCAGGATGACTAAGTCATTTTCTGGACAATCTCCTCTCTCCCCTCCTCCAACCTCTTCGTGGGGGGCTCTATCTTAATTAAACCCTCCGGCCACCCTCCTGGCACCCAGGGTTTGGAATCCTGAGCAGGGTTTGGCACCTCCTTCCTCATTGTTCACATTCACCCTCTAAATCAGGTAATGCTGTCTGTCTGTTTGTCTGTCTGTCTGTCTGTCTGTCTCTCCAGTCCTTGGAGACAGGGCCTCTCCTGTCTCACAGAAGAAACCTTCCAAAACAAGTCCCAAACCAATTCCTACTCCAACTGTCCTCCCCACATTGTTTCTCTAAAAACACAGCCACACTGCAATGAGTTACTTTCTAAAATCATCGATCCATGTCCTCCTTCCCCGACTCAAAAGCCTTCCACGGTTCCCAACAGCTACTACAGGGGAAATTTCCAAGCTTCATAGCATGGCCTACAAAGACTATTTTATATCTAATCAGCCCAACTTAACCATATAGATACGTTTTAATTCCCCCACATCGCCCAACACCCCTGAGCATCTCAAGTAAAGGCAACAGCTCTCATCTTTACATCCCCATCACAAAACAAATACCAGGAAACAGAACTACTGGTGTTTATTAACTAAATATTGATAGTGACTTCAACTATAATATAACAATAAATAAAGAACAGACTTTCCCAATAGACATGGATAAAAGTCTAGTCTCAATTCTCTTTTTCATATCAATACTTTGATACTAAGAAATACATAAATAAATAGCCAATTAGGATCTACTTACCAATTATGTCTATTTCAGCTCTTGGTTTTACTTTGATTTTATATTGCACAGAACACATGATTCTACATGACCAGGACTGTTAGTACAAGGTATCAATTGTATTTAAACTGGTAGATTTCCTACAAATTAATCTAGTCCTTGTCCAAAGACAAGATTTCACTATATCACTATTTCACAATGGTCTGCAAAGATCAGCATTATTTCTGCCACCTGAACAAAACTGAAGACCTTCATATGGGTTCCTGCATCCAAGCCAGTTTTAATTTTTCAAACAGGATGAGATTTCCTGCAGTTATTTAGCTCTATAAAGCCTGATGTACCAGGGTTGTGGGTTCCATGAAAAGATTCCTGCTTACCTACAGATCGACCAAGATCCCTCAACAGCGTGAGGACTGACCCCCACAAAGGTGATGTGGCGTATATACAATCGCATTTTAAAGCAAAACTGTCAGTTAGGGAAGAAATTAGGGCTACCTAGAAGCCAAGCTGTGATTCCTCTTACATTGGTATTTCACAATGGTAAGCAAAACAAAATGCCTGTTATAAGCACAGTGGATGTAAATAGAAGTTTACCATTTACACTTCAGGCCATGCGTGTGAAAGCATAAAGCAGAAGTCGGGAGATGCCAATGTTACTGAAAATGGGAAACCACTGGAGAGTTCTGAGCAAAGAAGTAACATAATTTGATTTCCATTTTTAGAAGCTCCCACAGGCTACTATGTGGAAATAAACCATGGGTGTGGGTGGGAGTGAAGTAGAGAAGACGCAGGGGACACTGGTAGTTGCCTACACCAGAGGCAGGCCCAGGGTGGTAGCAGGAGGCTATGACAACTGGATACATTCTAGAAACATTTCAAAGCCTGAGCCAACTCAGTGCTGACGTGGGATGATGTGTGAGGAAGAAAAATCAAAGATTAACTCCAAAGATTTTCATCTCAGTAAACAGAGTCACCTCTGAGGAAAAGGGTGCTTCTGAAAAGAGCACTTTGGAGCAGAGAGAAGCAAGAAGCAAGGGAGGAACCAAGAGCTTAGTTTTTAGATGTGCTGAGTCTGAGTTGCCTATTTCAGGCCGTGTCAGTGCTAGAGATCTGAATACAGATGGTAGTTCAAAAATCAGACTTGAAATCAGACTTTAAGTACCCTAATTTATTGAAGGGCAGAAAAACAGTTTTCCTATTCATTTACAAGTTAGGACTGAAGTTAGGGAAGGGCTGGCTGACCTGGACAAGTCATTTCATGGCTAAGGTTTTCAGAGCTATAGGAAAAACGATGCTTTAAAACCAAGGGTGAATGAAGGCAGAGGACTGAATATGGAAGGAATAAAAGGAACGCTTTACTGACTCGAGTCATTCTATGGGGCGGCCGGGTGGCTCAGTTGGTTAGAGCGTGAGCTCTTAACAAGGTTACCGGTTCAATTCCCTCATGGGATGGTGGGCTGCGCCCCCTGCAACTAGAAGACTGAAAATAGCAACTAGACTTGGAGCTGAGCTGTGCCCTCCACAAGTAGATTGAAGGACAACGACTTAGAGCTGATGGGGCCTGGAGAAACACACTGTTCCCCAATATTTAAAAAAAAAAAAAAAAGTCATTCTATAAAAATCTACATTTGACGTCACAGTCGTAACTGACACATGATGGATTTTCAATAATGTGACAATGGAGGCCTTAAAAATCCACTGCTCGACATAGGTGATGCTGTAGATCACCAGATGCTTCCGGTAAGTTCGATTTGCCAGGTAAAGTCATAGATCAATCACTCAATGTGTCTCTTTGTCACACACCCACTCACACACCACAGACGCCCCTCCTTATACATAGGCTTCACACGCAAATAGGAGAAATAACCAACAGCAGACAGGACACCGGGACACACTGGCCTGAGGCCTGCTCTCACAGGTAGTCAAAATATGCTCACGAGATACCCTAGAGACCACACTGTAGCTATGCAGACAAGTTTTCATGTCACAAATCACAGACGTGAGACAAACTGCAACCTGTTTCCTCTCCAGCCCCCTGAGAGGGGATCTCTGAGAGCAGCTACTTCTGGCTGCCAGTTCCTGGCTCAGCCCGCAGACAGAAATGCTGTCAGGACCCAGAGGGCAGGGCAGTACAAAGTCCAAAGGAGTAAAGCCTAAGACTTGGAGGAAGAACACAGAAAATAACTGCTGCCAAGTAACTAACATTTTCATTTTATCCTGAGCTGCAGCCTGCTGCCATACCGATGCCGTGCGTTCTCTGTCATTTCCCCTTCAGCAAAGCTCAAGCTCCTGAAGCGAAGACTCTCCTGACCACACTTGAGTAGCATGACTGGAAACCCATATTCCTGTCCTTCTAACACGTCCTCCTCAAGTCCATCACTGAGGATTCACGTTCAGGTTTGTGCAGCACTAGAAACACATTTCTAGAATACTAGCTGTCAAGCTTGGCTGCCCTGGAAATCCCCTGGGGAGCTTCATCTAGTACAGCGCATTCTGGCTTAAATGGTCAGCGGTGTGGCGTGTGACGTGACATTTTCATAAACCCGGAATCCGCTCCAGAACTGACTCCTCACCTCCCATCTGGTGGCAACCCTCCCACCCTCAATGGACTCTGTCTCACTGCATTACAATCATCTACATCCTGACAACTCCCTAACATCAAGCCTGGTACACATTAGGAGCTTAATAAGTAAGTGTGGAGGGAATGAAGCTTTACAAAGAAAAATGAAACCCATGTAACCAAGGAAACGAGGTAACAATTTAAACAGAGCACACAGACCGTCTTAATACACTTTTTATTTTCTTGACAGTAATTCTCTAAAACCGAGAATTCAATATTCTCTAAAATCAGGAAAAAACAGTTTTAACTGACACTAAAACTGTGTTTCCCTGAAACATAAAACAAGTACCTACTGGCCTCAAGGAACTGAATCAAACTGCTATAATATACTCACAGCTTCCGTACCTCAAACTGAATGAGGAAAACCCTCATGTCTATGAGTCAGAGATAAGATCTGATTTGCCAATAAGAAGTACAAAAACAACGTCTTGGTACAAGTATGGGGAAACTAGGGTATGACTGCTCACTGAATTAATTATATCAGGAGGGAGACATTGATAAGACAGACATGTTTGACCCAATGTCTTATTGTGAACTAAGGACTAAATTAAGGTCCATTTACTAGGAGGGGGAAAAAACCACCTTCATATGTTGAGTTCCTCTTCTCGTTTATCCAAAACTCAAGCTACTGCAGAATAACCCCAGCCCCAAGTTACCTAAAGGACATAGGTGAAGCTTTCGTTCCTCTTCTTGTGCCAGCAAAGCAAGTACTGCCAGGCTCTATTCTGTGACATCTCCCGCCCACTTTAACATATAAATCCATTTTTGTTTCCAGACAGGTGAACCTCTAGAATACATCGAGAGAAACTAAGCTGCCTGCCTGCTCCCTGTTTGTCCCTAACAGTCCCAGGTTATCAAGGTAGTTCTCAAAAAGACCTTCTCCACCCCACACGCCAGAAAAGCCAGAGAAAACAGATCTCGTTATTCCAACATGTAATGAACTGATTTTATCCTTAAAGTTGATGAAGAAATGCTTAAAAGGGGAAAATGGGGGTGGGGAGGTCGCTATTCTATATAAAACAAAACTTAATGGCCAATTGGGGTTTGACAAACTTCAGACCCTTTTACAAAAGCTCTGACCTCAAAGAAAACACTTTCCAATTTTAACACACATGCCCACACAAAGAGACACAGCAGGCGCTCCCCAAGGGCCAAAATAAAATGCTCTCTAGTAATTACCATAAATAGAAAAGGAGATGGGCTTCCTGAGTCAGAATACAGAGTACAAGAAAAACCACCAGTAACAAAAACATCATAAACAAAATTACATGGCCAACAATAAACTGGGAGGAGAGTGGAACTGCTTCTCAGTGAGATGCAAGAAAACACATCGGGCAGATGCTTACACAAGAAAAGGGGACATCCGTGAGCCTGAAAGGGTATAATGTGCCAGTACATTCCTGAAATACAAAAATAGAACCTGATGACAACACATTTTCTGAAAAATCCAACAAACAAGCTATAGCTTAATATTTGAGACAGAATATACTTGTCATGACTCTGGACATTATTTCCCCTAAATTTGGTCCAAAATTTCCCAATTTCAATGTCTTGGATTTTTTTTTTTGTAATCAATAAAATTATTTAGAGATTCTCCCTTGGCCACAGATTGAGAGCTTTCAAGTATCTCTCTCAAATGAACACGTAAGGCATTTGTCCATCAACTTCAACCATAGCCCCCATTCTGATTATGATGTTGTCAGGTTGGAATTATGATTCATGTACTGTCGAAATCCTATATCCGTAATGAATCTGTGATTCAAGACAGAAAGCGTAGAAAAGATTACTAAAGAACATAAAAATAAGTCTGCATATTTGCCTCATAATTCTTACTAGTCTATAAACTGTACTCATCTGACCAGAATTATTCTATCATGAAAAGTGATAGAGTCACTATTGCAAAATCCAGTGTCATCTGTATCGTCGGCCCTCCACATCCGCAGCTGCCACATTCTTGGATTCAACCAACCTCTCTGATGGAAAATATTCCAGAAAAAAGTGTTACACTTTTGCTGGCGTGTACTATGAAGTTAGGCCAATGATGGTTACGTCTGTACTAAACATGTTGACTTTTTTTTTGTCATTATTCCCTAAACAATACAACATAAAAACCATTCACATAGCATTTACGTTGTATTAGGTATTGTAAGTAATTTAGACATAACTTAAAATACATGGGAGGATATGCGTAGGTTATATGTAAACACTACACCATTTTAGACCGGGGGTGCCAAAAAGTGGACACTTTGGACAACGTTTCTCAAGCAATAGTTCACCATAATCAGAAGTGTCTGGACACTGATGGCAACCACTTTGCGCTCCTCTTGTAATTGCAGAAGTCAAACGTGACTTGTATTCATCTTTTGTTATCAGTAATATACTGAGTATTACAATTTTAATACAGCTTTCCTTTCTTAAAATGTGCGTACATTTTTTTGGCACCCTCTGTAGAAAGGACTTGAGGATCCATGGGGGTGTGGGGGGGTGTCTCCTTCCTGGAACAAATCCCCTGAGGATACTAAGGGACAATCGTACTTATGGCTGCATTTATTGAGCTCAGTAGGTATGGGCAGCCTTCTCAGAGATCTCCGTGTAATGATGCACTGATTAAGAAAGAAGACAGCTTGCCCAGGGCATGAAGGTGAGAGGAAGAGGAGGAGGCAGCAAAGCTGGTGGCCTGGCTCTAGCACTCACTGTCTTAACACAGCCTCTGCCTCTCTCCCTCATGATTTTTCCCTTTGCCCTGAGCAGCAAAAAAAAAAAAAAAAAAACACGGCTTGGAACCAACAGCAGTCAGAAGCCTTCCCTCTTATCTTAACCTTCAGAAAGAAAACTCTGGAAAGCATACACCTTAAAATTAATAATATGCTGAAATCTATGTAATTTTACTAACAATTGTCACCCCAATAAATTTTAAAAAATTAATAATATGGTGAATTTTACCTCAACAAAAGAATTTATAATATGATGGCAAATTTGCTAAACTCAAAACAAATACTAATTAAAATTACTTTGAGATGTTGAGCAAAAATAAAGAAATGATTAATATTTTATTCCCATGTGAAAATTCAAGAAATAATATACTACTGGCAAACAGAACCTGAGATTTAAAAAAGGGGTAAGAGGAATTGTAAGTAATCAAAACAGTATGCAAAACAAAACCATAATCACTTGTTACTGAGTAAAAATTTCTGAATACAAAATATATCATTAATATCGCAGCTTAAGTGACCCAAAAGATCAGCTTGCTTATCATGATTTTTTTATTTACATGTATTATCATTGAAATTAAAAAGCAACAAAATGTAGAGGGAGACAATTCCTTCACAATTTATACCAACTACTTTCGAAGAACCATAAATTTCCTATTCACAAAGGGCAAAATGGAGTTATGTGGTGTTTACTCCTCTCTATACCCTGAGCCTTTGCCTGTAGTGACCAAAGGGACAGAGTGAGGATGCTTGTCGTTCATTGACATATGACAGAACATGCTTTTTCATTTTCAGTATTTGTTTCTTTGCATCCTTGCTGGGGTCTGCAATGGTTTCAATCCATACCCTAAATAACTCTTTTGCACTTCTTTCCCCCGTTATTCTCTTCTTCTGGAACTGCCCTTATCACAACTCATTTCTCAGTCAAATGTCACCTTTCCAATGAAGCCTTCTCTGACCACACTACCTACCACTCAATCTAAATAACTGCTTTAACTTTCTTCACAGCATTTATCATCCAAAAAATTCTCATTTGATAGAGTACGTAGGATATGTTTCCCTTAATAAATTAGACCTTTAAAAAATAAAAACCCAAAGTTAGTAGAAGGAAAGAAATAAAGGTTAGAGCACAATAAATGAAATAGACTAAAAAGAAAAAATAAACTAAAGAGGTAAAACTAAGAGGTCATTCTTCGAAAAAGATTAACAAAATGGACAGACCTTTAAATTCATCAAGGAAAAAAAGCGAGGACTCAAATAAATATAATCAGAAATGAAAGAGATGTTATAATGGATACCACAGAAATACAAAGAATCATATGAAGGACGCCTATGAACAATTACCCACAAACAAATTGAACAACCTAAAAGAAATGGATAAATTCATAGAAATATACAAACAACCCAGACTGAATCATGATGAAACAGAAAACCTGAACTGAACAATGACTAATAAGGACATTGAATCAGTAATCAAAAACCTCCCCACAAACAACTTCACTAGCAAATTTTACCAAGCATCCCAAAAAGAATTAATACCTGTCCTTCTTAAACTCTTCCAAAAAATGAAAGAGGAGGGAACTCTTCCACACTCATTTCAAAAGGCCAGTATTGCCCTGATACCAAAACCAGACAAGGACGCCATGAGACAATTTCAGGTAAATAACCCCAATGAACATAAATGCAAAAATTCTCAACAAAATATTAGCAAACCAAATTCAACAATACACTGAAAGGATCATACACCACAATCAAGTGCCATTTATTCCAGAGATGCAAGGAAGGTTCAACATCCACAAATCAGCCAACGTCAATGTGATAACACCACATTAAGAAAACAGAAAATAAATATCACATGATCTCAACAGAAGCAGAAAAAGCATTTGACAAAATTCAACATTCATTTATAATAAAAACTCAATGAAGCGGGTGTAGAGGAAACACACCTCAACACAATAAAGGTCATATATGACAGCTAACATCATACTCAATGGGGAAAAGCTGAAAGCTTTTCCTCTAAGATCGAGAGCAAGGATGCCCACTCTCATCACTTTTATTCATCATCGTATTGGAAATACTAGCCAGAACAATTAGGCAAGGAAAAGAAAAGGCCTCCAAATTGGAAAGGAAGAAGTAAACCTGTAACCAATTGCAGGTGGCATGATAGTGTATACACAAAACCTTAAACTTGCCATCAAAAATCTATTAGAATAAACAAATTCAGTAAAGCTATAGGATACAAAAACTACATAAAAATCTCTTGCATTTCTATACACTAATAATGAACTATCAGAAAAAGAAAATACCATTTACAATTGTATCAAAAAAGACTAAAATAACAAGAAATAAATTTAATCAAGTAGATGAAAGAACTGTATATTGAAAACTAAAAGACAGTAAAGAAATTGAAGACACAAATAAATGGAAAGATATTCCATGCTCATGAATTGGAAGAATTAATATTGTTTAAATGTCCATACCACCCAAAGCAATCCACAGATTCAATGCAAGCCCTATCAAAATTCTAATGGCATTTTTCACAGAAATAGAACAAGCAATCCTAAAATCTGCATGCAACCACAAAAGACCCTGAATAGCCAAAACAATCTGGAGAAAGAACCAAGTTTAGAGGCATCACACTCCAGAATTTCAAACTATAACACAAAGTTATAGTAATCAAAGCGGCATGGTACTGACATAAAAAACACATCAAAGGAACAGAACAGAGAGCACAGAAATTAACCCATGTATATATGGTCAATTAATTCACAACCAAGGAGCCAAGAATATACAATAAAAACAGTGTCTTCAATAAATGGCTTTGGGAAAACTGGACAGCAACATGTAAAAGAATGAAACTGGACCACTATCTTACATCTTAACATACATCAATTCAACATGGATTAAAGACTTGAATGTAAGAACTGAAACCATAAAACTCCTAGAAGAAAACCCAGGTGGTAAGCTCCTTGACATAAGTCTTGATGACAATTATTTGAATCTGACACACACAAAAAAAGCAACAAAAGCAAAATAAAACAAGTGGGACTACATCAAATTAAAACACTTCGGCACAGCAGAGAAAACCATCGACAAAATGAAAAGGCAACCTATGGAATGGGAGAAAATATTTGCAAATCATACATCTGATAAGGGGCGGGTATCTAAAATATATAAAGAGCTCACATAACTCAATAGCAAAATAAAAAAATCCAATTTAAAAAATGGGAAGATCTGAATAGCCATTTTTCCAAAGAAGACATACAGATACCAACAAGTGTATAAAAAGACGCTCAAAATCATGAATCATCAGGGAAATCATATCAAAACCATAATAAGCTATCACCTCATACCTATTAGAATGGCTATTATCACAAAAACCAGAAATGTTGACGAGGATGTGGAGAAAAGGGAACACTTGTGCACGGTTGGTGGGAATGTAAATCGTTGCAGCCACTATGGAAAACAGTTCCTTAAAAAACCTTATGACCCAGCAATTACACTTGTGGGTATTTATCTGGAAAAAAAAAGAAAAAAACGAAAACGCTAACTTGAAAAGATACCTGCATCCCCATGTTCACGGCAGTATTATTTACAATAGCTAAGATATGGAAACAACCTAGGTGTCCATCTATGGATAAACAGACAAAGAAATTGCTACACACGCACACACGAATATTATTCATCCATAAAATGAAATCTCGCCATTTGCAACAACATGGATGGAGCTCAAGGGCATTATGTTAAGTGAAATAAGTCAAACAAGAAAGACTGATATCATATGATCTCTCTTACAAGTGGAATCATAAAAAAAAAAGCTTATATACGGGTGGGGTGGGGGAAATAGGTGAACTTTTTTGTTTTTTGTTTAAATCAATTGAAGAAATTATAATAAAAATAAATAACCATGTTAACTTTCTTTACAGCATTTATTACCAATAACATTCTCATTTATTTGGGTATGTATTGTGGGGACATAACTCCAAAAGCAGTTTCCAGGCTCTCGGCCTCACATAGACAGGTGCTGGCTCAGGTAGTAAATGGCCATCAATGTGATTGGATGGCCATCAGCTGTGGCTAGTTGGCCGTCAGCTGTAACCAGTGAGCCATTGGCCACTAATATAACTGCTATGGCTACGCTAGCAGAAAAATGGGGGCTAGCAAGAAGATGGTGGCTGGGCTGGCAAGCGCGGATTGCAGTTAGGATGGCTGGTTATGGACAGTGTGGATCCAGCCTCCAGTGAGAGAATAGTGCCACCAGCGAGAATATACTAGTATGACTCCACTACCTATGGCTCCGTGGGTGTTCCTTTTTGGCCTCACCATATCCTACGTTATGTGGGGAGCGGGAGCAGAGACCCCACAGGGTCCCTGTCGTGCGGGGAGGCCTGCAGGGTCTCTGGTCCCGCTCCCCACATAATGCAGGATATGGTGAGGCCAAAAAGGAACACCCACGGAGCCATAGGTAGGGGAGTCATACCACTACGGTCTCACTGGAGGCTGGGTTCAATGGACGTGCGACCTGCTGTCCGTTTTGTCTGCAACCCACCGACGACTCTCTTTCACTCTCCTCCACTCTCCTCCGTAGCCGCAGCAGTTATATTAGCGGCTAATGGCTCAATGGCTACAGCTGACGGCCAATCAGCCACAGCTGACGGCCATCTACTACCCGAGCCAGCACTCCTCCACGTGAGGCCGAGAGCCTGTAAACTACTTTCTGGGGCTCTGCCCCCACAGTCCCCTGCATGACAAATGGCGCAGCGAGCAGGGTCTCCCGCATGACAGTATCATATGATTTCCTTATTAATTATCGGCTGAATTCCACCAATAATGTGACAAAAACTGTATATGAAACACTCAACACATTCAACACTTGGTTTTCTAGGGTGATACAGTTCATTGTATAAAAAGGGTCAAAGACAGAAGTTAACTCATGTAGCCAACAAATTCAAACTGAACCCCTAGCCCCCTTATAAAAATCTATTGATTAAAATCATGGAGTCTGGACCTACTTACTACCTGTGTGAGGTTTAGAAATTTACTTTACCTGCACATGCCTGTTTCCTTAAATATAAAAGGAATGCCCGTGGCATATGTAACACTGTGTCTGGCACATAACATTTTTAATGAGTGTCAATAGCAGCAGCAACATCACATGTCTAACCCCACCCCACCCCTCCGTTAATGGGGACAAAGAAAACATTTAGTCTGGTTTCCTACTGCGGCTGTTTACAATTATCACAAACCAGTGTCTTAAGATACAAATTTATTCTCTTACAGTTCTGAAGGTCAGAAGTTCAAAATTAGTTTCACTGGGCTAAAGAGAAGGTGTTGGCAGAGCTGGTTTCTTCTGGAAGCTCTGAGGGGAGAATCCAACTCCTTGCCCTTTTCAGCTTCTAGTGGCTGCCTAGCCAGGCACACCTCGTTTTACTGCATTTCGCTTTATTGTCCTTCACAGGTGTTGCATTTTTTACAAACTGAAAAGAAGACTCTCCACCAGCAAAAAGATTACAGCTCACTTTATTGTGATACCCCATCATGTCGGGTGTCTGGTCCCGCTCCCCACATAAGAACACAGGACATGGTGAGGCCAAAAAGTAACATCCACAGAGCCATAGATAGAGTAGTCATACCACTATATTCTTGCTGGCGGCTGGGTTGGACACACAGAAAGCAGGAGCCACACTATCCGCAACCTGCCGTCCACTTCTCCGCAATCCGCAACCCACACTCCGCCATGCTAACTGCAGTCCGCGCTTGCCAGCCACCATCTTCTTGCTAGCCCCCATTTTTCTGCTAGCGTAGCCACAGCAGTTATATTAGTGGCCAATGGCTCACTGGTTACAGCTGATGGCCAGTTGATAGCCATTTACTACCTGAGCCAGCACCTTTCCACGTGAGGCCGGGAGCCTGGAAACTGCACTCCTGCCTCTGTCCCCAGACCCCCTTTAAAGCAGTGGTCTGAATTCGTCCTGTCACATTTCTGAGGTGTGCCTGCATTCCTTGGCTTGTGGCCCCTTCCTTCAACCATCTCCAAAGAACATTACTCCAACCTCTCTGATTTCACATCTTTTTCTCTGATCAGCCCACCTGCTTGATAAAGACCCTCGTGATAACATTGGGCCCAGCTGGATAATCCAGAATCATCTCCCTATCTGAAGAGCCTGATCTTATTCACCTCAGCAAAGTCCCTTTTACCACATAAAGTAACAGGTTCTGGAGATTAGGATTTGAATATATTTAGGCTCATTATGCAGCCTACCAGAAAGTACACGCTGCCATCTTCACCTGTGAGTAAGAGCTCAGTTGCTGCAGTTGATATATTTCTTGCTGACCACTGTAATGCATACATAGGACATGTTGGCACAGAGGGGAATGCCATCTTAAGCTGTGTATGGGGACGTTGAAGGGCAATGACTGGCAGAATATTTTTCCCCAGTTGTTCTTCTCTTAGTGTGGATATACAATCAGTTCCCTAAGTCTCCCACACCTGAGTAGTCAACAATAGTGGGTGGAACTCTTAGGCTGATGCAAAACTACCATCTCTCGAAGCTTATTATGTGTTTCCCTAGAAATAGAAAAGTAATTGAGTGTTTTGACTGAAAAAATGTTTCTTCTGTATTGAAATCATGGTGGGGGCAGGGAGGTATGGAAGTGGTGAAATGGTTAAAGGGTTTTGCAATTGGTTTGATATCTCAGTAAAAAAGAACATGGAATGCACATTAGGAACTGGATCACTGAATGTGACAGGTTCTTCCCCTTCAAAGCCTGCTCTGAATTGCCAGAATTTTAACTGTTAATTTACCTGTATCAAATGGCATTACATTTGGGGGGATTTTGTATATTTTTATTTTATTATTCTAAAACAGCCCTTCCTGGATTATGATTTTTTTTTCTTTTTTAATGGCGGTGTGGCTCACAGCGGCCCATGTGGGGATCGAACTGACAACCTTGATGCTACCAGCACCACTCTATAACCAACTGAACTAACCGGCCACGCCTGGATTGTGATTTTTATTTTTTCCCAAATAGAGAAAGCATTTTTTTCAATCTTCAAACCGCTCTTTTCAAAAGTAGCACTAACGTAGAAATTGAACATATGAATCTCCCTTAAATTAAATTATTTAAATGTTACTGAAAGCACCAAAACTTTCTCAGAGGTAACAGATGACATAAATTAATCAAGATTTCTACTCTAATATATACAAATAATAAACATGAAAATATGTGACAGCATTAGTCATTAGGGAAATGCAAATCAAAACAAAATGAGATACTGCTTCATACCCACTAGGATAGCTATAATCAAAAAGACAAACAATAATAAGTGTTGACAGGAATGTAGACAAACTGGATGCCTCATACACTGTGGTGATAATGAAAAAGGGTACAGTGGTTTTGAAAAAGTCTGGCTATGTGTTCGTCAAAAGCGTCACAGTTACCAGTGATGCCACACCTAGGTGTATACCCAGAACAGAACAAGTGAAAACATGTTCACACAAGACTTGTACACGGGCTGGCCCGGTGGCTCAGGCAGTTGGAGCTCCGTGCTCCTAACGCCGAGGGCTGCCGGTTCGATTCCCACATGGGCCAGTGGGCTCTCAACCACAAGGCTGTTGGTTTGACTCCTCGACTCCCATAAGGGATGGTGGGCTTTGCCCCCTGCAACTAAGATTGAACATGGCACCTTGAGCTGAGCTGCCTCACAGATGGCTCAGTTGGTTGGAGCGCATCCTCTCAACCACAAGGTTGTCATTTCGACTCCTGCAAGGGATGGTGGGCTGTGCCCCCTGCAACTAGCAACAGCAACTGGACCTGGAGTGAGCTGCACCCTCCACAACTAAGTTTGAAAGGACAACAACTTGACACAACAACTTGATTTGGAAAAAAAAATCCTGGAAGTACACATTTTTCCCCAATAAAGTCCTGTTCCCCTTTCCCAATAAAATCTTTAAAAAATAAAAGACTTGTACACAAATGTTCATAGCATTATTCGTGGTGGCCAAAACGTGGAAAACAACTCAAAAGTTCATCAACTGATGAACAGATAAAATGTGACAAATCCATAAACAAAACTATTCGTCAATAAAATGGAAGTATTGATATATCTCAATAAACTTGCCTTTTGCAAATGACCTCTGCTGTGCTACACTAAATTTATTTGCAAAACTTACTCTCCTTGGAACATTCATTGATTATTTACTCTACAATGAGTTTTGACTTATCATCACGTTGAAAGGGGAAAAGTTGGAGTTGCCTGCTACCTTTCAACTGCTGTTCCCTACATTATAGGTCTGCCAGGTCAACTACTTAACAGACATGCAGACAACTTCATGTTTACAGAAGGTTGAGAGAAAGGAAGAACTGAGGAGGGGGCGGGAAGGAAACCCTTCTCGAAGGTGCCGCAGTTTCCTGTGTAGCCCAGACACACGTCTCCCACACCATTCACTGATTCACGAACATGCTGAGGACCAGGCGTGTGCCTCCTCAGGGCTGCTTCTTAGGAGCCTACAGCCGAGCCAGGAAAACATTTTTCTCACCTAGAGTGACAGTGCATGTGTTCTAAGAAAAGACTCACAGAGGGCAAGTTACATTCATGCTGGAGAGGGAGCTGGGAGGGGGGAGCTGAGGAGAGTTGTTAATCCAGTGAGCTGTACTTGTTAAAACCCACAGCCTCACAGGAATCTCAGCTAAGCATGATCAAGATTTACAGCAGCCTTTAATGTTTTCTGTTATAAAGAATTACACATCAATAAGTTAATTTGTGTGTAAGGAACAAACAGTATTTCAGGGAGGAGGGGAGCTGAGAAGATAGGCTAGCGGTGAAGGCAGGTTTGTGCTGCGTGTTCTGTCCTGTGGGGAGCTAACAGGCAGAGCTGAGTTCTTCCACTACCTCTGAGAGAAATGAGGGAAACTATTCATGAAAAAAAAAAATTTAAAAGGAAAACCCAACATAGTCTTTAAATACCTCATGGCCTCAGATTCTGCACAGTCATTTTCCTTTTAAAACAGGATATATACCAGTGTATCAGCTCCCTTTTTACCAACTCTCCAGCCAAGCCCACACTAGTTTGTAGGGAGAAACTCTCGGGCTGTGATCCGCAGAGGGAAGTGAGGGCCGGAGGAGAGCCTGGAGGAATCACCAGGGCAAGTGACTCAGTTAGGTCTCTCTCTGCCAAGTGAAGCAGCTACTGATGCCAAAACATCCCATTTATAATGCAGCACAAAAGCGAGTGGATAAAGGGGACCACACAGCAACTTTTCAGAAAGCCTAGAATAACTTCCAAGTTTACCCCATAAAGTGGTCACTTCAAAAAACAACAACAACAAAAAAATCACAAAATATAAAGGAATGGTGAATAGGGTTGGCCCCCCAGAAAATAGCTGCCTGTCCAAGGGGACAGTATACTAGGCTTCTGTGCTACAAAGATACCTCCTTCCTTCTGTTGTTAGAACACTACACACTAGACCCAAAATTTCCATATGAGGACACTGAGACCAAGAAAGCCTAAATAATGGTCAGAAAGGCTTGTTGGGACTCTAGTGAGAAAACCGGGGATGAGATCCAGACCTCCACGCTTCATTATTCCAGCGTCTCCCACAGCCCTGCACTACCCTGCGCTAGAAGGTTTCCTCTGTTTGACTAGTTAACGGAACAATACCCACCATCCATGGGCACAAACCTAAAGTCTGGCCCAAACTCTATTGGGCTTTTCCCTCTAATTAACTCATATTCACCTTTTAAGTATTGACTGAAAATGTCTCTCTTCGCCTAAGAAAAGCTTTCCTCAAACTTGGTTAGAGTATTTGTATGTTATTCACCTATTATTAGGTTGGTGCAAAGATAATTGCAGTTTAAAAGGTTAAAAATAATTGCAAAAAATCGCAATCACTTTTGCACCAACCGAATGGAACAATATACTTACTCAGAGGCTGTAATTAATGATTGGTTCCCCCAACAGACGGTAAGCTTCCCGAGGTGAGATCAATTTTCCTCATCACTGAGGAGCACGGCAAAAACTCGTAAGTGTTGAAATTTAGCAGCATTCTCTTCCTATACCTTCACGTAATGGCGTTGACAAGTATGAAATTCACCATTATATTATGTACCACGACGACTGAACACACTACTGTCAATTAACTAGGATACAATCCCATAACTGTGCTGCAAGAGACCAGCATTTTGCTTTGAATTTTCTTTAAGATCAATTTCACGCCCTTCAGGTGTCTTGGGATAGACAATCCTGTGGACCTAACATAACTTCATCTACTTAGGGTCCCCCTTTCTTTTTCTGGGTTCCATAAAGCATTTGGTAGTTGTTTTGTGTGAAAACATGAGATTTGGCCACAACACATATTTCTTTCACTAATATCAAATTTACAGCCTGCCACTTCATTTCTGTGACTTTGACTTGTTCAAAACAACTTTACAATATGATCTGGCATTGAAATGAAGTCTTTTTGAATCTTGTTTAAATAGGAGTTGACCCAACTATGTGAAGACCCAACAATGCCTGTAACTTGGTTGAAACAATGGCAATATGAACAACTGTGACCAAATTCACTCATGCTCAAGCTATGGAAACTATGTCAGAGATGCCACCTGGTTATTTCTTACTTTAGGCATTTTAAACCATGAAAACCTACTGAGTACCAATGGTCAGAAGTACCCCCACTAGCTAGTTGTTCTTCGTGTTATTAAGGAATATCTGTCATGCACTCACATAGCTACATGTTTTGATGAAAGTGTCCAGATGGAAATACTGAGAAACTGAGTGAGCTACAACAGAAGCCATGAGGCCTGCCTTCATCACAGGCACAGCAGAAGTAACATGGGTACTTCAGGTGGCTGGTCCACATGCAGCACAAAACAAAAAAACCATTCTATACAACCACCACCCAGTCCGTTCTGTGACTTTATGGATATGTTTCTCTGCTCATGCCTACAGTTTGCTCCATCTCCCCAAATTCTAGCCCTGAGTTAAGATTATGTATCCACAGTCTTGAAATAATCCAGTAGACTTACCTAATGTCTAGTTCTCAGATGTAGTGGGTCCTGTTACCACCTGTAAACCAATCTCTGTAACTTTCATCACCTAATGGATGATATAAGGTCACTAACAATGACCGCACGCCATACTGGAAGCGATGTGTGACAGGGAGCCTTTCCGTTGGTATAAATAAATAAATACGGTGAATGCTGCTGCCGAGTGCCGTCCAACGGAAAGGCAGGGATCAGCATGTCGAACCTTAGTAAGAGTGTATGACAAGTTTCAACTTGTTCGGTGCAGTCAGTCGGGTGTGAGCTACGGTTGAGAGAAGGTGTGTTTTAAAGTGTGCCGTAAACCATCTTCCATCGTGACAACTCTCTGTGTCACACATTGCTTCTGGTATATGATAATTTCTGTCAAATAAAAACATTGTGGTGTGTCCTCCTCCACCTTATTTCACCGGATCTGACACTGTGAGACTTCTGGCTCTTCCCCAAAGTCAAAATCATCCAGGACATTGGAGGCATCCATAGCAACACAACTAAAGACACTCACAAAAGAGGACTTCCAGAACTGCTTCAGAAAGTGGCAAGAACAATGGGATAAGTGTGTTTGAAGCGAAGGGGATTAATGGCAGTGTGTCTTTTACTGTAATAAATCTTTTAAACAGTCACTGTATTTTTTGATCGCACCTCGTATGTATTAAGAGGAAGACCAGAATAAGGAATTGCTGGTTTTGATCTACCAGATCTTCAGCTTCCCCTCCCTCTCACTGACATAAACAGAACTGCAGCCTAGGGAGGGGAACTGGGGGGCTCAGGGCTTCCTCTCTAGTTCAGACTGCCATTTATGGTGTCCCTTCATTTTTTCTTCAGTGTTTCCTCAGCAGCAACTCATGTCTGGCAAGCCAAAACCCATCAATGATCTTTCGCCAAAACGGCAATTATCAAGCTGCCAGTGCCAAAACCCAATCCCACTTCTAAAACAGTACTCTTTAATTTGTACACACCACCTCCAGACTGAACAACCCTGGAAATAGCAATGGGAATTTTCCAACCTGGAAATAGTTCTGACTGAAAACTTCTCTCTACTCATTCTCTTTGGATGACCCAGTTAGGCCCACTTCACTCGCACGCGCCTAATTAGGGCACAGAATGTGGTTCTGGCCGTGGATGGAGACACTGAAAATTTACCCGCCCACAATATTCCATTCTCAGATGGGGCGTTTTTACATTTTTGTTCAGTATCTCCCATCACCAAAAAGAAGCCACCATCTTGGATTGGAGAATAAAAGCTAAAATAGCAATCTGGGTCTTTTAGAACTAACCAGTACTAATCTACTACATCATTCACAAATGAGCTGTGACCTCCAATTGGGATCCATCTTTAAAGAAAAGAAAAAAAGAAAAAAAAAGTGATAAGCAGAGCAACATTAACTGCAAGGTCAAAGGGGAATTCACATTACAATGTGGTCTAAGGAATCTCACTGAAAACGTTTTCTGTCCCTAACGCACACACTGTTAAGTTGAAAAAAAAAAAAACCTTTTCAACTGTGTGGCTCGAGTTCCTTTCATGGCTTTAATTAAGGAGTCTTAAACTTCAACTTCCGTCCTATATGCCTCAGACGGTATACGATGTCCTGCCTCTTCCACTGAAATACACTAAATAATTTTCTATCCAATGAATTGGCTTAACTCCCCCCACCCACCCACCCAAGGAGGCAGTAAATGGTAAATGCTAACCCTCGGCAGCAAAGCATGTTCTGGTGAGCTCTTCCCACCCTGAGCCCCGTTACAGCTGCTTCTCATCTAGCTGTTCACTGTTCCCGTCTGCAAAGGCTTGATTGTAGGCTTTTTACCCTCTAATGGTTTCAATGAAGAATAAAGGATAACTTCGAGTTTGACATTTTTATACTTGAGAAGAAAGCAAGAGCAATTCTCTCTGCCCTTTCAAGTAGAACTAAAAAGAAAAAGAAAATCCCCTTAACATCTGGAACAAAATATTAAATCAAATTAAAATTTTCAACCATTTCTGTGAGCTTATGGAAAGTTTGAACGAATCAATGAAAGCTTCCCAAATACATTTTGGAAAATGCTGACTAGCTCCTCCCCCCCAATTACCTGCTACAATGAAAACTCAGAGAGAACTCAGCATACTTAAGAGAAATAATTCTATTTCCTTCCGTGTCATGTAAAATGGCTTTCACGCCACCACCATCACCACCATGCACAAACGGTCCGTTTTTAAACCCCAACAGAATTATTTTTAACAAGTGTTGGTGTGATTGGTGAAGAATCTCTCATTCTGTCACATTTTCATTCACATTCTCAAAAATAAAACATTACACGATATACCCAGGAATCTAACACGTATGATGGGAAGAGAAAAACCTCACAAATGTTCACCAGCCACATGAGTAATCGGGGAAGGCAAAATGAATTCTGAAGGCTTAAATGGCTAAAATATTTAGAAGAATGCTTGCTTGCTTAAAATAAAATAACCATCTTCATGAGCAAGCATGCAAGCACCTTTCCTCTTCTTGCCACACACACACACACACATTTTCATTAAATTTTGCATTGTATTAACACATTCCTTTGCTTTCTACCCTAAAAAGAATTAGGATAACATAGTTCCCCTAGGTTCTTCTTTCACCCATATCCTCATTCTCCACGTCATTTATAGCACAATTGTCCACCCCCAAATCCTTAAATATGGTAGCTACAGAACGTTTCGGGGCAGGGCGTGTTGTGTACTCAGATTCGTAACTACCTAAATGTCACAGATTAGGAGAATCAAATACTGCTTTAAGACATCACTCTGCCTGGCTTTTTTCTGATATAAAACAGTTCAGTTACACAACTTTGACCACTCTAGTCAAAATCTATTTGGAATTACAAACATCCAAATGCTTGTCTACTGGGACATATTCAGGACAAATGAAATCAAGCAATGCTTGAGGAGTTAGGCAGGAAGGTGTCTCTTAAATGACAGCTTCACATCCCCTCTCCCAGGGAAAGGAAGGGAGAGTATTTTTCTGAGGTATGTACACAGGTGCATCAACCAAATGCAAACAAGCAGGAAGGAAGAAGGAAAAAAAGCCACAGCAAAGCTGACTAATCTGCCCTAAAACCAGAGAACCATCAGTTACGTTAATTGAATCCAGAATCCGTGGAAAGCCAAGCAAACTTAAAAGGGGCGCAAACATTTATAACAAGAGGAGGAGACTCGTGTATTTAATTACTTCCACTATACATGACAATTAAGAATAAATGGTGGAAAACCACAAGACAGCAGACAGTGAAGACGAAAAGCTAAATGCTGATTAGCATTAGTGTTAGCAACAGGAGTTTGTAACACCTGCTATAAGCTACTGGGTAATAAAAAAATGAATTACTCTCCTAAGTGAATAAATGAATACATTCATGTAAGCCAGGTTCTTTGGGCAGCACATTTAAACTCCTTTAAACCACCAAAGTGAAATTCACCAAATAGATGCTTCAATGCACATTTAACAGGATGGAAAGTCTGAACCTCTTCCAAGCTTCCAGTCTACGTCTGACAACAAAACAGCATCCAGTATTACCAGACGGTAAATTCACTTAATAAAAAAATAAAACAAAATCATTTCAAATACAAACTAGCTGAGTAACAACAAAAACAATAAACCTTTATTGAATATATTTTACATGTATCACCACAAGTAATTCTCAAGGCTAGCTTGACCCAGACTGCACAGTAAGCTGCAGAGGGGAGGCTCCACCCCAGGCAGCTCCCTTCCAAAACAACCTACCCCAGTGAGCTGGAGCCCAGCCTGCTAGCCTACCCAGGGCTCGGCGAGATCCAGACAGAACATAGCGACCTGAGGGCTGGCATAAACCAGAGCCTGCCCTGTGCTACTCTAAGAAAACTTCCATGGGAACCCTCTTCAAAAAATTCCCACCGAAAAAAAGAGTCAAAATTTGTATTTTAAGGGAGAGTAAATTTATAAAAGCTGTAAAACGTATGAAATGCACAGTCGGTCTTCTTTCATTCCCAACAACACAATATTAATAAAATGTCAGCTACATGTTAATTATTAATTTCAGCTGAATCCTATCCACACTAAAGATGGAAGATATTCCAAAGTAGCAATTAATCCAAGTCTTTAAAAATGTATTGTGCTATCGATGGTATTTTTACAGCTTAAGTTATCAATAAAATTATGTATTTATAGATGTCCAAAGCATTACAATAATTAGGGAGTTAAAACAATTGTAGCTAATTAAGAGTTGACTGTTACAGAAAACTTCATAAGAGGAACCAGACAATTTAGGATTAAAATTTTTCTGCAGAGTATATATAAATAACATAAAAAGCTATGCAGAATAGAACCCACCAAAATATGCTCCAATCAACACTGAATAATCTATATTCATGGGAAGAAACAGTCATAGACAATTTACTTCTAAAAATCAGCGAGAGTGAGGGCTGGGAATGTTCTGGAATGGGATTATGCTAATCATTGCACAACCTTGAGAACTTACTAAAAATCATTGAATTGTACACTTTAAATGGGTGGACTGTATGATACGTAACTTCCACCTCAATACAACTGTTGAAGAAAACAGCCCAGAGCTCATCAGATTTTCATACAAACCTCTTTCAAAAATTATTTCTAAAAAATCCCATTTTTCATTCAACAGCTAAGTCAGCCCGAGTTACACACACTCCACACTCACTCCTCACCCCAGTGTAACTAGGGAAACCTCTACGTGCCAAAGTGTGTTTAACCTTTCTTACATGGAACAGGACAGAATAGAAGAGAGGAAATTATATATACTCAGGCACCACCCACTGGATAAAAATAACGGACAATCAGTAGATGAAAAACTTTTCATCTACTCCCTTTCATCTACTTTCTTTTTTTTTTAACTTTCTAAAACTGTTTTAGGGTTGACCACTACTTTGTAGTCAACTAAAAAAGTGAGTTTCACAGCCACCAGTGGAAACTATAAAATCACCACTTGCTCCTAAGTGTGATAGGATATCATGTACTTTCCCTAAAACTCAAGCAAGCTTTGCATTCAACTCTATAATACAGATGCAGTAAGTAAACACTGAGTGCCACTGAAGCTCTGGGACAAGTGCCAAACAGTGAGTTGTCTTATACCCGTCAGAGAGCTGCAAAAACCACCAAATGGCTAGCTGTCCCCGTGACCTCGCTGCAGGTCTGAAAGGACGTCCAGCGCTAACGCTGATGCCAGATCAGCAAGGTCAGCAGCGTGTAGCTTCACACTCGGAAGCTACTTCAAAGGTCATCCCGGGTAATTCTGAAAGCAGCATATATCAGAAGGAATGGCTATAAAAGAGTGAAGGGCACCAGAGCTGTTCTCCAATTATTAACTGCTCTGTGTTTTCCTCTAACAGTCCACCGCGGCTCTCTTCCTTGTCTATAGTCTTCCAATGACGATGCCAAGATCGACATGCATTAAACAATCTGATGGCAACCAGACCCTGCTTCTGTCAAAGATAACTGAAGGGCAGCAGTAACTCACAGAACATCTGCTAACTGCTGGAGGGCACGGCCACAGGGTACAAGCTGCCCTTCCTCCCCCTGCAAAGACACTGACGGAGCCATACTTACTCAGCACAGGCCTCTTTGATGTACAATAGCCTAATTCTACACCAAGAGACGGCCAAACTCTCCACACACACCCAACTCTGTAATGTAACCTCAGCCCAGCTCTGGGGGCGTTTTTAAATATGACAGTCACCGTCATAAGAATGCCACCAAAATGATGAGGCCGATTTGGCTGCATGAGGAGAACTTAACAACACCCTTCCTTTGAAGTTCAAATGGAAAAACCCCAAAACTCACAGAGCCACAGTTGAAAAGCATTCATAACAGCACTGTTTAAATCCTAAATTAGGACTGCATAAATAAAGGCGCTCTTACCAAACAGTTATCGTTAGTTTACCTGCCTAAGACAGCTGAGGCATCTCAGAATGCAGACATAAATAAACTTTGAAATCGAAGCATCTAAATAAAGACTGACTAATTCAGTACTAGTACCAAACGCCTCAATAATAGGCAAATTAGGGTACAAACTCAGTACTGGGGTGGAGAAAGATCACAATACATCCTGGTCATGTTCATTCTGGAGTAGCAGAGGTTATGTGAATAAGCCTATGAAAACACTGTGTCAGTAAAAACCATCTCTTTTTTCTATAATTTTAACAAACTAGGAAACTTTACAGGACAGCTCCATGAATTGTAAGAGTTATGTAAAAAGTAAAACTTATCAGAAGACTAATGTGCGTGTTTGGACCAAGTAATTCACTCCCTTTTATCCTAAGGAGGTGATCATGAAGGTGCACTAAACTCTGCGGACGTCTCCTACGCTGTCCCTGCCATCCCTGCCTGCCATCCCTAGGCTGTCCCCAAGCCAGGTATTAACAAATGCCAGCAGACAGCTCCACAGAGAGGCTGAGCTGGGCCAGCTCAAGATATGGGTGTCAGACCACCCTGAGCGTGGTCTGTTCTGCCCCAGGTTTCCACATCCTTGTCACCTTTGGGGGTTGGGGGTGTTCCAGAGACTAAATAGACATGGGGAGGCGGGGGGAGTCACACTGCGCCATGCCTCAGGGAGGCAGCTGGGAGTGGCTCGGTTCACCTATGCTGCAGGACACACTATACAGCCAGTTACAAAGTAAGATGCCGAAAATTATTTTAAAACAAGACTCGAAATGAGAAGCAGCATGTGCAATATGCTCTGGAAACTGTTTTCTGTGTTGTTTCTTCAGGTTTCAGCCTACTACATGAAAATACAGGAAAAAAAACTGACAAACACAAAATGGTAATAATTATCAGAGTGGTACAAATGTCGCTATTTTTTGTTTTCTTGTATTAGCATCCAGAGTTTCTAAGTGTTCTAAGATGAAACTAAATTACATATGCAATATAAAAAGACTACTTTAAATAAATGAAACACCAAATAGGGTATCGAACTGTACCAAATTATACTTCCTCTGTCTGCAGCTCCTAACTTAGACACTCTCGGTAGCACACCCACCTGATAATGTCTAATTATGTAATTTCATTTGTTGAGACATTTACTGAGTATCCATCAATGAAGGTCCTATGAGGAGCCTGTGGTTCTGCCCATGCCTGGGCACTGTTCCAAACCCAGCCTTTCATCAGTGTGATCTCTCATCCCCATTAAAGAAAGAATTAATGACTAATCCAGCAATCAGTGGCAAAATTAATTGGCATGCCTTCAAGAATTCCTCGAGTACTGAATGACCCAAAGAAGAAATTTTATATGTAAAATAAACCTTTGTGATGAGAAAAGAAAAGGTCCAGTCATTAAAGTGTGTGTAAGTCCCGTTTATTGAGCACCTACACTGCGTGTGGCAGGTCCACGAAGTAAGAGTAGAGAGCATTTCTGGCAAATGTGAGATTTGAAGTGGGGACCTGCCCCAGGCTGTGACCACTTCCCTATCTGTTCTAGAGAAACTGAAAGCCTCTACAAAGATGTAAGGGAGACTTTGTACATCTTACATCTGCTGCTTCCCAAAAATCGTAACTATATTTAAGAACCATTTTTTAATTTTCCACTCAAAATGTGGATGAGTGGGGAAGACATATGGTAGAGAGAATCACTCACGCAAGTAATACATATATATAACAGAAGAAAATAGGCCAGGGAGCGGGTACTAGTTCTGTGAGAATATTTCATACATTTCCATCAACAAGGAAACATCTCAAAATTGCACAGAAGAAACCATCAAGAACTTTTACGTAACAGTGAAAATAACACTTTTTCTAACATCTCCTGGGCAGGAAGAATAGCGTGGGTATAGAAAAACGACTTCCTTTTGCAGTCTCTTCTTTCTTTTTTTCTTTTTTTATTAAGAGATAAAGGTCACTGGGTTTATACAAAGTACAGCCAGCCTCCTGCCTCATGGTGGCCAGGACTTGGAGGGGGATTAAATTACCATGGAGAAACAGATGCCTCCCCACACAGAGCTTGGGAGCAAATTCGGTGACTATACACACGCAGGACTGCACAGGTCACAAGAGCATCTGAGACCTGAGAGGATCATCTAAAACCATCTTACATTCACACACTTTCCCATGACACAGGAAATTTCTGACCCAGGAGGAAGGAAGAAGGACTGGAATAAAGACCATGACATCAACACCATAAATCTACCACCACCCCCCGCCCTCCATCACGGCTGAAATTGCAAGAAACGCACACACCACCACAAGTCATAGAAACAGAAGTCTGATCCAAAGTTTCCTGCATATCAATTCAATAGCTCTTCTAACATTTGTCCACTAAAAGGGCCATTCAAACAAAGAAAGATGGGGAGTAGACTTCACAGCCTCTCAAGGAATCAAAACTGGCACCAGACTACAAGCTCTGAACTACTCCTGTGCAGTAGGTAAATGACACCTCCAACTAATGAAGAGCAAACATCCATGTCACATAAGCCTGACTCGGCACAGAATCAGAATTAGACTCAGAATCCAGCCTGTGAGACCTCCCTGGGCATCAGCCTCCTTCACCGTGAAGAACTAAAGGAAGTGGCACATACAAGAGGACAGGAGGTGCCAGGTACCTCCCAGGCAAACAGAACGAGTTCCCTTACTTTGTAACCACTTGATAGCGATGGCTTCAGAATACGGCATCTGCATTCATAGCGATAACCCTAGAATCAGGAATACAGGTAAGAGGGGTGACTAGAAGTAAAAATCGATTTTTACATGTGACCTACTGAAGCCCTCTCAATCCTGAAAATTGGTTAGCCCTTATAAAACTCTCATGTATGAAAAAAAAAGAAAAAAAGAAAATTGGTTAGCCCTTGCTTGGCAAAGACATGTGGTGCAAGCCCAGCACTAAAACCCAACGCTGACTGCGCATCACAATTAACCTAGAGAACATGCTGAGATACATAATCCTGACTGTGGGTTAAAATACATAAAATGTAACACCTAAAAAGTGTATTTAAATTAAAAAAAACTGAATTTTACTAGTGAACCAATGATCAAACATCACACTGGAAGGCTACATGTTGAACAAGCTCCAGAGAGCAGTTTTCAAATGTGGGAATTAGTACAACAATCTTTCCCGAGGTAAAATGGTTTCCTTACAAACGCCTTAGTATCTGTCGTCGTATATGAGAATTTACAAATGTTGTTTTAAATGTATGCTTAAAATGTAGAGTTCTACGCAAATGTTAGCAATTATTCAATTCTGAGGTTGACAAAAGTACTTCATTCCAAAATTTGAAAAGCCATAATGTCTAATCATTGGACTACTATTTTTAACAATATACCGAAATTGTAGAAACAGTGTCATGAAATCCATAACTAAGGAAGTTAGACTTGATATACTTGTCCATCCCTCCCAGAGGCAATCTTACCCATGGCCCCCCACTACCCCCTCATTCTCACAGTCTCAGGGACAGAAGCCCAGCCACCTCAGTGCTGTTCACTTAACAGTCTCTTCCCCGCCAGGATGACGGAGGGGCCATGCTTTGGACAGCCACCTACCAAAGAGAGGAGGGCATGTAGAACCCATTCTAACTGCTGTTCGACAGCAACAGTGGGCAGTCAGGTAGGAATGCCTGAGGCTTGGCGACAAGGCCGTGGTGTGGACAAAGCATCAGGGTTTCTCCTGCACATTCTTGATAGAACAGTGGACACCACAAGTGAGGAAATACTCGGGGACACTTCAACATCGAGAGCAAGCAGAGAAAGAGGAACTGCAACTACGTAGAAAACGGTCCGAGACAGGGAGAGAACAAAGCAAGAGAATAAACTGGTGTTCCAGACGCAAAGAAAGCAGAGAGAACTTCTGGTAGGAATAAGTGACATGCTGCGTTCTAGGCCACACTATAGAATCGCGAGCGCCCTGCCCCGAGACATCGGGGGGTTCACGGCCGAGCTGTGCCCTACAGCCAGGTAAACGTGGCCTGCCCAACACTGTCAGGGACCAAATGCAGGGCTAAGATGTACTGACCATTTACAAGATCAAGAGCTGATTGTTTAATCGTCTGCATCAAGAAGAAATTCAATACACCCCACTAGTTTAATGCCATTAATTTTTTGAAATTAAACCGAGGAAAATAAATTAATAGCAGCACTCATGAGGCTAGGTGGTGTCGCACGGTATTAGATTCCAGGGCTTTCACTGGCAGCAGGAGTCCATTTTGAACAAGAAGTAGGGTGTTGCTGGTCCCACATTCGCCTCTATTTTACTGGTACTTCATGTCAAGTTTCAAAAGAACATCTTCTCTTTTTACAGTTCTATACTATCACAGACATCACAGTATTAAGAATCTAAGAGAGGGACACACGGAACACGATATAATGTCCTCAAGATGCTCACTGGTTACAATCGCCAATACCTGCCTGACCCGTCTGCTGGCTCCAAATGCCAACTGAAGGAAAGACAAAGGAACAAGCACTTTGTCAAACAAGTGTACAAAAACTGCTCAGACCAGTTAAAAATTGAGATGGGGGGGGGAGGTCCAGAAAATGAATGGCTGTGAAAATAAACAGGGAATGGATGGAAGAGTTTATTCCCTTCATGCATATAAAATGTCCTCACGTTTAAAGTGTGTGTCCATATTTAAAATATCTTCATATAAACAGAATTATCAGGATGCATTCTCTAAGATTTGAGTTATTCCAAAATAACAAGTGGGGCTCAAGTTCCCCTTGGTAACAAGAGCCATCACCCCATAGGAACCCCCTCAATTACAAGGTCAAATTTTGTTCCATTATGCACCACACTGACAATGCCTCTTCAGAGACATGATCTGCTAATGTACGATTTACTGTAATTAAGCAACACAGTTTAATGTCATCAAGAGGCTTTAATTAGAGAAGGCTGCCGTGTCTTCACGCTGTCAGATCAATTCCTGTTTGCACATCCGTACAGACTTACACATGCTCTGAGAACACCTCTGCTTGTACGCAGCAGGCAGGGCAATGGACTTCCACATTGTAAAACGTCGTCTCATAAAGCTTTGCCCACTTGATGTGTTTTGTGCGTTTGCCCACGCCAATAACCATAGACTTCAACAACAAAAAGAACAAAACCCTGCTCCTCTCTCCTTCACCATGTCCTGTAGGACATGGTACTTGTGTGAACTGTCTTTTATCACTTCAGCGGTATGTTTCCCTTGACTCGAGATTCCCCGTTTATTTGTATGTTATGGCACCAATTCTGAATCTCATTTCTGTTAGTTAACATGTAACTCAATCTCCACTTCCTTTCTCTTTCACCTACACATTCCTAACAAATGTGGGTGCTAAACTACTTATAATCCTTTCTGCTAAAACTCATTCAGATGGATTTGAGAAAAAACACATCCGGGGGATCAAATATATGGTGATGGAAGGAGAACTGACTCTGGGTGGTGAACACACAATGGGATTTATAGATGATGTAATACAGAATTGTACACCTGAAATCTATGTAATTTTACTAACAATTGTCACCCCAATAAATTAAAAAAAAAAAAACACATCCAACATAACCCTATTTCCTTGACAGAAGGGGGAGAAATTATTTGCAAATCAGTATCATAAGTGGGACCTGTATTCAGAATATATAAAGAATTCTTACAACTCAACCATAAAGAGGCAAACAACCCAATTGGGCATAGGCTTTGAATAGACATTTCTTCTACAAAGATGTACAAAACACAAATGTAAGTTACCATGTATATAACCAATCAATTCCACTCCTTCTAGATATATAGACCCAAAACTGAAAACCTATGTCTAGACAAAATCTGGAACACAAATGTTCATGGCAGCATTCTTTACATTAGCCAATAAATGAAAACAACTAAATGTCCATCAACTGATGAATAAACAAAATGTAGTATATTCATACAATGGAATATCACAGGGAATAAGAAAGGACGAATTCTGGAAAACCAATAGTGGTGATGGTTGCACAGTACTGTGAATGTAGTCAATGCCACCGAACTTTACCCCAAAAATGGTTAAAATTGGAAATTTTGTTATTACATTTTATCCACAATTTAAAAAAAAATAAAAGGGGGGGGATAAGAAATGAAGCACTGACGCATGGTACAACATGGATGAACCTTGAAAACATTATAATAGGTAAAAGAAGTCAGACACAAAAGGGCCCTTATTCTATGAGTACGTTTATGTGAAATGTCCAGAACAGGCAAATCCATAGGAACAGAAAGGACGTTAGTTATTGCCAGGGTCTGGGGGAGGAGGCAGGAAATGAGGAACAACTGCTAATGGGTGTGGGTTCTCTTTTGAGAGTGAGGGAAATGTTCAGAAATAAGATAGTAGTGATGTTTGCATAGCTCTGTGAATATACTAAAAAAATTTTTAAAAACCACTGAATTATATACTATAAAAGGGTGCATTTTAAAGTATATGGATTATATCAACAAAGCTGTTGTTTAAAAAAACAACGAGATACTTAGAAGCAGCTTTAGAAACCTGTGTGTGTAAAAAGACAAGAATGTATATATTGAGAACTATTTCTTCAATTTAGATTTGTTTGTTTTTCAGGGTAATTCTCTAAGAATTGTTTCATTTCCCAACTGCAGGGTCTAAACAAGTGAAACCCACCAGCCAGGCCACGATGTCAAAGGCCAGTCAAACTGGCGAAAGACCAAGGAGACCCCACGGTACCTGCCTAAAAAGCATCCACCAAGGCAGCAAGCCAAATCCTTCTCCAAAACACCAGGGTCCCCTCTCCTGGAGCTTAGGGAGGGCCTCTGTCACTGGAACAAATATTCCCTTAGAAGTAGATGGGCATTATGGGTAATTTGGAATGGGGGTTTTAAATTTTGCTCCTTCCACATAATAAAACTGTTTCTATATAACCCTGCTTTAAAAGACCTGCCAGTTTAATGAAAGGAAAATAAACATTTGGCTTGAACTTTGAGTCTTTTGTTAACAATATTACACAATGTGTTTTAATTTTCATTAACAAAAGAAACTGTATGACAACTGTGACTCCAATTACTATTCAGATATATCTTAAAAATTAAACTTACAAGGCAAATTGCTCATTTGTTTTTCTGAAATGACCTCTCCTACCAAATATCAATGAATTATCGATGAAATACTTTCACATGAATATTCTCATTCTTTGTAGGCTTTTTTTTCCTACCACATATTAATCCTCCCTGCTTCTTCCTCCTCCTACACTCGGATGTATGGCTACGTTAGAGCTACTGGGTTTCAGTTTAAAGTACTTCTTTTTACCAGCCTTTCCAAATTTTTCAGTCTTGACCCAACTCTGGCTCCTATACCCGTACAAACATTTGTAATGTGTTATCAGCGGGTGTGCTCCCAAACCTCGGGCATTTCATACACTCTTACTCAAATGGGCAGCTTGAAGTAGTTGCGGGGGAGCTTTTTCTGCTTTCTATTCCCAACGTTAGACTACACGTTTGTTTTTCTTTTTAAATGGGGAGTAGAAACGTGTTTCAGAATTACTACTGATTTCACAAGAGAAGGAATATGTACGTTTCATTATCTATTACAATGAATATGTGAGTATGTAAGCACTTATCAGAGTATCTTTAAAAACAATTACTTAATTACAACACCTAAAGATATTTCACAGAACTTGAATAAAGTCACATTCTAAAAACCCTGACAGCTTTTCCCAAGCAGGAAAATGGAGAGGTATTAAGGGGGGGGGGGGGGGGGAGAACAGTTTAAGACATCTTTTGATGATTACTACTTTCCTAGTATTAAACAATACTTCTTTGCAATGCTTACATCTTCTGGCTGATTCACCCAGAGAAGTTTGTGACTACGCAATTTCCATTATTCATGCTGTGGAGTGTTCTAAATGTGTTTTGAATTCTTTCTTATTTTACCAATTTTTTTAAACACACATCGTCCCTTTAATAACGCCAGGCACTAATCTAAGATTGCCAAGCTAAGCCATTTATAATCATATTTCTGTTGGAAGAAAAATGCACTTAATTAACATTATTGGAGATTAAAACAAAAAAGAAGACAAAAAACCCACACACTGACACCACATTTCCTCCGGTAATTTTTCGTGACCACTGTGTTATATCAAGCGTTGGCCACACAAGTGGATCAACTTAACCATTCCTGTGCTGGCGCAGGATGTGGACGCGGTGGTATTAATGAGAGCACGAGCTTACAGTGTAACCTCACCAGACCATATAACCTCCTGGCCACACAAGTAGAAAATAATTAAAACAAGGACGATTCCAATTTAGCTTTGTAACCAGATGGTGAATGAAAAAGCAGACAAAGACTCATTTTGTGAATAACCTGGGGAACAGCTCCTACAGTTTCTTTTAAAGTTACAGCCTGACTTGTGAAATAAAAAGGCAGGGGGGATACAAAGGTTCTCACCAGAATTCACTCCCAAAGCCCACACATGTCATTTTCCCTAGGTCATGGCAAAAAAAAAAAAAAAAAAAATCACAACTTATTCCTTAAAGGAATGCCAAGTTTAATTACAGCAAAACTCAATAAAAATTAAATGAAGGCAAGATGCTGCTAAACACCGATTTTATCACTGAGCTGTACATAAACAATTACACAACGTAAATTTTTCAATTTACCAGGACTACGAAATGACACAAACCCCCACCACCATTCTACAAAGATTTTTCCAAAAAGAATAATAAACACTGGCAACCTAGCACAGGATTCATGTTTTTTATTTTCCTCCCAGAAGAAAGATAAAGGTATTTCGTGAGTAGGCAAAAGACGACATAGCAAAATAAAACCCAGTAACACTGCAAACACTGCACAACTCCGACCTCAGTCTCAAAATGGGAAGACAAAACCCAAATCGCTGCCTGGCTTTCACCAGCTAGACAGAGGGCGAGTGGTTTAACCTCATATTAAAGACAGAGGGCTCCTGCTCATGAAAGGGAGACTAATCTGTGCAGCCCCAAATGGAAATGGGAACAGCAAAAGAGGCCATGAGACTGTCCAGTATGTTCTGCCCACACACACTCGCTCTCCCTCTCTCCCTCTCTTCTGTGTTTACAGTGAGCCTGCCACGAGTGAAGAGGCAGAATAAGAGAGTTCATTTCAGCACATCACCACAATCATGCTCAGACCTCTGTTAGATCCCAGCAGGTTGCCAACTCTCTCTAAACACCCTACTCATGGACCACTGACTTTCTCAGGCCCATCCCTCCCTTTCCCTCCCCTCCCCTGGAAGAATTAATCAAACCACACAGCAGAAGAAGCCCAGGACAGAGTCCCAAGGGATGGGGAGATGATAATGAAGGATGAACGGCAGGGCTAAGGGGATACGAAAATAATGCAAACAAACATATTGGAAGGACATTTGTTTCTGCCTCATTAAATTCAAGCAGCAATACACAGGCTATTTCTCTGGGTTCCTAAATTCTGTTTCTGACCTAGTTTGCTTCCTTGAGCCAATGGATTTACAATGGGTGTATACATACTCATCTAGTCCCAAAGGAAAGATGAGAACCTAGCAAAAAGCCCGTTTTGAAGGTATTCCACTTGGAGGCCTAGCCATCACTTTTCTGGCTTTCACTGCGGGCCACTGTGCACCAGCCGCCGGAACAAGGGGTGGGTGGGCCTTCAGCCCACGCTCACAGGGTGAGGGGCTCCGAAGCGATACACCTAGCGACAGCCAGCCCTTTACAACTCTGCACACCTGATGCGTCACCTTGCAGCAGCCAGAGCGCACATCCCATAAACACATGCTGCAGTGTGTAAATGAAGTCACTATGGATCTTCAGTGAGGGAAGGGGTTGCTTGTCACGCTGTCTCTCTTGCATTGAGGTCACAGAGCACACACTCTCATGACTGTATGTGTGTTCTGAAGTTTGGAGTGAGGCAGACTCTAGTCCCGGCTTTAGCACAGAGAAGTTATTAACAGTATTACAGTGGACACCTTCGATGAACCTTGTTATACTTCAAATCCCTCTTCCGTAAAATAGAAGCAAGCATTTAATAAATTGTAGCTAATGTTCTAATCACCGTATGTGTATAGTCATTTCAACCTTTCAATGATGCTAAATAATAATGTTTTACTATATTACATTCCCTTTACAGCATTTCTTCAAGTAAGTTCCCAATTCCTACAGATAGAAGGTGGCAGAGCAAAAGAAACAGCAACCTGCAAGGAGCGTTGAATTGAAAATGAGACGTGTGCAGCATGTCTCACAGAGCGCCTGGTACACGGTAGGTGCTCAGTAAATAGGAGCTAGTAAGGTACACTCACTGGTGATTTGGCGCGAGTCTGAAGATTCTGGTGCAAGTTCTGTGAGCAGCAGCCTGAATGTCACACAGGTGTCTCTGAGCGCATGTTCTCTGCTCCTCTGAGGGCCCACACCACGCTTTTAAAAAGCCCTCCCTGGGGTGTTGCAGGAGGCTGACCCTTACACCTCACCTCCAGGTATTCTTCCCTTGCTCAACTCTTATTCCAGGTAATTCTTTCATTAGGCCAACACCTACTAAACAGCTACCCGTGCTGGGCCTGTGGTAAATATTCACCAACAATCTGCTAACAGATCGGATCAAAGGGGACCAGGGCAGCACCGAGGGGAAAGACACCTCTGAAAACAAACAAGATCCTGTGCGATGTGTGTTTGTGACAGAAATATGAACGAGGTAACAGGAGAGTGAGTGGCACATACACAGGATGCATCGAAGGTGGGCGGGGAGGAGGCTTCACAAAGGAAATGAGACACTGAATCACCAAGAATGAGAATGTAAAAATAAAAGGGTAGAGACCACGCTTAGGCCCTGCTCCTCTGCAAGCACATTTACCTGAGTTTTGTAAAACCTGCCCTAGAACCAAAATTCTATAATCCTGTGGGGTATGTCTGTGCAAGATGCTTCCACTGGCTTCCTGAGGGCTCATGCCTCTCCCTCACTCCTACCTAGTTCTCTCTTCTCCTCCCCAGGCCAGCCCCCAAGCACCCCATCAGCCTTGCAGGTCATAAAACGGGTGACAGCACGATTCAGCTTCGTTCCCACTGACACCTACCTAAGATCCCATATCAGAACTCACTCTCGGGCTTCATTAAATGTGCATTTCTGAGGCGATTATGATTTCACATGCCCACACTCTCAATCACGCTGTGTACCCACGTGCAAAGGCACGCAGACTCAAAGAATTAAGGATCTTGCAGAAGTTTCCAGATACCAACGAACACTACACATACCGGAGATGTGCGCCCCTGCAATGGTGCAGGTGAGGGGCTGAAATCAGAAAATGTGCCCACGATGGGGAAGCGGCTAGTCAGACGAAGAATGAGACAAGAAAAAAACCCAGGACGGTCTGTCTTCAAAGCAAAACCCTGTCAACAGTGTTTCAGACCTGCCCCAAATCCTGCTGCCGATCAGCCCCCACATTTGTACACTCAACGCCGTGCCCCTGAGGACAAATGACCCGTTTCTTCAACAAATTACAAACTGCAGGGGCAAGGGGAAGGGGAGGAGTGTTAGATTAGTAATCAACTCATGTTTTTAGTCAACCAGTCTCTAAATATGGACCTTATTTTATATCAACCATTTAAGACAATGAGACAGACAGTCAGGAAAAATGAACACTAACTAGTTATTGATATTTAAAACTATTATTGATGTTATCACTATCAAGGGTGTGTTTTCCGTAAAGAAAAGCATCTTTTAAAGATTAATAATAAAATTATTAAATTATAATTACCTTAAATAATGTGGTGTTTTGAAATTCATTTCCGTAAAATCCAAGGAGTGGAAGTGGAAGAATAAATGAAACAATACTGACCATGAGTTGCATATTGGAGCTACTAGGAGGTAAGTGTGCGGTAATTTTTTTTTTAATTAAAGTTTATTGGAATGACAATGGTTAGGAAGGAAGGTTACACAGGTTTCAGGTGTACAATTCTGTAATACGTTATCTATATAACACATTGTGTGTTCACCACCCAGAGGGTAATACGTTGTTTTCACTATTTCTGCACGTTTGTAATTCCTTGCAAGTAGGTAGAGCAGCAAATCTCAATCTGTCTGATTGAAAGATCTCTCTGAACATTGAAAAATTACTGAGGACCCAAGAGAGCTGGTGTTTACATGGGATATACAGATATATAGCTATTAATATTCACAATACTAAAAACTAAGAAAAATTTCAAATATCTTAATTCATTTAGAAAATAACAAAACCACTACATGTTAAGATAGTAACATTCTTACGAAAATTTTATTTTCCAAAATCAAAGCTTAAAGAAACACTGTGGTGGGGTACAAGGTGTCGATTCTAAGTCTTTGTAAAGAAAGAGGATAGGAAGAAAAACAGCGTGTGAAAAAGCAGCAAGTGAAGGTAGTGGGCCTGCTGACTGAACAGGAAGGAACCTAACGTCTCAGGGGACAAAACGGCCCAAGGCCAAGAGCAGAATCGAGGAGGCCAGAACCCGGAGGTACTACGTGAACCCTGCAAGTCCTCCTTGAAACACGTAGCCTCAAAAGCACCTGTTGACTCAACAGGGACACAGATTGGTGTGGACGTCTAACGACAGAAAGCCTGAGCATCAGTAGTGAATTGTTTTCCATTTTCTTTTTCAGGTGCAATGCCTACATGCCACAGACTACAATGCAATCACAGAAAAATGATTTAAGTTGAGCTACACACAGGTATGACAGATGTCTACGATTTATAAGCTCCTGTCCTTACAAACTTTCAAGTTATGAATTTTCAGAGAAGTATGGGAGCCCCTCCCCCAGCTCCAGACAACAGTATAGGCTGTCAGCAATGGGCCCCCACGTGGGAGCTCCCTACAGTTAAGCCCTGAGGTGCTATGGCACAACCATCCAGAATGTAACCAAACAGACCAGGGGCGATCTGTAAGTTAAGTGAAAAAAGTATGTTTCAATATTGTGGTTGGGTCCTCACTTTTATAAGAAGAAAATGAAATCATACACACAAATACAGAGAAAAACTTTGGATTTCCTCTAGAGAGAGAGAAAGAGATTGGATAAGGTGGAAATTTATTTTATTTACTCTGTACTGTTGAAATTCTTTGGAAAAGGGCATGGATTACTTTCAGAGTTCAAAATCAAAAATAAAAGGGCACTCGTTTAAAAAAAAAAAAAAAATAGCCCTGACCCATACTTTGCACCAAACAAAAATTTAACTCCAAAAGCGGTTATTACCTAAATGTAAAAATAATTATTATTAAACTCCTAGAAGAAATAATCCTTGTGATCTCAGGCTATACAAAGACTTCTTAGGACACAAAAAGAATGAATGATAAAGCCAAAATGGGCTTCGTCCAGAAAAAAATGGTTGTCCTACAAAAGACAATGTTAGGAAATGTTACTGCCTAAGTTGTGACCACTCCCCTCCAAAATTCATTGGCCTACCTGCCACTTCCTCAGCCTGTGACTGTATTTGGAGAAAGGGTGTTAAGAGGTTATTAGTGTCAGATGAGGTCATTAGGGTGGGACCTACAGTGACACCACTGATGTCCAAAAGAGGAGGAAACCTGGACGTGTGCAGAGAGGAGAGATGTGAAGCTACAGGGGACGGTGACCACAGTGAGCAGGCCTCAGAAGAAAGCAACCCGATCTCGGGTTTCCGGCCTCTAGAAACTGTGAGAAAATAAACTTCTATTATTTAAGCCACCCAGTCTGTGGTACTTTGTTACAGCAGCCCTAAGCAAACTAATACAAAAAATAAAGAACACATATGCAAAACACATATCTAATAATAGACTGGTAGCCACTATATATATATATTTTTAAAACTCTAGATAATAAGAAAACAACCCAGTTAAAAAATGGGCAAATAAACACATGAAAAGATGCTCAACATCACTAATCACTAGGGAAATACCAATTAAAACCTGTGAGGTTTTACTACATATCTATCAAAATGGCTAGAAATAAAAAGCTGACAATACCAAATACAAATGAACCCTCAAGAGGAAACTGAACCCTCATACGCTCCTGGTGAAATGCAGAAGAGCACACTCATTCTGGAAAAGATTGACATTTTCTTATAAAGTTAAACATACACTAGCAATGAATACCATTAACCTCACACAAACCTATATAAAGATCTTTTACTAACTGCCAAAACCTGGAAACAACCAAATGTCCATGGACCGATGAACAGATTACATCATACAACAAAATACCGCTCAGCAATAATAAAAAGGAATGAGCTTCTCAGAGGGACATGGATGAATCTCAAACTATACTCAAAAGCTAAATACTGTAAATGTAAGCCTCCACTTAAAACATTCTGAAATAGTCACAGAAAATCTAGAAAAGAGATCAGTGGTTATAGAGAGGGTTAACTACAAAGGAGTACTTGGCTGTAATGGGGTAATTACTCATATATACATTTACCAAACTTCACAGAACTAACTGTACACCTAAAAACAGGTATATTTTATGTCAATCTAAGTCCACTTTACTCTGGGCATAATGCCACAGATGTGACCCAAGATCCTTGCACACATAGACCAGTGTTGTCCAACAGAAACAGAACACAAGCCACACAGTAATTTTAAATTATCAAACATCCACATTAAAATTGGTAAGCCAGGAACGGCCGGTTAGCTCAGTTGGTTAGAGCACGATGCTCTTAACACCAAGGTTGCCGGTTCGATCCCCGCATGGGCCACTGTGAGCTGTGCCCTCCACAACTAGATAGAAACAACTATTTGACTTGGAGCTGATGGGTCCCGGGAAAACACACTTAAAATAAATAAAAGTTTAAAAAAAAATTGGTAAGCAGATAAACTTAATTTTGATGACACTTTATTTAACTCGAATATATCCAAAATATTATCATTTAAACATGTAGTCACTATAAAACTCAACTTATTTAGCTTTACTTTCACATTACTAAGGCTTAGAGATTCCGCATGTATCTCACCCTGGGGAACATTCGATTCAGACCAGGCACACCTCGCGTGCTCACACATGTGGCCTGCGGCTACTTTCACAGTTGAGGTACTTTCGAGCACTAGCGTGCAGGACACAGCGTGATCTCAAGAAAGAAGCACAAAAGGGAGAAAAGCAAGGTGTTTGATGGCAAACCTTCCCCTGGTTTTGCTGTTTCAGGGCTAGGAGTCACCCACAGATCTATGAAAGGTGCTGAGTCGGGCGGGCCAGGAGGACAGGAACTCTCTGGTGCTGCACACTCCCAAGTGGGTGACGGTGAGTCACTCACTCACATGTATGTGCGTATGCACGCACGCATGTCCTACCTCATTCTTCTGATGGTAAGAAGGAAAAGCAAAAGAACAAGAGGTAGCTACTCCTCACACAACTCAGATATGCTTAGTGGGTGCAGAAAGCAACCCAGGAGAAATGCATTTGGGAAACCAGGCTGTGCCTGCCTGCCGAGCAGGCAAAAAGCCCACCACCCACACAGATCTAAGAGGTTCCTTACCACAGCCCCAGGGAGCAGAACACAAAAAAGCCAGAAGGGTTCTGTTGGAAAAACCTACCACCACTGTGCTGTGGGGACACGTAGCCTAGATTTCTGCTGCTTGCTTACTTGGCACTGCAATGAACTGCATTTCTAGAATGAGCCTGCCACGACGACCCAATGGCATACGGTCCGGTCTCAAATGAACCAGATAATTCAGAACAGTTTGACAATTTTCTCTTTGGTTTAAGAGTATGCTGTTCTGTTCATATTACAGTTATGTCTGATATTCTGGAATTCAGGGGTTAAGAATAAAGTTTTATTTGTTTGTTTGAAGACATAATCTGGAAGTAGCAAGGAATCATCTAGCCATCTCTGTCCTAAAATTTCCTCTTGCCACCATCCCATTACAGACACCCATACAAAGGATCGCCTCAAGAGAAGCTGTCTTTTTTGACAAATTAGAGAGAGAGAGTAAGTCTAGTTCAGCCAAGTGGCTTAACGCAGATGCTGCTGAAAATACCGGCCAGAGGGCAGCCGGTTGGCTCAGCTGGTTAGAAGGACGAGCTCTGAACAACAGGGTTGCCGGTTCAATCCCCACATGGGCCAGTGAGCTGCGCCTTCCACAACTAGATTGAACGACAACGACTTGGATCTGGCCGGGACTTGGGTTTAGACAAATCCTGTTATTTAATATCTCCTATTCTGCAGAAAGGGAAAGGATTTGAGAAGTGAACAACGTTACTCAAAAAGCACACGGGTAGGCATCTGCCGAGCTCTTCTTGGGCACAGGGAAATACACTGGCGGATTCAACATTTTGTAGGCTATTGCATACCAATACTAAATTATTCTAGAAGAGTAATGACGACAGCTCTTATTTGTGAGCACCCTGTTCTTTAATCAAGTATAGGATCAGGACCACAGGTGGCCATACACCTTCCCCTTGTTTCTGTCCTACTGAGGTCCAACAAGTGGTCGTCCTGTCCTCCTATATGCTTCTTGGTAAACCTATGTGCCTACCAATCAGGACCTATGAATATTTCCCACCTCATCAAATGGTAATTTTGACAGTTAAGACCCTTTCCTTCTATAAAATTAGAGGCTATTCTCACTCATGCTTTACTCTTATTGACTAACTTCTCATATCTTCAAGGAAAGTACGTTTGTTGTCACCTGGCTTAGCCGTTGACCCAAAGAAGAAGACAGCAGTTAATCGGTAAATACAAGGGGTAGTCATATGCGACGCTGAAGAAAATGTGTTTTCTGCTCACAAGTTATAAACAGGTAAGCCCCCCGACACAGTCTTTGGTTCTGAACAGCTTGGTTGCATTGCCACCAATACTTGAACATAGAAACAGGAGCAGAAGTAATAAAAAGCTCAAACTGAATGTTGCATGACCCAACCAAAAAGATTTTCACACTTGTTAAATATTCCTGGTCAAACATCCTTTGAATTGCATTGCTGTAACACTTGGGTAAGTGTGCACTTTCACATTAACGAAATGTGTCCTATGACTAATATTCTGAACACTCATGTTGGCACAGCCTCGGTTAATAAACAAGAGTGGATGACTCACAAACAACTACTAAGAATTAATTTTAGAATTTCCCTCTTCTCGAGGCAAAAAATGGTGTGCCCCTTATCCCTACCTACAACAAGAAGGTGGCTGATTAGACTGACGACATTAAAACTCACTATAATATAAATTAGCACTTGCCCAGGTCCTATATAATTGTAATATTCAGAAATCAAACTCAAATTTTTAAAGAAATCTGGGTGTTTTCTTCCCAAAATTATTTTGAAGTTTCTGGCATTTTTAATCTACTCACAACATGCAACCAGTCCCAAAATACCACTTTGTACAACCAATCTATTTCTTGAGTGAGTTTTATTCATTATGATATACTGCCTTTCCTCCCAACATTAACATGCTACAATTTCATAAAACTCTGTACACAAGACGGTCAAATGCAGCAATACCATGAAGTTATTCCAAACTGCAGATCGTATTTCATATGCAGATGAAAAAACAAACAGTATCATTCTTATGTGCCCTCGGCTAAAAATACTAGAGTGCTCTTTATTGATTTTATTTTCATATGCAATATATGTAACTTGGAGGCCCTACGGTTAATTCCACAAATGAAATATAGTTCAGTAATTATTTCCTATATTATCTGTTCTGAATAACATCTAATCTAGCTGCTCAAGAAAGATTCCTGATTAGATAAGGAAGAAAAATTTTGTCATTAGCTATACAGTTTCATCTTCCTTAGGAATGGCATTGTAACGGATACCAGATGAGTTTCAAGTATAGGTTTCAAAATAACCTCAAAGTCACATTTATGTAGCTTTTTGACAATGAACACTTAACATTTCACCCCCCATTTCAACCCACTTACATGCACCCCCCCTCCCCAAAATACCTATCCACTCTAAATTAATATATAGAGTATGACCACTGAGTTTCTTAAAAGCGTATTTTTTCTACTTTCACCAATACATTCTATGAGCAGCCTAATTAAATTCAAGGCTTTCCTCTTTCCTTCTAAATTGGTCATGGTGGAAACAAAACAGGGTTAACCTAGCTTGATTTACTGGTATATAACCAAGACTTGACCTGCATCTTAATTAAATATTAGTCACTGGAATCGTGGGGAAAATGAAGACACCAGTGTGTTTTCCATTCTCTTCAATAAGCCTCCCCAACCACAGCCAAGTTTCTTCTCGTCAGCTTTTGCCATGTACTGATCCACACGAAATCAGAAGCTACCAGTGAACCATGCTGAAAAGATGACAAACGTTTGACTTTTGAAACATACTGAAAAACAAACTGTGACAATGGAAGAAGCTGGTGAGTTCAAATTAACCAAGTTCTAATAATACAGCTGTGTCTGTTTGAAATTATAGTACCAACTGGTATTTACATAGGTACACTCCCTAACTAGGGTGTGACTGAGATTATCTCAGTGCTTAGCTCCAGTTCAAATAAGGAAAGAGTCAAGGGGCTGAAGTTCACTGAAATCAAAAAGGAGCAAGAAGCCTGATTATTGCATTACATTTACATAATTTGCCACCACTGCTTAGCTTTTCCTCATCGAAAGTTAAAGGGCCATCCTCAAGTTAAACTGTCCCTCCTACTCTCAAGTACAGAAACCAAAGACAGGGAAGCCCATCTCACACACATAATGGCCGGTGCAGAGCCATGTAGAGGAAAAGGTTACACACCACACGACGACCATCAGAGCCATCCTTTCAAAACTAATTTTAAGGCAGCAGCCGATCACTGGTCCCCGATTTCCAAATAGAATGAAGCATCTGTGTTTGTGTCTCATGAAATCTCTTTGATGATTTATAACATTCCATATATACAACATATATACGTGTACGTGTGTGTGTGTGTCCATCCCTCCCCCAAGAAAGTGAATAAGCCATAAAGCCAGTCCTCCTGTCTCTGAAATCACCAAAGGGCTGATTTCTCCCCTACCCCAACCCCACCCCCCTTAGCTCAGAAAACTGATTGGATGTGAAATGTCTAGGCTGCTTCCTTATGCCCTTTTAATAAAGCCAACCACAGCAAAGAAAACAGAAATTAGTGGCAAGTACAGAGCTTTTTGCCACCAGGATTCACAGCAGCCTTTGGACAAGCCATTAGGGTTGTCTGGCTCCAGCTCTCTGGCCTACCCCACACCACCCTCCAAGATCAAAGGCAGCACTTAACAGTTTTATAACATCCTGCGCAATCCGGGAATCCGAAGAGGTTTTTGTTACCTTTCCCATCCCTCGTTGTCTCTGCTCCAAAAAAATATCCTCTAATGAGGCAGGCCAGCCCTGGCACGGTCCTACCAGTGAATCAGGCCTGCCTCAGATGACACTCCTCCGAGATGCTTTAAAGGGAGGAAGGGGGGGTTGCCTCTGGTGAATGTCAGAACAAGCTCGGGAGCATGTGGGTCCCAGCCTCCATTTCCGGGCAACCGTGCGGCTCCACTGCTGCAAAGCTCCATCTCTCCTTGTAGACAGGTGGCAACAACAACAAAAAATCAGGAAACCCACAGAAGTTCTTACTGGATACGTAAAACGTCCAGGGATCCTACCACAAAATCCTGCTGTGTTCCTGCAGACATCAACCTGCCTCTTCCAGAGGGACGCCGGCCGCAGGGAGCACACCCCAGCAGCGCCTGGGGAGCAGTACGGTGCACAGCTCCAGTCACCTTGTTCCTTTCTTTCTCCCCTGCCTTCTCCACTCTCCTTTTAAACCCAAAATACTGGCTATGTCCATTTATTGTTGGGTCTGGCCCTGGACCTCAGCTTTTTCTTTGCAAACACAAAGGCAGAGCACGGTCAGCGTGTGTGAGCCTCCTTATTCTCAGTTGTCGTGCTCACTTTTGGGGGCGTGCTCCATGCCCAGGAATATCAGCAAATCTCCTCAGGGCCAGAGAAAACAGACTTGCCTCTGCCTCCTTGTGCTTTCCTCACCTCATCTGCCCAGCCAGCAGCAAACACGGCAGGAAAAGAGAGGCCTAAATACACACGTTCTGTGGGAGCAGGACTGATACTGAAAATAAACCTCTGACAGGGACCATCTCACCTCCCTACTCCTGGCCTCAGCCAGCTCTGCTCAGCCCAGCTTTGTGCGGTGCCTGAAGGAAATAAATGGCCCCCAAGGGCACGCACACCCTGGGGGTAAGGGCGGGGAGGATGTGCCTGGAGCGGAATGCCCAGGCAGCCATGGCATTTCCTCAGATTTGAAACTCTCTGTTCGAACAAGAGAAACTAATTCAAACTAAAACCCCAAAAATACATTCCAAGCCAACACCTCAAGGACTGAGAGGGCAAGTTCTGGTTGGGATTCTGGGCCCAATGGTTACATAAATAAGCCCTCGGGTAGGTACCTCTGGAAAATCACCTTTACTAATATCTTACAAGCAGAGCAAAACTTAAGTTCAAGAGGCAAAACTCCACGTTTACTAAAGAAAAAGGTAAAAATCTCCCAGGGAGTTTTGGGGGAAATTTCTCTTCGCACAATGTTTGCTGAATATCTCAGATTTCAAACAAAAGTCTGTATTTACCTGCAAATCCATGCATCACCTTTAAATGATCCCCAAGTTATATCAAACCATAAGCACCTCAGAAGAGACTTGCATTTTCAAGTGAAAGAGAAAAAAAAACTGACGTGTTAATACTGTCTCTATGTTCTCCAAACATTATTTCTGAACTGGCTCTACGAGCTGTTTCTCCCCCTTTTTCTACGGGACTTCACAGTGGGGTGGGGAGAAATGATTTCTGACTAAAAAATTCTATTGCTAACTTGACAGAATCAAGTTAAATACTATAACAATGTGCCATTTCCAATTATAAATAATGAGTAGGAGAAGGAAGTATAAAACCACAACCACTAATACTTAACGAGTGTCTGCAGGGACTCATTCTAGGCCTGACATACGTTCATTTAAACCCCACAGCAACCCTCAGACAAAGTTACTATTCTCCCCTTTTTACACACAACTAAGGAGCGAACAGGCTAAATGACATGCCCAAGGTCATTCCACCAGAGGCAAAGCTGAGATTCAAATCCAGAGTGTCTTGCTCAAGCAAATTATACCATTAAACCAAATTCTACTGGTTCAAAGATCTCTTAAAAAGTGAACAATAGCTGAGCTCTTTAAAGAGACTGATGATGTTCCAGATGGATGGATGGACGGACGGACGGGAAGAATAGATTTTACAGTGAGGGCAGTCTCCAACTAGGAGACTCACTGATTTCAAGTAACAGCAGTTACCTTATTGTGGCCTAAGGGTTCACCCCAAATTTCACTTGGGGTACTGATCCTAAGGAAAGGCTCCACACACAGCTCACTCTCATCAGTGCCCGCCCCCTTTCTGTCAACTTGCCCACATGCAGCAAACTCTAAAACGTGCCGCCTCTCTGTTAGCACTAGTGGCTATCCTATTACACGAAAGGGGGACATAAAGGTGGGTCTCCTTTTTCCTGTGATACCACCACTGTTACTGGCAAGAATGGTCCAAAGTGTCTTCACTTTTAAGGAGTAGAAAGCATTAAGAAGTTCCACCCTCCTTAGCCACAAACCTCAAAATTATTCAAGAAGCAATCTTTATAATAAATATTCCTAACTGGTGACCTCTGCTGAAAAACAGAATCTGTATTTCATGTATCTTTTCAAGCAAGCAGCTCCCTTTTTAGAATCAAAAATGTGTACAGGCCCCTGCCTCAGCTGTACTTGCAGTATTAGTTGAGAAACTATTTAACAAAATAACATTTGTGGAATGGAACAAAAGGTGGCAGGACCCCTGTAAATGAGCTACGTTCTAATCCTGGCTCTAGCTTACGTACTCAGTCACTGGGGAATCAATCTGAAGACAGAAAGAAGGTACATTTTTAAAGTATCATTTTCTTCTTTCATGGATATAGGAAACATTAAAATATATATATTTCAATTCTGTGACAGCCAGTACTGAATATATCCAACAGCACACTGGGCTCAGCTGGCACACACCCCACGACTTGCTTCACTAAAGCACTTTCCCGATTCTGGTTGAAGTATTAGGCTGAAAACTCAAACTGAATTAGACCTGAAGAAAGGACCGGGAACAAACTCCACTCATTTGCTCCAGTCACTCAGGACTCACAATTAATGGGGACCTTCAGCCAAGAAGTGACTGACGCAGCTTATTTGGCCATGTCCCGCCCGCATAATTAAGGTTTTCCAGTTGCACTCCACATACACGAGTGGTGTGGGTCAAAACACCGGGTTCTACTCTTCACTCCAGGGTTTACCGCCTCTGCTTCCCATGCTAAAGATCAAAGCTATGTTTGAAACTGGAGTTCTTCAAGATGAGGCAACAGTCACACAACCATTCTGATGACCTTGTCATAAGACAGCTCATAATCGTAGGGGCGGAAAGTGAGGCACCAGCCATGCTAGGTCTCCCATAATGGAGTCAAATAAACACCCTTGCAGGGGACCAGCGCTCTGGTTCTGCTCTTCTGCAGCCCAACAGATTGTCCACTAGCTGGCGTCTTAAAGTGATGTTCATAAGAAACCCCGTCTAAATGCTTCTTTCTGACAGAATCAATAGACTTGATCATTTTTGGACAAGCTTGCCAGTCGTCCTTCTGTTTCTTGCGAAAAGCCTTTACGGTGGCAGCCAGGACCAAACAAACCAGGCCAGGTATGTACATTTTCTGTTTTACCAAAGTGGTGTAGAAACCAAGAAGGAAAAGTCACTAACAATAATAATTCATGAGTTTTTATTGCCAATTCACCTCACAGAGTCCAAACTTTCACTCCAAGATCTAGTCCTGACAGCTGTGTTCCATGATTCACCTTCCATTTTGCAAATTCAAGTTTCCTCTTTCCCGCCACCCCCAGACGCTTCCAAGAGGGCTCGGGCCATCAGCCTCAACACCTAAGCACCAAATTCTGAGTTAAATCGAAAGCGTGGTCTTTACTTAGCACTCAATGTCGTTGATTGAATTAAAGCTCTGCCTGTGGGAAATCTAACACTAAAAGTCAGGATCTGAACTACAGCATATGTCAAGTACTGTTTATTCATTCATCCCGTCAACAAATACCAACTACCGATTAATTGCCAGGCACTGTTTTAGGTGCTCCAGGAAAAGCTGTGAGCAAGAACAAATGAAATCCTGCTTTCATGGAGTGTATATTCCAGTGGCGAAAACTAAAAACTAGTATAAACATAACAAATAAGGTGATTGAGGCAGTGGTGAGTGCTGGAAGTAGAAGGGGAATGTGATGGAGTAACTGGCAGGAGGGCAACATGAGTGGGGGGACCACACCCCTGGCTGTGCAGGGGGCCTCCATAACCCTGAGGGGAAATGACCCAGCCTTGCCTTGCCAAGCAAGGTCCTTGTGTCCTTGACTCTTGACCTCCACAGTCCCCACTATCCTCACCTGTGAATAGTATCACCTGAATAACTGCTATACAGAATTAAAATGACTTGCCTTGGGCCCAAATGCAGTCTTTTCTCCCCAAACAACACAATAAACGGAAAAACAAAAAGGAGCAAAGGGGCGCAGGGACAGCCAGGGGCCAACAGACCCTCTAAGGCTATTTGGGGAGACATACAAAGGTAATTACCAACTCCCACCCTACTAGGCCCAGGGCAGGGCTCAGCTGCCATTACGTAGGAGAAAAGCTTAGATGACAAATGCATGTGAGGTACTTCTTTGTGTGAAAAATTCCAGAGGGAAGAAACTAACTTTCTAATAATCGGCTCTTAAAATGCAGTGAAGGCAACAAGTTGCTGTACACCAGCCAGGGAAGGAATGTTCCCGCCAAGTCTCGCTGCAGACTTCTTGTTGCCCATATTTGCAAGTCAAAATACTAGTGCCACAGAGAAAAGCACACCGTTTGGAAGCTTGTTGCATCACCCCACAGATTAAACACCCGTGGTTCCCGACACTGCACTTGCACACACAACAGTCTGCTTTAGCGCCGATGACCTGCGCACTCCAATTTGACTGGCAACATGTGTCGTTTCAGTTTCCCCAGAAACGCTGTCTCTCTTCAAAATGTAACCCACCAATGCGAGAGGCACAAATGCAGGACCTGTGAGAACGGGTACCAGTTCCTGGCATTGGCACGGAGCCTCTGAGGCAGGTGGAGCTGGCACACAGTATTCTATACCTATACCCAGGCCACCCCCACTGCCCCGGACAAGACACTCTGCTCAACACAGCACTTAGGAAAAGTCAGTGTGTTCCAACCAGGCACACAGAGCCAACAGAATGGGGCTTTCTCATCAATTAAAACCACCTTGGCAGAGATGATTATGTATTTTCCTGTTTACTTAAGGCTCTGCGGCTCCTCCCTGTTTGAAGTGAGCACACTTCTCCCTTTCTATCAAATGAAGGCAGGAGACAGATGCCCAGTGCTGAACTCAGTGATATTCTGCATTGAATTATTTTCCAAAATAATTACGTTTCAAATCAAGTAACACAAATGAACAACTCCCATACTCGGTGCAAATGGAGGCTGCAGCCTGGTTTAAGGGAAAGGCGCTGAACTGAGAGTAAAAACTCCAGTGTTTAGTCCCAGCTCTGTCTGATACTACAGAACAAAACTTGGGTCTGTTGACATTTTTGCTTTTTTTCCCCCCTGATCTGGAGGGATGAGAGTAGAACCTAACTGGATCATCTCTACGGTCACTTGGCTTTTTGAGTCTGTGTGAAAGCTAACGATTGCTTTAATGCCTGGTTGAGAAATAGATTCTACAGGGAATAATGGGCGGACCAGGCCATTCAAGAGGAGAAGACAAGACAGGAAGTCACAGAAAAACAGAAAGAAAAAGATAAAAGACTACTCAGCCACGGAAGGAACGAACTATTGGTATACACGGCATGGATGAATCTCAGGCACATTAGTGAAGGGACCTGATAGAAGAGTGCTTCCACTTCTGTAATGTTTGACAGTAGTGCTAGAAATCAGCTCAGTCGTGGCCCAGGACTGTGGGAGGGGAGGGGACTGGGAGGCATATGGCTGCAAGGGGGCATCAGGGAACTTGGTGAGGTGACCGGAAGTGTTGCATATCTTGATGGAATGATAATACCCAGGTATTCGCAGTTGTGAAAACGTATCACACTTGAAATGGTTGCATTTGTAAATTTTACTTCAATAAATTTCATGTTTTAAAAAATCTACAAAAAAAACAAAAAAAAAAACCCTAAACTGACTTGTTAAAACAGAAAAAAAAAAAAGGGGGGGGTAGGGGTGCAAAGGTAGAATGAGCTGTGACAACTCATTAGGTTAAACTCATTTTTTCCTGCAAAGTCGCTGTCCAAATTAAATACAAGTCAATGCCAACAGCCACACCTCTGGTGATACAGTTCAGGGAACTGATCCAAGTGTGGAAAATTCCCCCAATTTCATGTTATTGAAAGTGACTTAGTAAAGATATATTGACAATACAAACTCCCTTTCAGGGGGTGGGACAGTTAAATGAAAAAGTAGATTTTATCTTAAAAATAAAAAAAAAGTAAAAGAGAAAACCTAAGAAGTCACTTATTTCCAAGATGGGTCAGCATACCATTTGTGGTTTGTGTTAAGGGATTTGCATCTGTGTTGTACAGAAAACCAAATCCAATGCCATGTTTCCCCAAAAATAAGACATAAGACGGACTATCAGCTCTAATGAGTCTTTTGGAGCAAAAATTAATAAATAAGACCCGGTCTTATTTTAATATAAGACTGGGTATAACATAATATAAAATAAAATAAAATACCAGGTCTTCTATAAGCTATAATATAGTATCACCTATGGAGAGGAAAGAATGGCTCACAAGTTCACACTTTTTCAAACCCAGAAGTTGACACTCCCCATGTCTGATGACCGGAGGCTCTCCACACACTCAGGGTTTGCACGCAAGAAGCAGGCTATCAGCACTGGGGCAGGGGTGGAGCGCCTCCAGACTTGTGATGGGTGTGGTATGAATCCTCTGCCCCAGTGTACACTCCACATGGCAGAGTCTCTGAGACCAACAGCCTAGCCTTTTGTTACAGGAATATGACAGGAACCATCCCATCACAGCACAGAAAAGGACTGCGGTAAAGAACAGGAGCGCTGGAGCACACATTTCAGCATCCCGAAGGAGCCGGTCCTTGCCATCACTGTCAAGGGCACCGTGAAAGTTTCCCAGGGGGGTGTGGACAGGCAGCCCAGAGAAGACACTGAACACGGAACACATTCCCAGAACTGGAACCACAAACCAAAGTCAGCTCAGTTCCTGGCACAAAATGATTTACAAGCCATCCTGGCAGGGGCACATCCAAGATCTATTTTAAGGCAGTCATCTTGCTCTAAATCTCAGCTTCCAGAACTGGGCCTCCCGGCCCCCATGGCCCCCAAAGGGGAAAGCGTGCTGGTAATTTTCAAGGTTGGAATCCACCTCCCAGAAAGGGTCAGTAAGAAGACTTAGGCCCTTTCCCCTTGGGCACCTCCAGAAGCTTCTGGACATAGGTGAGGGTATCCCCATCTCTCTAGAACTACCTGGCAGGAAATGCAGCGAGCACATGGGCCAGAAACTTGGGGGTGGTGGGGAGGCAGTCATAGCACAGCTTGTGCGATCTTGAGAATCCCCACAGGAGACTTTGGGGCCATGGGGGCCATCTTGGTTCCACTCGCCTTGCATGTTTTCTTATGTAAATCACGGTTTCGGTTTGGGTTGGAGTAGCATGGGAAGGGGCAACTTATGAATGCTATCTTCAAATGCTAAGTTCAACAAACAGTTTTTTCCACTATGACTAGTCACTTGTAAAGAGTACTAATTTTAATTTCTGTAAAGTGGCTACGGCAGGAAGCATCACTTTTACACTGTTCTGCAGGGTTCTTGTAAAAACTAATATTCATGTATTTTTATACAAGTCACACGCTTGTTTTGCTCTAACAAGCACGTAGTAGGAGGCAAAGGCATTCCAGGAGCACTTCCAGAAATTAAATTTGCTATCTGGTGTTCATCTATGTAACCAGCCCTGCCCAACCAGCCAGTCTGGGGAAACCTCCCTTGCCTCCATCCACAGGGGGATTAGCTGCTTCTCCTTCATAAGATATGGTGCTTCCCTTGACTCTCTCTTTGGAAAAGGTTCTAGATACGGCTTTTTAAAAAATTACATTGTAATAAATACAAAAAAATAAGCCTTATGTCTTGAGCATCCCTCCGTCTTCCCAAACTCCTGCTGCTATTTCTCACCGTGGACCACACACTTTACACTGCTCACCACCCCCCTCCTCACCTGGTTAATTCCTGCCCTCCAAGCCTCCACACTGCGAAGTCCAAAGCGTCTACTGTCATCTCTTCGTACTTAGCAGTCGTCCCCGGTGCACCCACGCAGCCTGGACACTTCATCTATCAAAGCACCCGTCTGTCCCTCCCTCTGCAATAACGTAACGGCCACTGTTCACCGCCGTACGCCGGGCACAGGGTAGGAGATCAATAAATATTTCTCACATAAACAAACAAAAATAAAGCTGAATTTATTGTGACCTCTCAGAGACAAAACACCGCTGATTTTGGTATATATCCTTTTATAGTACTTTTCCTCAATAAATACACTATTTAAATTCTTTTACTCCTCTCCCCAAAAAAGATTAATTATACTGTACATACTATTTTCTCACTTGCCTTTTTCACTTACTACATTGTCATTAGATAATCTTGCTACCATGTCATTTTAATGAATGCATGAAGCAGATGTTCCCTAATTTAACGAATCCCCTATTGGTTACAATTTTTCACTGTGATACATAGTGAAATCCACTTGACACACATCCATCCCTGTGGCCAAATCTAAACAAATTCCTAGAAACAGAGTGAGTCAAATGGTATGTAAAATATTATAGTAGTTATAAGTACATACCAAAAGCTTAAAATATGGCTTACCATTTGTTAAGGGTAGATACTGATAGGATCTCCACAACCAGAATAATGAGGCACCTGGCACCTTAAAAAAGGGACGGGGGAACACAGGGTTCTTTAGCCCAGATAAGATGAACAATGAGCCTGCCGGAGACAATATTTAGTTACTTCTTTAAACAAAACTGGAACCCACTGAAAGAGATGGAAAGAGGTACTATTCTGTTAAATTCAAGAGAATGGAATTTTCCCAAAGTTCCCCACGTGGGCCTCTGTGGTTGCTTTAAGTATTCAGGCTGAGGCAGGCAGGAATCCTGACAGGGGAAAGGTATGGGGCCAGGACACAGGAAGGTCAATCAGTCAACCAAAAAGGTCATCTGCGTTCAACGATACTAGTTCAACCCTCCGGAGGGCTCCCATTGCATTCATCAGGCCTCCATTAATCTTGCCTGTGTTCACCTAAGTACTGTAAGGGCACGTGGCATATTTACTGCACACAAACTGCCCATCGGAGAACCAGTTTCACCAAGAAGCAAAAACTCACAGTGCCAAACAGTCCATCAGTCACTGACACAGCACAGTAACACATTCTACTGTGTAAGACTCGTGTTTTTTCAAAACAGGGAGGGGCTGGGGCGGGCCCAGTAGCTCAGGTGGTTGGAGCTCCGTGCTCCTAACCCTGAAGGCTGCCGGTTCGATTCCACATGGGCCAGTGGACTCTCAACCACAAGGTTGCCAGTTCAATTCCTCGAGTCCCGCAAGGAATGGTGGGCTCTGCCCCCTGCAACTAAGATTGAACACAGCAGCTTGAGCTGAGCTGCCAACCAGATGGCTCAGTTGGTTGGAGTGCGTCCTCTCAACCACAAGGTTGCCGGTTCAACTCCCGCAAGGATGGTGGGCTGCGCCCCCTGAAACTAGCAACTGCAACTGGACCTGGAGCTGAGCTGCGCCCTCCACAACTAAGACTGAAAGGACAACAACTTGACTTGGAAAAAAGTCCTGGAAGTACACACTGTTCCCCCAATAAAGTCCTGGTTCCCCTTCCCCAATTAAAAAAAAAGAAAACAAACAGGGAGGGGCTGATGTGGCCACACAGCTTATGGCCCGCACTGTAATATATGTAGTAAGGATAAATTACTCTAATTATAACATTTCTTGTAACTGCCTATTCTCCCCGTTTTTTAAAGGAAAGTATTGAACAGATAAACTATCACTATCTCTTCCTCAATTTTTACCAATGTTCATATGTAAATAAAGGAAGTTTCTAAAAGACATTAAAACCAAAAAAAAATAAAGGAAGAAGGAAAACTCTGCATTTCCACTTCTGTGAAAGTCTAGTTTCTTTAGAAAGGCAGGGGGATTGATGAAATGACAAACTGAGTCCCAACACCAAGTCCTTGGTGGCTGGCTACGAATGAGGCTCGGGGACCACGCCGCCTCGTTTGGCCCCACTGGGTACTATTCCCACGCACCTGACACGGGGTTAACAGTAAGTACCATGCTGACATGGATGGTATTATAAGGATTAAATGAGCCAATATATGAAAATGCATACTTAGACTAGCGCCTGGCACACACGAAGTGCCATATAACTGTCAGACACTTATTTTCACCATCAGTGTCAATTCCACGTGTACTTAGAGCAAACTATGAGAATAATTCAGGACCTTCAGTAAGCAAGAAGTGCTGGTGAAGAGGTTATTTTAAAAACACAAGCAGAATTGACTTCAAACAGTCTGCCTTGGAAAAGTTCCCTTATTAACCAGCTGTTTAAAACTCAGAATACATTTCATCATAGAAAAAAAATTGTTTCAAATGGTGACTGGGTTCCCGAAACAACACAAAGGAGTTAAACAAAACTCACTGGGATAATAATTTTTTAAAAGTGAAAGGATTAAGGAAGATGAGTAGGACCTGCTAAGAGACACGGGGGCGGAGGAAGGGGCGGAATTCTCCATGCCAATCCAGATGCCTGGAAAATTTCAAGAAGAAAGCGCAGTTACCACGAGGCTGTGGCATGAACAGGAGAATGGAAACTCAGGTTTGAATGAGAAAAACCAAGTCACGGTCTATCGTTTAGCAAGTGCTTGTTTTAGCTGTCACTTGGCTGGCTCCAGAGAAAATAATTACAGTTTAAGCTACACTGGCCGGGAGTCTGCATTTCTTGGACCTGGTGAATTACGCACTATAATGAACTCTGCAAATTAACTGAAACCAGGCTCTACTCTCCTAGCAAATTTGAGTAATGAATATATTTCTTATTGGCTACTAGTAATAGGTCTGACATTAAACTAATCACATAATTAAAGAGAGAAACTAGCTGAAGGACAGAAATATACAAAATTTCCCCCAAAAAAACAAAAGTGTTCTAATGGAAGCGCACCATCAGGAAAGGAAAACTGTCCAGAGCAATTTCCAAAACCTCAAATTCCATTCAATGAAATTCCAAAATGAACCGGTCAAATTTCTTGGTCAGTGAGACACACTTCTTTTTTAGAAGCCACAATCTCCGAAAAATTTTGAAGTTTGAACATAAATGTTAACTGCAGTCTACTAAAAACAGAACAAAGAAAACAAGTATTTAAACTTCAAGGTATAAGGACGAGGTCAGGAGAGGAGACAGCTGTCAATCTTCCCCACCTCCCATTTGCTCTTCATCCCACGTGGTTTTATTCCTACATTCCTTGAATACTGTGCTGCCCTCCTCTTACAGAAAGGTCTTTCCTGCCTGTTTAAAAGTCCAAGCAATTAAAAACTAAACCATGGTGTTAGAGCTTCTAGGGAGGAGATAAGATTCTGTTTCTTGATCTAAGCGCTGCTTTAACAGGTGTGCTCAGTTTATGAAAACTCCAACTTTGGGCGGCCCGGTTTGATCAGTGGTTAGAGCGCAGTACTCATAACACCAAGGTCGCCGGTTCAATTCCCACATGGGCCAGAGAGCTGCGCCCTCCACAACTAGGTTGAAGACAACTTGACATGGAGCTGATGGGTCCTGGGAAAACATACTGTTCCCCAATATACCCCAAAAACAAAAACGCCAACTTTACGTTATGATTTGTACCTACCTTTACATGTGTTATTTCAACAGAGTTCAAAGGTTTTGCAAAGCACCTGAAAATATGTCTAAAGAAGACAGTGTTTTGTTCATTTCCCCCAGAATTTGGGCCTAATGGAACAATCCCTTAGGTAAGATACTGCCAACCCAACAGCCACTGCCTCGCTAATGAGAAAGGAGGCATGTGGGTGAGTGGGTGGAGAATCGTGACCAAGACTTTGTTGCTGCTGCTGGGGTTGATGTACTCAACTCCAAAGGACACTCAAAACACAGCACACGACTCTCTCCCCACACCCCACCGACTACAAAAGCACTTATAGCATCTGTGGTTTGTGACCTCAAAGTATGAAAATTGAAGTCATTTGCCAACAGAAGCCCAGGAACACTAAGCCTTGAGAAACTGCTGGTACAGCTTCAAATAAAACCTGACATTTAGAAATTAGACAGATTTGGTCCCACATGTGGACCTCTAGAAATGTAAAATGAGTTCTCCTTTACATTTTAAAAATCATAGCCAGAACAATAGTAGTAAATGCTTCCTTTAAAAAGTTCAGAGAGGTGGCTGGTTGGCTCGGTGGTTAGAGCGCAGTGCTCATAACACCAAGGTCATAACACCAAGGTCGCCGGTTCGATTCCCACATGGGCCAGTGAGCTGCGCCCTCCACAACTAGGTTGAAAACAACTTGACTTGGAGCTGATGGGTCCTGGAAAAACACACTGTTCCCCATTCCCCAGTAAAAATTTAAAAAATACAAAAAAAAAAAAAAAACTTCAGAGCAATATACATTCGTATCAGAATAACATATACATATAAGCATACATGTAACATAATGGTGAGATCCCTTGTAAACATTCATACACTGTCCAAGGAATTCCTATGACTTCATTTGAACTGATAAACACATCTCTAAGCTACAGAAAGTCAGGTAATGGAGGAGTACTCCTCAGAGACCAGGGGGAAAAAAACCGCCCAAGACCGAGACCCCTTGAACTCCATTTATTCTCAGCCAGCAAGAACATCTGCTTCTGCCGACAAGGTCACGGTGTACAGCGGCTTTACTCATACATCAGAACCCCATTCTACACTTGAAACTAAACTCACCCGCAGATAGAAACAAGAAGAGAAACACCAACAGAGAACAAAACCGATGTTAACTACATGCTGAACGGCGTTGTAGGAAAAGATGATGGAGAAGAAGAGAATGGAATTTAGCAAAGAAAAGTGTGAATCGACAGCCAAGGCATCTAGCTGTTTAGGAGTAACTACAAAGAGGAGGGCCTTTCTCCTCTCCCAGGAGGAGTCAGCTCAGGCCCTGGGACAGCTGCCTGCAGGGGTGAGCCCAGATGAGAGCTGCTCTCAACAATAGGAACCCCCCCATGTTCCATTACATAAGGGGCTCAAGATGACCAGCCAACAGAGGTAGTTGGCAGACACTGTTTAACCCCTTCCTTGAGACTTGCTGTGACCGTACCATCTGGCTCACGGTCCACAGCAGGCCTTACAAAACGAAGCCCACAGCAACCTCGGCACCAGCTCCATTTCCAGCTGGGAATTCCAGGCAGGAAACCCCATCCCACCAAACCCCAGGCTTGTGTTCCGCTCCCAACAGGCACCCCTCCCACCAAATGCCAAGAAGGGGAACCGCGATTGTGGTGACCCCAAAACAGGCTTCAGATGTTCCAGCATGGCTGATCGTAACAAGGCTTCAGCTGAGAGAAAAGGGTTGAAACCCGTGGTAACACGGGTGGCTCAGCCGCTCTCTCCACCCCGTCACGGGCCAGGATGCCCCTCCACACACCTGGGGGCCTGGGTGGCTCCCCTGCCTGCACATGCTCTGCACCCACACACTGACTTCAATAACAAAACGAAGAGCTCAGCCCCTGGCCATTATCTAGGAAAACAGACACGGAATAAATTGGCCTGGGCTACTACGTGATACCTGGATGAGGGCAGGATTCGGGGCAGAAATCCACAGAGAAGCCTATGGGCCTACAAGGAAATGTCCAATAAATATTTGTTGATTGATTTTTTAAAGAGATGATTAAAGGGTTAGAGGGGAATGGCCACAATACAAGGGTCAAAAGGAAAGCATCGGTCATCTAGAAATGGGAGTCTGGGAAGCGCCATTTGATAATGGTCTGGCCAGTGCAGAGAGGGCTGTACCCCCACGAGCTGGCTTCTTCACGGTGTCTGCAAAGGCGTCTGCAGCTCACAGACTGGGAAAGGCTGCCTGGAGACGAGACGGGGAGTCCTTCTGCTTTAGAGTCCTCTCAAATGAATCAATTATCACCTCTCTGGGAGGGTACCCAAAAGTGCAGGTTAATGGACTCAGATTATGGGGGAGAACCATTAAACCATGTTCCTTGTCTACCACTAACTCCAGGAGAAGGAAAAAGGAAGCAGGGTACAAACAGACCAGGAGGGCAGAGTTGGGAGCAGGCGGGCAGAGACCGAGGGCAGATGACCCGCGTTACCTGGGGGAGTAACACCAACACCTGTGCTTCCTCTAGGCACGCTTACAAGCAACTGACAGTCATTAACTCCTTTAATTATCCCCACAGCAACCCAATCAGGAAGATCCTGTGATCACCCCAGTTGAAGAAACTGAGGCATGGAGAATGTAAGCAGCTCACCCAGCTTCTTAAGTCACACAGCTTCTCAACAAATGGTGGAATTAGGTTTGAACCCAATGCTCTTCACCATAAATGATGCACTGAGTTTAATGCTGGATTCAAGGTTACCCATTACTAAGTCTACAGCAAGGGTGCACGCCAGGTAAACTGAAAAGAAGGCACCTAATACGAATGCAAACACACCACCTGAAATACCATTGTCCAAACAAAGTTGGAAACTTCTAGTCCCTTCAACTACTTGCCCTCTTCAACTGGCTGGCCTTGTTTCGTAGCAATCGGATCTGGGATTTTTCTTGGGGGCAAGATGTTGGGACCAGTATTAAAAACATTACCAAGTGATTTTAACCACAATCGTTTAAATAGCAAGAGAGACAATTCTACTCACATTAGGTCTTATTTGCCTGGGCAAAGGCGGCGACAAGCATTTTGAACAGTGCTTCCAGTAAGTTAATAAAAAACAACCAAAAGTGCTGAACTTGAGGAAATGAAGCCCTAAGGACAAAGCATCCTAAAGAGGAAAGGCCAGCAGCTGCAGCTCCAGGGGACCTGCAAGTGAAGCAGCCGTGGGCCACAGACCCACTCCCACTCCCCACACTGCTCAGGACCCTGGGAGCTTGTATGAGATGCATGTTCTCAGGCCCTGCCCCAGACATACTGAATGTGGACAGGCATTTATTATCTTTTTTTTTTTTTTTTTTTTAAGGAGGGCGCAGCTCACAGTGGTCCATGCAGGGATCAAATCAGCAACCTTGGTGTTATCAGCACCACGTTCTCACCAACTGAGCTAACCGGCCCCCGCTGAACAGATCCTCAGGTGATTCCTATGTGAGTCTGAGAAGAGCTGCCCTAGCAGATGTATGCTGGAAGCATGATCCTACCTTCTACCAGAAAGCAAATGGAGGCAGGGAGGTAAAGGAACCAATTGCTGTAAGGCTGTCAAAATAAGCCCAAATTTCTATCACTTACCTTTAATACTTACAAATTAGAATTACCATTTTATTCTAATTCCTGCCATCAAGCGTGAACAAGCGGAAATTTCTCGAAAATTCCTTGTGGTTCATAACTGTCACATATTTTAAAAATTAACCACCAGAAATCCTGTGATCACAATAAATGTCTTATTAAATGAGGTTATCTGCTATTCTTTCTGTTAAAATTGTCCATCCCTGGGCAGTGGGCAGAAAGCCCTGTTTCACATATATAAAACATCCCAGTTACTAAAAACGGATCATTATAAAATCAATGAAGCTAGCAAAGTAACAAAATAAGGAAAAGAGGGTCAAGTAACTTAAGTACAGTGACCACACTAAATATAAAGCATATACATAAACCATCCTGATTATCGTCAAGGCAAAAAAAATAATTTACACTATTAGGTTTTTAGCTACTTAATTAAGCTACAGTGAACAGCCTCCTACAACATTCTTAAAGTAACGTTTTTTGGGTTTTTTGTTTGTTTTTTTATTGGGGAAGGGGAACAGGACTTTATTGGGGAACAGTGTGTACTTCCAGGACTTTTTTTCCAAGTCAAGTTGTTGTCCTTTCAATCTCAGTTGTGGAGGGTGCTGTTCAGCTTCAAGTTGTCCTTTCAGTCTTAGTTGTGGAGGGCGCAGCTCAGCTCCAGATCCAGTTGTCGTTGCTAGTTGCAGGGGGCACAGCCCACCATCCCTTGCGGGAGTCGAACCGGCAACCTTGTGGTTGAGAGTACGCGCTCCAACCAACTGAGCCATCCGGGAGCTTAGTGGCAGCTCAGCTCAAGGTGCTGTGTTCAATTTTAGTTGCAGGGGGCGCTGCCCACCATCCCTTGTGGGACTCGAGGAATTGAACTGGCAACCTTGTGGTTGAGAGCCCACTGGCCCATGTGGGAATCCAACCGGCAGCCTTCGGAGTTAGGAGCATGGCGCTCTAACCTCCTGAGCCACCGGGCCGGCCCCAAGTAACGTTTTTAATAATTGTAAAATGCAGGATTTGGATGTCATGAATCATCTTTCATACAGAAAGATCAAAAAGTATCACCTTCCCCTCCTATGTAAAAGGAGTCATAAAGCATTTTTCTCCTTCAGAAACAGTAGGTATCCATAAGTTACCTGTGACCAAAAGGTACACCAACATACAACTCACCAACATTGACAATATAATCAAAATTTTAATTACTCCAGAAAAATACGGCGCTCTCCTTATTACAACCTAAGTCACTAAACCAGACATTGCCTTCACAGGCTAACAATAAAATGTTTCCTCCAATACATCACGAGAGCAGCCTCGTTTCCTGATCTGATTTTAATACTCGAGTATACATGTAATTTCCCTTGTATTTCATATAATACACAGGAAACTAGTTCTGCATTCATCCTTCCTATCAAACCAGAGGGAAAGAGAACAGAATCATCCCACACGGACCCCTCTTAAAGACGTACAGGTTGTAAATTCTATAAAAGAAATAAAATTTGGCCAATAGTCCCCATTTAATGTTCCATGCTTACAATGGGAGATGGATTGCAATTATCCATTAGTGTAATCTAGCCTCCCTCGTCAATAAATAAATGTCACTTCCAGTCACTCAGACAAAACCTGGGTGACCGGGCTAGGAAGAAATAAATATATAAATGAGATTCTGTAAACATCTAAGGAACACACTGATGACTGATTTCAAGCCAAAATGTCTAGAACTCGTGACAGAAAGTGAAATGCTCGTGATTAATATGGTCTCACTTCTAAATGCATTAGAGCTATGCTAACATTCTCGCTGGTCTCTGAAATGGGAAACATTTTAAAGTGAAAAGGGGATTCAAGTTCCAACTGCCTAACTCAAATCGCACGCAATCACTGCGCAGCCTCCTTTCTTGGTCCTGCTGCTCCTTTGGAATTTTTAAAGACCTGCCTGGGAGGTGAGTAATTATAGCCATTTCAGAAACAGTTACTGAAAACCTAATTACCTATACACTGCTTTAAATGTTTGCCTCTCAGGGTTGTTTGTAGAGAGACGATGTAGGGAATCGTGTTCTTTTACACCCAGGATCTTCTCACCCCAATATATTCTGCTTCCAGGCTACCAAACTTCACTCACTCAAGAGCTAGCTACGGACTAATCAGTTCTATCCCTGACAGCCTGGGTAACTCTAACCCTTCTTTAAAACTTAAATATTTGAAACTAAGAATGCAAGCTTTGGGATAACACCGGGGTATTGCCTGCTCCCTTTCTCCACCCCTTATACACACGCACGCAGCACCAGTGATAACATGGGGTGCTTGGTCTTTCCAAACAGGCTCCACCATCCAGTAATTGGTTCATAAATTTCATTCATAACTTGAAAGAGAAAGGGTCCAAAATGAGCGATCTATAATTTTACATGTTGCCATTATTCTCCTGGCTGCAAGCGGTTAAAGAAGGCCTTGCAAGCTCATGAATTATGGGTGCAGTTTATTACTCTGAATGAGCTCCGAACAAGCATAGTATCTCAGGAAGCTGGAGATGAGAGGGGAAGGAGGTCATGTGCAAACCCAGATGCTTGCATGGAATTAACCTTAAATGTCACTTATCCAATCAATAGTGGACGGATATTTCTGCTCCCAGGCCCTCACCCTACCCTTTAAGGCAGAGAAATGTTACATGTATTATTATGCATCTTTCCTTAAAATGTATTTCAGATCAGGCCTTGCTCATTTATTAGTCCTTAAACACAGGTTTTTAAATGCTTACGAGGGGAGAGGAATAGCAGTCAAAGAATTAGGAAAAACACACACCCAACCTACACTGCTGACAAGTTTTCCAACAGATTTCAGTCTGCATGTGACAGTCCCACACCATCCCAAGCCCAAACTGAAAGATAAACAAACACACTCTGAAATCACTGATTCACTCTTACAAGTACTGGACTAATTAGAAATCACACATTTCAGGCGTATCTGCAATTCCGTGACTGGAAACATCAGAAAGTTTAGGTTGGGGGGTGGGAGTGGGGAGTGGTTAGGCGGTTCCACAGTTATTTGGAGGCCCATGCCCACGGTGCCCGAGATCCTGGCAGTAGCCAGACAGAACTCCGTTTTCTTAAGGGGCAGAATGCAAAGTGATCATCAAAAGGAGACTGAGCGCTCATCCTCAAGGCAAGCAAGTTGGACCAACAGAAAAAATGATTCAGGGACTGGCCCGGTGGCTCAGGCGGTTAGAGCTCCATGCTCCTAACTCCGAAGGCTGCCGGTTCAATTCCCACATGGGCCAGTGGGCTCTCAACCACAAGGTTGCCAGTTCAATTCCTTGACTCCCGCAAGGGATGGTGGAAGCGCCCCCTGCAACTAAAATTGAACATGCACCTGGAGCTGAGCTGCCGCTGAGCTCCCAGATGGCTCAGTTGGTTGGAGCGCGTCCTCTCAACCACAAGGTTGCCGGTTCGACTCCCGCAAGGGATGGTGGACTGTGCCCCCTGCAACTAGCAATGGCAACTGGACCTGGAGCTGAGCTGTGCCCTCCACAACTAACACTGAAAGAACAACGACTTGACTTGGAAAAAAGTCCTGAAAGTACACACTGTTCCCCAATAAAGTCCTGCTCCCCGGCCCCAATTTAAAAAAAAAAAGAAAAAATGATTCGGGACTGAGTGTCTTATCTCATTCATGCACGCCCACGCCCTACTCCGCTTTGAAGTGAGGAAACTGGCAGAGGTCGCCTCACTACTTCCGGCCAAACGAGGATTGCTCTGGAAACTGCAGTGGGGCCATCTGCATAGCCCCCAAGCTATGGTGCAGTGGAAAAAAAAAGGGAACCGAGACAGAGACCACAGGTTCTGGCAGAGCAGGGCTGACTTGTTCTTATCTCCCCTGACAGGGCTGACTGAGCCGGAAACCAGTGGCTCTGACTGCAAGACAACCTGGGGGTGAATTCCAGCTCCAGCCCACCAAACTTGAAATTCCATACTGTAGAACAGGTGATGATGATACCACATAATGAGGTAAAGCACAGGGAACACTGCAAAAAGCTAGGACTCAACTAGTGATTAGATTCCCTCTAAAACTGCCTGCTCCCTCTATCTGTTCCCAGAGAAAACATTTCTTCAGTAGGCAGACCCTCTTCCTCATAACCCCACCCAGAGACCAATGCCATGTCTTCCCTGTGTGAAACACACCTCTACCTCTGTTGCAGAGAAACGTAAAATTTAAGTTATCCGACTAACACCTTCAATTTTACAAATCAGCTGTTGGTAGCAGACATATATAGAACATAGCTGGTGCTTTTCACACTACATTGGTCTTTCCCAAAGAGGGTTCCAGAGAACACTAGGTCCATGGATATTATTCAAAATCGTGGTTCAATGGTCAACGAAGTTTGAGAAATGTCAGGTTTAAACAGGTTTCTTTCGTTTAGGATTGTTCATGTGCACCCGTGATTCTCTAAGAAAGAATCCTGCCTCCAAAACCATTTGACTGCTGAAGCTTCCCTCCTTGGCCCCAAAATCAGAATACGTTTTCTCAGAACATACTAAGATACATCACACTACTGTGTCTCATTCAATTGTGTCAGTGGTTTGATTCGGGTCTTTATTTGTAACAAGGGTGTTTTCTAAGTAATATGTGAATAAATGTGACTGTCGCAAGTAAACTATACTGAATGTATAGGGTAAAAATACGAGTTTGTTTCTTCTCTACAGCTCAGAGAAAAAAAAGGACAGTTATCCTAATCCTTTGAGGTTTCAACTGTACCAACAACAGAAAGTTATTAACAAATATAACTAGAGAAACTCATGGAATTTCATGTTCTCATTTCAGCAGTGAAGTCTCAGGACCCTCAGCAGGACTGCGATCAGTACAAGTTGTCTAACAAAAACCAGTAGCTGCTTTTTCAGAAAATACTGTTTTATTTTTACTATCAATAAAGATACTCAGAAAAGAGCACCCAGAGAAGCTATCTTATAAATCAAATTAACTGGAAAAAAATGACTTGAACTACAAATCAAATGTAGTTATGACTACATTTAATTTCGTTCTGATTACATCATTTTCTGTTGCTATATATTTAAAAAAAGTTGGATTATCGCCCTCAAAAAATGTCTTGGTTACTAAGTTTCCGCTAAAGAGTTCCTGAGGATGGACAGTGGCTCAGTTGGTTAGAGCGCAAGCTCTGGGCAACAGGGCTGCCGGTTCGATTTCCACATGGGCCAGTGAGCTGCGCCCTCTGCAACTAGACTGAAGTCAATGAGCTCCCACTGAGCTCCCGGGTGGCCAGATGGCTCAGTTGGTTGGAGCATGGGTTCTCAACCACAAGGTTGCAGGTTCAACTCCCGCAAGGGATGGTGGGCTGCGCCCCCTGCAACTAACAACGGCAACTGGACCTGGAGCTAAGCTGCGCCCTCCACAACTAAGATTGAAAGGACAACTTGACTTGGATGGAGCTGATGAATCATGGGAAAAACACACTACTGTTCCCCAATAAAAAAAAAAGTCCTGGAAATAGACACTGTTCCCCAATAAAGTCCTGTTCCCCTTCCCCAATAAAATCTTTAAAAAAAAAAAAAAAAGACTTCCTGAGGAATAAAAAGTTCCTGAGGAGAGTCTTTTAAGGAAAAAGTGTTACATTGTACATGTGATTTAACTGTCTTAGCTCTATTTGTACAGATTTGGATTACCATAAGAGAACATTACGAATATATTACCCCCAAATTTCTTTTTCTGCTTTCTGAATTTTCTGTACTACATATATGCTCCTTTCAAAAGAAAAAATATTAACACGTTACATTTATGAAGACAATATAGAGTTCACGAGATAATCTAATACTTGATTTTTTCCAACTCTCCTGCCAATTCTTACAGATCCACAGGGCTACCACGAATGGGTGGGGGCCAAATACCCCTAACCTAACAAGACGTGTGTGCTGTATGGACAGGAGGAAAGGACATGCCTTATAAAAGCATAAGCAGATGCACAGCAGATGGATGACAGCTGAAAATACATAAAAACATCAAATTGAAAGAAACACCATCTATGACAATGTCTTATTTTAACTTAGTTGAAGAATTCATGGTCACAGGCTATAAGCAGGGAGCAACAATATGCACAAAAGCCACCCCTGAGGTGCTATGACTAATGCAGTGTAAACCAAAGTGGAAAATGGAAAAAAACAAAACACAAAAACACCTTTTACAACAGCCTCAAAAAAACATAAAATGGTCAAGATCCATAGGGGGCTGGGAAAGTACAGGATGAGCCAGGCACTTCTTGTTGTGTCAGAAACGAAGGAAGCACTCAAGGAACGATGGGGATATGTCACAGCGTCACCGGAGACTGCGCAAAGGGCTCCCAATAATAATTTCCATTGATAGCTGTACTGTGGCTTTTGATGAGAACATTCTTAGTTTTAGGAAATAAACACTCAAGTATTTGGGGATAAAGAAAGAGGTACTATGCAACTTACTTTCAAATGGTTCAGAATTTAATAAGTATGCGGTGGGGGTGGGGGACAGAAAAAGAGGAGAGAATATAACACCAACATGATAAAATATTAAAATCACAGAAATTCTTTGTCCTATTGTTGTAACATTTTATTTAAAAATAAGTTTTAAAACATGCCACAGATTAAGAAAAAACAAGTATGAAGGAGGGAGGGGGAAAAACAGCATCGGGAGTTGTAAGAGATGTGAGAGGATATCTGATATCGATGCTTTACAAAGATTTGCTGCTGCTCTCTTCTCTAGCAAAATCTACAAACTCAAGTACTCCAAAAATAATACCATTAGAATGTACACTATACAAATGCCCATCCACAGTAACTTACGCCAAAAATAAAAAAATAGCATGTACTTCAAACTAATAAAACTGTTACTGACAAAACCACTTATAAAAATGCTACTGACAAAGGCATTTCTATTTGTACGTTACTTAAATGACAGAAGGGAACTTCTCTTGGGACTGAAAAGAAATAAATCAGAAAATGAAGATTGGGGGTAAAAAACACCTTTCTACATGAAGTTCTAGCCTAATGTAAGGGGAGAAAAACCAAAGACCTGGCAGAAGTGGTCCCTCTTTTGTTTTTGTTTTTGTTGGGGGAAGGGGAGCCCAGGAAGAAAAAATTCATGCATTCATCCTTGTATCACCTTTGTTTGTCCTGCTAAGAAATTTATGTACGCATCAGGTCTCTAACTCTTGTTTTTGTTTTAATTATTTTAAGTGAAAGACAAAACAAAACAAAAAAACAGTTCATCTACTTTTCTCACCCCCACCACCCACCTTTTGCAACTATCAATCTGTTCTATTTATGAGCTTGGCTTTTTTTTTTTTTTAAGATTCCACATGAGAGATCATATATGGTATTTCCCTTTCTCTGTCTGACTTATTTCACTCAGTATAATGTCCTCAAGGTCCATCTCTGTTTTCACAATTAGCAAGATTTCATTTTTATGGCTGAATAATATTCCACTGTACATATTTTCTTTATCTATTCACCCACTGATGGACATTTAGGTTGTTTCCGTACATTGGCTTTTGTATATAATGCTGCAATGAACATGGTGGTGCAGCTATCCTTTCTAATTAGTCTGTTTCCTTTGGATCAATACCCAGAAGTGGAATTACTGGCCCATATGGTAGTTCTGTTTTTAATTTTTTGAGGAACCCCATACTGTTTTCTATATTGGCTCCAATTTAAATTCCCACCAACAGTGGTCCACAGGCCTGGCAGAAGTGGTCTGTCCCTCTTTTGTATGTTTATGTGAGACATAAAATGTTTGTTAAATATAAAATCCTAAGTAGCCAAAGAGTTGTTCCGTAATAAAATATACATTTTTTAAACTATTTTTCATCATATGGCAATCTCCTCCTAACCAAGACTTCCAGCCACACTAATATTATTTTCATTACATCCCAAAGCAGGTGTTCAACTCATGCTTAGCTATAGAAGCTGAGACGAGTATCAAACTCCACGCCTGTCTCTGACATTCTACAGTCAGTCATTCGGTATAATTCGATCACACATTCCTCCTTTAGAGGCCAGAGTAAAACAGCTAGTTTAAAAGTTTTGGAGGGGTATTTTTATGTTTTTGTTTTTGCTTTCAATTAAAATGGCCTTAAAGTGCTAACTGCTTCACACTTCTGGAAATCTTACTATTTATATAAAATGAACTTCATGAACACTAGAAACGATACATCTGAAGACACCAATAGTCTGTGTAATTCAAAGAGATGGTTTTATCCCCCCCGGAGAATTCCCAGAAGACCAGGGTGGTCAAGTTCTAGTAATCTGATATGATGCTTTCCAGTTATCTAAATTAGGTTTTTCCTTTCAAGAAATGATATTGTTGATCCACCAAAAAGAAAAGGTTCTCTGAGTTCGTTACATTCTCTGCTAAACCAACTTCTGCTCCAGGCCCCTCCCTCTGTCCCAAGCTCCCAGATGTCTCCCAGATGACACAGTCCTTCCCCTGCACCACTTCTGTTAGTAAAAATCAGGTTGAGGCCCTCACAATGAAGCAACCACCCACCAGAGTTCAGGATGTACACCACCACCCCAGCCTAAAAATCTTTTAAGTTTATGACTGACTCTTGATTACTGATAGAAACAAGTTCTGCCTCCCGGGCCTCACCCCCGGCCATGCCCTGCACTCCCGCAAATGTACACACTGATATACACAGGCACACACACACACACAAGCCCTGTGCTTTCCCTCATCTCCCAGGGTCTGCAACCTTCTTTTTGACTCTGCTTCTCTAACCTGTCAAGCCCCAGCCGTTATCTGACTAACTTCTACTAATCCTCTGTAAGAAACTGCCTTCCTCCAGGAAGCCCTCCCTAACACATCCACCTTCCTAAATGAGTCAGGCACGTCCAGGAAAGCTCCGTCATGGCCTGTGCGTGGCCCTCAGTGCACTGACATATTATCATCTTAAATTTGTGTACCTGTCTCATCTGCTGGACAGTGAGGTCCCTGAGACATGGGGATAATCTTACTGGAAAATACTAGAAAACAATGTTTACTACATAAATAAAAGAACACTGAACAAGGCCTTATCACAAACATTTACAATGTCCATTCATAAGTAATGTCCACTAATTCCTTTGTTCACAAAATATTTGACCCTTCAAAGGACTAGAGTTCTTTAAAAATGAATTCTAGAATAATTTATTAGTAGAAAGTTAACAGGTATCAACAGGTCTCCCCATTTAGGTAAGAAAAAGAGGGGTTATCCTTGAAATGTGGCCAAATTCCCGTAGCAGCATGATCTGTAGGGGGGGAACTGTACGTAGGCCTAAATCCAAACACAAATCACCTATAACAAAAGTTAATGATACTGACACACTTCCCTCCCGGGACCCCTAAGTTAACTAACTGGGGACAGATTCAAGGGCACGAAGAAGCATCCAGTCCTGGAGGGAAAGGCTTCTCCTTTCCATGAGGGCCTGCAACTATTTTGGATTCCTGTGCATTTTTGGTAGAAATAAGAAATTAATCAGACTAGAGCTAACCTAACCTTTTTTAACTAGTCCGTTTCTTAGATTATTTTAGGGATGCACAGCTTTCAAAAGGCAAACTGTTTTCCAAGCCTGAAGGTGAATGTCAGTCCTGAGGGATTCACCAAGAAGCGTTTTATACGGGCCAACACACATGAAAATCTAAGTGGTGTCCTACCTTAAAATAAGAAAACATAACAACCTAAACTCCCAGGTGACTCTGGGTTCCATAAATTTAATATTTAAATCTTCCAGTGGGCTCTGTGGTGCTGTCGTGAAGCAAGAACCCTTGGCTGTGGAGGGGAGCTGCTATATTACATTTCCAGTGTATCATTTGGCAAAATACACATCCAATGAGGGGCTTTAAATGTCCATTCCTGTAGCCCAAGGCATTCCATATTTAGTAAACTATCCTAAAGGAAACAATAAGAAGGTTAATATATAAAGGTGATCGTACTTGTTTGGTGTTATCAAAATTCAAAACAATGTAAAATCTTTAAATTTAGTGGAATTGATGTAGGCGATGTTGGATCTGCCGGCAGTTTCTGAGTGTGGGCCGGGATCGTGTCTCGTGAAGCCGAAGAATGGACACACGGACCAGGGAGAGGGAAAGAGTTTTTAAAAAGAGGATAGTTTATTAGAGGCAGGAGAAGAGGTTGCACCTCGCGAGCAGGAGGGGTTCCCGAATGGGGGGATGCCCCATGACTGAGGCAAAAGCTCTTACTTTTCTACCTTCCCTTGCCTGCTTGGGGAAGGGGAGCTGTTTGGAGAAGGAAACTTGTTTGAAGAAGTGAACTGGAGCCTTCTAATAAAATTCGTCTACTAGGTTTGTTCTGCTTGCCCATCCTAAAGAAATTAGCAAAGTAACCTACTCTATCTATCAGATCTGCTCCGTTTGTCAGGCCAAAATGAATTTTATGATTTACCTGAAGGCCTTGTTACATTATGTCCTAGAGCAAAGGAGTGATTTCAAAACCTGAAGTTTTAGGATCTGACTGTCTTTGTTTATTCCAGCAGGGACCTCCCTGTCTACCTGGGGACAGGCTAACTCTCTTGTCTCAGAATGCGCCCCCCCCCCCAAAAAAAAAAAAAAAAACACCACCTGCAGTTGTACATTCATGAGATACATGCCCAATAAAATTGTTGTGGGAAAAAGAACAAATTTTTTTAGAGACTCATTCCACAGGGCTTGCAAACCAGGTAAGACCTAAGATTTCCTCATTATGAAAACCTAAAGTGAAAGGGGTTGTTTCAGAAAACATGAGGTGGGGTTAAAAAAAAAAATGCTGCTATGGAAAATGCGTAATAACATAAGGAAATGCTTATGATAACATCTAGTGGAAAGAACAGAGAAACAAATTGTATACACAGTAGGATTACAAAAGTATTTCCATGGAGAGAAAGAACAGCTGTAAAAAAAAAAAAAAGAAAAATACAGCAAAATGTTTACAATGTTTGTGTGGGGTAGTGGAAATAGGGATAACTTCTTTTCTGCCTTTCTGTGGTTTCCGTGTTACTACTTGAGGGGGGAAAAAAAAAACATTTTAAAATATGCCTGTGTGTACTGTGCAGGGAAGGCAGTGTTCTACAAAAGCCATGGGAGTGCTGTCTGTCCAAATACACTGCTCCAGATGACCACCACGTGGGGTGCCACGGGCTCTCTGCTACGTCCCTCATTTGAGGGTCAAGGCTCCCTCCTACTTTAGTCCAAGAAATTCCCCTTGTTGACTTAACTGCTACCTCTCATCTGATACAGGCTGAGAAACCAAACCATGTAAGTCACTTAGAACTGCAGGATCGTGCCTGTAACAGCTGCCTTGCTGCACTCAATACAAAAGTATACACCACGTGTGAAAAAGTGAGGTTTTTCTGGTAGGAGAGTCAAAACTTCAAGAAGATGAATAAACGAGCACTTCCAATCTCAGAAGATAAGACATACACTTTTACCAAGACGTTACTCAGTAACTGTATGTATAAGCTCAATCTAATGTGAATTTCTAAATTGGAGCAAAAATTAATTTAAGAGCGGTCTTATAATAAAAGAAGACTGGGTCTTATATCAATTTTTGCTCCAAAAGACGCGTTAGAACTGATGGCCCGGCCAGGTCTTATTTTCAGGGAAACACAGCACTAAGGTTGCCAAAGATGGACATGAGACGGTGCAAGCACTTGGGGGAACAGTGTGGCAATTTCTTATAATAAAGTGAAACATACTCTTATTTTACAACCTAATTACACACCTAAGGACTTACCCCTAAGAAATGAAAACGTGTGACTACACGTACTCTTGAACTCAAAAGTTCATAGCAACTAACAGCCAAAAACTAGAAAGAATCCAATGTCCATTCACCAGCAAGTGGATAAACAAACTGCAGTGGATCCAAACAATGAAATATTATTCAGCAATAAAAAGGAATGCACTACAGTGAAATGCAACAACACAAAAGAATATGAAAAGGTCGTGCTGTAAAGAACAGGAAATACCTCTCTCTCCCAAAACAGTGGCTGGGAGAAGGCAGAAAGAACTACAAAGGGCATGAGGGATTTGAATTGGGTGGGTGGCAGTTACATGGGAATATATGATTGTCAAAGGACCGCATATGTGCAACAGGTGTGTTTGGCTATGTAAATTATACATCAACAGACATTTGCTCATTTGGCTATTAGCAAAACTAATTATTTTTTATAACTAAAATAAAAATTAAGATTAAGAAATTCAGACTCCTCCCTCTCTCCATTAAAATACCGTGTTTCCCCGAAAATAAGACACGGTCTTATACTAAGTTTTGCTCCAAAAGACACATTAGGGCTTATGTTCAGGGGATGTCCTCCTGAAAAATCATGCTAGGGCTTATTTTCCAGTTAGGTCTTATTTTCAGGGAAACACGGTAGGTGTCTCACTGGCTTCATAAGATTTATCTATTTTGTTCCCCACAAATAATGCAGCACACACAGTTTCTTATCCCAATTAAGTCATGTTTTTAAAATATATAAGAGGAGAAAAATTGGCTATAACAAAATAAAAAACTTCTTGTGTGGCGTGTTCCCTCCGCTTAAGGTGCTCGGTGTCACCTAAGATACAAGTATTTAATGAGCGCCGACCACCCTGCTAGGCACAGGGCACCAGTCTTCCTAGACTGTTCCTTCAAAAGCAGCACACCAGATTCACTGCCTTAACACGCCATGCGTTGATCGCTACTTCTTCCTCTCCTTGTGCACCTCAATCCTTCCCTTAGACTCACCCTTCTGCTGGAAGAAAACCACAAAACCTCCTTCAAGGCCCAGCCAAATAAAGTGCCACCTCATCACAGGGAGCTGGTAACTGGGTCTCTCCAACCCCAATCACCATCATTCATTTGTCTGTGCAACCAAATGTTCCCCAACAGAACTGCCCCACATGTTGACAGCTGTCTCTCTCCTTCCACAGCCTGACACCACCTCAGCTCTGTGTCCCTGTGTCCCTCAGCCTGACTCCCACTACCAACTCGTACAAGCTCCACTGTCCATAAGAAGAGCTCTCTAGCTTGGCTGGGACAGTCAGTATCCAAAGGCTGAGGGCTGTCTCCTCCCCTCCACACGCGCTGCTTTAGGGTCCATTCTTACCTTTTTCCCCCCTGCAGAAGGCAAGATCCAAACCTGATTCACCTTGGTAATCCCAGAGGGCCTACGTAATGCCCTGTAGTAAATTCTCTAACTGTACAGGAGAGAAAAACCTTAAGTAGAAGCTACAGGGGCCTTGGAGGAGGAAACCCCTCATTTTGGCAAATAAGCAAGGTATGGCCCAAATAAGTTAGTTACACATTCATATACACCGAAGAGACACTGCACACCTATGTGCCAGGCACTACAAGGCAGTGGGACTAACACATGTGTTCATGTGACATGTAAATACATACATAAAATACGTTAATGTGAAATGCGCATATATAGATGTGTGGATCTCACATTCCACTGGAAGGGACTCAGACAAACAAGTAACACACCTGCATTTTTTCCTGGCCACATTCTACACTTCCTGTCTCACCATACCCACCAATGTGCCTTGTGCACAGCCGTGGGTGTGACTGCCAGGATTTTCACACCTCTAAGCTTTTCTCCTTTGGTGTTCCCTTCGTTTAAGGTGCTCTTTGTCGCCTAAGATACAAATATTTAATGGGCACCTACGACCCTACTAGGCACAGGGACCAGCGGACAGACTGCACCCCCCAAAGCTTACACAGCCACAGAGTGCCCACAGGGAAAGCAGGTTATCACACAAATCATTGTGGTGCTACAGTGGTACAGGTACCATGGGCTCCTCACCCAGCAAGGCCGCCTTGAGGTAATGACATTGAAGCTGAGGCGTGAAAGCCCGGTAAGACTCGGCTTGAGAACACTGACAGGAAGGGGGGCCCAGGCAAAGGAAACAACTGCAGGAGGAAGGGGGCCAGGGGATTCAAAGGAGGTTCTTAAGTCTGGGAACGTGGGTGAGAAAACAGTTACATGTTCATTTTCATTCATCTCTTACTGAAATTTAGCATTTCCTTAAACTATGAATGCAGGCAATTAACCAGAGAGAGAAGTACCTATGAGTTTGATGTCAAAAAAATTGTAAATATTCTTAGATCTTATTACAGTGGTTGCAGACAGCATGAAATAGCGTTTGCTATCATCACTTTGAAATTATAATAATTAGACCCACCATTACGGCTTGTTATTTAATAGAGGATTCAGAAGCACGTATTATTGTATCACTAATTTGCTTTATAATATTCTGGTGGCTATGTTTCAATGTAATGGTTTCCCTTTTAAAATTCTGGGTATTTTACTTTAAGCATCTGCAAACATTTTAAGAAAGGGGTCAACAGATTACACCAGACTGCAAAAGGTTAAGGCACCTTTGAAGGACATGTGGTGAAAGCAGAGAACAAATGCAAGAACCAAACAGCTCAAGACATTTTTTGGATTGGGGGGTTGTGGGGGGAAATGGGTAGGTACAGAGTCAACAGAGCCTGCCAAGCACTAGCCAGAATGCGAAACTCAGGCTGAGAGCAACGGAAGGCCCCTAGATGCTTTTAAGGCAAGATATGATGACTTTCATTGCTATCCAACCCCATCTGGAAAAGGAGGGAAGGACAAAGGCATAAGCATCAAAGATAAGGAAAAGTGAGCTGGGAGGCTAATGCTTCCCAGTGTCAGCTTCTGGGGTCTGTGCTAGCCAGGCAGCACTTCAGAAGACAGTCATTTCAACAGACACACCGTACCGTACCGAACGGAGAAACTCCAAGCTTAGTGTAACCAATATATAAAGAATAATCCTAGTTATACTTCTGAAGTCGCACGTTGCTGAGTCAACCAGCGTAAATCTTCTGTTCTTTCATCAAATGGGTTTTAATATACAAGTCTGACACATGATGCATGTTTTATGCCAGCGAGAATTCCTTTGTAAGAGATTCCAAAGGCTTTCCAAATCATCTTATTACAATACGAATCTTATGGAATTAAGAGGTTAGAAACACAGGACAGCATCGTCTTTTCCGAATTCAGTTATCCTATAACCTCACTTATTAGGGAGTATGTTAGAGAAGTAGAAAATAAACGAAAGGTCTCTGAGGAATCAAAAGCAATTTCCAAGTTCGTGCACAAGAGCAATGACACTTATCACAGAGGCCCAGTCCCAGAATCAGGGACTTTTTAGTTTTACTTTACACAGTAATAGCCTATTTAACCGGTTTCCCATATTATAATTACCCGATGAAAACACACATAAAGACACATTCACAGTAACAACAGTAAGTGGCAACAAAAATCAGGAAGAACTGGAGTCAAGGAACAAGTCTAAAATGCTTTTAAAGCATTTCTAGTTTTTAAAAGAAATCTGATGAGTAGTAAATATGTACAACAGATAAAGGGCAGCTACGCTGAGGGCAATCTAGCCAAGGGGCTCAGAGCCAGTCCTCAAAGTGACTTTTACGACTGCAAATCTGACCACAATGAAAGCTATTTTGTTTAGGGGCCTCCTACTTTTACCTGTTAGTTTTATCCATTTTCTACCTTTGATGTACATAACAATGGTACAATAGATGTCGCCTTTTTATCTCCTGTTAGGGTTTGTAGGTAGGGATAAACCCTAAGGTAACTATAAAATATGGCTGTCAGAAGTCATTACTGGAAGATTCCAGAGAGCTGAGGTTTCGTACCATTTTAGTGGCTAATGTGACGAGTGCAGAGGATTAAGAAATTGGAGGGCGGTATTTAACTGGATGAGAAGTAATAAAGAGAATTTCTTAGAGAATATTTTCGTATTCTGAGGCCAGAAAAGCATTCCTGAGTAAGACACAAAACCCATAAAAGAAAACCAAGCTGTACTACACAAAAATTTAAAACTTCTGTACGAGAAAAGACACTATAAAGACAATGAAAGGATAAAGGACAAACTGAGAGAAAAATACTTGTAATATGTTCAATTAATGTCCGGAACATAAAGAGCTCTGACAAAAACCAGTAAGAAAAAGACAAATCAATATAAAAATGGACAAAGGTTATGAACAAAATTAACATGGATGGCCAACAGACCAATGAAAAATGCTCAATACCGAGAAATGCAAATTCAGCAATGATGAGTCACATTTTACTCACTAGCAAAAGCTAAAGCTTTATAATACCAAGTGTTGGCAAGACGGGAGGGAAAGACGTTCATACATTGTTGGAGGGGATGTAAATTGGTTAAACCCTTTTAGAAGGAAAACAAAATCCCTTCCTATTATAAAAACTGAACACATCTCCTTGGACTCGGCACTTCTAACTCTATCCTATGCCAATATGCCCACATGTGTGAAAGATGTGCAGAAAGAAATTTGTTAAGTAAACGAATTAGTGGAAACCACCGAAATGTCTACTGAGTGCCTCCAATATGCCCGGCTCTCTTCTAGTAATCGGATCGTAAGTGGTTAAATGCATTACGGCACACTGATACTACCAGATACCACGTAGCATGAAAAAGAGTAGCATGGAAAGATCTTCAAGACATACTAGTTCAATGAGAAAAGGCTAAATCACACGACATGACCCCATTCCATTTACATAAACAAGCCAAAAAAGAAAGGAAAGGAAAACCTATACATGTGTCTCCATAAATATGCGTATAAATACACAGAAAGCAGACAGTGGGAGTGCAGCGGGAACACAGGACGACTTCATATTTTGCTCTGAAAACATCTGAATTTGATCTTAAATTTTGTTTCAAAGTCAAAATCAATTTGAACTTTATATACCACGATGTATTCACATTCGTTTTCTTTAAGAAACAGACCATCTGGGGCAAACCCAAACTGGCTCTGCAGGTCACCTGGCCACACCACTCACCAGCTACATACAGGGGGTCGGACCGTAGCCTGTGTGCCCTCCAAGTCCTTTGTGCCGACTGACTGGAGGCCGCCTCCCAAATGCATATGACATTCAGCTCTCCCACAGTGACAAAAATCGAACACTGACACACCTAAAACTCTAACATATCCCAAATCGGTCTTCCAAGTACCAGCTAATGCACAGGAATAACGCTGAGTTACCACTTACACGGTGGCATGAACTGGTGACGACTTGGTTTTGCTTGGATTTCCAGGCAATACACAGGCGTTGCAGAAAAGCAAAACTCACATGTTAAAACCAAAGGGTTATGTCCCTGTACTTACCTACTGTGTTATGGTTCAGAAGAAACTGGACTGAATTAACTACCTTCAGTATAGGCTGAACACACCCTATTTAAAAATGATCGCCACAACCAATCTTCTATAAATACTGTACAATCAGATCTTTGCCCCTTCCACTGACAGCCAATTCACCATCTTTTTTAATACAGAAGGAGAGAACCAGGAAGAGGATTATAGGAACAAGTGTATCCAAAATCAATTTTTTTTTCCTAAATTGCAAGGGAAAAAACCGAGAAACTAATTTCTCAACTTGGCCCTGCTTTAGTTTAACTCGAACAAATTGAGAGAAGCTACATTACTACAGCTGAAGGAGAGCCAACATTTACTTTGGCAGAAAAAACCCAAAGCCATTGAAGTTATTTTTTTTATTACTACTAAAGTGCTGCAACAAGAGCAACGGCACGTTTATTTCTATCCTGTTTTAAAGGATAACCAAGAGCACCATTTCAAATTTTCCAAAGTATTCAATTTGAGGGAAAGAAAGTTGACAGTGGGTAATGCACACACACAACACGATGCTAATCTCTGAGTCTAGGTGATGAGTGTCCAGTGTTCCTTTACCTTCTCTCAGTGAGCTTTTTGCATAATATGAAAATTAGGGAAAGGGATTTAATCAAATTCATCTGGATGAACCTAGGGCTAACATAGATTCATATGGAAATGAGAATCACAACAAACATTGAACGACTGCCTGCCAGGTACAGGCAGACCCAAAGATGAGCCACACATGCGCCTGTCAACACGACACTGCCTTTGCTCACACTGTCCTCCCGGAACAAGGTCAAGCGCCCAGCACACAGTAGGTGCTCACGGGCAATACCAACAATGCACAGTGGGAACACAGTATTCCCTGACGCTGAACCTTTGGGGTGGGGGGCCCACAAGTTAACCAGCAGTGAAATGGAAGGCAGAAAGGGTCAACATAACCCACAGCCTAAAAGGACCATGACCTTGACAGGAAAGAGACAGAGAAAATGAACAGAAATATACGAGGCAGAAAGTAAGACTGGAATAAGATTGATCTAATAAAGGATTTTAGGTAATGCCTAAGAGTTTGGCCTTTATCCCATAAGTAATAAAGAGCTAGGGAAGATTTGAGCAAGAAAATAACTTCTTTTCAAGAAAGAGAACTATGACAATATAGGTAGTTCCTAATCAACACTGACCAATCAACACAAGTGCAAACAAGTGCAAATTAATAATGATATAATTTAAGTACCATTGTGCTGGGAGAGCCAAGGAACGTGACAGCAGAATTTTAATGCACTGTGGTGTTAGTAAAGGCTTTTACAAAGTAGCAAAAAGGGAGCTAGAGAGTAATACACTTGTTTGCAACAACATGGAGGGACCCACAGGGTATTGTGCCAAGTGAAATAAGTCAAACCGAGAAAGACAAATACCATATGATCTCACTTATATGTGGATCTAAAACACAAAATAAACAAACAAACAAAACAAACAGACTCATAGATACAGAGAACAAGCTGATGGTTGCCCGTGGTAAACGTCTGCCTCCAAAGAGCTGACAAGCCTAGAACGCCTCTTCCTTGGGCTGTCCCAGGGCTCAGTATGTGACAGTGCCAAATCATTTGGGACACATTGACAGCGATTTACATAATTCCCTAAATGCACTGACTGGTATACGCTTCGTCTCTCCAGGGACACTTTAAACTCTTTTTGGACAAAGATCACGTCTCCTATACCGTGTTAAATTTCCCAGACCACGTAGAATGCTTAAGCATTATTAATAGCCGTGCAAAATCTGATGGGTCTGCACTGCCCCGGTTTTTCTGCAATTCAGCCAAAATTCGACACTCAAGGGGAAGAGAGGGACTAACACAAAATTAAATTAAGTGGGACATTTGTCAAGTCAAACTTTTGTCAAGTTAGGTACCTTAAACGCGAAAGGAAAGAAGGAAACAGCCGTTTATCTCTCTCCCTCCAGATAGCTTCTTTCCCTCATTACAGCACCGCGAGAGAAATGAAAAGCAATTTTCCCTCTAACTTTTTTTCTGAAAATTAAGGCAGTTTTTTTTCCTACAAGCTGCTTGTTGAACATTCTATGTCTATACGGTAGCACTAAACAGCCTCACCACAGCACTTGTTAATGTTATTTTTCTTCTAAGAAAATATCCCCACTGCCCCAAAGCCCCACTATTCATGCCTTAATTTGCAAACCCCATTAGACAAAAAGTACCAGAAAACTGCATGTCCCATTTCATGCAGCACCTTCCCTGTAGCACTGACACAAGCAATTAGCCTAATATGCCTGTGTCCCAAGAGGAGAAATGGGGACAAAACTCTCAACTTTTCTAAATGGAGTAAAAATTTTCCCCAGTACAGAAGCAAGGTTCAGAGGGTGAGAAAAGGGAATTGCAAGGCAGTTAAATTCACTATTTAATAATACAAGACCATAACCAACTGCAAGTCCTTGAACTTACATTATGCCTTTCTACTGGGATGCTCATGTAATTTCAAATGTATTACTGTAAAATCCTGCTCACTGGAGAGGCAAGAGACTTGATGGGGGGAGGAGGTTAAAATGGACTTTAATTAAAATATGAATAATCCAAGTCCAGCTAATTCAAAGCATCTGACTCCAACACCTAGTCAGCTGGGAAACAGCAGCTGCTTCCAATTACAAGTGATTTCGAATTAACCGGTATCAGTATCTAATGAAGAAGCTGTGTACGTAGGAAATTTTCCAATTCAGCTGTGCATACGGGCCATTAAAGAAAAAAAGGAAAAGCCGAAGATCTAAAGCCTTGTCTACATAACTCTTTCTAAGTCAGGGCAAAATTTTTCAGCTTATCTTTGTCTTTGCCTCTGACCCCAAGGCCGGCCTTTCTGCCGCCCCATATACTGAGTTTCTCCAGGTTGGGATCCTGAGCACAGACATTTCGCAAGGGAGATGTCACAGCTCATCTGCTGCCTGCACACCTCCCACCACTTCTCTGCAGCAGTCCTACCCCCCACCCCACACCCCAGGATGTGGCCTCAAGTCACAGAGACCCAGGAAACCCAGCAAAATCCATTTTTAATCCTATCACTAAACGGGAAACCCGAAAGCTCCTGAAGTCCGATCGCCCCTCCAGAGAAAGCAAAACTAAAGACCTAATCCAAACCTCCTTCAGCCTGGAGACTTGTACCAGCCTCCTGTGGAAAGAACATTCCAGAAGGATGACCAGTTTCCATTCCAACTGCAGGTGGAGCTTTAGACCATCAGATTGTCAATAGCTTTTTTAAGAGTCCCATTGATGGGATCAGTGGGAGAGTGGAAAATAACAGGGAAGGGAAGTGGAAACCTCTAAAATCTTCTTAGACCCAACACAGACTAAAGGTGCCAAGCAAGCATCAACACTAAGAGAAAAACCCAGAATCAAAAGTCAGCCAACTGAATTGCTAGCTCTGGTCTTCTAAACCACCCCCTTCACATATTAAAAACTCAGGCTCTAAAATGTCCTGGGCTGCTGTAATAAAGCACTCTGGGAACACTGCTTACCAGGCTGTGTTAAATTATCTGAATAAAGGCAAATTAATTTGGATCTGAAAACCCGACAATGCTTGAACTGCCCTTTCCCTATACTTGTCTTGTTTTACAAATAGAACGTGTTTCTTCAAACAAAATACTGGACAGTACGTAGAAACCTTTAGCTGTTCTGTGAAAATAAGAATCACTTAATTCTCTGGTTCACAAGGAAAAATGCCCTAGCTCTTCATACATCTCTATAGAAGCGTGCAAAAACATTAAGGACATCCCCAAAATTCTCGTAAAATGCAAAGAAAAATACTTCTTAATGTCCAAAAACCTATTATTTAAAAGATAGGGGAAGAAAAAGACATAGATTTTAAGAGATACAAAAGGGGGGGAAAATGAAACAGTATATGTTCTTCAATGAGTCTTCCCACAGAATGAGATTGACCTTTAGGGACACAAAACCAGGGTCCTGGTCATTTACATTATTTCTAAATATCACGCTTCAAAACAACTGCCCTCAAAAACAATTTTTTAAAGAACACAATCATTATTTGAAGATCACATCTTCACTTCTATAAATTAAGAGTTTGTCCCAGAGGAGACAGCAGTGGGGACAATTGCAAAAGAAAAGATTATAAACGCACGTCCCATTTATAAATCTTTAATCATTTGGCTATTTAATTCAGGATATGTTCACAGAGAACCCACAATGTATGTTCATTACTGTTAACAAATGAAGAATATTTTTAAAAATAGTCTCAAGACAGCAGTGAATGTTAGTGTGGGGTGAGACCAGGCCATGCAATTAACATGGGAGGCGCTACAATATTTCCAGGCAGGAACTCCCCCCAGGCACAGGGAAACTGAGCAAGTAACAAATGAAGACCCACAAAACCCAGTAAACACCAATTCTGGAGTCCAGCTTCCTTCCCCATAAATAGCCACTTAATAGGTTGTATTTTGTATGTTGGTAACAACACATAAATACAATCTCAACTTGGTACCGTTCCTTTTCACCCAAGAGAAAAGTCATTAAGTTCTGCTTTTTAACACTTGGGAGAATAATTTTTTAAAAAAAACTACGGCGGAGGAGGGACAAAAAAAGCTGGGTTTATAAATGCAGTGACAGTGTGGCAATAATAAAATCGTAACAGAGGTCAAATGCACAGTAAGTGCCAGACATTCAAAAACCAGTGACACAGATACCACACTTAGGAACCCCCCATTTTACAAATAAAGAAACTGAGACAGATTAAGTAAATTAGGAGACTAAGTAAATGACAAGAAAATGAACTGAAAAACCCAAGGACCTGGCTGTATAACCAACCTACAGGTACAAGACAAAGATTCAAATTTCTCCTGGGGGGAGGGAGAGGAAAGTCCAACTGGCCCCTTCTACCAGCCTTGTTTTTTCAACTGCAATTTGGGGTAAATGGTTACTTCACAGGGTTGTGGTTAAGACTTGAAGAGGTAAAACATTTATGCAGGTATACATTCAACCAATGGTAGCTATTATCCAATAGAGAGCTTTCCCTTTTTCTTAAAGACATGCCGTGTTTCCCCGAAAATAAGACCTAGCCAGACAATTAGCTCTAACGAGTCTTTTGGAGCAAAAATTAATATAAGACCAGGTCTTATTTTACTATAAGACTGGGTATAATATAATTGTGGGTCTTATTTCAGTGTAAGACTGGGTATAACATAATATAATATAATATAATATAATATAATACTGGGTCTTACATTAATTTTTGCTCCAAAAGGCGCATTAGAACTGTTTGTCCGGCTAGGTCTTATTTTTGGGGAAACACGGTAACACAAAGTGGATAATAAACGTGTGGAATTAAAGCAATAAATTGAAAGGGAAGTCAGGCTACAAGTGTCTAATTAGACAAAAATCATAGCATTTTGGAGGAAAATTCTATTTTCTAGTCATACACCACGATTTCACAACTAAGGAAAACTCAACTGTAGAAAAGGTCATTTGACCGCAGTCCCACAGCTTTTCAAAGCAAAGCAAAAACCCAAACCAGAGCCCAACGTCTCTGTAACAGTCACTGTATAAAGTCCAAAGGTACCGTTTTCAAGTACTAACTCTACTACATGTTAGCCTGACAGGACTCGGTACTATTAAGCTTAAAGTATCCATTCTGTACCTGTGAAATGACAGGAGATTGTCAGACTAGCTAACAACCGTTTAGGATCAAATACACAAATACCCAAAAATGATCCTGATAAATTATTTCCTCAGTTTGAAGAAAAGAAATGCTAGGATCTACAGAAGTGCTAAGGAATAAGTATGTCCCTTTTGCATATGTTCCCATGTGTTAAAAAAGCAACAAAACAAAACCACACACGCGTGCGCGCGCGCGCACACATGCACACACACACACACACACACACACACACACACAATTTCTATATAACTTCTCAGGAAAGAAATGAAAAGGTTGGGATGAAGCTAAACAACCTGGCAAAACTGAATTTAACGCCATGTCACCAAATTATTAAATTTACCTATCTTCAATCTGTGAGGTAAAACCTTCCTGTTGACAAGTCAGGTCTGAGCAGACCTCTGGGCTCTGAGCCACATCATCCAGGCAAGCACTTCAGACAGACAAACATAAATACGGCCTGAACAGCAGCAAGCATTTTCCTACAGAGCAAATGCAGTTTTTTGTGAACATCTGTAAAATCTCCAAGGCCAAGACACCAGTCCATCAACAAAATGCTCAGGGGTACCCCCAAAGTATACTAAAACATTAAAAAAGCCCATGTGAGAATCCAGTCAGAGACTTCATTTTTTTTATATAAGAAGTTGTACAGCCCAGTGGCTTGCTGGGGGCTGGGGCACGGGGTGTGGGGCATTCAGATTGGGGTGGGAGGAGACAGAAGCTCATTGAGGATTTTCCTCCAACAAGGAGGCAACCAGCTAACACAGTGGCAACCATTTTGAGGCCACCAAGAGATGTTGGCTCAGCACATCTTTTGATAAACTCCAAAATACGCCCCCCCCCCACCCCGCCCCAGCACAAACCAGACACGGAGTCCTTCCATTTCCTCACTGGAGACAGCTGCTGGCATTTTCCACCTTGCCTGCCATTGGCACATGCCTCGACTTTAAGAGGTTTGACAAAAGAGTTATAGCCCCCAACTTCCTTGACTTTAATTAAACTTGGCTTCCACTTCTGAAAAAACCCTCAAGTTTTTATTTTGTTTTGTAGTCCCACTAATGCTTTTAAATGAGAGATGCTGTGAAAAGGAGAAGCAAATTCTTTGCAGCTGTGTTTGAGCATCCTGCCAACTCAAGCACAGGAAGAAGCTCTCCCATGTTAAAAATTTCCAACTGGGAGATTTACAAAACAGCAGGGGAGAGTGGATGGTGGCGAGGAAGACGTGTGCAAGGGAAAGACCTGCAGAAAGCTCCCTTTTTTGTTTTTAAGTCCCAGGAGCTTTTGGAGGCTGTCATGCTTCAGCAATTGCGACCCCCTCCCACTTTACCCCCTTTCTAAAGCCACCATGCTTTCCATACAAGCTTTCAGAGAGAAGTACACTTCGGCAGCACCACTTCTTAGCTGTTCCTTTATTTTACCCCCATCTCCCCAGGCCTCTCCAACAGTCATTCTGCCACAACTGGATAATGGAAAGAAGCTTAACAGGGAGGTAGCAACCATTTTCATCTGACTAAATGAAGTCCTGGAGTTAAGCTGCACTCCTAAGAAGGGAACGGCAATCATTTTGGCAAATGAACTTTTTAGTTTCTATTAGCAGCAAGATAACCACTGTCAACAACAGTAAAAGCTCAAAGATGAGCTTTTCAGTTGTGTTGTGAAAGCTCTTCTGTAGGGCAAATCTAGCTATGCCATTATGAAAAGCTAATTCAGATCCAATACACCATCTGAGAGGGTTTGGAGGCTTTGTTTTAAATGTCTGTATCACGGAATGGTATGGGCTTTGCAGAAGGAAGAAACTGGTGGTCACAGCCCCTGATCACAATTTCCAGTTAGCAGAGTTAGGAGCAGTTTCTTTATCATCCATCCCCGGCCTGGGGGTGGGGAGGAGTCCGTATGTTCAGTGTGGCCAGAGTACTAACGACTGATTCCCCTCCCTCTACTCGGGTTCAGTTCTGACCCACTGGCATTCTGGGAGGCTGTGCAATGTGCGCTCCATGGCACCAACGTCCCTGTGTGCTAAACCCTCAGATGAACGGAGCTCATGCCCAGGGAGGGCCCCAGGTAACACAAAGCATCGTCAGGAATGTAGGTAAAACACATAGCCCTCTGGGGATCAGCGAGCACACAGCCCAATAGCGCCCCGTCCCGTATCTAGAAGAACATACGATAATAAAGAGCTGTCAGGCCAACAGCTGGGAGGCTCTCTAAGGTCCTCAGTAATGAGACCAAGGTGAGATCTCCTTCCTACCTCACTGCGGACTTTCGATGACAGGAAAGCCAATGAAATGTCCTCGCAGGATGAGTTTCAACAGCATGGACTGAAACAATAACCAGAAAACTCACCAGAACCAGCACACTCCATTTTCAGAGTATTCCAAGTCTGTCTACATTTTACTATCGCTTGAAACCCGGTTCTGAGAACAATGTTGTACCTGGACTGTTTCGCTGCTGACAGCCTTGCAGGGTGCACAGTTCCCTCAACACCCAGGGCTGTCTGAAGCTGGGGGAGAGAGGGGGTGGTGCTCCTCTCCCAGTCTTTCGTTTCCCTTAAGCAGCTCTCTGAGCAACTTCTGTGTCTCTGTGGAAAAGGCCCTCGGTTCTACATCGGAGGCTAGGGAGCTGTGGCCCAAGTTTTGGGGGGTTGAGGGAGGGTTTTATGGGTGGAGGACGCTGAGTTCAGGAGAATGACACTCCAGGAAGCTCAAGCTCTCTGTGGACATTTTTATGTTCATAGTGTTGAGCTCACCAGCTCTCGTCACAGCCAGAGAAGAACTTAACAAAGAGTTTGCCATCCAATAAGTTGTGTCCATATTAGTCCAAAGCCTCCCTGAGACACATGTGCAGGTGGAAGGGAAAGCCTGCCATGGAGGGGCACACAGATTAAATCACCCACTCTGCTCAGGGGGCATCTGCATCCCTTTCACCGTAGAGAACACCAGTGTGCCCTTAGAATGAGGCCCAGAGATGATCCAGGGCACTCAGCACTCAGCCGGGCGGCCATTCGGCGGCCAGCTGACATCCTGACGTACAGCAGTGCCTCCGGGGATCATGAGGTGACGCTGACATGAAACACACACACACGCCCGCACACACATGCTCGCTCAGATGTGTATTCACAAAAATGTTTTAAAACACTGTGGATGCGGGACTTGCAAACAAACTAAGGTAAGAACCGGTTTTGCCTCAAAATAACACTAAAAGCAGAAGGGGCTTTAAAAAAGATTCCTCAAGCTAGAAATACACAATAAACAACCCCTAGCCAGGAGAAACAGGTTGGGCAACGGCATTTCCTGAAGTTCAACCAAGCACTGCTAGGTGGAGAACAATGACCATGAAACCGCTGTTTCCTTATGAGGCCCTGCAAATTAAAATTAGTCTTTCCCCCAGGGAGAGAGGATGTGAAGTTCACTGTTTGCTATTTCCATTTTCATTGCTACTACCCCAGGGTGAGTGTGTGATGGCCGTGGCAGGGTGCTAAGAAGAAAGCAAAAAATCTAGACTGATATTTGAATCTGTTCTGTTGGAAGTTCACTGCAAATAAGAGTTAAAATATACTTGTCTGAGACCATCCTCTCCCCTCCAAAGAACTCCTTAAAAGACACACATAGGATCCCCAAACTCGGCTTAACCGCCACAAATATCGGACCCATTTGTCCTTTTGGGCTCCAGACATTTTGTTGGGTAAAACAAGGAGACATAAACGAATCAAGAAGAGCATATGTGGCAGTTATTTGAGATAAAGATGAACAGTATTGACCTGTATAATTTGGAGACCCTGAGCCTCGTGCCATCTTTTTTTATGAATATGGGAGAGCACTTTAGGACCTTTACAGCTGGGAGGTAGGAAAGACCGTTATTCATGCCGTTGGCTGAAAGACCTTCCACTTTTAAAACCTGTACAGATTGGCCATCACCAGTGGCCTTCAGCTTCCATGAGCCATGACTTTCAGAAAGACCCCTGAAGCTGAGAAGGGGGTGTCATGCAGGGTGTCATGCAGGGTCTCAGCTCCCGCTCCCCACATAAGAACGCAGGATATGGTGAGGCCAGAAAGGAACACCCACGGAGCCATAGATAGGGGAGTCATACCACTATAGTCTTGCTGGCGGCTGGGTTGGAGATACAGGAAGAAGGATCCACACGATCTGCAAACCTGCCGTGCTAACTGCAATCTGCGCCTGCTAGCTCAGCCACCACCTTCTTGCTAGCCCCCATCTTCTGCTAGTGTAGCCACAGCAGTTATACTAGTGGCCAATGGCTCACTGGTTACAGCTGACGGCCAACTAGACAGCTGATGGCCATTTACTACCTGAGTGAGCACCTTTCCACGTGAGGCCGAGAGCCTGGAAACTGCACTCCTGCCTCTGTCCACACAGGGGGCTGGAAACAAATCAGGTTAAAATGGAAGGGGGACTGGGACTAGTCCACGTGGCCTGTGGAAGACCATGGGTACAGGTCCCAAACACATGCTTGCCAAGCCCAAAAGGGACTGGACATGTTGCCATGGCTACACCAGGTCAACATCCACTGAGGGGCTCTGCAGGGACACTCCCTAATTGGCTGGAAAGTAACCTGTCCAGCGGGTCTTTCTGCAGCCAAGAAATAGCCTTACCTTCCATATCACATGGGTAGAAATGAGGGCAATTCCCAAAGGAATATCACTTCGCAAAATAAATCCCATAGGGCCGAATCCAAAATGCCACCTATTGCACAGATATTTGAAATCCCAGCTGACCCTCCTGTACCTATTTGGGGCTGGGAGGATGATTAAAGATTTAAAATTCCATTACAATTATGGGATTCTAAATAATTATTTTAAAAAATGAATGCAAGCCTACGTTTGGGATGCGGAACTAAATGGACAGGAATTCAGCGCCTCTACTTGGGCCAAAAGAGGGTCAGTCCCACAGCAGAGACCGGAGCGATGACTGTTCAAGACGAGGGCTGGGCTGGATCCGGCCAACATTACAAGGACAACCAACTGGTCCCGTTCCTTAGTCTTGTGCTTTTAAAGGGCGGTCGATGTGCCAACTAGTTTAAAGCTCCAGCACACTAATTCTGTAAACAATAACGGCTACAGCCTGCACACTGCGCACTGGAATGGATTCCTCAACTTGGCCTCGTCACTTATGCAGCTGATGAAACAAACACTGACAGCTTTTTTGCATTTGTAAAGGACCCACAGCAGCTGTGGTGATCCCACCATAGAGCAATGAATTAAGCCTGAAACCCAGCTGGGTCTGAACAGAAGCCTTTTTTGCACAATACAGCAAGACTGTCATTGTTAACCTAGGCATTATTGGGAAATATTCTGCATTACATTATAGGGCAGTTCTAACTCAATTCTTAAAATTAGCTCTAATAAGCAACTTCGATAGGAGGGATGTGGGCGTGCATTTGCTTTGGAAATGGCACAAGTACCGGTACAAGTTACAGGTACACCCCACAAAGGCAGCTCAGCAGAACACAGGTTTCCACTTAAACAATGCAAAGTTTAAAACAGTATCTCTTTGATACACACATGTGCGCACAGACTCACTCACTCACACCTACCTTTTATATTGAGGAAGGTAGCTCACCTTGAAAATTCCTGATTATCTGGCCACTCCAGAGAAAATATCTCCTAGAGCCAGCTCCCCATTAGGTAAGCCAAATCAGTGACCTGAGCACAAGAGTCAATTTGGACCAGAGAGCCAGACCAGAAAAACTGGCGAGTGCGACAAAGCATGGTTAATACCATTAGGAAGGAATTTTTTGACACTGAACTTGAGCACTCTGCAATAAATAAGATTCCAAATGCAGACAGGCCTGCGGGTCTTCAGCTTCCGATCACCACCAGGAACTCTTTGAAAAGGCTCAGGCACCTACACCGAGATGCTCACGCCACTTAGAACAGGCACACTCCACGCCTCAAAATGCCTGGGAACACCCTCAGGCCACGTGACTTTTCCACAGCTCGGCATCCCAACTCTCTTCTATTGCCTCATACTTGCATTTAACTAAACTTAAAAATGAGTAAGAAGTGCCTGGCTCAAATAAGAGACCAATCTCATCTCAACAATTTCACACCTACTTGGGAAAAATAAATCTTGTAAAAATCAAAAATATCAAAAGAAAACATGGCACCATCCCTGTCCCTTCAAGAACTTCATTTCTTAAGGGAATTCATTATGAAAGGTTTGTTTTGCCTTTTTTTTTTAAGGAATTTTTTCATGTAGGTAAAGCAGGCTTGGAAGTGGCAAGAAAATCAGGGAGAATTTCTAGGTAGACAGTGATTCTATTCCCCATAGTGCTTTGCCAAGGAATGTTAAGACAAGTAACCAACCACAAGCAAGTCAAAACTGAAGGTAAGGCAGGAAATGGTTCCTCAGTCGTTCTCCATGCTGTGCTCCCAGGGGAGCCAGGGTTTTTAACTGTACCTCTCCCAAAACTATGTGGTAAATGCTATTCAAAGGTGCATCTGAGACAGACAACTACAGCAAAAAACACCTGAGCACCCACAAAAGTAACTCAACCCATGATGAAATTCAAAGTCCCACCAGGTTTTCACACTTAAGCAAATGGAACATCTGATTCCAGCGTGTGTGAGAATAATGTTTATAGTATGCAAAAGGGCAGAAGAAATAAGACCACTCTTGGGAACCGACACACACAGTGAAGAGGGACAGTCAGGCAATGAGGAAAATGAGAACCCTACCCCCCAAAGGCAAGGCAACTGCCCCAGAAAGGGTGGGGGTGGGGCTCAATGTATCAGGCTGCTGAAGAGAACACATGAGACTCAGACAAAACCCGAGAAACAGCTTAGCAGGCTAGAAAAGGGCAGTAAATAAACTTAGTAATAATGCATATGTGTACCATTTTCTAATTCAAGGTATTCCATGAATAGGGCAAATACCATCCACACAAAAACTTGTACACAAATACTCAAAGCAACATTATTCACAATAGCCAAAAGGTGAAAACCCACGCGTCCATCAGCTGACAAACAGATAAGCAAAATGTGGTATGTCCACACAAAGGAGTATTATTCAGCCATAAAGGAATGAAGTACTGACACATGCTACAATATGATCAAGCCTTGAAAACATGCTAAGGGAAAGAAGCCAGTCACAAAAGGCCATACATTGTGATTCCATTGATAAAAAGTGTCCAGAATAGGTAAGTCCATAGAGACAGAAAGCAAATTAGCGGCTGCCAGAGACTGGGGGGAACTGTGAAGAAATGAAGAATGACTGCCAACGGGTATGGAATTTCTTTTCCAGGTGATGAAAATGTCCTAACATTAATCGTGGTGATGGCTGCACAACTCTGAATATACTAAAAACCACTGAATTGTTAGGGGGAAAAATTGCATTCGCGTCCAAAAAATCACTCAGGGAAAGACTGAGATGCCTAAGATGCCTTTCGTCTTCAACTACCACTGAAACGCCGAAAGAAAAATAGTTGAAGAACTGCCAAAAGAACTGGAATAAGTGGGGGATATAAGAGAATGTTTAAAAAAGAAAGACTAAAAAGGACAGACACTGTGTGCTCAAGATACAGTAGAAAGGACAGCAACATACTTGTATGCCAGGAACACACACACACACACACACACACACACACACACACACGGTAGTGAGAATGAGAAGTGCGATGAAGGGGAACTTTAATCTCCAAAAAAATAAAAACCACAACTTCAGGCTTCCTATTCCCCTAAAGCGATGTTGTGGACTTTAATTAAGAGCACGAGAGTCTCCCATCTAAATATATTCATACAGTGTCACTGCCTACTCAGACAAGTCCCTTTAATTACTTTTAAAACCATCTTTGAATTCATAAATTGGGTAGAAAGTAGTTAGTTAGGAGGAGGAAACTCCAAAAGCAAATTAGGTATTGCTTATCAGCTTTAGAAATCTTTTAACCCTCAGCAGAGAGAATTATTTGCTGCTGATGGCAGGGTAAAAAAAAAAAAAAAGGGCAACCAAGAACCACCACCATCTGGGGCCTTCCCTCCCCGGGATCGTATATATAATGCCTGTCTAGAGAAACAAGCAGTTATGCCTGGGCAAGGTGCTGTTCTTTATTGAGATGACCTCCGTGTACAGAGTAAAAGGACTCCTTTTACAATAGGTACCATTAAGGTCTTCATTTGTATTAAACAACAGTCAGTAAACAATGTTTGGCTGTAAAAGCTTTTGCAAGTCAAAGATAATGGCATTCCTAGGTAAACTGACTGTTCTTTACAATCATCATTATTTATACTCCCCAGAGGCTTTGCCTACTGTTCCAATAAATTCTGGAAAGAAATAACATGACAACTTCAGCAAATCTCATGGAAGGAGGAAAGGAAAAAAGGCTAGTTGAGTAGAAAGTGTGTTTCATTTTGGGCTATGTCAGTGTTACGGTATCACTCAATTAGAGCCGGGAGTAGAATTAGAAGGAAGAGGGGCACAAAAATCATTTTTCAGCTTTCGGTATTTCCAAGTCAGACCCTCCCGCCCCACCTCTCAACGCTTTCTAGCTTACCAGGGCCAAAAGAAACCCTATTTTAATAGCATCATTAGAGCTTTGAATTATCACAAGTACAATAGAGTGCTTCTCATCCAGGCAAGACCGTGGTATAACATGAAGCTTTGAAGTCGGTATCTGAAGCAGGAGTTTCTGCAGGACTAATTGATGGTGTTTATATTGAGCTGGGGGGGACTGGGGGGAGGGAGGAGTCCAGCAGAACTGAAACAAGTATTCCTCAGCCCCTTCAACCAGAAGACTTGGCCCAGGGCTCAAATATGCCCAGAGCCCAGACTCTGGAACAATCAGGCAAGCCCAATGTGTTCTTTTTTAAAGGAGGTTTCCATTCACTCTGTCAGCCACCTTTCAGATTCCAGTTAAGTTGAAGCCACAATGGTTTGGAATCCTAACAATAGTTTTAAGGATTAGGATACAGAAGGAGTATTTGAAAACATTTTTAAAGACACAGACCGCTGAATCATGCTGCAACACCGACCAATCCAATCGCTTCCCCCCCCCCAAGAAGTTTCATTATTAAATCCAGACCCTCCCTGGCCCCCTGCATGGTGGAAAAGAGTGATAAACTGCCTTGGCATTTAAACAGAAATCTGATCTCTGCCACTGGAGGATGTAATCACCACTGGGGATTACTTTCATGCATCTTTAAAATTCTTTCAGATTAAAAATTCTGTCAGGGTGTCAATACCAATACTACTTAACAAAACTCACCTTTAATTAAAGTTTTAGGTCAAATCTTTCAAAGCTAAAAACAAAAAGCTACTCAGCCCAAGCACTGCTGGGTTGAGGACAACTGCTCATTTTAATCCAGTTGTCACTTTTTGGATTTAGAAAGTGAACTTTACTCAGATCAAAGCAAGAATTATTTGTTCCCGGGATGACTGCTCACGATGGCTTTATATGCTTTTTGGAATGAGTTGTGATTATATATATATATATACACACACACACACATATACATATACATATATACACATATATATGCACATATATATGTATATGTGTGTGCATATATATATACACATACATGTATATATGTGTGTGTGTGTGTATATATATATATATATAAAAATAATTTTTAAAAATAAAGCCCCCTCCAAAAATTGCAACCAACTCTGAGACCCAGGGAAAGGCTACATGTACAGTAGGTGAACTGAACGTTAAACAAAATCATGCTAAAATAATTAGGCTCCAATGTTTCCTCGTCCCCCACCAAATCCCTCCAAGCCCCTTTCCTAAATGTACAAGAACCACTGTTTCTTCATTTTCAGACTATTCAGGAGCCAAGTCCACCTTTTGCTTGGCAGCTATCACAGGCAGTGGCCTCTGTCACTCCGAATCATCAGGTTGAAAAGTCCCTGGCATGTGTAGAGGACTGAGTTCTGTAATGTGGCAGTGGACACAGCTCTGGCAAGACAACACAACGTAAGCCCTTCAAGGCAGGTGAAAACCATGTGCTACCAATTTAACTGGGACTCCAGACCATGGCTCCTCATGAAATGCCTTCCATTCACACTGGCTCTTTCATCCTCCAACATCAAGACATTATTACAAGCTGGAAATAGAACGCACAGAGCTTTAGTGCTCTGGGCGGCATAGGAATGGAAAAGGAGGCAATTGGGGTAAAACCAATAAACATTAACTTTTATCTCATCCCTAAAGGGACATATTGACTGAAGAATTAAAAATGAAGGCAAAGAAGTTTATCCAAAAGTACTCTTTTTTACAAAGGATTTTTATTACACTATAGCTAACTTCAAACGTACTCTCCTAAACACCAAAAGGTAATGCTTCATGACAGCACTGTGACACCACCTCACATGCAGGGGTGGGGGGCTACAAATCCATCATCTGAACAATCAAAACATGCGTCTGGCTGTAAAGATCACGCTCCATTTCTCCATATGTTAGGAAGAAAGAGCAAACCTTAGTGAGAAGAGAAGGCTGAGCACCTATAGTGTTTTCATTCCCAGCCTCCTCCTCAGACAACCCAACAGGCTTTAAGCAGCAAAGATAACGTAGAAACACCACATTCCCTCTTCAACCTTGAGGCTGGACCATTCTAGCCACAAAGGCCTGTGGGACTTTTAATAAGAATAATACCGTCTTGATAGTTACAGTTTACAAAGCACTTCACGTGTTAACAAGACTGTCTCCCCCATTTTACAGATGAAGAAACTGAGACTTAGAGAGGTGAAGTGATTTATCCAAAGTCACCCACCCACTCTCTTCCCAGTGTTTTGCATTCGTACTGTCAGCTAAACTATAAATTCTCTGAGGACGAGGACAATATCCTATTTTCTCACATTTGCCACAGTGCCAGAGCATGGTAAGAAACCAGAATATACAGCTGTGTTTAACTGAATGGCCCTCCAAGACAAAGCCCAATGGACCTTTGTAACCATACAAAGCTCATCTCACAAACAGCTAAAATCACACAGGAAAATAACGTGATTCTGGGTCACTTTAAAGTATATTACGTCCTCACAAAAAAGCATTTCATAAATATAAAATACGTAATTGCACAATTATACAGACTTTCTTCTTCCCTTTGCCACTACAGTCGTTCTAATAACATTGTGTTCTTAAGGCAATTTTGTTTTACAAAGTGCTTTCACACCTTATCTTATTTAGATCTAATGCTCTGAGAGAGGACAAGGAAAGAAAATATAAACTTAAATAAAACTCAACTGACATCTTTACTACTCGTTACACGTGCCTGTATTGGTTTTTAAAGCCAACAAACAAACAAATCCGCTGGCCTCACATGCACTACCTGTGGGACCATAAATTAGTATGGCCTTTCTCCAAGAAAGCAATGTGGTGAGAGGGTTCTAATCGTAAACATGGACACTTCTGAGTGAGCAATTCCACTCGGAGGAATTTGCGGCTAAGTGCAAAAAGACACAGGTAAACCATACTGCACACGTCATTTTGTACAACAGCCCCCAAACTGTGAAAAGGCCATCAGGAACAGACAGGTCAAGGAAAACTCTGATAGAGAGTGCCTTGCAGCCATTAAAAATTATGATGCAAAATCATATTTTGATCATTGAGGTAAGATATGAATACTAAAAGCACATAAAAGAACAACAGCACTTAAGAGTATATATGTAGGGGTGGCCGGTTAGCACAGTTGGTTAGTGCGCAGTGCTGATAACACCAAGGTTGCCGGTTGGATCCCCACATGGGCCACTGTGAGCTTTGCCCTCCTTAAAAAAAAAAAAAAAAAAAAAAAAGAGCATATATGTAAGACTGTTTTTCACAGCCCCCATATGCAAAACTATTTTTCTACAAGTGCAAGAATGTCAGTGTACAATTCCAATGGTGTTTATCTTTGTGTAATTACCTGATTTGAATGATTTCCTATAAAGTAAAAAAAAAAGCCATTTCCAAAAGGGGAAAAATGCGATTGGCCTAATTAGGTATGGGGATTACATGTGGATTTTATTTTTCCATGAAAATGAATCAATTACTGCAGTTACCACGGATAAGTGAGAATCCGCTTGGCAAGAAGAAACATCTCTGAAAGACCTGTCCGAGGCCTCTAACTGTATCGGGCTGGATTTCACATCCTGGGGTGTCACTGATAAAACGTGCAACCTCAGGCAAGTCTCCAAACAGTATCAGACACCTCAGGTCTTCTCAGCTATAAAATTCTGGTTTAATTCATCTTTTTCCACTAGATCCACAGCAGTTCTCTCCCACCACTAATTAGTATTTGAAATACTCGAAAAGCTTCAACTCAACAAAGTATTCCTCAACGGTGTGATGGCTTGTGAAATTCAGCCCCTGTTCTTTTGGGGTTAAAAAGAGTAAGAGACTTGTAAACATTGATTCCAGCACCTAGACGTAGGTGTGAGGAGTCAGGTGAACAGCAAGAAGGGACTTGGCTCTGCCAGACGGGGAAGGGGGCGGCAGGCCACTCAGTGAGGCCTCAGACAGGCCAGGTGGGCTCCCCAGCGATCCTTCACTGAGCAAGTTGGGGAACCAGAACGCACAGAGTAAGAGGCTAGGCTCAGCAACTAAAACGAGTGACAAGATCGGCCCGGGGCAGATAGAGGAAGAAGGGCTTTTTACACTGTGCTGACAATAAACTTGGTTTACACTTGATCCTGAAAGCCACAGGGAGAAAGGTCATGATCAGATTTTCAATTTCAAGGATTCCTGCTCCAGAATCCAGTTTAAACATCTTTGTGCAGATTCAATGCCACTCTAATCCTAATTCTCAATCTGTCCCTCTTTCTAATTCACCACCCAGACAAGCTGGGAGTCAAGTGTTGGATGATACAGGATTCAATAACCAAATGAGGGTAAGGATGGGAAGCGCTTACATCACCTTCTAATCTTTAAATGCATTTTGGAATATTTGTTGCTATTAATTTGGTTTATTAAAGGCAAAGTATAGAATTCATTTGATTCATTTATGTCTGAGTCAGCCAGGAAGGCTGCCGGCAGGCCTGACGTCTCCAGGTTGGAGATTTCCAACTGCGTAATACCTTGAGCATTTGTGCAGTAGTACACAGTTTACAAAGTGCTTTCACATCAAAAATTTCACTGGCTCTCCCAGCACCAAGCCTGTGAGGTGCAAGGACAGTTTTGCAGCTGAGGAAGCAGCTCAGCAAGGTTATGTGGCTTGCCCAGAATCACACAGCCAGTACACTGTAGGGCCAAGATTCCCAATCTTGTCCACGACCACAGTGGGTAGTACCCTCTATATTCAAAACAAGCCAGTCCAAATCTGAGGTATTTCATTTCTGAAGCCCATGAACTAGTAATAAGGCATCTACACAAAGCACAAAACTCTCCATATTTTAATAATGTCTATATCCAACTGCTGCTTAACAGAATAAGCATTCATTCAGTCCCCTTTCTGCAAACCTATGGAAGGAAGAAATGCAAAAAACACATGCTCAGTCCTAATCCCTTCTCATTTCCTCCTGGCACCTGTTTCTGCCCCCACAAGCACCAAACACTTTAACAGCTGGCAGAAATGAGAACCAAGAGATAACACACTCAACCATTGTAGATGAAGCCCCAAACAAAATGTGGTTAGGAAACAATGGAGAAAGAACCACCCAGATTTAAAAAGAGCAATAAAAAAGGTCTCCCAACATTCCGGATGATTCAGTCACGAGGTACCTGGGCCGCTGTCCCAGCAAACCAGAGGGTCTCCTGATGGAAAACAGACACACACAACCCACCCCTCTCGCTACTCCCCCCAACACACATAAAAAATATACAGTTGGAAAAGAATTCCTGGTTCTACTGGAGAAAATATGTGCATGAGGTAAGAGCTGTACTGTGAGTAGAGAAGGACAAAATTGTGGCAATGTCGTTTATTAACCTTCTAGGATTCATGGTAACTAAACACAGCCGTTGATAATATTTCAGTGCTCACTGGCCTTCCTCTTCAGGGGTGGTGGAGCCTGACCAACTTACAAAATTAGAACTTGAAATCCAATTTAGGCCTTTCAGGCTGCACCAGCTCTCAAGAACTTCTGCCAGTAGGGTTCCCCTTTCTAACACTCATACATCCTCCGAATATGAATATGTGAGTAATTATGTATAACGTCCCCATTACTCATGCTGCCTAATTAGCATATCTGGGAGGCCTTTGTCTACCGATGGCCCAGACCCTGGTGAGAATTTAAGGGCAAATGATTTCCCCTAGCGCCCCACGGTCCCCTAAGCAGCAAAGTCAGGGGCTACCATGAAAGTGCCAGAAAACAGTACCCAAGCCGATTTGTCACAGCCCTGCGAAATCAAACGGTTTCTCAGAAGCCTGGAGAGCTAATGCAGCCCACCCTGCCCCTCAGGTACGAGGGAGAGGGTGGGGTGGCAACACGTGTAAAAATACAGAGCACAAAAACCAGGCAGTCCCAAGGGGTACTGGGATCACAGCTCTTTTTCCAATGAGGACTCAGGGAGACAGCCAGCTGGGGATAAGGGGGTAGCTCCACCAACTGGTGTTTTAAAAAACAACAAACACAAACATGCACTTGAGACGGATACACTCCTTCTGTTCCTGGAAGCTGACAAACTGCCTTAACTTCCCCAACTTTCCCAACTAAAAAAACCTCTGTAGAGGCTGCCAGGCCCGTTACGGCCTTCTCCCCTTTGGGGGGCCACACTAATCATTCATTTTACCTCTATTTCATCTGGACTAAAAACTGGGGAGGAGATACAGCCTTTAACTCTCTGACCAGTGTGTATTCACCTCGGTTTTCTCTTCCGTAAAATGGACTGAATGAACATCCTTTTTCTCATGAGAATTCACTACGGAAAGAATAAATGTGGGTGGTTATTTCAGAACCTTCTCCTCAGGATGATTTCAGGAAGGGGTGGATGTCATGTAGCCATGTAGAGCGTTTTATACAATCCACGCTCTTCTGGCATTTCTTCACATGGCATAGAGCCTCAGGAGAGAGGGCAGCACCCTCACCTGAACAGTACAGCCTGTGGCAAGACACACAGTGGTAGAGAAACGAAACCCAAACAGACCAGGGGCCCAGGCTGTTATCCAGCCACTCACTCAGGCGTGACCTAGACTTTGTCCTCGGGGCAGGATTTATAGCTGTAAAACATGGGCCCTTTCCCATCCCAGCCATCCTAAGAGAACAAAAAAGATAAAAGCCACCTGCGAGGGGTGATGGGAACAGGAAGTCCTGGAAGCAGGCAGGGTTACTGGACCAGGAGCAATAAGGTGTCCAGCCAGCGCTGCCACTTCCTGCAAGGTTCAGCTCTGCCTTGAATGATTTTATTCTGAATGAGAAATGAAGGAAAAACCCCCTTTAAAAAAGTGTGAGGCTACCAGAACGCTATAGCATTGACTGAAGTACCAAGAAAAATTAAGACCTAAAAGGATAAGAAAAATCTGACTCAAATTGTCTACAAAAAGGTAGACAAAAATAGCAATACAAGATCATAGCTTTAAAAAACTAAAGCCATCTGAATTCCCACCTCCTTGAATGGGAAAGGGTTTACAGACAAAAGGAACCAGAGAAGCCAAGACTGGGGCCTGGAAAAGCAACTGAAGCCTGTGGGGGTGTCAGAGGAATGAAGAGAAGAATTACCTGGGAGATGGAAAGAAACAAGGTAACTGATTAAAACTAAACAACAGATTAAATTTTTCTCATTTCCAAGGCAGGCTTACAGATGTGAAATGGAACAGACCTTTATCAATATCTCGCAAGAAAATAGTTAGTTGCTGGATTACAAAATACAAGCTTCTGAACTCCATATAAATTAGGTGTAAAATCACTAATCTTTCTGCCCTCTGCCACTCAGTGAATGACACAATTGTTTTTCACTCTGAAAGGTATACAAATTACCTCCAAAGGACCACTCCTAGGTATGTTAAATGTCATGAACTGGATAGGGTGTCTAGTTTAATGTTTGGCGATTAAGGCTAAATACAACAGAAGCACACTTATCAGAGGTGGCAAGGACTACAAGTTGGTTAGCTAATGTAAAGTCTGTCACGCAGGACACTTTAAAAAAAAGTGTGTGTACATACATATATATGTATATATAAACATTTTAACTTAAACACATCAATGTACTGTTACAGATTTTTTTGAGAATTCCAGTGTTTCATATTATGCTTTGCTGGGAAGGGAAGGAATGTGGCCATAAATGAAGTTTGGGTTTTAAAAGCGCTTTTTATAGGGTTCTTTAAAATATTGGGTTCTTGCAAACCAATGTATGTGCAGAATCCTTACAGATCTTTCCCCAAGTCTTTTCAATGTCAGGCCCCCATCTAATTTAACAGTCTTATTCTTTTTTAGCAATTCACTTTTATCAAATGTTTCCAAACCATTCAACTTACAGTTGTCACACTCATTCAAAGGATTACATAATATTTAACTGTAACTGCAATAAGAAGTCTAACTGGAATAACCAGATTTGGAAACAAACAAGCTTCTAAAGGGGATGCCAGCCCGGCCAGGATGTGGGTGGGTAGAGGTTAGCAGAGCTGTGACCCTGGGGAAGACCTACCCATGGGCCAGTCACCTCATGAGGAACAGTACACCTAAGAGTCTTAGACCTCAAAACTTCTTAACTATTCAGAGAAAAATGTCACGAGTCTGGATCCTCAGACCACCATGATCAAGGGCAAACCACTCGATGAGAAATACTCCAGCTTAGCCTTTACCAAGCGTTTTAATGTACCAAGCTGTATATGACTTTCCCATGTCATCTTTGAAAGGAAGAAAAAAGAAACGGTTCTACTTTGAATGTAACAGACACCGATTAAATACCCCAAAAGATTTTCTTTCTGGAGAAAGAAAGTTTAAACAACATTTGGAGCAGGGTATATATTAAGATTACACTGGAGTTATTTCCAAGGCACTTGGAAGTAAGTCAACAGTCCTTAGCCCAGCAACGGGAACTGGTTTAACCTAAACTATAAGAGAAGGAACAGCCATTATATCATCTAAGTACAATTCTCGTTGACTATTTAGGTCAATGGTTATGGTGGACACATAAGTCAGATACCTGACCACAGTACAGTAATAATAACCCACGTAACAATAACTTAAATTGGATTATTTTTGAACAGAATTTATTTTTCTTTCAAATTTGACACACTTTGGACTCTTACCTTGACAGTATTCCTTCTGTAATCATAGCTGTTAAGTAGACTCTGTCCTACATTTGTATGACAGAGAGAAATGTTTCCACTACTAGAGACAGAGAAATGAAAGGCATGTCAACAGCCCAAGAAAGGAAAAAGACAACAATTAAAGTATGTGTACAAGTTTTTTGCCCCCAGAATTGGGTGCAAAATAACCTGACTGGGTGTAAAACAAGGCGGGGAGGGGGGGATCATAAATTCTACCACTATATTTTGGTGTATTTCTACTTTTTTCTTTACAATTTTATGTAATTGTAATTATAGTAAATCCCACTTTTGAATCTTGTAAGAAACTTTTCCCAGTTTTTTGAAAGTCATACTACACTTTTAAATCAGAAAATGAAATACTTAAAAAACTTACAGCCTAGTGGTACAAATTCTGCTTGAGCTGTCCTAGAAATCAAACTGGTAATTTGTTTTCATGCTAACTGCATAAATCATATCTTCATGTGGCAGAGATTTTAATTTCAAATTCATACCTGCTATGAAGCATCACAGATCAAATAGTTTTGAGCCCTGGATATCGTATCTGTTATTCTCCCTAAGAATAACCAACCAGTGGAGTGATGGAAATGGCAGAAAAATACCCATAGAGCAAAACATAAAACTATTTTTATTGTCCAAGTGGATTGGGGCTTTGAAAGGCAAATGTTTTCAGTTATTTAAGGTACTGTAGTGGGAGTTGTGCCCAGCACAATTAAGACAGGATTACATTGCAATTTATGAGTTTCTCAAGGATGTCATTTAATATAAAATGTAACAATCATTTCTCCCAAAGCCTGTCTGTCATCTACAATCCCACCCCCAAACTCTGCTTTGCTAAGGCAATATAAACTAAATGGCAACGCAGCAGGCATCTAAGGCTTTTGAGACCAATTTTAAGAAATGTGCTGCCTTCCACCAGCTAAAGTAATAATGCCACCTTACATAGAAAGAGCATACTGTTTTATATTTTTCACGCACATCATCACACGTACATGATCTCAGAGAAAGTGAAGTGGCAAAGACAGGTATTACTTTCTCCATTTCACAAAAGAAGAAACTCAGATTGCGAGCCTCTTGCTGTCTGGTTCAGAAGAACTAAACCTGGAACATCTTGAGACTTGAGTCCAGTGGCTCTTCCAAGCACAGATATCAATGGCAAGCCTTCCCTGGTCTGGCTCCCTAAAAATTACTCAATAGGCATGGAGCTGACACAGCGAAGAAGTGCCCAACTCCCCTCCACCCCGTACTGCACGGTTTCCAGAAAGAGCAAGTTTCTGCTGTGCACCATCACCCAGAAAGGCATCCCGCCACATCCTGCGAAAACACGTGAAACATGACTTAAAGTGACAAGGTGGCTGACTCCACATGTTCCTCCCATAAAGCAAAGCTTTCCCTGAATGAAGTTCCCTTGCTTTTCCAAAGCGTTGGTGAGCAGACCCAATTACCACAGTAGTAATGTCACGCCATCAGCAGACCTGGAAACAGAGAAGTGAAACCATTTCTGCAGGAAGGAGGCGTCTCCCCGCTGTTCCCCATCCGCTCAACGGATCAGAAACACAGCTAGGCGGGGGCACTCTTTTGGGGAGGAAAGGTTCCCAGCGCTCACCTGCAGGGCCGCGCAGCGTTCCACGGCGGAAGACAGAGGCCGAGCGCATCCTCCTCCTGCATCCCCCGCATCGCCGCCTGGAACCTCCGGCCCGACTTTTGACGTCACGGAGGAGGAGGAGGAGGAGGAGGAGGAGGTTCCACCCCGGCCCGTCCCTTTGTGACGTCACAATGACAACAGAACGCGGCCCGGAGCGTCCGGGAAACCGGGCGCAGCAGGAGGCGGGGGAAGGCAGGGGAGGCCGGCGCGAGGCGGGGGAAGAACCGGGGGCGGGGAGGGGGTGCGCTGACGTCTCGCCGGCTTAACCTGTTGCTCTCAAGACTGCGCTGGAGCCGCCGGGCCGCCGCCGCCATGCTCCGCGGTGCTCACCGTGGGGGGCGCCCGCTGCAGCTGTGCGCCCTCACCCCCTCCCCGGCACGCCCCCAGCCGACCACCGCGCGCTCCCACCTCTCCCCGGACACAGCAGGCCAGGCCGGCCCCCCGCCCCGCCTGCCCGCCTGCCCGCCTGGGGCCGCCGGGAGCCCAGAACTGGGAGCCCCGAGACCGAAGCCCGCCCCCTACAGGCCGCGCGCGGCCACCCAGCCTCGGCCCTGCCCGCCGCGACCCCAGCACACCCTCCCCTCCGCGGCAAGCTGGAGCTCGTCGAGAGCACGAGCTCCGCTCCCACAGCCTTAACTCGTGCTCTGCCTCCGGCGGCCGCCGCCAGCCACGGGCTTGCGACCGGACGCTCGGACTCCACACGATCCGCTGACTACCAGCAACAATAAAATCCCACCCCACACCGTTCTCCAACTTAGCAGGGCCTGGGATGGGGGCGGAGAGGCGGTCCTTGAGTCCAAGTTCTACCCCATTTGCTTTGTCGCTGCACCCGAATCGGACGTGCCCTGGGAAGGCGTCCACACTCCAAGGCAAGGGTGTCTCCATGCAGTTTCTACAGCCCGAGTTTAAACTAGTCCTTTACATTCTACCCGGCCCTCTGCAATGCGGATGTATTTTAATTCTTAAATTCTTAAGGGAACAGCTTTTTAAGTAGGACTTGATCATTTAACCTTGCATTTCTTTCATAGTTAAAGTTTACGTGTCTACATGAGGATCGGCCCTCTACAAAAAGCCATTCAGCTTTTCCATTAAATATATTTTTTACAAATATGCCCCGAAGGTCATCTCCCATTACACATATTACACTGCTCAAAAAGGGAAAATATTAACATTAATTTGTCGACTCAAGTTAAATAAAACTTTCTAATAACGTTGTATTATTCCTAATGTATGTTCATTTGGCCTTCTTTTAGAAAATGGGTTCTTTGATTTAAAGTATGCAGCTAATCACCGATCACTCGAGCGCATATTTGGTTAATCCCTCGGTCCCCCTCTTCCCTCCCTCCCCCCAAACTTAAAAAAAAGCCACCACACACAAAACAAAAACAGTCCCCATGCCAATCAAAACGTAGCAGTACTATGCACAAAACAAATTTAACTATTCCAAACCATTTAAATCTCTGAATAATCACCCAATTTCAGAAGCCCACTTAACAGGGAGAAATTATTTGTAGTCACTCACAAATGCATTCACGTGCCTACTTAAAAACATTAGCTATATTGTATGTCTTTTTCCCCTAAAACTGGAAACCATGAATTTTTAAATAAAACCAGTCCCATTATTAAAGTCAATCCCAACAAATGAATTCGCTGTAACATGATTCCCAACTGGTTTATGTAGTGAACCAGATAAGCCAAAACAACCACATACATTAAATTTGATGTGCCAGTGCAAGGAATAAGATCGCCATAATCGGACCCTGGATTGCAACTTAAAGGGCTTCAACATACATGCGTTACACGATTTTCCAAATAACATTAGTAATAATAACATAGGCTCATTTGCATGCAAAGTGCAATATGGGGCCAAACCCACCCCAGAATGCAGTTTAGTTACCTTACCGCAGCCCCCACCCCACTTCCAAGCTCCACCAAAATCCCTTGCCTTTCATCTAAAACTAGATTATGGTTGTGTCATTCGAGGTCAATTTATTCACTTGAGGTATCTCCACACCAATCTGTTTTTTTTCATCCAAACTAGGCAGACACGACTTTGCCTGAAAAGCCCTCTTTCAGAAAAGAAAGAAACAGCCTTATCGGACGCTGTGTTTAAAACCCTTCAGCTGCAGAATTATCTATAAACTTGACATTCACAGCCATTGCTTAAAACTGCAAGTCAAAGGATGTGTTGTTAGGAACACTTACGTATTTCTTCTGAATGATATTCCTCTTGGGTCTTTCCTTGCTCATTCTGAGATCCAAATGCTGATTGCAAAAGGGGACAATTGCTTCATGAATTTAAAGCCGTCAGAAATTTGCAAAAAAATATCCTGGTGGTTTTTATTGTTGTTGGTGGTGGTTGATCTTGTAATCCGACTTTTCTTCCTCTTCCCCCAAAGCCCGATTCGCCTTGAAATAAATCCGAAATTGGGAAGCAAAAAAAAAAAAAAAAAAAGAGCCAAAGACGAACGAAGCAAACAAAAAAAAAAATTCACTTTAGTAAAACACTCATAATGGAAAATTTCCCCCGAAACACACACACACAAAAAAAAACCGACGCCCTTCACTCCCCCCCTTTTTCCTCCAAAAACTACATCAGCGAAACGTGAAGGTCCTTAGTGTCTGATCTGTAGTTACATCTTGGAAAAGAAAAGGGAAAGATAAATAAAAAATGTTGGAAGTCACGTTTGTGCTGCAGCAGCAGTGCGAGCAGAAGAGTCAACTCCAGCGGCGGCGGCGGCGGCGGCGGCAGCACCACAGCGAGGGCTCGCCGAGTCTCTTTTTTCCAAGCCCCCTAACCAATGAGAGAGAGGCTATCCAGCCCAACTTTAAATGGACTCTGCTTTTATACAAGTTAGGGCTCCTCGGATAATTCCCCTCCGGAAGCTAGCCGAAAACTCTCACAGCTGAGCCACCAGGCGTCCGCCAACCCCGGTGCCGACCCCCCCCGGCCCAGTCCAGAGGACCCCCGCAGCCCCGTCGACTAGACACACAAGAGGCTTTGACGAACCCTTCCCGGGCAACCCCTCAGGCATGTCTCCCACGCCGAGCCTAGGAGTGGAATTTAGAGAGGCTCCCTAGCTCTATGCATGGCACGCTCGGTCGCTCCACCTCACCCCCTTTCCCCAGCTTGCCGCTCACCCCACAGCTGCCACACGCTAGCACTCGCCACTGCCCTCAAGTCTACCTGCAGCGGGGCTGCTGGGTACGAGTGCCCCAGGACGCCCGGCCCCGGGGAAAGCCGCCTATTCCCGGGGCACCTTAGAATGGTCCCCTTGATCTTCTGGAAGTTGTAGTCCCCCGACTACAAAATGGCTATGGCTACGGGAGCTGGGAACTACAATTCCCAGCCTGCCCTGCAAGTCTGTCACTCAACTCCCCGCCCTCCTCCTTACCCCTCCCCCCCACCGGCCCTGCCAACAAACGCTTGGACGTGTCCCGCGTGCGACACTGCTAGAGGCTGGCTCAGGATTGGCTCGCAGAGCTTGTGGTCCGCAAGCAAGGAACTCCCCACGCCGGCTCGCCCCCGCCCCCTGGCCCCGACCCCCTCCTCCGGAGGCAGCTGGCCTCCTCCCCGCGCGCCCCGCCCCCACCCGCGGCGCGAACCGCCTGTGGAATCGAGGAATCGCTCTCTGGGCCGAGCCGAGCGGCGGGGGAGGGACGCGAGGTTCCCCGGGGGAAGGCCTCGGAGCGTGGCAGCGCTGGGGGCGGTGTCAACGAGGGGTTGGAGCCAGTCCTAAGGAAAACTGGGCCACGCACCAAAAGGAATCCTCGGTGCGAACTAGTTGATCGGCGGCGCCTGCTGCCTCTGCCGCGCCGCCGGTGTCACCTCAGGACACCGCCTTGCGTAGTCGCACAGCGCGTACTGCGGTCGGGCCCAGGGTAGTCTGAGGTCACCCCTGCCCGCGCCCCGTAGCCGCACGCGCCCCACGCGCGTGTCGGCTCGGATGCCTGTGGGGAATGGCTACCTCCCGGCACGGCACGCGGCCGGGCAGAGAGGACGGCATCGGGGGTGGCCAAAAAGGGCCCCCCGCGACTGCCTCCTGTAAAAGATAACCGACTTGAAAGAACTCGAACGTGATCTTTGCCTTCACGTAGTTTGCGTCTGGGGTGTCCATGAGCTAGACTAAAACGTTGAGGTGAAAAAATGAGTGGAATATGGAGACCGAGCCACATAGACATGCAGACTGTAAGGAAGCATCTGGAACACCGAGTGCCAGGAATATCAAGGGCGGTAGCCACGCGAGAGCCTGCTTTTTTACCTGCCTCTGCCCCTGTTGCGGTTGTTTAATCGCTGATATAAATGAAGCATCAGGCCCTGGTGTATCTCTTCGGGCCTTCGCCTTATTAACAACTTTGTCAAGTCTCTGATAGTCATTCTGCATTATTAATTTCCTTATTTTAACTGGTTTTAGAGAAGTACTGTTTTAAATTATCTCCTCTCAGACTATTCTCTGAATAAATGAAAAGTGGGATCAGTGCACCCTCGTACTCATTCCTATACATTTTATTCTCCTTCCCACTTCTTAGATTCTCCTTGCCTTAAAAGTATAAATACTCGGGTAACACCATTACGTTTTGTTTGCAGCAGTGTTTGAAGAGATAACCATTGTCTAGAAAGGTCTCAGAAACTGGAGGTAAGACACCTGGATTCAAATCACCCCTTGGCCACTTCCTAAAAGGTAACCCATGGCCTCTGATTTTGTGCGTTTCTTCATCTGCAAACTAGTGATGATCAAACTTTGTGGGGCGGATTATATAATAACATTAACCTAGCTGAGAATCGGACATGTTTATTGGAAACTTTCAGTAAATGAAATAAAATGCTTTTTCAAATGCTTTTTAATTATTTACCATTTTAAAAACAATGCTTTCTAAAATGAAATGCTTTTGCCTTATATTCATTGCACAATCAGAAAAATAAGTGACTGTGCTTTAATATTGCAGAATTTGTTTGCTGGTGCCATTTGCAAGGAAGGGCCCAGCAGAACATTTGCTAGGAAGGCCCCAGTAGAACAGACCCCTTTTCGGTAATGGCCACCCAAGTGATTTTACTGTTGGGTTATAACCAGGTGTTTTCAAAAGTCTTTCAATGATTATAACCTGTAAATTGGAGGTCTCCACTTGTCCATACCATGTTACGGTTTTAACCAGCTTTATGGAGATTTCATGTCAAATCTGTCATTCCTCAGGCAAAATATTTAAGAACAAAGGTGGGTTTCTTCTTAGTTTCCTTAGCCAGCCCCTGGGCTTCTCTGTCCTGGACGTGGGAACTCCCCTGCTGGACTCCAACTCCAGGTCACCACATATTTAAAGCCATTTTCCTAGTTGAGGCTTGAGGGTAGGGGAAAGAAAGGACTCTGCTCAACTCCAAAAGAGCTAGATAACTTTAGTGTTGTTTTCCCTGAAAAGGAAAATAGAGTGGCCTTTTTACCATCCAAAGCCTTTCCTGTTGTAGAAGTAACTGTCTCCTGATGAGCTTCCTTTTCCTGCCATCTTGGCAAGGCCACATATTACCTCTCCTTTCTTTTTCCTCTTTTTCATTTTCTGGAAACCTAATTCACTTTTCTCCTGATGATTTAACTCCTCACAGCACTTCCTTGACCTCATCAAGTCCGGGAGTGGGGGATGGGAGGTTGGCGGGAAGACCTCAGTAGGTACACAGCCTCTGTAGGACCTGTGTGCCAGCACTGCCCTCATCCCTGAGGACACAGAGAGCCCAAAAGTCCTCAGTAGAAAAAGCAGATTTCACAATCCATGGTGGTACCCAAGTGCTGTATCAACTATGTGGGAAAGGTGCTAAAGGGAACACATATATTAATCTTACATTTTATGCTCTTTTAATTATATCAGTTACCACTCCCGGAATTAGGGAGTTTTGAAGGATGAGTATGGGTTCTGTATTTTAAAGTAAGATGACCAATTTTCCAGCGTGAAAAAAATCATGAGACCTAAAAAAATATACCACATTTATGGATGGGATTCAATTTTTGTTTGGGAGTGACTAAAGATGAGACAGAGGTAAGTGGGAGCCAGGACCAAAAAGGTTTCGTATGCCAAGCAAAGGAGTCTAAACTTTGCCTATAAGCTACAAAGAGACTTTGAAGGATTTTCACTAAAGGCATAAAGCAGATCTGTGTTTTTCAAAAGTAATTCTAAGTGTGTGAGAGGTGAAATGGAGGATTGGAGAAGAGAGGAAGCAGAGAGACCTAGAAACCAGTTGCAATGTTATTGCATAAATGAGGTGACAAGGGATTATAATCTGAATGCAGTGGCAAAGGAAATGCCCTATAGAGCAGAGAACAGGTTGAGAAATATTTAGCATGTCAAAAGTCCATAGGACTTGGGAACTGGAGGGAATGGTGACTGATTCCTTAATCTTACATTGTTCTTTTGATTAGATCATTTATCCACTCTAGGAAGAATGGAAACATGTTGGAGATGAAAGAGGAAAAGGAGCAAATCATCAGACACAAATAAGAGCAGGCACTCACTGTTCTGGGTTCAAATCTGTATGGGCAATCATATTTAATTAAGCATTTTAGTCCACCATTTGATTTACTGTAAGAAATGACTGGGAAAGAAAATTAATAAAGACCAAGTACAGAGGAATAATCCACAGTCCTATGTTATATGCATATTGAAATTTCCCTGTGAATGCAGGGGTTAACACAGGATATGCTTCCAAATACCAATCAGATCCATGGTGCTTAGAAATAACTCAAGATTCATCTTCTCCCTTCAGAAACCACTTGCATGTTTCCATTAAGTTGTCTGTATATTTACATATATGTTCACAGCAGCATTTAATAAACAATAATTGGATGAGTGAAAAAAAAAAAAAAAGATTCATCTTCTCCAGTAACCCTTCCTTAAGAGCACATTAACCCCTTTGTGCTGTATTCTTACCTGCTTACGTTCGCCAGTTCGGTCTTACATTCCCATCTCCTTTCTCTAAATAAAAAATAAGCTTCCTAAAGTCAAAGACTATTGTCTGCTTCTCATGTTTTCCCCAAAGCTCCAGAAACTTCATACAATTTGGAAGTGTCCAGTAAATGCTTACTTTGAATATTTCACCAAAACTATAATGCTCAATTATTTATTGCCAGCCATTTAGTTTGTTACTATCATTCCATTTCTATTCTGGAACACAACTATTTTTCCCCTTGCAGCACCCAAATCCAATCCAGTCTTGTACAGTCTTCAAGGCCCCGAGTCCGGCCTTATCTCCAGTTCATCCTGGCTGCTTGGTTTACTCATTCTTGAATTCTCATTACCCCTGTTACTTCAGCCATATTTCTTAAAATTAAAAATTGTATATATTTAAAATGTACAATGTGATGTTTTGATATGCATATTTATTTTGTAATGACTACTCCAGTCAAGCTAATTAACATACTCATCATCTCACATGGTTACCATCAGCCACATTTTTGAGCTTGAAAATTTTGTTGCCTGTTGTCTTGTTTTCTGATTCTGTCATTTATACATCTTGTCTCTCCTAATTCAATCAAACATATCATGGGGCCCTGATCTGTCTCATCTTCAGGCAGCCCTTGGCAATGAGGCCAATTAATGCATGGGAATCAGATGTTTCTAAAATGAACAATTTCAGGGACCTTAAACCACCCTTGTGACCCCTCTGGGTTTCACCCTCATCATCTATAATGTCAGGGTTAAATTCAATCATCGCCAAAGACATTTCTGGATGCAACATACTCTAATCCTACTTGGTGACCTTTGTGCTCTCCTTCCTTCCTCCCCTCAGTGCTGGCCGCTATGCTACGTAGACTTAAATACAGTTTGTTGAGTAAGGATTTCTAGGGCAAGCGTCTTTATACTCCGATGTTATTGATTTCCTAATATAACTTTATACAGTTGATCCTCTCTCTCTAAGGGGGCAGGTGTGAACCACGCAGGGCCCATCCCGGGACTTTTTCAGTTGACCCGCGCAGTTCGAACCCGCCGCCGCCGCCGTTGTTGTGTCAATTGGCGGTTGAGAATATGACGAGGGGGAGGGGGACACCGATTTAAGGTATACTCGGATTTTCGCCTCGAGGGTGGTGGGCCTCCCCTAACCCCCACATTGTCAAGGGTCAACTGTATTTCTCTGTGATATCTAATGATGCCTTTCATTTGTGTAACTTTTTATAGGGTCTAAAGGACAGCCATAATAATGTCATTTAATCCATAAAACAACCCAGTTTTAGACAGGGTTTGTCCTCACTCTTCCAATGCAGAAACGAAATATTAAGAGTTTGTAATTTGCTCAAGGTCGTACAACCAGTAGGGTGGCAGAGCCAGGAGTGAACGTCCTTTGTGCAGACCATCTCCCTGGTATTCAAAATGTGATCCAAGACCTTATTCCGTGAAATGTTACTGACTATAGCTGGAAAGGAAAGGATGCGTTGATGAAAGAGATTGAGAAATTGCTAATTTACACCAAGATAACCTGATTACTTTACCGTAGGATTTCTAAAATCCCAAAGAGGCATATAATTTTCCAAACTTATTTGGCCACAGAAACCTTTTTTAAAGAAGGAGCTGGTATCCATAGAATAATCTTAGAGACATGCTTCACCCAAGATGATGGATTTATGCTTCGTAAATGATTGCTGACTGACAATAATTCTTACCTAAGCCACTGGATACTTTATGTGCAGTTTCTAATTTTATATAGGTCTATCTTCATATGTGGGGGGAAGGGAGTAAGGAGGAGGGATATAAAAATTAATCTTTGACTGACATCAGATTTATAAATAACTATGAGCCACTGTGCTCAGAAGGTGGGGGCTTCTATTGAAAGAAGGTAGAACAGCTATTTCAAGCTGACTGAGATTTGCAAAGTATTTTAAAACACACTAGGAGGTAAACTCAGAAGTAAACAGCTTTCTTGAGAGTGAGTGATGTCAAGGAGACATCAGTTCTTTTTGTTATTCACTGCTTCCTGTCCCTGAATTTACAGTCTTATTTGTCAAGCCTCACTAAAATGCCACAGCACAAACCAGATACAATAAAATGATGTTCAAAAGCTAACGATTGACTGTAGACCTTGTTTATAAAAGTCACTGAAAGTCCCTGGTTCTTTGGATTATTTAAAATTAAGGAGCTAGTGTTACTATTCTACTTAGATTGTGTCTTGTGTTATTGAAAGGGAGCTGGCTCTGATTCAGAAACTCTAGTAAAGCAGCCAAGACGGGAAACCTGCAGTTCCTAAGAATAGAAGTTACTGTTTACAATAATACTGTACTCTGTGTTTGGAGGGAAAAAAATCTTACCGGTGATCAGCTAATCCACAGGGGATCATTATGAGGAAACTGAGGCACAGAGATTACAAGACTCCCCTGAATAGGCAACGATAGATGGGAGGAGCTGTATTAATCAGGACACCTTCTGTTACAAATGAAAGAAGCCCAAATGAAAATGGCTAATGGAAAAATAGGGGGAGGCGGGAGGGGTTTGGTTCACCTAACTGGGAAATCCAGAGCCCTCTTTTCAGGGCTGCAAATGATGTCGTCATCCTTCCTTCTCTTCCTCTCACCATCCATTGCAGCATTTCTTTCTTCTGTCAGCCTCCACTGCGGCTAGCAAAGTTAGCTCCACGGAAAACTCTGTCCCACTGTGAATGTGGGGGAGGCGCAGAATTCGTTATCAGAAGGGGTGGGAGGAAAACATTCTGGGCAGCAAAAAAGCAATCGCAATCACAGTCCACCACAGAAGTCATTAGTTCTTCAATCTGTCAGTACCACAGAAATGAGTAGGGTAGAAGAAAAGTTCCCTTTGACCAATCAGAAGCCTAGGGATCTTATGATTCCAGACCATCCATCTCAGTCTGGGGTTACACTGTCATTCACTCCAGCTTCCACAGTTTGAGTTTTTCACAGACTCAACACATACAAAGATACTGGCTGATTTTCATATCAGACACTTCTGCCCACAGCTCCTATAAATCTACGTATACTACTCAACAAAAACACAGCCTATCTCCTGAAAAAATTGTGACATCTGCAAAGTTTATATTGTTTTTTCTGAAATCTTAATTTTCTAAAACCCCAGATTCACCTATGCCTTGACCAGCACCGTCTCCTTTTCTGATTCTACACACACAGAGTAAAACAGGAAAGATTCGGACATCAGCAGTTACACTGTGACTAAAGCTTAGTGGATTATTATTACTTTTCAGATGATTGTCTTTCTCAGTTGTCAAGCATTCATTGAAAAAAATATTTGTTGAACATTCATTAAAGATATAAAATTAAATAAAACCTAGACCCAGTCTTCAAAACATGCACAAAAGGCACTAAGAATTTTGCCTCTTGTGATGTCAAGGAATGCAGAAGAAGTGAGAAGATATTTTCAGGTAGAAGGGAACTTTTAGGATGTCCTCAGCTCAGGGCTGGTCAGGAGCTGCTCTGGTCTTGAACCCCACAGCAGTTGGCAAAAGAGGCCCCCATTTCTAAACTACAAACCCTGTCTCCCTATCCCTCAGCCTCTAGACACAGATGCCAAGGGTCCAGTTCAGTCCCCTCACCATTTTTCCCCCTTTTCTCTCCTTCTAGCTTTCATTTGTTCGTTCATTCATTCATTCATCCAAAGAGTAGCCAACGACTGCGTACAATGCTCCCCTTTCTTTGCATGCTCCCTTATCTCCATCCTCATAGCCCTCCTGAGTGAGCACTATTGAGCTTCTGTTGCCATGAGCCCAACAGTCCTCAGATGGGAAAAGCAGCTGGGATAGGAAAGGGGAGGAGGGACTGACTCGGAAAAGTCCAGAGAACCTGGGACGCGGCAAGAAAACCCGGACTGTCAGAATCTTGCCTTTGTTATTACAAAATGACAGTGTTTATACGTGTCCATGTGTGCCTGTGCCTATGATAAGGGAAGTGAGGGCTTTCAAACAGTGCACGGTATCTAGGGAATTTGGGGAGTTTATGATTCCAGATAAATACAGATACAAAAAGAAAAATTGTAAAATCAGTGGGGTTATTTAGTACAGTATGAGTTAATGGCAAGATTACACTGGAAATCTGAAGGCTTAAGGTTTAGTTTCAACTTTTTGTGACCTTGAACATGTCTCTTCACTAAGCCTCACTTTCTTCATTTGTGAAAAAGGGGACTAATCTAGATGTGCACTACAGATCCTTCCAAATCTAATATTTTATGATTATTAGATTCTATGACAAATCAATACTAATCTTGGTAATTTGTGATCATACCAATTTTACACAACATGGTTAATATTGTAAATTTTTAGTATAACGGTAAATTCTTAGATATACACGCAGTGCATAAACTATGGACACAGTTTATACTGTGTTTGTAGACTCGTGGTATATAAACAGACATTCTTATCAGAGAGAGAGAGAGAGAGAGAAAGGGAGGAAGGAAGGAAGGAAGGAAGGAAGGAAGGAAGGAAGGAAGGAAGGAAAGAAGGAAGGGAAGGAAGGAAAACATTGGTCACAGCTTATGCTTTGGACACTCTGTTTATATTAATATTTTTGAAGATGAGACTAAGGTCCCATTTGGTAGGAGAATTCATATCTTCCAAGCAACCTAGGATGGATCCCAAGGATTCTCTCAACCTGGAGGCCAGGAGAAACTGGGAAAAAGGAGGCTAGATTTTCCAGTTAAAATAGATCAGGTCCATAGAAATGTCTTAGCCGTGTCAGTACTCATATGCCTACAGCTGTCCCAAACTTTCCCAGGTTTCAGATATAGATGGTCAGAATCTCATTCCTTATACTCTCCATCTACCCACTTACAAAGTATCTAGCACTTACCTAGCAAAGCATCTATCACACAGCAGATAAATGCTTCTTAAATAAATGAGTGGAATGTGGCACTGTGCCAATTATCATTTTGTTCACAAATAATTCTCTGCATCTGGAGTGCCCTTTCAAAAAGTCAGCTCCCACCAAGGAGTTGCAATTTTTGAGGACGTGAAACCATTTGATAAGTGGCACTTAAAAGATCTCCGTTTTGCTTTCCAGCCAGCATTTCTCTTATGAAATGTCCAAAGAAGAGAGGACAAAATGAAAAATTTCCTATTACGTCAGTAATCTAACAGACCCAGACATTTTCATATAGTGAGTCTAAAAGTCAAGACCAACATAAATACATTCTTCTGACAAATGATATTTGTCTGCTGCTGTTAGGGGCTGAATTGTGGCCCCCCCAAAAAAAAATTAAAATGATGAAGTTCGAATCCTCGGTACCTCAGAATGTGTGTGTATTTGGAGGTAGAATCTTTAAAAAGGTAATTAAGTTAAAATGAGGTCATTAGGGTGGGCCCTAATCCAATACGACTGATAATCATTTTAAAAGGAGAGAATTTGGACACAGATGCAAAAAGAGGGAAGACCATGTGAGGACACAGAGAAAAGACGGCCATCTACAAGTCAAGGAGAAAAAGGTTTTAGAAGAAACCAACTCTCCTGACACCTTGGGCTTAGACTTCTAGCCTCCAGAAATATGAGGAAATACATTTCTTCTTATTTAAGCCACTCAGTCTTTGGTACTTTGTTACAGCAGCCCCAGCAAACTAATTACAGTTGCCTTGCAAAGTTAACCTTTGATATATGAAAATGAAACTGACCAGTGGCCAAAAGGGCCTGATGTTGAGTTGTTTTTCTAGTAATGGGAATAGGCTGTGTAGACCTATTCTCACACCTACTTCCCCTGTGACCTGAATTTGTAAGATGAGATAGGTGAGATTATGGTCCTCTATAATGACACTCCCAGCCTTTGGTCTCCTAACCATGGTCTGCTGGATCCAAAGATTTATAACTTTTGGGGTGACATGGGTATGAGGAGTGGGGTGGGAGACGGTAGGGGATGAAGCTTCTCAGTTTTCAGTATTGTGGCCCAAGGATGGGCCCAATATCCCCAGCTGGGACAAGGAAAACTAGCTTGTCCGTTTTAAGAAAATTAGCTTGTTCCTCTCCGGCTTTCATCTTAGGTTCCTGCTCTTCCCCAAGAACTATTACCAGAACCATCAACTGGCCATTTGAAGGTTTTTTCTCCCAAAGAATAGGGAAAGAGTTTCAAAAAGATAGAATGTCTTTCTCTATCTAAAAAATTTTCTCCCCCACCTCCATTTTAAAATAAAGACGCAGCCAAAGTATTTGATTTTGCTTATTTAGTAGATGGGTTTATACTGTACGGAGTATTATTTAAGCTCAATTTAAATTTTTGCAATCGTTGACAATAATTTTAAAAGCCCAACATGAAAGGCCTTTACCTCCCCCAAAGTAACTGGCTTGTTATTTATCCACAGCCCAAATTATTATCTAGGTGAAGAGAGGCACTTAATAAAATATCTCCTTTCTTAAATCCACGGTCACGGTTGAACAGAAATCATTTGCTGTCCTTTTAGGTAGTTAATTGGCCTGTACAGTTAGAGTTCAACCATTAGAACATCATTCCTAAAATGAAAAAAAATTATCCCTTTGGGACAAGGCATTCCAAGATCTAGGGACCTATTTTTAAATGCAAGTTTTATGAGAGTTATTAAGCCATTATCAGTCATTAATATGTTAGCATGAATTGAGTATTAGAGATTAGCAAGCCACTTCCAGAAAGGTCTAAGGTAACACAAGGAGGAAGTGTTGATATGTATGCAAGGTTTCAAGGTTCTTACACTTGAAAGTAGGCAAGAATCTTCTCGGGCACTTGTTTGAAATGCAGATTTCTGGCCACCAGCCTAGAATTCAGCTTTAGCAGGTTTAGGGTGGGGTCCAGGAATTTGCCTTTGAACAAGTGTTCCAGGTGTTTCTTATGCTGGTAAATATTATCATCTACACTTTTGAGAAATGCTGGCTTATACGATGCCTCTTGCCTCTCGTTCTGGCATGTGGATCCCAGGCCTTTCAAAGATGGATCTCCTAAAAATCTCATTAGATCATCTAAAGCAGGGCGTCCAAACTGCAGCCCACGAGCCAACTGCGGCCCATGATCCATTGTTAATTGGCCCGCAGCAAATTCCAAAAATATATTTAGTTTACTTAAATAAACCAGGTGAGGTTATACGTACTTCACCTGGAGTGAGTGGCCCAGCTGTTTGTGTATTTTACCGCCTATGGCCCTTGGTGAAAAACGTTGAAAAAAGTTTGGACAACCCTGATCTAGAGAGATCCCTGGCTTTTAATGTTTCTAGGGCCATAATTATTTCCTCTGGACCAGTCACACTAAAGTGACCAGAACTGTGTTGCTTGCTGACATCCCACACCATCTGTCTGAACTGGCATCTAAATTACAGAACAAGCATTTGGAATAGTAGGATATGAGGAGACTAGAAAGGGAAGGTAAATGAATGCCAGAGATAATTTATTTAGGTGAGACCTGCTTCACAGACTGTTCTTTCCATTTATTTTTTTCTGGAAGTTACCATATATTAAAAGTATCATATCTCATCTTTCTTATCAGTACGATGGAGAAGTTATCGCATGTTCTAGTACGGATTTTGATGAGGGGAAAATGTTGGAAATATAAAAACTGAAAGAAAAAGCAGCAGAGGAAAGAACACAGGTATCATTGTAGATGTCCTTCAGGATGTGACACAGATATATTCCTGAAATTTTGACTATGACGCAGATTCTGCATAGAGAATTTACTTTTCCTAACTTCTCATTAGAATACTGAAAATGCATTCTTCTGGGAAATGATTTCAGTATAAACCCTCGAAATAGCTAGTTCATATTTAATCTCTAAGTGCCCAGTCTACTTTCTACATGCCATGGTTTGCTGTCCTAAAATACTCGTAACCACCCCCTTCCTCAAAATCTGATATTGTGCCCTAATTAAAAATGTGTATGATGACCCACACGACTGTCGCTAGGCTCAGGATTAGGTGCCCAGAATAGGTGCTTTGCCACCCTTCTGTCAATGCCTTCAGGTCAAAGACCAGTCCAACACTCTTCCTTTGCCTTCCCTGTACTCTGATTTCTTCAGCTAGAAATTCACCAGCTCAAAACTACTTTATCCTTCAAATGTCCCCCTTATTCTTGCTTCTTCCTTCTTTGAAAGTGAGTTTAAAAAACCAAACTACTTTTCATCGTCTTACCTTTCTCCCACAGGAACTATTCTTCAACAGAGTTGCTAATCAGAAGAATGTACCTCCCTCTTTTTCTTACCTTCAGCTTTCTTTTTTTTTTTGAAAAAAAGATTTTATTGGGGAAGGGGAACAGGACTTTATTAGGGAACAGTGTGTCACTCTTAGTTGTGGAGGGTGCCGTTCAGCTTCAAGTTGTTGTCCTTTCAGTCTTAGTTGTGGAGGGCGCAGCTCAGCTCCAGGTCCAGTTACCGATGCTAGTTGCAGGGGGCACAGCCCACCATCCCTTGCAGGAGTCGAACCAGCAACCTTGTGGTTGAGAGGATGCGCTCCAACCAACTGAGCCATCCGGGAGCTCAGCGGCAGCTCAGCTCAAGGTGCTGTGTTCAATCTTAGTTGCAGGGAGCGGAGCCCACCATCCCTTGCGGGACTCGAGGAATCGAACTGACAACCTTGTGGTTGAGAGCCCACTGGCCCATGTGGGAATCGAACCAGCAGCCTTCGGAGTTAGGAGCATGGAGCTCCAACTGCCTGAGCCACCGGGCTGGCCCACCTTCAGCTTTCTTGGTTTCTGTCTGGCTTTTCTCTCAACACCCTAGAGCTCGAAGCTATGTGTGCTAATACCAATAGTGGCTACCATTTTCAACAGCACGTCTCTACAGATTGAAGCAGAATAATTTATTATTTATACAGTCTTGAGCCCAAGTTCATGAATAACAGCCATTACCAGGAAATGTGGGGTCCAGGTAAGAGCCTATCTTTTGGGTTGTCCAAGATTTTCCTGGTATTAGCACTGAGAGCCCCACATCCCAAAAAAAAACCCCTCCGTGCTAGACAAGTTGTCACCGTTGGTCACCTCAGCTTAGAGAGATATTTAAGAGTGCAAGCTCCATGAGGGCAGAGCAGCCCCCTTTGATCCATTCTTGACAGCACATCCAAATGAAGGGCAGAACAATAAATATTTTTGGAATGATGGAATCAATGAATGTCCACTGAACAAAGTCTGCTCTCAATGTACCCATTCCGCTGAACACTTGGGAGAAAAGGCATGACAGAAATTCCAGATACCAGTAGCCAATAGCATGTATTCAACCTCTCTGGCCCACAGAGGAGACATTTTCCAACTGAGTTACCTTTTCAGGACCCCCAGGAAATTCTCCCAAGTCTTGCCAGTTTTATCCAAAAGCATAAGTCTCAGTATAGACCCGGAGGTGAATCTTTCAAAGCTGTGATTTTAAAGGCAGCTGCAGTGGAGATTCATGGGAGTGGCACAACTTCCAAAATCCAAGGTTAATAGGCTGTGAATTGCCACTTTCTTCGCTCATTGTCTGTGCTTCAGCAGTTCCTTTAACCTACTGTCATTCAGCTTGGGGAGGAGAAGAAAGTGGGACTAGCACCAGCTGCGAGGGGGCAGCTGACAACAATGGCCTCTCTTCCCCTTGTCTCCATCCCTCACACCCCTTGACCTCCAAAAGCATCAGGCATTCAGTTATACAGTAGATATTTATACAGCCTACTCAATGTGAATTCCAATTTATTTTCCAAGTCATTAGGGCCAATTACTCACCTTTGGGCTCTGTAATATCATTTGTTCCCTGTCAACCTGATCTTTCTTCCTGTTGCAAATATGATAAATCCTGCATGGTTTTTGCTCAATCGTGTTTCAGCTTATTCAGGTTGTTGCAGGGTTGGGAGGAATGAATGACTGGACTGACTCATAAGGTGTAGAGCTGACGGACGATTCTTTTAATTCAAGAACGATTCAGCCCTAGTGGGGAGAACTGGCTCACTTGAAGGCACGAGTAGAGTACCAGTCCTATTTGTCTCCTTTAATTTGGCCAAGACTTGAAAGAATGCAAATATTTTCTTTTTCCTTTATTTTTGCCATTAAGGCTCCAATTTTCTTTCTTCTCCAGCTTTCACAGATGTATTGAATTACACTCTGTATCACACTGTGCTAGGATTTGAGGATTTGGGGAGGTTAGAAAAACAATGATAAAATAGTTCCTGTCCTGTGGGAGATTGTAGTCTACTTGAAATAAGAGACAGGCAAACAGGGAAAAAAGGTGCCACAGAATACTCAATAATGTCCGTGATTAGGTTCCAACAAAATTCAGTCCAGTGATTAATTCTTCCCATGTGTTGCCCCAGACAAGCAGTGTCATAATCACCGGGGACTTGTTAGAAATGCAGATTCTTGGCTCTACCCTGGACCCACTGAATGAGAGAATTAGGGGCAGGCCTCAGTCATCTGGGTTTTAACACGTTCTCTTGGGGGTCCTGATGCTCAGCCGGGTTTGAGACTCTCTGGTATAGACGTCTATAGTTCAGAAAAGGTTGGGAAAGTGATGTGGCAACTGGAAAGGAACGTGAGTTCAGCCTGACAGCTCCTCCTTTGATTCCATTTCCCCCAATACCTAGTAAATCTCTGTATAAATAACTTTCTTTACAGCTATAGTTCTTCTAAAATCACTTGTGTTAGCAGAAATTCACTTGTTATTGTCTTAGCTCCCTCCCCTCGTTAAGATGCAAACCCCACATAGGCAGGACTTCCACTTTCTTCCCAACTCTTAACAGTATGCTAAAGATAAAAGCTTAATACATTTCTTGCTGAATTTTATATTTTCATGATTTTGTATATTACCACGATGTCTTAAATAGAAATTCAAGGCTTGTATTTCTGCCTGATACTGACATTGAAGGGAGTAAAAAGTCGTGTAAGAAATGACCCTTCCCCTTAGCATCTAGTTGGAACAAACATATATCCTCAAGGAAAGGTAAATAACAGCCCAAGGTGACATATGGTTAAGTACAAATAAACAATTTAGATTTGATTAATAAATGCCAGACTCAGAAAAGAGCAGGAAAGAAATTCATTCCGTTGAGAAAGCTTCCTTGAAGGGGTGGGGCATAAGCAGAAGTTTCCCCAGAAGACTGAGAGGCTTAGGCTGGCCCAGAACTATGGGGAAAGGGAGAGGAGGGCAGGGACCAAGGGTGCACTGGGAGGCTAAGCAAGGTAGGTAGCATTCCAGGAGCCTCAGGTGACAGCCTTGCTCCACAGCTGCCTGTGGTGTGGGGAGTGCGTTGGAGAATGGAGACTAAGTGGCCTCGGAGAGCCGTGAATGCCACATCCACTTAGAAGTTTTCCCCTTAACTGTGGTGCCTCCTTTTATTTTGTTTTGAGGGCAGGGCAGACAATGAAAAGAAGGGTAGACTGAGATCCCGGTGCAGAAGGAATTGGAGGTGGGGAGGAAGAGAAGAATACAGTAGAACCACGGTTTACAAACTCCATAAACCCGGAAGTAAATGCTTCGGTTTTCAAACACGCCTGGGAAGTCAAACTTGTCACACAGCTTCCACTGAGTGCAAGATCCGGAGGCCTAGCTGTCGGCTGTTTTCGAACGTTTCAGAACTCGAATGGTCTTCCTGGATGGATTACGTTCAAAAACCGAGGTACCACTGTACTCAGAAGAGGCTCTTGTAGTAGGTTCAGGGGGTGCTTAACTCTGATGTCCTGAGATAAAAGAGAGCAGCTCTTCTCGAAAGGAATTCAGCGTATAATGATGGGAGACATAATCTAATGCAGTGCCATCAACACTGCCATAGCAGAGTTGGGAATTCCCAGCCTGGGCTATGAGGGAAGGCTTCCGAGCAGAAGGGACAGCAGAAGGACTAAGCTGAAGGACTAAGTGGGGACAGCGAGGTGCAGATGTTGGGGAAGGGCGATCTAGACAGGAACAGCATCGCAGAGGCACCCAAATGAGAGAGTGGGCTTGCAGGAACTGTAAGGCATATTGGTTGGCTTTAGGCAAAGGTGGGTGTGAGCAAGTGACCAGAGGTAAGTGTTGGAGAGATGGGTTGGGAGTGAGATCATGACGGGCTTCTGGAAGAGGAGCCTGAGGCTGATTCAGAAGGTGTTAGGGAGTGTGACTTGGGCAGGATAACAGTTTCAAGGGAGCACTTTGATGGGGACTTGAGGAGAGGGAAGATGCTGTCACAGCATATAGACGTGAAAGGTGAAGGGTGAAAGGTGAGACCCCGGGGCGAGAGAAGGACCATTGGAATGTCACAAAGCTTTGGAGCAGAAGAACCAGCAGGACTTAGTGACAATGGTTACGTGGGATGAGGAACAGGGAAAAGCATCTTAAAAATTCAGTGTTTTGAAACTGGCCAGCTTAGAAAATGCTGTTACTGTTGAAAGAAATAGGGAAGTTTAGAGGGGAAACCAGTTTTTGGCGGGGAAACTGGGGGTGGGGGAAAGATGATTATTTCAGATTGGGACACATTGTTTTCTCCCTTGAGCTGCTTTGTTTGGTTTTTATAGTTGTCCTTTCTTCCCTTAAAACTTAGTTTCAGTGCTCAAAGGGGAAAATAGAGCCCAGTTTTGTATCTTGCACAAGATCTAGTTGCATCTATTTATACAACCTAAAATTACCTCAAAGCCTAAGGGATCAATAGACAAGAGTTGTTTCAGATTTTAAGTTCCAGGTGCCCAGGTGAGGAGGTGCCCAGAGAGAAGCTGTTGCACCCAATATTTCATTCTTGTCACCCCTGGCTGCAGGTGAAGGGAGACGTGGGAAGCTCACTTCATTGGCTAGACTTTTGTTTTTCTGAGGAGTCCTTACTCCAAGAATCAGGGCTTCCCGATGGACCCGTCTGACTAGAATCACAGGTCTCTCATCCCAGACCATCCTGGCTCAGCTTCACAAAGACAAAGCTTTCTAAACAAAGTCCAGCTCTCCGGGGACAAGAACTAAGGTTTCTGCCACCTCAGAGTCATTCACTTACCTCAAGCATTTTAGAGTCCTGCTCTAGCTGGTGGCTGGAGAGAAAATAGGTCAGCCTGACTCTCCTGATTGCTGAAGTGGAGAAAGTCAGATGCTGTGAGGTGAAGGAGGGACAGAACAGCCTGACCCTGGCTCGTCGCTACAGGAGAAGCAGGTTGGAATGGGGCCAGCTGCCCTCTCTGCCTCCCTTCCACGCTACCAGCCACATTGCCTCCTTGCCTCTCACATATATGCAGTGTCACTGACTGACCTTTCTAAGCACAATACATTTAACTTGGATTTCTTGGAATCAAACTAACCCTACTTGAGTGACTTCCTTAGCAGGATTAAAGCATTGCTGCAGATAAAATTCATTTAGGAATAAGAGTGACTTTCTTAAGCTGGGATTTGTCGGAACTAGGAGCAGCTGCTCTGAAATCAAGGAGGAACTCTGGTGTCATTCTTGACTCCTCTCTCCATCCTTGTCCTGGCCCCAACTGCCAGCCACTTGACTCTTCCTCCTATAAAGCACCCTTCAAATCCATCCACTTCTCTCCACCTTCACCACCAGCCTAGACTTTTAACTCTTGCCTGTCCCACTGTAATACTCTCCAAACTGGCCTTTCTGCCTGCACTGCTGCCCAGCTACAGCCCATTCTCTGCAGTGAAAAGACGTTGCAAATCTGGTTCTGTCCTGTGGTGATTGTCTGCAAAGGTAGCCATCAACCACCTTTCACTCCCATCCACATATCTATGTATTCTTCCCATGAAGAGGTGGGATCTATTTCCCTTCCTCTTGAATCTGGGCCTTATGGCTTGCTTTTACCAGTAGAATGTGGTAAATGGTGGAAGTGATATTCTGGAACTTCTAAACCCAGGGATTTGGAGCCCCGCTCCTGTTTTTCCCTCTCTTGGACATCAGCTGCCATGGAAAGTAGTTCGGGCCAGATTATTGCATAAGAAACCAGATGAAGACACAAAGGACCAACCAAACACCCACATACTGCAGCACCAGATAACTGAGTGAGGCCATATGAACTTTCTAGCTCTAGGGATCCTGAATTCTCCAGTCCCGGTAAAGCCACTACAGCCAGCATCACGTGGAGCATAGAAGGGCCACCCCTGTCAAGCCCTGCCCAAATCGCTGGCTCATAAGTGGATAAATGGTTGCTGCTGTTTTAAGCCACTAAGTTTTGGCATGATTTGCTACACAGCAATAGACAGCTGAAATATGTCCTACTCTAACATAAAGTCAACTTTCCTTACAATGGTGCTGACCCAGCCTAACAGTTTCAGCCTCATTTCTCATTACTCCACCTCGTCTTCCACTCTCGCCTTTACCACTTCTACCACGTCTCTCATCTCCTCCTTAGTTCCACCTACTCATCCATCCATCAGGAAATGGCACTTCTTCCAGGAAACTTTTGATTCCATGACACTGGGTTGGGGGCCTTATCAGGCTTTCTGTTGTACCTGTATTTATTTTACGGTAGCACTTAGCAGGTCATAATGTAATGGCCTCGGTACTCACTGGTCTCCACCATATACTTTTAGCTCCACGAAAGTGGGGAGTGTCTGCCTTTTTTTTATAACTGTATCCCTTATTCCTAGCACACTATCTGGCATGGTATGTGCTAATCAATGATTGATTGATGAATGAATGAATGAATGAATGAATGACCAACTGAATATGGGATTATTACGGAATATTCTTTTTAGACTTGATCAGGCTATCCTTCCCTTATACCATCCCTGATCATCCCCAGCAGATATCTTCTAAAAGCTTTATTTCAGATTCTCTGAATCTGAAATGTCTCCTCTCCACTTCAGCTGTTACCAAAGAGACAGTAGCTGGTGTTCACAATGAGAAGTCCCGGGATACACTGAAACCTTGAAGTGACGCCAGGTCAGAGATTAAAGTCTAGTTCTAATTTTTGAAAATTTAGTGAGCCAATTTATGACAATCTATATCTGTAACTCTTCATCAACCCCATTATTAAAAATCCCCAAACAACTCCAATGTTTGTCCATGCTAGGTAGGGAAAAAATGCCTTGCTTTTGTAAATGTTCTTACTTTCTCAGAAGGGATTCCGTATCTGTTATCCATTGGATTCTACCACAGTTCTATGAGATGCATAGAAGAGGTGGTAATGGTATATTTCTAGCTTACAGGTTTGGAAGCAGAGGTTGTATGGACATCCAGCGCCATGTAGCTGGTTGGTGATACAAGTGAGAGATGATCCATTCTGCTGATGACTGAATAGCCTGCTGCTTTGTCCCCTATGGTTTCTGGGACAATCGTAGAAAAGTACAACTTACTGAATAGTAACTGAAAGTTGTACTTAACATTTGTATTTTTCTTTACAGTATTTACTTATTAAAATTTCCTTGCCAATCCTTTTTTTTTTTCAATTTTACTTTCTATTATAGAAAATGTTAAACATATAGATAATAACATAAGCATATATAATAGTATGATGAACCCTCATATTCCATCCCTCAACTTCAACAATATCAGTATTTTGCCATTCTTGTTTTATGTATCCCCTCATTTTTTTTTAATGGAGTACTTAAAAATAAGTCACAGACATCATCCCATTTTACCCATAAATAGTTCATTATATATATCTAATAGATAAGGAGCCTTTTTCCCTTTGTCTAAAACATAACCATAATACCATTTCATACCTATCAAAATCAGCATTAATGCTTTAACATCGTCTAATATACTGTCTATGTTCAATTTTTCCAGGATTGTCTTTTTGCAGTTGGTTCATTCAAACCAGAATCTAAACAAGTTCCACACACTGGATTTTAATCTCTCTCTCTCTCTCTCTCTCTCTCTCTCTCTCTCTCTCTCCCATTTATTTGTTGAAGAAATCAGTTTTCTTGTCCTGTAGAATTCCCCAGGACTTGGCCAACTGCATTCTCACAGATATAAAAAAGGTATGTTTCTATATAATGCATTCCATGTAACTCATCCATGTAAATTAAATATATTAGAACACTTCGTGAACACTCTATTATAAATATTAAACACTTCCACGTTCAGCAAATCTTTATTGAGCATCTACTCTGTGCAGACTTCTCTTTCTGATCTCTCAGTTGATGGGTAACACCTCCCACACAAGAAGCCTTGGTCAGATCTTTACCTTCTTGTTTCCTCTATTTCCACATCATACATTTGGCAATAAATTCTGCCCAGCAAATTTAAACTTACCATTTATGCTTACTAATTTTTTACTATGAATACTCTGAGATCTTTTCAACTCAGTCTGGACTCCCACAGTGGACTCCGGCTAGATTTAAGTTCTGTGTGAACTTTATGGTACCTTGTTTGTTACCAGGTGGTTAGATAAAGTACTTAACCATCTTAACACATTCTTCTACATACGGACAATAAATACTTGTTGTGTATGAGTGAATAAATGAAATTTCTCACAGCCAATTGTATTTTTTATCCAACAAGAACACTTAAAATAGATTCATCTTCCAAAAACGTCATCATTCCTCTCTCTTTACTGAGTATATACTAGGTTCAGAGATGAGCTGGAGCCAGCTCATATAGCTTCACAAGAGCAGACGGTTAAATTTTTCAGGAATTTTGTGAACTGACTGACATCATTTTGGTCGTTCGAAATTGGCCATGAAAGGAATATTGACACCACAGAAACTGGCAAGTGCTACAAATCAAGGTTGTCTTTCTCTTCTTCAGAGAGCACCATGTAAAACACAGTCTCAGCCTATGTTCAGTACCATACCACACAAAACCTGTGGTAGCTCCTGCCGTCTTCTGTAAATGCAGGAAGTGCCCGGCTTGGCCTTGGAGTCCCTCTGTTATTTGGACTCATCTAAGTATTGGAAATTGTTTTCTATGCCTCTGCATCCAGATTAATTCGACTGTTTTCAGCGCTCCATATCCCCAACAACTTGGCATCTTCTACTTAACTCCAAGCTTCTTTAGAGCAGGTAGTCACCTTTGAAAACCAACCCCTAGCACAACGCGTGGCATATAACAATGACTAACATTGATTGAGCACGTACTGTGTGCCTGGCTTTTTAAAAATATTAATCCTCATCGTAGGCTTATGAGGCGGTTACTATTGTCTCCATCTTACAAATGAGAAAACCAAAGAACAGAGATGTTTTCCCTGCAAAAACTTTTCGTCCCCTAACCTCCATTTCCGTAAATGTCACCACCTTTCACCCAGTTGCTCAAGACATTAAGCAAGACATGAGTCATCTTTGATTCTTCTTTTCTCTCAGTCCCCCAACAGCCAATCCATTGTCAGGTCCTGTTTTCTCTACCACCAAAATAAGCCCTGAATCGGAATTTGTCCACTTTCAAAGACTATTACTATTTTCCTAGTTTAAGCTACCATCACCTCTTACCTGCATTATTGCTTTCCTTGCTGGTACTCGCCCCTTTAATCTAGTCTTCCACTGATGGTCAAAGGGGTCTTTTGAAAATGTAAGTCAGATAATGTTATTCGTCTGGGTATAAAAATTTCCCATGACTTCCTGTAGCCTTCGTTAAAGGAACAAGATTGGGCCCAAGATGGAGTTGCTCATGCTAGGTTCCACATCAGCAAACCAAAACGTACCTAAGTTTCTGTGTTTGGCTCTCCCAGAAGAGGAAGGCCTAGGTCAGCCAATCAGCGCTTGGCTGCTCAGCATGTAAGGAAAACAAACCTGCTTTAACCAATCAGCGTAGGCCCAGTATAACTTCCTTATTCCTGCTTACATCGGTCTATAAAACCATCTCAGACTACACAGCTCCTCGGAGCTCCTTTCTACCTTCTAGATTGGATGTGACCTGATTCATAAATTGCTGGAAAAAGCCAATAAGATCTTTAAAATTTACTCAGTTGAATGTTTGTTCTTTAATACATTTAAAGTACAACTTTATCTCCTACTACCTGTTGACATAAGAAAGGCCCAAACCTGTGGAGAATTTTTATAAGAGTTTATCTGAGCTAAACTGACAATATATGCCAGGGAGCAAGTTCTCAAATGCTCTGGAGAAGAATAGTTTTCCGTTGCTTTTATGCATTTGAAATTAAGAAGGGGACTTCAGGAAGATTACAAGAAGGAGGGAGAAAGCAAGGGAAAGCAAGGCAGGAATTGGTTTACACACAGTTAAGATTATTTGCTCTCCTGAGGGTGGTTATGTCTTAGAAGGAGGGGTCTAAAAGGGCGTATCACACATTAGCAGGAGGGGTGTGTTAACCTAGATGCACAGAAACAATGGACAGGTCTTGCTTAAGGCAAAGATAAGCCTTTTACTAAAGAAGTTATATGCCTGGGGCGTGACTACTCACCTGACCAGGTAGGAATTTATGGTCAGATCACCTTTGGCGTATTTTCCATAGAACCTTTTTTTTTTGTCCACATACCACCTCTCCATTGCTAATAAGCTCCAGTCACCTGAGTCTCCTTTCTGCCTGTATGTAGTGGGCTAAGTTCCTGTATTTGCATCTGCCATTCCAGGGAATGGCTCTTCTGATAGTCCCACATCTGAGACCTTCCCTCAGGTCTTAGTGCACGTGTAACTTTTTCAGTTAGACCTTCTCTGACTTCTACCCCAACTCTCACACACGATTCAGTTGATTTTCTTCATTGCAGTCATCTCTTATTTATTTGATTATGTTTGGTTTCTTTCACCAGAATATAATTTTCACAGGTATGGATTGCAGACTGCTGTAAACCCAGGGCCTAGAATAAGTGCCTGCACGTTGTAGGTGCCTAGACTGAGTTTTCAAATAATTAATCAATAAATGAGGAAAATAAATGATCCAAGACTCCAGTCCATGCTCAGGGCTGAGCATTTGATTAAATGGATAGCCTTGGTTCAAATCAAGGAGCGCCCCTGGCCTCCATGTGGAGGCTATTGGACAGGGAGGTGAGAATTACAGCTACTGCAAGTCCGTACACCTACTTATGAATACCCCAAATTCTTATGCTTTGTGTAACCTTTCTAAAGTTGGATGCCCCTTCCTTTCACCTGAAGGGTGGAGGAAAGGGAAGACCTACAGCTGTGACTCCCTAAAACAGTGGAACATTCCAGAGAAAGTTAACCGGTAGTGTGGTTCAGCTTTGGAAAGAGTTTTAGGGAGAATTAAAGATAAAGTGTGACTGAAGTCAAGTGCTTGAGGATGAGGTAGGAGGGAGGTGAATTATTTGTCTTTGGGAGTTCTGGGATGAAAGGAATACTTTACAATTTAGATAATATCCATTGTTTTCTGAAAGAAATCTGCAGGCTCTGCCTCTGGGCAAAAAAGAGTACTTACCAAAGGAGGCAAAGTGGGGGAGAAGGAAAAAAAAGAGATATGGGAGGTTCAACCTTTTGGATAATGCACTGCTGACCATGGAACAAAATATTTCAGAAGTTTTTAAAAAATTTTATCATTAACTTTGCTAATCTTAGAGATTTCCCCTTCCTTTGGGCTGATATTGTCAGGATATCTAGGGAAACATTTTAGGAATTTCCCCTTCCCAGTGCTAATCCTTTGAAATTTTCCTTCAAATGTAAATAAAATCATTTACCATTTGGATATACTGTAATTAAAGAGAGGAAGGGGCAGTTTCTTAATCCTAAAACAGACTTTCATTTTTCTGGGTGGTGGTTCAGAGTCAATTAAAGGCAATGAGAAGACCCACTGAGAGGGGGTGGGCAATAGAGGGTGGTGGTGAAGGTGGTGGTGGGGATGCTAAATTCAACAACAGAAAAAAAAAATTGAAGCTGGATCAAATTATAGGACATCAAATCCCACAAGATTTGACATTACACAATTCTCTATGGTAAAGTGTTAAATACTCAATATTTTATTTTCATTGCATTTAACAATCTACCTTGCATCGTACCCCAAAGCTATTTGTTCTCAGAACACATGTGCATATGCTTATTAGATTTAACAATCCACCGCTTACTGTTAGTAAAGGGGCAGGTTAACTCCCTTGAATGAATAATCCTCATTTGCACTTGTGGTGACAAAAAACATTAGTTCTCAAACCAAAAGGATGAGATGGGGGTGGAGGGATAACACGTGAGTAATGCTGATCAATTTTTTTTCCTTTCATATATTTTATTTTTCTGTGTCCCTTTGATTGTGGACTGTTTCCCCAAGACAGTTCTAGAACTGAAGCCAAGGTTTTAAAAAGCTAGTAGCCACTCAGCCTCCCTTCTGTATCTACTTTTCTATACAGAGGGTGCCAAAAAAATGTATACACATTTTAAGAAAGGAAAAAAAACTGTATTAAAATTATGCTGATGGTAACCACTTTGAGCACCTCTTGTAATTGCAGAAGTTAAATGTGACTTGTATTCATCTTTTGTTATCGGTATATATTGAGTATTACAATTTTAATACAGTTTTTTTCCTTTCTTAAAATGTGTGTACATTTTTTTGGCACCCTTCGTATAAGTGGCTTTTATTAATTATTTGATTAGGTAAACGCCCAGAAAGAAGGGGAATAACTTAGTTGAAAATTGGTGTTATTTTATCCATTCTGTTGATTTTCATCTGTTCAGAGGAAATTTGATTCATTTTCTTAGACTAGTGGTAACTTTTGGATTCTCTCTCAAGAAAAGAAAAGATTTTAGGGGGCCAAGAGCTGAATCATGAATTTAGCAGGAGGGGGACCAACAGACCCAGTTGACTAAAGCAGCCTGGGCTTCCTCAGCTCTTCCAACCACCTTGTGACAGCCCTTCTGTCGGACTTGAGGATGAAATGCTGGGGCTGAGGCCCTTTATGAGATGAAATGCTTCGTCACTGCTGTCTTCATCGGCTGGGGCGAAGAAGCATCCTTAGTAATAAGGCATGACTGTAATTCCTCACCCTCTGGCTATTATTAATCATGATTCATTCCATGAAAGAGGGAATAAAATCCTCATCGGCCCAAAGCATATCTAAACTGGAAGGATTTCAGGTTTGGGCGTGTGAGGCCTTTCCCTTCATCAAGGGGGAAATGAGTGTGTTCCCCTGAGGGAAAGAGGTCTGGCTATAGCCTCTCACACGGGGAAAGGTCTTATTCATAATCAGGAGAAAATAAACTCAGCCTTTCTGGCTCTCCATTAACAATCTGAATTGATTTAATTGTCTGCAGTTACATTATTTGCCTTTTTTCCCTCCTTAGAAAACAAGCCATGTCCAGGTGCCTTGGGCTAGCTACCTTGTCCTGATTTAGCCTGGAATTATTTTGGAACTATTCATCTTTGCTAATGAATAACTTCAAGACTACAGAGCTGGAGGGATTCTTAGAGATTATCTCACTATTTCCTCAGTTCAAAGATAAGGGAGAAAGCCAGGTTGATAAGTTTTCCAGGGACCCGCTCAAGGATACTGCTTGACCTCAGAATTGAGGCTGGCACCCAGGGCTTCCCGCTCTTAGGGCCTGTGTGCTTCCCACTGCAACAGAACTTCAGCTGAGTGTGGTGGGCTCTGGAGAGTTCATGTGTCACACTGGCGCTCAGTAAGAGGTGTGACACCCTAATTATTAACAGAGGACAGCCTGGCACATGGGAAAGATGTTATGGGGTTAGGAGGGGCAGGCTTTTGGGAATCAGGACCCAGGTTCCAAAGAAGACTATGCCACTATTTGCAAAGTCTTGGGCAAACTATTTACCTTTAGTGACACTAAAAACAACGAGAAAACCTCAATTTCTTCATCTGTAAAATGGGTCTAATAACATTACCAACAAGCACTGGTGCTTGTAAAAGTTAAGATAATACACGTTAAGTGCTCAGCATGGTACATAGTCAGCACTTGGTAAACAGAGGCTTGTATAGCTATTCTTAGTAATAAAGAGGTTTCCTTACTGAGGGCTAAAAGAAGATTAGAGGTAAAGAGCATACAGGTTTTCTCCTAACCATGTCTCAGCAGGCTACATTTCCCTTCCTTCTCAGTGGGACAGCTTTCTTTGCCAAGGAGGCCATCTGCCTTTTCTGTCCCCTGCCTAACAATGAGGACATACACAGTGGCAGTTCACCCACTCTTGGGAGAGAAAGTGATGTGAGCTTCAGGATTCATCTCTGCCCTTAGCCCAGCTCAGGCCCACCTTCCAAAGGCTGGGAATCAGAGAAGGCTGGTTACCGCTACGCCTCCTTCCCCCCATCCCTCCTATTTCGCCTTTCTTCTTACTCCTTCTTCTTCTCTTTCCTCCTCCTTCTTTCTTTCCTTTTCCTCCTCTCCGTCATCCTTTCTGTCTTCTCCTAATCAGTTGCTACTGTTAATCCAGTGCTGGGAACGCTAGGAAATCCTCCGATGTCTTCTTTTCCCTGTGTTTTTTTTTTAAAGAATTTCCTGGTGTGTGTTAAAAATAAATTTTGTTCTCAGAGACATGACAGACCTGAGATGGACTTTGAAGAAAGGCCCGACTGCAAGGCTAAGAGCCCCCAGCTGTCTCCACTAGGATCCATCTCAGCTTGAAGTCAGCTTCCCAGGGCAGCCCTCACCCCTGAGTGAGCACCTTGGGAAATGAGAACTGGGCTATTTCTACCCCATGAGGGGTTCCTCTAAAGGGCGTTCTTTGCGCCAGGGCTTCCGTGGGTTGGCAGAGTGTTAGTCCGTGTCTATCTTGTTCTGAAGGCCCCCCTTGTCCAGTCCTACTTCCACCTGTTTTCTTTCACAGGCATTCCCTGTGAAACATCATTCCAACTCCTGCTTCCCAGAGAACTCAGGAAAGTATGCTAATCAGCATCACATCCCTAGGGCCTCACGTGTGTGTGGCACATACTCATCTGGAAGGGGAGCAGATGACATACACAGGAGAGGGCTCTGAAGAGAAGAAATATCTGAGCACCAACTGCATGCTGGGCACTTTGTATACATGATTTAATTTAGCCTTGACAATGAAGCTGTGATGTAGGTTGTATTACCTCTGAGACAAGTTAGTTAGCATGTTGTTAGGTAGACAGGAAGGTCTCTGGTGGAATAAGCCAAAGGCAGCCATATCCTAAAACTCCAGGTTCTGGAATGTCTCCTTCAGTCCAGGACAAAGATAGGAGAATATGCCTTGAAGTTAATAAATTATTTCAAATCTCTTTTGGCCAAAGGAGCAGATCTGATAGATAGGAATGGGTTATTTCGTTAATCCCTTCAGGATGGGCAAACAGGACAAACCTGATAGATGAATTTCATTAGAAGTTTCCAGCTCCCTTCCCCAAGCAGACAACGGAAGGTATAAAAGTAAGAGCTTTTGCCTGAGTCGCTGCGTACCCCCCCATTCGGGTCCCCCTCCCGCTCAGGAGCTCTGACCCTTTGCTTTCAATCAACTATCCTCTTTTTAAAACTCTTTGCTGCACCTGAGTCCGTGTTTCCATTCTTCCGTCTCACGAGACACGATCCCGGCACTCACTCACTCAAACATCCCTTATATTATTTGGGGACTCACAGAGAATTATTCCCCCATCACCTCCATTTAAGAAGCTAGCCTGAGCTCAGCCAGTTACTAAGGGTGGGAGGTAGGATCGGAACCTAGACAGTTTGATTTCAGCGTCTGAGCTCTTCCGGCTGCTGTGCCCAGTGTGCAGCAGAGAGTAAGGCCGCACAGCGGGCTCTGCTCCGTTCCCTCAGCCCCAGAAGCCCAGGCATCTTCCTCAGTAGCTCCGATAGAGCCAACAGGTCAGTGTGCTGCACACACACCTTTCCCATCTCCTATTCTGACTGACCCTTTTCCCCACATCCAGTTTCAGACAAAGGGTTAAGCCTAACAAAGGTTACAAATCATAATAACTATTATAAACTAACAATAGTATAAAGTTAGTTCGCACTTCATATGAGAGCTCGCATGGTATTAGGTTGGTGCAAAAGTACTTGCGATTTTTGCAATTATTTTTAACCTTTTAAACTTTGCACCAACCTTTTCATCCACACACATCCACACGTTTTCTTGCTTAATATTTGTTTTTCCATCTGCCTTGCAAAGAACTATCTCCCCTTGTGAGTGTTCTGGTGGGTCTGTCCTCCTGCTGACCCTGAATTTCAAGGAGAAGGCAGATGCTCAGCTGCTGCTCAGCCCTCTGGCTATACTTTGAGCCTCCGAGAGACAAGTAGGTACATGATTTTCTGCCATGTTACAAATAGGGAAACATGAAGGAGTAACTTGGGTTGTATGTATTATGTAGGATGGCTATATGGGGCTGGATGTCTTCCTGTGCTTTGGCTTGAAGGAAATTACAGGCGTGATGAAGCATTTGTTATATTCTGTCTCGTGGGAATTTCATGTGGAACCCTGATATATAAATGCTAGCTCTGACCTACAAAGAGAATATTCATATCACTTAGTGATGACCTACTATGTGCCCTTTCACAGCTTTTGAGGTAGGCATGACTGTCCTGTTTGACCAATGAGCACACAGATTTGGAGAAGTTAAGCCACTGGCTTAAGATCACACAGCTACTTAGAGGCAGAATTATGATTTAAACCTAACTCTTTCTGACTCTAAAGCCTGTTCTACGCACCATGCTAGATAGCTTTGGGAAGAAATTGGCTTATGATACCTTGAAACTTAGTGTTTTAAAATAGATATTAAAGCTCTTTGATACCTATTGTATCTTCAAAGCAATTTAGTGAGATAGACGACATTTTCCACCCTAAGACGTCCTTCCCATGTTACTCCTCTCTCCTCCCCCCACTACCCCTTTCAAGGCCAGACTTCTAAATAAGATTAGCCCCCAGTTCCTCACATCCCATTCTCTCCTCAGCGTACTTCCATTGGGCGTCCATGCCCGCTTTGTCACAGAACCTGCTCTTGTCATTGTCCCCGATGACCTCCGTGTTGCTAAATCCACTGGATTTCTCCTCCCCTCCCCCCACCTTTTTCAGATTTTTAAGGAATATTTGACCTAGTTGATCTCTCCTTTTTTTTTTTTTTAACTTTTATTTAAGTGTGTTTTTCTAGGACCTGTCAGCTCTAAGTCAAGTAATTGTTTCAACCTAGTTCTAGCGGGTGCAGCTCACAGTGCAGAAATCAAACTGGGGTTAGAAGCATTGCGCTCTAACCAACTGAGCCAACCGGCCTCCCCTTCCCTCCTTCTTGAAAGAACGTTGTCCCTTGGTTTTGAGGACACCTTTCTTGCCACTCCTCAGTCTCCTTCATGGATTCTTTTCCATCTGCTGGTGGCAAGTATTACCAGCTGTTTATGCAATAGCCATTCCTTCCTGCTTCCCTATGAATAAAACCCCAGTGTTCTTCAGGGCAGCAAAGTGCTCAGCTAAAAATACTTTTATTTCTGGACTCACTTGGAGTTAGGGGTGGATGTGTCAGTTCTAGCCAATGAACAGGCGGTTGAATAAAAGCTTCCAGGACAGCTTCCATTTCTTGACAAAAAGGGGTGACTTGCCCTGTGCCCCTCTCCTTCCCACCTGAATTGTGTCTAAAAGTGCAACTACATCTTGTGACTGTGAAGCCACAGCTCGAGGATAGAGGCCTACATGTAAAGAGGGAAGAAGGGAAAGATAAAAGAATGTGGGTCCCCAAAAGTATATTTGGTCAGCTACACCATCCTTGGGCCGACCAGCTACAGACTTCACATTACATCAGAATACTCCCCTATCAGTTTTAGACACTCTACCAGTGTGTTCTGTTATTTGCCACCAAATACATTCTGAATTGATATTCCACCTGGTCTCTGAATCTTACAAACACCCAGGATTTCGTCATTGGACCCTCTTATCTTTTATCTTTTTAATGGCATGTAGATACTGGAAGAATGAAGCTCTTACTAGCTAATTTTATGCATTCCTCTAGCTTTAAATAATAATTGGACCTCATTATTCCTCTGCCCCAAATCCTTTGTATCACATATTTCACATCCTCTCCTCTCAGCTTCACTACACAGCTGTGGCCGGTGTAGGCAGCTCCAGATGGGCTTCAAGTCAATTCATAGGATCGTGGCACCTGCTGTGCACACCTGGTTAGGGATGGAGATGGGGGTGGGGAATGGGACCATCGATGACTTTGCTTCCTGTTTGGGGATTCCTTCAAATTTGCAGATAGTAGGAAGCTTAAAGCAAAGGATAAACAATTCCACCTCTAGTTGATCTGGAAACCAATTCTGGAAGGCTTGCTTTATGCTTCTCAGGAGGTTGGTAGACGAAACCCCACTCCTGTTGTAAGTGGCAACTTAACACATTGCTTTTTTATCCTTTTCTGTCTTAATCTCTTGATCTCTCCTCTTTCTTGGGGTCATTCCAGGTAAACTACGTGCAGGTAGATCATTCATTTCAGGCCTGCTTTTTCCCTGAACTAACTAAAGGACCCTACACTGGCTTTCCCTTTCACTTGGAATAATCGGCCAACAAACCACTGCTTACCTCTTCTAGCTCATCTTACTCTACTCTCCCCCTGGTACCAGCCTGTGTGTGCATTGCCCACCTCCTAGTTTCTTGAATACATACAAAAATAAAAATGTCAGTGAAGGGTAGTACAATATGCCACCCCAAAATATGCCTCGTTGGCATAAGGTTTATTTTTGAGCTGACTATTTCTGAGAAAAAACAGACACAGGAGAAGCTCTAAAAACAGTAGAATTTACCCTTTTGTAAAAGAAATTTGCATTTATAAGGGTAATCTCCATTTGTAGCTTATCTACTTGTCTGTACCAGGAAGAGAAGGATGACTACAAATTCTGAGAAACTCTCATCAATAGAGAAGGCACCAGGTGTAAATCTGCATACAACTTTACTGTACTTTTCCTGATAAACTCCCATAACTGGCCTTCCCCTCAACATCTTTCTTTTATCTTTAGCTGAAGATGCTATTTAAAGTGGTGGCTTGAATCATTTCTGGGAGTTGCTCAGTTTTCCTGGGTATCTCCCATGTACACATGTTATTAAATTTCTGTTTGTTTTTCTCTTGTTAATCTGTCTTTTATGACTTCTCAGCCATAGAACCTAAAAAGGTAGAGATAAAATTATTTTTCCTCCCCTCCATCAGTTTGTGGATTTCAGCTGGAATTGATCCTGGCAGGAGAACCAGGGTTGTCTATCTCCAGAATAAGTAGGTGCATTCAGGGGATGAAGGCTCCATTCTGGAGAGTGCTTGAAGAGCAGGCAGTGAGAGCAAAGGGGAGAAGCAGCACCAGACCCCTCGAGCACCTTATCCCCTCTTCTATCCAGGGATCTTTCTGTGTAACATGCAGTCATTGGAACTGGGACTCTCCTTCAGCCGGCTAAGTTGATTTACAAAGTTGTTATACTGACATTTCCTTCCATGGGAGTTGTGCAAAACTCCCTTCGTTCTCTACCAGCTGGTTCTCCCTTCCTGCTTCCATTCTGTCAGGACAACTTTGTCTCTGATATATTACAATTAATCACATTATAACTTGGAAATGGTACTGTATGCGTATATTCTCACATGTTTCACGTGGGTTGAGACATATCCTCGTCTCCCTGATGAAAACTTTGTAGCGTTCCTGGTTTCATCAGGAAATGTATTTCTAATTAGTTTTTATAATTTTAATCCCTCATTGTCAAATTAATACAGTTCCTTGTAGAATGTTTGGAAAATACAGAAAGTGTGTAGAAGCAAACAGACAAACCATAATTCCACTAGAAAGAAAACAGTTTGTTATATACCCATAGATTTTTTTCCCCCCTCGTACATAAAACTACCAACATGCTTTTAAAACACTCTTGCAGCGTGGGTGACTTGCATGGGTAACTGCTCTCATCCTGGCCCCTCTCAGGCCCACCAGTCACTCTGGCAATGGGGGCGGGCACATGATGCAAGCAGATCCAATCAGAGTCCTTCCCTGGGGATGATATATGGATTCTAGGAGAAGGGAGCTTCCTTTTCCTACTAGAACTGCTAGGCTGGGATATGAAATGACTGCCAGTATTGGTGGACATTTTTCTTATGATAGGAGAAGCTTACTGAAGAAAGAGGATGAAATCAATGCACTGGATTAAGAACAGCCAAGACATGAAGAGAGGAAAGGAGAGAAAGAGCAGGAACTGTGGATCACATATAAGCACCTGCATCTTTTCAAGCCAGTCATATCCATGGACTTCCCTGTTTATATGAGCCAATAAATTCCTTTTTTAAAATTAATTTTAACTAGGTTTCTAATATTTGAACAAAGACAGTCATGATTAGTACTGTGCTTGTAGACATCATCTCATTTAATCTTTCAACACGCCTATGAACTGCATTTTAGTCATGATTTGCAGATAAGGAGACTGAAATTTAGGAAGGTTAAATATCTTGCCTAAAATCCCTTGGGCAGAGAGTTTATCTAACTCTAACACTGAGTTTTTATTCTTGCTATGATACGTTACATTTTTGTTTGATTGTTAAGTAATTGTTTTAAACATTTCCATTTTGTTGATTAAATTTATTTGCTGCTACTTAAGTCCCAAATGTTAACCAGCTCCTAGCATAATGATATGTTTTTACTGTATCACAGGATGCCAGGGGTGGGTCAAGACAGGTTACCTCTCTGGGCAGGAAACAGTTACCACAGAGCCCAGAGAGGGGCCAGTGGGGTTACCCTTTAATGGGACACAGCCTAGCCTGTGTCTCTTATCATGAATGATGTTCTCCAGGTGAGCTGAGCACATGAACGTGACATATTCTCCTCATAATCAGCGACTTGTGAAAGCCATGGTGTGGACAGGGGTGAGGATGAGGCTTATTCAAATCAGGGGATGGGCTTCCTGTACGTCCAGAAACACACCTCTAACGGGGCAAGCTCCACTTTCCCCTAACCCCAAGGCTCCATCTCTCCTCCTGGAACTCTCTGACATCACCCTCTTCTCCTCTCCATATTCTTCTCCTCTCAGACAGACAGTGAGAGCAAAGTGGTTGTGAGTTTCTTAGGGCTGCTATAACAGTACCACAGACCACATGGTTTAAAATAATAGAAATGTATTCTCTCACAGTTCTGGAGACTAGACATCCAACATCAAGGTGACAGCTTCTGAAGGATCAAGGTGAGCTTCTGAAGGATCTAGGGAAGAATACTTTCCTGTTTTTTCCAGCTGCTGGTGGCCACAGATGTTCCTTGGCTTGTGGTAGCATAACTCCAATCTTTGCCTGTTTTTGTTTTTTTTGTTTTTTTTAACTTTTATTTATTTTAAGTATGTTTTTCCAGGACCCATCAGCTCCAAGTCAAGTAGGTGTTTTAATCTAGTTGTGGAGGGTGGAGTTCGCAGTGACCCATGTGGAGATCGAACCAGCAACCCTGGTGTTAGGATGTTATGAACATCATGCCCTAACCAACTGAGCTAAACAGCCACCCCCATCTTTGCCTCTATTTTCACATGACTTTCTTCCTCTATGTCTCTGTCACAGTTCCACTTTTATTACTAAGATATCCATTCCTCCTCCATATGAAGCCTGTAATGTAAATGTAAAAACTGTAGGATAGGAAATAAAATTGTTTCCTCTACCCTTTTAGGTCCCGTACTTGGGGCCTGCGAATTAAACTGACAAAAGCCATTAACAGTTTGTTCATACATACTACAAGCATATATGTGGAAGAGCTCAGTGATGAATAACTCAAGGGGTGGTTAGAATATGGGGCCTATATATATCATCTTAACAAAGGGTGATAGATTTATGGAGAAGTGACAAGGCAAAGGAAAGGGTTTGAGGTCCTTGGGGTGGTAAATCGTGCGAAGATAAATATGCTGGGGAAACTATTAAGTTGATGCAAAAGTAATTGAAGTTTTTGCAATTATTTTTTAACCTTTTAAACCGCAATTACTTTTGCACCAACCTATTAGTAGTAGAAAATAAGGGTTATTTTAGTAAGATTTGCTTGCGCAGAACTTTCTTGGTACTGACTTTCTATCTCTAGGAATAATGGTTGTTTTCCTCCTTCTGTGTGAGAAAGGGGAGGGGGAACACCTTCACAAAGGGAAATGTATGACCTGCTTTTAGGCAGATGGGGAGGGCAGAAAGCTCCTTCTGCATTTGCTCCTACTTAACTGCTTTCAGCTCAAAACAACCCATATTCCAAGTGACTTATTTTGGGGTGGCACGTTCTAATCCCTTTCAAAACAAGCCATTTCATGAAGCACATCAATTATGAGTATGTTTCTATTTATAGAATTATGGACGTCTAAGTATGAAATGACTTGAAAAACTATAATTCCTACATACTTATTTTAGAGGTGAGGCAACTGTGGCCCAGGGACAGCAAACTTGCTATTATTTGTCCCTTGCCTTGTATCCTTCATGGCTCTTCCTCACTACTTATAGAATAATCTCCAAACATGGCGCACAAGTTCTTCAGGTTCTATCTTTCCAGACTCATTTCCCACCCATTCACTCCTTTCTTTGGTTGCTCTCCTAATAGCGATCTTCTTGTAATCCCTCTGTGAACCTAATATCATTTTACGTCTTGGCGGCTTTGCCCATGCAAATTTTCCCCCGACTATCTCTTACTCAGGCATCAGTTTCTCCCAGAAGCCTTCTCCAAAAGCCCAGTTTGCTTTAAATCCCCACTACTCTATCTTTATAGGACTTAGTGCATCCATGTAATATAGCAATTGCTCTGAATATTGAAAAAAATTTTTTTTCATTTACATAGTATTTTCTTTTCTTTTTTTTTTTTTAATTTATTTTTTAAATTTATTGGGGTGACAATTGTTAGTAAAATTACATAGATGCCAAGTGTACAATTCTGTATTACATCATTTATAAATCCCATTGTGTGTTCACCACCCAGAGTCAGTTCTTCCATCACCATATATTTGATCCCCCTTACCCTCATCTCCCACCCCCCACCCCCCTTACCCTCTTGAATATTGAAATTAATGGAATCTCTGAAACCTTTTAGGTCAGAGATCATTCCACATTCATTTTTATGACCCCAGACCTAGCAGTGTCTGGTACATAATAGACAGTCCACTAGCATTCATTAAATTAAACTGAATTGCTTTTACCTACAAGTTAAGGGAAGAATCGGGACAGATATTGTGATTTATTACTGTCATACTGCAGTTTTAACACATTTTTTTGTTCCAAAATTCAATATTAGTAAAATTTGTGGGTAGACATATGACCCAGCAATCTTACTTGTGGGTATTTATCTGAAGAAATCCAGAACAATAATTTGAAAAGATATATGCATTCCTATGTTCATTGCAGCATTATTTAAAATAGCCAAGATATGGAAGCAACCTAAGTGTCCATAGACAGATGATTGGATAGAGAATATGTGGTACGTACATACAATGGAATGTTACTTGGGCATAAAAAAGGAAATCTTACCATTTGTGACAACGTGGGTGGACCTAGAGGGTATTATGCTAAGTGAAATAAGTCAAACAGAGAACAACAAATACCATATGATTTCATTTATATGTGGAATCTAAAACCAAAATAAATGAACAAACAAAACAGTAGCAGACTCACAGATATAGAGAACTGATGGTAGCCAGATGGGAGAGGGTTGGGGGGCAGGGTGAAAAAGGTGAAGGGATTAAAACGCACAAATTAGCATTTACAAAATAGTCACAGGGATGTAAAATACAGCATAGGGAATATATTGAACGATATTGTATTAACTATGTATGGTGTCAGGTGGGTACTAGACTTATTGGGGAGATCAAGGGTAAGATATTTCTAATTTCAACTAAAATAAATAAAAACCACAATAAATCGGAATCTAGAAATTACAATGTTTGTTTTTGCTTTTTGCTACATATACAGGGTAGCAAGAGACTTCTTCCTAATTTAAGATGCTCAGAAATTATTTAAAAATGGATGATTTAGCTCTATCTCACTTTTAACCATCAACATTAATTCAAATGGTCAAAAACACACTTAAAAAATGAAATAGGAAAGCACTATAAAATAAGGATGATTGGAAAATAATTTGGGGATAGATAAAATTTTTCTAAATATGCCACAAAATGTTCAGGCAAATTTGGAAAAATTTTTGGAAAGGATGTGACAAATATAAGGTTAACATTGATAATACACAAATAATTCTTTACATATCAATAAGAAAAAGCAGAAAAGAAAAAATGGCAAGGAATAAAAGTAGAGAATTAACAATAGAAAGAAATAACCAATAATAATCACAATTTATATACTTATTAATGAGAGAAATGACTAATAATCAAAGAATGCAAATGAAATGTCATTATTTCTATCATATTATCAAAGATAAAAATTGAAAAATCTTGGCAAAGAAGTAGAGAAATGAATATCATCATGCATTTATTGCTTGCAATTGAAATTTATTCCACCTTTCTGGATCTCAGTGGCACGATATATACCAAAATTCAAAATATGCATTTTCATTGACCTCCAAATCCCAATTTTTGTAAATTATTTTATCACAAGTGCAAAGATATGCACATAAATGTTTACTGCATTTTAATTTTTCTGTTTTTATTTTTATTAAAATTATACATGCACATAACTTTAAGAATGAAACAGTTCTAGAAGTCTTGTTGCTAAAAACAGCAACCCCTGATCATTCCTACCCATTTCCTGCTCCCCAGACACTTCCAACCCTTTTAGTTGATTATTTCAGTATTCATCTTCATAATTTTAAATAACAAGTTATATGTTTACTTCTTGAGTTTTCAGGTTTAGAAATCATCGGTTGATTTCCCAGTAGGGGACGGAGAGCATAGCTCTCTCTCATAGCCCACCATGTACACACACACACACACTTCTTGCCCTCCTCAATCTCCCAATAGTTTTCAACCATCATTTCGTTTGGATCAATACTCAGTATGTGCGCTATTAGTATGTAAATGCTAATCATAACTCTGCCATATGATACAATGTGATTGGTTTCCATTCCTTGTACAAAATTTGCTTTTTGTGTTAATAATTGCCTTTTCTCCCCCTCTTCATGTTCTATGTCCTTACCACCATTTCATCTCAAACTGGCTTTCATTCACGTGTATCAACATCTTGAGGGAACCCCACCGTGAACACTAGGGGAAGTAGCAACGTGTCTCAAAAAACGCCAAGGCGTATTCTGATCACACAGTACAGCTCTCTCAGAGGAGAGAGCAGTGGTTCAGATTAGGGGCGTGAGTTCTGCTCGTCCACATTCCAGCTACTAAGTTATTTCACCTCTGCGAGCTGTAGCGTCTACATCTGAAAGATGGTAGCATCAGTACCCATGCTGCAGTTTTATTGTGAGGAATAATGATTAAGTGAGGGTTTGGCACAAACTAAATACTTATTAAGAGCTGTTCTTTTAATTATTCTATGAGAGTAAAAGTAGTAGGAATCTAGGAAGCTAATTTCCATCGAGAAATGTATTACTAACTTTTCTCTTTAATCATTTTCCTGATTAAGCAATACATATTCATCAATGGAACTTTTAATGAGTACACTAACGTGTAAAGAAGCATGAAAGAAAACTCCTCATAATGCCACTGTACAGAGGCAACTTCAGTTAACCTTTTGGCATATTTTGTACCAGTTTGTTTGCAGAAATTTTTTGTAAGTCACATGATTACAATGATACTGCTTATAACATTTTGAATTCTGCTTTTTTTTATACTTAACATTATATTAACAAATTTTCCATATCATTCAAAAATCTTTACAAGCATATTTTTAAAATGAAAATTGTATGTATAGTATTCCACCGTATTGTTATAAGGTGACCAACCATCCCCATCTGCCTAGGTCTGAGCCGGTGCTCAGGACCTAGAACTTTTATCAGGAAATCTAGGGCAAACTAGGATGGAGTTGGTCGCCTTACTTTTACGCACCCTTTTAATTGGATAATTAGGGATTCCCCCCTACTTTTTAACCTTATAAACAGCACTGATGTGAATTTTTATAGCACTTAATGGTCTTTCAAATAGTTTTTTATTTTTTAACTTTTATTTATTTTAAGTGTGTTTTTCCAGGACCCATCAGATCCAAGTCAAATAGTTGTTTCAATCTAGTTGTGGAAGGCGCAGCTCACAGTGGCCAGTGTAGGGATCGAACTCGCAACCTTGTTAAGAGCACCACGCTCTAACCAACTGAGCTAACCGGCTGCCCCTCAAATTGTTTTTATAATAACTGCCCTCCTCCTCTAACTTCTCGAGGGCAAAAGAATATAATTTTGGCGTAGATTTTTCTGTATAACCCATAAGGCCTGGAGCAGTTATATAGATGCTCAATTAACATGGTATCAACCAACTGACTGACTGGCTGTTTACGTTGTTGTAGGTTGAATTATGTCTCCCCAAAAGACATGTTGAAGTCCTAACCCCTGGTACCTGTGAATGTGACATTTGCAGATATTAATTAAGATGAAACTTAAGATGAAGTGATACTGGATGAGGGTGGGCTCCAAATCCAATGTCTGGAGTCTATATAAGAAGAGAAGTGATATAGAGACAGATCACACAGAGAGCAGAACGCTCTGTGAACACAAACACACAGAGGAAAGGTGCCCATGTGATGACAGGTGGGGATTGGAGTAATGCAGCTGCAAACCAAGTGTCTTAGTGTGTTCGGGCTGCTGTAAGACAGTACCACTGACTTGATAACTCAGAGACAACAGAAATTTATTTCTCACGGTTCTGGAAGCTGGAAGTCCTAGATCAGTATGGTCGGGTGAGAGCTCTTTTCTGTGTCACACACTTCTCATCGTATCCTCACATGGTGATGGGGATTAGGGATCTTTCTAGAGCCTCTTTTATAAGGCACTAATCCATTCATGAGGGCTCCACCTTTATGATATTTGGATTTGGGGGGAGACAAACATTCAGACCACAGCACCAAGGAACACCAAGGATTGCTGCCAGCTACCAGAAGCTAGGAGACAGATGTCCCTGCTGAGACCTCCATTTCAAACTTCTAGCTTTCAGAACTGTGAGAACAAATTTCTGTTCTTTTAAGCCACCCAGTTTATGGTAGTTTGTTATGAAAGTTGTAGGAAATTAATACAGGTACCTTGGGTACAAATGGAAAATAGTAATGTCATAAGCCCAGCAACATGCATATGACTATGTAAGCAGAATATTTCCAAATTAGTTGGTGTCTGAGTCCATTTGTGCCGCTATAACAGGATACCATAGACTGGGTGGCTTATAAACAATAGAAATTTATTTCTCAGTTTTGGGGGCTGGGAAGTTCAAGATCAAGGCGCTGGCAGATTTGGTGTCTGGTGAGAACCTGTGTCCTCGTTCATAGATGGGCAGCTGTCTTCTCTCTCTGTCCTCACATAGCAGAAGGGAGGGGGAAACTTTGAAGGTCTCTTTTATAAGGGCACTAATCCCATTCATGAGGGCACCACCCTCATGACCTAGTGTCTTCCTAAAGACCTCACTTCCTAATACCATTATCTGGGGGAATATGTCTCAACATATGAATCTGGGGAGGGACACAAACATTCAATCTACAGCAGTCGGTGTCTTTCATGTCCTCCTTCGCTCCTGCCTTTGGTCAAAGAGATGCTTCAAGTCTGTCCTCATTTTTGAAGTGGCTTTCCCTAAAGAGAGGACAAAAACCAATCAACTTCCCTTATTCAACTTTTTAATATTCTAAAATGACTTATGACTTTTTCCTTCTGGATGTTTCTTTACATTAATTATGAAGACTCCCTAAACATTGCTAGTCTTACAGTTTTGTATTTTGTGAGTGACCATAAATTGATGGGTTGTATGGATATTGGTCATGTTTTGGAAGCTTTTCTCCAGGTAGCAGTGATAGACATTTCTATTCAGGTACATTCTATCAGCATCCTCTTGCTTTCCCAGAGCACATTTGAAGTTCCTCTTGCTCACATCTTGTATATAGAGCCTTAGTAAATAAAAGACAATCTGTTGGGCCTATCTTTAAGACTTTGATGAAAACACATTAGAAAAGTAGACAAAGGGGGGCTATTTTTCCTCATGCTTGTTTCCCAATTAATCAGCAGTAAAAGTCCTGTCCCCCCCTCACCCTATCTCAGGCTTGGAGGCTGCCTAGGACCACTCACTTTGCTAGGTGAATCTGGTTACTTCTCTGATATTTATATACACAGAGATACCACAAAAATAGAATTGGACTTCACCTTTGTGGTCTGCTTTAATTTGTTAATAGAATATTAATGCTAGAAGGTATTTCAAGATGTGTGGTCAAGACCTCTGCCCAGAACATCTGAGAATATAAATCATGGGAAGCATGTATTGGGCCATCCTATTTATTTTTAGTGCTCTCTAGGGATGGAGATCATGGAACTTTGCTCAGTTGCTTATTCTAGTGTTAAATGATCATTACTGTTAATAGGTCTTCTTTGAGTCTTACCATCTTTGTGTAATTTAAAGGTTTGGTTTGGTTTGGTTTTATTTTTTTCCCTTTCTAGTGCTTTATTTAAAATATTATAGTTTTGTAACTCTGGAATTGTCAAGTTGGTGATTGAAGTTTGGGGAGAAGGCAGGAGAAACTAAAACACTTGGGAGACATACTAATTACCTTATTCTTTGGTGTAGAATATTGTGATTTGCATTTCCATTTCTAGAGAACAATCATAGGGTAGAGCTTCAACTGCTTAAGAGTCCTTGCTGTTCTTTGAGACAGCACATGTTAAACATGAATGATTGTTGGAGACAAAATGAAAAAACAAAAAAAACCCCAACATTGTGTGAGGATGGGATGCCAAGAGTACATGGCCTTCTCTGGTGAGGTTAATTATGGTTTAAAAGCAACAGGATATTTTCTAACATGTTCTTCTAATGTACTCCTTAATAGAACTACTCCAGGATGTGCAAAGAGGATTTTTTTTTTTTTTTTAAAGATTTTATTGGACTTTATTGGGGAACAGTGTGTACTTCCAGGACTTTTTTCCAAGTCAACTTGTCCTTTCAATCTTAGTTGTAGAGGGTGCCGTTCAGCTTCAAATTGTCCTTTCAGTCTTAGTTGTGGAGGGCGCAGCTCAGCTCCAGGGCCAGTTGCCGTTGCTAGTTGCAGGGGGCGCAGCCCACCATCCCTTGTGGGAGTTGAACAGGCATCCTTGTGGTTGAGAGCCCACTGGCCCATGTGGGAATCGAACCGGCAGCCTTCGGAGTTAGGAGCACGGAGCTCCAACCGCCTGAGCCACCGGGCCGGCCCAAGAGGATTTTTTTAAAAGCAGCTGTACTATTATGATTTGTCACCAAAGGAATTATGTAAAGTCTTTCATCCAATCAGGACTGTGGGAAAAATGCCTTCGTTCCTGCTGATCAAAATAATAACATCAATCAATAGTAATTTATGTGATGATCAAGATGCCGCTTGTTCCCCAGGAGAAGCAGATAAGCAACTCCCCTATGTAAAGATCAGCACTGCCCTCCAAACTGAACTCAAACGTGAGAGCCTATGTCTGCGTGCAGACATCACAACACTCCTCCCCTCTACCCCGTCCCACACTTTAGCCTGCATCTTCTAGGAAAAGGGATATTCTTCTATTTAACCACAATACCATGGTCACATCCAAGGTCATTAACGTTTATTTAATACTTATCATCTCATATATAATCTATATTTAAATTTTCCCAAATTTCTCTTATAGCTGTTTTTCCCCCCATCTGGAATCCAATCAAGTTTCCCATAATACATATGATTATTCTTATTTATTTTAAAAAATCAAAATGAGTTTAAGTGAATTGTTTACATGCATGATCGGGAATCTTTTTGTGAACATCTTGACTTTTTCTGAGATAGGAATTCCTTGGGTTTGGAAATGAAAGCACTATTATACTACAGTGGAAAGAGAAAGAGGCTAAGCATTAAATATTCTGGATTCCAGGCCTTGTCCTGCCACTAATTAGCTGCACAAGGTCAGGTGAGTGACTCTGTCCTTCTGAGCCTTGTTTTGTCACCTGTAAAAGGTGTATAGTACCATGTTTCCCCGAAAATAAGACCTAGCTGGACAATCAGCTCTAATGTGACTTTGGGAGCAAAAATTAATATAAGTAATTATAGTAATATAAGACCAGGCCATATTATATAAGGCCTGGTCTTATATTACTATAATATATAGTATATATATAATATATTACTATAATATATAATATAAGGCCTGGTCTTATATTAATTTTTGCTCCAAAAGATGTGTTAGAGCTGACTGTCCAGCTAGGTCTTATTTTCGGGGAAACAGGGTATGATAAGAACCTAAGGGTTTGAAGACCCAGTTCTGGTCTTGGTTCTGGTCTTGGTTCTGTACTAATTGTGTGACCTTGAGTACACCCCTTCCCTTCCTATTTATCTATGAATTGATTTGAGGAATTTGCCTTGAGTGCTTACCAGGGGCCCATGTAAATGAGACAGATTCAGTTCCCACCCTCACAGAGCTTAAAGTAACATTCAGGAGGCAGGCATTACACACATAGTCACATCAGTGAGTCGTTAATGTAAACTCTGGTAAGTATTCTGAGAGAAGTGCTGTTGACAGAGAATAACAGGGAGAACTCATCTAGATGAAAGGTGTGGGGGAGAGAGGTGGGGATTGTGTGGGGTGTGAAGGGAAGGAAGGGAAAAACCCAAGGCAGGCTTCTCTGAGGAAGCCACTTTTAAGTTGAGACAAGAGGAATGAGTGGGTGTTGGCCAGGTTAAGTATGAGGGAGTTTTCCCTCCCTGAGAATCAGGTTTTCTTTTTCAATTTAGAAAAAGTAAAACATATGTGGCAGAAATTGTTAGGAGTCCTTCTTCTTTGTCACAGAACCTTGTTGTCACTCATAGTGACAACATTTCTAGCAACATTTGCAACTTCTTGTGGCCTGTGATGAATTCTGGCCATTGGAAGTGCCCCTTCTGGGATGCATGCTTACAGGGAGGGTACATGCCTCTTCTTCCTACTTTCCTCTTATAACAAGACTTGGTAGTGAGCCATCTTTGGCCATGTGGGCAGGGCAACACCTGGGGGTGGCGGACTGGCAACACCCCCTCCCCATCCCTAACTGCCTAGAGCTGTGCTTCTACCTGAGAGAAAAACAAACTACTGTCTTGTTTCAGCCATTTTGGTCTGGCAGGGTCGGGGTAAGATAGATCTCTGTTATATGTAGTTAAACTAAAATTCTCAACACAACAGTGCCTATCCAAATATTCAAATTAAAGGGACTATAATGAAAATTCATTCTTATTATCCACATGCCTCAGAGTTGCTTTTAAGATATCATGATCACCAGAGCTGAACACCAAATTCCGAGTATAAACTGACCACTCCGTAAAAGATTAGAACAGACTGTTCTTTGCTCAGTTCATTGCATCTTCATCAATGTATTTGGGGACATCGTTTACCTGGTGGGCCACCAGTTCATAGCGCTGATGTTTTGTGTTGCTCTATGACATTAAGGCCCCTTCAAACTCCGCCTCCCTTGACTGAGCCATTTTGTAGGATTTCAGGTCCAGAGCTCTGGTTTTAGAGCATTTTCGGATCTGTGAGCCATCCTATGAAGCAACACCTGAAGCAACCTAGGCCACCATCCTCACCTTACTGTGCACTCCCCCCATACAACCATCTTCACACACACAAACCAAACCTCCATTGGATAAATGACTTCGGTTGAGAAACCAATATAGTGGTTCTTGCTTTTCACTATTTCACATTATAAACAAATGGATAAACATGAATACCAGAAAAGTTAAACAATCTAAAGAACACATGGACGTTATTTATGAATCCTCTCCTGATCACAGCTTGTCCATTCATGGTGCTAGTATACAAAGCATTGTGAGAAATAAATATTCAAATGCCACTAAGGTGTGAAACTAACACACACACACACACACACACACACACACACACCCTGCCAACTAGTTCTGTAGAATGGAACTGGATTCACACGGGATTCAAACTCTTTACAAAAATGAATAGATTATGGGTTGCATTGTCATAAAATCATTCACATCTGGGGGGCCCCGAATTTACCTGGCATAATTTTCACCACAACTGAAGGGATTCCTCCTGGGTTACAGAGAAAGCAAGCTGGAGAGTTGAATGCAGAACCTCATATCTGATTTGTGCTCTGGCTTAGTTGATTCTGTAAAAGAATTCAGTCAAATAAAAGGAATACATTAGAGAATATTATTTTGAGGAAAAGATTTGAAGCGATAGCCCAAATCCATGACCATAAATAATTAGTAAATTGAGAATTCCATTTCTATTTATTGAACACCTGCAGAGTGAAAAGAACTGATGGGAAATGTTTAAGACTGGGGTCACCACAATGTGTATACATCCTCTAGTGCCATTTCTCTTAGGGCCTAAAATCTCTGTTGGAAAAACATTGTTTTTCCAGATCTGCTCAAAATTACATTAAATGGACACTTTAAGAATAGCAGTGAAGAGAGGGACTTGATCTGAGTTCCGCTTTTAGCCTCCACTGTCCATTACTCATGGTATGTGAGGCCCTTGAAGGTCTAGCCCCACATAGTAGCCTCCTAGCTCCCCATTCGCCTTCTCTCTCTATTCTCCAGCCACATGGAACTATAGCTCTCTGTGCATTTGCACAAGTCGCTCCCTCTTCTTGGAATGCTTGTGTTCTCTGTTTTGCTTTAATTCCTTCTCATTCTTTAAGACTTAACATAATATGTACCCAACAGTATTGAAAGCAGGGTCTTGGAGAGATATTTGTATACCTATGTTCATAGCAGCACTATTAACAAAAGTTGGAAGCAACCCAAGTGTCCATCGATGAATGAATGGATTAAATGTGGTACATACGTACAATGGAATACCACTCAGCCTTCAAACAGAAGGAAATTCTGTAACGTACTACAACATATACGAACCTTGAGGGCATTCTGCTAAGTAAAAGAAGCCAGTCACAAAAGGGTAGTCAAATTCAGAGATAAAAAGTAAAATGGTGGTTTTCATGGGCTGAGGAAGAGAGAATGGAGTTAGTGTTTAATGGATACAGAGTCTCAGTTTGGGAAGATAAAAAATTCTGGAGATGGATGGTGGTATGGTTGTACAACAATGTGAATGCACTTAATGCCACTGAATTGTAAGCTTAAAATGGTAAATGTATATTTTACCACAATGAAAATAAATGAATGAAAAAACAAAACATAGACATTGTCTTCTTTATAAAACCTCTAAACCCCTCAGTGTGAGACAGATGTCCCTTCAGCATGATCACGTCGCACATTATACTCTTTCTGTCATTGTACCATCCAGTTTTCTCATATTGTAGGCATGCACAATGTCAACAATGTACAACATGTAGCATCTTACTAATTTAGTTCTTCTCCAATAAACAGCAGTTATTAAAACATTTATTAATCACATTATAATCTTTCTTATTAGTCTTTTTTTTTTTTTTTTTTTTTTTTGTGTGGGTGATACAAATAAACTTCATTTAATACTTCCTGAAGCGGACAGTCTCCCTTCAGAGAACTGCTAGTCTGTCTTTTTAGATCCTAAGCTCCCTGAAGACAGGAGCTGTCTGTTTTCTCTGTATGTCTTCGGAGATTAGCAAGATATCTGGTGCATGGCTTATAAAAAGAAACTAAGTCAAAGTTAAAGGGATAATTCTTGGAACTCCAGAGTGGGAAAGACAATTAGACGAGGGAGAACATTGCGTCCACACGCTTGATAACTGAGATCATGCATATAAAGAGCAGTGTGCAATCCCTGCACATAGTAGGCATTCAATAGCTGTTTTCCCTTTCCCCTCATTTTATAGAGAAGGGAATTGAGGCCCACAGAGGTGAAATAATTGGCTCGGAGTTAAACAGCTTAGTCACAGAAGAGACAAGCTCTGCATCTTCTGGTCCAGTGAACCCTTTTTTTCAATAACATTGGAAACATGGGATGTGGGAATGACCCTTGACCTCAACAGTACAAATAACTTTTTATTATTCAAATGTACACAAAAGTAGGGAGAATAACATTATGAGCCCTATGGACCCATCACTCAGCTCCAACAATTGTCAATTCTTTTTTCACCTAAATCCATCTGTATCTCCTCAAAGAGTATTTTGAGGCTAATCCTAAATACCTTATCAAATTTTAACTGTATTTTTCATAAAACTCTTTGTCATGGCTTTAATCTTTAGAAAAGGTCAACTCAGAAAAGATTTCAATAAGAAGAAACCTCAATTCTTCTATTAAAAGATATTGGAAATCAGCTCCTCAAAACATCCATAGTTGCAGACCTTTAGAATCTTGTCAAAGTGTGTATGTCGAAACATAAGTAACATCTGATTTGCCTTAATCTCTAGCGATTAGATTTCTTCCAACTCTTATATCTCTGCTGGGTTTTCATGTCTCTATATTGTCATTTCCAACCTGTCTGAATCATCCTCTGTGCCCAGCCCCTAATGGCAAGCTTTGTGCTTTTCTTTGTGTAGTTTCACTTCCTCGAATGCCTTCTTTCTTTGAAAATCTAACAGTCCTTCAAGAACCATTTCAGGTACTTTATCCTACCTAAAACCTTTTTAGAGTATCTCACCCTTGAAATGAAATGGAATTTATAGTCACAGCACAGTTTTACATTTAATTCTTATTTAATTGTTTCATGTGTATCAGTTTCACCTCTTTAGCAAGTTCGCAGGTGCTTTGATGGCTAAAATTCTATCAAAACATTTTTTTTAAATTTTGTTTTGGTATTTTTCTCTGCTCTGATCCTAAGTGGAGGTCTCATACTAAGCTGGTCATCAAAGTTTGATGATTAATCCTTGCACACCTACATTTTGGGTCAGTCACATGTTTGTACAGTGGTATCATTGAACCTATGCAGTGGTCTTGCCAAAACCATCACATTTATATCTAATCTGTTTTCCTGATGCAACTTCCAATTTTCAAGAAGACAGAAAACAGAGGACTACACAAGGATGCAAACAACAAAATCTGGGCTGTGGAAAGCTTTATAGGAAAAGTTTCTTCAAAAAATAAATTGCAATGGAGGAAAAAAAAAAGACAAAAAGAACAGATGGAGGGGGAACATACAGATTTGAAAAGACCTGACAACCAACCACAGTAAGTAAGCCGTATGTGGATTCTGATCCAAGCAAACAAACTGAACAAGATTTATGACATTTATAAGGTAATGAAACACTTAGTGCATAGTTTATGATGTGAAGGGTTTTACTTTTAATTTACTAGTAGAAAATTGTGTTAAAATACATACACCTAACATAAAATTTACCATCTTAACCATTTTTAAGTGTATACAGTTCAGTGGTACTGAGCACGTTTACATTTTTGTGCCACCATCACCACCATCCAAACACAGAACGCAATTCACCTTGCACAATTGAAACTGTATTCGTTAAACAATAACCCCCATTCCCTCCTCCCCGCAGCCTCTGGCAACCACCATTCCACTTCTTGTCCCTATGAATTTAATGCTCTAGGAACATCATATAAGTGGAATCATGTATTTGTCCTTTTGTGAATGGCTTATTTCACTTAGCATAATGTTCTCAAGGTTGTCACGTGTGTCAAAATTTATTTTTTTAAAGGAGATCAATTGTTTTGTATTTTGTTAAGAAAAAGAGCCCTTATCTTTAGAGATATACACTGAAATATTTATGGATGAAGTGATAGAAAGTTTGGGATTTGCTTCAAGATAGCATGGTGGCAGGGAGAGCATGGAGGTACAGCCGAAATAAGACCGGCTGTTATTGTCGCAGCTGGGTGATACATACACAGGGGGCCATTATAACATTACGTGAATGTTGATCTCTGTCTGACATTTTTCACCATGAATTGTTAAAAAATAAAAAAGTATTTGTAAGGGAATGTATTGATGGTTTCACACTTCTCTGTCCTTTGCTGCTCTGTTCTCTGTGGCAACGGGGACGACCTCTGTTCTTCATCAGGTAAGCAGCTACTGACAGTGGCACTTCGTGTCCAGTGACACGCGGCTAAGGTTGCATATAAATCAGATATCCCTTAGCCACTCTTGTTGATAGATTAATCTGGCTGTGCTGGTGGAATCCAGGGAGGTGTTTAGAATCCAGACACACAAAGTCAAGGGATTTGTCCTGTGCTTGTTCTTTCTATGCATGGATTTACTCAGCATTACCCAGCCTAGAGGGGCCTGCAGGGAGGAATGCGAGGTGACCCTCCCACTGCACCTCATCTTGGGCTTGGAACCGTCAGGGGGCTTTCAGCCTGGGGAGGGCAGGGGAGGGCTGGCATAAAACAGCTTCATTGTATTAAGCTCTGTAAGAGGCTGTCTCATCCTCCTGGGGAATAGAAAGTAAATTGCTTCCCTTTAGGAGTTGAATTAACTCTTTCAAGCCAATAGCATTAGTTCAGTAATGACTATCCTGTTGCCTTAGGATTTCCCCAAATGGTATTTTTAATGAGCTGTGTCTACCCATTGTTACCAATGCCACAATTTAACGGAATTGACTGGTAAACTCAGGCAACAACAGGTTTGTTTGACTAATTTTTCTCAGAATAGACCAGGTGTTCTTGTGAAGAGATCAATTGACTGCTTGTTTCAGAACTGAGAAGGCACAACCTCATTAGAGGCCGCCAGTAGGTGAGTCCTCTGATCCCTTATTCATTTTCAGAGCAAGGATTGTCGTTTCCTGTACCCCAGCCCATCAGCGGGTCTTTTGTGCTGCTATCAAGTCTTAGTTCGTTGTTTCCAATTTGCTACATAATTTCTCTTCAGGCTTGTAGCTTCAGAGAAAAGGAGTAACAGTAAGCAAGTTTTAACTGACAGGTTTTGAAACCTGAAAGTTAAACATCTAGACAGGTTAGCAGTTGCATTGAAAAAGCTTTAAAGAAGATTGCAGTTGATTTCCAACTTTGCAGGTGGCAGTGTTTATAAGTGAACAGCTCTGAAACGTGAAGAAAAGGTCTCCTTTTATTTGCAAAATATATCAGCTCCCCCAGCCACACAGAAGGGTGGAGAAATGGGAAAAATAAGAAATAGTATTTTTTCATTAAAAGCAATCTTGGAAAGTTTTAAGGACTTCTCCCCACTTTCTTTTAAGCAGAAAAGTAATGATCTTGCCTGCAACTGGCCTTTAAAGAAAAGCTGCCCAAGATAGAGGCATTGAGCCTGGAGTAGATTAGTCAGTGGCTCCCATTTGAGAGATAAATTGATTCTGTGAGACCACCGGAGTGCCGTTTAGTACCTTGGACGAGATAATTAAACTAAATATTAAACCCCTGGAAGGGATAACTCATCTCTCAAGCCCACGCAGTTTATTTCTAGAGATCGGGTTGTTATTCGCCTTAGCCCCCCCGTGGCCCCAGGACACAGCCCTTTGTCCCCAGGTCCTCCTCTGAGCTGGGTATGTGCAGAGAATCAAACAGGCGGGACCTCCCAAAGAATTAAGCGCCTTCAGAATCTCAGTTCCCTCAAGGAGGCTCCAGTCCGTTGGATGTTAGCACATAGATTTGTCATTTGTGCAGCTGCTGTGTGCTGGTTAACTCTTAATAAAACCATATGCCCATAAACCCAGGAGGGCACCATGCGGTTCCTCGAAGTTGGGCACATTTGGGTTTGGAACCTGAACTTACTAGCTGGGTGACATTGTTTAGCCACTGTAAACTTTATAATATAATAAAGTTTCTCTATAAAGTGAGGTTGATAGGACTCCATACCTCTGGGAGCTAGAGCATTCCATGGGGGAAGACTCAGTGATGCTGTAGCTCAGGGCCTGGCATGGACTGAGCTCTCAATTGCTGTCAGCTGTTGTCATTATTACTGTCATTAATACAAACTCCGTCCCTCTGTGGGTCCTGCCTCCCCTCCCTCTGATGAAATCCTCCATGTTTCACTGTGAAGTCTGTACAGCTTCCCCCCTACTGCGTTCCCATCACAGCTTGTAGGTGCCATGGAGAGAGCCCTTACCACATTGTATTAAAACTGCTTGTTTACCCTACTTGGACGAATGTAGGAATTAAAGTAATGGAGGTGCCTGGCACAGAGGAGGCAATCGATGAAGTGTAACTTCATTTTACCTGTGAAGTGTCTGTCACAGGAGGCAATTTTATCCAATAAATGTTCACTGAATGTCTACTATACACAATTACCTTATGTGACCCTTACAACAATTTCAGGAAGGAGATACTGTTACCTTCCTGTGTCACAATGGAGACGGAAGCTTGCTGTCAAGTAAGTTGCCCAAAGCCAACTAGAAGTAAGGGAGTAGAGCTATGATTCAAACTCGAGTCTGACTGTGAGAGCTGGGATGCTACGTATGTTATCGATTGTTGCATTCTTAGCACCTAGCACAGTTCCTAACACCTGGTAAATGCTCCATAAATATTGAATGAATGCACTGGAGTCAGCTATCATTCCTCACCCTACCAAGCCAGAGAGGACCCCAGTGGGTCTTAGGCTAGCCCTCCGTGCTGGTCATTTGGCTATTTGTTCTCAGATCCAGTCCGCACATTTCCCCGATTCTGCTCTGAATCACACACAAGGGGGCTGATCTGCAAAAGGCATTTCCCAGACTCCCTTGCCAACTGGCTTCCAGCTAGGTTCAGCCAGTGGGGGGCTGCCCTGCAGGAGCTGCAACCATGGAGTTGGTGCAGCCACACCAAGCATGCTGCCTCAAACAGAAACAAAGGGGGAGAAATACTCTGACTTCTCCCTTCCTCCTGCCCCCCAGTCTCCACCCTGTGCCTCCCATTGACTAAACCTAGCTGGATGCCAGTTGGCAAGGGGGCATGAGACATGGACTTTGCAGCAGGCTGTTCCCCTGTGTTGCAGGAACAGAGGGGCAATGAATGGATCCAGGAGCAATCAGGCCAACTCTCCCCCTCCTTGTCTCTAGGTCAAAGTGTCTTCAAATTAGGAGCTTCGCTCAGATACAGAGCGTCCTAAACTGGGAGAGTGTCATGCAGGGACTCTGGTCCTGCTCCCCACATAAGAACACAGGATATGGTGAGGCCAAAAAGAACACCCACGGAGCCGTAAGTAGGGGCATCATACTGCTGTGTTCTCGCTCGCAGCTGGGCTGGAGACACAGGAAGCAGGAGCCACATGATCTGCAATCTGCTGTCCGCTTCTCTGAGCTCGAATCCGCTGTCCGCTTCTCTGCTAGTCAGCCCACAACCTCCCTACCACTGCAGCCACGGCAGTTATATCAGTGGCCAATGGCTCAATGGTTACAGCTGATGGCCAACTAGTAACAGCGGATGGCCATCTACTATCTGAGCCAGCACCTTTCCACCTGAGGCTGAGAGCCTGGAAACTGCTCTCCTGGCTCGGTCCCCACAAAGAGGCTCTCTGGAAAAGGAGATGGTGGGGGGTAGGGATGGGGAGTGGAAAACATGTCTTTTTGTATTCTGTTATTGGCATTCCTGGCTTTTGCTGGTTGATTGTGGCTTGTGGAGCAAGTCAGAGTGTATCTTGATATGTTTCTAACTTTCACATTAAAACAAATGCCCTGAGAAAGATGGCCGCTTATCCTGAAGATGTCGTATTCACTTAAGGCTACCACTAGAATGGCCACCGGAACATTGTTCATGAATTTGTGGCAGAATGAGACTCGTCAATAACTCGCTTAATAAATATAGATGAAAAGGATATCCAATATCTGCCTTAAAGCCACAAAGGAATATAAATTTGCAGCAAGAGATCAAGACTCTAATGAAGGCAGCGGGAGACGTCTTTAAAGAGAATTCCCTGTTGCAACTTGATGATGAAAATCAGTCTTAACTGTGCATTTAATTTGTTTTGTGGGTTCAAAGCACATCTCTAAAGTTTTATTCCAGGAAGGTTAATCATGATAGTTGTTGGAGCCTGTAGAGCTACTAATATTGGGGAGAGTTAGTAAAAGATATTTATTTGAATAAAACGTTTTGCTTATTTTAAGTGAGGTGTTACTAAAAAAAAAAAAAAGAACCTGCAAAAATACCGTCTTTGTAGAATGTGGGAAAAGATATGGGATTCATAAGTAAATACATAGCATTTATTTGTAAAAAAAAGAAAGAAAAAAAAAACCTTTCTGTGCATTGAATAGGGAAAGAAATCTTTTTTATATAGAAAGGAAAGAAAAAAAAAAGGAAGGAAGGAAGGGAAGGCCCATGGTAGGTCCATAAAACTACCATGGGCCTTCCCTGTTTCTTCCTTTTTTCTCATTGATTTTCCTTTTTGGCCTTCTAAGATTGGCTTAACTTGTCAAATGAGGAATACTTCATGAGTGTTTACCTTTGATTCCACACACAACTCCAATCCTCTACTGTCTAATTTTGCTTCTTTTTTATTTCTCTCAAGCTCTAGGTCAGAAGTTCTCACACTTCATTGTGCAGAAGGATCAAATGAAATTTTTGGTTAAAAATTCAGATTCTAGGAGCGGCTGGATGGCTCAGTTGGTTAGAGCACGATGCTCGTAACACCAGGGTAGCCGGTTCGACCCCCACATGGGCCACTGTGAGCTGCGCCCTCCACAACTAGATTGTAACAACTACTTGACTTGGAGCTGATGGGTTCTGGAAAAACACACTTAAAAAATAAATAGGGGGGTGGGAGATGAGGGTAAGGGGGATCAAATATATGGTGATGGAAGGAGAACTGACTCTGGGTGGTGAACACACAATGGGATGTATAGATGATGTAATACAGAATTGTACACCTGAAATCTATGTAATTTTACTAACAATTGTCACCCCAATAAATTTAAAAAATAAATTAAATAAATACTAAATAAATAAATAAAAGTTAAAAAAAATTTCAGATTCCCGGGACCCTAGGAAACTCAGGATTCTGATTCAGTGATTCTGTGTTCAAGACCAAGAACCTGAGTTTTACACAACACCCTAAGTATTTCTGTTGTAGGTGTTGAGGTATGCTGTTAGGTTATCAATTAAGACATGACCTTGCTCACCAGTGTGTTTTCATTTTATTGAGAGGAATGGATCTTTAATTGTGGAACTACAGACATCAGCGGTCCTCGTGTCTGCAGAGGTTCTATGACATGCATAGCTTCCTGACACGTCTTGCCATTAGGCCTGCAGCTCGTGCTTCTCCAGCTGCTCCCCCTTCCCACTGTAGCAGTGGAGGTGGGGTGGGCCTCTGGACAGCTAAGGGGGTCATCATCTCTGGTTTGGAATTTAAGGACTCGGTGAGTCTGTGGCCCTCATTCTTCGATAGACTGCTTTCCAGCTTTGTTAGCTTTTTAAAATTTAAGACAAACTGAAAAGTAATCAAAACTTATACTCAGAACTTGTCTCACACATACGAAGTTACTTCTGTGACATGAATTGAGGGAATTGACTCCGGTTTCAAAAGTGGCTCCCCCACTATCTGTTAACATACCTGAAATTCTACCATTACAAATGACCACAGCCTTTGGACCCTGGAAAATTGTTAGGCCTCCGAAGTCTAGCTATTACAATGCACATACTTCTGGGTCAATATCACCTTAAATTGGAGTCAGTGAACATTTTGGTGACAGTCTCAAATGATTGAAACTATGGACCAAAAAGAATGTGGTGAGGGTTAGGAGAAAGGAGTGTTTTGCTGGAGGCCAGCTGTGCTCCCAGTTGAGGAGAAAGTCACTCTTTTCCCCTTACTTACTCTAATCACTTGTACTGCAAGTAAATAAGAAAAATTAAATTGAAGGGGGGAAAAACCCAACCGGTAGGAGTGGCTCTTTGGATGAATTCCATGCAAACTGAAATAATTTCTACAATACTGCAAATCAACCCTCCAAAATCTGAATATATTGAATAGTGAAAATCTACCGTATAAAATTTTCATCATGTGTTTTTTGACATCGTTGTACAATAAAGTAACAGTATACGTATTTTTGTATGTCATAATACATATTGAAATCAATTTAAAGTGTCACTTTAAAACATTGAAGGCCACTGTGTTAAGTTTGAAACATTAGGTGAAAGTATTCAATATAATTTTACATTCTGAAATGATAAAGGGAAACTTTCAGGATAGAAATATATATCTGAGTCATGCAATTGTATTAAATTATGCTGAAACTTTCTAAGACTGAAAAATGGTCTCCTTTTGAGCAATTGTAGAATTAACTTCTTTGAGGAGTCGCAGATCAGTCTTCAGTTTTGTCTTTATTCTCTTGCCCCCTTATTTTGCCACTTACTTCAGTCAGTAGATTCTCTACAAAAGTTACTCCTGGCATGTACACGTACAAAGATGAATTCTGACATGAGAACACAAGATGGACTCTAGGATGAGCTTGTTCTCTGGGGGCCAGGAGGCTGGTAGTGGCTCTGAGGAATCTTATGACCTTGGGACATTGTCGTTGGATGCTGTGATTTCCCCACTGATGAAATGGAGATGATCGTGCCCATTATTCAAAAAGGATTCATAAGATACCATCTATTAATTTTGCTGAGGTCTGGGACAAGAGCATCTTGTAAGTGCCATAGTTTCTGTTCCGTTAGCATTATTGTAATTATACGTGGGGATTTTAATCTGGTTTAAAGCCTCTAGTATGCAGCTATTTTGTAAGAAGTGGTGGTTTTTGAACATTAACTCTGAGACAAGGTGAAGGGGAAGGAAAGTACTCCTTCCACCCCCCCAAAAAAAAATCAAAGTAAGAACTATCTTGGGGCTGCCAGATGGCTCAGTTGGTTAGAGCATGAGCTCTGAACAATAGGGTTGCTGGTTCGATTCCCAAGTGGGCCAGTGAGCTGCACCCTCCACAAGTAGATTGAAGATAAGGGCTGTCTCTGAGCTTCCGGAGGGGCAGCTGGATGGCTCAGTTGGTTAGAGCGTGAGCCCTTAACAATAAGGTTGCTGGTTCAATTCCCGCATGGGATGGTGGGCTGTGCCTCCTGTAACTAAAGACTGAAAACGGCGACTGGAGTAGGAACCGAGCTGCACCCTCCACAACTAGATTGAAGGACAATGACTTGGAGCTGATGGGCCCTGGAGAAACACACTGTTCCCCAATATCCCCCAATAAAATTAAGGGGGAAAAAACAACTATCTTACAGCAGATTGAAACTTTCTGTTAATGTAGTTATCTTCAACTTTAGTAAAAATCATTTTTTTAAATAGAATCTCCTGTTTTGATAGTTTTAAATGTTGTGTATCATTTAATATCTACTTTCTAGCAGTTGTTTTATACTGAAGCAAAATTTACTACTGTGAAGGATTCTAGCAAGATATATTAAATTTCATGTATCATTTAATATCTTTCTAGCACTTTTTTTATACTGAAGCAAAATTTACTAAACTATGAAGGATTCTAGTAAGATATATTGTAGCCATTGGAAATGAGCAATTCTTATTTAAGGAATTAAGGCTGCAACAATTTGAGCCATGCATGTTATATCTAATCAGATGGGTTTTGTCCCCACTAAGGTAATTTAGGGAGCTCCGGTTCTCATTGTTTAAGCTCTAAACTATGGCAATCATAAGTGCAAACAAGTGTTAACCTTGGATACGTTTTTGATACTCTATCCAAATCACGGAATGTGTGCATTTTGGTTGGAGAATTGCACACTTTGCAGCAGGCACTTACACATTTATACCCGTGCACGGCCTTAATGGGAAACATTTGAGTCTGCTTGCAAAGATTTGCTCAGTGTGAAATCTGTTCCTAACACAATGGTCAGATTGAAAGGAGTTTCATTACATGGCTGGGCATTTCTTCTTTCTTTGGGGAATATAAAAGGTGAATGCAATACTTTCCAGTTTAAAGTTACCGCAAAACTTCATAATCTTAACCTCAAAATCTACTCCTAAATTTATACAGAGAACCAGAGGCCTGGAGCTGGCTGCAACTGCCTGTTTGATCTTGGTTAAGTTCCAAAAAGCCAGGGAGAGTTCAAAGCAGGGCCAGGGGCAACTCCACACTTTAATCCACGCTCCCCTTTTCCTTCCCTCTTTACTCTCTCTCTCCATCCTCTGGTATGAAATACAGTATATATACATTTCAATAACCCTAAACACCATAGATTCTAGAACAATGAGGAAAGCGTCTTTCCTTATTGATACAGACAGGACCTTTGGTCAGAAAATGTCCCCCAACAGATGTTAGAGAATGTGGTCATAAACCAGAAAGATATTTGTTACAACTTTAAGGCTGTTTTATTTCTAGCTCTCTGAGTTCCACTGGATAAAGTTTAGATTCCCCCACCAACTTTTTTTCTGCAGAAACTCCTCTTGAGGGTTTAGGATATAGGAAAAGTAGTTATGGCTTTAAGACAAGTTGCTGGCTTTGCGTTCGCATTAGTCACCCCTTCTCCATCTTCCCAAAAAGAAATGAGGAGAGAACATAAAGGACAATTATGAACCAATACCAGTAATAAAACAAGAATGAGTTCTTTAAATTTGTTATTCTAGGTACGGTATTTGGAATTGAATAATGCCATTTTTTCCTTTTTTTTCAATCTGAGCATTCTGGATGTTATTTCAGTCCCATCATTTTGTTGGAAGAGGGTTTTGGATTATTTTAACTCTGGCTAATGAATATGTCCATTGATATTAAAAAGAATTGAATTGCACCCTGACTTCAAGGGCCCAGAGTGTATTACTGACTTAGTACTGACCTAGTCTGAAATTCCATTTCTATCAAATGGACCAGCCAGCATAAATGAATTTAACTTAAAATGTCTAATAATGCCATAGCATTGTCCGCAAATAAACGAAACTGGAGTTTTAACACTGTACAGTAATGTCTTCTTTCTCAAGAAGATTTATTCCCTACAATATAAACCAAGTAAGTTTAACAAATAAACAACGAACAGGAGGAATAAAAAGGAGCAGAAGTGGTAGGCCGACACAGGTGACGGTGGTGACGGTTGTGTGTGGCTCCAAGTTGCCCAGGGCCCAACTGAGTCCTCTACTTGATAAGATAATCATTCCTAATGTCCCACTTCTGCATTCGCCAATCTCCCTTGTCCCTTCACTTCTGAGTTTTGGCAGGAATGGGAAGGAGTGGTGTTCTTCTTTCTTTTCTTTTTTAATATGGAGTGCTTCACACATTGTGCAAAGGCCGTGCTAATCTCTGTACCATTCCAATTTCAATATATGTGCTGCCGATGCAAGCACAGGAGTGTTATTCTGTTCATATTTTCATTGCAGAGCTCTTGAACACTGCACAAAAAAATGCGAAGTTTATTGTGGGGCACGGCTGAGAACGTGAATGCAGGGGAAGGTTTGATATATATATATATATATATATATATATATATATATATATATATATAATCTCCACATATTCTTTTTCCAATACAATGTTGACATTTTTCCATTGAGAAGCTATGTTCCCTATCTTTGAAGTTGGGAAATTTTTGTAACTACTTCAAAAAAAGAGAGTAATGCAGTGGAAGTGATACAGTGACCTCTGAGGCTAGGTCACAAAAGGCCCCACAGCTTCTGTATGGCTCCCTCTCTCTCAGGATGCCTACCTTTGGAACCCAGCACCATGCAGAGGAAGCTCTGACTACTTGGAGAAGTCCCTTTCAGGTGTACCAATCCACAGTCTTAGCTGAGAGGGGTTCCTGGGCAGGGGGAGGATGGAAAAGAAGCGGGGAGAAGTAGAAAAAGAAAGAGAAAAGTGACTATGCCTCTGCTCAGTAACTGACTCTCTGAATAGTACTGAGTGTCTAGGGACTGTTCTAGTAGCTGGGATACAGCTATGAACAAAACATGAAAACAGCCATGTTCTTAGCTCTTTTCTGTAGACTCTGTGCATTTAACTTACCGAACCTTCTACACCTGGGAGAACCAACCTCAGATTTTACATAATCCTGACCAGTTTTTGTGATTACAGTGAACAGATTTCATGGGAATTAATTTCTTCTTTGAAATAGATTTCCCCTTTGTTTCAGATGGATAAACAAAGCTTAGGGAAGTTGATGGTGATTCACTGACATGAGACTATTGGGGATGGCCCCTAAGTCATCTTTCCCCATGTTTTGCTTTTCCCATAAAGTCCTGAGGGGTGTGCTGCACCATAGATAGCAACGCGTGCCTAGTGAGTTCCATGGCAGGCATACCTGTCCAGAAGGCACTGAGGTGGGAAGATAAGAAGACTCCTGCCCGCCTTCCCCACCTGGCTGAGTGAGGTGCCTCTCCTCCTCTGCCCCACGACCGCTCTGCCGTCTTCTCTCGGAGCACTGACTGCGGGTGTCTGCCTACCTTGGCTGCAGGGATGCCCTTGGGGGACAGGACAGTGTGAGCCTGGTTTCTGGTTCCACAGGGCAGAGCAGAGTTCAGGTGCAGTAGAAGTGCTCAGTGAGTATTTGCGAGCGATGAACGAATAGGGCTTCGGTGGCACCATCCCCTCCCTGACTCATTTCCCCTCACTACAGTGTGCTCCATTTTCTTGGACACTTGGAAATGCACTCGCGAGCTCATCCTTCAAAGAAAGACTTGCTGCTGCGCAGCTGCAGGGAGTGTGGTCAGAAAAAAGCCTCCAGCCGTTTGCAACTTCAGGGTCTGCTTTATCCGCAGAGAGCCACCTTGCCCATGGTCATGCCAAATCAGAACATTCTGAATCCCACGACTGAATGCACGGAGGACATAAAGGTCTGGCCATTTTGACCCAATGGGGGCCAACTCAGATGGGTAACAATTACTTGGCAGCTCCTGGCCTGGTTCGCTGAAACTTGATTGAGCCTGCACCACACTTCAACTTGTCCCTCTGCGCATTCCTTTTTCCTGGCTTCCTTTCACAGGTTCATCTTTCATAAACATTTTAGACTCAATCTCTCAGCATCTACTTCTGGGGAACCCCACCTGTATTAGCTGTCTCTTGCCTTTGGTATCTTTGCTTACTAGACTATTCACCAAGGTACCTTGCAATGTTTATTTTCTTAAGGCTTTTAAAATATTCATTTCCGATTATGAGAAGAATGACACCACCCAATGAAGGCCAGACACAATGCCATGGGAATGCTCACTTAGAAGGGTTGGTTGTGCCTTTCTCATTGCTGCTAGGAATATATATTTGGCTGAAATTACACTTATTGTTCATGAAATCACTGCCTTGACTGATAACGCACAGATTGCTGATTTTCCTTTTTCTTGACCACTAGTCTGCTGTTTGGGATAGAGTGTGTTGAAGAGAAAAACTGCTTCCGCTGACTGATATTGATGCCCCCTCTCTGGAATTTTGCCCCCTCAGGTACCTTGGTTTCTCTCTGATGCCCCACAAGCAGACTCTTCTCCCCCATCTCCATGTTTCTTGGTTGTTCCTAGGAGGAGCGTTGGTCTGTTACAAATTAATCTGCCACAGCTGGAGGCAGAATCATCCAGGATCATCTTCCCTCCGACTCATTAATCTTAACCAACAGAAGTGATTCGAAAAAGTAGATGTTATCTTTCAGTAAAGAAAAGGAAAATTAAAAGATTTTTAAAGATTAAAAGGTTATCAGAGAAAAAAATACAAGACTGAGCAGGTTCTGGAGAAGTATGTGTTGCGTTTTCAATCAGAATTGCGTTCCTTAATTCATCCTTAATTAGAAAATATGACTTTCATTACCCATAAACACATTCAAACTTTAATTTTTCCATTAATAGTTTTTGTTTCCTTTTGTTAATTTTCTTAATCCCATCACTTTAACTACATGTAACTGAAAGGACATTTATCATGTTAAATTTTTAAGAATTTAAAAACTCATTTCTTTATCCTGAAAAAACTTGAAATCTCCAGTTAATTCTCAATTATTTACAGTAAAATGCAGGGGGATTTTTACTCCGTAATTCAAATCAGTGAATATTTAAAAAAAAAATTATCTTTGGCTTTGAATGCAGGTCATATTTTGCTTGTTAACGATTTATCTTCCTGATTATATTTTACTTAAACAAACACGCTGAATTTTAAGTATATATTTCTTGGCCAAACAACTTATCCTTTTTACTGTGTCAGAGTTTACATGTGCTTTTAAGATTGTATACATCCTTCATCAGTTGTGTGGATTCTATGGTCCTTATAAGACACCCCACAACAATTAATTATAGTAATTGGAGACCTTTGTAAATATTGATGTTTTCAGCTGTGCATACAGTTAAATTTTCTTTTCCTTCTCTCTGTCTATATCTGATAATGATACTTTGAGTCTCCATGGTGTTTGTTTGATATTCAAGGAATTTCAGAGACTGGGCCTGCAGTCACAGTGCCAAACCCCATTGCTAGTTGGTGAGGATCTTACCACCAAGCTGAAGGAGGTGAGGCAATACTCAAAGTTAAAAAACAACAACAACATCACCAAAAAACAAAGAGAGGCCTGTCTGGGTGGATTAGAATAGAATCCAGGTCTATTGACAAGTGCGGCTAGAATGACCTTTCCCCAGGCACCTGCTAAGATTCAGTAACTTTGAGAAGGAGGTGGGACAAAGGTGATTAAGTCAGACCTTTCCCTTAAGGAGAGTCCTACTGCTACTGTGACGGGAGAACAATTTACCTGGTCAACCAAGGCGCCTGGATCCAACTCTTGTCAAAATCTTTATTTTTTAAATCTGAAGACAATATGATTTTCTGACATACCTAATTTATGTCCAGTTTTTCCTCCATTGATTCATGAATTCGTTCATTCATGGTTTTATTTCTCTTTGTAGGTGCTACCCAGTTATCAATGCCATATATATATTTTGTTATCAATGCCATATATATATTTAAATTGTATTTTTTCCAGGACCCGTCAGCTCCAAGTCAAGTAGTTGTTTCAACCTAGTTGTGGAGACTGCAGCTCACAGTGGCCCATGTGGGTATAAAACCGGCAACCTTGTTAAGAGCACCGTGCTCTAACCAACTGAGCTAACCGGCCGCCCCCATCAATGCCCCATTTTATACAGCACACAGCACCTTCTCTTTAAGACACTCCCTCTGCCCCCTCCTCTCTTAACCATTCCCACGTCCACTCACTAGCACCACATCAAATCCTTGGGCGAAAGACTAATAATGATGGCTGAAGGAAAGGGAAGGTCACTCCAGAAACTACTTCTATGTGACTGTTCTTGTTTCTCCACCCTCTCTTCCAAATTATTGTTCAGTCCACAATCTGAAAACAGAAAAGCTCCCCTAGGTTTTCTGCGGGAAACCCCGTAATCTATTATCTAATTTTTCTTTGAAATGTAGATGAGTTTTACTTCAAGTCTTTAATGTACCCAGGCTCGCCTTTAACATCCATGTTTGGCCTTGTCATTCCATATAGACGTGAATAAGGAGAAGTGAATGAAAAGAAGGGAGTTGGAGGAGAAAATGTTTTTGTTCATTTTATTGCTATAAGCAATATAGATCTTTAGAAAATTCTAAGCGACTCTAGACTTCAGAGACAGGAGGATAGGGAGAAGTTATTGGAGAAGACATGTCCTCCAGCAGGCCTGAGAGGAGAGATACTTTGGTCATAAGGCACAGATGGTGGAGATGGGATAGGAGGTCTCGGGCTAATCCTGGGACCATCAGAAGAAAGTAAAAGGCTTGTGGAGTACCATCTGTACAGCTCACACGCGCACGATCTAAGTGTTTCCAAATGTCTTCCTTGGAGCAGAAGTCCCAGGAGATGTTCTATAAGACCAGGCGCCTGGGTGGAAATATGTTTGGGAAAAGCTACATATCGCATTCCTGTTTTGAAGAAGTCCTGCAATAAACAGTCAATTTACTCTCTCCCCTCCATCTCATTAGCAGGATTGCTATGTCAAAGGGTATGTGAAGTTAAACTATGGGTAGGTCTTGCACGTTAGCATATATTTCTATATCCACCAATGACCCAGCATTTCCCATTTTGGTAATACCTGTTAATATCCTATAAAGCTCGTGTTCCAAAAAATCCAGGTTTTGTATATTGGTCAATTTTTAATCTTCTTCCAACCTGTGTACAGTATACATTACTGTCCTCTTTCTATGGATGAGAAGCTGAGGCTCAGAAACTTCACCACTTCTTATGAGGTTGACTCTCTCTTTACCCCCAACCTGCTGGGACCACCCCCTCCTCATCCTGGGGCAGATGCCAGCAGCGGCTGTACTTAGAGAAGCATCCACTCTTTTGCTGGGGGTTAAACTCTGGATATTTTTCTCTAGAAGTGTTGTTAAGTATGTATATGATGGTTAGGTTTCTATGTTTTTTAAAGCATCGTTCTTTATTTCTTGTAGATCACAGGTTATTAGTTTTTCTGGTTTTCTCCTCTGATTCTAACTGCTATATCTATCTAACAGGCTTTTAACAACAATAATAATAGCTATCACTTATTGAGCATCTACTGTATGCCAGTCACTTGAAAGACACCATTATTTGTCACAACAATCTTGCAATAGAGATATACTTCTAAGAAGGTATCCTTATGTGAATTTGAGGCTGGAAGAGGTTGTTACTTGCCCAAAGTTACATGGAACAATCAATTTAATCTCTCCCCTCCATCTCATTAGCAGGATTGCTATGTCAAAGGGTATGTGAAGTTAAACTATGGGATTCATTCAGTTTTGTCTGACTTCTCTGAATCATATGCCTTTATTTGAAACCGTGTTTTGAACCCCAAGCAACAGCTAATGTTTGGAACACACCTTGTTGCATAATTTGAGAGTGCCTTTGTCTCAAGTCTCATTGACACTGATTGGCTGCCTCTATCTCCAGATATGACTCTTTTTATCACCGGAGTCCTACTAGCCAATTTAAGATCTGCTTTGGTTTAAATGGCGTTCAACTATGAGATTACCCACTGTGAGATTACGGATATATTCTTATTCCTCACTCCCCATTATCTCCTTCCTGTGTCCCTCTCTTTTTTTCTTGTCCCTCTGGTTTTCTCTTCCTTCTCTCACTTTTCACAAGGCTGGTGAGGTTTTGTCTTCTCTCAGAATACAACGCTTTATCTGCCTTGTTCGATATCAAACACAAGACCTTGTGAAATCAACCAAGAGGGGAGGAAAACATCAGCAATCTCAATGTTTTTATCCTGCAACACTTTCTCCCCCACCTTTCTCCTCATTAATTCCATAACCCAATTCTTCCTACACCTTCCTTCATCTTCTTACTTCCCCGTTCCCCCACGTGGGGAGGTATTCCTTGAAGGGGCAGGGATAGGGAAGCCTGTTAAAGGCATGGAGCAGACCAGGTGTGGGAGGGGTGTGAGGGTAGAGGACATTCAGGCACAAGAATAGAAGTGAGAGGAAAGGTCTTTCATTGCACAGAGGGCTGAGGATATGCAGCTGAGAGCTCCAGAAGTGACGGTGCAGAAGCAACACAAAGGGAAGGAGACAGAGGTCAGAAGGCTGGCGGAAGGAGCCGGCGAGAGGTCAAGTGGAGGAGTCAACAAGACAAGGTGGAGGCAGGTGACAACACAGACATTTTGGAGAACAGAAGGGCACTGAGGAAGGAGAGCCAAGGCCACATAGGGTTGCCTGTGTTTTTTTGTTGTTTGGTTTTTTTTTAAGGATTAAGGATGAATCACTGTTTTCATAAGCATCAGTGCACACGCCATATGTTAGGTGTTGCTAGAGTGGAAAACATGTTACACTGACTTAGAACAGGCCTGACAGCCTTGCACTCCGCCCTGTCGGAGGCTTGGGAGAGAGTCCCGTGGGTTTAGATTCCCCCAGGGATGAGGTAATGCTTCTCAGGCGTCTCTTGGTGCATGACCCTGATCCCCTCCCTTCTATAAAGTGAAACCCAAACCAATATAAACCCTATAAACCTTCCTTGACTGCTCATGGGCTAGAAGAGAAGTGGAGGTTAGCTGCGCCACTAATGTCAGATTCCATGGTAAAGGCTCAATAAACACTTGGTAATTAATTACAGAGAAAAGAGGAACAGGATACTAATTTAGGTCATAGACTCCTTTGGAAATCCGATGAAAGCTACGTACCCTCTGCCCAGAAAAAAGCACATGTGCCTATATACACACCAGATTTTATTTATAACATTGACCTTCACTATAATCCTGAGGCCAAAGCCTAGGCAGTCCCTGGACCCCTAGGTAAGAAGCCCTGACTTGGTATATAGGCAATACACTTGCATCCATGAACAGTTTCATCCAGACAAAACACTGGAGGGCAGATGCTGCCAGCAGGGAACAGATGAGGAGACCCAGGTACAGAAGTGGGGTGACTTGCCCCCATACCTGCTAAGAGGCAGCGTGGGGGCTAAAATTTAGAGCTTCTGCCTCCAAGGTCAGTCTTGTTCCATTGCCCCTGAAAATTTGGAGCTTGCTGTTAGGAAGACAGTTTTTATTTTTATTTTTTACTATTTGGTAGTTATCAGGGCTTTTAGAAAAGGGGGGGATTTAGATTGTACTTCTTTATTCTTTGAGTCAATAACACATTTTCCAACTTTCTTCCTTCTTCTACACTCAAAATAGGAGACAGGGAGAATATCTAGTGGATTTGAGAGCCAATGAGAAATTACCCATAACGAAAAATAATATTAATAACAACTGTACATATTACAGCTGGTATATCCTCCCCTTGTCAGAAAAACCTACTTATGATTGGATGACAAATATTACAGAGAGCAGAGTTAATAGAAACCCCCTAATGCAATCCGGATATATTGACTTCTGGTGTAGTCTTCTAACCAATGCATGGACCAGGCAACATTCCAGCCACTTGGCAGCCTAGAAACAATTCTTGTCAAGCAGGCCGTTCGTCTCCTTCAGGGTTTAATAATGGAACAATATATGCCGATAACGAGTGAATCATGGAAAATTAATACGATGCTGCATGGAAGTTTCATTTCATTAGATGATGAGCTAGAAGGAATTTATATCTTGTTTTATTGGGATTTTAATAGTTGTTTTTTGACTTTGGAACATCCCTATTATAACACCCTGTATACACAAATCTCAAGAACTTATGACTAGCTAGTAGCTCTCAATATATGATGTGCTTTTTAAAAACACACAGTCCAAAAAACGAGTGTTGGTGAGAATGTGAAGAAAAGGGAACCCTCATACATCATTGGAGCACCCACTATGGAAAATAGTATGGAAGTTCCTCAAAAAATTAAGAACAGAACTCTAAGATTATCCAGTTATTCCACTTCTGGGTATTTATCTGAAGAATACTAAAGCACTGATTTGAAAAGATAAATGTACCCCTATGTTCATTACAGCATTATTAGCTGTAAATATGGAATAGCCAAGATATAGAAGCGACCTAAATGTCCATCGATGGATGAATGAATAGAGAAGATGTGATACACACACTCACACACACAAACATTAGCCATATTCAAGACTGAAATCTTGCCATTTGTGACAACATGGAAGGACCTTGAGGGTATTATGCTAAATAAAATAAGTCAGATGGAGAAAGACAAATACCATATGATTTCACTCATATGTGGAATCTAAAAACAAAACCAACCAAACAAACAAAAAAACAAAACAAAAACAAACTCATAGATACAGAGAACAGATTGGTGGTTGCCAAAGGGGGAGGGGTTGGGAAGAGGGCGAAATGGGTGAAGGGGTGTCGTGCGGGGCGGCCTGCAGGGTCTCTGCTCCCGCTCCCCACATAAGAACGCAGGATATAGTGAGGCCAAAAAGGAACACCCACGGAGTCATAGGTAAGGGAGTCATACCACTATGGTCTCACTGGAGGCTGGGTTCACACGACGTGCGACCTGCTATCTGCTTTGCTGCCAACCGACCGACTCTCCTCCACTCTCCTCCGTAGCCGCGGCAGTTATATTAGTTGCCAATGGCTCAATGGTTGCAGATGACGGCCAACCAGCCACAGTTGATGACCATTTACTACTTGAGCCAGCCCCTTTCCACGTAGGTCGAGAGCCTGGAAACTGCTCTCTGGAGCTCTGTCCCCACAAGGGGGTTAATTGTATGCTGAAAGATGGTGACTAGACTTTTTTGGTGGTGATCCCTGTGTAGTGCATACAGATATTGAATTACAATGTTGTATACCTGAAACTTATATAATGTTATATATCAATTTTACCTCAGTAAAAAAAAAAAATAAATAAATAAAAAGGAAAGAGAAAAACCTTCCAGGCCTCAAGCACTACGCTAAATGCTTGATTCTATAGGTCAGACATGGGACTAGGGGTCTGTGGTATGAGAAGTTCCAGGAGTGAGTTTCCAGCAGGAAATCTGAGGACGTACTTTGAGAAATGCTGACATAGATTAGAGAGGCCCCTCGTCTGTCCCTCTGGTATATGGATTCTCATAGTGCAATTCCTGCTTTACTTTTCTATCCACCCCCTACTCATCAAGGATGATTAGCCCTTGAGGGCAGAGACAAATATAATACCCATATTTATATTTCTGGATCCTGGCACAATTACTGGTTGTTGACTGAGGGAGAGAATAGGAATAGTCGTTGAAATGTCAGCAGATGAATATTAACATGTTGAGGTATTTCAATTTAACAGTACAGTCATGAAAAAGAAATCTTTATTTAACCATTAGAAATCCCCTACGCCCAAAAATCCTAAAATGAAGAAGCTTTAATTGCACACATTTTGGTGCTCAGGTTAATTCACAGCTTCCTACCCTTCACCCTATTTTCTGGATGCACATCTTCTTGAAGGAAGACATTTTCTGCCATTTTGGAAAACATAATTTGGAAAAGAGCAACAAGTGTCAGCAGGTACGTTGTACGTAGGTGCTGTGGCAGATGAAAAACTAAAAGGTTTGGCCCCTGCCCTCCAAGAGATTACAGTCTGGTAGGGGAAATATGACGTGCAAGAATATACCATGTCTACAGAACAAGGCAAGATGCAGTGAGTGCCAGGAAGGGGAGGGAGGCTGGTATCCAGGTTGTCGATTAGAAATGTCTGGGAGTGGAAGAGGTCTTTCCAGGTTTGAGCCAAAGCAGGAATACGAGTTTGTAAACATTTGTTCATTTTTTGTTCAGTACAGCATTGTTTTCCCTTTTTCTGGTAACAGCACATCCTTCTACCTTGGAGGACTCCCCATCTCTGCTGCATGTAGTCCAAGTGGTGATGGCTTTTCTCTGGACAAGGAGTGGCATCCATTTAGACTAAGCAGACTCTGTTTCCTAAAATTTGGAACTGGAACCCAGAGTTTGTATGATGGGAAACCACTGATTTGCCTCGGTGGTGGGATTCTAAAAATGCTGCACCTGTGTTCCTGCTGCCTGGATCGCAGTGTCTGCTCTTCATAGGGCCTGACTCTTACGCTTGCCTTCATTCTTCCCAGTAGATTTCTTGTTTGCTTAAGGTAACGAGAGTTGGGATATATTGCTTGAAGCTGAAGAACCCTAACTAAAGGATGCAGAGAGCGAGAAAGCACAAGTATTATTCAGGGTATATGCACAGCCTGTGTTTGGCTGGAATGAAGTGTTCTTCATAGGAAAAGGAGATATAAGGTCACATAAATAAGTTGAAACCAGACTTAAGGAATTTAAGTGCTATGGAAGGTAACGGGTTCTTGTAATTGGAGGTATTCTGGTGTTGGCTAGATGGCCATTTGGTAGGGATGTTACCTAGGAGAGTCAAGCATTAGATGAAATGACCTTGAAGTTCCTCTTCAACCTAAAATTCTAAAACTCACGGGCTGTGACTGAGCCCCATGACTTATATCCCAGCAGCCCAGGACAGTCATAGCACACAGTGATGAAGAAGGCACAGGTATGAGTTGATCCAGGACTGTCCGGCATACCTGTGACAGGCACCTCAGCTGTTAACAGCATCTCCACTCTGATCATGGAACCCAGCCATAGGATTGAGCTAAGTGCACATCTACTTGGAGAAATATAATTTTGCTTTCCCTATATGAGGCAATAATTTGTAAGCCATATGCACTGAGATTGACTTTTAAAACAGCAGTCACTGTAATAAAAAATTCAACTTATGGGAAATTTCAACCATGTCTCTGCATAGTTCTTTCATTCCCAGTAGGGTTTGACTGGGGACTTGAGAAAGAACGAAATTTTCATAGTCATATTTCAAACCAAGCTGTTAGAGCATAGTCATGAATGAGGTTGGGGTGAGAAGCAGGAAATCATGCAATAAATTTATGATTGATTTCAATGCCTTCAATTCTCAAAGTGTGTTTTAAAATATTTTTTTCCTGGATATCAACTTACCTATCCACAAAGGTTGTTGTTGTGTGCTCCTGGACTGAGAAAGAAAAACATTGTAAGTGCCTGTTTTGGACCATTGAGTCTTCTAGTGATGGGTTGGAAATCAGCCCTCACATTTACTTTCTGCAATTTACAATCACCTGCCAAAGATGATGAGGAGCAAACAAATTTTCTGTTTCAGCACATCTGTGAGGACATACGCAAAAATATAATCTCTTAAATTTCTGTGTCAAGATGACCTGTCATTCAGCAAGCACATAGGTGTAGGCATTTCTGTATGCTAAATGTGGCACGAGTTAAAATATGGTAGGATGTCTTATAAATCACATGGCTCCTTCTGGAACCTATTGAACATGTGAAAGTGACAAAGTATGGAGCTAGTCTCAATATTTATTCAATGAACATCTATTGAGCACATATCGTATGCTGGATTGATAAACAGACATGGTTCCTACTGTTGAACAACTCAATCCTGTTAGAGAGGACAACATATATAGACAACTAATTATAATTAAAGGTGATTAGAAATGCATATGTAGACTCTGAGAAGCAATTATTAACTATTTTTCTTTGCTTAGTGCTAAGATGAGTGCTCTGATGATTTCCGATAGGAACTGAAATTGTGTAGACTCCACAGAGAGAAGGTGGAGAAAAGTATTGCAAGCAGAAAGAATAATATGAGCAAAGGCTTAGAGGTATGGCTACATGTGACTTCCTTAGGAGACGGTGGCTACTCTGGAGCCTTGCTACTCAAAGCATAGTCCCCAGACAAACAGCATTTCCATCATCTGGGGATTTTGTTAAAAGGCAGACCCTTATGCATAACAGTACACTTGGGAAGGGGCCCTGGTTCTGCATTTCTTACAAATTCCCAGACGATGCTGATGCTGGTGGTCCACGCATACATTCTGGGTAGCAAGGAACTAGAGCATCTGAGCATCAGGTTTGTGATGGGGAGGGACAGGCCCCAGGCTGTGATGGTCATTTGTGCCCTTCTGAGAAGTGTCTTGCTGATACTCTAGACAATGTGTTTGGGGGAAGGACACCTGAGTTCTATTTTTACCTGTGCAATTGTCTCCCCTTATCTAGAGACATCATTCCATAGGACTGTCAATTATTGTCACTCAACTTGAACTACTTTGAATTCCCTGGTTAAGAGGTATTACTGGCTCTGAGTATGCTGGTGCTTGGGAGGTTGGAGGGAGCTAAGAGGAATGACGGAAACAAACACCATGAAGTGTCAAGATACAAAGCAGATGGCCTGTGTCCTAGCACACTTGATGCAGTGCCCAAACCTGCTGGAACAATTGTTCATTCAATTATTCAACCCTGTGCCTAGTTCTATGTGTTAACTACTGGGGAGGCGATTGGTGGTGAGATGGTGAGGAGGGGAAAAGGGACTATTTTGACCTGGATTTGATCCCAGACTTGGAAAACAGTTTTCTTGGGCCAGATAACCCTGAGACAGAGCAAAAGAACATGCTGGATCTGGGTTATATGTAGGATTTGAATAATTGTAGGATAGGAGTTCAATACAGCCAACAGATGAAGTGTCACTGAAATGTAGATGGATGAGGTACACAGTCGTGGGCAAACCACAGTCTAAATGTGCACTTTCTGAGCAGTACTCAAAGCATTACCCAAAGTTATCTAGATAAGACCTAGTGTGATCAAGACGTGGCCCAACACAACATCTTGGAAGAATAACAAAATGTTAGCTTGACCCATATGTGGCCCAATTTACAATCTTAATGGTACCAAGATGGATAAGATTTCTATTTTTTGATTATTATTATCTGGACTTTAGCCTAAGATGGAAAGGACCTGAAAGTTTGCCAGAAAATGGATTTCTAGCTGATGGGAAGAGAAATATAAAAGCGATTGGGATTCCCCCTATCCATCACTCCACTCAGACAAAGTAAAACATTGTGAAAGGAATAAAGGCTGAAATGGTATACCTTGTGAGAGGCCTCCCATTAATTTATTGGGCAGGTACTTTTCGTAGGATATCCCACTTAATCCTCAAACAGCCTCATTATCAGCTACCATTACTCATATTGTACAGTTAAGGAAGTTGAGATTCAGAAAAGTAAAGAGCTTGCTCAAGGTTTCACGGCTTGGAAACTGCGGAGTTAGATTTGAATTTAGGTGTCCCTGGCTACTCACGCTACCTGCCTTGTGCCAGGGACTCTTCAATTTGTCTTGAAAGACATATGATCCCAAACTAATGATTTTAGGAGCAAGTTAAGGTCCCTGTACGAGCGGACCCAATGAAGTCAACTGCGTCTGAGATGGCAGAAATTCTCAGTGAATTCCTGGAAAAATTTCTTAATGAGAAGGATAAGTGTCATCTTGAACCCCCATAGGGATCTTTATCCCTTTAGGAAAAGGTGAAGACTTGGTAGTGTCCACAGTCTTAAATCCTACGGAAGCTATGTCTAGCTCTCAAGGCATAGAGAATCCTTTGTTAGAGAAACTTTTCCGAAAGGATTGGTGATGGCTCATGAAACTCTTATTAGGAATCTGGAAAATTAAGCTGAATCAAAGATCAGGCATATTCTTGAGCCTTTAGACTATAATCTTCCCTTTCCTGGGAAGGCTCTAAATGAATGTTTAGAGAAAGGTGAACTAAGCCCATGGCACAGAGTGTTCTCCTTTTTTTATTTGGAGAAGTATGATGGCCCATTGGGAAGTGGACCCTGAAGTAGGGGCATGATCATAAAGATCTAAGGCTGTCTATGAACCTGTGAGAAGGCTGAGATGAGTTTCTAATTTTCAGTTCAACCGCTTAGTAGTACCAAGTGAGCTTGAACAAGCTATTTAAATTCCCTGAGAATCAATCTCCCCAGTTATAAAATGAGACTAATAATACCTACCTTTCATGGGGGATAAATGTCTATGTAAAGAACCTAGCGTGATGTCTAATATCTCACACATGCTTAGAACATGGAACAACAGTAAAAGATTATTTATCTAGGAGTTTAAACTTTGAAGTAGGGAAACAATGAAATTATGAAGTGGTTCTAAAATTATTTTTTAAAATATCATCCATTAAAAAAATAAAAGCACTGTAATAACTGAAGAACCATTTGTTATGAACTTTAGGCTCAGGTGATGGTGGCCTGATCTATGAAACACAGATAGCAGATGACACGTCGATGTCATGGAGACCTGGCTACTCACGCCGAGAGCCAGTCCTTGCTGACTAATCTATTTGGATGGGTAATAGCTGTGTTAAAGCTTTAAATTGCTAGTGACCAGCATATATAAGAAATGAGTTTGCATTTGCTGCGTAACACGCAGATGCAGGAGATCTCACTTACTTAATTTTTCTAAATCCAGTTGAACTTGGCTTCTTGGCAGCCACCTCCTGGGGCTGATAATTTGATTAACATCAGTTATCCATGGTGGACTTCAGGAGAACACAGGCGTTCAGTCCATAACAGGTAGTGAGGTTTGTGTAAGACCTCTCTAGCTGTTACGGACTGAATGCCTGTGTTCCCCTGAAGTTCGTGTTGAAATCCTAATCCCCAAGGGGATGGTCGTAGGAGGAGGGGCTTTGGGAGGTGATTAGAGCATGAGGGTTGCATCTTCATGAATGGGATTAGTACCCTTGTCAAAGAGACCCCTTAATGCTCTCTCGCTCCTTCTGCACTTCGAGGACACAGCAAGAAGAACCAGGAAATGGGACCCTGCCAGATACTGAATCTTCCAGCACCTTGATCTTGGACTTACCAGCCTCCAGAGCTGTGAGAAATAAACTTCTGTTATTTATACCCAGTGTGTGGCATTCTGTTATAGCAGCCTGGACAGACTACGACACTACTCAAAGTGTGGTCCTTAGAAACTGGTTAGTAATGTGGAATCTTGTGTCCCACCCCAGACCTACTGAATCAGAATTTTCATTTTAACGAGAGACTCAGGAAAAGTGCATGCACGTTATAGTTTGGGAAGCACTGATGTATGAGATGTGGAGGCCTATGCAGTCCTGATAACTTAAGAAGGGGCCATTGGTCTTCAGATTTTCATGATCATTGCTGAAATAATTATTGTCCAGTCTTTTAAGGTTGAAGAGTAGACAGGTTTCCACTTCCTCTGGGCTTATATTGCTCCATCACTGGAAACTGCATGGGCAGGTCCTTGCCACTCTCAAAGCACCAGCATCCATTTCCCACTGCCTGAGAACCATCATACCCTAGATGCTCAGGGCCAACAATCTTCTCTCACATCTCTATCCGTGTTCAGAAGAAGGGAGGGAGAGAAGGGGGTGGAGGGAGCGTCCAGGAGAGACTCCACACAGCTGACTCTTCATCAACCAGCACTACACACTTTCTTTTTGGTGAGGCTCTGTGACATGGGTCTCAGGTGTGATTGGCCAGCAATTCCTCCTGGGAGGAAGGACACCCAGTTCTAGCAATGAACCATAGCCAGCAGTCAGAGAACTGGAGACATGGAAGTCAGTCTCAATTCAGGGTCAGGCTGGACCAGCGAGACTGGGGGCTTGGCTATATTTTTTTTTTTCTGTCCTGTGAAATAATCTAGGTGTTAGTGGGCCTCTGAAACTCTTTCTCAAGGCCCATGCAGTAAGTATTTCCTGAATCACCATCAAGATATGCTGTCTAACACAGAGTTTCAGTTTGTTTGGATGCTTTCCCCCTCTCAGAACAAATAACTAAGCATTTTCAGGACATTGTAATGACTTACTGTGAAATGGCAACAGAAAATTTGAAAGTACGGCTGATTCAGGAAATTCAAAATCTGAGCCTGTTTTTGGGTAGGTAATTGATGTTTTGGGAAAAATAATTTGATTAGAACCCCTAATCCACTTTTATTGTAATTGAAAAGAACGAAACAGATGCTGTCACTGTAGTGTTTCACTGACTAAGCTTTTGAGAATTCATTTATTGTTACAGGTAGCACATCTTAAAGGAAAAGAAAAAAAAGTCACGATAAAAATTTAGCATGAAATAAGTTTCAGGATAAATACTCGTTATGTCCCAGTTTTTATTTTTTCAAATAAAGGTGAGATCTTAAAAATCTCTGGTGAATTGTGCCCAGACTGCGCTGGTCTATCTCCCCTGACTTTTTGGTTCAGGTAGGTAGACTCACTGCCTACATCACTATTAGCTACGTAGACCTAATATTTAGATAGAGTTGTTTTGAAATTGCTATTAAATTGAGTGCAATCATGTTCTCATGTGAGCTCACAAGTCTTCAGTTCCAGGGTGAAGGCTGTTTCTCATTTAAACATTGTCAAACTAGGAAGAATGATTCGATTGCCCCTGAGTTTTGCATATGTCAGCATAGTAGAAGCTTAGTCATGCAAATCCGTATTACTTAGCGTGTCCCTTGCCCAGAAATACAGAGCTGTGTTTCCATATTTTATCTGTGTTTATAGTTGAAAGCATGCCTTCTATTGTCCTTTTAAAGAACAGATGTCAGGACAATGTTTAAAGCACATAACCCAAGTATTAAAAAATGTTTTTTTCTGCTTAAAAAAGAAAAAAGAATCCACAATAATGAATTCAGTCTGTCAGTTTGTGTTTTCAAGGAATATTTTAACTATTGAGGGACTTCCTAGCTCCTACTCTTTAAATATTGCCCTCGCACTGCCAAAGAAGGCCAAAGCCATCTTGAACTAACAGTTTCTTTTGTAGACTCAACAAGATAGCAATATATGCCAGTATTTCAAGGATTGACACTCCCATAGTACTTCAAGGCTCTGTGTTACGTTCTCATTTATTGAGCAAACAGCACACGAGGGAAGCAGTGATTGATACACTTACTTTGAAGACCTAGATGAGAATGAAGCAGAGGCAAGTTGGTGCTCAGGAAAGATCAGTTGCAGGGGCAGTGAGGGTTGGAAGAGAGATAAAGGCAGAGGACGCATCCTCTCTCTGGGGGAAACGGTAGGTGAGTTGGTAGGAACTGAAGGAGTAGTAGGTGGAACAGATGGTCCAGGGTCAGGAACCAAGTGCAATTTTGTATCGGGTTGTGATGAAGGGTACTTAAACAGGGAAATGAAAGGAAAACGTGGGCAGAGTACACCCAGCAGGAGGGTGTATAAAGGTCAGAGCCTATTTGCCCGCACCTGGCAACCATTTGCTGCATTTGTTTGAATGTAATGCATGGTAAGATTGGAACAGTTCCCAGTAAGAAGAGATTAGGTACCTCACTTTATCTCACAAGATAGAGTTTATGGTGGGGAAGAAGATAACAGGCAGGTAAACTACAGTCAAAAGCACGGAGCTGGAATAGACTTTTGATACTGACTAGAACCGGTGACGGATTAAAGCTTTGTTTAAAAGGCAGGGTATTGCATGTTCCAGGACCTCAGCTTGTTGTCTGAGAACCAGAAGGTTCCAGTAGAAGGCAGTCATGTTGCTAATGCAGCCGCAGGCCTTAGTCACACCCAGATCATTCCACTCCACTGTATCCACATTTTACCTCTCTTAGAAGTGCTTTGCAAATTAGTGCTCTCCCGTAAGGGACCTGGAAGACAGACAAAATGTGGTCTAAAAGTGACGAGAAGGAGCAAACACAAATTTGGCGCTGGAACCAAGTGCCTGTACCCTTAATTATTCGTAGAGAAGTGTCTCTGGGGTGTACTGAGAATATGATTGTGGAATTCCTCTATCCAGAAAAACAAAGTAGCAAAAATCTTTGAGCACTTCTCACAGCTCTTTATGAATAACTCTTTTTTGTTTCTGTTGGCAGTGGAGTCAAGCAAGCGATTGCAGGGGCATCTAAATGAATCACTGACCCGGTAGAGACTTGTTCTATGAGCAAGCTTCACAGGGGCAGGAGGTGTGCGGGGCAGGAAATGAATGGGCAGCCAGTGAGAAGAACAGCACCACCAGCGTTTTCTTCAGCCATGTCTTCTCTAGACCATTCGCTCATTCAGCAAGAAAGTAGAATACACCTGCAGCACCTCCAGCGCTTCAGTAGTCACTACTGCCAGTGACTGTCCTTTCAAGGAACATTCCTGCCCTTAAGAAACTTATGCTCTAGGGAGAATCCAAAACATGTATTTGAAGTACTTGGGAAATAATCACTAGGTAACTTACAACTTATCCTCCTTTGAGGGAAAAGATCAAAAGGGTTGCATTACAATGTGTCATCATGTCGGTGCCTGTCTGAATTACCCAAGTGCACTTGGGCTGGAGGTGAAGAGGAGCCAGGAGAGGTTTCAGTGGCTCTTGACTTTTCCACTCCCTCCTCCTGGATCTGTTTCCTCACCAGGAGCCTGAGAATTACAGTGCTGGCTCTCTGACTCACCAGGCCGTCGTAAAGATGGGGAGACATGGTCTGTCCTGTGCCTTCTGCCCTTCGCCAGAAAGGCACCTCTAGAGAATGGAGGGTGTTAATGCTGATGATTGCAGTTTCGATTTGCATTTCCATATGCTAGACAACCTAATCCACCCTGTCTAAACATGGAAATCCCATAACTCTGCCCAACTCATCACCCCATTAATCCACTTAACCCCTGGCCAATACATAATCTAAATATTTAATCTTGTCTATTTGTTATCTGTGTTTATTCCATGTTAATTCATGGTCTGAATCTCCTCTCCGTTTATCCACGTTAGTGGAATCTAACTTCAACTAGGAGTACTGCATGGAGGGGAGAGAGAGTGTCTTGCCTCTTTCTTTGTTTTCCGGCACCTAGTACTGAACTTGGCACATAGTAGGTGCTTACAAATTATTTGATGTTGAAGGACAAGAAGCTCACAGAGTAATTGTTCTTTTTTTGTCATCTGCAGAGAGATCTTTTATTATTGCCACAGAAGAATGTTACTGTTTCAAATGCCCACTGCAGTGCCTGGCACATAGTAAGTATTTAGTGAGAAATGGGATGAACGATCTTTGGTCCTACTATGGGAGCAGTAGAATATGAAAAAGGAGGATGGCTCCAGAAGGCAGGAGACTTGGAATCTGTTTTTGATTTTGCGATCAGCTGGTATATCAGGTTGGCCAAGCCCTTGAAAGCCTCTCGGCCTCGGTTTTCTCATCTGTCACATGGATTAGGTGAACTTGGAGCTGCTTTGACTCTAATGCTGTGTCTAGGAGGATGTCTGGGAGTCCAGGTATAAGGAGAGGCACGAGAAGTGGTCACCAGGTGTGGGAAGGAGCTCTCCCCACACTGCTGGCACTCAGGGATCGGGGGAATGGGCAGGAAAACAGTGGGCCTGTTTTCTTCTAAGCCTCCTACTCACTCTCACTGACTGTCCCTCACAGCCTGGGCTTGGGACTCCAGACATCTGCTCATTCCATCTGCATCAGCTAATGTTTATCCAGCGTCCCTGGATGCCTGGGCCTGGAGTCACCTGGGGGAGGGCATGTGCGGAGGGGGCGGGAGTGGGTCTTGATTACGCCATAGCCTCCATATGGACTGTGGGAGGCAGGAGGAGAGTGAAGGAGATCCTAATTTATTGCTCACTCATGTTTATTTTCACTCTGGGCTGGGTTAGGGCTTTTTTCTTAACATATTAGGGTCACAATTTTATCGACTTCAAGGATGCTTGAAAGGTGTGTGTGTGTGTGTGTGAGAGAGAGAGAGAGAGAGAGAGAGAGAGAGAGAGAGAGAACAGGAGAGAGAGAGACTCTACTTTCTTATGAATTTTTTTGCAGAACAATTTTTATTTTTTAACCTAAATAATTAGTCCCCCTAGCTAAATTGATTCTTTTCTCACAGATCACTGCACCTATCACCATTCATTAGACCACCATGATTAGTTTAATTTGCCTTGATCAAAAATTAGGACCTGATTTAGCTATTTTTAAAAGGCTTCCTCAGCTTCTATTTTCTTCCACGAATCTACAGTGCTGGGTTCCTCTGTGGTCTTTACTAATAACTTTATTAACTACTATTTATGAAGCACCGTGCCAGGACTCACGTTAAGTAGTTTACATAACTTGATATGGGAAATCTCTCCATTTTACAGATGAGGAAATTAAGGTTCAGAGAATTTAACTGGGATGAAAACAAAGGTTTGCTGGATTTGTTCCTGTCCTGAAAATCGAATCTGAAGAAAATAGAATTCAAAGCATGTTTTGGAGAGCCAAAGGCAGAGTGAAATTGTGTCTGGGTTAAGAGTGGCAAAATTGGCAGGCAAAATTAGGGCTTTATGCTCTTAGGAATAAAGGCAGCAAAAAGGAGAAGGTTGAGTGCAAAGAAGGGATTTTAATGCTCCACTGCCTTTCCCTGGGCTCTCCTGAGTGATCAAGAGAGTGAACTTCAGGTCTTGGGCAACAATTATCGCTGTTGCTGCCCTATATGTCTAACATTGGAAAACTTACCCTCCAGAGAGTACAAATTTTGATAGTGTTTTAGCTCATCTATCCACAGTGGTAGGCCCTGCGCCAGGGACGATGTTGGAAAGATGAGTAAGCGGTACTCCCTACCGCCCAGCGGCTCTTCTGGGTTTTCAGCGCCCAGGCATGGATGTGTGTCCCTTGGTCCTCAGTGAGTCTCAGGCTACACGCGAGCAATAACCCAGTTCTCTTTCTAAGCACAGAGTTCTGCCATGTCCCTAATCAGCTGAGTGATTTCAAGTAGTCTACCCAGTGTGAGCCTCCACAGAGGCACTGCGGGGGTTGACTACAGAGCAACGCTTAATTTTTTGAATATGTGTCCCATTCAGTGGCCCTTCAGTAGTAACTTGTTCTGACAGCCCATAACAATGTTTTCTGTGTTAAATTTATGCTCTTGCAGAAAGAACAGTGTCTGCCAAACTATGAAGACATTGCCAGGGTGGTACTTACTTTTAAAAATCACTTTTTGATGATCGTGGAAAAGATGTCAAAATTTCCCAAGTCTTGAACTGTTTTCTCAATTTTTCCCCCCTTTTTCCGCTTCCCCCCTTCCCCACTCCGGTTCAAGCCGTTGTTTCTCAGTCTAGTTGTGTAGGACACGGCTCCCTGGCCCATGCTGGTATTATGCGCCCGGCCCCCCCCCCCCCCCCCCCCCAGCTGAGGCAGTCTGTAGCCAGTCGTTGGTTGGCTGCTCACAGCAGCTCACTGCAGCTCTGGGGATGCCAGGTGCTCCAACCACCTGAGCCAGCTGCCCGGCCCTTTTTTTTTTTTTTTTTTGCTACTGACCTTTTGCCTCCATCCTTTCAGAAATAGCAGAAAGGGGAAAAGAATGTCATGATAGCAATTTTAGGGTGATCGAGATGTGATTACGTATATAGTCAGGGGACATATTGGGCACTTAAATTAGAAATGATTCTGAAACATTGGCCAAGCTATTTCTTGTTATTTGTAATAGTACATCTTATTTTTCAAAGTTGAATTTTATCAAGAAAGCTGAGGATGATTTCACTTTTGCTTAAAGAGCATTTATATAAGGGATATTGTTTCGTTACCCTTGTATATAAGCATGTAGAGAATGGGTCCCTATAGGTGATATTAAAAACTGGTTCTAAGACATTGGGTGGGAAATTTATATGGACTATATTTAGATGTTTATTTTGGTTTTATGTATATGTGGATAGTTCTGGGGAAAACTTGGCCAACGGAAACTGACCCATATTTCTTCTTGTACAGAGTATGCTAAGAGGCCACGCAGAAACTTCTTGGCAACAAGGCACATGGCCTAATGAGAGCAGGGACTTGGGGTTCATTCAAGAAACATTGATGAAGGAGCTGCTATTTGCCAGACATGTGGGTTCTTGACAAATTATTAAATAATTGTTTGTTTGAATGACACATTTCCCTCCTCAACACTTCCACTCTGTCCACCCATTGGTAATGAGAGGTAAAGCAGGACTAGGTCAGTGATGATTTCTGTGCAGAACAGTCACATGGTACTTTTGAGATCTCTGGGCCTATTTAAAGATGGCTGACTCTCACCTTGGGAAACAAAAATGTGCAGACATATGTCAAAGCCTTAAGCTTCGGTATATCCATCAACTCAGTAATTCTGCCTCTGGAATTTATCCTAAGAAAGTAGTTATGGATGTGCCCAAAGTTTTAGCTGCAAGGATGTTTAGCTCAGCATTGTTTAAAATAATGAAATTTGGAAACTACTTAAATGCCTGGCAATAGACGGTTCGTTAAATAACACATGATAACTTCATATCGTGAGATATGATAATATCATTTAAAGTGGTGCTGAAGAACATTTTTTGACATGGAATACATTGACAATCTACTGTTAAGAAAAAAAGATTTAAAAAGATAGGTCATGTGATTGTATTGTCATCAAAGAATGTATATTCATGCATAGAAAAAAGACTTCAATTATGTGGCAAAATGTTAATGGTTATCTTTGGTTGGTGAGATTATGAGTGAAGTTATCTTATTTTTGAATGTTTATAATGATCACATTTCCTTTGTATCAAAAAAAACAACCCATAAAAACCTAGTTGAAGCAACTGCATAGAGAGATTAAATGAGAATCTCCTTTTTAATGAAAGCTCAAATAGATGAGTGGTCTTACAGTATCCTCCAGCAGCTCAATTTGATTGTAACTTAAATGGTGATGACATATGTGGAGGGAAGCTGTTTGACTTTGGGGCCTCTATATTTTCTAAAATCCAGAGTTTATTGTTGATTTTAAAAATGTCATCTAGAAACAATTTTCCCTTGCTTATAACTCTGAAAAGCACCCAGGAATTAACTCGGCTTCAATCAGGTAGGCAAATGGTTATGAATACAACTGTCATGATTATAGCAGGTGCAAATAGGGTGTATGTAATATAACAAATGCTAACAGGGAGGGACAGAAGAATACTTTGTTGTAACAAATGTATGATTTTATTTCCTTTATCTTCAAGACATGAATTAACAATACTCCTGAGAACTTCTACTAAACAGAGAGCTTTTTTTGAGTCTACCTTATGATTCTGATGTGGGGTTTTGATGAAAGAATATTTTAGCAAGTGTCAACTACTAAGCTAGCATTGAGGAACTTATGGTGAGAACCTCTGACCTCTTTTGGTGGGGGGCTACTTTTTGTTTCCCTCAGTGGGGGTTGCTGAGGATAAGAGAGGTGCAGAGGCTTACAGACATTTCCCCGCACGGCTGGGGGTGATTACACCCCACTGCCCACACCTCCCTCTAGTTAAGATTAGTTGTGATTATTGACTATCTAGTTGGACTGGGAGAATAATGGATTGTGCACTAACATAATAGCTAATATTTCTACAGCACTTTTGCTTCCACATACATGATTACATTCAATCCTTTTTGAATATTACCTCATGAATATTACTATTTAGTAATGAAGAAAGTGACTGAACCCAATATGGAAACCTGTATGTGACATAGCTGAGATTTGAACCTAAGTCTCTGGCTCAAAATCCTATTCTTTCCCAGAATTTTCTGCTGGTTGGCATCTCATTAGGGACAAAATATTACATAATATTTGGCCAGTGATCTCCTGGATTAAGTTGACACGGTTTTAGGGGGTGAAAATAATATAATAGAGATTTCTTTTACACGGTATATTTAAAAAATATTTTTAGAAGTTTTACAAATGTTTATTTTACGTTAGCTCTAAAGGTAAATATTAATATGACATTACAATATGAACAAAGTTTTAAGTTTATAGCATCCCTAAACATTTGCAAACATTCTCAAGGGAGTGAATTTTAACACTTTTTGCAACTTGAGAATCTGAGATTGGATAAATAGGTAAGACTCTGATGTCAGACAATGGAAATAGAAACCATGATATTGAGTACTTACAATAATTCCGTGAGCAATTATCTGTGTTGCAGACTTGCAATAGATTTTTCTGTGGTGAGAGAATCAATTTGGACACAGATTTAGCAAGTGGTGAGTTAGGGGGTTGTATTTGGAGTTCTTGAGATAAATTGACATCATTAAGGTACCATCCTTTTTTGAAATGGGTGTCTTTAGGGAATGGGCACATATTATTTCCCTACTCCCCAAATTACCGTTGAGGGCTAGATATTCCATTTGTGTCGCTTATTGCCATCATGATGACTAATGACAGTGTTAAGGAGAAACTGAGGCCCTGAGAGATGAAGAGTCTGGGGCCACATAGGTAGAAAAGACTCATGGAGCATCTTCTCAGTGAGGATGTTTAGCCGGGACGTCACTTAAACACTACAGTCTTAGGAGTCAGAGACAGACAAGAGTAATGGCCTTCAAGCTTTATGAGGGTGAGGACCCCTGGTTAATATCAAAGAATTTAATGAGCCTTGTGTGATAGTTGTTATACTTTTAATTATCTTATCACTGGAAACTACTTGGTATGAGTATGAATTTGCAAACTCCTTGCTGTTACCCCCTAGTGGCCTACAGGGTAGGAAGTAGCCACTGGAGAGGAGCGAGGCACCCTTGCTTTTTGGAGCCCTACCTGGGTATTAACACTCCAAATATTCTTGCTTTAAATGGCCTGTCTTTGCTTCCCCTACCCTCTTGGCTCTGAGAGTGTGGGATTAGGACGCTGAGAGTGAGTTTTCTAAGCAAATGTCCTACTGTGTGGATCTGGATCTAGCCTCCAAGTCAACTCCAGTGGGGTCTATCGTACCAGATACTCTTGCTCTTGGTTAAAGTTTCTGGTGAAAGACTTTTGACGATGAATTTGTTCTCCTTTGCATTATCTTAGTGAACTTTGAGTTAGTTGTTGGGAAGCTGTATGTTGTCAACTTACTTTTGCAATAAATTATGCAGAAGTATAGTTTCCAGACCTGGTGACAAATTCTTTTCCCCCTCTTATCTGTGTTTTCTAAATTTCCCAAACTACGTGTTTTATATTCATATAATAAAAATTAATTTGAAAGTATACTAACTTTAATTTCTACTTGGGAATTCATTTTTTTTCCTTTCCTCCTGCCATTCTTATTCTTCTTTGCTGACTAATAGAAGAAAGCATGCCACTAAATACATTATGTGTGTAAGACCACAGTGGCCTGGAGAAGGATCCTGTGCCCTTAGCGTATGCTTGCATCTAATGGGGTAAGACTGGAGAATATGTTTGTGGGATGGTGGATGTTTTGGAAACTGTCTACCTAGCTGGTCTGTATTGAGTATAAAAACAATAATTTTCTAGGCAGAGCCTTTTTGTCCTTGTTATTGTCTGTCAAGCTCAGTAGTGGCTCAGCATGAGCTCTGCCATGATAAGAGTAGTTGACAATTGGGATAGAATAGGGAATGGTTCACCTCTGCTAGTAGGCTCTGTGGGAGTTTGAGAGTTGGTGTGGCATCAACATGATAATCAGAAGTGAAATTTCGCCCATGTGCTATAGATACTCAATCTGAGCTAGGCTGTTTCCTCTCTTTGAAGGATACATCAAGCAGTTTATTCCTGTGCTGTTTATTAGCTCTGCCGACCTGATTTCCATCACCCAGAACATGGAAACTTGGTATCTTGAGTTCTCTGGCAGAGAAGGTCCAGGTCCTGAAATGAACATTATTTCATTATTATTATTATTTTTTGATTTACAGCACTTAACAGCAGAGCACAGAGGGAGAGAGACAGAAATGCCAGTGAACTTACTCTATTAGCCAGGTTCTGTCTACTGTGGGCTTTTCCAGACAGGTCATGGATTTGACTGTCCAGCTGTCCACTTTCTTTAGGACAAATACTTCTAATCTCAAAAGAGGCTAGACCCAGAGAAGTCTTCCAAGTATCTGACACTAGTATCTAACCTAAGTTATAACTGATGATTCACTGACATATCTAACCCGAGTGTCTGTAGGTCTCATTGGCTTAGACAAAGACCTGCCAGCTCACTTGCCCTTACTTGCTGAGCTCACAGCCAGCATTGTCACTTCACCTTCAGGGAACCAAGAGGCAGCTACTTGAAGATCCCTTGGGCCATTGCCACTCCCCACACTCCTTAGCCTCTCGATTTGTTTGGAGAATATGGTGTACTCACAGGAAAGCAGGATGACATAGTGTTACAGGCACAACCCTGTTTTAGTCCCAGTTCTGCTACTTACTAGCTCTGTGAACTTGGGCACTTCACTCTCTCTGTGCTTGTTTCCTCATCTGTAAAACGGGGGTAACGCTAGTACATCTCCCACCAGGGTTGTGAGGCTTAAATGAGCATATGTAGGTTTATCGCTTAGAATAGAGCTTGGCACGTGGTAAATGTTTGAGACCTGTTAACAATCATTATTATTCTGCTCTACATATGTCATTGAACACTTTCTCCTACAGTTCCAGGTTTCCAGTGATCCCTTCTGTCCCATCAGTAGAGAAATGACCTTCCATTTTGCTTCATTTTCTTTAGAGGGCTCCAACAGCAGAGTGGCTGGGGCCCAGAGGATGCAGCTATTTTAGCTCTTCTCCCTCTAGGTCAGGACTGTCCAGGATGGCGCCACCAGCCATATGTAGCTACTGAGCACTTGAAATGTGGTTACTCTGATTTAAGACATGCTGTAAGTATAAAATAAATTTTGGAATATCAAGACAAAATATAAGAAAAAATTTAAAACACCTTATCAATAATTATGTTGATTTCATGTTGAAATGATATGTTTTGAATATATTGGGTCAAAGGAAATATATTATTAAAATGAATTTCCCATTTATTTAAACATTTTTAAACAGATTTTAATTTAATATAGCTAACATACAATATTATGTTTCAGTTGTACACCATAGTTATTCAACATTTATATACCTAAAGAAGTGATCACCATGGTAAGTCCAGCAACCATCTGACACTGTACCACGCTATCACAATATTATTGACTATATTTCCCATGCTGTACATTACATCAGGTGTACAGCATAGTGGTTAAACATTTATATAATTTAAGAAGTGATCCCCCTGACTAGTCTAGTACCCACTTGGCACCATACCTAGTTATTACCATATTATTGATTATGTTCCCTATGCTTTGCTGTACATCCTACTGACTATTTTATAACTTCCCATTCCTTTCTTTTTCTTTTTTTTTTTTTAAAGATTTTATTGGGGAAGGGGAACAGGACTTTATTGGGGAACAATGTGTACTTCCAGGACTTTTTCCAAGTCAAGTTGTTGTCCTTTCAATCGTAGTCGTGGAAGGCACAGTTCAGTTCCAGGTCCAGTTGCCATTGTTAGTTGCAAGGGGCGCAGCCCAGCATCCCTTGCGGGAGTCAAGGAGTCCAAACGGCAACCTTGTGGTTGAGAGCCCACTGGCCCATGTGGGAATCGAAAAGGCAGCCTTGAGTAGGAGCACAGAGCTCCAACAGCCTGAGCCATCAGGCCGGCCCCTCCCATTTGTATTTCTTATCCCATCATCTTTTCCCCTGCTCCCAACCCCCCTCCCATCTATTACTCCGAGAGATCTACTACCCATCTGACACCATAGGTAGTTTTGACAATATTATTGACTATATTCCTTATGCTATACCCTACATGTTCATGACTACTGTGTAACAACTGATTTGTATTTCTTAATCCCTTTCCCATTTTCATTCACCCCCAAGCACTCTCCCATTTGGCAACCATCAAACTGTTCTCTGTATCTATGAATTTGTTTCTGTTTCATTTGTTTGATTATTTTGTTCCCTAGATTCCACTCATAAGCGAAATCACATGACATTTGTCTTTCACTGTCTGACTTACTAAACTCAGCACAATACCCTTTAGGTCCATCCATGTTGTTGCAGATGGCAAGATTTCATTCTTTCTAATGGTTGAGTAATATTTCATTTTATATTTCTATATGTCACGTCTTCTATGTCCATTCACCCATTTAGGGAGACCCAGGTTGCTTTCACATATTGGCCTATGTAAATAATGTTGCAATGAACATATGGATGAACATGTCCCCTTGAAGTAGCATTTTGGGTTTGTTTGGATAAAAACCCAGAAGTGGGATTACTGGGTCCTTCTTTGTCTCATTGTTATAGATTTTGTTTTAAAATCTATTTTGTCTGGTATAAACATTGCTACCCCAGAATTTTTGTTTGTTTGTTTCCATTTTCAAGAAATAACTTTTTCTATTCCTTTACTTTTAGTCTGTGTGTCTTTTAATCTGAAATGAGTCTCTTATAGGCAGCATATGTAAGGGTTTTGTTTTCTTACCCATTCACCCACCCTATGTCTTTGATTTGAGCATTTAATCTCTTTACATTTAAAGTAATTGTTGATAGATATGTAGTTATTGCCATTTTATTATTCATATATATATATTTAAATAAATATATTCATATATATATATATATATATATATATATATGTATGTGTTTTGTTTTTTATTTTCATCTTAAGGAAGTCCCTCTAAGACTTTTTATAATACAGGTTTGGTGGTGATGAATTCCTTTAGCTTTTTCTTGTCTGGGAAACTCTTTATCTGTTCTTTGATTCTAAATGATAGCTTTGCTATGTAGAGTAATCTTGGTTGTATGTCCTTGCTTTTCATCACTTTGAATATTTCTTGCCAATCCCTTCTGATCTGCAAAGTTTCTGTTGAGAAAGCAGCTGACAGTCTTATGGGAGCTTCCTTGTAGGTAACTAACTATTTTTCTCTTGCTTAAGTTTCTTTCCTTATCTTTAATCTTTGGCATTATAATTATGATGTGTCTTGGTGTTGGCCTCTTTGGGTTCATCTTGTTTGGGACTCTCTGTGCTTTCTGGTCTTATATGTCCATTTCCTTCACCAGGTTAGGGAAGTTTTCCATCATTATTTCTTCAAATAGGTTTTCAATTCCTTGCTCTCTCTCTTCTTCTGGTACCCCTATGACGAGTATGTTGTTACACTTGATGTTGTCCCAGAGGACAACATCTTAAACTGTTTTTATATTTTTGGATTCTTTTTTCTTTATTTTATTCTGATTAGGTGTTCTCTGCTACCTTATCTTCCAAATCGCTGATTCGATCCTCTGCCTCATTGAATCTATTGTTGATCCCTGTAATGTATTTTTCATTTCAGTTATTGTATTCTTTATTTCTGAGTGGTTCTTTTTTATGTTTTCTATCTCCTTTTTTATTATTTCCTATCTCTTTGCTGAAGTTCTCACTGAGATCAATGAGCATCCTTATAACCAGTGTTTTGAACTCTGCATCTGGTAGGTTCCTTTTCTCCATTTTATTTAGTTCTTTTTCTGGAGCTTTGTTCTGTTCTTTCATTTAGGATATGTTTCTTTGTCTCCCCATGTTGGCTACCTCCCTGTGTTTGCTTCTATATATTAGGTATGGCTGCTATGTTTCCTGGTTTTAGTAGGGTGGCCTTATGTAGTAAACCTCCTGTGGGGCCCTGTGGCACAGTCTCCCTGATCACTAGAGCAAGGTGCTCCAGATATGTACCTTGTGTGGGTTGTGTGTGTGTCCTCCTGTTATAGTTGAGCCTTTGTTACTGTTTGCACATCAATAGGAGGGATTGACCATCGGACTCATTGGTTGTGATAACTGGCCATGACTACAGTGAAGAAACTGTTGTATAGGGCCTGACCCTATGGAGCAGGATTCACTTTAGCAGGGCTCTGGTGCCTTCCCAGTGTGCCATTTGGGTGTGTTTTCCTTGGAGTTGGCCAGGTGATGCTCCAGCTGCATTCAAAACTGGCCACTGGGCCAGCCCAAGGGACAACTGTAAATGGACGCGCTGTAGGCTAAGTTCAGCTGCAGCCTGTGCCCTGCCCGGGGTCACCTGGTATGAGCCCTAAAGCAATCCGTAGTTGGCTGCCACTCATGCTGTGCTTGGAAGTGCCTTGAGTGGCTAAGCTGAGAACCAAGGCAGGCTGCCACTAGTGCCAGGCTTAGGCCTGCTCAGCCAGAGGTATGGGATGTGCTGAAGCCAGAGGCTGCTTGTTTGTGTTTTGTGAACCTTTGAGAGACTTTAGGAAAGTCTGCAGTATGAGCCAAGGCAGGTGATTTGTATGAAACAGCCTGGGTGGAAGGAGCATGGGTGTGTCTGCAAGTTGGGTGGGGTGTGGTCTCAGAATCACAGGTATGTCATCTGCCTGCGTCTGCACACTAGGAGTGGGAGGGCTCAACGAAGAAACAATGGCTTCCACCAGCTCCTCTGTCCAGGAGAAAGCTGCCCCTCAAGCTCTCACCCTGTAGCCAGACAACTCAGTTCCTCCCCATATGTCCCTGGCAACTTTCGAGCTGCTGCCCCAGCACTTGAACACAAAGCGAGTGAGTCCGTTACTGAATAAGTTTGTGCATGGACCCTTGAGAGGAGCATCTGGGAGTGTAGCCACCCTCTGTCCCACTTGGGGACAGAGGGAGCCTCTGTCTCCACTGGGAGCCTGGTGCAGCATTGGTACCCCTTGCTCCCCCAGGGGGGATTTCCGCAGCCAAGTTATCATCCTTATTTTTAATGGTCACGCGTGGGTGTGGGACCAGCCCATTCTCTGTGTCTGCTCCTCCTACCAGTCTCAAGGTAGCTTCTTCTGTGAATCGTTAGTTGTAGGGCTTTGGTTCAGCAAGATTTCAGGCGATGCTCAATGATGGTTGTTCTGTAGTTTAGCTGTAATTTTGATGTAGTCATGAGAGAAGGCACTGCATTTACCTACTCTGCCATCTTGACTGGGTATTTAAATGTTTCTTTAATGTGGCTAGTAGAGCAAAAATTTTTTATAGTGGTGACATATACATAAGTTATAATTTATCATTTTAATCATGTTTAGGTGTATAGTTCAGTGGCATTAAGTCCATTCATGTTGTCATGCAACCATCATGTCCATGTTCAGAACTTTTTCATCTTTCCAAACTGAAATTTTGTACCAGTTAATGCCTCATTTCCCCCTCTAGCCACTATTCTACTTTCCATCTTTATGAATTTGACTATTCTAGGTACCTCATGTGAGTGAATTATACAATATATTTATCTTTTTGTGACTGACATTACTTAGCATGATATCTTGAAGGTTCCTCCATGTTGTAGCATGTGTCAGAATTTCCTTCATTTTTAAGGCTGAGTAATATTCCTGCAAGTGTGTGTGTGTGTGTGTGTGTGTGTGTGTGTGTACACCATATTTTGTTTTTCTATGGACACTGGCATTCTTTCAGCTATTGTGAATAATGTGAAAAAATTTGCATTTCATATATGGGATTCATTATATTTCTATTAGGCAGTGCTGTGTATGGGTGTTTATAAATTACCCTAGGGTGGCATTGATTGGAGTGGCTTCCAATAAGTGCTAGGAAACACTGCCCTAGTTTACTTGTCAGGCCTACTGCTGATCCAGTTGTCAGCCACTTGTCTTTTCCTTGTTCTCCCGGGTCTCTGCCGTTCTGTCTGTAGTGTTGCTTCTCTTAGATCCTTTCCCGATGTTTGCCTGTGTCTGTCCCCAACTTTGGTTGCCGTGGAGATTCTTCTTACAAAACCCTGCATCTCAATATAAGTAATTGCAATTCACTGGATTGGGATTGGGAGCAGGTGAGAAGAATTTTATCTTCTCCCCCAAAGTCAGGTACCCTGGCTTTGACTCTGATTGGTTGGAGCAGGGCTGCATTTGGGTTGTGAGGTAGGGAGGGTAGAGTTTTAACTCAATTTCATGGACAAGGAGACATATTTGAAGGATGGGTATGCAACTGGGACAGGAAGCTGGGTCTTCTAACTCCAGAAATGGAGTAAGATACTTTTAGAGGGCAATTCACTCATGGGAACTTACCATTTTATTTTGATGTTTACATAAAGCAGTATTACTTTGGGCTGAGATTCTTTGGTTTCTGAAAATGCTTCATGGCCCATTTTGGTCACAATTAAATGTGGTCAGAATTATGTGGGGAGCCCAACATCATTTCTAATTGTTGTGTGGATGAGGATTGAAATAAGGTTCAGTTTGACAAGTCCTCTTTGGTTTTATGGACTTATAGCAAGTCCTTTTAGATAAATGTGCATTACCCTCATCTCCTCCCAAATATTTCTAGTATGAATGAAGAAGTGGACTCTGACCTAAACATATCTCTCTTTCACTATGTATTTTTCATTGCTTTTAATGAATTCTTCTAATAATTTTTGCTGAGCACCAGTAAAAATATGTTTGGGTGTGCACTCTCAATGTTGTATATCTATGAGTTCTACTCTCAAATTGAATAACATACTAGTAAAATTAATTTCATTATTTTTACAAAATAAAATAGAATAACATAAATAAAATATAAGTCTTACTATTTCCTTTCTGGGCCTCAGTGGATCATTTTGCACACAATCTGGGCTGCAGGTACCTTTCTCTGGAGTCAGCAACATGCTTTTTAAAGTGGTAGAATGTGAAACCCCAAGAGTGTAAGTAATTTGTTCTGCTCTTGTTAGTGAGAGGGCAGAATTATTACTACAGCTGAAACTATCAATTTACTTAAACCAAAACCTACAACAAAATATTAGAAATATTGTAAATATTGTAAAAGAATTATCCAAAGCTGGGGCTTTTTTCCAGATGAGTATTGCACTGGCAAAGTGACAAGTTGTTGACAACATACATTGTTTTCATTGTATGTCTCAATGTATATACTCATTTACTATCATTAGTAATCATCACTGTATGAAAACTTCCAGGCTGGCAACGTTACAAACAATAAGACACGCAAGATTTTCTTTCAGACTCTGTGTGATGGCAAATATATAAATCGTGGGCCAAAATGGTGGGATCCAGGCGTGTGGGTTACTTGCAAGACCTTGGATACATAATCCCCACACAGAAGGAAAAGATTCAAACCTCAGCACGTGTGCCTAGCTGACATTAATTACTTGTGCTTAAAAAAAAATATATATGACTCACCTAGGAACTTTTCCAGATTTTAGAAGTTTCTAGATGCAGCCCTCAGCAGGGAGACCTCCCAGACCTGGACAGGATCTGCTTAGATGGTGAGTTACACAACTGGAAGTGGCCTTTCTCTGCAGCTTTCCCAGTCGTGTTGGGAGGATTAGTGTAATTAGAGCCTGTGCTTATACAGCATTTTGACATTCTCAGATGAAAAGTGCTAGATGAGCGTAAAATTTTATAACTGTAATGGAATCCAAGCAAATAGCATTGTAATAAATGGGTCTTGCTGCTGATACTGCATTTAAGAATCTCCTCTTTATTATCTCATGTTTACTCTATGTGATGAACGGAGGTGATTAATAACAATGATGATAATTACTCCTGCAGCATTTTATGCTTTCAAAGGGCTTTACAACTTGTTTGTTATGTAATCTTTAATCTTCACAGTCGCTACTGTGCTAAGTCAGTATTGTTTGTTTAAAAATGTTCATAGAAATGGAGAAATCTGAGGAACTGGGGTGGGGAGGGCAAAGTTTTCATGTTCACACAGCACAGCAACGTGGAGCTGCTGGATTTCAATTTGGAAAGTCAAGAAATGTGTGATGAACTGGAAAAAGAGGATGAGGTGGGAGAGGGAGAAGTCAGGTCATGGGAACAGTGTTTACACTACGGGGCTAGGTGGCAGATTGCTGAACTGAAGCAGGGTGTTTGCTTAAACTAAAGTGAAGGGTAACTTGATTCAGCGTTTGGAGGTTGAGGTTCCCATCTCAAGGCCCCCTCTGTTAAATCCTGGATGCTCCAGTGGAATTTCTGTGTAGGCTGTGTTCATTCAGCTGCTACTTTATACCTGGTCAAGGTTGATCAAGGGGAGTTGGGCTTTATGTGGCGGCTAATTGGGTGCTATACGGAACAGACCCCCAAACTGTAGTGTCAGCAACTGTGCATTGCATAATCAGCTGCTTCGAATGCCCACTTGGGGATTAGACAGCGATAAGCAAGTGCTGGAGGTATCTGCGAGACAAGCAGTGTGTCAATTACACTGTGGATGGCCAGATTTATGTCCTTTTTGGCAGTGCCGCTGAGCTATTAATCATGTCTCATGAATGGGTCCCATGTAAACCAAAAGCAAATGGCACATCTCTTGGTCCATTCCAATAAAAACATGTCATGTTTCCCCCTATATCTTCTGCTGATGTCTAAGGTACTCAAAATGAGAATGGATACACAGAGGCATCAAGCAATCATCAAGTATGACCAATCGATTTTATTTTCTTTTTTCCTTCCTTCCTTCTTTCCTTCCTTCCTTCCTTCCTTCCTTCCTTCTTTTCTTCCTTCCTTCCTTCCCTCCTCCCTCCCTCCTTCTTTCCCTTCCTTCTTCCCTTCTCTCTCTGTCTCTCTCTCTTTTAAATAAAGACCGAACCACGTTTTCTGAGCCGAGGAGACCAGATTCCTAGTCAGCATCTGGAAATGGCATATTTCATATAAATAGGCACCCATTACAACATTTTCTTTTAATGACAAAGTGAGGGTGTCACGGCTTTCCTTTACTTGTATTGCATAGTTGTTTCAATGGGCCATACATGTAGGTTTCTTACTACTTGCTAAGCTACATATGTCATGAAGTGCAGTACATCTAATGTCATAATTAAATGTCGCCAGGCTAATGTGTATAAGTGTTTTGAGCTTTATAACTAATTGCTGTGTTAGCATGAATTAGACGCTGAAGTAATTAGAAGCCCAAATGCATCCGTGTCATGTGGTACAGTTTCTGGGGTGGGCTGTGTGTCTGTGTACATGCGACCGAGAGGGTGCACTTGTGCAGACAGGTTCTCCCCCCTGTCCCCCTTATTGCTGATTACCTCAGAGGGCTCACCAGTCCCTCCTGATTGCACAGAAGTCTCCGAGATGATGTCCAGATTGGAAGCCATTGTCTGTACAAGGAATCCCACGTTTCTTTAAATAAGCAATTTTCCATAATCATTCACCAGGGAAAGCTTCACTCTGAAAACCAGAATTAATAGCAGACAGGTTTTAGGGTTTTAAAAAAACCGTGTTTATCTTCAGGACATTAGTTGGGATTGGGGTGTGCATGTGTCTGTGAGAGGCTCTGGGAGTTGTACAAAGGAGAAAATAGGAAGACATTTGTGTTTAGCTTGAGATCTTTCCTAATCTTCTCACATTCGTCAAATCCGTAAGGACCCATCCTGCTGATCATGTGACAGCTGAACTTTTCCTCTACCTCTTCCCCTCTCCCCCGCCCCCACTCCTTGGTTTTGTACTAAACAGGAGTCAGAGGAGAGGCTTATAAAAATCATGCTCTGCCTTCCCGCTCACTCTCCGGGGAAGTTAAAGGCACAAGGCGAGGCCTTCAGCACGAAGCGCCCAAGCCCAGCCCGGCCTGCTCCAGCCCAGGGTTCCTCTGCAGCAGCTCCCCAGTCGGTGGACATCGTTTTTCTGTTGCTGTTGTTAGGGTGTGACTGTATCCATCAGGCAGTTGATTTTAATCCACCATGGAGCTAAGGAAGACAATATAACAGCCTCAGGGAAAAGTCTATCCTCTGATAACTTTTATCTGCCAGAGAGGCCATTACCACCTGCTTGATTTCTCAGGGAATTTTAATTCATTGCTGCCCTGCAATAGGGAATGAGAGAGAGAGAGAGAGAGAGAGAGAGAGAGAGAGAGAGAGAGAGAGAGAGAGAGCGCTTCACTCTGAGTTACCACAACCTCAAGATACCCTGTGTGCTTGGCCTATACCTGTTTTATTCATCCAGATTTTTTTTTATATTATGGATTTATGCGTCAGCCCCGCTAATGTCTGGGCAGCTTTGCACTGTGGTTTTAGCTCTTGTCCTCGAAGGACTGGCATAGCCCACGGAGTTGTTCCTCTCCTAGGGTAGCAAGAGGAGAATGAAAAAGCCTCTGCTACTACCTGACAGTTTTGACAAGCCTTGTCAAATTCCCATTCCCAGAGGTGCCTCCTGCCCATTAGGAGGCTGATTGCTTACGGGGAGCCTCCTGAATTCCAACAGAGACAAGATCAAGGCCTCATGCAGCACGAGAACACGGAGCCTTCCTCTCCTTGACCAACAAATTCTGACAGAATGGCTTGTCAACAAATAGGCCTGGGGTAGGAAGATAAAGAGTTGTCATTTAGAAATAAATGCTGTTATTTCTCTTCACAATTTGTAACCGCTTTTTTCAACTCGTTTCTCCACCCCCCTCCATCCTCCCTCGGCCTCACATTTTGCACACCAGCAAAATGCTCATACCGTCACTTCCAGACAAGCCTCTTGCTCAGCAGTTGTGCACTGGTGCTCACTCCCGCTGGGGGCTTCTTGCTCCTGACTTTCCTAAATACCTCCCTCCCTGTTTTAAAAAACATTCCAAGGCAGTGTGAGACCAAATCACAAAACCCATCGTGTGTGTCTCTTAAATGGGCAAGAGATATCTTTAATTCCTCCCTCTTTGCTTGGCAGGCCATGACCACCATTTCTTGTATATCGAGCAATTTCTAATTTAAATAATTTATATTTCATACAATACCATGAAATCGTCTTCACTTGGCTGTTCATCTTTCCGGTCACACAGTTTGCCCGTATATATTCTTCCATTATCTTGTATTTTCCCCATCAGAGCATTCACGACCTTGTGCTGCTAACCGATGTTTTCTTGTCTATGTGGCTCCATAAAATGACAAGCTTTATGAGGGCAGCGACTATGTCTATCTTGTTCATCGGCGTATGACATTCTCTAGCATTGGACTTGGTGTACAGATGATGTTCCACAAATATTAGTTCAATGAATGCATGAGTTAATGTGTGCTTTGCTGTGCATAAGATGCGGTGCCAAGTTCCTGCAGGACTGACGATGATCTTTAAAAATGTATTGTGTGGTAGGGCAGATGAGACCCACGTTCCCAAATCCTGATCCATAAATTGCTGAACAAGAGGATTGCTATATGAAAGAATAAAACAAACATCTATGGTGGTGGTGGTGGAGGAAAGGCAAAAGGAGATCAGGAAAAGTTCCTTCAAAGATATAAGGTTTAAAGTGGGCCTTGAAAGATGGGTGGAGTCTTGACAGACCAACATGGGGTAGAACGGAGGCTTGGGGGAGAATGACAATGCATTGAGCCTTTGTTATTTTGGGCCACCCAGATCGATTCACCTTACTTTTAATAATAGCACTTGGTTTTTCTTTTGGCTGTCCACCCCTCATCCCCTAGCTGGGCTAAATGGGGCTAATGCTTTGGAAGTGGCTGGGGACCAGGCCTCGCCAATGAGACTCAGGACTCAATAGGAAAGAGTAGACAGACATTTCATAAAAGAGACAGCATTGGCAAGTAAGTACTCGAAAGTATACTTGGCAGTGGAGTTCATCAGGGAAATGCAAATTAGAACCAGTGAGGTACCACCATACATCTGCTAGAAAGAAAAAAAATAAAAAAGACAACCATACCAAATGCCAGAGAGTATGTGGAACAACTGGAACTTCATACTCTTATACCTTGCTGATGGGAGTACAAAATGGTATTACCAGTTTGGAAAACTGTTTGGCAGTTTTATTCATTATTTATATATACACAAAATCCAGCAACTCTTCTCTTCCTCTCTTAAGTATTTATTCAGAGGAATAAGAGTATATAAATTTATAAGAATGTTCATTGCAGCTTTATTCCTAATAGCAAAAAACTGGAAATAACTCAAAGGTTCATCAACAAGTGAATGAATAAACAAAATTAATTTACGGAACTAGAAACATGAACAATGGTTGCCGCTGGGCAGAGAGGTAGATTGATAAGAAAAGAATACTAGGGGATTTGTTTGGGATATCAGTGTATATATATTTGTAAAAATTAATTGATCACTAATCATCAGAGAAATGCAAATAAAAACCACAATGAGATATCACCTCACCCCAGTCAGAATGGCTATCATCAACAAGACAAATAGTAACAAGTGTTGGAGAGGCTATGGAGAAAAAGGAACCCTCATACACTGTTGGCGGGAATGCAGACTGGTGCAGCCACTATGGAAGGCAGTGTGGAGGTTCCTCAAAAAATTACAAATAGAATTACCATATGACCCAGCAATCCTTCTCCTGAGTATCTACCCCCAAAATCTGAAAACGTTTATCCATAAAGACATGTGTGCTCCAATGTTCATTGCAGCTTTATTTACGGTGGCCAAGACATGGAAACAACCAAAATGTCCTTCGATAGATGAATGGATAAAGAAGTTGTGGTATATATACACAATGGAATACTATTCGGCGGTAAGAAAAGATGATATAGGAACATTTGTGACAACATGGATGGATCTTGAGATTATTATGCTAAGCAAAATAAATCAGACAGAAAAAGCAGAGAACCATCTGATTTCACTGATACGTGGTATATAAACCAAAAACAACAAAGAACAAGACAAACAAATGAAGGAACAAAAACTCATAGACATAGACAATAGTTTAGGGGTTACCAGAGGTTAAGGGTGGAGGGGGACTCTAGAAGAGGGTAAATGTGGTCTAATATATGGTGATGGAAAGAGAACTGACTCTGGGTGGTGAACACACAATGTGAGATATAGATAATGTATTACAGAACTGTACACCTGAAATCTATGTAACTTTACTAACAATTATCACCTCAATAAACATTAATTTAAGAAAAAAAAAATCATTGATAGCCACTGAAGATCAGTGTACTTTACTGTAGGTAAATACTACTTCAATTTTTAAAAGCCAGAAAATTCACAAAAAGTTAAAAGAAGGAAAAAAAATTTTTTTCCTTTAAAACTTTTATTTATTTAAGTGTGTCTTTCCAGGACCCATCAGCTCCAAGTCAAGTAGTTTCTTCAGTCTCCTTGTGGAGGGCACAGCTCACAGTGGCCCATGTGGGTATCGAACTGGCAACCTTGTTGTTAAGAGCACTGCTCTCTAATCAACTGAGCTAACCGGCTGCCTCCAAGAAGGAAAAATTTTAAGTAGTTCAACCACCCAAAGAAAACGACTACTGACATTTTAGTATAGTTCCTTCTAATATATATTATTTTTTTGAAAGTTTATAAAGGTTTATTTGAGCCAAACTGTTGACATGCTGGAAAGCAAGATCTCAAGTGCTCTCCCTTCTAACATTTTGATTTTACACATGCTTATTTAAAAATAGTTGTAACTATATTTGTATTTAATATTTTGTCTCTTTTTCAGTTACTGTTGTATTGTAGGTATTTCCCATGTTATAACATGGATTTCAAAACATACCATTTTTTAATGGTTACTTTTTTCCTATTGGTGGCTGTACCATGGCTCACTTTATCACCACCTCTTGCCTACAACCATTTCCTAACCAGATGACATCCAAGTTTCTAGCTTGAGTCACTGAATTATTGCCTTACGACAAATTCCCAGAAATAGAATAGGTCAAAAAGAATGAACACTTTAATGTTTCTTGATACATGTGTAGTTTAAACATTAGTTGTAGTGTCTCAGGAAGTTTCAAGCATGTAGGTACAGAGCTAAAACAGCTAATGGCAGTCCATTTTACCCATTTGTTAAATGGGTATTCGGTATTAACCATAAACCCAAACTCAGTTCTGAATCTCTAGTTTGCTTTGTTGTCTATACTGTAGTCAAAGGGACACATATCCCTTATGCAGTGAATTATTTCTTGGCACGTGTGGGGATAGCTCAAATGCTCTCACAAATGTTGTCAATCTCATTTTAATTTGTGGAACTAAAAAAATACATATGTCAAAGCTGTTAGATTAACTTTCACGCTACACACGACCTCGTTGCTTAAGAGTTGTGGGCTTACAGTTTAGTGTTTGGCTTGATTCCTTCCTTCCTGAAACGTTTTACGTCTGTTCACCCACCCATTCTGGGGAAAGCTTGTGACCTCGAACCTGACCCTTTCTTGTCTAGGATTCTTTGCCTGCTTGTCTTCTCAGTGTCCGTTTTCCGCCTCTTGGGACTCCTCACTCCATATCATCTGTGGGGAAAGCCACCGCCAAAGCCAGAGAGGGAAGGAGCAGACTGGCCTGTTACTCTGAGTCATGTGCTTTACGTAGGTTTTCTCTTCAATTATCGTGCCTGCCCTCTGAGGTGAATACACATTGTGATTCTTTTACTGAAGAGGAAACTGAGGCCCAGAGAGTTAGGTAAGCTGCTCACACTAGAAGTGGTTGTTCAAATAATAGATGTTTATGGTCTGAAGATAAAATAGCAAGTCAAATCTTGTGCTTATTCCCCAAGGTAGCCGCTCCTCCCTGGAAAGGCCCTGAGGCTCTTGCAGCAGAAGATAAGACGCCACAGCTTCCAGCAGACCTGCATTAGCAAGAACAACAGTCACACAGCAGTGTGTCTAGTGGGTGGATGTTTCAGGACAAAATATTTGTGCGGCAGGCTGAGACTTAGGCCAGCTCCTCACTAGTTATTCATTATGTTACTCCCCATCCAATTGTGGTTCCATTAAGATGGCTGCATCTATACGAAGTTACTTTAAAATGAAAACAGCTGACTCTCCACGCTGCCAGTGCTGCCATAGTTTTTTCCTTTGAGCTGCCCCTTCACAGTGAAGTGATTTTCTTCAACAGGAAGTTAGAATGGTGGAGGACCTTAGAAAGGGTCAGGCCCAACTCAGATAGGGGAAGGGATGTATAGCCAGTGACTTTAGTGGCAGTTCCAAGTCTAGATCTCAGACTTTTTATCATGTATTAGAAGAGGATTAAGTATTAGTGACCTCCTTGGGTACCTTAGGTCTTTTTGGGAGTGTTTTGAGTGATACCCTCTATCAAATGATTTTTCTGCGTAATGTTTGCCTCCCCAATTGAGACAAGCAGAGCTTTGCAACCTTTCTTATGTGGAGGGACACATAGGAAATGATAACATTGGTAAGGGATGCTCTTGGCTGGAGGTGACAGATCCTGGGACTTAGGCCACCCTGGCTCTGCCTGACTTCCCTGAGATCTGCCCTCGCAGTGACCCATGCTTTCAGCAAATTGGTTGGAAACTGTCTAAAGTTTGCAGAAACACTGCAAGTACTACTTTAGCCATAGGGTAAATGATTTTCTATACAAAATCCAACAGTAAACTGAAGTTGAGGGATATGTCTTTGTTTTCTCTCTCTCTCTCTCTCTCTCTCTCTCTCTCTCTCCATTTTTCCCTCAAACATTAAGTAGAAAAAAAATTTTGAACTGACATCTGCGATTTACAATTTTATCTTTATATTGATGGGAATACTATCAAGTGGGGGAAGGGAGAGGGACAGAAAGAGACAGAACCAGAAAAAGGAAGCCAGACAGAGAATTGTATTTTATCGGTCATATTCAGAATCACTTAGCCAAGACTCATAAACCACTGAAAATTTGCTTGGAATTGTCTAGGCTTAAATAATGTTCTGGGCACTATTAGTACAAATCCAGTATCTACGTAAGTTGATGAGGAAAACAGGTAACAACGTGACACTATGTAGTATGAAGAAGGGACTTTGGGGTCAGTGAGATCTGGATCTGAACCCCAGTCTCAGTGTAACAAACGTCCAAACCTGTAGAGAATTTTTCTAAGAGTTTCTTTGAGCAAAAACTGACATGAATTGCCAGGAAGCAAGATCTCAAATGCTCCAGAGAAAAGTTTTACAGTTTCTTTTATGCATTTGAAATTAAGGAGGTGATGGAAGGAAGATTACATGAAGGTGGGAGAAAGCAAGGTGGGGATTGGATTACAGGATAGTTAACAAGATTATGTGCCCTCTTGAGGGTGGTTACTACCTTCGAGGGGTATTACTTCTGGTATTTCCAAGGTGTGTTAACCTAGATGCACAAGAACAATGGACAGGGCTGGCTAAAAACCCTTTCACTAAAGAAGTTACGGGCCTGAGGCATGTCTATTCACCATGAACCCCCTCACCCCAGTTAGGAATTTATGATTTATTATAGCACCCTTTTTTTGTCCACACCAGCTATGCTATCTGTTAGCTCTGTGACTGTGGGGAGTTGTTGAAACTTTCTGTAAAATGGAAATAATAACACCAATCTTATGAGACTATTCCATTAACTGAGTGAGATGAGCCAGGTGAAAGTACTAAGTACATACATTTAATTGGGTGCTCAACCCACATGAATTCTCTGCGTGGTAGCTTTAGTCTAATCTGGTCACATGCTGCAGCATCAATCTTACAGCAGCTTTCTCTTGGTACTTTGGTAATTGCCACCATTTTTAAAATGGTGTCCAGAACAGATCCATCTCACCCTAAATTTTATGGTTTAACAATCAGTGCTTCAGTCAGCTCTAACTTGACAGAGGGAGAGGGTAGCAGGTGAAGGTGTCATATTTGTAACTGTAGACAGAATATGTTGCTCCCATGAATGCGTCCGTTCATTTACTGTGTTCATTCCACAAATGAAAAGGGCTCTTCATGAATTATTGAATCTCATAACAGTCCTGTGAAGTAGGTATCATTAGTCTCATGTTATAGATAGAGAAACTGAGGCTAGGAGATTTAGTGAAGTGTCCCAGGGGACTCTGCTAGTAAGTGGCAAAGCTAGGATTCTAGTCAGTTCTTCATGGCTCTGAAGCCTCACCATTTTTCAGGCTTATGGACACACAGTTAGAACAAAATAACTTAGACGATCCTTACATTTTTATTGTAAAAGATGACGTTGCTTGGGAGTCAGATGATGCCTTCTTTTCTGCAGGCTCTTTGTGTACAACACTTGGCCTGAAAGTTGAGTACACTCTCTGGCTCTCTGGTCTTAGTTAAAAATAGTGCAAGAAGGAAAAAGAATACAGTTAATAGCAGCACTCGGTATCATCATTGTTAACAGTTTGGCTCACCCACATTTTTGTTTTTCAAAAATGTTTTGTTTTAGAGATGAGTTTTACCATTTACTACCAAGGAGAAAATGGGACAATATGGACACCAGAAACTTACAAGTTTCTAATTTCTTCTTCTTTTTTTTAAGTGGATTTTTTTCTACATTTTCCCCCCCTTCTTCTGCCTCCCCCACCCCCCACCAATCCCGTTCAAGCTGTTGTTTCTCAGTCTAGTTGTGTAGGACACAACTCCCTGGCCCATGCTGGTATTATGAGCCTTGTGCTCCCCCCCCACCCCCCCACCCCCCGCCCCCAGCTGAGGCAGTCGGTCACCAGTTGCCTACGGCCACACATGGCAACTATCGCCCGGAGGCCACTCACGATGACTGCCAGCTACTCACACTGGCTGTCGGCCACTCAAGCTGGCCATCGGTCACTCATGGCAGCACACAGTAGCCCACGGCAGCACTCAGTAGCCCACAGCAGCTCACACCAACCTCTGGCAGCCCAGCTCCAGGGAGAGCCGTTGTTTACAATCTTAGCTGTAGAGGGCACAGCTCACTGGCCTATGTGGGAATCTAACCGGCGACCTCGGCGTTAAAAGCGTGGTGCTCCAACCACTTGAGCCACCGGGCCTGAGCCACTGGGCCGGTCCAGGTTCTTAATTCTTGATCCATGACTGGTTTTCTGACTCCGTTTCCAGATGGTGATTGAAAGGTTTCCTAGTGCTTGTATTCCCTGGTGGTTTTCACCAAACCACCACCCCTCTGACCCCACTTCTGGTCTGCGGATCCTGAAGCACACCCGTCTTTCCAACACTGGCAGGAAATTGCCCTCTTGGCTCACAGGACGTAACCTTTCTTGGCATCTCTAAGGACCTAACAGCTGGAATTCTGGCCTGCCCAGGAATCACTCCACTGGACACCTAGAAATTTTCTCTTTTGTAAACCATGGAAGAATACAATATATTTCAGAAAATTCCATTTCAAACAAATTAAACTTTTTTAAAAGATTTGGCTTTAAAGGGATAGGTTTTAGATATCTGAAAAGTTTACTTATGTAGAACATCTCATTCCCAAGAATGAGAAACAATCTGAGCTTTGTGTTCAGAGACCTGAGTTTGGAACCCCATTCTACACTGAGACATATTAGGCACAGCCCTTAACCACTCTGTCTTCAAAATGAGTTGATAACATGAATCTGACAGAGTTGTTGCAAGGATTAAATGAGATGGTGAACGTAGAGCTCTTCTTACAGTATCACGCCCCAGCAACTGCTCAAAAGATAGTCTTTTCTAATCAAACAAGTAATTCAGAGGACAACACTGATTATTTTCTCTTGCTAGGAAATACTTGGGTCTAAGTGTCCAAAATGGTAATCATTCATTATTTAGCTCTCCCTGGAGCACTGTCCAGCTGTGAGAGTCTTAAATTTGTTCTGCAGAGAAGACATGGAAGAGTTAAACAGAAATACAATTTTTATGCTGTTTTGGAGTTTTTCCTTTGTTTAACATCAAAGTGGTCTGCAGTCCATTTTGCCAGTTCACACATATTGTTGTATTCAGAGAAAGGCTTGGAGGAGCTGAGCTGGCTGCCTGATTAGCTGTGACTCCTTTGCAGGGTAGCTTAGGAGACCAAATGGATTCGACCCCTTTAAGGTTTTAATGATAAGGGAGTGGTGTTGGGAAGAAGCTCCCTCCCTTTTCGAGTGAGACTTTGTGGAGGCCTTGCTAATAAATCATTTGTTCCCTCTAAATGCGGTCTCACATTCACATAGGCACATACTCAGATGGTTCCCACTTGAAATTTCTCATCAAGTGCAAATAGCTCCCAGCCCGAACGAACGGCTGAACTGCTTTCCAGCTTTCCTTTTGTGAGGAGGCTTCTGCTTGTGACCAGCCCTGGGGACTCGTGGGTGTACAAATCCTGTGCACGCCCAGGAAACAGAGTCTCACTTTGTCTCCATTCCACCCCACCCCTCACCCCCACCCCATCTCCTTCTTTTCCCCCCTTGACTCTGAAGGTTACAAGAGAAGAAAACCAGCAACATCAAGAATTTGGAAGTTAGACTTGCTTGCCCACCTGTTACCCAATCCTTGGAGTTGCCTTAGGTTGACCCTGAAGCCTGCTCTCTCCCAGGGAAAACTGCCTCATGTGACCATTGGGCAGGTTTACCCAGCTCTGAAGGAAGTTACACAGGCTCCAGAACAAAGGAGCAGCCAAAAGTAACTTGGCTGGAGAGCTGGGCATTGCACTCGCCTGCCTGAATCTTGCTCTCCTCCTCCGCCTTCTCCCTCCGGGTCCGAGCGAGCTGGGGGTGCCACGTGGCCACTTCTGGGTTGCTCTCTCCTGGGCCTCTCTGTCCCTTCCATCCAGCTGGAGTCATTTGGAGTGCGCCAGGTTCTCCATTCCGTACAGGTGTGCAGCTGGGATAACCGATGATTAATGCGTGTGTCTGGTCGGGCCTTCAGGGTAATTTGATTTGCTTGATATCTAGAGTGATCACCCCTCTTTCCTTTCTCCTCCCTTTCTTTTCCTGAGTTTGTGGCAGTGTTTACCTTAGTCGGCGTTTTAAGTTGATGAATGACACTTGTTTCTGGTGTTCATTTCCGCCCAAGTTTTAATTAAATTTTGCACGAGGCTTCTGTAATTATGGACGTGGGTCTGTCTCCCTCATCTTACCTCTCAAAAGTTGCCCAGCGTTCAGAACTTTCCCCAGTTTTCCTTTCTTTCTTCCTCACCATCAATCCCCAGTGCTGATGGGCCGGCAGCAGACCCTCATCACTGCAGCCATTACCTCTGAGTTTTATGGTCTGTGATGGCAAAAGCCACATCCTGCTCCTGACGGAATCCATTAGGCTGGAGGAAGGAACAGACTCCCAGAAAGATGAACTTGTCAGCTGGCGGAGAGCTGTGCTATGCCCTAGGTAATGGGACGTCTGAAAAATCACCCTTCGGTGTAGATGCTGCTGGGCCCTTCAGGAGGGTTCTGTCTATAAGGGGCGAGGTGGAAGCTGAGTTTCCTTTTTCCTTTTTTTTTTAAGAGTTATGTGGCAGAGGAAGCAGTCTCTGTATGTTCCAACTGAAAGAACCCTTCCATGGCTGGGGCAGCGAGAGCCATGGATTAATGGTCTAGGAAATAGATGAACTAAAGCAATTCAGGCTTACTATCTGCCTGCAAAGTTGAGATAAGATTAGAGCAAGTACATCTGGTTCAATTTATGGTGGGTCCACAGTTAGGTCCAAGAAGTAAACTGGACATGCTTCTGAGGTTGCAAAAATTGGCCAAGTTTCTTCAGATATATTATCCACCTGCCTTTGTTTTGCTTTTTGCCTAATTTACTCTTAGAAAACTCATATGGAAGATATTCTGAATTGGAAGAGGAGAAAAATATCTTGTTCCTAAGAAACCGCTAAGAGAAATTTTAGGCCCAAGTGGGTAAAGGGATGACCTAGAAAAACTCATGATTTCAACACGGACTTATTAAGACTGTGCTGGGTGTTGTGAGGACACAAAGGACATGGGGTATGGCCCCTGCCTGCTCTGACATAGCTTCAAAACCCCATTGGCGACAGTATTAAACACATTTAAAAGAGTTAAATAGACGCAACCTGGTGCTGTGGAGAAGAGAATGGAGTAGATATCAGGACGTGAATTCTGTTCCCTCCTCTGCCACTGATGAGTGCTGGGACCTCAGGCTAGTGATCATTCAGGCTTGGTGTCCTTGCTACATATGAAGGGAGTCGCATGAAATCATCTCCTCATGTTCCTTACAGCCTTAACATCACAATCTAATTGCCATCACCAGTAGAGCTGTTGTATAACCACGCTATAAAGGGAACGATGCAGGCAAAGGATGCTGAGAGAGTTCAGAAAGGGCCTGTGTCACCGTGAATGGGAACAGCTTGAGGAGTGGGGCTTAGGTTGGACTTTGAAATATGGGCCGAGATCCAATAGAGAGGAATTTCACGGTGTGCTTGGAGAAAGGGGAAGAGGCCAAATGGTTGGAACAGTTTGCAGAGGTGGGTACTGAGAGGGAAGGTGGAAAGTTGGAGTGGGGTCAGGTGGAGACGGTGTTGAACTCTGGCCTAAGGACTTAGAACTTGAGCGTGCAGGCAAAAGGCAGCTATTGAAGGTGTGATGCAACAGAGCGGAGGCTGAACAAGGTATGTATCTGGGACGGTGTAGAAACAGACCGGTCTTCACTTTCGGCACCAGTACTGGCCTATCATTGGTTTTAGAAGCTTCACCTTGCCACATTCCACTTGCCCCTGGACACGGCTCTTCCCCTGCTTGGCTGTGCTCAGTCAGTGATAGAGGACTGGGTCAGAAGACAGCGCAAAATACAAATAATAGCCTGTGTGAGAGAAGTATTACATTAAAAAATTTCTTTTATTGCAGTAAAATATACATAAAATTTACCCTTTTTGGCATACAATTTGATGGTATTAAGTACATTCACATTGTTGTAGAGCCATCACCATTGTCCGTTTTCAGAACTTTTTCATCGTCCCAAACAGAAATTCTGTACCCATTAAACAGTAACTCCCCATTCCTCCCTCCCCCCAGCTCTTGGTAACCATTATTTTACTTTCTGTTTCCAGAAATTTGCCTATTTTAGGTACCTCATGTAAGTGGAATCATATCATAGTTGTCCTTTTGTGTCTGGCTTATTTCACTTAGCATAATGCCCTTGAAATTCATCCGTATTGTGTGACATGTATCAGAACTTCATTTCCTTTTAAGGCAGAATAATATTCCATTATATGTATATGCCACGTTTTGTTTATCCATGCATCTGTTGATGGACACTTGGGTTGTTTCCACCTTTTGGCTCTTGTGAAGGATATTGCATTTACAATTTGAAATTTGGCTGAGAATAGTCTTATTCTCTATAAAGCATGCTATGCATTACAATTTTTTTTTCTGCGGAGATCTTTGAACAGCTGAGGTGCTCACTGGTGATTCAGGGTATTATTGGATGACTTGGAGAATGGGATCGGAGGGCTGGAGGGGGTGTGGAATTAGAATGGCTTTTCTGATAGCTACTCAAAATTCTGAATAAGATTATGGGAGAAGGTCTTGGCAGAAGGAAAGAAGCCTTCCTGAAAGCCTCCTCTGGAAGGAGGCAGAGAATCAATCTTCTGTCCTCAGTACCCGCCCATAGGTTCCTTTTCTGCTTCCTCTTCTGCCTCCCAATCAAATCTGCTCGCAAAGAAGGATTAAAGAACAAGCACTGACTGACCTTACACAAATTCGTTGTTTCTCCCAGGAGGATTTACAGTTTAGGTCTCATCTCCTGTTAGGGAATAAAATTAGATTTTGTTAATTGTTAGATGGGTCCCGGTATTTGACACTCAGGTGGAAGAGGTGTGTCCTGACCCCCCACCTTGCTGTAAATCTTGCTCAGGGGCCCTTCCATTCAGACACCATTTGGGCTTGAGGAGGACGACATTGGCCTTTTTGGGAAGGCTTGGCCATCACAAGAGGAATGGAAGAAGGAATTGGAAATCCCAGGGATAGGAGGAATGATCCCTTGTTTTCGCCCCCCTCTTATTTGCCACCTTTGCTAGAAAGAACCCAGGATTTGTCTCAGGGGTCTCTGCAGAACCTTGCAGTTTCTAAACTTTTCTGGGATGGGTGCAATTAAGGGCATGACTCCCTTTCTTTGGGGACTGTCGTGCAGGGCGGCCTGCGGGGTGTCAGCTCCCGCTCCCCACATGAGAATGCAGGATATGGTGAGGCCAAAAAGGAACACCCACGGAGCCATAGGTAGGGGAGTTATACTACTATATATTCTCGCTGGCAGCACTATAGTCTCACTGGAGGCTGGATCCACACTGTCCGCAACCCGCCATCCTAACTGCAATCCGTGCTTGCCAGCCCAGCCACCATCTTCTTGCTAGCCCCCATTTTTCTGCTAGCGTAGCCACAGCAGTGAAATTAATGGCCAATGGCTCACTGGTTACAGCTGACGGCCAGCTAGCCACAGCTGATGGCCATCCAATCACAGTTGATGGCCATTTACTACCTGAGCCAGCATCTTTCTATGTGAGGCCGAGAGCCTGGAAACTGCTTTCTGGGGCTCTGTCCCCACAGGGACTGTCTGGGGGAATTTCCCTTAAAACGTGACCTGCTTGAGTCAGGGATACCTCAGCTATTTGCATGCACGACGGCAGGTGTTTCAGAAACTAGCTTCTCTATATACTGGAAATGCCGCTGCAGCCCGCTGGTGATGAGAATCACCTCGGGGGTTCCCAGTCTGCGCCCTGACATCCAGCTCCTGAGACACAGAGGAGGCTGTTATCCCAGGTAACCTCATAATGTAGAAATGACAGGAGCTGGGTTTTGTAGTGCTTCACCACAGTGGAGAAGAGAGGAGTTGAGGAAGCAGCCACTGTGGCAGGGTGTGTTCAAGGAATTTGCAAAGGGTCCTTTCTCTTTGGATACCTAATAGGGAGGGTAAAGGTTGTAATATGGCTATCAGATATTCAGTCAGCCAGTCAGTTAACAAACACTTATTGAGTCCTTCCCAAGTGCTGGGTTAGGGGTAAAGAGATAAAAGAAAGGTCTGTTTTTTTGTGTGCACACAGTCAAGTTGAGGAGAAACGCAAGTCCATAATCAATTATAATAGAGTGTGGAAAATTGTATTTCCCCCAAATTTTTCTAAAATATAGTGTGTTAATAGAAAATTTGAGGTATAGTAAAACCAACAGATCAGGAGACAATTACCATTTAAAAGAGTTTGTTACCCTGTGGGGACAGAGTCCCAGAGAGCAGTTTCCAGGCTCTCTGCCTCATGTGGAAAGGAGCTGGCTTGGGTAGTAGACGGCCATCAGCTGTGACTAGTTGGCCATCAGCTGTTACCGGGTAGCCATTAGCCACTGATATAACTGCCGTGGCTAAGCTAGCAAGCGCAGATTATGGATTGTGGATTGCAGAGAGGTGGATTGCAGTTAGCAAGTGAGGTTGGTTGGCAGGCAGAGAAGCAGACTGCGGATTGCGCATCGTGTGGCTCCTACTTCCTGTGTCTCCATCCCAGCCGCCAGCGAGAATATAGAGGCCACATGTCTGTGTTCTGATCAAGAGCCCCAGCTAAGGCCCTAGTTGTTAACCTGCATCAAACACCAGGCATGCAAGTGAAAATGGCTTTAGATCCCAGCTCCCCGGCCTTCGAGCCACTGGCTGATGCCAACTGTAGCAGAAGAAAGCTCCCCAGCCTTCGAGGCACTTCTAACCTTTTACCAACCTATGAGCAACTTCTGCCAACTGTACCAGAAAAAAGCTGTCCTTATTGACCCCCAGCCCCCAAGTGCAGATTTGTGAGCAAAATAAATGGTATCCTTCTTTTCAGCCACTAGTCTTAGGGTGGTTTGTTGCATAGCAGTCGATAACTGGGACACGGGATGAGAGGATGATGCTGGGTGGGGGAGCACAGGATGTTTTGAATACTCATGGGGAGGGTGAGGCCAGAGATAGGGGTGAAGACAGGTCAGAAAAGGCATCCCAGAGATAATAAGAGCCATTTGAGAATGTATTCATGCTCAGGTACTATTCTAAGCACTTTATGTGCATCTAAACTGTTTCTACTCCTAACACTTCTAACAGCAAATGTGGGGGATTTTTCCTCATGCCAACTGATTCTCCAACTCTTTGGATACCAGCTGGGTATCCTACAGTTCAGTCCAGTTCTAACACTACTTGGAGTTAGTGCAGACACCACAGATTAAGGGCTCAGTTCCACAACACTGCCCACCTTCTTCAGATGCCAATTGCAAGTCCCAGGTCGTGACCTGCCCTTCTGAATAACTGGCTATAAATCAGGGTTACCACACCCCCCTCCTCAGTTTCCAAAATTTGCTAGGATGGCTCACAGAACTCAGAAAAAGCACTTTACTTACTGTTACCAGACTATTATAAAGACTACAACTCAGGAACAGTGAAATGGAAGAGATGCACAGAGTAAGGGGTGAGGGGTGGGCGGATGGGGTGCATAGTCCTCCCAGCACTCTGATGTGTTCACCAACCGGGAAACTCTCAGAACACATCGTTAGGGTAGACAAGATTGATTAAATCCTTGGCCATTGGTAATTGGACTTGATCTCTAGCTCCCTTACTTTCCAGGAGGTTGGGGGTAGGGCTGAAGCTTCCAACCCTTTAATCACATTGTTGGTTCCTCTGGGAATCAACCCTTATCCCAAGGGGCCACTAAGTGTCAACTCGTTAGCATAAACTCAGGTATGGCTGAAAGGGGCTTGTGATGAATAACAAAAAAAATGCTCCTATCACTCAGGAAATTCCAAGGGTTTCAGGAGCTCTGTCAGGAAGTGAGGGAAGACCAAATACATATCTTAATCTTATCCCAGTGCATTAACTTTTTAAATCCTTACAACAACCCTATGTTGTTAGTACTCTTCCTACTGAGATGAGGAAACTAACCGCAGATAGTCACACAGCTAGAGGATTGTACAGAACTGGGATTTCAGTCGAGTAGCCTGACTCCCAAGTATATACTTTTCAACCACTAAATTATCTGGGTTTATTGATTCAACAACCTCTTTCATTATCAGAGACCATTCATTCACTCATTTAACATTGAGGGACTACTTTGTGCTGTACAGTGAGGCATGAGCTGACTTGGAAGAATGAAGAAGAGTTAGAAGGAATATGTGAGAACATAATGTTCTAACAAAAGAGATGAAAACATGAGAGAATATGGCACAGTTTATTTTAAATTTTTTATTTTGAAATGAAGATGAATTTACAGGAAATCATAAAAAGAATGTACAGGGAGGTCCCGTGCAGCCATCAGCCCTTGTCTCCCAAAGTTGGTGCCTTGTGTAACTATAGTACAGCATCAGCACCATGACATTGACATTGGTACAATTCACAAAACCTCTTCAGCCTTCACAGGTAGTGTATGCACTTGTGTGCACGTCTGCCAGTGTGTGCGTGTGCGTCCATTTCATGTCATGTGTAGTGTCATGTAACTACCACCACAATCAACACATATAATTGTTCTACCACCACATACCTGGCACATTTAGTGTGATTGGAACATAAAATTGGTGGAGTGAAATCATGAATTGTCAAGAGAAGTAAGCAGAGGCCATTTCCTCACATTAGGGGGTGTGACTTTTGTATAGAAGCCTTTAAACAGCGAGAAGGGTTAAAATGGATGTTCTTTTAGAGAGAGGCAATGGAATGAATACCTTACATTCACTTCGAAGTTTAAACGACTCTGTTAGAACCTTTCCTAAGAGTGGGTTTTCAGAGCTGAGAGGGAAGAGACAGACTGTGGACAGTGGGTGACAATGTGTGGATGTGGGTTGGGTACAAGTGATGGTCACTGTGACCTATGACCAACCTATGACCTGCCCTCTGCCAGTCTTCCCCTGCCCCTTCTTGGTCTTTGCCTCCTGAACTGCCCTCTGATCACCAACTTACCAGCTTTGTTGCTTTTCTCCCTCCACCCACCCTCTGGCCCATCTGACTCTGGAAACAATTGCAAAGAATTAGTGTGTTTTGGGTTTTTCTATAATATGGAATGAAATGTAGAGTGCAATTTTACAGTTTGTCTCATTTTCTTCCTGTCACCAAAGCAAACTGTAAAGAAGAGTAAGTCATTTTACAGTTGATGCAACTGCTACTGAATTTTTTTTAATTTTTTTTTTGCTACTGAATTTAGATTGAAAAAATGATTTGCTTGAGCAAAGTGGTGGTCAGATATATCCCATGAATTTGTTTCTTAAAAAATGTGTTTGTTGGAGAGAGAGGACTGCCACCTTATTCTTTGATGGGATGGGTCCAAGAGACCTTGATTTCACTTGAAAGGAGTTTTGTCAGCTTCTGTCCACCAACTTAAGAGGAGCATTTGGATAAGAAGTATGAAGGCCTTTTAGCCCTTCAAAGTCTGATAAAACCCTGTCCTTTTTCATGATCTCATTTTATCCTCACAACGACATGGGTAAGGTAGAGTAGGGATTATATCATCACCAGTTTATAAATAAAGAGAGTGAGAGATGAACCTATAAATGCACAGCTAGTAAGGAGAGGGTACATTTCCCAGCCTCCCAATCTTCATAAGAGCCTATGCCATTTGGACGATCCATTTAAATATATGTGGTCCAGCTGATTTTCAGATGAGATTTTCACTTCAGAAGAGAAGCAAGGAAAGACACTTGACATTTATTTTGTACAAGAAACAGGGTGGGGTGGCTTCTGTTTGTTATCTCATTTAATCCAACCTTGAGAACACCAGACATTCTCCAGGGCTGGCTTTTCATAAAACTGTAAGTGAGCTCAGTTGCTTTTGGTGGTTTGGGCTTCCCATGGACAAAGTCTTTCTCCTCCTTTCATGCTGTATCCTGTCTGCTCCCCGGAGGTGGAAGCTCCATTCCTGCTGCTGTTTATTGAATCAGGGCCGGGGCTGAGTCCTGCAGGCTCCTCCAGCCCCTGGTACACATGGGATCTCTGTTACTGCAGCATGCCCACGTCAGGAGCCCTTGTCCTCACTGGTTCACCAGGACCTCCAGCCCCTATGGAATCTCTACTAGGCATTTCTGAGAAAGCTCAGGGGTATCCCACAGGCACCACCAACAAGCCTGTCCCCAGTCTGTGACTGCTCTGCTTCATCCCCACTGAGGTGTCGAGCTCTGGGGTGCCCACTGCTACACAGTTCTCTGTGGGGGCTTGGAGGCACATGCTCGCTCCCCTCCACATTGCCTCTATTCCAGGCTGCCCAGTTTGGTTAGCTAGTGCCCCAGTGTTTCTCACAATGTCAACAACCAAGCTCTCTGAGCTCCTTCCAGAATGCCTGGTCTCCTCAGGACAGAGTTACAAGTGCCAGTTCCTCGTGTGGGTTAACTTCGATACTGGGTGTGCTTGGCACACGCACACATGAGTAAGCACAGGCACCATTCAGGACTCAGGGTCAACCTGCCTCTTTGTGGATGGCTGTGGCTGGTTACTGGGTCAAGCTCAAGGGCCTGGCTCCTTCTCTGTTCTGAGTGAATTCTCTCAAAATAATAGCTGATAAGGGGAGTGTCAGTTATTTATACTCTCCTCTCCTTTAATACTAAAATGTGAGTCACTGATAAAAAACAGTCAGCAATTGTTGGTTATCCACATGGTGCCAGCCACTGAGCTAGGAGCTTTATGTGCCTTATCTCCTTTTAATCCCCAGAACAGCCCTGAGACAGCACAACCTACTGCCAATGTGAGCAGAGGTCAACAGAAACCTGAGAGCACAGATGTAAGACGTTGCCCAGGGTAAGGGACTGTACCTTTCTGCACCTTCGTCCCTCATCTATAAAAGGAGACAGACCACATATTCTCTCTCTTTTTTTAAACTTTTATTTATTTTAAGCGTGTTTTTCCAGGGCCCATCAGCTCCAAGTCAAGTAGTTGTTTTAACCTAGTTGTGGAGACTACAGCTCACAGTGGCCCATGTGGGGATCGAACCGGCAACCTTGTTGTTAAGAGCACCGCGCTCTAACCAACTGAGCTAACCAGCCACCCCATATATTCTTTAAAATCCTTTCTGGCTTTAAAATTCAATTCTGTTGCCTTTCTTAAGAATATTTACAACTAAATAAAAGTCAAAACTTTAAGCCCCCAAAAGACCAAGCACTGATTGTAGAAATATATCTATATCTATTATCAATATATCAGTGAGTAATTATTCTGAGGAGGGTTTTTTAAATTATCAGTTAAGATTATTTTTATTTGTTAAAGATTTTTATTAAAATATAGCTAACATACAATGTTATATTAGTTTCAGGTGTACATCAGAGTTATTCAACAGTACCCACCTGACACTATATTAAGATTATTTTTAAATTTCAAGTAGCAGAAATCTCACCTAAGACTGGCTTAGTATATTAGGGAAACTTACTGGCTCATTTCCGAAAGGTCTGGAATGGACTGTAGGCTTCTGCTCTTTATTTCTACAATTTGAAGCTTTTGCCTTTCCCCTTGGTTCACCTTTGTCCTTAGGCAGGTTTCCTTCATTTGCAAGATGGTCATCTGAAGTGACAGCGGCTTACTCCCATGCAGGGCCAGAAAACACTGCTTTTCATAATCATTGAATAGATCTTACTTCCACTCTGATTGGCTCATTCCTGAACTGCTCTAAACAAATACTAGAAGTTAGTTAGGTTAGGCATCCACACTGAAACCAATCACAGTGGAAGACAGATATCATTATACTGATTGATTCAGACCAATCAGGGTCTGTCCCTTAGAGCTGGGGGTAGATTCAGTCTTACCCAAGATGGTTTGAGGCTGGGCAGATTCTCCAAAGGAAATTCTGTGTACTGTATCAGTCAGGATAGAGTAGGTAGTGCTGCAGTAATAAGCCCAACATCTCAGTGGTTTGAAACAAGAAAGACATTTCTTGCTCATGTTGGGTACAGGTCTACAGCAAGGCTCTGCTCGTGGCAGTCACTCCTGGAACCAGGCTGAGGGAGGCTCCACTGTCAGCATGTGCTATCACTATTACTGTGGCAGGGGAAGAAGGCTGGAGAGGCCAGCCCAGCAATTAAATGTTTCCAGCTGGAAATGACACGTACCATTTTTGCTCACATTTCACTGGGGAAAGCAAGCCAACTGGTGACGTCTAACTTTGAGGGGGCAGGAAAGTGCAGTCCTCCCGCATGCCAGGAAGGAGAGGGGAGCTGTGTCAGTGACAAGCAATAATGTCTAACGCAGCAAGAATGGATGCAGATAGGTCATCAACAGATACTCAGGGCGATACTTCTGAAATCATAACAAAAGGAGAGCAGGAGGTGGTGGTGAAGAACTGGAAAGAGCACCAACTTTGCATCAGACCATCCAGGTTGGAGTTTGAAGTTTACTAGCTATTCCTCTAGGTAGAGAATCTCTGAGCATCCATTTTCTCCACTGTGAAAATAAGGATAACAGTGTTTATCATGCAGGGTCTTTATGAGGTGCGATGAAGTGATGCTCGTGGAAGTACACTTCATGTTTGTAACTGCTGTATGATACCTAAGAGTTCTTTTAACTCTTCTTTGACTCCTTCTGTTCATATAAGACCTTAATATCCATGCTTGTGAGTTGTGGAATGAGCTTTTTGAAGGCAATCGCTGACTCTGCCTTTGATCTCTGTCCAGCACTCCGCCCTTGCCATGCTATCTTAAAATGGAGAAATATGATAGGAATGGTTCTGATTTCTCAAATAGGAGCATTTTCCCCCAAGGAGACTATCGTTTGTGCTTTCATTTCAAACTTGTATCAGTGGTATATTTCCTCATAGATGATAATATATAGTATTAGCTCCGTAAAGATTTTGTTCTGAACTGTATCAGAGGAGCTGGGGGCCTGGGCCCTGGGATGATGACTAACATTCCTTCCTGGAAGTCTGAAGATAGGGATTCTGCTCAGGGCTCTGCTGCCTGTAAGCTGTATGACCCTGGGCAAGTCACCCAACAAATTTGGCCTCATTTTGCTAATTTGAAAAGTGCAGATAAAAATTCCAGTCCCATCTTCCACAGAAGAGTTTTGAGAGGATAAAGGAATTAATATTCCTATTATATATCCCCAAATATGCATAGAATACTTTCCAGGTGGGAACAAGATACAGAGCCAGGTGCCCAGGGGAAATCAGTTAATTGGATGTGCACGCTGCACGTGTGTGGCCTGTTTGGTTCTCTGCGGGGAGGCTGGGGGGCTTAACCTCATAGGCGGAACACGTTAGCTATTATAGAGAGAGTTCAGGGGAAGACAAGTGCCTCCAAGGGGATCACGCTGGCTGCTCCCCTCCTGAGACTGCTCCCCACTTTTGGTGCAAGTAGGTGGTAGGAGGGGTGGGTAGATACCCAGTGATAGAAAGGCAGATTCTGACTGGCATATAGCAGTATACTGGTGACTTACCTGTCCAGGTAGTGAAGGAACACCCTTCTGGGGTTTTGTAAGCAAGTCATACTTGCGACCCAGTTTCCCAATCCTGGGGGCAGCTAGGGGAGAGTTTTACTAGCCTTTCACTGAAAGTGGTGTCACCCCACCTCCTGGGTAAGTACGCTGCCTTGCGCCCTCACAGAGCTCCAGGATGCTTCTGTCCCTTCACAGCGCTGAATCAGTGGCTGTTCCCTTGATGACCTCGCTGGAGCAGGGCTTTGGGTGAGGCTAATTAGATAATGCCTGTGAAGCCCTTGGAGGTCCTCAGAGACCGGCTTCCTCTCGATGTATTATTAATAGTGGTGAGCATAGTGTTACCACACAAAGCCGGTACCTACTAAAATACCCTGGGGCAGGGACAGGGAGGGCAGAGGGGGTTGCTGAAGGGCAGGACCAACCGAGAGAGCCTGTCCTTTGGGAAGACCTTCAGTCCTGTCATGTGATCTGCAGGGTCGGGGCAGAGGGCAGGGACTGTCGTTACGAGATGGAAATTTGTGGGCCATCCTCCCACAGGCAGCACTTGCGGGGACCACATAAGCGGGACAAGCTGGTCTGTGATGGTGATAGAGCTAAGGAGGCAAATCAGTTGGCCCGAATCCCTGCCAGACTGTGCCCCGCTCAGGGGACCCTGCCAGCTTCCGGGAGCGCTGCCTCAGCTGGCTAGTATTCCTTTGAGAGAATCCTCTGCCTTGGTGGGTTCTGCTTCCTAAGGGAGGAAGGGAAATGGCCTTCTTGGGTTAACCCCTCCTCCTCCCAAAGGTTCGGGTGTGCCTTGTGCAGAGTCAGTGTCAAATGGCTGGCTGGGTCATTAAAAGACTAATTTGGGGTGTCAATTCCTGTGTCAGGGTTTGTGTCTCTCCTACCACTGGAAGATTTAGCTGGGAGACCTTGTACCCGTGTCTCTGCTGACCCTTGTAGCTATGCAGGTGGGTGGGTACCCAGGGCAGCTGTCCCCCAAAAGATACATTGAAGTCTGTTATGGATTGGATGTTTGTATCCCCTCAAAATTCTTATGTTGAAGCCCTACCACCTAAAGTGCTGTTGTTTAGAGATGAGGCTTTTGGGAGGCGTGTAGGGACAGATTCGGTATGAGGGTGGGGACCTCGTGATGGGAGCAGTGCCCTTAGAGAAAGAGACACCAGAGAGCTCTTTCTCTCTCTGCCTTGTGAGGACATCTGCACGCCAGGTGATTTCTCACCAGAAATTGGACTGGCCAGCACCTTGACGTTGGGCTTCCAGCCTCCAGAACTGTGAGAACAAACATTTCTATTGTTTATAAGCCACTTGGCCTGTGGTATTTTGCTATGGCAGCCCGAGACTAAGACAAAATGCTAACCTCCAGTCCCTCAGAACGTGACTTTACTTGGCCATGGGGTCATTGCAGATGGAATTAGTTAAGATGAGGTCAGACTGGAGCAGAGCAGGACCCTAATCCAATCTGACTGGTTTTCTTATCAGAAGAGGAGGAGAGACACAGACAGATAGTGCACAGAAGGAAGACATGTAAAGACACACAGGGAGAACACCATGTAATGACAGAGGCAGAGATTGGAGTGATGTGTCTACAAGCCAAGGAATGCCAACGATTGCTGGCAACAACAAAAACTAAGAGAAAGTTCTGGAACAGATTCTCCCGTAGAGCCATCAGAGCGAGTGGGGCCTGCCAATACCTTGATTGTGGATTTCCAGTCTGCAGAACATTGAGAAAATAAGTTTCTGTGGTTTTAAAGCCCCCAGTGTTGGTACTTGGTGACAGCAACCCCAGGAAACTAGTTCTCTAGGGTCTAAGGGTGTTCAGTCGCTCTTTCACATGGACCACAACACCACCATTGCCACATAGAAAGCCAGCCAAGCCAAGCCGGCCTCCGCTCTTTGTTTGTCTATTTCTGGAAGTCTGTGCACTTGGGCTCCCAGGTTCTCTCATTGAGGCCAGGCCTCCTGCTGCCAAGTTCTCGCACAAAATGTTCCAAGATACAAAAGAGCTTAGAAACCCAGAGGCTTGGGCCAGTAGAAAAGCAAAGCTGTCTTCCTGGGTAGCGAAAGGACAAACATCTCTGAATATCCAAAATCACAAGTCGTTATTTCTCCTTGTGAATCATCAGGTGACATTTTATTAGTGGGCACCCGATCTCACTGCAGGTTACTCCCATAAATTACTATGAAGAAATGGGCAGGTTTAGTATGGGTTCGTAATATTTCCACGTGTTAGGTGATCTGGCAAGTTCTGTCACTGAAACATCTTTGCTGTACCCATCAGTCATCTGCTGGACTCGGGATGGACATTAGAGAGCTATCAGTGTCCCCGTTCTCCTTCCATTCCCCCTCCAATAATTACAGATCAAAGGGCCCAAAATATGCAACATTTAGGTACATAAGCCCCAGCTTCTGTTTGTTATGTGTGTGAACAAACCCAATAAAATATTACCCAAACCAGTTGTACCACGTTATTTAAACTAATAATTAAGATTCTTAAAGCTGGCTGTTTTACAGTGGCTTAACCACCAGCACCCCCTTCCCGGTTCTGGGCAGAGAGGAAGGTGCAGTGGGGGAAGCTGGGCCGCAGGCAGCTGGCACTGTCTTGAGTTAGATCACCTTTCAGAATTAACATAAACTTCCAGCAACCTCAAGACCAGAATCAACCTCTAGAACTTGTTCAAAATAGCACCCTGAGGCTATGCCTTTGGGGGATGCCCTCCCCCGCTGGCATCCTTGCATCTCTGGGAGGGGCTGATACCACTAACCCAGGAAATAAAGCCTTCTTTATTTGTGTCAGTTAAACTGCCCAGTTGACTCACGCCAACCAAGCTTTTCTGCCTCCAAATGTTAACAGCCAGTATAATTTAAGTTCAGAAGAGATACAGAAACTTGTGTGGGAGTACCTAATCTTTAAATTTGGCTGCCAAAGGCACAATGGTTCCAAAGTCATGACTTCTCATTATTAAGAATGTTCTCAGGGTCTGTGGATGCTAATGGAAACCAGTCCTGATGATAAAAATACAACTATTAATTACTGTGAGTAAATAAGCATTTTATTTAGAACAGGTAGTCTGCATAGGTTTTTGCTAGTATGGGCATTTCAAGTGTTAAGTGGAAGCATAAGTGAAGCTGGCCCTTGAAAAACTCAAGGGTAGGTTAATTAGTTGGACAAACTAGTTTAGGTGGCTACTGTGGGTGAGACCTTGTGCTACGTGCTGAGCAAGATGAACGAGGGATCGTTCTTACTCAGGGCAAGGGAAAAAAGAACGACTTTTGTGGTGTGTCCCTTAGACACAGATGATACTCTACTTGTACTATCTTATTGAATCTTTATTATTCCTACTCGGAGACATGGAGTAACTTGCTGAATTCACCCAACCAGAAAGGCCCCGGCTGCAATTTGAATCCAGGTCAGCTTAATTCCAAAGGCCTGAACACTTGCTAACCCTAGTATAAAGCTACCCATAGAAAGCCCAGGTGAAGGAGAAATTGATTCCAACTGGGAAAATCAGGTATGACCTCGCTGGAGCAGGGCTATGGGTGAGGCTAATTAGATAATGCCTGTGAAGCCCTTGGAGGTCCTCAGAGACCGGCTTCCTCTCGATGTATTATTAATAGTGGTGAGCATAGTGTTACCACACAAAGCCGGTACCTACTAAAATACCCTGGGGCAGGGACAGGGAGGGCAGAGGGGGTTGCTGAAGGGCAGGACCAACCGAGAGAGCCTGTCCTTTGGGAAGACCTTCAGTCCTGTCATGTGATCTGCAGGGTCGGGGCAGAGGGCAGGGACTGTCGTTACGAGATGGAAATTTGTGGGCCATCCTCCCACAGGCAGCACTTGCGGGGACCACATAAGCGGGACAAGCTGGTCTGTGATGGTGATAGAGCTAAGGAGGCAAATCAGTTGGCCCGAATCCCTGCCAGACTGTGCCCCGCTCAGGGGACCCTGCCAGCTTCCGGGAGCGCTGCCTCAGCTGGCTAGTGTTCCTTTGAGAGAATCCTCTGCCTTGGTGGGTTCTGCTTCCTAAGGGAGGAAGGGAAATGGCCTTCTTGGGTTAACCCCTCCTCCTCCCAAAGGTTCGGGTGTGCCTTGTGCAGAGTCAGTGTCAAATGGCTGGCTGGGTCATTAAAAGACTAATTTGAGGTGTCAATTCCTGTGTCAGGGTTTGTGTCTCTCCTACCACTGGAAGATTTAGCTGGGAGACCTTGTACCCGTGTCTCTGCTGACCCTTGTAGCTATGCAGGTGGGTGGGTACCCAGGGCAGCTGTCCCCCAAAAGATACATTGAAGTCTATTATGGATTGGATGTTTGTATCCCCTCAAAATTCTTATGTTGAAGCCCTACCGCCTAAAGTGCTGTTGTTTAGAGATGAGGCTTTTGGGAGGCGTGTAGGGACAGATTCGGTATGAGGGTGGGGACCTCGTGATGGGAGCAGTGCCCTTAGAGAAAGAGACACCAGAGAGCTCTTTCTCTCTCTGCCTTGTGAGGACATCTGCACGCCAGGTGATTTCTCACCAGAAATTGGACTGGCCAGCACCTTGACGTTGGGCTTCCAGCCTCCAGAACTGTGAGAACAAACATTTCTATTGTTTATAAGCCACTTGGCCTATGGTATTTTGCTATGGCAGCCCGAGACTAAGACAAAATGCTAACCTCCAGTCCCTCAGAACGTGACTTTACTTGGCCATGGGGTCATTGCAGATGGAATTAGTTAAGATGAGGTCAGACTGGAGCAGAGCAGGACCCTAATCCAATCTGACTGGTTTTCTTATCAGAAGAGGAGGAGAGACACAGAAAGATATTGAAGAGAAGGAAGACATGTAAAGACTCTCTGGGAAGATGATTCTGATTCTGATAGCAGGGTAGTAGATGGCTTGGCGGGGCTACAAGACAAGTAATGCCAACGATTGCTGGCAACAACAAAAACTAAGAGAAAGTTCTGGAACAGATTCTCCCGTAGAGCCATCAGAGCGAGTGGGGCCTGCCAATACCTTGATTGTGGATTTCCAGTCTGCAGAACATTGAGAAAATAAGTTTCTGTGGTTTTAAAGCCCCCAGTGTTGGTACTTGGTGACAGCAACCCCAGGAAACTAGTTCTCTAGGGTCTAAGGGTGTTCAGTCACTCTTTCACATGGACCACAACACCACCATTGCCACATAGAAAGCCAGCCAAGCCAAGCCGGCCTCCGCTCTTTGTTTGTCTATTTCTGGAAGTCTGTGCACTTGGGCTCCCAGGTTCTCTCATTGAGGCCAGGCCTCCTGCTGCCAAGTTCTCGCACAAAATGTTCCAAGATACAAAAGAGCTTAGAAACCCAGAGGCTTGGGCCAGTAGAAAAGCAAAGCTGTCTTCCTGGGTAGCGAAAGGACAAACATCTCTGAATATCCAAAATCACAAGTCGTTATTTCTCCTTGTGAATCATCAGGTGACATTTTATTAGTGGGCACCCGATCTCACTGCAGGTTACTCCCATAAATTACTATGAAGAAATGGGCAGGTTTAGTATGGGTTCGTAATATTTCCACGTGTTAGGTGATCTGGCAAGTTCTGTCACTGAAACATCTTTGCTGTACCCATCAGTCATCTGCTGGACTCGGGATGGACATTAGAGAGCTATCAGTGTCCCCGTTCTCCTTCCATTCCCCCTCCAATAATTACAGATCAAAGGGCCCAAAATATGCAACATTTAGGTACATAAGCCCCAGCTTCTGTTTGTTATGTGTGTGAACAAACCCAATAAAATATTACCCAAACCAGTTGTACCACGTTATTTAAACTAATAATTAAGATTCTTAAAGCTGGCTGTTTTACAGTGGCTTAACCACCAGCACCCCCTTCCCGGTTCTGGGCAGAGAGGAAGGTGCAGTGGGGGAAGCTGGGCCGCAGGCAGCTGGCACTGACCTGGGTTAGTTCACCGACCATTCCCTTGGTCTGATGCTCTGCTATCATGTCTTGAAATTCTTGGTCATTTTTGAACAAAGGGCCCCCACATTTTGATTTGCACCAGACCCCACAAATTTTGTAACTGGTCCTGGACTTGGGTTTTAAAGCCAGACAAACTGAGTTTAAATCCTCTCTCTATCTCTTATAGCTATGAAGATTTCAGCGAGTCACTTAACTTCCTGGCCTCTTCAATGTCCTTGTCTGTAAAATAAGAATAATAATTATTCACAGGGTTCCCATAAGGATTGGAGAAAATTATGTTAATAACTACCATTGTTGAGCACTTACATGCTAGGTTTTGGGCTAAGCACCTTTATAGCGGTGACAAATTTAATTGTTATGACATCTTGTGAGGTAGGTGCTATTTTTATTCTGATTTTACAGGAAATAGAGGGGGTCATGCCGCTTCTAAGGGGTGGAGCTGGGATCAATTCCTGTCTGCCTGACTCCAGAGCCTTTGCTGGCGCAGTGCTTGACACTATGCTCAGTGGTGCCATTATCACCATCATTATCATCAATATTAATGGGTGTAGGTGAGGAAGAAGGGAGAACAAGGAGGCAGGAGTGAGCTGGGGTGACAGGCTGGATGGAGCTGCCATTCTCTGCTGAGCGAGGGTAATCATGGAATAATGAACTTGGCTTTGGGTAGCCTGCCTTGGGACATTCTGGTTTCTCTTCCCATGCGCTATCTCAGGTAACCCTCACAATAACTATCACTTCGGTTTTATTTGCTGCAGTTCGTAAGGTATGAATTGAGTCAGCTTAGTGGGCAACCCTTCCAGGGACACTTCTTGTCACCAGGGACTGGGAAAATCAAAATGCTTCCAAGAGTTGGGAATGAGTCTAATTGGTGGAAATTAAGATGCCTTAATATCCCAGGAGACTTGCATGATTCCCATCATAATCTTGTACGGTGGCTGGTGGAGGGGTCTAGCTGCATTTTCCCTCCAAAGACATATAAGAAACAGTAGATGACATTGTGCAGATGTCTTAAGGTGCACAGTGCCAGGGCATACAATTCGCCTTCTCGACCTTCCTCCTGATTCATCATTTGCAGCTCAGTGGGATTGAACTCATTAAGTCCTTTCCAGAGAGCAGGGTGTGAGAAGCTGAGAGGCTGGGGGAGAGGGGCAAGTGCCAAATATTAGGATGTGTTGGGGGTCAGGAGGGAGGAAAGAGCAACATCCCACTAGTCAAAGGAAAGGACCCAGGACCTGCCTTCCGACATCACCACAGTGAACGAGGCTGGCCCATGCAGCTATAATGTCAGTGAGCCAAGGGCATCTCAGGGGCCTGGCTGACAGAACAGAAAGTGTGCCCAGAGATCGGCATGTTCCCTTCCGAGGCTTCTGCAGGTGCAATAGGGTCACCATTCCCTGCCAACTGTGTTTTGGGGCAGTTCAGAACACGGTCTGTTTGAATTGACGTTTTGCACAGTAGCCCTAGAATGATCCAGCACTTACAGTGGGTGAGTGAGGGTGTGTGGAGCTGGGAGCATTGAGAAGACCTGTTACACTCAAAGAGGCCAGGTCTAGCAGTGCTGTCTGGGCTTTGGAATGCTCCAGAAGACTGTGGGAAAAGGAGGAGTTCTTCATCATGCAATCACTTGTGCTAATTCAAAGAGGCAGGGGCAGGGACTGCTGGATGCTTATTAAACAAATGGATCAATTTCCTTGACATACAAAAAGAAGCTTTTACGTGCTCTGTAAATACTTCATCATTATAGGACTACATAGTGTAGATACCAGCGTCCCAGTTCATCTCCACCCCAGGGTAACCACTAACTTACTTTGAAGCGGGAAGTGGGCACTTGGCCTCCTGCACTCTATCAAGTTAAGTAATTTAGGAGGATTCTTCTGAATGTAACAGAATGAGTGCCCATGGCATGGAATTGAATTTGGTGTAGTGGAGAGGGCAACGGACTAAGAACAAGGTGCCTAACTAGATTCTGCCCTTTACGTGCTGTCTCTCAGGGTCTTCAATTTAAGACCCCAGCTAGACCCACTAGGACAGGGTAGGATGGCCATTTGGAAGCCTGGTAACCAGGAGACCCTTTCTGGCCCAACCTCACTCTACCTACAAGGTATCTGATCCTAGCCCTGCTTAACCATCCTTCTGTTTGGGTTTTTACATTTTTCTGCCTCTAGGACTTTGGTACTTCTGTCATCAGCCTTCCTGACTCAACCATCTCACTGTTGGGTTGGCCCTCTTTCTGATTTGATGCATTTAGACTAATCTCACAGAAATTCCATGGGACATCTGTATTAACTTGGGCAATTAATCCATACAAAGAGAGGTTAGATAATAATAGTGCCATTTATTGAGCACTTATATAATGCAGGCATTATGCTAAGCACTTCACATGAAGTATCACATTTAGTCCTCCCAACATCCCCATGAGATAGTGTTTAAAGAGTTTAACAGTGAGGTTGTTTTGGCTGCAAATAATGGAAAACACAACTCAAAGTACTTTAAACAATAAGGACATTTATTGGCTCACATAACTCACAGGAAGTTCAAAGGCAGAATGGGCTTTGAGTTAGTTGATGATTCATTTTATAAGAGTAACTTCAAGGACTCAGGTTCTTTCCATCTCTGCCCTGCCACCGACAGTGTAGACTTCATCCTAAGGCTGGGTCTCCTCATAGTTGAGGGTGGGCTATCAGCAGCAGGCAGAGCTCCTTGCTTTTTTCTTTTTTTGCGTTAAGCCTCAGAGAAGGAATTGCTTCTGGAGACTTTCTTAGAGCAGGGGGCCAACTGCAGTCAGCAATCCATTGTTAATTGGCCCGCAGCAAATTCCACAAATATATTTAGTTTACTTAAATAAACCAGGTGAGGCAATACTACTTCACCTTGAGTGAGTGGCCCAGCTGTTTGTGTATTTTACCGCATATGGCCCTTGGTGAAACACGTTAAAAAAAGTTTGGACCCCTCTGTCTTAGAGGGACTGTTCTAGAGACTCTGGGCAAACGCGCTTGAGCTTATTGGCCTGATCTGTGTCATGTTTCATGAACTGAAGTGGAGGGTAACACCACTTTCGTTGGTTTCGATGAATCAAGGCCCACTTCCAGAGCTAGAGAAGTAACTTTCCCCGAGTCACATTGGTTGCATGAGGAGAGCAAAATCAGGGCTCTACCAGGAAAGAAAGAGGAACATGTGTGTTGGGCAGGGCACCAACAGTATCTACTAAATTGAGGCAAGTTAACATGTTCTTAACTGCTATACAATATTGTCTAGTGTCCCTTCCATCTCAAACATTCTACACGTCTAAATAAATTAGAAACATTTCAACCAGAATAAGGAAAAGAGCATAAAGAAATACTGTTTCAATTCCTAGACATATTTAACTTCTCTAGACAGCCATTTTTCAAAGGATATTTTATAAGTACAGGTTAATGTGGAGGAATATTTTGGCATAAGATATCCGACTGTTAGTTTATGAGGGGGGTATTTCAGTTTCAAAGTTCCAGATCTCTTTATGATTCCAAAATATGCAAGTGTACAGATTTTATTCCAAACAAGTCATAAATTAAATAGTTGATACATAATAAAAGCTGGGAAAACAAAACCACACTTATCTCACCATGAGTTCACATTTAAAGACAAACTTCTCCAATTCACCTTAAACTGAGAAAAAGAATCAGAACCAATGTATCAGATAGTTATCAGTTTCAAGGGCAGCTCAAACTGACTTAGACAATAAGTGGAATAAATTGACTTGTATCTACTGAAAAACCCAGAGCAAGCAAGCTTCCCTTAGTTCAGCAATGTCACCAAAGATCCTGTTTATTTCATTTTATCCTATCTGTCTTTTGTGGTTCTGCTTTATCTCAAGGCTGGCTGACCTCAGGGTCACAAGATGGCTGCCTATTCCTCCTGGACTATATGCTCCTCTATTCGCATTTGTTGACAAAGGGCATCGCTCAAAGAACTAGGAAAGTTCATTCCCACAAGTCTCTAGCAATGTCTCCTTGAAGTTCATTGGCCTGAACCAATCTGTGTGGCAAGGAGGAAGGAATGGGCTGATTCACTTTCCCTACATTATATATCTCACCCCAAGAATTGATCTTCAGTGGCCAACCCAGACGCACAGCCTACAGGAAAGGGAAAGGGAAATGATGCTGGTAACGTAATCCACAAAAGTCGACTGCAGTAGTAGCTACAGGAATTGGCGTTTGCCTTCAGTTTATCAGCTATTCCTCATGGACTTCCTATAAACAATGTACATGGTGGCAGTAAGAAGAGAATGGAGAGAAAGAGAATAGTAATCAAACTGTAGGCACAACTTGTTGGTATTTAGCAAGAGTTCTCTAGCCAGCCCGAAGTGCCGTAGGTGGAAAGCTGAAAATCATGTCCCGACAAGGCTTGCTGAGTCATTCCTACCCCCAAAGCCTTCTTCCTTCTCCCTATTTATAGGGTGTTCTCTTCCAAGTCTTTCCGAAAGCCTCAAACTGAATTTAGTTTTCTTATGTTCATGTGAAGCTCTAACCACTGCTGTGTACCTCTTCACACAGTGAGGGTGGCCGTCCCTGAAAAACCTTCGTTAGACGACTTGCAATGAGGACATTTGGTCCTCAACAGTGAGGGGACTGGCCCAGAATCATGTTTAAGCAGCAGCCTGAAAACAGAGAGACTTTAATCCCAGAGGGCTGTTTTATTCTTTAGTTGTTCATTCCATTCATTCATTCATTCATTATTCATTCATTCACTCACTCATTCTACAAGTATTTATTGACTGTCTACCATGTGCCAATCACTCACTACACTGGGTTTACAGAATTAAATAGAAATTTCAATGTCCCTGTCACACAAACTTTCATGGTAGTGGACAAGCTAGAAATAAAAATATACGTTTATACTGTAAAGTTAGGAACTGATAAATACTATAAAAAATAAAGCAGGATAAGGACAAAGAACGTGTGTGTGGTGGTGTTGTTTTTGATAAGGTGGTAAGGGGTGTTCTCTCTGAGGAAGAACCAGTCCACAGTGCCTTACAGTGTCCAAGACACAGAGGAATTTTTGAATAATCAATTATTAGCTAACTGGTTTTGTACTCCTCACATTGGGGCTCTCTCTTAGACAGTCCCAGAAGCAGGCCTCTTTTGTTCAATCTATATTGAGTACAAACACTTTGGTCTCCAAAAGAGGAATTAAACAAGCCATTCTACCTTAAAACTGAAAGGGCAAAAATTAGAGGAGTAAGTAGATAAATACTAATTTGCCTTTGAGTTCTTTGTACATTTACAGATAGCTTTATGAGTGGAGAGATGGTCCTTAGGGTTCATCTGCCTGTTTGCAAATGAACATTTTCCTCAAGTGGACCCAAATGGACTATCTTCCCCTCAGTCGAGGGCTAGTTAGTGAAGCCCATGTGGATACAGGGAACGAAAGCATCAATTTGACCCAAGCATTCTTTGACCTACATGTTTATGTGGGGATTAAGAGTAGAATGAGTTGTCACTGAAAACATGTGCTTTGTGTATTTAGAAGATAAGTATTTTTTTTATTGCTAATTAGTGTTGGATTCACATACATTTGTCATGTTGGTATGTTGGATTCATTTGTCCTTTTAAACCCAAGTGCCTTAATTAATCTTTTTCCGTCCACTCTCTGCTATATTCTGCCTGTAACTCAGACTCCTAGGCTTTCTGGTAATAGGTTTTTTATTTAGGAAATCTTGAATTTTAAAATGAAATCGAGTTTGAATCCTGTTAAAGAACACACCATGTAGTAAATCCAAGACTAGCCTCATCATAGTGAACCCATGAAATGGGAATATGAGGGAATATTGTACTACTCAACATTTTCTAAGTCTTAGTCTGGGTGTCATTGTCTCTATGAAGCATTTCTTAAATCCACCCTCTCAGTAAGAATTGGACAACACTCCCTCTTTGGTGCCCAGGTAAGACCTTTACACACAAGTATCAGAGTGTCTCTGATTTTATTACGTTGGTGCAAAAGTAATTGTGGTTTAAAAGGTAAAAAAAAACAAAAACCAAAAAAAAACTTGCAAAACTGCAATTACTTTTGCACCAAGCTAATATTTTTATTTTATTGCAACTGCTTTTAACCCATGTGCCCTCATACCAATTCTCTCCCACCACTCAGCTTCTAGAATATAGGAATGGTACTGTATTTATATTTGTGTCCTCAGCACTCAGCATCTTATCTGGCAACATGTTCTTAGGAAATGGCACAAAGGAGTAATTCTTTAAGCATAGAATGAAATACTTAATAATTTTAAATCAGATCTCATTTGATTCATACGACTGTTAAGACAAGCAAAATTGGAGCCTAATGTTTAAGAAAAGCCTAATTGATGATAAATTTAGCATTGAGAAAATTCTATCATAAATTGAGTTTTTTTCCTGAAGAGTGAGAAAGACTGTCCGTTTTCAACTTGAATAGCAGGACATCTTTTGGAACATTAATGCCCCCTGATAATACATTTGAGAAATATTGCCTTCACGAGTAAATTCCAGTATTAATAATATTGTGATCTTGTCGTGCGGGAGACCCTGCTCGCTGCGCCATGTGTCGTGCGGGACGGCCTGTGGGGTCTCTGCTCCCGCTCCCCATACAAGAACGCAGGATATGGTGAGGCCAAAAAGGAACACCCAAGGAGCCATAGGTAGGGGAGTCATACCACTATATTCTCTCTGGCGGCACTATACTCTCACTGGAGGCTGGATTCACACTGTCCGCAAACCGCCATCCACGTTTGCCAGCCCAGCCGCCATCTTCTTGCTAGCCTCCATTCTTCTCCCTTCTCTCCTTCTCAAACCGCCATCTTTCTTTTCTCTCTCTTCTCTCCGTAGCCACAGCAGTTATATTGTGGCCAATGGCTCACTGGTTACAGCTGACGGCCAACTAGCCACAGCTGATGGCCATGCAATCACAGTTGGCCATTTACTACCTGAGCCAGCACCTGTCTATGTGAGGCCGAGAGCCTGGAAACTTCTTTCTGGGGCTCCGCCCCCACACTCCACCCCTACAGGCTCTCGCCTCACAATCTACGCGACAAGCGTCTTCCGCGAGGGGACCTGTGCGAGGAGCCTGGGGGTGAATGCAATATCCTGGACACAGCCAGGCTCTCTGGGCACAGCCAGGGTTTCTCAGGGCACCACCAGTACTCCTGGGCACAGCCAGACTTCCTGGACTTCTTAGGGTACCACCTGTCTTCCCGGACACAGCCAGGGTTTCTCAGGGCACCACCAGTACTCCTGGGCACAGCCAGACTTCCTGGACTTCTTAGGGTACCACCTGTCTTCCCGGACACAGCCAGGGTTTCTCAGGGCACCACCAGTACTCCTGGGCACAGCCAGACTTCCTGGACTTCTTAGGGTACCACTAGTTTCCCCGGGCACAGCTAGGATTTCTCAGGGCACTGCCACTTTCTCTGGGAACAGCCACACTTCCTGGACACAGCCAGGGCTCTCAGGGCACTGCCACTCTCTCTGGGAACAGCCCGACTTCCTGGGCACAGCCAGGGTAACTTCAGGGCTCAGCCACACTTCCTGGACTCAGCCAGGGCTCTCAGGGCACTGCCACTCTCTCTGGGAACAGCCCGACTTCCTGGGCACAGCCAGGGTACCTTCAGGGCTCTACTACTCTCTCTGGGAACAGCCCGACTTCCTGGGCACAGCCAGGGTAACTTCAGGGCTCAGCCACACTTCCTGGACTCAGCCAGGGCTCTCAGGGCACTGCCACTCTCTCTGGGAACAGCCCGACTTCCTGGGCACAGCCAGGGTACCTTCAGGGCTCTACTACTCTCTCTGGGAACAGCCCGACTTCCTGGGCACAGCCAGGGTATCTTCAGGGCTCAGCCAGACCTCTCAGCGCACTGCCACTCTCTCTGTGCCTCTCAGGGTACCCTGCTGGAACAACAGCGACTCACAATCAAGGTGCTTACATATTCTCAATGGCGGCCAGTCAAGAGACAAAAGCAAATATCCCCCAGTTCCACTAACAACAGTTCCCAAACAAACAGTCAAGCTGTCCATTAAATTAGGGATGGAAGGCAATTCCCCATAGTCCATAGTCATTCACCAGGGCTGTCCTGGGGTGAGGGACGACCTTGACCTCACCCTCATCTCCCACGGAGGACTCAGCAAGCGTTACCTCCTGGGACTATAAGTCCTGCATCCGGGCTGCCTGAGCAGGAACTTCCCCGGCCCACAGGGCTGCAACGACCTTCGCTTTCTCCGGCCTGTGCTGGTTGGGGAACCGTCCACATCTTTCCACCTCTCCACGGGGCTCCATCTCTGCAGCAGCTGCATGGCTTTTCCTGTGCTGCTGGGAGAACCGTCCACGTCTTCCCACCCCTCCACGGGGGTCCAGCTCTCCGGCAGCTGCTCCTCCTGGTCTTCCTCAGACTGAGTGTTCACACGCACAAACTGCTCCACCGTCCTTTGGAGAGCTTTGGCTGGCACCATATCCTGCCGACTACGCCATGTGTCAGGCGGGAGACCCTGCTCGCTGCGCCATGTGTCGTGCGGGACGGCCTGTGGGGTCTCTGCTCCCGCTCCCCATACAAGAACGCAGGATATGGTGAGGCCAAAAAGGAACACCCAAGGAGCCATAGGTAGGGGAGTCATACCACTATATTCTCTCTGGCGGCACTATACTCTCACTGGAGGCTGGATCCACACTGTCCGCAAACCGCCATCCACGCTTGCCAGCCCAGCCGCCATCTTCTTGCTAGCCCCATTCTTCTCTCTTCCTCCTCCCCTACTCTCTCAAACCGCCATCTTTCTTTTTTTTCTCTTCCTTCTCCTCTCCGTAGCCACAGCAGTTATATTGTGGCCAATGGCTCACTGGTTACAGCTGACGGCCAACTAGCCACAGCTGATGGCCATGCAATCACAGTTGGCCATTTACTACCTGAGCCAGCACCTGTCTATGTGAGGCCGAGAGCCTGGAAACTTCTTTCTGGGGCTCCGCCCCCACAGATCTAAAAAAAAAAAAAGAAAACATTGATGGCATTTATATGTCATTTTACTGCTTATAGGTGTGATCATATCTATTCTATTATTTGACCCTGAAAAGACCAGAGGCGATTCACATATCTGACAGGTAGAAGAATTGAGACATAGGCCCATGTGCTATTCTGTGTGTATGTGTGTGTGTGTGTGTGTGTGTGTGTGTGTGTGGTGTGTGTGTGTGTGAGACGGTGGCACCAATGGATGGAGGAGGGAACTGCTGATGTCTGAAGTTCTTCCCCAATAGCTGACCTTCAGAGAGTTTCAGTAGTTCTAATGAAGCTGTGAGAATATCTGCAGACCCAACATGTCTGGGGTGTGTTGTGGGGCAGGGCCAGGATTTCCAGTCCTTCCACATCTTGTCTTCAGTGTAATTCAGTCTGTATTGGTCATGACCATGCCCTTGCTGAGAAATGGCCTCTGGTGGACCATGGGGATCAGGCTGAGACCCAGGGGAGGGAAGGAATTAGGCCACATGTTAGTCTCTTATCTCTGGCTGATTAGGCTTGTTTCAGTTGCTTGAGGCTAGTTACTTCACCTGCCCCTGACAAAGAATTTTTAGTGACCATAACCAGGCCTATCTGCAAATGAGCTCGAGCTAAGAATAAATGCAGCCCAAGGGAATGTGATCATTAAAAACACCTGCGGCAGGATCATAGCAATCACAGGTCCACAGTCCCACATCCAGAATTTTTGGGGCCAGATCGGTTTCAGGATACAGAATATTACCTAACACTCCTCGTGGAGACTTTTGCAGCATTGTGCAATCAAGCATCTTATTAAATCTGCAGCCAAAGGGAGGGATTGCACACTGAATGAGATAAAGACTATAAATAGGCTCACATCAGCTTCGGGTCAGCCCTCAGCACCTACTGAGTGAGGAATTAACTCTTGGTTTGGGGAGCTTCTTGAATTACAGGATTGTGGATAAGGAATAATAGACCCTTATGCTCTTTATGCCATCACCACCCCATTTTCTCCTTATAATTCATCTCAAAACCAAAACATATTCTTTGTCTTGCTGGGGTTGACAACGACCAACATTAAGTTCCTTAGAAAGATGCTACATCATCTTCCTCTGGATTCATCTCCAGTGGTAGGTGAAGGCCAATTTTTGTGAACCTGAAGAATTGAAAATAGTTGGTAATAATTCAAGTTAGTCTGTGAAAGTGTTGCAAAGAAGGTTCTCCAAGAACAATTGGAATTTTATAGACAGAGAAGACCTGGGGAAATCTCTCATGTGGTTGTTCGAGCAGGTGCCTCGGAGTCTCTCGGCAGGAGTGTTCACTCGGTGTAAGGGACAGATGGGGTCAGGAGGGCTGAAGCATGGGCTTCGTGTTGAGAAGAAGTGATTCGAGCTGGGTGAGTGAGGGCTGGGATTCTAACACGAAGGATTTGGGTTCTGTGTCTTAAATAATGAAAAGTTACTGAAAATTTTTGAACAGAGACTGTCAGGATGAAAATGAGGCCTCAATACTAAATAATGAACTGCTCATTATTTGCTGAACTTGCCAACCTCTCTCAGCATCTGGAGCTGCGCTCCTGCTCTGTCCTTTGCCTGAAATGCCCTTCCTGGGCTCCTTCCTGCCTGGGCATCCTCCTACTCATCTTTCAGGACCAAGCTCAAATGTCCCCTGCTCTGGGGAAGCCTCTCCCCGACCTGGGCAGTGTTACTGCTCCTGTCTCTGTGACTCCACAAACCTTTGCATGCACCTGATGACACTTTTCTCATTGCACTGCAACTGGTGTTTGTCTCCCCAAGTTGAAAGACAAGTTCCCCCAGGGGAAGGCACTATGTCTTTTTTTTGGGGGGAGTGAGAAGGAGGGAGAGACTGGCACCCAGCACAGTGCCGGGCTCATAAGAATTCTAAGCAAGTATTATTAGTTGAATAAATGCTTATGTCTTCTATAATTTCTTAATATTTTCTCTGTTTCCTGTTTTTCTTTTTAAATTGGTCACATCTATGTAATTGCAGTAACAAATCTCATATATACTAAATTTTGGGATGTAGGAAAACCCCATCTTTCAATAAAGAACCATGGGATTATGTGAAAAAAAGACTTGTGAAAAGGTTGAGGGGAAGGCTGTTGGATACTATAATAGTTGAATTGTATCCCCTTAAAAGATACGTCCACGTTCCAAACTCCAGTACCTGTGAATATGACCTAATTTGGAAAAAAAAGTCTTTGCAGATGTCATTGAGGTAAGGATCCTGTGATGAGATCATCATGGATTGAGTGGCCCCTAGGTCCAGTAACAGAGGTCCTTCTAAGAGGCAGAGAAGGAGACAAAGGGTCACACAGGAGAGAAAGTGATGGGAAGATGGAGGCAGAGGCTGGAGAGATGGAGCTAGGCTAAGGAATGCTAAGGATTGCTGGCTGCCACCAGAAGTTAGGGGAGAGGTATGGTGAGGAAGTCTCCATCAGAGCCTCCCAAAGGAACGAATCCTGCAGACGTTTTGATTTTGAACTTCTGGCCTCCTGAACTGTAAGAGAATATATTTCAAATGTGTGGTGATTTGTTACGGTAACCCTAGGAAACGAATACAGATGCCTCCAATGATTTCAAACAGTGTCATCTAACGGCTGATGGGATGGTGAGAAGCAGTGTAGCCTTAGGAGCTTCGGATTGGAGTCAGAAAGTCTGGGTGTAGTCCCAGCTCTGCCCTCTGAGCCTCAGTTCCCTCATCTGAGAAGTGGGGGTCGTGAAATGTTAGTGCTTGCTGTAGCAGGCTCTAATTGAGGTAGTTGAGACAATAGATGAAAAGCACTTTGTATGCACATAGGAGACTCAGTGTTTTTGGTCCATTATTAGGTGGAGGCAAGAGCACCACAGTGGCAACATATGAGAAAGTGGCATTCTGTCCTCAAACTGTTGAGAACTGAAAGCAGCCTGCTTTTCTTGTTAACCTTCTTCTGGGTGTACAGCCTGCTTCCTGTAGGTCGGGTGTTGGTACTGATTTGCAGGCATCTGTTAAGTTATCAGAATAATTAAATTTTAGGGTTTATCAGTCACCAAGTGAAGTGTTTTCCACCTGGGACACCCAGAGGGCTCGAGTCACTGAGTGGTATAATGAGAGTCCTCAAGCTCTTTTCAATATTTTAGGCAGGCTAACAGAAACTATGCATCGTTTATCTGTGGAAAGAGGGCACAGCATAGCTGAGAGGCTAAGGGTTTTGTTTTTTTCTCTTACTGGAATGATATTTGTTTGTTAACACTGGTTATCTCATGGAAAAATGAATTAGCATATGCAGTCTGTTTCACATAAAAGATTACAAAATATGGGGAAAACAGGAGAAATAATAACAGTGTTTTTCGAATGTGTGCAATCATTTAATGTTATATTATGTTACGTTATATTACATTATGTTATGTTATGGTTATATGTTATATTTTGTTACCTCTAGGACCCAATGGAGGCCAAGAGAGGTTCAGTAAATTGTGGTCACAGATATATAGTCATAGAGACACAATGACTACACAGAATCTTGACTCCCTACGACTCTTTTCCAATAAGCCTCTTATTTTCCACGTCTTCTGAAGAGTCTCACACTGTTGGTCTTTATTGCACATCCATTTGTTCGACATACAGCTATGAAGTAGACAGACACTGCCGCTATATTCACAGAACTCTCAGTCCAGGTGGAGCCTTCCTTGGGCAGCAAGCTGCAGAAACCCAGCTTTACCAAGAGTGGGATTTATGGTGAACACATTGGGGTACCTTGTGGCACCCAGTGGCAGGATTGGGTCAGCTGCCAAGAGCAGCAGAATCGGGCACTCCCACGGTTGTACTTTTCCTCTGTCCTTTGCCTCTGACCTTCTCCATGTGTTGCCTCCTCCTCCTCCTCCTCCTCCTCCTCCTCCTCCTCCTCCTCCTCCTCCTCTCTCTCCCCCTCCTCTGTCCTCCTCCCTCCCTCCCTCGCTCCCTCCCTCCCTCCCTCACTCCTCCCTCCCTCCCTCCCTCCCTCCCTCCCTCCCTCCCTCCCTCCCTCCCTCCCTCCCTCTCGTCCTTCCCTTCTCTTTTTCTCTCTTTCTTTTTCTCCTCTCCCTCCCTTCTTTCTGTCCCTTCCTCCCTCCCCCCTTCCTCTCTCTGTCTCCAAAACTTGGCTTCCTTTAGCTCCTGTGTCCACATGGTGAAGTACACAGCTAATGCCTGCTCCAAGGCAACCTAACAAAAGGTGAGAATTTTTTTTTTTTTTTTTTTTTGACGGGGGCTGTACAGAGCGCTGTTTAGAGCACCAGAAAAGGGCATTTAACTTGGATTTGCACTGAGATCTGAAGTATGGGTCAGAGAAGGTAGAGGGCAGGAGCAGGAAGAGGGAGAGAGAAACTGAAAGCAGTGAGGTGGGCCTGGAGGGTAACATGCAGTGGGGGGTGGGAGGTGAGGGCTGAGCCTGGGGCAGGGTCATTTGGGGCCCTGTGGGCCATTTAAGTAGAGTAGTTGGAATTATTTAAGTAGGGACAAGACATAAACCAACTTGACCATATTTCATCTGCTTAAAAAAGTTTGTAAGATAAACTACTAGTAAAACAAAGGATGGAAATAAACCACGTAAAATGAGTTCTGTTTTCTTCTCGGTGTATACCATGTATTTTGTAATTGTGTTCGCATGGAAGAAAATACTGAGCCACATCCAATTGCTCTTCAGATCCTGCCGGGCGTCAGGGGCCAGGCTGTAGGTAGGGACTCAAGACGCTTGGGGGTGGAGTGCAACCCTGCTACTTCCTGACATATTCTTGGTCCTGATCGATCAACAGAAAGACTTACTCTTCATAGAAGTGAGGAGAAGCCCCTCATTCTGTAGTGTGCCTGCCATTCTTCCAGGATGCCAGCTGTCACCAGATTCAGGAATCCTGCTGCAGCAGGAGAGGGCTAATTCTCGTCTTTCCAGTTAGTCAGTTTGGATTTCCATGTCTGAACAAATGCTGTGCTCCTGTTGGACTTGGTTATTCCTTCCCCCTTTTCTGATTTATTAAACCACTTGTTCAAGTCAGTTGATGGTATGCTGTTCTTTATAAGTAACTCCAACTGATTTGTAATACTGACAGTCGTTCTGTGGCATCACTGTCCCTTTGAGGGTGGCAAATTGGAAAGTGTATACCAATTTTCCAATTATTATGAGAAATATTTTTCAAAGCCATTCATCATTAAAATCTTAAGTGCACAGTGGGTAAGAGCTATGTTTTGATGTTAAAGAAGCATTTTGAAAGCGTTTCTGTTAGAGAATATTTTCCACACTGGCCACTGGCCAAAATTCCCATGTTAGTCCTGTCTTCTTTTCAGGCATTGAAAGCCATCATTAAAATGCAATTTATACCTTAGAAGAATAATCCATACCATCATCTGCCACTATCATCTAGGTCAAATGTTGTTATTGGCTTGGTCCTATCTCCTTGAGCAGTCTGTCTGCCCCATGTTCCCTCTCTTGGCTGCAGACATTCCTTCATTTCTGGTTGGTAGGACAGTCAAAGGCTTCCCATTTTCCCAGTCCCTTCTGTTAGCTCTCCCAAGTGAGAAGGCCAACGCTTCACTTTACCTGGGGAAGAAAGTGACCTGCTCTCTAGTTTAGCAAGCTCAAATTGATAGCTCAAGCCCAGCACGCAATGCTTCCTGCTGCCTCTTCTTTAGAACTTTCCCCAGGTCCTCTGCAGACCAATCCCTATCAAAGTGCTGGCCCCAGAGAGATAGGATCCTGTGAAGTCGGGTTGGAAAGAAGAAGGAAGTGGGGCCATCAGCAGGCCAGCCTAATGTCATGGAGCACCTCTGGGTCAGAGGTACCCATATCAAAACGGATGGGGCAGGTGGGGCATATAGAGCGGTGGAAAGGCAGGGCCAAATCTCCCTTTCTCTGCTACTTTGTCCAGCACTAGCCCTGTTATGCCTTAACAAGAGAAGAAAGAGACTCAAAGGGAAAGTCATTTGGATTTGGATTGTCACTGGAAATGCATTGCATTCATTTGCACATAGATTCGTTCTACACATTCTTTCCCTACACTGGAATCCGAGGCAGGGGCTGTCTTATATTTGCAACCCTACACAGTTGTGTACCATATGGGTGAGGAATGACCTTGAAGATGGACTCTTTCTGTCATCCTGAGCGGATGCCCTTCTACAACCAATTTGTGAGATTTCAGTGTCCCCATCTCTCTGGCCCACCCGCCCACACCTGACTCATGTTTCTTTTAACCATGTTTTACATGATAATCCCTTGAGTGTTCAACAGTATTTTTTTAAGCCTGAAGAAAAACACATTCTCTCTTCTCTTCATTTTTGTTATCAAAGCACTGAAGCATTTGATTCAAAAGCAAAACAAAAAGCAAACACATGAGGCCAAATTACGCCCTCCATGGAAAGGAACTGTGCATGTGGTTTAAAAAACTGAGTTAAATCACAGGAAGAAAATGATGTGGATTTTTTAGCACAAACAGAAGAGAAAAGTAGGTCAATTTTTTCAACCTCTCAAGTCTGCCATTGTCCGTTTAAAGCTCTTACTGTCGGTGTTTGGTGAAGTCTGTGCAAAGCCGTGGGTACTGAACTCTCGTTCCAGTGAAATAAGGAGCTTAGCATTTGAGAAAGTGTGGGGGACACTGTGTTTCCATAAAGACATTGTAAAGGAGAGTGAATTACTTTTATTTCCACATTTCAAATCGAGGCCAATGAGTTCCCAAGTAACACTTTGCCATTCTGGTTGCCTTATTATCCACGGTGGGAGGAAGAATTCAAATTTGATCATAAGAAACTCCTTTTTCCTCCGACAAATACTGACAAAGTGCCTAGTATGTGTGTATTGGTTTTCTACACGTGCAACAAATGACCACAAACGTGGGGGCTTGAAATGACAGAAATGTATTCTCTCCCAGTTCTGGAGGCCAGACATCCAAAGTGTCCTCGGGCCGTGCTCCCTTCTAAGGCTCTAGGGCAGAATCTTTCCTCGCCTCCTCCAGCTTCTGGTGACTCCAGGTGTTCCTTGGCTTGTGGCTGCCTCAGTCCAACCTCTACCTCCGTCTTCATGTGGCCTCCTTGGTGTCCCAGTCGTCCCCTCTCCTATCTTTTATAGGAAACTTGTTTTCGAATTTAGGCCCACCCAGATAATCCAGGATGATCTCATATCAAGATCCTTAACTTCATTACTTTTCTTCCAAGTAAGGTCCCATTCACAGGGACAAAGACTTTATCTTTTTGAGGCCACTGTGTAACCCACTACAATGTGTAAGACTCTGTGTCTGTCACTGTGGAGTGAAAAGCCTATTGCTCTCCAGGGTCCTCTTTGCTCAGGCCGTAAGAGCAAGAAGGCGTAAATGTGAGTGTGCGCGTGGGCTTGGAGGCAGATATAAACATGCCTACATCCAGAAGCAGGGTGGTGGCATTTTGGGATGAGATTTTCTCAACGGAAGTTATAGGAGGGATGTCACCTGATCTGGGCCTTAGGTAGTATTTTTGTTTTGTTTTTACTTCTTAGGAAATCAAGTCACTTATATTCCCACCACTTAGAGATAAATCCTATAAAAACCTTTTAGATTTTTTTCTGTTTATGTAAACAGGTTGAAAATGTATTTCCCAACAAATAAAATCAGAACATAGCACCTCATTTTGTGATCCAATATTTTGACGTATCAATATGGCAAAAACATGCTTCTATAGTAATAAATTTATAACACTTATTTCAGTGTTTAGTTGCTAGTGTTCTAGCTAATGGATGTGTATAACAAAAATTGTTTAGCCAATTCTTATTGTTATGCACGTAAGTCGTTTTCAAACTTTCGATATTTTGAAAGATGCTGCAATGCATACTCTCTTATGTAATTTTTGTGTGCTCGTCTAATTATTTTCCATAGGATAAATTACTATCAGTAGACTTGCTGGGTGCAAGGGGATACACTTATATGACTTTTGATAGTTATTTCTGAGAGGCAATCTGAAAGGTCATAACAGGGAAGATTTTTTGAGAGGAGTGACATCTACAAGGTCTCTTCCAGCTGTAAAATTTTGTTGTTCTGGGATTCCTAGATTTAGGAATTGTTAAGGCTATGCCTTACCAAGAGAACAAAGAGACTCAAAGGGAAAGTCATTGGATTTGGATTGTCATTGGAAAGTCATTGGATCTGAAGAACTCTAAGACCCGTAGAGCCTGGGTATCCACCTGGACCTTGACATTGTCCAAGATAACGTTAGGAGTAGCACCGGAGAGAGTATTATTAACAAGAGGCTAAACTCCTTAACCAGTGTTTGGTGCTGACCTGGGCTTCAGTAGGGCCCAGAGATAAGCAGGGGAACAGGTGGTAAATACTCTGCTGCTTACTCATGGCTTCTCTTCCCTCAGGAGTTCTGCTTACTGCCTTGTCTCTGTGTTTTGCGTCTCTTTCCTTGGGGCTAGCTGGTCCTCTCTCTATATTAAATTCAAATTCTCTAAATTGAAGAATATGTTTGGGTCAGTCAACGACTAGCTAGTAGAGAGCCCCTTGTTATGCAGGTAACCGCACTGGTTGCTGACTCGTGAATGCACAGTTGCCTTTGTATCAGATGCTCACACTTATCCAGTCAGCTGTGGTCAGCACAGCGGGGAACCATGGTACCAGGCATATTAACTTTTGTGTGCAGAACCTCTGGGAAGTGGCTGGGATGTGATAGGTCCTTGGAAACCTAGTAGAAGTGCGGGGGAATTCATGGTGGGTTCTTTGAATTCCCTGCCCAGGTCAGGAGACTAGTTATGAAGAACTAACATAAACCAGCCAAGTGGTACCATGGACCTGAATGAGTGTGAGGCAGTGGGAATGGAAAAGAGAGAGGTGAGAATAATAATAGTAAACACTTATTGAGTGCTTTTGATGTGCCAGGGCCTGCTCTCAGCACTTGACATGTAGATTAAAAGCAACCGATAAATCAACATCCGCTAAAACACAATCAGCTATTGGTAATTATCTCCAGTTCTGAGCCTGCCCCCATTCTCATATGGAAGCTGAATAAAACTCTGTTCTTTATAATCCACAGTCCTGGTGTTAACTTTGATCTTAGTCCCTCCCTTTTCCCACTTCCTGTCAACTTTCAGATTCAAATTTCTGCCAACTTCCCACTTCACTCACCTAGCACTGTGTCATTTCCCCCTCCTGTTTCTCTCCTCACAGGGCCCAGTATCCAAGGCACCATTTCTGGTCAGTTGTGTATAGTACATGTTTTCTTAGCTTTGTTTCTGTGCTTTTCATGACAATACAGACCCACTGAAAATACTATTTTTCATTAACTTTGCCATAACAGAAACCCACATTTTACACACTGAAGTTTTTAGATCATGCTTATCACTTGTGTGTTATGGAGGGGTTGTAGTATATTAATTCATTTGATCTTTACAGCAACATAAGAGGTGGGAACTACTATTTCCCCCATTTTATAGATGCATTCGCTGAGGCAAAGAGATCTTAAGTAATTAGATCAAGTTTCAACAGCAAATAGTGGCATAACCAGGATTCAAACTGGGCAGGCTGGCTCCAGAGCTTGTATGGTCATCTACTGTACCATAGACTACAAGTCGCTCTTGTCTGAACTCCCAGGGATAACCTCTAATCACACTGCTGGACGTTCACTTTTCAATTCCTCCACTTCACTTTTTCTTTTCTTCCCAACACACTTATTCTTTAACCAGGAGTGACTTCTATTTCATGCCCCACTTACTTTTCTCCCAACCTATTAGCATCTTTCTTGTTCTATTTCCTTTTCCTATATAGCCAGATCTCATGTTCCATCATTTCTACCATTTCTCAGGTATTAGTTTTCAAGCTAGAGTTTTATGAACCTACCGTCCTCCGTATTCACATGCCACCTAAATTATTTACTATTGCTCCCATCCTCACACTTTTCCCCATCCTCACACTTTTTCTATCATCACACTTTCCCCCCCCACATCCACGTACTGTCTGCAGAGGGTGCCAAAAAAAAAGTATACACATTTTAAGAAAGGAAAAAACTGTATTAAAATTGTAATAATATATACCAATAACAAAAAATGAATATAAGTCATGTGTATACATTTCCTTGGCATTCTCAGTACATTATTATTCACTATTATTGATCTACTTTTTTTCTTTAAAGCATCTCACATTTTTAAAATAAATTTATGTAACAAAAAATTCCTCTTAATTAACATGGCTAGACAACATGAGGGAATTATTAATTTTGTTTTGTGTGATACTGGGTATGGTGTTCTAGAAGAATATTCTTGTTTTCTGAAATCGCATGAAGTATTCTAGGGATGAAGTGCCTCAATGACTATAATTTCCTTGTAAATGATTGAACAAGAGGAAAATGTAAACAAGGTAGAATCTCTGTGGTGGGGCTATGGATACTCATTGTACTAATCTTTCTTTTTGTGTGTGTTTGAAAGATTTTTTTTCAAAAAGTAAAAATTAAAAGGACACTTCCTTTCATTAACGTAAATGGAAAACTTCTATTGCTTGTCATCCTGAGAAGATAAGTCTAGAAATAAATATATTGAAAATAAAACAGTGTGTTTACATTCTAGCTAAGTATCCTGCCTGATCAAAGGCTCTATGTCTATTCTCCTTACAAATAAAGGCGATTGATATTAGAGAGCTGCTAAAGAAATCAAGTCCCAACCTACAAATTCTCCCTAAATGATGAAAAGAGGATTGAAAAGAAATAACTCTTTCATTACATGTTTCATTGTTACTTAATGCCATAGCCTCGTCTTCCTTAAGTCACCAGGAGAATTCATGCCATAGTTTGGGAAATGCCATCCAAATCATTTTTTCCCCTTTCTTTCCATTAAACTTGCACTGCAAAATACGAATCCAACATCAGTCCAAGTATTTAGCCTCATAATTTTAGGCTGTTTGGGCACTAGAGGAACCACGCATCAGGGTTTGATGCAGGAGAAGGGAGACATTCTAGAGATTTCTAGCAGAACTGGATATAATGGAAGGAGTTGGATACTTATAAAACTGTGAAAATGTGCAGGAGTAGAGGTTGGGGCACCATTGAGCTTTTGGAGTCACAGCCACACTTGGAATTCAATGGGAAGGAATTGCTACTTCTGTTGCCATGTCTACCACTGCCTCACACCTGGCAAGCTCGTGACCAGTCGGTGGAGTATACACCATCAACAGCCACATCACTGAGCGTGCTTATCCTCTGCCCTCGGTGGAGCAGATGGCCTCTGCCAACCTTCCACCTTTCTAGTATCACACAGGGGCATCTCAGTGGCCAAGCCTACGGCACATCCAGAATCCTATTTGCAAGGGAGTCTGAGAAGTGTGGCTTTTAGTCTTTCAGCCCCTGTAATGTGCGTGTGTGTGGCGGGGCTAGGGGTTGGAGGAGCTGGGAATGAATGCTGAGTGCAAACAACACAACATGGCGGCTTGTAGGCACCTCAAATTCATGGCCTCCCACATTCAGCTGGGTCCTCAGTGCTGCTGGGCCAACTCCAGTCATGATCATACTCTATTCACTGTTCTCAAATTTCCCTCATTACATTTTGTATCTTTTTTTTTTTTAAACTCTAGTCTTTTGAAAACTATGCTTTGTAATTTTTAGCATTTAACCCCTCATCTAAATTCATCTACAAAAACTTGAGGACATTAAATAACAGATATGTTCTAGCCATCATTATTTTATTTCCAGTGACCAGCATACAGAATATATATTTAAAGATAGATTGTTAAAGCAGAATTTGCAAATCCATTCAGTAAAATATTCATCAAAAACTTCTAGCTTTCCCAATGCCTGGGAAATAGCAAATCTTTATGTGTAAAGAACAGAAAAGTAAGTTCTAGGCGGTGAACTGCGACAATTAAATTTTGGACCAATAGAGTCATGGCAGAAATGCAGGCCAGAGGACTGAAAAATGATTCTCTAGTAAGTACACCCCCCGGGAAAATAGTTGTTTGCCTTGTAAAGAGATTTAGCACAATGACACTTTTAAACTCATCATTTTAAGTGATCTCAACTTGTCCATCCCCTAGCTTTGTTCTCTTTCCTTTATAGTGTGCCATGCAGTACAAGGAGGTGGATTTCCTGAGGATCTGAGTTAAGTCCCATCTCCTTCCCTTCTTACGCTATTGAATCTTGCCATCTGGCAGTGGAGGGAAGTCAAATAGACAGAGTGTCTGGTACCTTGTCCACCCCTCATAGGCTCTATTTGAAGTTTTTTGTTGACTCATCGGTAGTAGGATATAAAATGTGGGTATGTGATTACATTTTGTGAAAACATGTTCTTTCCCCTTTATACTTGTTAACCCTTGATGATTATATGGTAACGTTGTATAGAGTTGTATCTTTGGTATCTCTTTGTATGTTATCTAATCCCTGTAATTAAAATTAATAACAATAAAAAGAAAAATTCCTTAGGAGCTCGATGACTGATCTCTCACAAAAGAATTCCTTGCTATGAAGACGACAATTTCATGCAATCAGTTCCTGCCTGTAGTTCCTCTTATGCCAAACACCAGAAATAGAAAACAAAATAATTGAGGTAAAGAACATGACTGTTACTTTATACTTAATGGACAGAAAGCTATAGAGCCAGCAGATAGTACAACCTGGAATGTAGGCCCATGGAGAAAATGTTAGTTTCTGGAAATAAGGCTCAGAGAAAGGATGAAAGTAGCTGTAACTCATCCTTCTCTGTGATTTGGAGATAGCTTCACTTATGAAATTAAAGTGCCAGGAAGCAACAACCCTAAAATGTAACTAATGTCAGATAAGATGTAATCTAGGAAATTGTAATATGCCCATCACGAGGTAATGTTGTAATGGCAGTAGCTTTTGGTGTCTGATAAGGAATATTGAAAAAGGTGCCAGAGAGAGAGAATGATACTTTTCAGTTTCTCCAGCAGTGACCCAGGGTATGGATGCCCCGACCACCACCTTAAGTATACTCTTCTGGCTGGACGGTGTCCTGTTGCGTGCAGAGAGGGCTGAATCAGGCCATCATCCCAGAAGCTGTTCCTAAGGACCTTCACACGCCTCTTACTCTGCTTCTGTCCTCCTCCCGCAGTTAAACCATGGTAATAGGATTTCCCAGGTGAATCTTTCTGTTGGGAGGAGAAAGTGCTGAGCAGTGTGGAAGGCAGAAGCAGGAGTGAAGAGTATTATCAGAATTTGTGGGCAGGTGGGTTCAGTCACCTCTCCCAATCCATTTCTCATCTGTAAAACTAAGATGATAATATTTTTCATGTGGACTTTTTGTGAAATGTACATCAGGAAATGTACTCAAAAAGCTCAGTGCCCCTTCCCCCACCCCCCTCACTCCATACACCTGGCTATTTCAGTTAGCTTGGCACTTTTATTTCTGTGTGTAAATTAATGCTGGCACTCTGTTTTTGTTCATTTATCATTATTTTTCTCCTCACGTATACATTTTTGCAATAGATGTTGATTAAATGAACCTGATGTGAGTTTGGGTGGTATGAATTGAACCCTCAGGGACAACTCCCCACCGGGCAAACACAACCCTTTGAAAACAAGGTGATGACCTTTTGTCACTATATTGGACGTCAGAGGGCATAGGTTCCTTGGGTTGGCTTCCATCTGGAAGACTTTTCTGAATATCTTGGTCTTCCTTTGTGCTTTCCCCAAACTCTGTGCACAGAGAGGGAAGTCAGGGTAGAGGTGGAGAACGGGGATTCTAGGGCCAGGTTGCTTGCATTTGAATCCTTGCCACGTACTAGCAGTGACCAGTCAGACCTCTCTATAAAGTGGGGGTAATTACAGTACCCACCCCATGGGATTTCTATGAGGATGAACCGAATTTGTGTAAAGAGCATAGAACCTTCCCAGGCACATAGGAGGTGCCATGCAAGAGTCAGCTATTATTACATTAGGTTGAACCATATCACATTTCTGTTTTAAGGCAAAAATGATCTGATATTGGCAACTTCATTTGGCTAAACTGGGTATTTGCCACGCTGTGCTGCTACTCTTTGCTTAAGGCTGTCTCTTGAGTTAGCATTGCTGGTAATATCTGTTGGCTCCATGGGCTTGTCAGTGTGCTTGTGTCTTACCTGGTGATTTCCAAGGGTAAGATGAAGGTCAGCATTACTTTTACTTGGGCCATTTTAGTCATAGAGCAAACAAGGATGTCGTCACAATGTCCTGCCCAGCATAATGTCACATGCAGGGTGGTGGTGAGGGTGACGAGGCCAGTGAACAGGCTCTGACTGATTCTGCTGCTTTGGGGAGAGCAGGGAGGGTGTCCTGGATGGTTCAGCCACAAGAGAGGTTGGCCCTGGCAGGAGGCCAGGCCACCAAGCCGAGCTGTCACTTGAGTACCTAATCCTCTGTCTGTGCTCCCTGGCAGCTGCCCGATGGCCTCTCATGGGGGTCACACTCTTATCCCAGGCATTCATCCTAACCTGGTGTTTGTCACCTCAAGCCTTATGACCAGGGACATGAAAATATTACTCTGAGTTGGATAGCCAGTCCAGTCCTTCATTTGGCTAATTGTAAGAATAGTCCAGGCCTATACCTCTCAGGCCAGGCACGTCAACAAACCATAAAATAAATAAATAAATAAAATTGAAAACTTTTGTTTGGCTCAAGGGAACACACACTAGATAGGTCTTTCCTTACAGATGCTGGGGAACCACCAGCCCTTATAGAATGCTTTCTCAGGGCTGAGAAGGACCCTGCCAGTGGGCTCAGCATCGTCATGGCTCTTGATATCCCCATGTGTTTCTTGAGGGCAAGAGTGTCTTATGCATCTTTTGTCTGCAGTGCCAAGTATAGTGTCAGGCATAAAATATGTGATCAAAAAATATTTATTAAATGATGGAAGAGCAGATGCTCAGTCTGTGTTTGCTTGTTGTTCCTTATGACCACTAGCCTAATTGCTTTGTCCCCTGGCCTGGACCCTGGCAACTTTTGGGTGTGTGGCCAGGGGAACCAACGGATAATTGGGTTGTGCTTCATTCTGATTCATGGGTTAACATTCTCCAGCATGCAGTGCTCAGAGACTTCAGGTTTCATGTCTCCCCTCCTTAGGCCACGATGGCTGCCCACTTTAGAGAGTTCTTCTCCTCAGCTTCCAGAGAGGCTGGGGCCATAAGGAGAAGGGTCCATTTCAGCCTGCCTCCTCCGACTGAGACACCCTCCCCTTTTTAAAAAATCTTCTTATTTCCATCCTCATGTCTATGAGAAATGGAGTCATTCATTCTTGCCACAAGCATTTCTTGAGCTTCTGTTATGTGCTAGACTCTGTGGGAAGTTGAAAAGAAATGCCTTCAGCTCTCAGAGGGCTTATTGCCTAGGATGAATGAACTTTAGGTTTTGAGAAGTTAAGAGAGCCAATGTAAAGGAATGGGGGGAAAAAGCAAAGCAAAGCAACTGTCACCACCACCAACCTGCAGTCAGAATAACAATATTCATATCACATTTGTTCTGTGCTTGTCACTCTCAACTTTAGTACTTGGAAAACCATACCTGTTCCCAGATTTTAGCTTCAGGAGATATTTGAAATAATTAATATTTTTAGTTGAAAGCACTTACAAATATGTTATAGACTAACTTGTCTTCCCCCCAAATTTGTATGTTGAAGCCCTAACCCCCAATATGACTACATTTGGGGATAGAGTCTTTAAGGAGATAATTTAGGTTAAATGTGGTCATCAGGGTGGGTTATTTAACCCAATAGGATTGGTGTCCTTATAAGAAGAGGAAGAAACACCAAATCTCTCTCTCTCTCTCTCTCTCTCTCTCTCTCTCTCTCTCTCTCTCTTTCTCTGTGAGTGCACAGAGCAAAGGCCATATGATGACACATCAAGAAGGCATCCATCTGCAAATCAGGAGAGGTCTCACCAGAAACTAGCCCTGCTGACATCTTGATTTGAGAGTTCCAGCTTCCAGAACTGTGAGAAAATAAATTTCTATTGCTTAAGCCACCCAGTCTGTAGTATTCTATTGTGGCAGCCAGAGCAGACTATGATACTAAACAGTTTTAATTTTTCCTTCAGTGCAGATTCAGAAATAAAATTTATAGGATTTTTTTTTCTGCAAAATTCGTTTAGATAGGTATTTGCTAATATCTGAAAGGTCACTCACTCAACCTAAGTATTTAAATAACAGATGCAACTCAAAACCTTTTTCTCCTTCATCAAAAATGCTAACATTTTTCCCTTGGTTCGCCCAATCTCTTTAAGAGACTTTCATAACAAATGTGTTTGGAAATAAAGATGCAATTTCTGCATCGTATATGTATTTTCAGTGGTGTGTAATGCATGTTGATTTAATGCATGAGCACAGATTTTATTTATCCACCGCACTGTGGGATCGGGGTGGGCACAGGGGAGTGCTAGGTGAATAATGCGATGGTACTCAAATAACATCTGTTCCCCGAAGTCAGACAGCCCAATCCCGCTGCTGGAATTGAGGGGGGCTGCCAACAGGGTTCACACACACTGCCCAATTCTGACCAGCCTCTCTCTTCATTTAGTTCTCATATGTATTGATACATATTTATACAATGCTGTGTATATTCAATCAGTGGTTTTTGAATTGAATTATGTAAATGTGTGCTAGCTGATAGTACAAAAGTGGGGCTGCCAGGATAGAAGCTCTCCAATCACTCTGTAGGTCTTATTTATACACCTCATAAAGAATGCTAAGCTGTGAGGTATCTGTAGAATCACAGCTTTCATATATTGCTGGGGAAAAATATTTACAAGCAGGGATGTGGAATTTCATTTGTTTTGACACATTGTGGGAGGTGTTCTCAGAAAGGTGTTTGGAGAAAGTGCAATGTCATCTACTATTGATCTTATTTCGGAATCACCAGGAAGTAGAGAGAGTTGAACAGACTGTCTGTAAGGACCCCTCTCCAGGAAGCTCGGGGCTCTTCCCTGCGCGGAACGGAACATGTGCCGTCCTGCTCTTTCCTCTCTCACTTTTCCTCACTTTCTTTTTATCTCTTTTCATCTTCTCTTCCTCTCCCCCTTTTTATTCTCTTCTTAAAATCTTTGTATTTTCCTTTTGCAAAATGAAAAGTCATTTGATTTGGTCAAGCTCAAGGGCGAATGTGTAGTCATGTCGATGGGAGATAATCGTGTGTTGAACGATGACTGTTGGTAGAACCGCTGTTTAACCTACAAATTAAACAGGAGTGTATGTGAGTCTGTAGGTGGACGTTTCCTCTGAAATTTCTGAGGCGATTCTGTTTCTTTTTGCTGGTCTGGCTCCCCCCAACCAGGCTGATTAGAGGACGACTTGCCTGATTTATTCTAGAAAGAGCTAGCTTCTTAAGGGGGAGAAAAGGAATAATTCAAGGGATGAACCCTGGGGCAGAGGAGGAGAAAGTGAATTGAAATAGGATTTTCTGTATTTCTCTTACTGTTTTTGTATTTTTAAAAAAAGCCTGACAACGGATTCCAATTGCTTTTTAATTATTTTGGGAGGTCAGACTGGTGTTTGTCAGATCAGGACTCTTTCTGTTCAGACATTTGGCATGGCTGTCGCTGTTACAAGTGGGAAAGTTCTCGTCACCCCAGTTTAGCTGTTGTGTCTTATGCTGGGCACAGTGAATGAAAACAGGTGTGATAGGGTGCCTTGGTCAATAGAGGACCTCAAGATTTTTTGAAACCTTGGTGGCTGGAGGAGGATCGCAAGAGTCATTGAAGGTGCAAACCGTCTGTTTCTGCTGCGGGGAAGCCCGCGGTCCCTCCCAGGGTGAGCTCCCTCTGTACTGTGCCTCATGCACGTGCAGAGGGAAAGCACTGTGTGTTTGGTGAGGGAGAGCTGGAGGCTTGTGGCTCAACAGTGCTACCAAAGAATGAACAAGACAGTGTCTTCTTGGTGGGCAGAACTGCACCTCTGAGATTAGGTTTCTTTTTCAAATGAAACAAAACAGAACAAAACATTTTTTTCCCCTTTCTCTATGGCCTTGAGTGATATGGGGCCTGGAGACTGTGGTTTTTTCTGTTTTGTTTTGTTTTGTTGTTAGAGGAAGAGAGACAGCCCCTGAAACATTGTGGTTGACCCAGACTCAGAGTTGTTTAGAATTTTCTGGGTATAGGTCACTTTGGTTGTCCCCAAGCTTTCTGAAGGTCAAGTCCGAAATGTGAAGGCCTCAGCCAGCGCTGTGGGGAACGAGGGCAGGCACTGGCCCATACTGAGCACGGTGGGGGTGGGAGCAGCTGCTATGAAGGGGCCTAAAAGACAGGGCAATGGGCTCGAGCCAGATGCTGGTTGGTAGTAAGTGGCAGCCAAAGCAGATTTATAGAATTTCTCTGCAATCCCTGATGTTCCCAGAGGCCTGGAAGAAGGAACTTGGTAAGTAATTGGCCAGGCAAATTAGGTGGGCAGTAGAGCGAAGTACTGTCTCACATGAATAAAAATTATTATTCTGAGAATGATCGTCAGAGTAATAGTAATTCCCATTTAATGACTGCTTACTGTGTCTCTGATACTGTGCTTTGTCCAAATTCACTCAGTTAATCCTCACAACTTGTGAGGTCACATACCTGCTTTAGAGATAAGGAAACTGAAGTCAGAGAGGTTACTTAACTTGTTTAAGGTCACACAGCCTTTAAATGGTGGAGCCAGGATTTAAACGCCATTGGTTTGATTCTGGAGCCCACATTGTTGGCCATAATGCCATGACTACCAAGCAGCCCAGCTGGTAAAAGACCACCAGGAAATTAGTGATCACTGGACGCACAAGTTATATTTCAGTTGTCATTGTGCCTTTGATCCTTGCACAGTTCTAAGCACATAGGAGGTGCTTAATAAATGGTAGTTGACTCAGTCTCTTTGCTCAGGGGGATTATATTCTTGTTGTGGGAAAAATACTATCATGCCTGAGAGAGAAAATAATTTAGAACAAAAGACCCAACGCCAAAAAACCATGGGAGGGTCATAAGGGAAGAAAACACATAATCATTTAGTAGATTGGATTCCATTAGCTCCTTCTCTTCCAGTGAGGAAACCATCAAAAATCAAATTAAGATCAGAAGGTTGCTTGATGAATGTAAACCCCAAGCAAAGGAAATTGGATTTCCTAGAGGGTGTATTTTCATCACACGGTGACTGCCCCAGTGAAAAATCCTCCTTCAGCGAGGAATATGTTTGCCCAGCAGACTGGATATTTGTGTTGGCCAGCTGTGCTCTGTCCTGGTCAGTGCTGGAAGAACACCTAGTGTCTCACCCTCCAGCTCTTTCTAGACTCCATGGTAACTCCTCGCTTTCTATTTGCACTTGTCATTATGACAGCCTCCTCCTTGGTTTCCACACTCTTCTCACATTACAATTTCCATGTCTACAGTTTATTTGACATGGATCAGGGTGCCTGCTCTTCAGGACAGTAGGTGATTTGTCTCCGATCACATTTTAGGGGTGCCTTCTCCAGTGAATGGGTACTTGTTAGCCTTAATCATGGAGCTAGCCTGTTGTGGGCTTGCGTTGTTTTTATTTTTTCTTAAAGCTCATATTAAGGCCTATCTTTCTTTTAAACTATGGCTGTCCGTAATGCTTAGGCAGATTCTTTCCATTATCTATGTTTAGTTATTGAAATAGATATAATATAGTTCTATACTTATAATATAGTTTTTTGTAATAAAACATAATTATAAAATAGTTTAATTTTGAGATAATTATAAACTCAGTGCAGTTGTAAGGAACAATACAGAGAGATACCTGGAACCTTTTACCTAGTTTCCCCCCGTGGTAACATTGCAAAACTATAGCACAATCTCATCACCAGGGGGTTGACCTTGACACAGTGACGATGGAGGGCACTTCCATCACCACAAGGATTGCTCAGGTTGCCCTGTTTCCCTCCTGCCCTAACCCTTCCTTACCCTGGTAACCCCTGTTCTGTACTCATTTTTATAATTTTTTTCATTTCAAAAATGTTATATAAATGGATTCATCTTGTATCTAATCGTTTGGGATTGGCTTTTCTCATCCAGCTTAATTCTCTGGAGAATCATCTAGGCTGTTGCCTGTCTGAATAGTTTGTTATCTTTGTTGCTGAGTGGTATTCCATGGTATGAGTGTACCACAGTTTATGGAACCATTCACCATGGAAAGGCATGTAGGTTGCTTTCGGGTTCTGACTATTACAAATAACGCTGCTACACACATTCAAGTGCAGGTTTTTGTGTGAACATAGACTTCATTTCTCTGGGATAAATGAGGAGTGCAATGCTGGGTCTTATGGGTAAGTGCGTGTTTAGCTTTATAAGAAACTATTCAACTATTTCCAGAGTGACTATACCACTTTACATTCCCACTAGCAATGTATGAGTGATCCAATTTCTCAATATTCTCATGAGAATTTAGTGTTGTCACTATTTTTTATTTTAGCCATTCTGATAGCTGTGTAGTTATATCTCATTGTGATTTTAATTTGCATTTCCCTAATGGCTAATAATGTTGACATTTTTTTCATGTGTTTATTTGCCATCTTTGGTGAAATGTCTCTTCATGTCTTTTGCCCATATTCTAATTGGATTTTTTTTTTTTTTTTTTTACTTTTGAGTTTTGAGTGTTCTTTATATATTCTAGACACTAGTCCTTTATCAGATATGTGGTTTGCCAATATTTTCTTCCACTCTCTAGCTTTGTCGTTTCATTTTCTTAAGAGAGTCTTTCATAGAGCACAAGTTTTTAATTTTGATGAAATCCAGTTTATCAATTTCCCTTTTTTGGATCATGCTTTTGGTGTCAAGTCTAAGAACTGAACTCTTTCCATAGCTCTAGATCCCCAAGATTTTCTCCTATGTTATTTCCTAAACGTTTAATAGCTTTACATTTTACATTTAAGTCCATTTGTCCAATTTTAGTTAATTTTTGTGTAAGGTGTGATACTTAGGTAGAGGTTCTCTCTCCCTCCCCCCCCCACCCCATCACCTTTGGGTGTTCTGTTGCTCCAGTACCATTTGTTGAAAAGGCTGTCTTTCCTCCAATGAACTGCTTTTTCATTTTTGTAAAAAACCAGTTGGGTATATTTTTTGGGGTCTATTTCTGGGTCTCTGTTCTGTTCCACTGCTCTATATGCCTCTCTCTCTGCCATTTCCACAGTTTTGTTTATTATAGCTATATAATAAGTCTTGAAATCAGGTAAACTGATTTCTCTCTGATTGCTTTTCAAAATTGTTTTAGCTATTCTAGTTTCTTTGCCATTCCATATAAATTTTAGAATAAGGTTGTCTATATCTACAAAAAATATCTTGCTGAGATTTTAATAAGAATTGTGTTAAATCTGTATGTCAATTTTGGGAGAATTGACATCTTTATACTATGTTGAATTCTTCAATGCATGAACACAGTATGTCTCTCCAAATTTTTTTTAATTTTTAAAAACAGCATTGTTTAATTTTCAGCATAAAATCCATGTTTTGTTAGAGCTACACATATTTTTTGAGTGAATGTAAATGTTATTATGTTTAAAATTTTTGTGCCCATATTTTCATTTTTAGTATATTGAAAAATATTGAGTTTTGTATGTTTATCTTATATCCTGCAACCTTGTTGAACTTATTTCTTTTTTGAAGATACATATATATATATATATATATATATATATATCTGCAAATACAGATGGTTTTATTTTTTACTTTCTTTTTTCCTTTTTCCCCCTTCTTCCGCCTCCCCCCCTCCACTGTGGTTCAAGCTGTTGTTTCTCAGTCTAGTTGTGTAGGACACAGCTCCCTGGCCCATGCTGGTATTATGAGCCTTACACTCCCCCCGGCTGAGGCAGTTGGTTGGCAGTCGTGGGTTGGCCGCTCACAGCGGCTTTCGCAGGCTGCTGGCTGCGGTGGCACTCAGCACTCAGCAGCCCACAATGGCCCGTGGCAGCCCGCAGCACCCCATGTCAACCTCCGGTGCTCACGGCAGCCCAGTTCCAGGGAGAGCCGTTGTTCACAATCTTAGCTGTAGAGGGCACAGCTCACTGGCCCATGTGGGAATCAAACCAGCAACCTCAGCATTAGGAGCACTGTGCTCCAACCACCTGAGCCACAAGGCCGGTCCCCCCTATTTTTTACTTTCTGATATGTATGCTTTTTATTTTCTTTTCTTGTCGTCTTGCACTGTTTAGAATTTCCAGCATTGTGTTGAATAAGAGTGGTAAAAGCAAACATTCTTATTTTGGCCTGATCTTAAGGGGGAAACATTAGTCTTTCAGCATTAAGCATAATGTTAACTGTAGGTTTGTGTGTGTGTGTGTGTGTGTGTATGCTCTTTTTCAAGTTGAGGAAGTTTCCCTCTATTTCTATTTTTCTGAGAGCTTTTTTTTTTTTAAAATCATGAGTGGGTGTTGTATTTTGTCAAATGCTTTTCTGCACTGAATGATATGATCATGTGATTTTTTTCTACGTTTGCATGCTAATGACTTTCAAATATTGAACCAGCCTTGTATTCCTGAAGTAAAACCATACTCTGTCATGGTAGATAATTCTTCTTAAATATTGCTGAATTCTACTTGCTAATATTTTGCGAAGGATTTTTTGCGACTATATTCATGAGGGATGTTGGTCTATAGTTTTCATTTTAATGTGCTGTCTTTGTCCAGTTTTGGTGTCAGGGTAATAGTAACTTCATAAAATGGATTGGGAAGCGTTCTCTCCTTTTCAATTTTTCTAGAAGAAGTTGTGCAGAATTGGTTTTAATTCTTCTTTAAACATTTTGTAGCATTCTCTAGTAAAACCATCTGGGCTTGCTTTCTCTTCCCCCTATATTTGTAAATGCCCCTTTAAAAGTATTAAAATATATAAACAGACACACACACTTTGTGCACCAATAACACAATTAAAGAATAAAAGATAAATCTCCTGAATGAAACTCACTTTTGAAGTTCTGTCTACAAAACACAAAACTGCTCTTCACAATTTTGGTTTGAAGGTTAATGGCCAAAGGTTCATGTTTCTTTCCTTTGTCACCTCTGTTTGCTCAGCAGTCAGGTAGAAATACAAGAAATATCTGTGTGTGGCAAGCTTAAGACCAAAGTGTGAATGTTAACAAGATTGCCTTCCTGCCTGACACATACATCTCTGTCTCAGGTTATCCTAGGGATATCACTTGCTGTCTGTGTGATCTTGACAAATTATTTACCCCCTCCAAGCCTTAGTTTGGTTCCCTCATCCTTAGGAAGGGGATAGTAATTGGACACCTACTTGCCTGATAGCGTTGTTAGGAGAAGAGTAAGTTCTCAATAATTCCTAGTTATTGTTATTCTGCCAACATGAAAGTAATGGCTTCCTTTAGTTGGTCCCACTTTAAACAGAAGGAGAGAGAATCAGTATGTTACTCTCTTTAGGTGCTTATTGGCCTACAAGCAGAGTTTCCCAACCTTGGTACTATTGACATTTTGGGCTGGATAATTCTTTGTTGAGGGGGCCTACCCTGTGCGTTGTAGGATGTTTAGCAGCCTTCCCCATCCCTACAGTATGACACTCAAAAATGTCTCCAGACATTGCCAAATGGTCCCTAGGGGTGCAAAATTGTTCCTGGTTGAGAACTGCAGAACTATAGTTATGTGAACTCTCACTCAAAAGTTTTTTTGAAATTAATACATGCTTGTGGGGGAAGTTTGAAAAATATTTGTCATAGAGGTAAAAATACCATTTTAAAGCACAGTTGACTGCAGCTGCTCCTGCCCCTCAGAGTGACAGAATTCTCCTCTGGAGTAAGTAGCCTTTTGTTAGGTAAAATACCCAGGGAGGTCATTCACCCAGGCCTGGTAGATGGAGGCACTGGAGACAGAGCAGGTAGTTATCCTGCTCTGCATAAGAATGAAGAAGAATTTGTGGGCAGTGATGGAGGAATAAGAAAGAGGTGAGCAGAGGAAAGGGTATGAGGGTGGTGGAGTGGGCTGAGATGCAGAGTGACAGGTGGTGGCCAGGGGGTGGGCGAGAAATTCACCAGGGGTGGCTAGAGAAATTTTGAGTGCTATGATAAAATGGGCACCTTTCTCTGTCTCCTCCTCACCAATTCCCACACCTTCAGTGAAGTCTGTTTCACCCAAAGGCATGGGTAAATGGTGTTTAAAGAAATGAAAACAGGGGGGTGGGCAGGAGAAGAGAGGAGCTGAGGGAGGTAAGATGTCTATGGGACTGAGAGTAAAGGGGGAACAGAAAGTGGGAGCAGCAGGTCTGATAAATCAAGCTCTCAGGAATTCTTGGAGATCTGGGGGATTGCAGACTTCCTTCTGGCTTGAGTGAGATTTATGTAAATCTCAAAGGATGCAGTGATTTATTCTGTTAAGTATATAGGAAAGAAAACCATTTGCTGGTTTTTTTTTCGCCCAGTATTTTTCGCTATGCATTTAAAAAATGCAGTTAATCTGGCTGTTTATAGTGTAGAGGAGGAAAAATAATTTTTCCTCTGTTCTTCAAAACTTGGCTGAGACCCCCCCCATCTCGCCCCATAATAAAAGACAGGTTAACAGGAGAAAAGCAAACAGAAGTTTAATACATGCATACCTCATGTATACATAGGAGATACCCAGCAGAACTGAGCAATTCCCCAAAATGTTCCCAGCCACCACCTTAAACATCATTTCCAGCGAAATAGGAAAGAGGATGTCAGGGAGGCAGACAGACTAGTTATGAGAGGTAACCTGGAAATAAGGGTACACAGTAAATAAGGGTAAGTTTGTTATGCAGGTTTAAGTCTTCTCCATTAAGAGTTTCTAGAGATTTAGTCATCTTTCTCTTCCTGGTATAGACAGGAAAACACCCTAACAAATGGAGATTACCCATAGACATGTAAATGTGTCCTACAAAAGGGTAACTTGTGCTTGGTTTTTAGAGCTTCTCCTGTTTGCTGTTTTTTTGTGTTTTTTTTTAAATTATCAACTCAAAATAGTTCTTATGCCATAGAGGCATATTTTTGGGTGGCATTCTGCTACCCTTAAAAACCATGACAATACTTTCTCAACCTTCTCTCCCAACCCTAACTGACACAGGTCAACACAAATACCCATTACCCAGTGAAAAAGACAGTTGTTTAAGGATCAAAACAGAAAGCTAATAAAGCTGGAGGTAGTGTAGACCCAGATAAAACTGAGGGAGGAAGAGAGGCATGCCACCATATTTGTCCAATTTTATCACCCCATATTCCCCTCCCATTCTCTCCTCATGGACACAGCTCTGTCCCCAGCTTACTGTGTTTATTCTTCAAAGGTATGTATCAGGGTTTTGGTTAACTGAGGAAGCTTGAAGACTGCTATGGACTGAATTGTGTACCCCTGGCCCATAACCCAAATTCATAAGTTGAAGCCTGTAGGAGAGAACAAATTTTTTTCTCTACTCTCTTATGTTCTGAAAAATGGAAGCCCGCAAATTAAACAGACAAAAGACAGATTAACAGGGGGAAAAAAAGTTTATTCATATGCATACGAGAGCTAAGAAAAGAAGTAGCTGGCTGGTTCAATGGTTAAAGCTAGAAGCTTATATACCTAACTTAGTAAGGAAAAGGGAGGAAGAAGAAAAAAGGCTTTTATGGAAGCACAAGTAGGTTTCTGTAGGAAAGATAAATGGGTTTTTAGAAGAACAAACAAGAGACAAGAAAGTTTGTGATAATGTTTGTCTGTACAGGTATAGAGTGGTTTTTCTGTCTCCTTCATGGCCATTACATTTTGATGGATAAGGGATTTGGCGTAGGTTTTATTAGTATTTTCCCGTCTGGGAATAGATTTACCCTAAAGAGAGAATTTATGGCAGCTTTACTTCCCACAACTTGCTTTTAGTCAGATAAAAGAGCTACAAGAAGGTTTATTTCTGTATCTGTTGATTGCCGTCAGCTCAAAACAATCCTTATGCCAAGGTGGTATATTTTGGGGGTGGCATATTCTTTTTAAAAAAATTTTTTTTTATTGGGGAATATTGGGGAACAGTGTGTTTTTCCAGGAACCATCAGCTCCAAGTCAAGTCATTGTCCTTCAGTCTAGTTGTGGAGGGTGCAGCTCAGCTCCAAGTCCAGTTGCTGTTTTCAATTTAAGTTGCAGGGGGCGCAGCCAATCATCCCATGTGGGAATTGAACTGGCAACCTTGTTGTTTCGAGCTTGTGCTCTAAGCAACTGAGTCATCCAGCCACCCCTGGGGTGGCATATTCTGATCTCCTTTAAGCTCTAACCTCCAATATGGCCATATTTGTAGATAGGGCCCATAAGGAAGTAATTAAGGTCAAATGAGGTCACAAGGGTGGGGCCTTAATCCAATGAGATTGTTGTCCTTATAAAAAGAGCAAGAGACACCAGAAGGCACCCCTTTCTACTCTCCAATGAGCTCACAATAAAGAGGTTCTATGAGCAGACAGGGAGTGGGAAGCCTCCTACAACCCAGAGAGCTGTCACCAGACACCAAACCTGTTGACACCTTGATTTTGGACTTCTAGCCTCCAAAACTATGAGAAAATAAATTTCTGTTGTTTAAGCCACCTGGTCTATGGCATTTTGTTATAGCAAGCCAAGCAGACTAGGACAAAGACTAAAACAGTCTTTAAAAGCTTGTTAAAAAGAAACAACAGGTCCCAAATGGAGTCACGCCTGCTAAGCCTCATGTCACCAAACCAAGACTTAATACCTAACCTAATTGCACTTTCAGCCTCCTAAAAGAATCTAATTTTAACCAGTCAGTTTGTAATTACCTGGTCAGCACTACTGAGGTAATTCCCCTGATAGACCCCTTTTGTCCCCTAAAGGAAGGTGACCTTGCCTGAAACAATCTATTCTTTTCCTCCTCTGACTATAAAAGCCTTTCATTTTGTGCAGCTCTACAAAGCTCCATTCTATCTGCTAGTTGGGATGAAGCTTGAATCATACATTGTTTAATACAGTCAATTAGATCCTCAAATTTACTCAGCTGAATTTTGTTTTTCAACAAGCCCAAGAGATACTGTTTGGAAAATGGTAGAATTGAAGGCTGGGTCAGTCCTGGCCTGATGTATCACATTATCAGATAATGGGGGAAAGTGGGCACTTTATAAACTTCTAAGGCCAGCCTTGGTAAGGTACCTCAATTTTTATCAGGAGTAGAACTAGGAGAATTTTGCAAATCATACGCGTATATGTGTTTCTGAAAGACAGGAGAGTTGCATTCCTTGAAGTCTTACCCTCTGTTGGACTTCATTTCTTCCAGAAACCCTCTCAACCCAGTTCAAGGTACAGTGCTACCTGCTGATGAGTCAAAATCTTGGACTGTAGCCTCAAAGCCTCCTGTTTGTTCTTTTCCCTGGGCCCTGATGGAGGAGAGCTGCCGGAGGACCCTGATCAGATGCAAGCTGCCATCTGGAAATGATTCAATTCCTAAAGACAGATACAAGCCATGTTGATAGCATTGATTGGTTCCTTATTTCTGAGTTGGGCCTGCTTTATTGTTTAAGATTCCACTCTAATTTGTTGGGATTTTCAATTCACCATTGTAAAAAGCAAACTGATTTTGCTGGATGAGAACAGAACCTTTTAAAATGGGCTTTGAAGTTTGCAGCTTTGTAACGTGTCAGCCATCTGAAAGCCTCTGCTCTCTTGCCAGCTCCAACCAACCCACAGCCACAATTAGCATATCAAAGAGTGGGGGTGGTGTCCTGGTGGGGGCTGCAGGAGTGGCACTAGCTCAGGCCCAGGTTTGGGATGTAAGGAGATACAAGGGCTTTCTATCACGCACCCTGCTGCTGGGGTGGTTACCCATTTCACTTACAATTCCATTTTCTCTCCTCTTCTGGCTGTGCATTTTTGACAATTTAAAATACACAACACCCAGCACACACATACACACACACACACACACACACCACACCCCAACTCTCCCTCTGAAAGAAAAAAAAGAATTAGAGGTGAAAAAAAAGTAAAGGGAAGGGAGGTATTTTAAGGGGGATAAAACCCTATTTTCTCTTTGAAAAATCCAAACACTTCCTACAGATAAATACACTAAGTATTCAATAGTTGTTTTAATGTCTTTGTTTTGACTAATTTCTGGGTTAAGAGAGAACCATCAGAAAGGTTGGGAAAAACAATTCAGAGTAAATTTTATCATTGCCTTGAGGTGTGGATCTGAAATAATCACAATTCTCACTAGCCAAACTGAGCCATAGATGGTCTGGTTACTCTTTTTTCCCCCCATTTTGGTTTGGTTACTCTTATCCTAACAAAAACTCTGGCACTGTCGAGGACATTGTCCCTGGGAGAGAACTGCATTTGTGGCTTGACCAGCAGCAGTAATAAGACATTGGTGACCTTGCATGAAGATGGGGAGAGAAGAGAGAAAATTGACAGAGACTAAAGTCTCTCAAGATAACACATCGTAGAAATAAACATAAGGTTACTGAGATGACATGAGGGATAAAAGAGAGATCCCTATAATGAACTGATTTTGAAAGAAAATGATTTGGATCCTTTTCATATTAAAAGTCTATACAAATGGGAGAAATGGGTGAAGGTGCTGAAAAGGTATAAACTTCCAGTAAGTCCTAGGGTTGTAATATACAGCATGATGACTATAGTTAATACGTTATTGTATATTTGAAAGTTGCTAAGAGAGCAGATCTTAAAAGTTCTCATCCAAAAGGATATATTCACCCCTGTGTTCATTTTAGCATTATTTACAATCGTCAAGATATGGAAGCAACCTAAGTGTCCATGGACAGACAGACGGATTGAGAAGATGTGAGATACATGCACACACATACACACACACTGGAGTATTACTCAGCCATAAATAATGAAATCTTGCCTTTTGAGACAACATGGATGGACCTAGAGGGTGTTATGCTAAGCAAAATAAGTCAGACAGAGAAAGACAAATACCATAAGATTTCACTTATATGTGGAATCTAAAAAAACAAAAAAAACAAAACAAACGAATAAACAAAACAGAAACAAACTCATGGACACAGAGGACAACCTGATGTTTCCAGAAAGGAGAGGCAAGGGGGTAAGGGCAAAATAGGGGATTAAGGGATACAAACCTCCAGTTATAAAATAAATAAATCACAGGAATGTAAAGTATAGCATAGGAATATAGTCAGTAATATTGTAATGACTTTGTATGGTGACAGAGAATTACTAGACTTACCTTCAAATTGTTTTTCTGTCCCTTTCTCTGTCCCTATGATGCAAATGTTCGTGGGCTTAATGTTTTTCCACAGTTAAAATTCTTTGTTTCTTTGGCTGTTCCAATTAGATGATGTCCACTCCTTCTCTTTCGGAGAGCTGATTCATTCTTCTGCATCTTCTAATCTGTTGTTCATTCCCTCTGGTGTATTTTTCCTTTTTCATTTTAGTTGTATTCTTCAGTCCTGATTGATTCTTTTTTATATTTACTAACAATTTGTTGAAGTTCTCACTGAGTTCATCTATCTTTCTCCTGAATTCATTGAGCATCTTTATAACCATTACTTTAAACTTTTTATCTGGTAGATTCTTTATCTCTGTTTTATTTCTTTTTCTGAGGTTTTGTCCTGTTCTTTCATTTGGAAATATTCCTATGTCTTCTCATTTTGTCTATCTCTCTATGTTTGTTTCTATGTCTTCCAGTCTTAAATCAGTGGCCTGATATAGAGAATGTCCTGTGAGGATTAGTAGCATAATTCCCCTTGGTCACCAGAGACAGGTACTCTAAGGGTTTCCCCTGTGTGGGTTGTATGCATTCTCCTGTTGTAGTTGGGCTGTGATTGCTACAGGCACTCTAGTGGGCAATGTTCGCCCCAGGCCAACTGGATTCGAGGACCAGCCATGATTGCTGCAGATGTTCTGGTATGTGTGGGCTGGCCCCTGAAATGGGAGTCATTTTGGTGGGGCTCTGGTGCTGAGGCTGTCAGTGCTGGAGCTGCTTGGGAGGGGCTCTGTTGGGGTGCACAGATTGGGTAGGACAAGACCTCAGGGGATTGCCAGGGTAAGGCCAAAAGTATTAACTGTGTTAATGGAAAGTGTCAGATTTGCTGCCTGCCTGAATGGGTCTATCTAGGTGGAAGGAAAATAAAATAAACAAAATATAATTGCACCCACCAGCACTTTTGTCCCCAGAGAAATTTCCTACTGATACCTGCCTCTCTGGCACTCACCCTAAAGTTAGTCAATGTAGTTCCTTTATATATGACCAGGTGCTTTTCAAACTGCTGTCCCTGCCCTGGAACTCAGAGAGAGTGAGTTTGTGTACAGGCCCTTTAAGAGCGGAGTCTTGGTTTCCTACAACGTGTCAGCTCTTTTGCATGTAAGCCCAGCTGGTTTTCAAGGTCAGATGTTAGGGGGCTTCCTCTACCCAGTATAGGTACCCTGGTCTGGGGACCCAGATGTGGGACTCAGACTCCTTGCTCCTCAGGGGACCTCCTGGATTGTGATATGCCTCCTACTTGTGGATTGCCACACTGGGGGTGTGGGTCTTTGCCTCTCCTCATCTCAGTGTGGCTTTTTCTTTATAATCTTATTTGTACAGAATCTGTTCAGCTAGTCTTCAGGTTGTTCTCAGCGATAGTTGTTTTATATGTTGTCGTTTTGGTGTGTCCATGGGAGAATGTGGTCTTAGGATCTTCCTACTCCATCATCTTGACCCTCACCCACCAGATTACCTTCCTTTTTAAGGCTCAGTGATATCCCATTATATCGTTATAACATATTTTGCTTATCCATTCATCCGTCAATAGAGATTTGGGTTGCTTCCATCTCTTGGCTATTGTAAATGATGCCGCTATGAACATGGGTATGCAATGTCTCTTCAAGACTCTGCTTTCAATTCTTCTGGGTATATGCCCAGCAGTGGGATTGCTGGATTAGGTAGACAATCCTTTATGAATCTCATTTTATGAATGAGAAAACTGAGGCCCAAGGAACTGCCCAAGATCCTATGGGCAGTAGGCTGCAGAGCAAGGTTTGATCCTAAGCTTTAGTCTATGACCATTTTCACCTCATTCTGAGGATCAGCCTTACCTGCATCACTGAAGTACACACCCAGGTTTAACTTGGAAAACGAGGGATTACATTTATGCATTCATTTAGCAGTTGCTGATTTTGTGGTTTACATAACCAGAAATGGGAGAAGGCATAGAGCTCTGTTTTGTCTGAGGCTCAAGTTGCACAAGTGGTTGCCACCATAAATTGGTTAAATTCTTTTCTGGACAGAGACTCCAACATTGCTCTGCACTTGCTGCAGTTGTGTTAATTAATGCACATAGAAGTCCAGGGTGGAATGTTTTAGAATTAGCTGACCAGGGGCACATCTATAGTTTCTTAGCCTTGGGCACATCAATAATCAAAAGCAATTTTAACCTGAGCTGTGTAACTATGAAGTTGTAATTTATGCCAATTATCACATTGCCAAGTAGTTTTGAATCCATTTTAAGATTTTAAATGTATTTTAGTGAGTCTGACTTTGTAGTGGTTCTGAGATTAAGAGGTGTGGGGAGAAAAGAAATTATTTCTTTATTTCCTTTCTAACCCTTATTGTCCTTTATTTTTCATCACTTGACACTTGGGAGTTGTGTGGTATAGATGGGGTGACGGTATGTATGTGGGAAAGGAAGAGAAATAGTGAAAGGAAGAGGAGGGAAGAAGAGCATGGAATGTGAAGGAGATCTGCAGAATGATCTTATATCATTAAGAAGAAGTTCAAGATGCAAAGAATTTGGATGGCTTGTCCTGCCATGCAGGGGGCAAATGTTGGCATGCTGCTGGGAATCCTCAGGTCTCCTCATCCCCACTCCAGGGGTCTTTGGACTCCCATGTACCTATTTTCACCTGCTCAAAAGTTATTTTTGGGGCCCAGGCAGAAAAAGAAAGGCACATCCCCACTGGGTCATGTGAGGAGAGTTTATAAAGTAATTCCAGGGTAGGGTATAGGAGAAATGCAGCATGCCAGGGTAGATATCTGTGGGGAGCCATTACAATCCCTAGGGTAGAAGGGGTGAGGTAAGGAAATGGTTACCGGAAACTGGAGAGAGATAGCTCTAGGGAGAGGGCTGCCTGATAGGAGATGTGAACTCAGTTGAGGGGCTCACCAGCTCGCAGTGGCCCTCTCGAATGGAGACTCTGACTGTAATGAACTGACTTGTGTCCCTTTCAAATTCCTATGTTGAAGCCCTAACCCTCAGTGTGACTGTATTTGGAAACAAGGTTTATAAGAAAGTAATTAAGGCTAAATGAGGTCACAAGAGTGGGGCCCTGATTTGATGGGATTAGTGTCCCTGTAAGAAGAGACATCAGAAAGCTGGGCCTTGCTGTCTCTGCCAAGTGAGGACATAGTAAGATGGTGTCCACCTACAAGCCAGGAAGAGAGCTCTCGCCAGGAATGAATGGGCTGGCATCTTGATCTTGGATTTCTAGCCTCTATAACTGTGAGAAATAACTTTCTATTACTTAAACCACTCAGACTATGGTATTTGTTATGGCAGGTAGAACTGACTAAGACAGACTCCCTTCTTCTATCACCTGCTAGTGCTCCCTGTTGGCCAAACCCAACTAGAAGTCAAGGACAAGAGAGGGATTTGATGTCGTCCTTGCAGATTAGCCCTTCGGGTGGAGAAGTGTGGATTTAGAGGCACAGAAATATATACCCAGCACAAAGGTTGAGAAGTGCAATTTAAACTTCTTAGGGAAAAAGAGAAAAATCTCGATGTGTAGACTTCCATTGCTCCCCAGGCCCTGATTAAGTTTCTGAGGTATTTGTCCATGGTGACTTTGTTTTTGTATGAGCAGGCTCTTCGTATTTCTGCACCTAGCTTTGACTTGATTATGATCTCTTGCAGCAATTTCACTTATCAGGGTGACTCTCACGATTACGTGGTAGTCTATGTCAATTATGACAATTTCTGGGAAGAGAGGATGGCCCAGACTGCAATCAGGACTACTTTTCCTGTGCAGTTATGGGCCTTAACTTTACTGAAACTATTTTGGGTTCATTTTAATCAGTAAAATGAAATGTGTTAGATACTGTAGAATTTCATTTTGGGTGGGCATTGAAACTATACATGAGATTTTGGTTGCTCTTAGCTTTCACTTGAAGTCATAGGAGAATGTGGTTTCAAATGGAAACCTATGCTTCTCTGCTATTCTATTGTGAATGAAATATAGCTCATACATGCATGACCATCATTTACTTACAGGTGCAAAGTATCTTCTATATGTCACTAACTTATGTCTTCTTTTTTCCACTGGTGATACAATCGAGAAATTGAGTTTGATCTTGTTGTGACGAAGACTTTGTTGGCAAGAAAACGTCATGCATAGAGACATGTATATCTTTGGAGGGGACACAGGGGCTATTTGTGTGGTCTGAGCACATTACCAGCTTCACGTGAAGTCTTTTCTGCATTCTGGTGTGGGAGAGGAGTTGACTTTCACCGTTAAATACTGCTCTTTACATCAGTTTTATAAATTTATGTAGCAGATAAATTATATGCTTAATTATTCAGTAATCTTAGTATATTGGATTATTAGAGAGTCAATCTTACTTTACCTTCTGTCACTTCTGTGATTTTTTTTTTTTTTTTTAAGATTTTATTGGGGAAGGGGAACAGGACTTTATTGGGGAACAATGGTCAAATTGTTGTCCTTTCAATCTTAGTTGTGGAGGGTTCTGTTCAGCTTCAAGTTGTTGTTCTTTCAGTCTTAGTTGTGGAGGGCGCAGCTCAGCTCCAAGTCCAGTTGCCGTTGCTAGTTGCAGGGGGCACAGCCCACCATCCCTTGCGGGACTCGAGTGATCGAACTGGCAAGCTTGTGGTTGAGAGCCCACTGGCCCATGTGGGAATCGAACCGGCAGCCTTCGGAGTTAGGAGCACGGAGCTCTAACCGCCTGAGCCACCGGGCTGGCCCCTTCTGTGATTATAGCATTGTTTTGGAGCTAAATAAAAGTGAATGGGAGAATTCCAGTCAGGATGGTGGAATGGGTAAATGCTTTGCTGGCCTCTACCTATGACCACATCAAAATTACAACCAAACTGCAGAGCAACCATCATTGGGAATTGTCTGAGGGCTGACTGAACGAAAGTCTTATAGCTAAAGATATACAGAGGAAGCCATGTCGAGACTGGTACGAGGGGCAAATACACAGAGCAGGCTGATCCCACAACCACGTGTTGTTGTTGAGAATTGGGAGCAATATCTCAGTTGTGGGGATTCACCCTGAGGAGTGAGGGATCCCAGCCCTGCACTGGGGTCCCTAGTCTGGAGTTCCAATGCTGGGAGGAGAGGTCCCCATGACTTCTGGCTGTGAAAACTAGTGGAGATTGTAGCTGAGTGAGATGGAGGACTTCTGGAGTCCCAGCCTTTCCTTTTAAAGGGCACATACATGGACTTACTTGTGGATGGACTCGCTCTGAGATGCAGCACTGTGGCAGCAGCTCAGGAAAGCTAGGAACATGCAGGGAGGAACTGAAGTGTCTGGCTATGGGGCAAGGGCTTAGAGAAGGAACAGCTTTCTCCCAGACATAAGTGCTGGCAGAAGCCATTGTTCCTTTGTTGAATCCTCCAATCGCCCAGCCTGCACTCAAAAGTTGCCTCTGTATCTGAGTCTCCATCAACCTAACTAACATGGTTTGCTTCAACCTAATGATTCCCTGAGACCCTGCCCTATCCAAATTGTGGGCCTACCCAATCCTCTTCCAGTGGCATCCAAATGGCCTGTTGTGACTCATACTGCAGACTTTTCTCAAATCTCTCAAAGGTTTGCAAATCCCAAACAAGGAGCATGTGGTTTTGGCATGCCCCATACCTCTTGCCTTGCACCCCCAAGCACAGCATTAGCATCAACCACCTTCAATTCACAACTAAGCCTCTCCTACATATCTCCAAGCCTAGCACAAGTGGTTACCATCTGCAGATCACTTTGTAGCTCATACCAAGTGGCCCCAGGCAGGCTACAGGCAGTGACTGAACTTGACCTGTACCAGAGCCCCTCCCAAGAGGCCCCAGAAACAACACATCCAGTGGCCAGCTTCAGACCACAACGGAGCACCACCCAACCACCTACACAAATGACACACCCAAAGGACAGACTCATCAGGCACCAGAGCCCCGCTAAAGTGACTCCTGCTCCATAGGGTCAGCTACTGCACAAAAGTTCCTTCACTGTAGTTAAAGCCAGTCCTCACAACCAATCAACCTGAGGGTCAATCCTTCCTGTTGGTGTGCCAACAGCAGTCAAGTTTCAACTACAACAGAGGGCACATGCAACCCGTGCAAAGGATATACCTGGAAAACCCATCTCAGGTGTCCAGGTAAACCGTGCCACTGGGCTACATAGGGCACCTATGACATAAGGCCACTCTACCAAGACTGGGAGACATAGTAACTCTACCTAATACATAGAAACAAATACAGGGAAGCAGCCAAAATGAGGAGACAAAGAAACATGTCTCAAATGAAAGATCAAAACAAAGCTCCAGAAAACTCACTAAATAAAATGGAGATGAGTAATCTATCAGATGCAGAGTTCAAAACACTGATTATAAGAATGCTCAATGATCTTAGTGAGAATTTCAGCAAAGAGATAGGAAACATAAAAATGGAAATAGAAAACAAACAAACAAACAAACAAATAAAAAAACAAGTCAGAAATACAGAATACAATAACTGAAATGAAGGATACATCAGAGGGAATCAACAGTAGATTAGATGAAGCAGAGGATCAAAATAGCAATTTGGAAGGTAAGATAGCAGAAAACATCCAATCAGAACAGCAAAAACAATCAATAAAAAAGAATCCAAAGAAATAAGGATAGTTTAAGCGGCCTCTGGGACAATATCAAGCATACCAACCTTACTGTAGGGGTACCAGAAGTAGAAGAGCGAGAACAAGGAATTGAAAACCTATTTGAAGAAATAATGATGGAAAACTTCCCTAACCTGGTAAAGGAAATAGACATATAAGTACAGGAAGTGTAAAGAGTTCCAAAGAAGAATCCAAACAGGCCCACACCAAGGCATATCATAATTAAAATGCCAAAGGTTAAAGACAAAGAGAGAATCTTAAAAGCAGAAAAAGAAAAGCAGTTAGTTACATACAAGGGAGCTCCCATAAGACAGTCAACTGATTTTTCGACAGAAACTTTGTAGGCCGGAAGGGATTAGCACAAAATATTCAAAAGTGATGAAAAGCAAGGCCCTATAACCAAGATTATTCTACCCAGCAAAGCTATCATTCAGAATCAAAGGACAGATAAAGAGCTTTCTAGACAAGAAAAAGCTAAAGGAGCTCCTCACCACCAAACCAGTATTACAAGAAATGTGACAGGGACTTCTTTAAGAAGAAGAAAAAAATATATAAATAATAAAATTACAATAACTAGATATCCATCAACAATGACTTTAAATGTGAATGGATTAAATGCTCCAACAAAAGACATAGGGTGGCTAAATGGATAAGAAAACAAGACTCTTATATATGTTGCCTACAGAGACTTCAGATCAAAACACACAGACTGAAAGTAAAGGAATAGAAAAAGATATTTCATGAAATGGAAACACAAAACAAACACAAAAAACTGCAGTAGCAATAACTATACCAGACCAAATAGACCTAAAACAAAGGCTATAACAAGAGACAAAGAAGGACTCAGTAATTCCACTTCAAAATATTTACCCAAAGAAACCCAAAACACTAATTTGAAAAAACATTCATCCGTATGTTCAATGCAGCATTATTTACAATAGCCAAGATATCAAAGCAACTTAAATGTCCATTAATAGATGAATGGATAAAGAAGTTGTACATAAATACAACAAAGTATTACTCAGCTATAAAAGGAATAAAATCTTGCCATTTACAACAAGATGGATGCACCTAGAGGATATAAGGCTAAATGAACCAAGACAGACAGAGACAAATACCATATAATATCATGTATATATAAAATATAGAAAAACAAAATGAACAAACAAAAACAAAAACAAACTCAGATACAGAGAACATTTTGATGGTTGTCCGATGGGTGGGGGTAGGGTGTATGGAAGAAAAAGGGGGAGAGATTAAAAAGTACAAATTGGTAGTTACAAAATAGTCATGGGGATCTAATGTATGACACAGGGAATATAGTCAATAATATTGTAGTAATTATGTATGGTGTCAGATGGGTACTAAATTTATTGGCTTGGTCACTTTGTAAGTTATAGAAGTGTATAATCACTATGTTGTACACCTGCAACCAATATAATATTGTATGTCAACTGTAATTGTAAAATCACAAAAAAGTATTTTAAAAAGTGAATGGACAAATGCTGTGTCTTTCTTTATTAATCAATAAACTAATTATTTGAGTATGATATATGGGTTCTGAGAGGTATGCATTTCTGAAGTCAGATTGCCTGGGCTTGAGTCCGCTCTCTCTATTTGCCCAGCTGTTGGGCCTTAGCCACGCTACCCTCTAAGCCTTAATTCTCTTATATGTAAGAATGAAGAAAGGTATATCAGTTAAGCTTAGGTTCTAAAGTATAAACCAAAACATCCCCCATATTAGTGGTTTAGTCACATGTGAGTTTATTTTTTTCTTGTATAAAATGTCTGGTGGCCGACGGACATGGGATGTCAGCTCCATGCTTTTACCAGTCATCCAGATTTCTTTCATCTTCATCCTCTGCCATCTTTAGTTTGTGGTTTCCATTCATAAATTACAAGATGGCAGTTGGTACTTCAGCCATCTCATCCAAATTCCAGGCAGCAGGAGAAATAGGAAAGGACAAAGGGACACATGCATTCAATCTGTCCCCCTTCTTTTTTGAATGCTTCACTCAACAAGTTCAATTTTTCATTGTCCACTGCTAATTACAAGTAAGCTCGTAAATTCATGCTTTAGTTAGGCACATTAAACTTTCAGATAAAATAGAGGCTCTCTTCTAAGAAAGAATGGGAGGATGGATCTTGGAAGGCAACTTGCAGGGTCTGCCACCACAGATGGAGACAGATACACCTTCTTGAAGTTGAGATGATAAATCCACATAAAAGCATTTAGCAAAATGGCTGATACTTGGGAAGCACTCATTTCATACAATAACACAATTGTTACCTAATTATAAATCAATGAGAATTTTTAAAAAGTAGTCAAATCAAATAGAATAACATTTATAAGCTTTTACCTTCAAAACTAATCATCTTGGAAGGGAACGTATTTCCATTGATTTTACATTACGACTGTCAGAAATACATCCAAAGCCACTTTACATTTATATAAGAACAACAGCTTTGTTGGTTATATCTCACCACCATCAGCTTCATCATCTATTGTAGTCGATAATATTAGCTTTGAATGACACTTAAAAGATGATGATTGTTGACTAATAAGAATATGTTTAAAATGTTCAGCAGGCTCTAAGGGAATTCTGGTTCAGTTATCTCCTATTTCCAGGAGCCAGACTTCCATACTTCCTACACTAATGGGACATAGTTATATAAACATAACTGAAGAAAATATATGTAAAACATTTGCATTCACCATGACGGTTAGTACAGTCTAAAGTACTTAATATGCTTTGTATTAACCATTGGTAAGGTATTCATGGTAGTTTATGCTTATAGGTGAAATTAGGTAGTGATCCAGTGGAATCATACAGATATTCCCATTTCTTTATTGAAGGTGGCTGAGAGTATTTTAAGGAAAAATAGAGCATTTATTTTTTTAACCTATGAATAGGACTGGTAAATAGTCCTGTAAGACTAAGACTTTATGAACATGCAAGACTCATTTACATACTAAATTATGTAAAGGTTTTCATAAAGTGGACCCACTTTATACTTTCCATTTAAGACTAAAAACTCATCATGATGTGAGTTCTGGTTATTTATTGCTCAACTTGAAGGGATATGTTATGTTACAAAGTTGACCTGTTATATTGTGTACTCTGACGTCACTAAGTGTAAGATCTAGAAGTAACATCATATATCACCTGGTCCAATTTTTAATTTTATAGATGGGAAAACTGAGACCCAGAATTTGGATGACTTGCCCAAGGTATCGTAGCTCTAACCTATGACAGAGCAGGTACCAGACCTCACCTTACCTAGGCCCTGCTATCAGGCCTCTTTCACTATAGCAGATTCCTTCTTAATCACTTCAGAGTTGACTTTGCTCTATTCCACCCCACTGGGGCGGGAATAGAGCCATGGGGATGCTCTGAGTTAGTAGCAAGCTAAGTTAGAAACCTGGGCCGAACGCCCCAGGTCAACGCTCTTTCTAGTGAACCACCAGAGAAGATGGGGCACTGGGCCTGAGTATTATAAATCTTTGCCTCTTAAGTGTAGTGTGACAATTGACCATTACTTCTCTGTCAATGTCCATTCTTCTCTTCCTTCTACAGTTTCCAAGTTTTTGCTGGGCATTTAGCTACCCAGCCAGCCGTCCTTGCAGCTTAGTTGGGCCAATGCGGTATGAGTGAAAGTGAGTGGGTACAACTTCTATGTCATGCCGTTCCTCATCTCCTTCCTGCTGGTTGGGAATGATGAGACCGAAGCAGGCGCCTTGGACTCGAAAGTCAGAAGTCACATATTGGGGAAGGCAAAGCGGCCCTTCTAGTTTGGGATGGTCTACCTCTGGACTATAATATGTGACAAAAATGAAGTTCTTTGTTTAATCTGCTGTGTTTTAGGGTCCTCTTCTTTCAGGAACTGTGACTGTACCCTGACTAATACACTTGTCAATCAAATAGTGCTGGGTAATAGCAGGAAGCAGACTCTCCCCTCTTCAAGTCCAACTTGCAGTTCACCAAGGTCAGTTTTGCTTGGGCTCAGATTTTAAACTTACGCCCTTGTTTCATATCAACTTGACATTCATGCTACAAGGCAAGGTGTTTTGTTAGAAAGAGCATTGACCTGGGGAGTTTTGTCCAGGTTTCTAACTTAGCTTGCTACTGACTTACAGAGCGCCCCCATGGCCGTTTGCTTCCTTAGTTATAGACTGGAGATTATATTGTTCATTTATCTCCCAGGAAATTATGCATACTACTTCATAAAAAATGGTTGTAAAGCATCTGGCAAATGTAAGCCTTCTGATTAATACCGAACTGATGCAGTAGCTTTCTTGGCACCCTGAATCTCTAATGATTTATAGATAGGCCTTTTTACTGAACGGGGCTTGACTTTGGCATGACCTGCCTAAGCTGATGAACTCTCTCTGTCTTAATCTTTAGAACTCAGTGGAAGTATTATCCTTCCCCTTACGTCCTTGCTTATCAGCACCATGATAGAGAAGGTATCTGAGCTGGGGAGGGGAGACGACTGGAGGTCCCCAGTTGACAATTCTATTCTTTTTTCAGAAGTGATGTTTGTATCCATGTTCTCATAATTGCTTGAGCCTAGAAATGTTAAATAAAGGAGACTTGCTTCTAAAACCCTTCTCATGTGACCAATATCACATTTGCAAAAAAAACCAACACTAAGTTAAAAATCATGCTTTCGGTATTAAAAAAAGAAAAAGAAAAGAAAAAGCCTAATGGCCGGTATAATTCGGTGTTAAGTCCCTGTCATATATGTATAGCTCATTGTGACAGTTGTATCGGTCTCCCAATATTTTGTCTTGGAGGCTTAAGTAGATGATGCCTGACCCTTCTATTTCATCACATTAGAAGTTTGCCAGACAGTCCTCGCTTGTGCCAGGCAGTGCCCAACATTTCCCTCCGGGCAGCCCAGCTCTTTAGTTATGATTGATCATTAATCCTTCTTTTATCCTCAGCATCTCTATAAGTAATAGAGCTGGAGCACTTTCAGGAGCAGACCCCTTTTCCTAAGGAACATAAATCTGTTAGAATGTAGTAACAGTATGTGAAAACATCCATGCACGTTTTTAAAGTACAAAAACAGGTGTCAGGACAATGAGAGAGTAGCATTGTCACCACAATGGTCCTGCATGAAAATGATTGGTTGGTATGAAAACCCACTCACCATGTTGGCACTCAAATAAAACGGTTTGGTTGAAATTATACGGCAGTTATATTTTAATGTGATACACTGTGGTTATCACGACATCACCCGTTTTAGATGTTCTTTGAGATGGAGATGGAAGGAAGGTAAGAGAGGGAGGGGGAAAGGAAAGAAGGCAAAGATGTGGGGTAGGAGATGAGAAAGAGCTTGAGGCTCTGAAATTCACACCTGCTATATGCAGTGAACACTGTATCATTTAATTTTCATGACTATTACCTCATTTCATTCTCCCGACAGGCTTATGTGGTAGGTATTATCCCAAATGTACAGAGGAGGAAGTGGGGATTCAGAGAGGCTAAGTATTATTCAGTTAGATGGTATTGGAGAGAAAAGCTAAGGCTACATTTACCTGATTTCAAAGTCCTTACTCTTGCCATGATGCCATATTGTTTTTCTGGTGAATAGAAAATGTGCCAGAGGAAGGAAAAGAATCCAGACAGCAAAGCCTGTTATCCCAGTTAGGTTAAACAGATGCCAACATAAGAAAATCACTTGGAACACCGTCAACATAGACAGAAAACCAAGAGAGAATGAGGAGTTATCTTGCAACATCCCTGGAGAATACCAGATATGAGAATAAAATAGTACAGGAAGAATGCTTGAGTTCGAGAAAGGGGGCAGGCATGTAGAGTACATGATATCAGCTTGGAAAATGCAAGAGAGCCTTAGCTGAATAGTTAGGTCTGCAAAGGAACAAGATTTATTCTTATTAAAAAACCACTAACACTTTACTGGGATGACGCCCTTGGAAACCTTGGGAGAGGATGAATGTATTTCATATTTGAGAAAGGTATGAATCCTTGGGGGCCAAAAGACAGAATTCTAAGATGGCCCTCCAAGATTCTGGCCTTGGTGTATACACACTTTCTCCCCATTATTCAGTCAAACACTAATCTAGGTACTCTTGTAAAGGGAGTTTGCAGATATAATTAAGGTCCCAAATTAGTTGAACTTGAAATTCAACTAATTTGAATTAGTTGAGGTTTTCAAGGAGGCCTGACCTCATTGCACAAGACTTTTCAAAGCAGAGAGTTTTCTCTGGCTGGTTGTAGAAAAGGTAGTCAGAAACAGTCGTTCTGGTTTGCTTGGAAGAAAAAAACATCCATGTTGTGAACTGCCTATGGGGACCACATGACAAGGGACTGTGGATAGCCTCCAGCATCTGACAGTGGCCCCTGGGTGACAGCCAGGAAGAAAATGGGGCCCTCAGTTCTACATTCACAAGGAAATGAATTCTTCCAACAGCTTGTGAGCTTGAAAGAGGACGTGAGCCCCAGATGAGAATGTACTCCTGGTGGACACATTTCTTTCCTCCCAGTGAGACCCTGAGCAGAGAACCGCGTGACTCTGTGCCCAGACTTTGGACCTACAGAAACTATGAGATAACAAGGGGGTGTTATTTTAAGTCACTAAATTTTCAGTGACTTGTTACACAGCAATAGAAAACTAATACACACGTACAGGTGATCGTTGAACAGCACTGGTGTGGGAGTTATGGACACTCACCCCCACGCAGTTGAATAGCTGCTGTAACTTTTGATTCTGCAGTCAGCCCTTTGCATCCAGAGGTTCAATCAACTACAGATGGAAAATAGTATTTTTGATCTGTGTTTGCAAATCTGTGGTTGGGAATCTGTGGCTGGAAATCCACGGTTAGGAAGGCGAGAATACTGTTTTTAACCTGAGGTTGGTTGAATCTGTCTATGTGAAACCCGCGGATATGAAGGGCCAACTGTATTTATTGGAGAAAACCTGCTAATAAGTGGACCTATGCCATTCACACTTTGTTGTTCAAGGGTCAACTGCATTCCATTTTGCTGGTTTCCTCTACAAGCATATGAAGAAGGTATGACAAATAATTTTTTATTTCCATTTAATATTGAGGAAATTGATATAGAAGTAGATTAAATAACTGACTCAAGTTTGTTTAACTCATTAATCATAGAGCCAGGAGGAGACTGGCTCTTTTGACCCTTACAGTAATGTGCCTTTGGCTCTACCATATCTTGTACATCTTAATATGTCCATGTGTGTTCTCATTACCAGGGCAATGCATTTGATCATGTTTTAGTTCAATGAAAGAGGTGGTAATAAGGGGGAGAGTGTTGCAGGGCAGGTCAGGAGAGGGGGAGGTGATGGGGACTCCAGGGGGGAGGGGATAGGATGTGATTCCTACATACCTTCAAAGGAGTCTGCTCCAACCTCTCAGCCTGGTTCTTGGAGCTGATCTACAGAATCCTCTGATATAAGCTTCTACAGTCTTTATCTTCTTTTTTAAAATGAAAAACTTATGGTTAACTGCGTGTTGCATTTGTATGTGTGTGCATATGGATGTGTATCAAATCCTCCAGTGGTTTCCTGGGAAACCCTTTAAAGTCTGTGGCTGTTTCAGGCAGGCTGAGAGGAAGAGGAGGGCTCGGGTGTCTTGGCAGCCATGGCCAGTTTTCCCCTCATATCCATTTCCATTTCTTTTATGTAATGCACATCTTTAGCTATGTTCCTGGCTGCCCTGAATAAGGACTATATGTATTTCCAGAAAGAATAAACTTCTATCTGCGTAAGCCACTCTTATTTTGGATCTTTGTTACATCAGCCATACCTAAGTCCTAACTAATGCATATGCTTACCAAAGCATCTGGGAACAGTATGTGTATTATTCAAATGTGACAGTGTGTGTTAAGGGCTATACAAATGGGAGCTTTACCTTCTATTGTTCGTGATTTGGATGAAAACTTGCTGCTCTGCTCTTTCCAGTTTCTCTGACTTACTCAATCCTCCTTTTTAAAAACCCAGCGACAGCGTTATCAGCTTTGGTCCTCTGGTCCATTGGTATCCTCTCCTGTGGCGTCTTACACCCTGGTGTAGGTCTCGGCAGTGGCACACACAGCACCCTGGGCTGAGATTTCTCCTGTCTTGGCCTTTACCGCATTGGATCGAAATGCCCCGATTCCTGGGTTCCCTTCCCTCAGGGTTGTGAATTTCCTCAGGGCAGGGCTGTCTGTGTCCTACTAGAAAGCCTGTTACATATTAACTCCACAATACATACTTGTTAAATGAGCCTATGTAGGAATAAAAGGAGAATGAAAGAATGCATGCAAACCATTGTAACCTGGAGCATTTACAATGATGCTCTCCTTGTTAGAGCTGAAAACTCACTTCTCTCGATGTTTGATGTTGGCTCATGTAGGACTTTGCAATCTGGATGTCTGACATAAGATGAGGGACATACTCGTTTTATTTGAGAGAGGCGTACTACACATTTCAAGTCCAATGCCCTTTATTCTTTGTACAATCGGAGCTTTTAAATCTAGTCATAGTCATATACCTTTCCGTCCTATTTTTCCTTGTCCGTTTCCTTCTGCCCTCAGGAAATCCCCCTATCTCTCTCCTTTTATTTTCAAGAAGCAATCATGTAGTAAATCCCATCCCACTGAGTCAAATTTAGGTCATCTTTTATTTGGTCAAAATATAGTCTTACTGGCAAGTGGTATCACTATTATTCAGGAACACACATATTGTTTTACTTACAGCTGTGTAGCATTTTATGTTCTCATATAAATGTTATGCCTGGATTATAGCTGAGGCAAACTGGACTCCATTTATTTGAAAAAATAATGGGAAATCAGGTTCAGTCTATCCACCTTCCTGACAGTTTCCCATTTCTCAAAGGGGCCCTTGCACACGTGCCATGTGCTGCTGCTTTGCAAACAGGTTCCTCACTGATTCTGTGGAATGGCTTTCCTGTCACTCTGCAGGAAGCCCTCAGCCAGGGAGGGAGGTGAGGCAAGAGAATCTGCCACAGGACAAGGAGGGAGGGAGAGCTGCTTTGTCCAGCCACTTATAGGGAAAGTAGTGGACAGAACTGTGAGGTTCTTGGGTTAAAATCTTGAAACAGAGCTAGAAAAATGGTAACACTTTCTTTGGGCAAAGTGTTCAGAACAGATGGAAGACTCCAATTTTGGGTGTGGATTTGTGTATCATTATTACCATTATCCTGTAGTCACAGAGGTACTGCTCAATTTAAGGGTGTGTGCGTGTGTGTGTGTGTGTGTGTGTGTGTGTGTGTGTGTGTGTGATTACTTTGCCTAAACTCCACATCATTAGCAAATGGTGAAGCCAGGATAGATGTCTGGCTCTAACACCCGTAAAATCTGTCTGCTGTACTTCTCAGCTCCTCTAAACATACCATTGCCTGTTCCACTTCTATATTTATGATATATTACCTTGTACTTATACGTGTATATACATATTTATATATACATATCGCTGTTTTTATGGGGATATGTGCAGGAACATAGTTCTGGAACTTCTTTTACAGATTTAAACAAACTGGAATGTCATTCTGGAACCTTGTTTTTAGCAGAATTCAGTTGCCTATGTAATGAAACACATGCTACATACAGATGAAATTGAATGCTCAAATCAAATACAAAAATATGTTCACTTGTGCACAGTTTCTCCTCTCCTCCTGAAGCAGCAGGAGCCCCATTTTTGTAAGATGCCTTACTTGAGTGAGTGTGCTTTGGGTTCTGAAGTACAGACAGTATATCCCATGGTCAAGTCCACTGGGGAACTACCAGGAGAGGAGAAGGAGACAGGCGAGCAGCAGATGAAAGATTTATTGGATTATGACACCATATGATGAAATAGTAACTTGACCACACCATTCCTCCCAACTCCTCCTGTGTAAGGGATAGTGTACGGATAACTCTTCACTCAGGCTCATGTCGCAATGTCTACACTGACCTACAGAGAAAACCAGGGACAAAGGTTATAATTAGAGGTGGCATCGCGAGGGGATGTGTAGGTGCTGGTGTTAGTTGGCTTGTGTTCAAAACCTGGGTCCATTATTTGTGTGACCTTGGGCAAATTACTACCACACTTGGTAGGTCAGTTTTATACCTGTGTCACAGGGTTGGGAATGAGAATTAAATGAAGTAAAGACATGATTATACCTGGAACAGAGGAAGCGTCCAGTGAATATTAGCTAATTTTATTATGAACACATGGGCAAAATGTACGGTTTCCTACAGGTTATTTATTTATTTTATCAGATACTATAAGAATGGACTATAAGACATTTGTTATATATTTTGAAGGCATATACCTACACATTAAATGATATTTATTAAAATCCTTTTTTGTTAAAAATTAAATATAAAAAAATTAAATATTAAACCTCTAGTACATTTTGTAAATTGTTATATTTAATAGTATTATTAAGGAACATGGTGGATTCACAGATCATAGATATATGCATTTATATATGTATGTACATATATACGAGTGTGCATGCACATATATATTTAAATTCTGGTAAAAGCACATAACATAAAATTTACCATCTTAGCCATTTTATTTCATTTTATTTATTTAAATCTTTATTGGGGAACAGTGTGTTTTTCCAGGACCCATCAGTCATTGTCCTCCAATCTAGTTGTGGAGGGTGCAGCTCAGCTCCAAGTCCAGTCACTGTTTTCAATCTTAGTTGCAGGGGGCGCAGGCCACTATCCCATGTGGGAATTGAACCGGCAACCTTGTTAAGAGCTCGCACTCTAACCAACTGAGCCACCCAGCTGCCCTGCATCTTAACCCTTTTAAGTGTACAGTTTAGTATTAGTTAAGTGTACAGTGTAGTTCAATATTCATATTTTTGTATAATAGATCTCCAGAACTTTTTCATTTTGCAAAGTTGAAACTATAATCATTGAATAACAACTCCCCATTTCCCCCTTACCCCTATTCTGCTTTCTGTTTCTATGAGTACAACTGCTTTAGATACCTCATATAAATGAAATCATACAGTGTTTGTTCTTTTGTGTTTGGCATTTTTAACTTAGTATAATGTCTTCAAGGATTATCCATGTTGTAGCATGTAACAGAATTTCCTTCTTTTTTAAAGACTGGATAATATTTCATTGTATGTATATAACACTTTTCTTTATCCAATCACCTGTTGATGGACATTAGGTGTGCTTCTACTTCTTGTCTATTGTGAATGATGCTGCAATGAATGTGGGTGTACAAATATCTTTTCAAGATCCTGCTTTCAATTTTGTGTGTATATATATCCAGAAGTGGGATTGCTGGATCGTGTGGCAATCCTATTTTCAGTTTTTTGGAGAATGTCCATCCTGTTTTCTATAACAGCTGCATTTTGTGCATTTTATATTCCCACCGACAGTGTACAAGTCTACATCCTTGCTAACACTTATTATTTTCTGTTTTTTTTTTTCTGATAGTAGCCAACCTAAGAGGTGTGAGGTGGTATCCGCTTGTGGTTCTGATTTGCATTTCTCTAATGATTAGTGATGTTGAACATCTTTTCATGTGCTTGTTGGTCATTTGTACGTTTTTTTTTGGGAGAAATATCTAAGTCCTTCGCTTATTTTTTTATTTTTTTTTTTTTAAAGATTTTATTGGGGGAAGGGGAACAGGACTTTATTGGGGAACAATGGTCAAATTGTTGTCCTTTCAGTCTTAGTTGTGGAGGGTTCTGTTCAGCTTCAAGTTGTTGTTCTTTCAGTCTTAGTTGTGGAGGGCGCAGCTCAGCTCCAGGTCCAGTTGCCGTTGCTAGTTGCAGGGGGCACAGCCCACCATCCCTTGCGGGAGTCGAACCGGCAACCTTGTGGTTGAGAGGACAGGCTCCAACCAACTGAGCCATCCGGGAGCTCAGCGGCAGCTCAGCTCAAGGTGCCGTGTTCAATCTTAGTTGCAGGGGGCAGAGCCCACCATCCCTTGCGGGACTCGAGGAATTGAACTGGCAACCTTGTGGTTGAGAGCCCACTGGCCCATGTGGGAATCGAACCGGCAGCCTTCGGAGTTAGGAGCACGGAGCTCTAACCACCTGAGCCACCGGGCCGGCCCCTTCGCTTATTTTTAATTGATTTATTTTTGTTGTTGAATTGTAAGAATTTTTTTTATCTATTCTAACTATTAACCCCATATTCGATATGTGATTTGCAATTAATTTCTTACATTCTACAGGTTGCCTTTTCACTCTTTGGCTTGTTTTCTTTAATGTGCAGAAGTTTTTAAGCTTGGTATAGTCCTATTTGTCTACTTTTGTTTTTGTTGCCTGTGTTTCTGGTGTCATATCTAAGAAATCATCGCCATGATTGCCAAATCCAATGTCATGAAGCTTTCCCCCTTTGTTTTCTTATAGGAGTTTTATGGTTTTAGGTCTAATGTTGAAGTCTTTAATCCATTTTGAGTTAATTTTTGTAGATGTTGTAAGGTAAGAATCCAACTTCATTTTTGCATGTGAATATCCAGTTTTTCCCAATGCCATTTGTTGAAAACACTCTCTTTCCCCATTGTGGGTCTTGGCACATGATCTTCTTGTGGGAGATCATTTGACCATATAGCTGGCTTTTTATTTTAACTTCACTGGTCTGTGCGTCTGTGTTTATGCCACTACCTTTCTGGTTTATTACTGTGGCTTTGCAATATGTTTTGCAATCAGGACGTGTGAGGCCTCCAATTCTGTTTGTTCTTTTTTCTCAACATTGGTTTTGCAATGCAGAGTCCCTTGTTTCCATACATTTCAGGATTTTTTTTCTATTTCTGCAAAATTGCCATTGCAGATTGCATAGGGATTGCATTGAATCTACACACACATCTATATATTTAAACAAAAGAATACTATAATAACACTGACATCTATTGAGTGATTGGCATGCGTATTAGTTTACCTGGGCTTCCATCACAAAATACCAGAAACTGGGTGACTTAAAAATAACAGGAATTTATTCTCTCATAGTTCTGGAGCCTGGCAGTCTAAAATCAAGGTGCTGGCAATGCTATACTCCCTCTGAAACCTGTAGGGGAGAATCCTTACTTGCTTCCTCCTAGCCTTGATGGTTCCTCAGCAATCCTTGGGGCTCCTTGCCCTGTAGCTGCAGCACTTCCAGCGCTGCCTCTGTTATCACATGGCCATCTTCTCCCTGTGTGTTTCTCTCCACATCTTATAAGAACACCAGTCATATTGAATTAAGGACCCACCCTGCTCCAGTATGACCTCATCTTAACTAATCACATCTGCAATGACCCGATTTCCAAGTAAGATCACATTTGAGGTAGCAGGGACAAAACTTGAACATATGTTTCTGTGGGCATACACAATTCAGCCCTACCACTATGTGTCAGACACTATGCTAGAATTTAGACATCTCATTTACTCCTTATGATGCTCTTATGAAATGAACAATGATTATCTTCATTATATAGATGAGGTTATTGAGCTTTAGAGGACCTCAGCAACTTGCTTGGGTTTTCCAACTGAGGCGACTGCCCTCCAACCACTTGCCTCTGCAAGTCACCAAGCACTGTGACATGTAGAGCGAGGACTTTGCTTCTAGGACACTCTTGCATCTTAGCATTTTAGCCATGGTTTGTACTATGTTTCTGTTTGATCCAAAGACTTTTCAGACAGTCAGGTTACCTGGGCCAGAAAGGAAGTTTCCTGTAGATGAGAGTAGGCCTGTCTGGTTAGATTTTTTCCCCCATACTTTCCAGACATGAGTATGATGTTGACCTTTTAAGGTGCTTTGGTCTTCGGCCCAATAATACAGAAAAGTCCAGAGTCCAGGATTTATAAAAAACCCTGAAAAGATTCAAGACATACATGGGGCATGATTTCCTGGTTGTATGGATGATATAGCAATATATACAGAGCAATATATAAGAACCAAAATGAATACATGGGTTATTGCCCTTCACAGAGAAGAGACAAATTGGCCAGGAAACCTGTCTACTTCCATCCCTGACCTTTTCCACTCCTTTTTGTCTCAAGCCTTCCAAAGACTGATCAAATTGGGGAAATGGAGGCAATTCTGTGTTACTCTCCGCTTTCACCTTCAAATTGCTTTCAGAAAAAAAAATAAGCCAATGAAACCTGAGACTGCATGTCTAACTCACCTCAGGAACATTTACATCTTACATCTTAACAGTACGCAAAGACAAAGGAAATGAACAGATCCATTCTTCTCATCCCTTTCTTAAAGCAACACATTTTTTAAAATTTTAATTAAAATTTTTATGGAAATCAACAAAGAAAAGAAGCTCGAATGGGAGGCCTCTAAGCTGGAGCAGGGGTGGGGAGCCTGGAGCTGTCCTGTTTGCTCCTCCCTGCTTCTTGGGGCAGCCTGAAAAGACTCCTCTGCAGAAGAACCTCTAGGGCCCTGGAAAGCCTATTGAGAAACCATTGGCTTAGACCACCTTGTAAGTTCCGTGCATGAAGTTCTTTAATATACGTTAAGAGAAAAAAGTGAGAGACAGAATAGCTCATGTGGTTTGGTCCAATTCCTCTCCCCAGTACTTGGCATGCTTCAATTACCTGTGGGTATGTAAATATCCTCTAGAAAAAGAACTAGAGGAATCCACAATACCTGTGAGAATAGACACTTTCAGGAAAGGCAGAGGTACTAGACAGAGGAAATCAAGAGGGCTTTCAAACCTGAATTGTCTGAAAAATTGTTTTGTGGTGTTTATGCATTTAGATATTATTTGTAAACATGAAAAGAAATTGAAGCAAATGAATTAATAAAACCTCTGAATACCTACATGTCTGTAATGAAAGAATTTCAGTTATCAGCCCACAGCATGCTGGGAGAGAATATTTGTTTGGATTAAACGATAGTTACTTCTTATTTTACACACCCACATTCACATGTGATATCCCTTTAGTAGATTTGAGAGACTGGATCCATTTCTGATTTATTTATATGTATCAACATGGTGATTCTTTAAAGGATAAATTGATAAAAGATTGACGGGGTCTTTAACAAAAAACTCCCTTGCTTCTTCCTTCCTCTTTCCTTAATCAATGAGAAAGCACATTTTATCATACACAGATCCTGACCCAGGGATGTCTGAGGAGACTTTACAGTGAAAGACATTCATCTCATATTGAGACAAGGTATTTTACTCTTCACTCATCTTGCTGGGAAGGTCCAAGAATGAGGGCTTCACTAACCGAGTGGACTATTTTAGTTTTTAATGATTTTTTATTGAAAATGTAGCTAACATCCAATATTATATTAGTTTCAGGGCCACACATAGTTACACAACATTTATATACCTAAAGAGGTGATCACCATGATAAATCCAGCAACCATCTGACACTGTACCACGCTATCACAATATTGACTATGTTCCACATGCTGTACACTACATCCCCACGATTTATTTGTTTTATACCTGGAGATTTGAACCTTTTATTCCCCTTCACCTTTCCCCCCTTCTTAAAATTTTCAATTATAGTTGACATTCAATATTATTTTTAGGGCTGGGCGGTAGCTCAGGCGGTTGGAGCACCGTGCTCCTAACGCCGAGGTCTCCGGTTCAATTCCCACATGGGCTAGTGAGCTGTGCCCTCCACAGCTAAGATTGTGAACAACGGCTCTCCCTGGAGCTGGGCTGTGTGAGCAGCCAGAGGTCAGCATGTGCTGCGGTGGGCTGCGGTGTGCTGCCATGAGTGGCCGGCAACCATCGTGAGCTCTGTGGGCTACCTTGAGCTACTGTGAGCTTCTGACTGACGACCGGCAACCGACTGCCTCAGCTGGGGGGAGTGCAAGGCTCCTAATACTAGCGCGGGCCAGAGAGCTGTGTCCTACACGACTAGACTGAGAAACAGCGGCTTGAACCGGAGTGGGGCGGGGGCAGGCGGGAGAAGGCGGAAAAAAGAAAAAAAAATTTTTTTAGGTGAACCGCTAGTGGATAGACATTTATGTAATATAAGTAGTGATTCCCCTGACCTGGCACTATACATAATTACCATATCAGCAACTATATTCCCTATGCTTTACTTTACATCTCCATGACTATTTTGTAACTACCAATTTGTATTTCTTAATCCCTTCACCTTTTTCACTCTGCCCCCAACCAAACCCCCTCCCATCTATCACCCCAACAAATGTAGTACCCATCTGATACCATACACAGTTTTTACAATATTATCGACTACATTCCTTATGCTATACCCTATATCCCCATAACTACTTTGTAACAACCAATCTGTACTTCTTAATCCCTTCACTTTTTTTCAGCCACACCCCAACACTTCTCCCATCTGGCAACCTTCAAAATGTTTCCTGTATCTATAAGTTTGTTGATTTTGTTTCTCAGATTTCATACATAAGCAAAATCACATTGCACTCATCTTTCTCTGTCTTATACTCCACTCAGCACAATACCCTCCCGGTCTATCCATGCCACCACAGATGGCAATAACCCATTCCATTCCATGGCTGAGCAATATTCCATTGCATATATGTACCACCTCCTCTTTATCCATTCTTCCATAGGCAAACACCCAGGCTGCCTCTACATCTTGCTCATTATAAACAATACTGCAATGAACATATGGATGCACACATCCTCTTGAAGCAGCATTTTGGGTTTCTTCAGATAAATACTCAGAAGTCGGATTATTGGCTCCTTCATTGTCTCTGGTTATAGTTTCTGTTTTAAAGTCTATTTTGTCTGATACAAGTATTGCTACTTCAGATTTTTTTTGGTTTCCATTTTTGTGAAATATCTTTTTCTATCCCTTTACTTTCTGTCTGTGTATGTCTTTCAATCTGAAGTGAGTCTCTTGTAGACAGGATATGTAAGGGTTTTGTTTTCTTACCTATTTAGCTCTCCTATATATTTTGGTTGGAGTGTTTAATTCATTTACATTGAAAGTAATTGTTGATAGATATGTAGCTGTTGCCATTTTATTATTCATAATTTTGATTTTTTTTCCATCTTAAAGAAGTCCCTGTAATATTCCTTATATTATAATAATGGTTTGGTAGTGATGAACTACTTTAGCTTTTTTCTTGTCTGGGAAGCACTTTATCTATTCTTCAATTTTAAATAACCTTGCTGGGCATAGTAGTCTTGGTTGTGGGTCCTTGCTTTTCATCACGTTGAATGTTTCTTGCCAATCCCTTCTGCCTGCAAAATTTCTGTTGAGAAATCAGCTGACACTCTTAAGGGGAACTCCCTTATAAGTTACTAGTTGCCTTTCTGTTGCTGCTTTTAGGATTCTGTGTTTGTCTTTAACCTTTGCCATTTTAATTATAATATGTCTTGGTGTGGGCCTGTTTGGGTTCATCTTGTTTGGGACTCTCTGAGTTTCCTAGACTTGTATGTCTATTTCCTTCATCAGATTAGGAAAGTTTTCAGTCATTATTTTTCACATAGGTTCTCAATTTTTTGCTTTCTATCATCTCCTGCTAGTACCCCTATAATGCAAATGTTGTCACACTTGATGTTGTCCCAGAGGTCTCTTAAGCTATCGTCATTTTTAAAAAATTATTCTTTTTGCTTTTTGCTGTTCCGATTGGGTGTTTTCTGCTACCTTGTCTTCCAAATTGCTGATTTAATCCTATGCTTCATTTAGTCTGCTGGTGATTCCTTCTAGTGCATTTATCATTTCAGTTATTGTATTATTTATTTCTGACTGGATCCTTTTTATGGTTTCTATGCCCTTTTTAATGCTTGCTCTCTCTTTGTTGAAGTTCTCATTAAATTCTTCGAACATCCTAATAACCATTATTTTGAACTCTGTATCTGGTAGGTTGCTTGTCGTCATTTTATTCAGTTCTTTTTCTGGAGTGTTCTCCTGTTCCTCCATTTGGGATACATTTCTTTGTTTCCCCATTCTGGCAGCCTCTGTCTGTTTGTTTCTATGTATTAGGTAGATCTGCTATGTCTTCCAGTCTTGGCTGGGTGTCCTTATGTGGGTTGTATGTGCCTTTCTGTTATAGTTGAGCCTTGATTGCTTTTGGCACATCAGTGGGTGGTATTGACCCTTAGGGGTTTGGCCATGTCCACAGTTTATGGGCTGCTGTGTGTTGGGCTTATCTCACTGAGTGGGATTCACCCCAGTGGGCTCTGGTGCCTATTGAGACTGCCCTTTGGGTATGCCACTTTTGGGGCTAATTGGGTGGTACTGTGCTGTGGTCTGAAGCTAATCTCCAAGTATGTTGGTTCTGGGGCTTCTTGGGAGGGACTCTGGTGCAGGCCCAGGTCACACACTGCCTGTGACTGGCCAGAAGCTACGTGGTAGGAGTTACAAAGTTATCCCCAGTTGTTCACTGCCTTTACAAAACCTGGAGGCAGGTGAGAGAGGCCATGCTGCAAACCTAAGATGTCTGCCACCAGTACTGGGCCTGGGGTAGCTCTGAGTAATGCCAGGACACCCTGAGGCCTGCTTCCACCTGCTGCAACCCTTAAGATTCAGTTGCTGATAAAGCCTTTTGTTGTACTTGAGTTGAATGAGGCAGGATCTCAGGGAGTCACTACAATGGGAAGAGTTGTGGTTACCAGGTTAATGTAAATTCTGATTTGGTGCCAGTGCTGAGCCTGGGGTGACTCAGCAAAAGTCTCAGAGCACACCGAGGCCAGTCGCCACCTGCCTGGGACCTGCAGATCCTGATAGTTTTCCAAGAAAGAGTGCAATGTGGGCATGGCTAGCTGCTCTGAGGAAAATGCCTCTGGCATTGGGGGAGAGCTGGGAGGTGTGGGGCCCCAGTGAGTCAGCAGGGTGGGACAGCTCAGCTCACCAGGCCAATCAGATTCAGATTTGTCCTGGGGGGGCCAGCTCAACAAAGGAAAGATGGCGTCTTCCTGCTGACTCCACAGGAAGAGGCCCCTCACAGGGAAAAACGGCAACTGTCCTGCAGCCACACACCTCAGTCTGCCCCCTGTATGCCTCCAGCATCCCACCCACCAAGTCAACATCCTTCTGTTGCAGCCCAAGGTGAGTGCCTGTGAGTGAGTGAGTCTTTACTGGCCATTTAATAGGATGTCTGGATTTCCCAAAGCCTTCCATCCCACCAGGACAGTCAGAATCCCCATTGTTTTTTCACAGCCAGATGTTGAGGGGCTCCTCTTCCTGGCATCAATACTCCAGGCTGAAGAGACTAGTTTGCAGCTAGGATCTCTTGCTCCTCTGTGGGGAACCTCCACTGCAGAGATATTTCTCCTGGTTCTCAACTGCCACCCAGAGGTTTGGAGTCTTTTCCATGTCTCCACCTCTCCTACCAGTCTCCACGTGGCTTCTTTATATTTTTAGCTAAAGGATTTCTGTTCACCTAGACTTCAGATGTTTCTCTAGGTTGATTGTTCTATAATTTAGTTGTAATTTTAATGTGTTCATGGAAGGACACAGTCACAGTGTTTATCTACTCCACCATCTTGGATCTCTGGACTATTTTTTTAAAAGACTGGTTTATAGTCTGCCGTGGCTTCCACCACCTGCTGTCTAACACAAGGTTTTTAATTCAAAGAAGGCATGGAGGTGTGCAGGGCAAAAAATCTCACTGTTGATTTCCAGTTTCCCAATGTCACTTATTTGCAGTTAAAACCTGCAGTGATTCAGATTTGTTGTGATTCCAGTGATATCATGCCACTGCTGAGCAAGAACTGACTTTCCAAGTTCTGATTCTTTTTCTCTGCACATTCATATTAAACTGTCTTCTTTATCACTGCAGTCAAAGTGTAAAAAGGTACAGACGCTGCATCTGCAAACTGGTAGAGATGTGAAGTGGGGCAGAGACTGCCCTGAGTGCTCAGGAAAAGCATTCATTCACCCATTCACGTAGTCATTTATTGAATTTCTACTATGTGCTAGCTACAGTAATTAATTACTGGGGGTGAAAAAAAGATTGAGACATGATCCATAAGTCTAAAATGAGCCCACAGTCTAAACATGTTGATATTTCCCAGAAATCAGAAACTACGAATTTAGAGTCAAAAAGAAATCTAAAGATACTCCAGTCCACTTCTTAGGAAGCTGGTCATGTTCCAGTTAGTAAAATTGAACACGGTAGCTAGATAGTACATACATACAGATTTTTATCTGTTAAAAATTGATGCATCATTATGTATATATATATATTTTTTTAGTGTGTTTTTCCAGGACCCATCAGCTCCAAGTCAAGTAGTTGTTCCAGTCTAGTTGTGGAAGGCACAGCTCACAGTGGCCCGTGTGGGGATTGAACCGACAACCTTGGTGTTAAATGCACTACGCTCTAACCAACTGAGCAAACTGGCCGCCCCCAGTATGTATATCTTGATAAATTACAAATTATCCTTTCTAAAAATTCTTGTATCCTTTTTCTCTATTTCTAGTGGCATGTGATTTTCTTTTTTCTCCTTAAGAGGGGAACATTAATTTATTTGAGTAGGTAGAAAACTGCAAAAAAAACACACAAAAAAGAGCAGGAATGCTCTCTGATTTAAAGAACACTGGTCCAATTAGAAAAGCCATTCTTTAGACTATTGGAGAAATTTAAATATAGGCTGCATATTATGTAGTAGCATTGTGTTTGTGTTAACTTTCCTGATGTGATAATTGCACTATAGTTATGTGGCATGATGTCCTTGTTCTAGAAGTGCTCAAGTTTTTGTGAGTGAAGTGTCATGATGTCTGCAAGAAACACTTAAATGCTCAGCTGAGAAATAAAGAAAAATATTAGATAAATAGAAATAATTAAAATTACATATTATCTAGTATACATAAAATTACATCTATCTATATCTCTCTATCTCTGTCTCTATGTATCTATCATCTATCTATCTAGAGAGAGGGAGTGAGAGAAAGAGAAAGAGAGAAAGTGATAAAGCAAATATATATATACTGGTAACAACTGGTGAATCTAAATGGGCAACGTGTTTTTTTAAAAATATAATTTTTGGAACTTATTTGTAGTTCCAATTTTTTGCAAAAGTTTTAAAAATTAAAAATCAGAATTGGGTAGAATAAAAAGTTTAGGTCTCTGACATGATGAATCTATCCCATTAATGGAAATTTCTCCGAGTCTCTGGCACTACTTGGACCTTTCATTGTTGGACATGATGTGTTTCACCTCTAGCAAAAAAAAAAAAAACTAGGAGGATCTCACAGATTTGGGGTCCAGTGCCATTTCTTCGTTCTGACATGGTTTTGTTCATTGAGACACCTGATGCCCAGGCCACAATTTGAACTTTGGGGGTCCAGATGGCTGTGGCATTTTTTGAATCATTATACTTGTCATATCTATCATAAGTATTTTGATTCTATGATGCAGTTTTTTAAAAAATATACTACTATGAAAGAAAAGAGTCTATCAATTATAAGATGCCATCAACTCTGTGATGCATGGGGATATCGAAGATGTGAAAGTTTGAAAAACACGGCACCTTAGAATCGATGAGGCTTCGTATGGCACCAGGATTACTGGGCATTACAAGGCAAAGTGTGGATAAAGGGAGCGGACCAATGTGTATTACAGGGAGCCAGAACTCCTGGTGGCAGTGCTTAGGAACACCCCTCGGTAAAACTTAAAGAAACAGAGCATGTTCCTAAGAAGAGCTACCGTTATGAGTCTTCATTTGGCCACTCCTGTTCCTGCCAGTGTACTGAAAGTCAAGCACTTTGCATAGATGATCTCATTTTACCTTCATGGCAAACCTGTGGGAAATTTATTAGTATCCCCTCTTTGTAGACAGAGAAACCTGGGGGCTAGAGAGATTGAATACCTTGCCCAGTGTCACACAGGAAGGAGGAGGTGGAGCTGTGTCTCACAAACCAGCACACAACTGATGTCAAGTCTGCTCTTTAACCACTGTTCTCTATACGCTTTGCTCCAAGTGTTAAAAAAAAAAAAGCATCGAGGATAAAGGCTATGCTTATATAAAAATAAGAACACACACACAGAATGAAATTTGGAAATCTGGGCCATCTCATCAGTGAGGCTTTGTCAGATCATCCTTTATTAAAAAGCTACCTCCTTTCTGCCCGCCCCCCACACCCATTCCTGTTCCTCTACTTAATTTTTCTCTATAGCGCTTACCACCATCCACCTTGTTGCATATTTATTTGTTTAGTGACTGCACCTACAACAGTGTCTAACACATAGTAGGTACTCGATATTTGCTGTATGAAAGCGTGAGTGGGTTTAGTCTTGCGTTTGTCACTTATTAAGTGGTCAGTCTGATTCCAAAATGCTTGGTCTTAACCTTCCTCCAAACTGCCTGAGAGACTCCTGCTGTCTCATCTGTATCAGCCAGTCTCAGCTTCTTACCTATAGCTCTTTGTAATTGGAGACTATGTTTCTTTGCTTGCCATGTTTGTGCTTCTCTCCATTCTCATCAACTTATAGTTAGGGTTTCTTTTTTGTCTCCAACAGCAATTCCCCGCCCTCCTCTCCTTTTTGGAAGCATTGTATAGATGAATGACTCTTTAGATTGGTTCCTTGGTTAACAGTGGGCAAAACAAAGGAGGAGAGAGGACACTAGGCCCTCTGGGTGCAGGCTATGTGCTGACCACGGCTGAGTGCTTTTACAGAGTGTCTCCAACTGGGACCTCAGCGCCAACCAGAACTCATCCTGTGTTCTCTAGTACTTCCCCTTTCCCAGCAAAGCTTTTCTCCCAAGTTATTTACCCCTCATTCTCCAAAGTTGTTCTGTATTCTACTATTCAGAGCATGTAGCCTACTCCCACCCCCAGCTTCCTGCCACCTAATTTAAGTACTGGTCTATCCACATCCTGCCCTGCCTCCTGCTGTCAGGTACAATGAAACAGAAGCCCCAGTTTCTACCCAAGGCCGGTGCTCTGCTTCTCTCCAGTCAACCCTCTGCCCCTTCACTGAGGTTTTGCTCTGCCAACTGTCTGTTCCTTCCCATTACCTCCACTGTTTGCCTTTCTGGTGTGTCATTTCCATCAGAATTAAAACCAACTGAAGTTTCTTTTATTTGAAAGGTAAAAACAAAACAAAACAAAAAATAAGAACAAAAGCTTCAGCATCACCTTCTAGCCAAGTTTCAAAATTTAAATATATATACAGAGGGTGCCAAAAAATGTATACATGTACACATTTTAAGGAAGGAAAAAACTGTATTAAAATTGTAATAATAGGGCCGGCCCAGTGGCTCAGGCAGTTAGAGCTCCATGCTCCTAACTCCAAAGGCTGCTGGTTCGATTCCCACATAGGCCAGTGGGCTCTCAACCACAAGGCTGCCAGTTCAATTCCTCGACTCCCACAAGGGATGGTGGGCAGCGCCCCCTGCAACTAAAATTGAACACAGCACCTTGAGCTGAGCTGCCACTGAGCTCCCAGATGGCTCAGTTGGTTGGAGCGCATCCTCTCAACCACAAGGTTGCCGGTTCGACTCCCACAAGGGATGGTGGGCTGTGCCCCCTGCAACTAGCAATGGCAACTGGACCTGGAGCTGAGCTGTGCCCTCCACAACTAAGACTGAAAGAACAACAACTTGAAGCTGAACGGCACCCTCCACAACTAAGATTGAAAGGACAACAACTTGACTTGGAAAAAAGTACACACTGTTCCCCAATAAAATCCTGTTAAAAAAAAATTGTAATAATATATACCGATAACAAAAGATGAATACAAGTCATGTGTATACATTTTTTTGGGACCATGTATATGTGATTTTGTACAAGTATGATTATATCATCATACAGTTCCTGAATACTTCATTTTGTAAAGAGGGTGTTATTTTTGCTAATAATAAATGGAGAGGCATCTACATTTCTTTCTTTTTTTTTCTTTCCCTCCCCCTTCTTCCGCCTCCTCCCTCCCCCTCACCCATCCCACCCGCCCCCACACCACTCCAGTTCAAGCCATTGTTTCTCAGTCTAGTTGTGTAGGACACAGCTCCCTGGCCCATGCTGGTATTATGAGCCTTCTATCCCCCTGGGCTGAGTTTATCGGTAGCCAGTCATTGGTCAGCCACACTCAGCAGCCCACTGCAGCTCGCGCCAATCTCCAGCTGCTCACACAGCCCAGATCCAGGGAGAGCCGTTGTTCACAATCTTAGCTATAGAGAGCGCAGCTCACTGGGCCATGTGGGAATCGAACTGGCGACCTCAGTGTTAGGAGCACGGTGCTCCACCACCTGAGCCACCAGCTGGACCTACATTTCTTTCTTATGTCATGTTTCTTAGCCTTTAATATCTGAGATGGAGCTTTGAGGTTTATTGCTCCAGGGAGGAAAGAGCTAACCATTTGCCTCTTCAGCAAGATGGTTGGTTTGGTGGAGTAGACGAATCCCACTGGTTCCCTGCCCGAAGTCTCGCCACCTCCAAAGCCACTGCCCCCACTGCAGAGCCAACTGGTTCTCTAAAGAACCAATCTGATCACCTTGCTTAAAACTTTTTTCAGTGAGTCATCATTGTCCTCAGAATAAATCCCAAACATCTTGATGTCATTTATAAGATGCATCTTGATTGGGTTCTCCTCCCCCTCCTTCCTCTTGGGGCAGACTGTGTTATTGTTTCTAGCAATCTACTGCTCCTCCTTGGGGAAAAGATTATACTTTCCTGCCCCACTAACATCAAGCTTGACCACACGGCTTACTTTGGCCAATGAAATGTGAGCAGCAATGGCTCTTCAGGCAGAAGTTTAATAGCCAGCGGTTAGTTTACTTTCCCTCTCTCATAAGACCCGTAATGTTCCATATAGAGGTTATTCCAACCGTCCTCTGGAATGAATGTGAAATAAGCGGAACTCCCACTGATTCTCAATGGACATGCAACATTAGGGAGAAAGCAATCTTTGTTGTAAGCCACTGAGATTTGGGGGTCATTGTCACTGTAATATAGTCTATCCTGTCCTGACTGACACACCTTTGCAACCTTATCTCTTGCCATTTTCTTTTTCATCTCATACTCTAATCCCATGGCTTTCACACATTTTTGAATCTACCCACAGTAAGAGATTTATTTTCTAGCATAACCCGGTATTCACCTCACTGATATACATAGATGCATACATAAACAAAAGCTCTATGAAAAGATCCTTATTGCATGCAATTCATTCTGATACATTCTTTTCTTTCCATTTAAGTAAAAATGCTGGTCAGTACCAACTAAGTTGATTTCATGACTCATTAGTGAGTCACAACTATATTTGGAAAACATTGCTCTACCTATTGAAAAACTTGCACTTCCCTTTACACACTCCTAAATGTTCTTCAGGGCTCTGTTAAGAAGGCACCTATTTTAGGAAAACTCTTACTATTGTAGGGTGGCCTAAGCGGTCCCACAGCACCCACTTCACTGTTTTGTACTTGGTTCTTTTCTTTTTTCCCTCCTCCTCCCTCCCTTCCTTCCTTCCTTCCTTCTTTTCTTTCTTTCTTTAAATTGTAGTAAAAACAAAAACAAAAACAAAACAAAACTCAAAAAACTCATAACATAAAATTTTCCATCTTAACTATTTTTATGATATAGTTCAGTAGTAAGCATATTTATGTTGTTGAGAAATAGATCTCCAGAACTGTTTCGTCTTGCAAATCTAAAACTCTGTACCCACTGAACAATAACTCCCCTTTTCTCCTTCCCCCTAGCCCCTGACAACCACGAGTCTACTTTGTCTCTATGAATTTGACTATTCTAGGTAGCTCATATAAATAGACTCATACAGTATTTTTCTTTTTGTGACTGGCTTATTTCACTTAGCATAATGTCCTCAAGGTTCATCGATGTTGTAGCATGTAATAGAATTTCCTTCCTTTTAAAGGCTGAACAATATTCCATTGTATATACCATAGTTTTTTTATTCCTTCACCCTTTGATGAACACTTGGGTTGCTTCCAACTCTTGGTTATTTTGAATAGTACTGCTATGAATGTGGATGGGTGTGCAAATACCTCTTTGAGACGCTGCTTTCAATTCTTTTGGATATATATCCAGAAGTGGGTTTGCTGGATCATACGGTAATTCTATGTTTAATTATCTGAGGAACCTCCGGCTGTTTTCCATGATGGCTGCATCTTTTTACATTCCCACCAACAGCGCACAGAGGTTCCAATCGCTCCACATTCTTGCCAACACTTGTTATACTATTTATTTTTTGTAGTAGCCACCCTAATGAGTGTGAGGTAATTTGACTCTTATCTTAGGTATATTCCTCAACTGACAAATACCGTCCTTGAGGACAAGAATAATTCTTATTCTTTATGGTGTTTCCAGTCTTAATATGAAGTTTGACATTTAGTGTGTGCACAATAAAGATGTGTAGCATGAATGAAGGTGTTTCCCCTGTGGTAGTTTTAAAATTTGTCTACAAGTCATTTGTCACTCTTTCCTTCAAAAGATAGTGACTGATCACCCTAATTTTGAATGTGGTTCAGGCTTACCAACCTTCTTCTAACGAATAGAATGTGGGAAAAGTTATGCTGTGTGACTTCTGAGGCGGGGTCATAAAAAAGGTTACGGCTTCTATGTGGCTCTCTGTCTTGGATCACTCACTGTAGGGAAAGCCAGCTGCTATGTTGTGAGGACCCTGAGACAGGCCTAAGCAGTAGCCCATTCATGACTTCTTTCTTGTCACTCTTTGCAATGGGGAGTCTGTGGGTTATTTGCTTGCCACGTGAGACCTCTCCATTCCCATTATGTGTAGAAGAACTGAGGCCTCCCACCAACAGCCACGGCAAGCCATCTTAGAAGCAGACCCTCCAGCCCAGGTCAAGCCATCAGATGACTGCAGCCCCAGCCAATATTTGTCTGTAAGCCCATAAGCAACCTTGAGCCAGAACGGCCCAGCTCTCAACTTTCTGACTCAGACAAACTTTGAGAAATAATATCTAGTGTTGTTTTAAGCCACTCAGTTGTGAGGTAATTTGTTACACAGCAATGGATAACTAACACACTCCTACTTTACAGATAATCGAATTGATGCTTGCAGAAATAAAATAAGCTGCTCTGAATCACAAAGCTAATAAGTGGAAGCACTAAATCTCAAGTGCACAGCTCTAAACTCCTAGACTGCATGACCTTGGCAGTGTAATCTCTGGCTCTGGGGGAACGTGTCGTGGCCCGCACTAGGAGAGTCCTTCTGGGATGGCATCATGTAGCAGTGCCACAGCACTGCTAGTCTGGGGTTCACATCTTGGGCTGGGCCTTGGGTCTGCTCCTCATTACTAATATTCAAAGAGTTAGAAAGAAGAGTAATTAGAAATTTTATCTAAACAGCAACAGCAACAACTAAACCCCTTGCTTCCTTTTTTGGCCTTTTCTTCTTGGTTCTTATCTTACTTCCTTGCTTCTCTGGAATCATTGTTACTCCAGTCAGTTATTTGACAACAAACCTTTCTTACTCCTGGCTGGAGCATGCCAGTGGTTCTGTAGAACAATTAAGCTTCATTTCATGGCGAGCTAATTTTATGACAACTTTCCGCAGTGGTGAACCATCATCTATCTGCACAGGATCAGAGTGCTCGGGCTGCTTGCCTGAGGTTTGGAAGCCATTCCTGACAAGTGCTCCTTTTGTCTTCGTGCACCAGTGTCTAGATCTCCCTGCTCCTTCTGTCTTCACTGAGGCTGGGGCACAGCATTTACATCCCTTCCCTCTCCCTTCTCATTGCTTTTCCTCCTTATTTCCGTGGTTCACTGACTAGCTCCTATTTCAGGCACCATTGTGTTCTTGGAAAGTCAGCCTCTTGTCCCCCAAAGACTAGTTCACTTATCTGTATAACAGATATTAGAATACCTATCTCACAAGGTTGCTCTGAAGGTTAAATGATAGGACATAGGAAAAGCTGCGAGCATGGTGTCTGGCTCAGGGTCAGTATTCATAAATGAGAGCTTTTATCATGGTAGTGTTGCTTCCCCCTCCACTATGAACTCTGTTGATAATGATAACGGGAAAGGAGCTTTCCATAATTCTCTTAGTCCGTTATGGGAGATCCTACTCCATTTGTCATGTGGTTTAAAATTGTTTCTTCTTTTTTCTTTTTCTTTATCACTGTAGTAGCTGTTGCATTTTGACCTGCCAGTTGGGATTCAGCTTGCTCTTCTGCTCTTCTCTCAAGCCATTCGGTACCCCCCCCCTCACCTTTTTGTTTTGTCTGTCCTCTTGTCTGGGTTTTCATTGCCCTCCCCAAGGGCCGTGAACCCCTCTGCCATCTGCCCTCACCTAGTCCAGCTGTTTTTAGGTCATCTAATCCTTTTACATTATTCCCTTACTAGGTAACCAACAAATGGCTGTATTTTCCAAGTAACTCCCACAGATGCCTCCTCAGTCTGTGAAAAATACTTGACATTGATATTTTAATACCACTCTGGCTCCTGCAGATGCCATCCTCTAACTCCTAACCCCCGCTCCCCTTTGGGTAGAAAGGGGATGTCTCTCACCAGCTCATTAAGGGTCACACCCTCCTGAAACACAGCACCTGCAGTCTTGTGCAACGATAATGAGAGAATTTCAAAGTTCTGAGCTATCCTAGTTTTTCATTACAGAGGCAAGAAGCCCCTAGAAGTCTCCAGGGGCAGCCTGAAGGACACATCTGACCCATTCTGAATTTTATCACTAGTTTGAAAATTACCTGGGGACTATTCCCATCTATTCACTTGATTGGAGGAATTTATTCATGATCTGCCAACATTTCAGACTGACTTCAGGAATACTTTTTTGCCCTTTTCAATATCTATAGGATTAGAAATTAAAGATGACATTCTAGAGGACAAAATATTAATCTACTCTACCATCCACCTTCCCTAAATTATAGTTGAGAGACCTTTAAGCAAACAAAAAAATCCCAGATGGAAATATGGAACTAAAAGAAGGTGACTCTCTGTTTTTGGCAGAACTTTGCTCTAAGTGCTCCAATAACCCAATGACCATCGGCTGCATTGGCGTTTTAAAGGGACCAGAGTGAATGATCGGGCATAGGACAAGGGGCAGGGATGCAAGGCTCTTATTGTCATAGAAGAACAGCTGAACAGGGCTAGACCTCCTTCATTTCCTGCCTCTGCCCTAAACTAGTTGTTTGATGTTGGGCAAGTTACTGAACTGAACTAAGCTTTAGATTCTCCCTTTGATAAGATGTGCTCATTCCTCCTTCACTGGGCTGTTCAGTTGTGTCAATGTAAGAAACATCTAATTCTATAGAGGCTTTTTGTAAGGGTTTATTTGAACCAAAACTGACGACATATGCCAGGGAGCAAGATTTCAAATGCTCTGGAGAATAAGCGTTTTGCAGTTTCTTTTACGCTTTTGGAATTAAGGATGGTACATAAGGAAGATTACACGAAGTGGGAGAAAGCAAGGAAGGGATTAGATTATAGGATAGTTAAGATTATGTGCTCTCTTAAGGGTGGTCCACTTTAGAAGGAGGGGTCTGAAGAGAGGTATTTCAAAGGAGTGTTAACAGAAACAATGGACAGGGCTCATTTAGGGCAAAGATAAGCCTTTTACTAAAGAAGTTGTATGTCTGGGGCGTGACTACCCACCATGATCTGCCCAGTTAGGAATTTATGATCAGATCACCCTGTAAGGTTACTTTCCATAGAACCCCTTTAGCATCCACAGTTGGAATGATGTCACATACAGGGAGCACCTGGGACCAAGTAGGTGCCCAGAGAACGGGGTAAGGGTAGGAAAATTCCGAAGGACAGGAAATGTTCTCCTTTTGAGTTGCCTGGGTTTTTCTGGTCATGGATGAACTGTGCTTTTCTGATCACTCTTGAGCTGGGATAAACAGTGAATTTCAGACAAGGTTATATGAGTCTGCAGGGCAAAGCCAAACAAAGCCCACTTTACTGCCTATTTTATAGCCTGTGACTTTTAATGGCTCCTGTAGTTGACAACCTTTCTCCCTGAAGCCAAAGCCAACTTGTTATCCTCCAGTTTATTTTGCATTTAAATAGCACTTTGCATTTCCAAGGTGCTTAACAATCATTAATTCATTCTTTTTCTCTCTTGGTCCTACTTTTTTCTTCTGTTTATTTATTTCTTTACTTATATTTGCGGAGTGGGGAGCTGGTTAAACTTGGAGTCTGCCCAAGGTCACATAGACCTGCTCAGGCAGTTGTGATCCTGTTGCTTTTCACACCCGGGTTCTGTGCCAAGTTTACTGTAGCATGCTACTTCTCACTGCTCAGGGGTTATGAAGGAGATCAAAGGACTGTTGAGTCTTTGGGAAAGGATTCCCAAAGTAAGTCTCTGCTAGAATTACTCTTTCTTCATTTTGGGAAATTTTGAGGAAAATGTTCATATTCTGGCCTCCAAACCTTAGGGGTTTGAGCCGCCATATTGATTCTAAGCAGAATTATTGCAAGCAGTCAAGGTCTGATGTCAGTTTGAGTTAATCTGGCCACGGTTTAGATGTTGACTCAGCCATTGGGGCAAAATAGCTGGATCCGATTTTTCCCTTCTCTCACAGAAAGAATCCATCTCATAAGAAAATCACTTTGTCACTCTGAAGTCAGAAATAATCCACCCATAGCTCCCCAAATTCATGTCCTCTCTAGCACCCACCCCTCATTTTCCTTTCTTTTAGATCTGTATCCTTTCTATTTCCCAGTTTTTCTCCCCCTCACCCCACCAATGTCAAGGTTTTGCTCTTGACTTAAGAAAAAATTTAATATTCATATCACAATCAAATTATTTTCCATGAACAGTCAGTTCAGAGGCTCATTTATAGCTTCATCCACATACCACTACCACGAAAAAACATTTTAAGTATCTTTCCGTAGTTTCTGCTGTTCAGTTTTGTTGAGTAGTTAAGTTTTTCCTCTTAAACCATTTGATCTTCTTGCATATTCTTGCTTTTTTCCTTTACCCAAAAAGCCTACTATCGAAACTTACTATTGCCATTTTAATAGCGTGTGTTTACAGAGTACTGCATCTTATTTCCTACGACAATCTGCTGCTTATGGGGAGGGAGACAGACGGAATCTGAGCTAGTCCTTGTCCTCCAGGCAAACCTGTCAACATAAATACCTAAGACAAGGGAATGAGGGGCTGTGGATGCTCCTTGAGTGTAGAATTGTGTCTCAGCCTTGCCTTTGTCACTGCCATGTTCCTATGGTGGCTTGCTAAGGTCCAGTGTCTCTTTTTCCATTGGTGTTTCCATTTTCTGGAGATTATCTAGCATTGGTTAGGAGAATTGATCAACATCTTTCACCAAAATCTTCAGGGTCTTTGAACTGTTGCTTGGGTCTTATTTATTTTTCTCTCTGAAGACCGGTTTCCTTTAAGCTACTCAAGAGGAAACTGCAAGGACAAAGGTTGGTGTTCAGAGAATGATAGGTGAATGGTTGGTAGCAAAATAGGTTGGAGAGTTAAATGTAATTCTTTCTTTTTGCAAAAGCACAGGGACACAGTCACATTATCCCTGAAAAGGGGATTAAATGGGAGGTCATTACTGCCAGAATACCCAGTATTTCTGAGATTTAAAAAGATTTGAGAATGAAAAAAAATTGGCTTACAAATTTGCATGCATTGTATAAAGATAACTTTCAGGTAGACAAAATGAACTCAAGAAAGGGGGTAAGGCATTCAGATGAACAATTCATAAACTGATAAACATTTATCAAGCAGCTACTATGAATCCAGCACTGGGAATACTGAGGTAGATAAAACAGAATTCCTGCCCTCACGTTCTCTAAGTGATTATAGGATGACATGAAATTTGTGATTGGAATACGGACAAAGCACAGAATAACTCTATCCAGAAAGGAAGAACCATGTAGTTAAAGTGCCCAGGGGGATGGTAATTCTGGACTAGGTCTTAAAGGATAGATAGGAAGTCACCAGTTGGGCAAAACAGGACATTATAGGCACAGAATTTCAAGCAGTGCTTAGGGGACTCTATGACTGGATTGCGTGATGGAAAGGGGGAGATGAGAATAAAGCCACACTAAGATATTTGGACTTGATTCCTTTAGGTGAAGGAGAATTAATGAAGGGTTTTAAGTGATATGATCAAAATTGCTTTGCTTTAGTTTATGAAGTAGTTCCGTCCCAATACTTGAAATACAACCCATTTATAGTTTTTGTCTAGTAACTCCTCATTCCACTTTGTATAATGATGGGTCTGTTATTAACAGTATATTTGAGTATTTCTGTATATGTACATACGCATACTAGTTTTATTATTCATGGGCTGATAAGCACTTTGGAACTTTCCTCAGCTTTGCTGGGGCATTTGGTTAATTCTTGGCATCATATAAAGGTGAACCTCGAAAATAAGTGTATAAGATAGACACAAAGGGACAAGTATTGCATGATTCCAGCGATATGAGGTACCTAGAATAGGCAAATTCCCAGAGACAGAAAGTAGAATAGAGATCCGCAGGGGCTGGGAGGACGGGAGAATGAGGAGTTTTTGCTTAATGGGTATACAGTTTCTGCTCAGAATGATGAAAGGGCTTTGGAAATAGTGTTGACAGTTGCACAACATTGTGAATGTAAATGCCATTGAATGATACACTTAAAAACAGTTAAAATGACAAATTTTGTTATGTAGTAGGTAGTCCCTCCTTATCAACAGTTTCGCATTCCACGGTTTTCAATTACCCGTGATCAACAGTAGTCCAAAATATTAAATGGAAAATTCCAGAAATAAACAATTCATAAGTTTGAAACTGCACACTGTTCTGTGATGAAATCTTGTGCCATCCTGCTCCACCCCAACCGGGAAGTCAATCATCCCTTTGCCCAGCATCTCTCTATACTGTACACTCTCCCCACCTGTTAGTCACTCGGCAGTTGTCTTGGTTAGCAGATTCACTGTCACTATTGCAGTGCTTGTGTTCAAGTAACCCTTATTGTACTTAATAATGGCGTAAAGTGTGAGAGTGGGGATACTGACAATTCAGATATGCCAAAGAGAAGCCATAAAGTACTTTCTTTAAGGGAAAAGGTATGTATGTATAGGAAAATAACATAATATAATTAGGGTTCTGTACTATCCATGGTTTCAGACATCTGCTGGGGGGCTTCAAATGTGTGGTTATTCTGGATTAAGGTGGGACCTAAATATGATCACTGCTGTCCTTATAGGAAAGGACAGAGAGACACGTGGAGAGAATACCAGGTGAAGTCGGAGACAGAGAGGAATGCCAAGGGATGGCAGCTTTGCCAGCAGGCACCAGGAGCTCCAAGAGGCATGGCACAGATTTTCCTCAGGCTTCCACAAGGAACCAACTGTGCCAACATCTTGAGTTTGGATTTCTAGCCTCCAGAACTGTAAGCAAATAAATTTCTGTTGTTTGAAGCCAACCAACTTGTGGTATTTTGTTGTGGCAGCCCTAGGAGACTGGTACAGGTGACCTAGCTCTGAATCCTAGCTCTGACACTTCTAATTTTTGTGAATTTAAGAAACTAACAACTTTTCTGAGCCCCAGTTTCCTCATCTGTGAAAATGAGATAACGATACATGCTTTGTTGGGTTATTGGGAAGCTCAAATGAGATGCAAGAGTAAACTCTCATTGTAGTGCCTGGTGTGTAGTAATTGCTCAATCAATGTGAGTTATTAATTACAATTTTATTAATAAGTAGCAACACTGGGAAATGAGAACTGACTCTCAGGAGAGGCTGGCTTGGCAGCCCCTATGGCAACAGGATTTGTTTGAAAATCAAAAGGATTTACTTCAAATAAATTTACTTTCCCATTCTCATCACAGAAAAATTAGGGAAATGTGTGTTATTTGAGCTGGCATCATTGAAATGGATATGAAAGTTGAATGATTTGTTTCTCAGGCACTGAGAGGCTTAGAGAGATTGACAAGCTCAATGTCTTCCTTCTAACCATCTCCCTGTCTTGCTGATACACCCCCCTATACACCCCCGCATGCTGTCGTATTGCGAAGGGAGCTGTGTTCTTACAAGTATGCTCTTTTTGCTGAGTGGCACAGGGGAAGGTACGCAGTCGCACAGGTGTGAGCTGACTGTCCAGGCCCTCGACACAAACTACAGACCCTGCTGCGAAGACTAGCAAAGCCAGAATTGGTTGCTGTAAAATTAAAGAGGAGTGTATTTGATTTTATTTGGTGATACATGGGGGAAAAATCCATTTTTCAAAGAGCAGTCTAATATTCTTGATGTACTATAAAATGGAACTAAATCCATTGGCCAGTGGGAGGTTTTGGGAATGGATGGGTAGGATAGCAATAACTGTTATCTGGCGTCCGGTTAGATTCTCTGTGATCTCCACCAATACACTCGTTGTCATCATCAGCATTAACACGCCCACCTCTTATATGTGCTGTGTTGGGCTGGTTCAGTGTATGAGCTCCCTTGTACTTGCTACAATTTACGGAGATGAAGCCACCGGTCTGTCTGGGGACAGCTTACTAGTGTTCTCTTTCATTATCGGGCTGTATGATTTACAAGAGATTTCCACACGGGTCATCCAACATGGTCCTCAAAATATCCCCGGAGCTGTGATAGGGCTGGCCTTGTCACCCCCACACTTCATGCAGGGCTCTGAGTTTTGGAGAGGTTAAATGACTTGCCAAGTTCAAAGTGCTAATCAGGGGTTGTCTAATAGTCCAGGAACCAGACAGACCTCCACAGTCAGAGTCCTGGAGGCCAGAAGGCAGGTAACAATAGCGTCTCCTGAAGGAGAGTTGAGAGATGGACGCACCAGATACACTCCCTGGTGATGCACAGTAGAGGCTGAGATCTGGGCCCAGGGCAGGTAAAGGTGAGAGCTGGCGGGTTAGAGTGGCCACATAGGTAGGGGTGGTGTAGGGCAGAGGGCAGAACTGAAAAGGGAGCTTAGAAGGTAGTGTTAATTCCTGAATCCTGTTTGGAAACTACAGATCCGGGCTTTTGCCTTCCCCCAGCATGAATTGCCAGGGCATGTTGAATCCACCGCAAAGGGCTGACTGACAGTGACAAAGTCTGGGCCCTGAACCCTGGTCTTCTGGTAACTCATCAAGTTCTGCACATCTGACATCCTGCTGGGTTCCCTGCATAGGTCCATTGCCCTCTCCAGGACTTGTCCAGACTGAGATTCCCTACTACATCATTGAGCACGTCATTGGATATTGTGTACTGAAGTGCTTGCTAACTGTCCCACAGACACCACACCTTACACACCTGTGTTCTTTGTCTTCTCATTGCTCTTAGGATGAAACAAAGTCCTAACATTTTCATGAGGCCCCACTCTTTCACTCTGGCTGCCTCTGGCCACCCCATCCTCTCCCCTCCACTGCAGCCATCCTGGCTTTCTTTCAGTTCCTCTTGGCCTTGCTTACTCATCTTCCATCTCTCAGTTTAAAAGTTACTTGTGCAGGGCTCGCTTTGGCAGCACATATACTAAAAAACTGGACCAATACTGAGAAGATTATTCTGGTACCTGTGTGAGGATGACAAGCAAATTCGTGACGCATTCTATAAATACATAAATAAATAAATAAAATAAAATAAAATAAAATAAAATAAAAGTTAGTTGTTCAGAGAAGCATTCCCCGCATCCCCATGTTAGGATGTCTGCCCTTTACTTTTTAAACACAATTGTGGTAAAATGTACATAACAAAATGTAGCATTTTAACTATTTTTAAATTAAATGTATTGGGGTAGCATTGGTTTGTAACCTTATATAAGTTTCAGGTATACAACTCTATAAAACATCATCTGTATAATGCCTTGTGTGCTCACCATCCAAAGTCTAGTCTCTTTCCATCATCATATAGTTGATCCCTTTTACTCTCCATCCTCCCGCTCCTCCCATTCCCATCTGGCAAACACCATTCTGTTGTCTGTCTGTGTATTTGTTTGTTTTTCTTGTTTGTTTGTTGTTTCCTATTTTATATCCCACATGTGAGTGAAATCATATGGCTCTTTTCCTTTTCTGTCTCCATTTTAACCGTTTTTAAGTGTACATTACGGCGATGTTAAGAATATTCATATTGTGCAGCCTGTCAACAGAACTCTTCTTATTTTGCAAAACTGAAACTCTGTACCCATTAAACAATAACTCCCCACTTCTCTCTCTCCTTATCCCCTGGCAACCATGACTCTACTTTCTTTCTTTAAGACTTTGACTACTCTAAGTGTCTCATATAAGTAGCATCACACAGTATTTGTCTTTTTGTGACTGGTCTATTTCACTTAGCTTAAGATCCTCAAGGTTAATCTATATTATACATTGTGTCAGAATTTTCTTTCTTTTTAAGGCGGAATAATATTTCATTGTATGGATATAACACAGTTTGTTTTTCCATTCATCTGTGGATGGATGTGGGTTGCTTTTCCCTCTTGTCTATTGTAAATAATGTTGCTATGAACATGGGTGTACAAATATCTCTTCAAGACATCCTGCTTTCACTTCTTTTGGGTATATACCCAGAAGTGGGATTGCTCGATCATATGGTAATTCTGTTTAATTTTTTGAGGAACCTTCTTTCTGTGTTACACAGTGGCTGTACCATTTTACACACCCATCAAAAGATCACAAAGGTTCAACTTTTCCACACAGGATGTCTGTCTTTTCCTTTTAAAATTTCTGCACAGAGAGTATTCTGTTGCAGTTAAGTCCCCGGCACAGCTAGCTTTCTAATCAGAAATGCACTTAGTCAAGGCCAACCACCAATGTACAAGATCAACCACTGTTCTCTTCAGGGCCTCACATTTAGGTGCCCCTAACACTTTGCAGGGGCCCAGGACAAGGGTATACATGGAAGCCAAAGGACCATGTACCTAAATATTTGAAAGTTATAGATCATAACTAACAAACTGCTTATTTATAATTAATTTTGTATCCTCTACCTTGTGAAATATATCATCATTAATTGTCAAACTTATAAACCCGTGTTTTTATACGAATAAAAGTTGGCAATCTATCAAAGGCAACTGAATTCAATGATGATTGCTCATGTCAGTGTTTTACTGATGGGCTGGAGGTGTTTGGATCAGCAATCACACAAAGATGTATATAATTCATAAACGTTATGTTGTAGAGGTTCAGAGCAAGTCACCCTAAGATGTGCCTCTGTGGTATGCAGATTATTTTGAGCTAAAGGCAACTGAAACCCTGTGGGCTCAAGAGAATCTTTGGCTCCCTGTCTCCCTTCACTACTTAGAAGAATTTAAATTTAAATTTAAATTAGGGGTCTTTTGCATAATAAGAGTTATCACCACAAATAACTTTTTATGACCTATTTATGTGGCAGGACAAACTGCTAATTACTGAACAGCTACTTTTCTTATCGTCCTGCAATGACCTTCCTCCCCTCTGAAGCCCCAACGTGTCTGAGCTCATCCTTAGCTCAGAATATCTTATACACCTCATTTTAACTTTCTGTCTCGGAACCCCTCATGCATGTGGAGTCTCTGAGTCTCATGTGTATGTGGGATTCCTACACATACATATGTAATTAAATTTGGTTATTTTCTCTTGTTAATTTGTCTCATGTAGATTTAATTATTAGGCCCATTGAAAAAACATTGAAGGGTAGAGAGGAAGTTTCTTCCTGTCCCACAATGTATTGATTCTCTAATATTTATTTTTCTTGTGTTTCTTTCAGCAAAATCTCTGTTTTGTTATATTCATAATTTTTACACAATTTGTGTTTTATGGATGGTGATACTATTTTTAACATTTTGAGTGTATTTTCATCAAGAGCTAATGGAAACTCATGTTAAAAGCTGAAAATTTAAGATTATTTATACATTATCAAGTTTTCTCCCCCAAAATTAAAAATTATTAAAAACAAAAGGAAAAAATACAAATTATAAAGTGTCTAAAGTTTTAAAATCAAAAGTATTTAAGGAAACACACTAAAATTTTTTTTGTTGAAAATTTAATTACATCTCACTTAATGATTTTATAAAAGGAAAACTATTTGCAAGTCTTGTGTTTGATGTCCACCCAAGTTGCCAGTGTTGAGCATCTGTGTCACTGAATCCGTGTCATGGCACTTATCTTCTACAAATGAACATTTGTGTATTTAAGAGTAATGTCACTTGTTTAGTATTGGAGAATGTTCCTCAGTTGTCAAGAGCAACAGCTGGAAAAGCCACACAAATTTTTGAGTAGCTTTGGAACCACCAACTGGAACAGAGAGAGAGAGGATACGTCACTATGCACAAACCTATGGCATTTATGCAGCTTGAGAGGAAGTTTTTGACAAACAAATGGAATTACCTAGCAGAGAACTTTGAAGCAGAGTCTGTTGTTGATGCTGGCAGTACCTCAATCCACAGATCTCCACGGTGTTGGACAGTCACCTTTTGAGGGAATAGGGCAGCATAGCAGAGAGAAACTTCCGTAGGGAGTGAGTGGGGTCAGCCAGGAGGCTGTATGGGGTTGGGACAGTGACATGTCACCCACATTTTTGAGGCTGCTCCAGATAAGGGCTTATGCCACTGCCAGTTGCTTTTCTAATTAGCATAGTGAATATTAGAAATGGTGTTGAGGAGCTTGATGAATGCTACAAATGGGCTCCTGGTGAAACTGCACGTACTCAGCATTTGTATGTTGGTTAGAATATCTTAGAGACTCGTTAACCTGCAGGAACAGAGAGGAAGAATGTAGAGGCCTGTAGCAGGTACCTGTGGGCATGGCTCCTGAGTCTTGATTCCTAAACAGTCCTGTTCCCAGACACAGGTCTGGGGGACTTCTGACTGCTGCCTGACACCAGCTACAAGATGACAGTTGTTGAACTGTTCATTCATCTGAAAGGATAGAGAGCAGGGACCCTTTGGCCATACGGAAGGATTTCTAGAAAATGCCGTGTGCTTACTTGCTAATAAAAGTTTATGAAATGTCAGTATGTATCACTGAACTTGGTCTAAGACTGGCTTTCTCTATAATTTGGTGGTGAGATTGTAGGGACATCACTAACCTTTACATGATTCATAAACTGAGTTATATTTCACCAAATTTACTTCGGTCAGTTTTAAAACACCCTCAACTAGAGTAGCTTACTCTCGCCTTTGTAATGTTAGATAACATGAATGGTGTGTGTGTGTGTGTGTGTGTGTGTGTGTGTGTGTGTGTGTGTGTTATGGGGGATTTTATATGCAATGACCTTTTGCAACTACTTTGGGGTTTAAAAAATAATATTTGATGTATTAGAGTTAAAAGTTTAAGTTAAAAAAAAACTTAGTTTCCTTAAACATTTCACTTTGACTTATAAATCTTACTCTTGTAGCTATAACTACTGCAGATTTTTACACTCATAATAGACTTTTGTAAACTAGTTAATTATATTCCCTTAGACATTCTTAGTTACATGTACAAATTTAATATGTTCACTTTTCTTTTTAAGCATATCAATGATCCGAACAACAAACCAAACCCTCCCAAGTGTTTAAATAGTTTTTATAATTCAAATAAATTAAACTTACAAATATAGTGAATCTGAATCTTTTTCTCTCAAAAGTTCTGCAACTGTTTATAAACATTAATATTTAATTTAACAAATATTTGTTGAACACCTACTATGGGCTCCTTGGGCTTGGTGCTTGAGCCTCATCTATGAACAAAACAAAGTTCTTGCTCCTGTTAAATTTACATTCTAGTTAGAAGAAAAGACAATAAATAATAAATATGGACATTAGGAAGTATGTTAGAAGGGGGTGTTTTGGAAAGAAGAAATGTTAGGGGGATCAGCATTGGGGTGGAGAGGGGGCAATTCTACTAAATTAAGTGGTTAGGCCTCACCAAGAAGGAGAAATTTGAGCAAAGACTTGAAGGAGGTGAGCAATCATAAGTCAAAATCAATTCCTCAATTATGCCTCTTAAATCAGAATTATGAGGCCAATCTACTAAATACTTCATTTGCCAGATTCTTTTAAATACCACAATATCTTCATGTATGGCCATATCATTTCTAAATTTAACATAAAAGTGTTAACACCACAGGTTTGATTTATTTCATTAATTCTAAACCTTCCCAATGTTAACAGACACTTACCCACTAAGGAAAAATGGATTTTCCCAAGCAAGTTGAGGGTGCTGTCTCAGTACATTGATGTTGCCTTGTAACCAGGGAGATATTTGGCTGAGACGAAAAGTTTGATTCTTGCCATTGAGGGGCTCAGGGAACCATTTTCATCATCATCATCACCTGGATTTCATACCTTGCTAAGGTGCTGTTTTCACAGACAGGGTCTTTCAACTGAAATATTTATTGTCCAATTCTTCTGTCTGATTTAAATATGCAATGCTCATCTCAGCTTGAGGTTAATTTCTTCAATTAGGTAGGATTTTGCATTTCTCTGGCTCTCCTGCAACATCTTAATATCTTCCCACCTGACTCTGTGGTCATTTTTAAACATGGCTGCATATTCTTTGACACACCTTCCATCAAGACTCAAGGTTTATGTACCCTCCACTTGGATCTAAGCTGGCCTGGGGACCGCTCCAGCCAACAGAATACCATAGAAGTGGCATTATGTGACTTCCAAGGCTAAGTCATAGAAGCCCGTATAGGTTCCAGTTTGTTCACTGAACACTTACTTGCTCTTGGAGATCTAATTCACCATGCAGAGAGGTCTGATTACTCTGAGACCACCATTATGAGGAAGCACAAGGTACATGGAGAGGCCATGTGTAGGTGCTTCCGTCAACAGGTCCCAGCTGAACCTTGAATCATTCGTCAAGGTGCCAAATATTTGAGCGGAGAAGCCTCCAGGAAATTCCAGCCCCTCATCATCTGAGTCTTTGTAACAGAGGCTCCAGAAACTGTGGAGCAGAGACAAGTCATTCTTTCTGTTTACTGTCTGAATTCCTGAGTCGAAATCCTTGAGCATGATAAAAATGGTTGTTGTTTTACTCTGATAAGTTTGGGAGGGTTGTCAGGTGTCAGTAGATAATTGGAATGGGCACCAAAGACACATTAATGACACATTAATGACATTCCATCAGATTTTTTCCTAAACCTTTTTGAACGGGTATTACATGGATTGGTTTCTATTACAGATGTGAAGATGACATGTGATTGGATTCTGTACACTTCTCATGGTTTTTGCTTCATTCTTCAGTTACAATACCATTCATGACTGTAAAGATCACTGTTGCAACTTGTCAATTTTGTAATCAGTTGCTTAATGTCTATTTTCCCTTACCATCATATGCTTTGCATGAGGGCAGGGGTTATATCTATCTTATTCCCAAGCATCTAGCACAGGAGTTGGCAAACATTTTAAGTAATGGGCCAGGTAGTGCATATTTTAGATTTTGCTGACCATACTGTCTTTGTCACAATTGCTTATGTCTGCTGCTGTAGCACAAAAGAACACAGAGACAAATGAATATGATTGTGTTCCAATAATACTTTATTTATAAATAATGAAGTTTTAATTGCATGTAACTTTCCTGTGTCATGAAATACTGTTTTTCTTTTTCTTTTTTTAACCATTCAAAAATATGTATTTGTTTCCTAGGGCTGCCATAACAAATTGCTATAATTGGTGGCTTAAATCAACAGACCTTATTTTCTCACAGTTCAGGAGTCTGCAAGTTTGAAATCAAGATGTTGGCAGGGCAATAGTCCCTTTGAAGGCTCTAGGGAAGAATCCTTCCTTGCCCTTTGCTGGCTTCTGCTGGCTCCTAGAAATCCGTGATTTCTCGGTGTATAGCTGCATCACTCCAATCTCTGTCCCTGCCTTCGTGTGGCCTCCCTGTGTGTCCCTGGGTCTTCTCTTCTTTTTAAAACGACACCAGTCATTGGATTTAAGACTCATAGTAGGATTTTATATCAACACCCTTACATCTGCAAAGACCCTATTTCCAAAAATGGTCACAATTAGAAATTCCTGGTGAACATGAATTTTAGGGGCACTCTATTCAACCCAGTGCAAAACGTAAAAACCATTCTTAGCTTTTGGCTGTACAACAACAGCTGGCATAGTTTGCTGATTCCTGATCTAGCCACTGTCTAGAGGCTAGACCATAGTAAATGCTCTAAATCCTTGCTGAAGGAACAGAAAGCATGTCAAATAGCCCTGGAAACATAGTAGGGCCTTAAGAAATTGACACAAAAGACCTTACACATTTTCCAGCCATACAAAATTAAGTAAGTATTGTAAAAAACTGCAGCGACACTTTGCAATATTATCTCATCTATTCCTTACATCAGCTCTGTGAAGTACATATTCTTATTCCTATTTGTAAATTGAAATAGATTTAATAAGTTTAAATGACTTCCATAAGGTTAGTGGATGAAGTAGGACTTCAACCTATTATAAAGCAGCAAGGACTGTAGTGTGTTTAAGGAAGCTGATGCTGTTATAAAGGAAATTAGTGAGTCATGGTGCTGGGAGGGGTGACGGGGTATTAGGAGTAGAGACATCACCTCATAAAGACATCAACTTACAAAGTTCAGAAAAACTTTGTGTGGTTATTGGATATGCAACAGATCACAAAACAGGGAAGTCACTGGCTGAGCTGGGGCTGTTGGAGGCACAGGTGCATTGTGGGAGAAAGCCAGGGCTTGAAGAAGGACAAATGGGTTCTGTCTGGGAGTGAAGGAGGGAGGCTGAGTCACCCTCTAAACCTGGGCTTGAGGGTTCTGAACTTGAGTTATAGGGTACAGAGAAGATTTTAATGACTGAAGTGGATTAGAATATGCCACCCCTCAAAACGCCACTTTGGCATAAGGATTATTTTGAGCTGAAGACAATTGAGAAACAGCAGACAAAGGAAGAGCTCTCTGCCCTCCGCCATCTACCTAAAAGCAGGACATAAATTTCCTGTGAGAAAGGTGACTGCCTTGTACCAGGAAGGGGGAGCAGTCATATCACTGGAGAAGGGGTGTCAAGGCTGAGGTGAATTTATATAAACAGACCTTACTAAAATAACTCTTACCTTCCATTAGTTTCCCCCATATATTTCTTATTCACCTTCCCACAATTTATCACTACTAGAAGCCTAAATCCCTTTTCTTTGTCTAGTCAGTTCTCCACAATTCCTCATCCTTTGCTAAAGTGGACTTTTTTCTTTGCAGCCCCCATGTGCATAAAAATATTAACATTTATAAAAGTTGTGTGCCTTTTCTTCTGTTAATCTGTCATTTGTCAATTTAATTTGCAGGCCCCATACACTAAACCTAAGAAGGTAGAGGAAAAGTGTTTTCTTCCCATATATGACTTTTCCTTAATTTAAGATTTTAATTTAAATGGCCCACATTAATTGTTTTAAACTTTCTGATAGTCATCATTCTATGGAGAATTCCATGTGTGGAATTCTTAAGGAAGGACTGGAGATTCAATGAACTCTAGTGACTAAAATGGAGCCTGCAGACCCCTCGGTGTTAGCTGGCAGGTAGTGATTTAATTTTCAAAGGCTTTATCAGCAGGAGTCAAATGGACAGTAATCTAGGCTGCCTCTTGTGCATTTTAGTGTATTCTTTATTGTTTGCAAACATTACAGTATTGACTAAGATCTTGCCTTACCTTGGCTTAGGGTGGTGTCAACAACCAATGGCACCTTGCCAAACTCGAGAGAATGTCAGGGGCTGGTTCCTCCCTCAGCGCTGGAGGCCACCTTGCTGGGCCTGCGGATGTTCAGGGGCAGGACTGCATCTTGTTTGTGAGAGTATCCCAGGCCCGAGCCCGGGGCTTAGCACACAGCGGGCTCCCTATTATGATCTGTAAGATCACAACTGCGCAAATTTGTCTTTGACTCCCTTCTACCTAGCAGCCCTCTCACACTCGTTGGCCTCTCTCCTGCTGGAGCCCAAACCCTCGGAGGCCGTTTCTCTCTCAGGCCCTCAGGGCAGATACCATTCAGTCCCGCCTACCCCCTCCCCTCTAGTTAAAACTTCCACCATGGGGGGGCGGGGGGGGCGGCGGCTGCATTCAGCTAAGAGGATAGCAATCTGATTTTAAACTAAGTCACACTAAGCTTCATCCTTCTGGGGGAGTATTTGCATTTTACAAGAGAGGTTGGTGTTCCAAAATAGTCTGCTTGGTAGGCTGTGGGTAAGATCGACTATTGAGTATAAGGAACTTCCTGGTATATCTTATCTAACCCAGGCTCTTGGGTTATAAACAATCGTCTAGCTGTACTCAAAGCATTGGTGGTGGTAGTCCAGGACCTGGAAGTTTATTGGAAATATGGACTTTCCGCCAACCTCAGGCTCCTGGAGCAGGAGCAAGTGGATCAGAATTCTCATTTATATTGTTGTTTGCGAAACAGTGCTGTATCCTGGCTTCCCCGCGGCATCTGAGAATACTCCTACAGGTGATAGCACGTCTTGGTTCCTCCTTGTGAAAACTCTGTGACCCTTGCACTAGCGTTATATACTTTCTGTATCAGTAGTTTTCAAATTTTATTATGCAGAAGACTCATCTGAGGGCAGTAACTGAGGGCACTAGTGAAAAAGGCAGAGACCCTGGAGAGCTGGAGTCAGTAGGTCTGGGGTGTGGCCTAGGAATTTGCATTTTTAACAAGCTGCGCAGCTGATTCTGAAACAGGTGGTCCTAGTTTCACATTTTGAGAAAACTAGTCCTTAGTCTGTTCCCGTCTGGCTCAGTGTTTCATGAGAAGGGCAGTAGAACCACAAAGATTGGAGCCTGCTTGTTCCACCACAAAGAGGAAATGCTGCAATGAAGGTAGAGTTTCATGTAAAAACCCTAAATTTAGAGTATAAAGTCCTTGTTATTTACAGACTGGATCTTCTGCTTGTTTGTTGATGAAAGACGGTAACTTTAAATGTCAGGGTTGGTTTAAGGCAAGTAATTGGAAGTTATGTTTACCACCTGGGCATCTGTTTCCTTCTGTGTGAGAGAAATGTGATTTTTTTTTTCTTCCATCACCGTGGCTCCCTGCCTCCGTCGCATCTCTTCCTGCCTTTGGGACTTACCCTTGAGCTGTTCACACTTTCTGGAGTCTTGGGAATGGGCCCCGAATGCAGCAAGTGAAAGCTTTACAGATGGTTGTTGGAGGAGGTAGAGTTGCATCACTTCCTTGGTCTCTTCAGAGTTATTACAGAAAGTGACGTCGTTGGCTGTAGGGAATTAATTGAATATGATGAGCCCATAACTGCTAAGAAAATACCTGTCCTGAGACTTTCTGAAAAAGAACGCTGTAGAGTGCTTTTCCAGTTTGCCATTCTTTCTCTAGGGTTTTGGTGTGTGGGGCTGTGAGACAGTCGCGTATAAATGTGGTCACACTAGAGTACAGAGGCATACAGAGTACAGGTAGGCAAGAACGTACAGACCACTTGTCAGCTGTTCCTCCGTGGGTTTCACCGAAGAATTCACGCGTCTGGATTGTTCCTACTGCAATTCTGAAGGCTATGGTTGTTTCTTAGGTTTTGGGGTCTAGGAAATGGACTGTTAAATATTCCAGAATGTGTGTTTTATTAGGAATGTGATGATTACAACCATGTGTGATGTGGCAGTGCTTTTACCTGACAAGAGGCCCTGGGGGAACAAAGGAAGTTCATGTGCATTTGTTGTTCAAACTAATTAAGCAAATTCCCAACATTCTGTCATGCCCCAACACTGCACCGAAATACACAGTCCTCCTGTACCTCCTGACGTCTGCCCTGTGTATCTTTTCCCCAGTGAGACAGGCAGTTACTCTTTTGTGAAAACTGCCCCAAATGTGCACAATTTTGAGGTATTCTCAAACAGCAGGGAAAATCGTTCTTACTCTCATTTGTTTGCACCCCTCTGCCCAGTCCTTCCATGTAAACCCCAGTGGTGCCTTGGCCCTCCCCTTGGTGGATTCATTGTTTTGATTTAAGCCACTGTGGCAGAAAATCTGATGTCATCTGCAGCTGCTACACTGAGATTCAGAAAGGCACTCATTAACCCTTACAAAGATCCACATGTACGCACTGTGGCCTTCTCAACATTCTACATGTCAGTAACTGTGGTGTGAGTCAGGTTTCAGTATTGCATTTAACATTTGTGGGCACTGGCAAAGGAACTTTTAGCTCATTCATACATTCAATAAATATACATTTATTAGGCCCTTACAATGTACCAGGTGAAAGGGATCAGGATATGCCACCCCAAATATGCCGCTTTGGCATAAGGATTGTTTTGAGCTGAAGGCAATTGAGAATCAATGGATGTAGGAGGAATTCTTTTCCCTCCTCTTCTCTGCCTAAAAGTAGCATTAGTTTCTCATATTAGGAAGAGGAGAGCCACTCATCACTGGAGATAGAGAGCTGGCATGGAAATGAGTCTGCATAAACATAACTTACTAAAGTAACCCTTATCTTCCATTAGTTCCCCCTGATATTTTTAGTCTCTTTCCCACAATTCATCATCTCTTGAAGCCCAAACCCCCTTTCCTTTGTTAAAATGGTGTATAAGCCTGAGTCTCATTACTTCTTTTAGTTTCACTTCTTTTCTGTGAACTCCTGTGCAAATAAAATATTAATAAAATTTATATTCCTTTCCTCCTGTTAATCTCGCTTTTTAGTTAATTTGCAGGCCTCCAGATAATGAACCTAAGAGGGTGGAGGAAAAGTTTTTCCATCCTGACAGGCAAGTAAAGAAGCTTAGTCATGTCCTTAGTCTCTCTAATCTCTAGGTGTCTTAAGGATCTCCAGCCCTTAGGAAAACTTTTGGTCCACAAATACTGAATGGGGAAGGAATTCTGCTTCTGGGAAGGTGTTGGGAACTTGCAATGCTGCTGCTTGAGCCTCTGACAGGTTTTTGAGTGGAAGACTCACTCTCAGATCTATGGCCTGAGAACTCTCAGAGGTTGCAGGGGCAGGGCGGGTGTTGGGGGTGTTGGCGTGGGCAATGATGCCATGAGGCAGTCTGTATGGTAACAGGAGTCTCTCATGCAGGTGGAGTAGTTTCCGGGGACGACTTAGGCTCCATTCATCTTAGATGTCAGGAACAGGGCTCCAAATATTGATCTTTTACAGAGAAGTTTTTGGATATCCTCAAGGGCTATTTATTTTGAGTATGAAAGACAATTTTATAGTTTATTTCAGTTTGCAAATTAACAATTTATGTTCTGAAGTTACAGATTCAGACATCTACATCCTTCTTAAGTTTTTAAGTTTAATTTCAGACTTTTTTTGTGACACTGATGGAAACTATGGAGAACTAGTTATAGTCCATGACAGAGACCCCACCATGGTGATCAATTAATTGGATTTTGTATTCCTTTGGCTCTTAAGGTAACAGAAATGTCTTTTCCATCTGATTCCAAAGGACCTTTGAACTGAAATTAGACCTGCATTCTTTTCGCAAAATACTTATGTCTTAGGACCATACCACTCTTAAAGTATTAAAATAACATGTGCCTTCTTTCTGCATATCTCTTGGCTTTGCCTCATTATTTGACTGATAATTGTCGAATAATTTGGCCACAACTTCTATTGACACATCCGGATTAAAAATGGAATATTTTCATGCATATAAAGGCATGTCCCTAATCTAGTACCTGGCACCCAGCAGAAACTCCGTCAATGGTAATTAGTATTATTTGATATTTATTATTTGGGGATCCCCAAACCATTAAGAGGACCCAGTGGTTACACTAAGTCTTCCACAAACACTGAAGACTAGACAAAGTGTAAAAAAAGAAGAGCTAGCTCCTAAATGGAAGGTGTGAAAACTTGAGAAGAGAAAGGGAATGGATAAGAGGGAGAACATAGGCAGAAAATAACCTATAACCACATAGGGATATTTATAGTTAGTAAAATATTTTCAGCTTCCGCTTCCACAAAAAACCCAGTGAAGCATCCAGTTGAATAACAGGAATGTGTCACTGCAGGAAGATGGTGATTCACAGAGATTTTCTTCATAAAGAAATGGAGCCTAGCCTATTCAAAAGCACTTCCATTTAATGCAACACTACATTTAACAGGGCTGCTTTTCAAGGGGCTACTATTAAAAGGCAAGATTATTATCTTCGGCATTTAGATGGTGTGCTGACTGGGGCCATAACACCAGGGCACTTAGACGCTCCTATTATTAATGTACAGTATGGTCTTTGGAAGTTTAAAAATAGCTTTCACAACCTTTTGTGGCTTCCCTTGCACGGACTGTGGCTGTGTGCTCTGGAGAACGTCGGCACCCTGCAGGGAAGGCTGCTGTGTTACGGAGCCTTGCTAGCATGTTGACCTTAGGGGGTCCAGGCTGTCGGGCCGCCCTGGATGTATGACACTGTCATAACAATGTCCTTTGAGACCACAGGTAGCTAGAGTTTAGAGCAAAGCAATGTCCTGGGGACATGGTTCATGTTCCAACCATGACAATGGGCAAATCATTTATCCTTTCTCGGTTAGATAACCAGTTAGGAACATTGTGTGATTCAGAATTCTCTCTCTTAAAAGAAAAGAAAAACTCACTTCAGTTTAATGAATGTATATCAAGCACCTACTATGTTCAAGACTTTACATTTGGTGCTAGAAAACTTAAGAGGAATATGACTTTCTCTGCCCTCTGGTGAGCTGGGGATGGGAGAGGGGCATATAACGGATTCTTTCAATGTGGTTCTTTAATTGTACCTTGCCAATGGGGGTCTCAAGTACAAATGTTTCTGCGGGCCAGGCCCATCTTGGGAATGATTGACAGGCCCCTAGGGACCAATGGAGAGCATGTGCTCCATCTTTTGTGGGAGCAGTGACTCAGGTCCAGCTGTTACCGGGCAGGAGTGCAGGCCCAACATTGCCAGGACATCCTGTTTCTGAAAGGGAGTCTGAGATCTGGATTTTTTATGTAAAATATATCAATTTTTCAAGGTTGGGAACTGTGGGGCAACCCCAAACACCTCTGCAAGCCAGGTCTGGCTTGGAGCCACCAGTCACCTAGCTTCTCAGTGTAGAGAAGGACAGAAGGCTGGGGAACTTGGCCCTGGTCCTTTCGTTATTAGGCAGCTCTCCAAGATCTTCCTTTTCAACAGGTTTCAGTCACTCCTGAAGAACACCTTTTTTTTTTTTTTTAACATTTTATTGGGGGAAGGGGAACCGGACTTTATTGGGGAACAGTGTGTACTTCCAGGACTTTTCCCAAGTCAAGTTGTTGTCCCTTGCATGAGTTGAGGAATTGAACTGGCAACCTTGTGGTTGAGAGAGCAATGGCCCATGTGGAAATCGAACTGGCAGCCTTTGGCGTTAGGAGCACAGAGCTCCAACTGCCTGAGCCACCAGGCCGGCCCCAAGAACACCCTTTCTAATAGAACAGTCCTGAGACTTAAATAGGATGCTTTTGGAAGCGATGTGCTGCTGCTGGGTACTTGGAGACATTGGAGTCAATACTGGGTGATGCTGTGTGGGAATGCTATAGAGGGTCCTCCAAGAAAACCAGTGCGCAGAAGAAGATAGAGAAAGCCCTGAAAGTGACAATGAGGGTGTGCTCAGTTCCCGGAAGAGCTGAGGCAGAGTGTAGAGTCACCAGGATGGCAGAGCCTGGAGCTGCAGGCAGCAGTTGCCCACTCCTGAGGCCAGTCACCATGGTTGTTCATAAGTCATCAGAGCTGTTGTGTGTTCCCAAGAGGACCTGGGGTCTGTGGCCTTGCGGGCCTGTGCTGTCCAGCATGCTACCCACCAGGCACAGGTAGCTATTTATAATTATAACAATGAACACGAAATAAATTCAGCTCTTAGTCACACTTGTCACATTAAGTGCTCAGTGGCCACAGGTGACAAGCCTGTCTTCTTTGCCATCAGAAAGAGTCTCCCCGGTATAGTGGCTTAAAGGTCCCCTCAAACCTCATGTTCTATGAGAAGGATCGATGTACCTGTTATGAGGTGTTCTGAATCCCAAGGTGGTTCTCCTCCAATACCCCCCCATGTATTTATTGTGTTAAAAATTAAAAAATTGTGGCAAAATATTTATAACATAGAATTTACCCTCTTAACCATTTCTAAGCATACAGCTCAGTGGCATTCACTGTTGTTCAAGCATCATCAACATCCATCTCCAGAACTTTTTCATCTTCCCAAACTGAAGCTCCATAGCCATTAAACCGCACGTCCCCATTCCTCTCTACCCCCAACCCCGGGCTCCCTTCCTTTTTAAAGACTGAGTAATATTCCATTGTATGGACATACCACTTTTTATTTATCCATTCATCCATCGATGGACACCTGGGTTCTCTCCTCCTCTTTTTCGTTATTGTGAATAATGCTGCTATGAACTTGGGAGCAAAGATATCTCTTCATGAACCTGCTTTCAATTTTTTTGAGTCTATACCCAGAAGTGGGATTGCTAGATCAGATGGTAATTCCATGTTTAATTTTTTGAAGAACCTCCATACTGTTTTCCACAGTGGTTACACCATTTTATATTCCCACCCACAGAACAAAAGGGATCCAGTTTCTCCACATCCTCACAAACACTTGTTTTCTGTTTTTTTAAAATTATTTTAATTAAAAATAATAATAGCCATCCTGATGGGTGTGGGGTGGTATCTCATGGTTTTGATTTGTATTTCCCTAATGATTAGTAATGTTGAGGACATTTTTATGTTCTCATTGGTGAAGATGTTTTTGTGCAACATCAATGCTTAAAAGTAGGAAGAATGCCATTTTAAAAGTTTAAGCAATTGTTTTTGATGGTTTTGTTTTATTTTGCTTCTGCTTCTTTAGTGTGGGGGCTGTACTTCACCTTGAGGATAGGTGGTTGTTTGTATTTTAGAAAATGATTTTAAAGGCCTTTGTTTAAACGATGGTAAAATAATGATCCTCTTCAGAAATGGAGACGTTTGAGACTAGAAGGGCTAGTGATCTCAGTGTTTGCCTTCTTCATAGGTGGAAATAAATTGCCTTAGATTTTTGTTTTCCCCTGAGAAAATCTCTCTTCTCTTTGTTCTTCAGGAGGTTGGGGTTTGGACTTATGGAGGGTGGTGGGGCATGGCGGAGAAAGGACTCCTGAAAAATAAGCCTGAGACCAGAGCTTAAGAGCAAAATTCTCGCCCCAGGGTCTGCGGACTTGCACAGCAGCTCTGCGGCGTAGCTACTTTTAGGTGCTGGAGTTGCAGTTATCTTTGATCATGCTCTAGTCTTTCCTAACATCTTAATTAATGTTACAGTATGTTATCAACTGACACTGAGGGGAAATAAGAGAAGGATTGTGCCCATGTTTGGGGTAAAGACAAAGCAACAGTAGCTGCCTTGAGAGTCAGGTTTCAGGGCAGCAAGGAAGGTAGAGTAGTGGCTTAGGGCACTAGTAGGGCCAGAGGGTGGTGGAGGCAGCAAGTGATAAGCAGGACAGATTTATGGAACATGAGGGAAGTCCGTGATGATCCCCAAGGAGATTTGGGGAAGGGGACCTGGTATGGACGCACTTTCCTGTAGTCAAATGCAAAGAGGCTCAAGTTTGATGGCTTGGGTATGAGAAGGAAGTTTGACATTGCTTTGTAGTCACAGGATGGTTAGGTCTTAGATCTGTGGGTTCTATGTCCCTCATGTGGTCACCGCTTAGGGCTGGTTGCTCTGTGGAATTCTTCCCACTTGCTTCTCCCCTCTGCTAGTTCTAATTTTTTATAGCTTGGGCACCCTAGTGGTTCACCAAACATTGTCCCTGAGGCGGGAGTGGAAACCACTTGGCTGGCCTTGAAGTCTGCCCTGGGAATATTTTGGTTGCGTGTGGTATTACATTCTTTGAGGTCCTGTAAGAACAAGGAGAGGAAGGGGGCATAGAAGCAGAGGCAAGCCTAGGGAAAAAAATTAAGAGAAGTTCAAGAGAAGAGGTTATAAAGAGGGCTTTTCATTTATTTATTTGTTTGTTGTTAGTATTTAAAATGCTTTGGTAAAAGTTGAATTCATTGGCAAATCATCTTGGTCTGAGCCTGGGGTCTGTCATCTGTAAGGGAGAGGGTTGAATCAGATCAGCTATTTTCACTCGGTCGTCCTTAAAGTTCTGGGGTTCTGAGGAGTCACCTGAGGGCCTCAAAGGAAGCTGAGCAAGTCTTTAACCAGAGGAACTTCGCTCTTCTGACTTTCATAAAAGGTTCCAGTTTAACAAAGGGTTCCACAGCTAAGAAAGGTTTGAAAGCCAGGCACCAGATACCCACCAGGCTCATAAACGGACCACACTTCTAGCACTCCATGAATTAATTTGTATGTTTTATAAATGTTGTAATTATCATATGAATAACCAAATTATTTTATATTTACTGTCTTTCTATGAATTGATTTGTAAAATGTTTAAAAACCATAAACAAATGTTAACAAATAGCCCACACTTTGGCTTTCCTCTTCTCATATTAGTTTTTCTTTTTCTCTGTGTTGGGGTTACCCAAGATCCTTCCAGGTTCAATGATTCTCTAGGAGGACTCACAAGACTCAGCATGCAGTCATACTCACAGCTATGATTTATTGCAGTGAAAGGATACAAAGCAAACTCAGCAAAAGGAAGAGGTGTGTGGAGTGAAGTCTGCGAAACCAGAACAAGCTTCCTAGAGTCCTCTCCCAGTGGAGTCACATAGGATGTGCTTAATTCCTCCAGCAACAAGTTGTGACAGCACATGTGAATGGATGTCTATCAGGGAAGCTCATTAGAAACTCAGTGTCCAGGGTTTTACTGGGGGCTGGTCACATAGGCACCTTTTCACTAGTGTGTTCCCAAATTCCTGACTCCTAGAAGGAAACAATACCACATTGTTTGTGTAAACAGTTCAGGCATAATGAGCCGCTCTTATCACGGAATGTTGGGGATCTCCAGGTTCCGGGATGCCGCAAAGGGCCAGCCTTGCCAGCAGGCTTTCTAAAGATCGCAATCAAGCTTGCTTTGCTGACTTTTATGCATAGTCTCCTTCTCTTTTTCTTTCTCGTCTTCTCCTTCTCGTTCTTCTTCCTCTTTTTCATAATATATTGGAAGCCTCAAAAAATGGAAGTAGCCCTGGCTTCTCTCTGCTTCTGAGATGCCCAAACACGCTGGGTATCTACAGGACTGTTCCTTTAAGAGCACCACTGCTGGAGAAGGAAGGCTATGAGGGGGCTGTAGCAGCAGGACTATGTAGCAGCCTGATGCTGGGGTGCAGGTGTGAAGTGACGGGCACACACCGTGGGCATGGTGACGGAAAGGAGAGGGGCCAATTTTGAAATCCACCACCAAAGAAGGATGGATGGATACTTCTTGGAGGAGGCTTTTTGGTTGGCTTTCCCCATAATTCAGCATGCGTCTGGGCTGTCTTTCTTGGCCTTAGGTTGATATATGTCCATGAAAGGTCAGTTCCTCTTCCTTCCCCAAATAGTAACACATGCAATAGGATCTTCAACTCCAGCAACCACTGCTTTTCCGTTATGTTTTATCATCTATGTCACAGTTCAATCTCTTCATATAGATACTTTATACGTGGCTACTAATTTCTATATACGTGGGAATTAGGAGTTGTTGTCTTATTGAATGCAGAAAAGCCTATCTTCATTTATGAGGAAAAATTTAATTTTAATTCGACCTTCATATCTTCCTATTCAGAAGCTGACATAAAGAGACAGTGGTGAAACGGTATTGCTTTCTTTCTATTCCTTATACATTTATTTGACCAGTTGAGTTTTTCCTGGGTAGAAACTATATGTATGTTATATATATAAGAGTTCAAACTGAAGCCAACTCAAGGCAGGTAAAGCAGAGATGCCTCTATTATAGAGCGGATGAGCTGTTTGCTTTGAATTGGTGAGTACTTATCCTGATGTCCGAGATGGGTTTGGTAGGGGACAGGGAGGGCTGACAAGATGTTGGAAAAACCCAAGTGTGTGCCCTTCAGTGAGTCTTACTGGTTAGATAACATTCTTCAATGTGAGGGTCCTCAGGCAAGGTAGGTTGAAAACTGGAAACGCCTGGTTTTGATTGCTGAGGCTTGTCTTGGTGGCTGCTTGCAGGAGGTGCTTTCCACAAAAGGCACCCTGAGAAGGAGGAAAAGAGATACGAGAGAGGAAAATAACATTAAAAGTCAAAATCAAGGGATTCAGTTTAATGAATTATTTAAAAATGAGGAGCCTAAAAACAAAAACTTATTTTCCGTTTACCATGTCTTGCTCCTTTAAGCTAATTGATTTCTACAGTTACTCCTACTTATTTTTGGGCTTTTGACCCTTTCACTTCTATGATATTTGTTTTAAGGTCTTCCCTTATTCAACTTCAATAAGGTAAAATTACTTTGAGAAATTGATATTGAGAATTTAAGAAATCTACCAATGTTCTTTTAGATCAAGAGTTCTTAATTTTTTTTTTTAATAACATGGGTTCTTTCTCAGGTGAATGAAATGCCTCCTCAGAATAATGCCTCCTCAGAATAACATCTTTAAGTGCATAAAATAAAATATATTGAATTATAAAGGAAACCAGTTGTATTAAAGTACACTGATAAAAATATTTCTAAAAACCAAATTTACCATATAGTAATACATGTGCTTCTTGATTCATGCATCAAACAACAAGGTCTAGTGGCAGATCTAATACCTACCACAATCTCCAAATAGTAATATGTATAAATTATATTTTGTGGTGTCTAAAACAACTGTATGTGATATGTGATTTTTATCGGTGACAAAGTCATAGTTACATTCGTACTACTGGGGTCTATTGCTTATATTCAGAATAGGAGAAAATGCTAAATTTCAGTTATAAGCTTGAGACTAGGAATAAATATTTCCCCCCAATTTTCAAATGCCCTGAAGTCTATCTATAGGCCTCTTGGGGGGTGGGGGTGTCTCAAGATCAGAGGTTAAGAAATCTTGCCTTAGAAAATTGCAGACTCTGTTTTGATAAAAGGTCTATTCTCCTTTTGGTATTTCTCTACTTGAGGTTCTAAGCAAAGTGTCCTGAATGTGTAGGAGCCCTCTTTGTCTTAGGCCAGAACTCTCAAGGTATGGCACCAGATCCACTGTAAGCCGCAGCTTCAGTTAGAAGTGCATAGTCTAGTTCCCCGCCCCTGACCTGCTCAAGTACAAGCTGTGAGGTGGGCCCAGCCAGCCTTCGGGGTGATTCTGAGGCAGGTCCCAGTTGGAAGCCCAGGACTTTAGCAGCCGGCGAAAGGACAGCTCCGATGCAGAGCTGGCTCGGCTGTACACTCTAGTCATGCGATTCCCAAGGCCTGTTCTAAAGGATGACCCTCCTGAGATGTCAGCTTATGATTGATGGCTGGACCTGTCAGATAGAAGCATTGAAATCGATGCTCCTCTGTCTTGTGGTATCATTCGGCATTCAAATATCACCTACTCCTGTGAGGACTTACAAAGCAGGCAGTTTTCAATAGAAAGCATTCTTATTTGAAGAATAAGTTTCTTCATTAACTTGGGCCTCAGTCTTATTATCTCTAAAATGAGAAATCTGGATTCCTTTCTAGCTCCGACAGTATGCAGCCATATGAATGACTCAGAGAAACAAATGTCCCAACAGTGGCAAGTGTTATGATTTTCTGGGATTCCCTGCATGGTCAGACTAAACACCCAAAACGTTGTTAGGCAGCGTGCCTCAAATTAGAAGTCTCTAGAAATTCTGCAGCTGGGGCCCTGTACATGAGACTAAGCAAAGAAAGATTAACAAGAGAAAAACAAACACGTTTATTAACATGTGCATGCCTCATGCACACTGGGAGCACATGTGGTGAGTTCCCCAAAAGAGTGGTCAGAACTTGGGTTTCTATAGGTTGAAACAGAGAATACGTGGCGGGGGGCTTCTAGGTCAGAGAGGTGAGTTATGGGAAGGTGACCAGGAGAAGTGTGGTAAACAAGGGTTGTTTAGTCAGGGTTGTTGTTCAGATTTTAGTTGGTGCATTCTCCATCGATAAGAGTTGTTAAGAGTCCTCTTCCTGGTATGGGAGAGGATAACAACTTTACAAAAGGAAATTTCCTTTGTAAATATGAATTTCCTTCACGATAGAAAAACTGTCATTTCTAGAGATTTTTCTGAGACTGCTAGTTCTCAACGGCCTTTAGCTCAAAATAATCCATATGACAAAGAGGCATATTTCAGGGTGGCATATTCTCGTACCCCTCACTTTGTACTCAATCATTGCTGTGTCCCTCCCACCCCTGGTTGAGTGCATGCAGTGAGTGCTTGATAAATGGGGAAGATTTAGCTTAGAATCACCGTATTGCTCCTAAGATCCCAAACTTCCCCAGGAAGCAGCCTCACCATTGGGGTGGCCTCAGGAGAACTGTGGGGCTCAGTGGCACTACTTCGCTGGCAGTTGTCATTATTGTTTCATATTCGCTGTGAGCAGTGCTATTTTTCATACATAAGCTCTTTTGATCTGCTCATCACAACTTCACAAAGTAGGCAAGGCAGCTTTTATTAGCCCCGTTTTACTACATTGTGGAATCCTGGGGATAGTTAAACATTTACCCAAATTCACAAATTGGCCCGTGAAGAAATAAAGAAGAAAACCCTCTTGGCTGGTGCCAAAGCGCTCCCCGCTATCCCAAGTCCTCATTTTGGGACTTGGAATAGGAAGGAGAAAAAATACACACAACAACTAAACTTTTGAAAAAATGAGGCATATCTTCGAGTTTGTATTCTGCGTGGCCAGAGAGCCCTGGGCAGCTTCTCCTTTCTGATATAATCAGTTTTATTTTTAAACACGCTGAGTTGATTAAAGTATCAGGTTGGGTTGGAGTGGGTGAGCAGGCAGAATAAGACCTGTTTGGTTCCTGTATTCATTTCCTGCTTGCAGCTTTGGAAAATCCAACTGACCATGTTCCTGGGGAAATTTAGAAGGCTACTGGTTACTCTTATCAGGGGGACTTGTGGTCGGGACTATGTGGAAGGAAACCAACAGGAGGCTGAGGGATACTGTGGGCCAAACACATCCTCAGCGTCATTACGTGTATGCTTACAGGGTAACAATGTATTTGCATGCTGGAGTGATGTATTGCCTACGTGTGTTAGTTATTTTGAAATGACCATAACTACTATTAACATGTGACAGTGCCTCATTAGAATGTGTAATTTTGTGTGTCAGTAGTGATACTATTACGTGTCTTTTAACCAAATACAGGACATTAATTCTAGTCCCTTAGACTCTTCAATACCAATTCTCCAAGTAGAGTCCTAAGCCCCAAGCAGTCAATTCATCTATTCTTTTATGTCTGAATGGGGTTGTATTTAAACCATTTTAGGAAGATTGTAGATGGTTATCTTATGTATTAAAGACACACACACACACACACACACACACATCCTCATAATTCCAAAAAGTCTATAGCCATTGTTTGGCAATTTGCTATAGTGTTTTACAACAGACTCCCAAAATGTTTCTGCCCAGCTTACCCTAAATTCTTCTGGACGTGCATAAAGCTCTTCCTTTTCATTTTTTTCCCCCCAGAGCACAGCTATTCTCAAACTAAAAGGTGACCCTTGTGGGTTCTGGTTCTAGGTTTATTCCAGGGGTGGTTCTTCCCTAAGAGGGCATTTCAAAATATGGGGAGGATGGTTCTGATTGGTTGCTGCTGTTGTCACAACGTCTGGGGCACGATGGGCATTTCCTAGGCTGAGGCTGGAGCTGCTAACACTGCACCGTTTAGGTCCATCTCACGAGAAGTTGGTCTGCCCACATCCCAGTAGTGCCCCTATCAAGAAACACTTCCCTGTGCCTCTCTGTCCCTGGGCTGTGGGACCCTAGGAATCTTTCCGGCCCCCTAGAGAACATCAGCCTCCTTCCCAGACATGTTCTTGCTTTGTGGGCATACTCAGGAGAGGGGAGCTTCCTGCTTTTGCCGAGAGTGTTTCTGCCTTTTGCCAGGTGAGCTTGGGGTTATAGGTCTCAGTTCTGTGTCCTAGACCTTGAAATTACAAAGAGTCTCCTTCAACTCTATGTCCTGTGGTCCTGTCAATGGGGCTTGTAATTAGTGATAAGATGTCATCACCCTGATTTTATAAATAGGGAAGTTATAAAGTAAATAAAAATGAAGGGCTTTTGCTGACGGTAATTCTTTCCTCCTCTGAGTGTCTGCTTCTGAGGAAGCCTTCTCTACCTAGGATGGCTTAAGTGAAGGAGCCCACAGCTGATTGGCTCCAAGGTGGACACCTGACCGGCAGGCATGGCCTGTCACCTATGACCTGTATGGCTTGGTTCAAACAAACAACCTAAATCATAGTCAGGTCATTTCTTGGAAATTTGTGCTGAGATATCCTAGTTGGCCATGGGCCCCAGAACTAAAATGTTATGGAGACGTAGGCTAGGGTCCATATCCTGGCTTAGGCTTAAAATGACTAAGCGTAGGAAACTTGTTTAGAGAAAAGGGAGGGGAGCAGAAATGCAAAGAGAGAGAAATAGAAAGAGATAGAGACTTGGATGAGAGACAAAAAGTGTGGATTTACTTTTCAGTTCCCAGTGTGGGTCCTGGTGAGGCCCAATTGTACCTTAGTGGAATTATGTGAATGGCTGTGATTCACTGTCAAATTCTTACGTTGCCCTCTCCTCTTTTCTTCGAAACCAACTTTGAAGAATTTCAGTTTGCAGCTTCAAATAGGATGATTGAAGACACTGCTCCAAAAAGGGAATGGATTTTTATTCAATTCTGAGGTCTTACTTCTGAAAAAGGTGGCTTGTATTCTTGAGGAAGACATTTGGGGGCAGGGGCAGGGGCTTTTTTAATGGAAGAGGGCAGCCTGAGAGGATGTATCAGGGAAAGATTATTTCTGGTGCTTCCTAAGCTTCTAGTTTTTATGGTTGCCTGGGATTACCTCTGAGCATCACATCTCGCACAATTTAAGACTTCCATTTGCCTCCCTGAAGCAACATCTCCTGTCATCAGTGTTTTCTTTAAAACAAAACAAACAAAACACCAGTGTTACTCTCAAGATTGGAAGAGCTGTTTCTAAAAAGGATCTTGGTCCCTAGTCTCCTTGATGCTATCACAATATAAATGCGCAACAGACACCTACTTGGAGAAGAAAGAAAACTATGCCTGTTATGTGTTTAAACACAGATGCACTTCAGATGCTGTTGTTGTTATTATTATTCTACATCGATGGCCTTGCCAACCATTATGGTAGGAAGTTAAAACACCTGGTTTACATTATCATGGCTTGTATTTAAGACTAGTTCACAGGCACTTGGGCAGGGGATGTGTGCATGCTCAGGAAAGCAGTATCTGATCCTTACTGGGGATTTTTTGATTTATGTTTCCCTTCTCTCTTTCCTGTTGCATTTCCTTGAAGTTGGCTTCTCTCCTCACAGCTGCCGTTGCTGCCGGCGTGGGTTGGTGTCGTCTTCTCTCACCAAAGGGACACACAAAGCCAGATGCTTAAATCTGCTGAGGTATCCAGTGTCTAAGAGTGGCTTTCTCTTGGCCTTTTCTCCCTATGTGCCATTTTGTTTAATCTTTTAAAGTAATTAGTAATTTAGATGGGACAGGATATGAGTATGTGCAGGTGGGGAGTTTCCAGCTCTGATCTCTTTCTTTGATGTTCCTGTCTACGTGCAAAACAAGAGAGCAGACTCCTGGATTCTGAGGTGATTTCTGGGGATGAAGTGTCCATTTTGTGGAATAATCACTCCTTCTGCTGCTGGTTATGCCAATGGGGGGGGGGGCGTGTTGTTGAGCCAATCCATTTAGTACCTGTTAGAAAGCTGTAGGAGGTTACTTGCTCTGAATAAGATGGGCAAGTTTTATGAGAACAAGAGTGCTTGGTGGAACGTAAAAGTTTTGGGTGTTATGGAGGCCAGTTATAGTCTTCTATTAGCCTATGATCCAATTTACCAAGGTCATGACCCAAGAGGTCTGAGTGTGGCATCCATTGACAAACCTGTAGGTCTCTGGAGTCTTTTCAGTGATAATAAACAATACTGCACTGAGGATGATAGAGCCACTGGATTTCACTGCCTGTTCACTAGCTGGGTGAGAGCAGAAGCTTTGTTTCATGACTTCACCTGGGCTGGTCATCCTCTGAGGGGCTGATGCAATCTGATTTAACTCCCAGCAGGGTGATTTATGTCACAGAAAGCTGAGGTGTTATTTTAGGATGGGACTATATTTATGGTGACTACCCAGAGGATCCCTTCCCCTCCTGGTGAAACACGAATGTCCACTGTCCCCCTCTGCCCTGGATCATACAACTCCCTATGTAGTCTCTATGCCAAGCTGGATGCAGAGTTTAAAAGTTCCTCAGGTTTCCTCAGAAAAATAGCAAAACATTTATGCAGTGCTTTGTAGGGGAGATGGAGGCAGATTCTTAAACCATATACTCCATAGCAAGTAACTTAAAATTCCCATGAAATATTCTGTTTTCTTTCAAGTGCCTTTAATCCACTGGGTGCCCAACCTCTTTGGGTACTCTCGCCACCCTCTGCCCCGTTTCTCCTGTGATTTTCAAATTCTTTACATTTTCATCATGCAGAACAATTCAATTGTGACCAAACTCATAGTCGAGTTTACAGACCCAGACCTGTTGAAATGCTCACACAATAAAGGACCCTAAGATATCGGGACCCAACTTCCTTAGAAGGCAGATCAACATTAGTATTTATTTCATGGGATCTCATTCCTTAGCCTATGCGGTTAATCTATGGATTGATTTCTTCCTGGTAAGTATAGGACTGTACCCAAGAGGAAGTCTTATTTCAGCTGCTAAAAGAGGAAAATGCCCTCTATCTCATTACACCAGAAGCTGGAAAGCAAAACTAGTCATTAGAATGTTGCTTGGTAGTCAGGGAATCAGAGTGAAAATAGGATGGCTCTGGGCTATTTCAGTCTAAGTGAAGGGCAGGCCTGGTACTTTTTCTGCTGTGCTGGAGTGTGTCATTCTAATGATGCTGTGACTGTGGCCAGATTCACGGATGGGTGAACCCTAACCATCTCTGCCTTCCCAGTTCTACTTCGTGCCTCCATTCAGACTTTTTCTTCTCTACTTGATCTGTCATTACAACACTCTTTGTTACATCAGTACTTTCCAAATGAGATACTCTTCCAAATTTTATGGATTTCATTGTGTATTGTACTTGGTTGCTTCTTGATGGCAAAGAGAGAGGCACTTTCACCTCATAAGTTCGGGTTTGCCACATTTCCTCATAGGATACACTCCTTCAGAAAGCATTGTAGGGGACCACCCATCTGCCCATGACTCATTCTAGCTCTTAGAATTGGGAGAAACGTTTATAGCATTCATCCTCCTCATCCTGAGTATGAAGGGGAGGCTAAGAAGAATAAAACTACTTGTTCAAGTTCACATAGTTGGTGTTGGAGCTGGGACTAAATTTTGAGTCTTCTGATGTCTAGTTGCTGTGTTTCTACCCCATCTCACTGTCCACCTATCCGCCTAACTCACAGGGTGTTCTTTTCTCCAGTGTCTCTATAATTAGACCTGCAGCTCCTTGAAAACAGGAACTGTGTCTTTCTAGGATATGGTTAGGTTCCTAGGGGCCACCTAATATATGTGGTTTATTCATTCGAACAGACAGTTTTAAAGTAGTCATTATATTAGAGTGTTGTGTTATACATATGTAAGTAAATAGTGAGTATATATAGTATATACTATTAGTACAGTATATATATTATGTAATATATACATATATAAGTATATGTATGTTGTATAATAGTGCTGGGGATATAGAAGAAGACGAAGACATACTGTCTTTTCTTAAGAGTCTCGCCATCTATGAGAGCTGTTATAATAGAAGTTGTGAGAAGGTGTAGCTAGAAACATAAGGGAAGGAGAGATCAATTTTATCCAGGGGCTCTGGAAGCTTAATGAAGAAGACAAGATCGGGCCGGGCTGATAGAATAAGAATTTCACCAGAGCAGTAGGAGAACAAAAGGCTTGTTAGTAGCAGCCTGAGCAAACAGAGGCAGGAGAGTACAAGGGTATGAAAAGAATGGCCCTTCGGCCACCGTGGCTGATGTGTGTAAGCTGCAGATGGAAGGTTGAAGGTGGAAAAGGAAGGCATTGTAGAGTGCTTTGAGCATGAGACTTGCAACGTGTGTGGAGCAGTGCAATAATGCGTTCTTCTGCCATCAGCCTGAAACAGAACCTGGCCGAGAACAGACGTGTTTGTAGAATAAATGAATAAGTATGCTGTGGTTCCACTGACTACAGAAATTATGGTATCCAGAGGCAGTATATTATTGAACAGCATGGATTTTGGTTTAATTCCTAGCTTTGCCAGTTACAAGCTCTGCAACCTGCAAAGTTTTTTAACCTCTCTGGACCTCACTTTTCTTACCTGTGAAATATGGATGACATAGCACCCACCTCATAGGTTTGTTGTGGTGATTAAATTGTGTTAGTATATGCAAACCCCTAACAATTTAGAATAGTTTCATAGTAGGTATTATAGTTCTTAATCACCTGTATTATTGTAATAGTTATTACAGAATTTGTATACTGTCAAAAATAGGGAAAAGCTTGTCTTGTCAAAAATGACTCCCACTACATGCCCTACTGTCTGAAATTCTTCTGCTAGACTTTGTTAAGAAATTCAAAGGCCTTAACTAAAATACACATGTAGTTAGGAAACTAACTGTAGGTATATCGGTCATTAACTCTTTCGCAAGAATTCAGTTACCTTATAGAGCCCAGAGGAAATGAGCTATATAGTGCCAAGTCAAGAGAATTAATAATAATACAGCTAAATAAGTCACTTATCTGGAGGGGAATGGTCTTATGGAAAATACAACTGCCCAGACTTTGGCAGTGTTTTACAAACTTTGTGTTCTGGAAAGGCCCTTAAGGAGTTCTATAAATGTTTTATAACACTTCATTTAAAAATCATGTAAGCTGTTAAAAACATGTGCTGAAAAACAATATATACACAGTACCAAATATTAAAAAAAATTGGAGATTACCCACATGTTATCATTTGCTATCAAATTAATGCATTTCTGTGTAGGTCTTATAATACAGCTTCTTCTGAAACTTCTATTTAATGGAATGGAAGCCTATCTTGAGATGGTAAGGCAAACTGGGAAGTAGTTGCAAATGGTGTCTTTTTTTTTTTAAATTGGGGAACATTGTGTTTTTCCAGGACCCATCAGCTCCAAGTCAAGTCGTTGTTCTCAATCTAGTTGTGGAGGGCGCAGCTCACTGGCCCATGTGGGAATTGAACCGGTGACGTTGGTGTTATGAGCACTGCGCTCTAACCAACTGAGCCATCCGGCCACCCATAATGGTGTCTTTAAACAAATGGTGTTTGAAACAAATCTTAGTTAATCAACATTTTCTTGGTATTTTGTAACTAAAACAAAATGCAAAAATAAATTGGATGATAAAGTTTACAGAAGATTGCCACTGTTTTCCATAACTCCCCATTTAAAAATTTTATGTTCACCAAAACACCATTTTCTTATTGACTTTCTATTAGATAAATATCATTAATTTGAGTTTATAGAACACATGTTTATTAATAAAATACCACTTTTTATCACTTTTATGTGTTAAATTCTTTATATGATTATTTCATATAAGAAAAGGGCTCCACTAACTGAAAATGTTTAAAACCCATTGGGAAAGTAGCTTTGAACTTGGAGATGGGCTGATGAGAGAAGGAAAATATCTGTGTTGAAGCTTGAGCAACAGAAGAGCATGGTGCTGCCCTGAAGCCCAAGGACGCTGACTCGTAGTGGGAGGCAGACCACGGCCAAGGGTGGAACCTCTAGGATATCACGCTTTTTCCGTATCTCTGAAATGAACATTTGTGGTTATAGCGGTTCCCAGACAATTCTAGAAGGACCATGACATGTGGCATGTTGTAACGTTACTGAGGCATAAGTTTTAAAAATAATGCTGTACAAGTGCATTAATCAGAAAAATGATGAACTTTTATAAGATAGAAATTAAGGCATGAACTTGACGCACTCTTGTCAGCAGGCCAGGGATGGGGTATGGGCAGCAAGAAGCAGCGCCAAGAAGGTGCCAACAGATTGATCACCCAGCTTCATCAGCCTCCCCATTCAGCTTTGTTCTATACTGGTCTTATCTGCGTTCTAACTTTTTTGTAGTATGATAGAAACTCAATTTCTTTGTGAAAAAATGGCCCTGGAGTTCCTAGGAGAAATGGCTGATTCTGGGGTTGGGTGAGAAAATATACAAGTGACTTGGGATCATCTTGTAGTGCTAGCAAGCAAAGAAGTGCTAAACTAAACAAAACAAAACAAAATGAAAGACCAAAACCTACCACAATATTGGCAGTGTGTCAAAGGGCCAAAGCTGCAACAATTTGAGCCACAAAATAAAGTCGTATTTAATTATAACCCATAGTGTAAAATAAATATCTATGAGTTCGTACTGCTATAAATAAATGATTAAATACATCAATAAATGGGGTAAAGGGACAAATCCGTGCAGAAAATTCCAAATAATTCATATAAATAATATTCTGTCTTCCAGGAAGAGGAGGATACTTCCTCATTCCTTAAATGTGGGTTGGGCATAGTGACTTTCTTCCAGAATGTAATATGGAAAAGGGGGGAAAAGAGTAACTTTACAGTGGAGAAACCTGACAAACACAACCTGAGCCAGGCAATCAAGGTCAACATCAACAATGATAAGTCATGTTGATAGTGTGTACCCTGAGATGACGTGATGAAATGGCATTTCACCTCTGTGATCTTCCTCCTCAAAACCCATAACTCTAGCCTAATCTTGAGACAAATGAAAGGATATCTTACCAAATACCTGACCGGTATGCTTCAAAACTATCAAGGTCATCAAAAACAGGATAAGTCTGAGAAACTCTCACAGCCAAGAGAAGCTTAAGGAGACATGACAACTGAATGCAATGTAGTTTCTTGGATGGGATCCTGGAGGGTGGGGGAGACATTTGGCAAAAACTAAGGAAATCTGAATAAATATGGACTTTAGTTAATAATAATGAATCAATCTTGGTTCACTAATTGGTATGTTACTAATAAATGTATAAGATGTTAATAATAAGTGAAACTGTGTGTGGGGTGAGGGTGGGGATATATAGAACTCTCTGTACCATTTATTTTTTCTATAAATCTAAAACTGTTCTAAAAAATAAAGTCTATTAATTATAATAATAATAATAATAGTTCCTATAAAGAAATGTAACTACTGGTGCTGCCAATGGAGTGAAGAGTTCTTAAGCAAACAGTAGAAGTTTCATGGGACAAATTATATTGGGGATTGGTGAAGATCTGGGAATATATCCCTTTTGAATGTCAAAGGTTTTCTGTGTTCAGTGAAAGTTCAGTAACTTTGACTTGAGTGAGTCAATAATTAATAGTATCTTATTAACTTTTTCATGGATACTGGCTTTTTCTACATATGTCCTTTCTCTGATTTGTCATGACAGAGAGGAAAAACTTTTCCTCTACCCTCTTATGTTTAGTATATGGAGTACTGCAAATTAAACTGACAAAAGAGAGATTAGCAAGAGAAAAGACAGATTTTTATTCCCATACATAAGTGGCTTCTCAGAAAAATGTGACTAAAAATGGCAGTTACAATTTGGGGCTTATATACCATGATAATAGGAGAAAGGGAGGGATAGAAAGGCACTCATGGGAAAACAAATGACTTTTAGGAAAGATAAACGAGCCTTTAGGAGAATAGATGGGAGATAGGAGAGCTTTATGACAATGTCTCTTTAGGTGATTTCTTATCAGAGTGCCAGACTTCTTGTCTCTGGTGATAGGAGTCAATTTTTGCTGGTTGTGAAACTCCCAGGGAGGGGTTTTATGAGGTTGAATTCTGTGGGGAGCTTTGCTTTTAGGCAGATAAAGGGAATTCAGGAAGACACCAAACAGCCCAAGAACAATAACCCCAAAGCCCTCCTCACAGTGCTATATTCTAGATCTCTTTAGCAGAATGAAGAGAATGGGGCTTCCCACATGTCACCCACACAACCTGTGTTTCCCGCGCTAAAGGAAACACCACTTAGAGCTTTGGCAGAAGTTCCAGAGGGAACTGCACAATTGGACTGGAGTTAGAAATTTAATTTAAGGTGGGTGTTTCAGTGTGAGGCTTGGTTAGCATTGGGTAGCGCTCATGAGCCAACAGTCCAGGATTGGTAGAAACAGCAAGGTGAGGATTATGAGGTGAGGGATTCAAAATTTTAGGGCTCTTCCTGTCTGTTTTCCACTGAAGGGTTCATGGATTTTTCAGGATGTTCCTGATTAGAGTCTACAGGAACTATGAAATCATGCTCATGGAGTTAATGGAATAAATAGTAAAGTCATATTGATGTAGAATGTTACATCGGGGTTGGTGGGTATATTGAGGGAGTAATCCACAGTGTCCCAAGCTATATGTAGGGGGAAATGGTTTTGGTTCTCAGATTTTACTGCAAGATTAAAAAAGAAAAGATCCATATATAGTAAGCAAAAATGGAATTCATGCGCACCACACTTTTGCTGCTTTCTATTTGAACTTAATGACCTATCATAGCTGCCCTTCCAAATCCTACATTCAGATCTACATCATTCCTTTGAATGGCAGTATTATGGCAAGACTTTGAGACCCAGTGACTTTGTAGCCTGTGGCTCTGACTTCTGATCCCTTCCTTGGGGCAGAACTGGCAATGGGACAGATTCTTAGGTCATTATCGCCACTGTCCTATTTTTAAGCAACACAAATAATCCTCTCCCAGATGATAATGGCAACTTTCCCAAAAGGAAGAAAGTTCAATTTCCCCAAATCTTAGAAATCTTAGCTCAATCTAGACTTGGCCTGGGGGAGAGCTACCCCTTACTGCTAGGGCCCGTCAGGTTGGGTTCCCTGTGCAGGTTTGGGAACACAAGATGAGAAGGCTAAAGGACTTTGCTGGAGGTCACTTGGCCAGTACCACATAGGCAACTCTGTAGTTTAAAAGCCAATTGCTTAACTAAAGAGTTGGTTGAAGTATAGCTTTGAAGACATACTCTCTCCTAAGGAGTGACTAAATTAGCTCTGTCCTGCCTGCTGTACAAGGCAGTTTCTGAGCAATATTTTAAATTTAATTTGATTTAATATACATAATATATTACATTATACTATAGCATATATATAATCTACACAGATGGGTGCTCTCTGGTCATCCTGGAGTATGTTTTAGCCAGCCTGAGTGTCATTTATTTTTCCGCATCCTGCCCTAGGGGCCCCAGGTTATGCTGCCAGAGTTTTCCATGAAGTTCCAGAGGGAGCTTTGTAATTCAGCCACCAGGCCCCATTGCCTTTCCTAAATTGCCTCAGACTATCAAGCCCTCCACCACCTCACCTCCTCAACCATGAACACTGTTGTCTGTTTGGACAATTAGGTTCATGAACTCATCCTAGAAAAAGTGCTACACAGCTCATTGCTGAATATCACTACGGTCACCTTTGAATTACTCCCCTTGGGAAGCTATGCACTGATGCCAGCACCTAGTCCACCCTTCAAAGCAATTGTGGAACTCTTTTTCTGGAATGGCCATCAGAGATGTCATCGTATTACCCTTGATGTCCTGAATGTCGTCAAAATGTCTTCCTTTCAATATTTCCTTTATCTTTGGGTAAAGAAAGAAGTCATTGGGGGCCAGATCAGGTGAGTAGGGAGGGTGTTCCAATACAGTTATTTGTTTACTGGCTAAAAACTCCCTCACAGACAGTGCCATGTGAGCTGGTACATTGTTGTGATGCAAGAGCCATGAATTGTTGGCAAAAAGTTCAGGTCATCCAACTTTTTCACACAGCTTTTTCAGCACTTCCAAATAGTAAACCTGGTTAACTGTTTTGTCCAGTTGGTACAAAGTCATAATGAATAATCCCTCTGGTATCAAAAAAGGTTAGCAACATCAGTGCAACAAGTTCGGCGAACTTGTCAGACCTTCCTCTCTGTGTGTGTATTTTGTGTCCCTGTTAAAAAAAAAAAAATATATATATATAATTTATATATGTATAATATATATATATATATACATACATACATACACACACAGAGACGCAATATCTTTCTCCTAAGCAGGCTTTGCATGGCCTATGGGAGCAGGTGACAAAAAGAACGAGTGATTTCTTAGCCTTTCCGTTTCACACTGTCTCTGTGTTTTGAGGGGCCACTGCACCTGCTGTGATAAGCAATACTTCCTTCACAAGATATTTGAAAAGAGGGCAAGCTCTGCATTCCACTGCTGCCCCCCTTCTTTTAAGTGGATGTTAATAATTTTAAGAAGGAGTGTGTGGGGGGGAAGAGACAAGTTCTCTGGATGGATTCTTTAGCCTGACACTTGCTGTGCTGACTTGGAGGCTAATAAAGAGGGGACGAAGCTGTCTTCCGTGGCTTTATTAGGGGCTGGGCTGGGCTGGGTTGCGCTGGACCTCCAACAAGACTGAGCTGGCTGGAAGTTGACTCCATTTGCAACTGGGGGCTTTCCTTTCCTTGCTCTCCTGGGTAGTTTTGGTTTATTTGTTCTGTGGTTCTCTAAGCTTCTTTGTTTAACCCTGGCTGGTAAAGAGCCTGGAGCCTTGTTGAAAAGAAGCTTCTTCCAGCAAAACAAATTTTGGTATAAGGAGAATAAAGGGCTCCCACTAGACCGACCTAGGCTGGGTGGAAGGGCAGGCATGTGGCCTCTTCATTTTTCTTTTTTTCTTAAAGGTCTATTAAACTTCTGCTGGCAAAAGGTGTTGGCTTGACAGGCTGGAGAGTGGAACTTCTCTGTTTAGCCCTGGACAAGTGGCCCACTGGGCTGCCTGGTCATGCGTGCCTCTGTGGTGAATGGATGGTACCGCCTCTCCAGGGAGAAGGGTGTCTCAGCATTCTGTCCATTGTGTTGAAGTGGAGCCTTTTTTCTCTTGTCGCCCCCATTTTCCCCTGCCTGCGTTTAGCTGAGTTCCTGGAGTCCTCCTTGAGTCTGAACTTACTGTAAGGTGCTGTGATGTTCAGTTCTGTCCCGTGTGCAGTGCCTGCGGGGTGTTTGTGAGAGGACCAAAGGTGAGCAGTGTCTGGCCTTCCCTGCAACTACCCTGCGTTGTTGTTGCCTGTGCTGGTGAAGAAAAACTTTCCCTCTACACTGTTATGTTTCCTCTACTGAACTGTTATGTTCAGTATTTGGGGGCCTGCAAATTAAACTGACAAAAGGTCAGAGGGAAAAAACAGATTTAATTATATATGTAAGCATTGGAATTTGCAAAGAAATGTGACTCAGGAGGGGTTAGAATTTGGGGCTTATATACCATCTTAATAGCGGATAGGGCAGGGCACTTCTGGGGAAAAACAACTTCTTAGAAGGAGGGTTGGAGAAAGGTCACTTATAGAAAAGCAAATAACTTTTTGGAAAGATAGATGAGCCCTGAGGAGAATAAATGGGAGACAGGATAGTTTGTGACAAAGTCTGTCTAAGTGTGATACAGACTTCTCTCTGGAGAAGAAAAGATTAGAGTTTCTCCAGGGAGGGGTTTAATGACAATTGAGTTCCTTGGGAGGCTCTGTTTTAAGGTAGATAAAGGATTTTAGGAACTCAAATGCCTTCAGCTCAAAGTAATTTTTATGCCACAGTGGATGATTCTAGACCCCTTCACCTGTGTGCTTACCAAGACCTCTCAGTGGCTTGGGAAACCTTTGAGGACATCAGCCAGCCCCAAGCACAGCTTCTGGCTCCTCATAGGCCTGTCAGAAAGATTTGGTGAATAAAAACTAAATATGTTATTCTGGGTAATATCATTTAAATACAAATGGCCCTAACCAATTTAGGGCTTCAGGTGAGAAGTGTGGAGAGGGCGATGGGGTTTTGAGGAAGGTGAAGGGCATTTTGGAGGGAGGGGTCAAGTCTCTGTGCGCAGGTCTTGAGTTGTGGGTTTAAGACGGGGGCGGGGGGGGGGGGGGGGTGTTAGGTTGAATGCCAGCTCGATTCCTTAGCAATTCATCAGAGGCACACCTCATTTTGTTATTTTAGGTGTGTTTCCTGTAACCTGATGGTTGTTGGCCCAGCACTCAGTCAGACCTTTTCCTTATCTCATATTGGGCAGCAGGGAATTGTATGGTTTTGAAGCCAAGTGCTAATTTTCCAGTGTTTGGGCTTTCAGTTAACCCCAGGAACCTGTGATTTGAATCTTACTGATGATCTGCTGTTGGTTCTGCCACTGACCATGCCCAGAAAATGAGCTTTTCTCTTTATTCTGCCAACTTTTTCTTATGGGTTTGTTCTGCTTAACTGCCTGCATCAATTCCTTGATAATGCCTGCTTTCAGATTTTTTGGAAAATGAGACTTTAATGGGGGTTTCTCCTATCCTGCCCCAGTGGCTATGGAGTCAATAGATATATTATCAAAGAATTTACAGCTGCAAGGGGTTGGAGGTCATCTTGAAGAGAGATTTCCAGGGTTAAAAGTTGACTTAGTACTTATTTTAAAGGATAAACGTCATTACTTCTAAATAGGCCTTGCATATCGTAAAAAAACAAAACTTGATAGTGGTTATTGTGGGTGATGATGAATCCACCTTCTCTGAGTGTTGGGAGTGGATTGCCTTCCCTCTGAGGACAGTTCAAGGTCTTTCTTGACCTTGAACATGGGGGTGGGGGTGGGAGGACTAGGTGTTTCCTGGAGAGCAGAAGATGGTTGTGGGTGGGACCCACAGGTGGTGTTAAACAACCTATTGAATTGTATGGTGAGGAAGCGTTGCTTTTTCAATTCTGTTTCATGCCCACTGCTGAAGTCCAAGTCTCAGTGTGGTCCCAAATGTCTTGAACACTTCCCCAGCTAGTTCTTTTCCTCCATGTTCTTCCTATTCCTCTCCTTCATCATCACTGTCACACAAAGAGGGAGCCAGCTCCAGGCTCCCAGGCTTCAGTCTCTTCCTGGAATTCAAAACATTGTAGTCATTGTGTTTATTTTTGTGGTTCCCTTCTGTTCACCCAAGAGATGGGGTTTTCAATTCACGGGTTGGTATAAAAATTTTATTTAAAAGATAAAACGTGAATTGATTTTAAAGAAAGATATTAAGTAGCAAGTGGAACTTAGAGGTGACATAAATTTTGAAGGTGTTATGCTAGTGACTGTAGATGGCCAATAGTGGCTTAGATTGTTTCTATTCTTTTCTGATTGTAGTATATACTCTTATCTCTTAGGCCCTCCTATTCTTGGGGGATTATTTTTCACTGCTACCAGCTTCCTCTCCACCATCAGTTTCTGCTGCTGGGAGATTTTCTTTCTTAAAGAGATGAATTCTTACTTTATGACAAAGTTCCTCTTTTTTCTTTATGCAGCCAGTGCCCGTTCTTCTTGCAGTTTGCTGTGGAATGCTAGACTGGGTGACAAGGACAGCAATATCCCTGAGGGCAGGAACGCTCCATCCCTTTTTTAAACATTGTTAACTTGTGGCTTGCACCTCCCCTGAGGCACTGCCCAGGTCTCTGCCTTCTCCTCTCTTCTGGGTATCCAGCTATCTAGTAGAGACCCTGGGCTATTGTGAGCACATAGGAGGGCTCGGAGGCAAAAGGATGAATGTGGCATTTCAGCAACTGTTAGATCCATTTGGTCAGTATTGGCAGCTTCAGGTCATGAGGACAGGGGAAGGTTAGAAAGCTTGTTCCCTACAACCTCACCAAAGGCTGAAAGCCAAGTCTGAGACCAAACGTTTATTAGCCAGTTCCTGTAGGCAGGTGAACCGGTACTCTCTGTGCTCGGGCAAGTGGACAGGTACCTCATATCATAGGTTCACTCTGCAGTGACAGTTGCCCTGTTTTGGGGCCAGGTGACCGTGACCCCAGTGAAGAGAGGGACACAGGCCACTGCAGACTTGAAGACTCACTGTGCTGCTTCTAAAATATGAAGATCAGGGTTTCCGGGATTCGTAGGCCTTACTCATAAGGGATGGTAGTGCCTGAGCAATTTTTCTCTCAACTAATACATTGCACACTGAATGCTTCAAAAGAAAGACACAGCTTAATCTCCTACTTATAACAAACCCTTTGGTGTACATTTTCATTAGGTTTTGTGAGGCACTCCTGAGCCACCTTTGGTGGCTTCTTGACTGGGGACGATGGTGGTGACTAATCACCTCTAGACTACCACGAACAGATACACACAAATATCATCCTGTTCATACGAAATAGTTTTGAGGAAGTCTCCACACAGCCAATGTAATATTTTTGGACTTAAAAATGTTGTCAGCAGATCGATGCCAGAGTTTAGCCGCTGTTCCACCTGCCTGCACCCTGGAGGGAGTAGGAGTAACACCTTCACAGCATCTTGGTGTTTTCACAGTGTTGCTGTGATGCCTTGTGCCAGCCCAGCCAGGCACAGACGCGCTCTTCTCGTGAATTCCTTGGCTTGTTTCCTTATCTGTAAAAATGGGGATTATAAGCTCACTTAAATTAAGGGTGTTCTTCTCCTTTTGAGGAGCTCACGAGAACACATCGATTAAATTGCCCTGTAAGCTGTCAAAAGTCATATAAATGTCAGGTGGTATTGTTATTACCATGAAGGCCCAAATTGAAGCAAAGAATGCTGGGAATTGTCTCTTCCCTGGGATGGATAACTAAATCACCAGTACTTGCTAAAATCAAGGAGCAAATTTAAGTTCTGCCTTTCCTTCAGTGGGGTTGACCATGGTCTGAGAAAGTTATCAGAAATAGAACATTTTCTGGTTCAAATGAAGATCTCTGTTCTGCTCTGAGCTTTTATGTGTAGTCCCCAAGTTTAATAGCCAGTATTATGAAGCACAGAGTGAAGATTATTTATGAAGGCTAGCATTGACGATATGGATGGTTGGTTGGTTTGTCAAAAGTAAGGTCATAACTTTGTAATCTACCTTAGACAGAAATTTGTACAGATCCCGTTTGACTTAACCGATATCAATGTATTAGCCTCTTTCTGCCTTCGTATAGTTTTGCCCCAAATGCTTGGCTTAAGGAAATCTGCATTGGCCTGCCACGCGTGAATGAGGGACTCTCCTACAGGATTAGACTCTCATAGAAAGCAAAAAAGGCAGTAGAGAGAAGAGAGATGGAACACATTAGAGTTCTTTTGGGCTAATGCTTATTTTCTTGGCTGGCGAATGCTTTTTTCTCACCTTTTGACATAATCCTAATGGTCCTATTAAAATACATTTTGCTTTCCCTCTCAGCTCCATCTGCCAGCACTCTGTGTCATTTGGTGAGCGGCAGGCAGGTTTTAAGTTCCGATCAGCAGAGAACAGGCTAAGTATTGGAACAAGATCATGTGTCTTCTGTTTTTATTTTCAAAAATATCCCATTTTATTGCTGAGTGTTGAGTTGCAGCTGGATGGAGAAAGGCTGGAACAGCAGGAAGACGGCTCTGCCTCTGAGTTTTCGTGTGACACCAGGGCGGGTTTTCCAAGGAGATTAAGGAATCTTTTTTGTTAGGAATCTTTTGGAGCAAAACATTGTGACTGTGTTATTTTTGGAAATTCCAATTTAGCCTTGTTTAGATGACTCTCAGCATTCCTTCCATTTCTTTGAGTGGGTGATTCTTGTGGCTGTAGCTTGGGTTCAAGTTCATAAATAAATGTGTGCCTCAGCCTCATACAGACTCTCTGCCAATAGACAGAGCTGGAAAGAGCTGAGGTGGTTGCATATTAAGGGTAAATATAGCTCATGTACAGTGAAAATGAGCTTTATTTACTCAGCCTCTTTCGACTCCAACTCTGCCTGACAGTGGGCAGCAGCAGCTGGGGTAGGTAAGCGATACCGCTCTGGAGAGCCTCTTAAATTCCCTTCTTCGTCACTGAGAGTGACATACAATCTCTTCCAGGAAACAACGTGAGCCCACCACAGCTGGCCAGGGTGAGCTTTCTCTTCTGGTCGGGAGGGTTGCGTTGTGGTTTCAGCAGCCTGGCTGCAGCAGCCTTGTGGTAAGCTTTGCGCAATGCCAAGCGAAGCAGGCGGGAGGAATGGGTTGACTGCCTGTCCCTTGCAGGGAAACCTCAAGGGCTCAGGAATCAAGTCTAATTTCTAACTCAGGGATTTGGGCTGGGGCTTGGGGAATCCTCAGATAATGCCCATGATGTCAGCCTACTGAGCAGAACAGGAGGAAGAGTTTTCTGAGAGGCGGCTGGCCCTGGGAGTGGCTGTAGCTCAGAGGTAGATCATAGGGGCCAGTGGCTGCAGCTCTGAGTAGCCTCCAAACAGAGGAGGCTAACATATGGCCCCCTTTATGGCTTATAAAGCTGTGTGCTCAATGCAGTTGTTTAACTACACAGCTTAGGCTCTGGGGCCCTTGTAACACTTGGTGCCATGGTTTCTCAACCCCGTTAATGCCACTGGCATTTGGGCAGGATAATTCTTTGTTGTGTGACTGGCCTGTACTTTGCAGGATGCTTAGCAGCATTCTTGGTCTCACCTCCTCGATGCCAGGAGCACTCCCCACCCCATGGTGACAACCAAAAATGTTTCCAGACATTGCCAAATGTCCCCTGGAAGGGAAAAATTACCCTCAACTGAGAAGCACTACATTTTACGGAGAACAATAAACACTGCCCTGCTCCCCCACCCAACCTCCAAATTTATATGCACTGCTTAAGAAGAGAGCAGCTGGGAAGTCAGATAAGTTTTTAATATTTGAATACCAGGCTCCTTTATAAGATGTAGACTCACAAAATTGTTACTGTTTTTGGATGTCACCATGGTTGAATAATGACAATTTCATATGGTTCAACCTAATACAAGCCTCTGAAATCAGATTTGTATAAAGCTTGGTCACAAGGGGCCTCAGGACAGGGTCATGACCTATATTGTTTATTAAACACCCGGAGAAGTGTCCTCTGCAAGGAATTGCATTATTTGAGGCAGCTGGCTGGGGAGGAGGGGTGGGTGTGAAGGCAAGGAGAGCCAGAGAATGAGCTAGAGCGAACCTGAGAATGGAGTCAAAAACATATAAGAATATTTGAGAGGAAAGTGGGGGCCAGATAGTTTTACACGTCCCGGGCTGTGAGAAACAAAGACTCCCACTGGGGTCATACAGTAGAAGGGCCATTTTGGAGCTCATGAGACACGAATGGGCTTGGTGGGAGAATGGGGTTTCTAGGAGGGAGGCTGACTTTGGGAGTCTAGGAGCAAAAACGAACTGGTCTTCCTTACTCCTTGTATGATATATGGGCAGTGGTCAAGTAGAGGTGCCACTCTAGGGGCAATTAAGCACTTGCCCTAGAGAATCGGGAACACCTGGGTTAACATTGGTTTGGAAGAAAGAGACTAGCTAGCTGTGGCCGACTCTGCCCTGCACAGTTTCGCTTGGTTGGTTGGTATCATAGGAGCCTGCCCACTTGGTTTGGTAGAAGTTAAAACTCCTTGAGAAGAGCTTGGCACTGGCCTCATGGGGCATGGGCTTCTTTGCTTTCATATTATTTTTGTACATAGCTGTCATGGCACCGATAGGACAAGTTCCTCCAAAGAGGTGGGAACTTGGTCTTCTTTTCTCACCTGTTCCTTCATGCCTATCTCTTTATCATGTCTCAATTTGCCTTTTTGAAAGTTGGTGCACTAACAGTTGTTTTTCAATTTCATTAAAAAATTGTTTGCAGTTTGATCAGATTTCAGAAGTCTTGTTTGGGGCAGGACAGGGTGGTGGGAGCCAGGGAAGGCGGAGTGGGGGGGGACAAGTGAGGTAGCGGCCCTGGTGACTATATGAGGAAGGTGATGGCTCCAATAAATACAGTGAATCCAAGATGGAAATCCTGTGAGTTCACAGGATGAGGGGGGACTGCAGACATGCTCATTTCTGCAATCATAGGTGAAGCAATCAAGGGCTCAGAATGCCCTCTGACTTGCCCACACCACAGTTAGTTCCAACACTGGGCACTTAACTCCTTTTGGCCCCAGTCCATGTTCTTTTCTCCAACTCTAGCAGAATGCAACATGACCAAGGGTTGCACAGTTCCATGGTCCGTGGGCCAAGAGTTTTAGCTCCCATGGAGAGGAACAGGGCTGCCGACTACTTCTGCTTTTACTTTCCTTTCATAGCTTCTTGGAGCAGTGCATTTAGTAGGCCCTGGACACATACTTGTGCAGTGCCTACCTGGGTGAGTGACACAGCATTAGGCCGCCTCCTCTAGCCAGAAACTCATCAGGAATGAAGCCAGGCAATGTGGACCCATTAGAGCTGCTCTTAGGATGACAATCCCCGGCGCAGACTCAACAAATATCTATACCCATTTGTGCAGCATGTAGGTGGGAAGGAGGAAGCAAGATGAAGCGTGATACTCAGAGGGTGGTTCCTCCTCACTCTGTGAGTGGTTCCCTAGCACGCACTTGGTACTTGGGTCAGATTTACTTCGCCCCTTCTCAGAAAGCCAAAACTTGAGAAGTGGTTTCATGCACATACATCCATCCAGGTGCACTTTACCAGGCAGCTAAGGAAACTTAAGCTTCGAGGCCCTTCACTGGCATGACCTCTTTCGAGAGGCTGCACCTAATTTGCATATATAATTTTGTATAAGCTTTGCATTTTAAAAATTGTACATGCTTCAGGTTGTGCAAAATGTGGACCTGCCTCCATTTGCCTCTGCAGTAGGAAACCACAGCTTTCGGTAGGCCAGTGTCTCTTATGTTTTCACTAAGCCTGGCTGGGAAGAGGCACAAGACTCAGGGGGGCCTTAAGGCCAGGTCGGGGGTTGAAGGGTATTGCAGAAAAGCTGCCCAACAGTTCTGCGTGGGACCGCCCCACCCTCCACCCCGTTTAAACAAATACCGGTGAAGGCGATGAGAGTCAACTTGAATTTGGCTTCCTTTTTTCCTTCTTTCAATGGTGACAGCTGGGGATGTGGGGAGAAACCGACGGAGTGGGGCGCCCAGGAGGAGCGGGGCCCAGGAAGAGGTTCCAGGCTGTGGCGCCTTCGTGGACTGTGGACGTACAGAACACCTGATAGCTCCCCAGAAGAGGACTAGTGAGGGAGCCTTGAGGGCTCCTAAAACCAGAGACTAGCAAAGCCTGGGATGTTGTTACACAAGCCGTGGGGTGGAGCTTTGATGTTATATTATCTCTGTCCAGCACACACGACCACAAGTTCCAATGTCTTCTGGGGGAACGAGGGCCAAGCTGGGATGGCTTGGGAGCAATTTTGATCCATTTCCCCTCCCTTGCCTAAGCTCCTCCCTCTCCGTGTGTGTGTGTGTGTGTGTGTGTGTGTGTGTGTCTGTGTGTGTGTGTGTGAGTGATTAGGCACTGGCCTGCTTACAAGGGGAGGAAGTTCCTCCTCCCACTGCCTTTGTGGTAGTGTTAAGTGGACACTCTATTCTTCTGCACTTCCTGCCTTGAAAGAACTGACCAGGGTCACTTGCAGGGCTGTTAACCAGCTGCTGCCCCTCACCCTGGCGGCAAACAAGGCCATTCCAGGCCTATCAATCAGCTTAGCTGACAGGTGTTTGGGGAGCTGCCTGGGTGAAAGATGGGAAGTGAGCGTAGGCGTGGCCCCTTACTCATCCCACCTCCAGACCTAATTTGTCCAGAGGCCCCGGGTCCCCTGAAGCAGGGAGTACCACAATCTATGCGGAGAAGCTCAGACATCGCCATGCTGTCTCAGTGTGGTGGCCATGGCGACTTTTTTCTTTTTATTCTTTCATCAAATATTAATTGATTGCCTGCTTCAGACTGGAGAAAAAGCTGCATCGTCATCCTATTTTTTTTCAATAGCTAACATTTGGTGTTGATGGATATCAAAGAGATTGCTCGGTTCTGCAGAAAAGAAGGGGACTTGTTTTGGATCTTACTTTATCCTTTGGGGGTGGCTAACATCCAGCTCAACGCTTTGGCTTTTCCAATAGAGGATGCCAGCTATTGTACCAGACCACCATAGAAAAATCACACATAATTCCTAGTTTTATAAATGGAGAATCTCATCTTTCAGTGGGTCACTCTGTGCTTGAGAAACCAACAATGAAAACCCCAACCTTTTATCTCCTCAGCCTCTTAGCCATCACTTCCTTGGAGGGCACTAGGAAACCACGTGCATTTAGGACAGACACCCCCAGCCCTGGTACCTCTAGTGTCTGATGTACTTCTGGTGTCTACTGTTAAGAAGAGGAAAGGAGGTGACAGGTGGGGATGAGTTACGGGTGAAATAAAATTCCCTTCCCTGAAACCTTTGTCTGCCCTGAGAACTAGTTCTGGGATTTGTGAGCTCTGGCCCTGGGACAACCTGGGAGATTAATCCTCAAAGACAGGACAGGGAACAGAGGGGAGGTCTTGGTGAGGTGGGGCTGGTGGTTTGTGAATGAATAATGTCTGCTGCATAAGTTTTTCAGGAGTCTGTAGAGGCTGCTGTGATATTATACATATTTATTATAAAAGAGTTACATAATTTATAATAGCCTTTTGTCATCATGTGTTTTCTCCATCAAAGGAAATTAAAATACAATTACTATCACATGGTAGCTGAGGACATTATTTGACTTAAAAGGGATCCTCCTGGTTGAAAAGTTCACTCATCTTTAGGAAGTAAAATATGAATGCGTATTCTGCTTTTTTTTTTTTCCTTCCAAGTCCTGGGAGATAAAATAGAAACCACAGAAGCTGTCGATGCTGTAAAAAGCGCCTAATCTGCCTTTCACGTTCAGCTCATTTGCCTTTCAACAATCTGTGCAAGCTCTGAGGTCTGTATGGACTCAATATTATCAGCACAACTGCTTTTAGAAGATCTCTCTGAGCCAGAGTTAGTGAGGCAGGAGTCCGAAGGAAGAAAGACAGAGAAGGAAAGTTAATCTTCCAACAGCTACCGGAGTGTAGAAAGGTTCCTCACATCCCTCAGCACACCTCAGCTGTTTGCCTTCTGGCCCAGTTGCCCTGGTTTAGTTGTTGGTTAAATATTTTCCTTGCTTTCCCTTTGGCATGATGGATTGTGGATGTCTAAACATGGGCCCTTTCCCACTTGGGTTCACCCTGCTTTTTTCCTGGGGACATAAGGAGCTTGTTTACAGGGCCTGACCTGGCATGGATGCCAGGCAAACAGAAGCAGGGGCACAAGCATCTCTATGTGTGTAGTGCTTGGGTTAAGTAGACCTTTCATTGCAGTAATCAACACCTCTTGTTGCTGCCAGACCCTCCAGGATTGATCCAGCATTAGCTGTCCTTTGAGGTGGGCTGGAGAGGGGTAAATGTGCCCAAAGCAGCTTCCAGAAGGGGTACACTGAACACTGCTTCCTTTGGTTCCTTCGTCCAGGAGATCTGCTAAGGAAAACAGAAGCTTGTTAGTCTCAATTTTGGTGATAAGTAGAATGTATAACCAGAGACAGTAAAAACCCTTTAGGAAGTTCCCACTTAACACATTTGCTTCCGTGATTCTTCACATTTTACATCCTGCCCTTGACTGTCTATTTCCTTTTGAAGAAATTTTCGTGAGTTGGTTTCTTTTGAAAAACGAAATCTTAAATCACACTAATTATATTTACTCAGACTCTGCTTAATGTATGCACTCACTGGAACCGAAAGGGGACTGCTCTACTTGGAAATCCCACATTCAATCAAATGTTTAAAATGGGACAGATTGGAAGCAGAAGCCTGTTGGGTCTCGAGCTGGTTTTCAAGTTGTGAAGATGCACTTGTGAGCTTGTTGGTGGATGGTTGGATTAAAAACAGCACGTCTCGTTACTGCTGCAAGAGATGAGCTGAAGTATGGTGAACCTGGAAGGAAGCCTTCTTAGCCCATTTTTTCTATCCTCAACCTCCCTTCCTTTGCCAAGACTGTCAACATTCTGCCTCCAGACTCAATTCAAATAAAATATGACAAACTCCAAGCAATTTCTCCTCCACACACCTATCCTGAACCCACGTCTCTCCCCTATATTACCTATTTTAAGGGTTTTTATTTGGTTTGGTTGTTTAGAATGGGGACTGGAAGAAGTACCAGGAGGAATTCTGTATAAATAAATACTTATGCTCACACTCTCAAACTCCCTTTTAAATTGGGATACAACTGATATATAACATTATATTAGTTTTACAAAATAATCACCACAATAAGTCTAGTTAATATCTGACAAAATCAAACTCTTGAACCTTTGTTCAAACTAAGACTTTAAAGTCCTTTCATTATTATATCCACTTTGTTATTAAGTTTGCAGTGAAAACCAGTGAATCCCTTCTGTTGGACTTGGCACTATCTCATGTGCAGAGGCCTGGAAAGATAGGAGTATGCATAGTCTCATCCTTAAGAAACTTACTATCAAAAAGAAAAGAAAAGAAGCTTATTATCTAGCAAGCAAGACTTACAAATGAATTGATTGGAGAGCAATATTGGATGGACCCTGTTATAAGCTCTAGTTTAGTGCTCTGCACATGAAAAGAGCTCAGTTGCTGTTAGTCTGACAAAGTGCAAAATTGTGGTGTTCGGACATTAGTGCAGTTGGACCTCAGGGAACGGGGAGAAAATGTGGGTTGCCAATAGTTGGTGTAGTCTATGTGGAGGAGGTGGGGGCATGAGCCAGGTCTCATGGAAAGACGATGGAAAGAGGTTGAATGAGGATAGAATGAGGGTTAGAATGAGGATAGTGTAGATAGTTGGGACAACTGGAGAAGAAACCCAGGGAATAATATCTTGGTTGGACTTTAATGCAAAGGATATGCACTAAGTGAGGACCAGTGAGATGAGAAGAGATTATAGGTGACCGTTGAACAACTCGGGGGTTAGGGGCACCAACCCCCTATGCAGTCAGATATATACATATAATTTTTGACTCCCCCAAAACTTAACTACTAGTAGCCTACTGCTGACCGGAAGGCTTACCTATAACATGAACAGTCAATTAACATAATACTTTGTACAGTGTGCGTATTATATACTATAGTCTTAACAGTAAACTAAGCTAGAGAAAAGGAAAAGTTATTATGAAAATCATAATGAGAAAATATATTTACAGTGTTACATGTATTTATTGAAAAAATCCACATATAAGTGGACCTGTGTAGTTCAAACTCGTATTGTTCAAGGTCAACTGTAATTGCAGAGGGGTTGAAAATCAGCTAGAGTTGAGACTTGGATTAGCCAAGTTAATAAAATTCTGAGGGAGCTCTTGTGGGTTTGGAGGGAGTAAGTTTCTTAGGGTGAAGCAAAACTCATTGCCCTGAATCAAATGCAGCAAAGCAGACAGTTAAAAATATTTTTTTAAATTAAAAAGCTTTTAAAATTAAAAATATTTTAATTGTGGTAAAATACACATGACATGAAATTTACCATCTTAATGATTTTTAAGTGTTCAGTAACGGTAACTATATTCACGTTGTGCAGCCATCACCACCACCCTCTAGCTCCAGAACTCTTTTCACCTTCCCAAACCTCTATAACCATTAAACAAAAGCTCCCCAATCCCCCTCTGCTAGACATGGGCAACGGCCATTCTACTTTCTGTTTCTATGAATTTTTACTACTCTAGTTACCTCCTGTAAGTAAAATCATACTGTATTGTCCTTTTGTGACTGGCTTATTTCACTTAGCATAATGTCCGCAGGTTCATTCACACGGTAACATGTGTCAGAATAAAGTATTCCATTGTATGTACATACTACATTTTGTTTATTCACTCATCTCTTAACGGACATTTGAGTTTCTTCCCACCTTTGGCATTGTGAATAATGCTGCTATGAACATGGGCGCACAGCTATCTTTTTAGACCCTGCCTTCAATTCTTTTGGATAAAAACCAAGAAGTGAAATTGCTTGATCATATGGTAATTCTTCTTTTTGAGGAACCCCCATACTATTTTCCCTAGTGGCTGCATTTTACATTCCCCCCAACAGTACATAAGGGTTTCAACTTCTCCATAGTTTTGCTAACACTTGTTATTTTCTGGTTTTGTTTTAAATTTTGTTTTATAGTAGCCACACATGAGTAAGAGGTCGTACGTCATTGTGGTTTTGATTTGCATTTCCCTGATGACTAGTGATGTTGAGCATCTCTGTATGTGCATGTCGTCCATTTGTATGTCTTCTTTGGAGAAATGTCTATTCAAGTCCTTGCCCATTTTTGAATTAGGTTTTTTTTGTTGTTGTGTTGAGTTTTAGGAGTTCTTTGTATAGTCTGCCTATAAGCCCCTTATCAGGTATGTGTTTTGCAAATATTTGAGTCCTTTGTTCTTTTTTTCTTCTTCTTAGTTTCAGGTGTCCTTTGTCCATTTTTTGAATCAAGTTGTTTTTGTTGTTGAGTTCTAAGAGTTCTTTATATATTCTAGAAACTAGACCTTTATCGGATATATGAATTGCGGATATTTTCTGCCATTCTGGGAGTTGCCTTTTTACTCTGTTGATAGTGTCCTTTGATGCAAAAATGTGTACAATTTGTCTATTTTTTTCTTTTGTTGTCTGTGTCTTTGTTGTCATATTCAAGAAATCATTGCCAAATCCAATGTCATGAAGCTTTTCTTTTATGTTTTTTATAAGAATTTTGTAATTTCAGGTCTTATATTTAGGTGTTTGATCCCCTTTGAGTTAAGTTTTGTATATTGTATAAGGTAAGGATCTAACTTCGTTCTTTTGCATGTGTGGCTAGCCAGTTTTGCCAACACCAACTGTTGTGTTTGCCCTACTGAATGATCTTGACACCCTTGCTGAAAATTATTTAACCATATATGTAAAGGTTTATTTCTGGGCTCTTTAGTCTATTCTACTGGTTTACATGTCTATCTTTACCAATGCCAGTACCTCATTGTTTTGATTTTGTAGCTTTGTAATATGTTTTAAAATCAGGAATTGTGAGACCTCCAACTTTGTTCTGTTTTGACTATTCGGGGGCCCTTGAGATTCTGTATGAATTTTAGGATGGAATTTTCTATTTCTGCAAGAAATGTCATTGGGATTTGATAGGAATTTCATTGAATCTATACATTGGGTAGTATTTGTATCTTAACAATTTTAGGTCTTACAATTCATAAACGGTATTTTCCATTTATTTGTGTCTTCTTTAATTTCTTTTAGCAATATTTTATAGTTTTCAGTGTACAAGTCTTTGACATCCTTGGTTAACATTTTAAAAGTATTTTATTCTTTTTGATACTATTATAGATAGAATTGTTTTCTTAATAAAAGCAGACACCTTTGCCTTCCGTGATGGTTCTTCTCCTTCCATTCCACTCTCCCTTTCTGAAAGACCGGCTGATACTAATTAGGATGAGAGTGTAGACCACCCAGAGGGTCACCTTTGCCCTAGGAAGTGGCTACAATTCTGCCTCTGCAGAAGGAGGGAGTCAGGGCTGATTTAGTGTGGACCTGAGGTTGTTCAAGGTCTGAGCCTTACAGACATATTATCTAACGTGCTTTATTCAGAGCATAAGTGCGTACTATAACTTTCCTCCAAATACTACTTCAAGCAAAGGGAAGAGAAATGTAGCAGCTGTTGGGAGGCTATTCAATTTTTAAAGTTTGACTCCAGTAAAAATCTCAAGAGGTAAACAGTGTGTTCTTAGCTGTGCCATCTCCTCACCTAATTCTACTTTGATCTTTGTATTCTTTTATCTTGTTTCCGTTATCCGGTTATCTCCCTGGCTCACTCTTTTTTTCCAAGATCCCTTTCCTCAGCTTTTGTAACAAAATGTAACCATTCCACTGTGATTCCCTCAGGTCTTTGTTGGGCAAAAGCAAGCTTTATCTGAAAAATTAACTCTTGCAAAGCAAGAACAGGTGAAGTCTTCACATTTTACAAGGTGACAACATCTTGATCTGAGCAGGATGACATGAATCAATCTAACCCTGGTGGTTTCAGGAACCCACAGACTGGGAGGGAAAGTGATGTTTGGGTTTCGCCTAGACCTGGACCTGCTCTCAGTGGACAGAGAAGCCAGGGGTCAGATGACTTGGAGGCAACCTGACATGCTGGCCTTTGAGGCAAAGCAGCTGCATTACTAAAGGTGCCCCAGGAGTTGACCTCAGACCTGCCTTTGAGTGGGTTGTCACAAGGTCTCAGGAAGCCTGGAGCTGTAATTGATATTGGTCTCTCAATGACCCTTTGTAACCTTAGAGCTTCCTATAGGCTTGACTTTGGGAGGGTTTTACCCTTGAACTACGGTGGTTGCAGGAACCTCAGCCTACTCCAGCAGGAGTCTGTTAACTAAACTTCAGAAATGAGGAAGATTTGTTTACAAGTCACTGCTGGCTGAAAACTGTAGGGCCCCGAACTGCTTGGGCTGGCCAATTATCATAGCGTGGGCTATTGTAGAGGTGGGCGTCCTGCAGGCCACACCCATAGATCTCTGTCAGATGTCACTTGTGTGACCACTGTGGGTGGGTATCAGGCTGCCATCTCCAGACCTCCTGCTGACTCCCTCTTTCTCTGGAGACCACTGGAGACCAGGGCTGCACAGTTCCTCACGCCACAGTGGGAGGCAGGGCTTGGCAGCGAGCGGGACTTGGGATTCTGCTTTGTGTCCAGCTGCTTCACAGAGTTGTCTGCAATGTGAATTTGATACAAAGTCCGCAAACATTTCACTGCATAAGGCACATTTTATCTCCCTTTCCAGAACCTCCAAGAGAGCCAAGCTTGGTGGCTTGCCAAACAGGCTCTACTCCTTATGTCTGATCTAGTGTAAATGTTGGTTGCCATCTACCTATTGAACCTCACTTCCAGAGTCCTGGATGAGAAATGAAAGAGACTGTAGTGGGCGGGGATGGGGATGGGGGGCCGGGAAGAGCTAGAGGAGAGATGGTGCCAACAATTCCTCAGGCAATGGGTGATGGGGCTAAGCACACAAACAGATTTAGGTAGACCAGAAAAGAAAAACAGAAAAAGCCAAAAACAAAGACAAACAACTTCTTTCCTACTTCCTTCCGTCCATGCACCTAATTTGTGTTGCTGGAGGCTGAAGATTGATTACTGTTTTGGGGCCTCTGATTATAAACCCATATGTGTAGAATTCAGCTGTAAGATTAGGACCTTCTTTGTTGAACCAATGGAATCTCATGTTATTAAACCTTTCCTCTCAACTTGCCACCTGTTCCTCTCTTTCCCTGGCCCTAAGACCCTGAGCCCATTTTCCCTTTTATCTTTTTTGCCTGTTAATTCCTGTTTCGTCAGGTGGAGGGCTTGTTCTGGAAATTAAGGTTTTGGGCAGGAGGTTCTTTGGCTTCCTCTCTTTGGGTAGAACAGGGTGTCCTGAAGATTTCAATAATCACACCTTCCCCTGTGCCCTCCTGCATTTATTCTGTCTCACATGCATCTGACGCCTTTAATTTATAGCTTTGAACAACAAGGGATCTTTGCCAGTGTGTGTATTTTGTCTCCAACCAGATTGTCAGATCGGATGAAATGAGCTCCAAGACTACTTCCAAGCAGCTCTAGAGTTCTCTGATTCTAAGAATTTTTTAAGTGCTCTGACAGAATCTTGGTGACTTCATCTTTTTGTACACGTAGACCCCTAACAGCATAGCAGGCATTGAATACGTTTATAATTACCACCCACCTGAGGCATTCAGAGTAACTGTCTTAGAAGTTTTCTGGTCAAGCATTGGGGTGGGCAGTGACATTCTTCTCCAGATTAAAGTCAAGAGGCAGACACCACAGTGACTGATGCCTCCTCCAAACTCCTTCGTAATAGGAGAGCCTGACTGCCACTTCTTAACAACTGTGAAGCCATGATAATAGGCCTAATAAATTTTCCTTGCTGTTTCAAGAGGATGTAGTATCTTTCACTTCCTGTCCCAAACTGCTCTGCATTGTTGTGCCATGCAACAGCTGCTTCACATCAAGGGTTGGCCAATTCCAACTGGGAACGAGGGGTGCCATTTGTTGTGCCACAGTGATGTAGGGATGACTTTTAGACGTGGAATAGACTCTTAAGTCTTCACTCATACGCTATCTGGATACTAGTGTCTAAAGTATGACATTAAAATGTTGGGTTGTGGGATGGCCGGATGGCTCAGTTGGTCAGAGCACGAGCTCTCAACAACAAAGTTGCTGGTTCAATTCCCTGCAAGGGATGGTGGGCTGCACCCCCTGCAACTGAAAATTGAAAACGGCAACTGGACTTGGAGCTGAGCTGCGCCCTCCACAACTAGATTGAAGGACAACGACTTGGAGCTGATGGGCCCTGGAGAAAAATTCTGTTCCCCAATATTCCCCAATAAAATTTATATATATATATATAAAAAGTTGGATTGCAAAGAGACCGGACCCACCATTCCAATTTTACAGATGAAGCACAGACTCCTGTAGGGTGACGAGACCTGCTTGCTGCATACTAACTGGTTGTCATATATCATGCATGCTTTCTTATCGTTTTGCTATTTTCACAGAGGGCAGGAATGAAGAGCTAAAGGATGTGTGAAGGAGCAGGGGAGAAAAAGCTCAGGAATCTCCACCGTGCTCCTGTGGTACTCTGTTTATACCTGTTTTATGACACTCTGCTTCCATTGTGGGAAAACTGAAACATAGACAAGTTGTCATTGACTTTACTGGAAAAAAAAACAGGCCATTAATGAAATGGCTGGGGAACTTGGAAACATCCCTGAAATGTTGGTGCTCACTTTCCCTGAATGCACTTTTTTCCCCTTCAATCTTTTAGTGCTGCTATAAAGATGTACCTAATTTGTGTCATGTCTATGCAGGAAGAGAACCAAAAATGCGTCAAACAGGGTTCAGTTGATGTATTTTAAAAGCTTTTAAATTTTGAAATAATTTCAGATTTACAGAAAAGTTGTAGAAATAGTAGAAAGAATTCTCATATACCCTCTACCAAGATGCGCTAAATATTAAAGTTTCACCATATTTGCTCTCTCTCACAGTTGTATACCGAAGTTTGTTCTGCCTTAGGAGAGCTGATTGCTAACATTTCTGGGACTTTGTGAACTAGTTGTTTAACTTGGCCATTGTTAAACATGTAATTATTTTAGCTTACAATTAAGTTATATTAAAAGTAAAGAGGCAAATGCCACAGTGACTAATGCCTCCTCCAGATTCCAAACTCAAATGAATACTCAATACTTAAAATTCATCTCTTCATTATTTTACTATTATTTATGCTCTGGAGGTGATTTCTTTCTATTCTATTCTATCTATGATGAAAATACTGTATCACAGAGTGCTACCGTGTATCTCTTCCCAGCTCCGCATTCAGTGAACTTTGATAGAAACAAATCAGGGCTTAATTTATTGCCTTATTGTTGGTCTAGACTTAAGGAAGTGATGAGACTGTGCTAATAACGCAGACTAAAATGTGTTGTGTCTGCAGCTGTTACCTCGTGAATAGCAGCTCAGGTTGGCTACAGATGTAAGAGTTTGGCAAAAATCACCACAATCATTCTGTGAGAATCGATTGATTATATAGAATTTACAATAACGTGTGTTGCATGCTTAATTATTTTGTAAATTGTGGGTAGCACAGTCTTTATATCAGTAAAATTTATACTGAACTTATGTGTGTACTTATATATACACGGTTTTGGAGAGCTAGTTATTAAACCACTTACCAGCAGAGGACTATATATATGGATTATTTTTTTCTAAGAGTAAGTTGCAAATATATTGCCCTTTTATCTCTAAATACTTCAGAATACATTTTCTTAGAAAAATGACACATACACAACTTTAGTAAGTCATCAAACCCAGAAAATGCACATTAATATAATAGTATTATGTAATTACTGAGCTTATTGAAAATTTGCCAGTTGTCCTAATAATGTCTTTTCTTATCCAAGATGTAGTTCAGGATCACTCATTTTATTAAGTTCTCATGTCTCCTTACATCCTTTAATCTGGAGTAGTTTTTCTTTAATTCTTATTTTTATTTTTATTTTTTTTACTATTCTGACAATTTTGAATTGTACAGGCCAGTTATTGTTTGTTTGCTGTTTTTTCATGCTTCTATTTGGGTTTTGCATATTTGGTAGGAAAACTGCAAAAGTGATTTTCTGTCCTTCCTGGTGTTTTACATCAGACGTATAGGACACCAGTTTGTCTTCTTATAGGTGATACATTTTAATCACTTTGTTAAGGCATTTGTTTACCAGGTTTCTCTACTGTAAAGTTGTTATTTTCCCTTTGCAATTAATAAGTATCTTGTGAGTAGTTAATACTTGTGAAACTATACAAGTATTTAGTTTCTCAACAAACTTATGTGTCAATTTTAGCATTCACTGATGATTCTTGAGTGTATTAATTTTTATTATAGTAGTAATCAGGTGCTTGTTTTCCAACTTTCTTTTTCACCTTTATGAATTGACCTTTTCCTGTAAACATGAATTTCCCCCACTTATTTATTTATCCATCCATCCCCATATGGACTACAGATTCCTTTTTTTATTCAACAGGTTGTTGTCCATTATTATTATTATTATTATTTATTTTGATATTCAAATTGTCCCAGATTTGACTGATGGGAGTCAAATACAATAATATCTAATAATGTAATATTAGATATTATGTTAGATATATTAGATAAGATCCGGTCCTATTTTACTATGATGTAAGACTGGGTCTTACCTTATAGTAAAATAAGATTGGGTCTTATATATTAATTTTTGCTCCAAAAGATGCATTACAGCTGATTGTCCAGCTAGGTCTTATTTTTGGGGAAACAGGGTAGTTGTGTAACCACCACTACAGTCAAGGTATATTGATAGAACATTTCCATCACCTGAGAAAGTTCTCTCCTGCTTCTTTGTATCAATCCTCTTTCTCCACTCCCAGTTCCTGAATATCACTGCTTTGATTTTTTTTCTCTATAGTTTGCCTTTTCAAAATGTGTGTTGTTGTTTTTTTTTAAACTTTCTTTCCCGTTGCCCCCCTTCTTCTGCCTCCCCTGCCACTCTGGTTCAAGCTGTTGTTTCTCAGTCTAGTTGTGTAGGACACAGCTACCTGGCTCATGCTAGTATTATAAGCTTTACACTTCCCCTGGCTGAGGCAGTCGGTCACCAGTTGTCGGTCAGCAGCTCACAGCAGCTTTCGCCAGCTGCCGGCCACTCATGGCAGCACATAGCAGCCTGTGGGGACAGAGCCCCAGAAAGCAGTTTCCAGGCTCTCGGCCTCACATAGACAGGTGCTGGCTCAGGTAGTAAATGGCCATCAATGTGACTGGATGGCCATCAGCTGTGGCTAGTTGGCCGTCAGCACCAGTGAGCCATTGGCCACTAATATAAGTGCTGTGGCTACGCTAGCAGAGGAGAGGGAGAGAAGAAAGAGAAGAATGGGGGCTAGCAAGAAGATGGTGGCTGGGCTGGCAAGTGTGGATGGCGGTTTGCGGACAGTGTGGATCCAGCCTCCAGTGAGAGTATAGTGCCGCCAGAGAGAATATAGTGGTATGACTCCCCTACCTATGGCTCCGTGGGTGTTCCTTTTTGGCCTCACCATATCCTGCGTTCTTGTGTGGGGAGCGGGAGCAGAGACCCCGCAGGCCTCCCTACACGACACAGCCCATGGCAGCACATAGCAGCCCACGGCAGCTCATGCTGACCTCCAGCTGCTCAAGGCAGCCCAGCTCCAGGGAGAGGCATGGTTCGCAATCTTAGCTGCAGACTGGCCCATATGGGAAGCGACCTTGGCGTTAGGAGCATGGCACTCCAACCATCTGAGCCACCGGCCCGGCCCCAGAATGTGTTTTTGTTTGGCTTCTTTCATCAAGCATAATTATTTTGAGATCCATTCATGTTGTTGCATTTATCACTAGTTCATTCATGTATATTGCTGAGTAGTAGCACTCCATGGTATGGATATACCACAGTGTGTTTATCCATTCACCTGATGATAAAAATTTGGGCTTTTTCCAGTTTTTGGCTATTAAAAACAAAGCTGCTATAACATTTGTGTACAAGTCTTTTTGTATGGACATACGCTTTCATTTCTTATAAGTAAATATTTTAAGAAGAATGGCTGGATCATATATTAGGTGTATGTTTAACTTAAAAAAAAAAATAGTCCAAACTGTTTTCCGAAGGGCTTGTGCTATTGTGCATTCCCATACCAATGTATGAGAATTCTAGTTGCTCTGCATCCTTGCCAACATTTGGTATGGTCAGCCTTTTCACTTTTAGCCCTTTTAATAAGTGTGCAGTGGCATTTCATTGTAGTTTTAATTTCATTTTCCCGATGACTCATGATGTTGAATGTCTTTTCATGTCCTTATTTACCACTCATATATCTTCTGTGATAAAATATGTGTTTAAATCTTTTGTGCATTAAAAAAATTTTTCAATTCAAGTTCTTTATATTTTATTGTAGAGAAAAATAATATATTCATCAATTTAAGTGAAGACTTAAGCCAGGAGTCAGCAAACTTTTTCTGTACAGGGCCAGAAAGTAAATATTTTAGGCCCTGCAGATTACATGGACCCTGTTCCAGTTACTTGTTCTACACTTTTGGTGTGAAAGCAGCCAAGTCAATATGTCAATGAATGAGTACGGCTGTGTTCCAATAAAACTTTATTTATAAAACAGGCAGAGATATGGATTTGGCCCATGGACCATCATTTGCCAACTCGTGGTTTAGGCTTTAGTTTTCAGCACTTAATAGGGTTGACTGAGTCTGGGTTCCTGTTGTGAAATGTGAGATTAAAATACAGAGCAAATGCTCATTAATGAGAACTATCTGGGGGCTAAGTGCAGCCTACTTCACTTAAAGGTGAGAAACACACACACACACACACACACACACACACAAGTATATATACCGGGGTGCCAAAAAAAATGTATACACATGACTTGTATTCATCTTTTGTTCTAGGTATATACTGAGTATTGCAATTTCAATACAGTTTTTTCCTTTCTTAACATGTTGCGTACGGCGGAGTTTAAATCCCTCATACCCCTCTGTTCCGGCAGGTTTTTAAAAGAAACTACTTTAAAATGCACTCTTCTCTTTAAAGTGTAAATACTTCTATGTCATTTATTATTTTTCTATGGAATTTTTTAGGATTTACTCACCTATGATGTTAGTAATCCCTCCTGGTGTGATACTGCAGAAAGCAGCTTCCTTTGTTATTAACGAAACACAAATAATTCAATAAAATGTGCAAAGTAAAAAGAGTCAACAGTAAAAACGAGAATTCTCGTTATCCGTCCTTAACGCATGGCTCAGAAAAAAACGAAGATTCTCGTGATCCGTACGCAACGTGTTAAAATGTGTATATATATTTTTTGGCACCGTGTGTGTGTGTGTGTGTGTGTGTGTGTATTTCTTAAAGAGAGATTGAGAGAGAATTTCTATACCAGGCTACATGTTTTCTAAGTTTTTTTGGGCTCCAAGAACCAGTACTTCTAAGGCTACACTTTAATGTGAAATAGGCCAGCAGAGGAACGTGTCCTTGCTGCTTTGCGGCCCCCATGTGTGGGTGTGCATCAGAATCACTGGTGGAGTTTTCCTGTGTGTGATCTTGGACTGTCTCCCCTGCCTCAGAATCTCTGGGGTGGGCTGGGCTCATGTTTCTATTTTTAAAACATTTTCCAGGTGTTCCAGATGAAGCCAGATGAGGGACGAGCAGTAAGTGATGAATAGAGATTCTCAGGGACTTATCTTAATGAAGAGATAAGAATAGTCTCTAATTACTGCATTGATTTTATGTAAATAGATGTTTCTGAAGGGTTTGCAATATTTTAAAAGTTAATAAGTAGTTATAATACTCTTTTCTAAGTTCTCTCTCTAAACTTGATTGCTGCTCCTCAGCTTCTTATCAAACTATTTTTCATACATAGTGAAAAACAAACTTCTGAACAGCCTCTGCTGAATTTTCAAAAAATACCAATTATTGGACTCTAAAGAGTCTGAAATGTGTTGTGGAAATTCAAGCCCATTACCATTTATTCATCAGGACAAGTGGCTCAATCAAAACAGTATCTTTGATGGATTAAATGTGTTTAAACAAATAGTTAACTATAATACTAGGGGATTAGTATTTTTAGAGGGCTCTATTTTTGATAGAGCTTTAGCTGATATTCTTTTGATAATCCCTGTTTTTCCCTGGCATGCCTGTATTTGCTTTGGAAATAGTCTTTTAATATGTTGCATTTCAACATTATACCCACGGTACAGAAAATGAAATTCTGTTTATAATTCTATCAGGTAAGCTTGGGAACTGACAAAATCCTTGCTTGCCCATTGCTTTAGACCTAAGATAGAGAATCTGGAGATACCAACTTAATTGTTATTTGCTGATGTAAGACTCTAAGTTAGTTTTACATTTAAAGAAATTTTTTGTCTATTGTATAAAAAAATGATCCAAAACTTTCGGTGTCATCGTGAGACATTGTCTAACAAGCGCACTCAAGGATTATTTAATACTCTAGAGAATGTACTTTTGCTTGAATTACTATTTACTCTTGATTAGGGCATAAATGATGTGAAGGTACATATTAACTTGGAGACTTTTGTTTATTAGAGGTACACGTGGTTTCTGATTGGTAGAGAAGATAACCCCAGTGCTTATAATTTTATTGTCCTGTAGGTAATTAATCAGTTTGGTCTCTAACTTAGAAATCTTATGGCATACTTTTCTTGATGAACCATATAAACCTCTGTTCCTTGAATTCTCTTCTAAAGAATCATTACCATCCTACTGAATTGGATGAATATTAATGGATTACATATGTTTTTGATACATGCTTTAGATGTGTAGAAGTTTCATGTTTTTAACTTTTTGAAAATTGTCTATCTTGTTTCTTTTTTCTTCAGTGGCCCAAAGTTAACCATGTTGTTTATGTATGTAAATTAATTTTGGCCCTAAATTTTGCTATTTTCTAAATTTGATTGTCAGTTATATGAATTAAATATTCTGTCCTTCACCTCTGGAGGTGGGTTTTCAAACTGACCCCTCAGCAAGACTTTTAGTGTAGCTAGACAATAACTGTGTTCATACAATATGTGCCAGGTATAGGGGCTACCGAGGTAAGTGAGGCATGCTTCTACCTTCCTCTGGAGTCTTCACAGCCTGGTAGGAGAGACAGATAAGCAATGCAGTGTGCTGAGTGTAGAGTCAGAGATTTGCACCAGTTGTACAGTCTAGATCCATCTAACTCAGCCTGGCTTTAAGTTCTCTCTTCATTAGAGGAAGGAGCACAGAATCATTCACAAGCTTTCCTGTGTCCTTCTTGAGACCAGTAGCATACAGATAGGGCAGTAGCAGAGTAAAGTGCATGAATATGGGCTCTGAAGCCAGATAAACTTGGAATGGAATCCTGGCTCATCCATTTTCCAGTGTATAACCTTGCAATTTGGTTCAACTGTCTCAGACTCAGTTTTCTCATCTGTCAAATGGGGACAAATCTATAGATAAGATTACCATGAAGATTAAATGAGACTTACAAGAAAGGATTGACTCAGCAGGTTTGGGGTGTTCAAGCCCTGCACATTCCAAAGTAACTGGCCCTTCACTGGCTCTTGGGAGATGATCTCTAAGCCTTAAAATAATCTCCCTTTTAAAAGCATCACTTATTTTGGGGCCTTCCTTAGGCCATTCCATATAGTCTATGCTAATAATGTGATTGATGATGGAGGCATTGAGTCACTGCGTGTCGGTGTGAATTCTGGAGGGGATGCAGACTGAATAACTAAGGCCAGTTACTGGGACTCCATGCCTACATGAATGACCACCAATGAAAACTCTGGACTCTGAGCCTCAGGTGACTTCCCTAGATGACAATACACTACATGTTGTCACACATTGTTGTGGGGTAATTAATCATGGTCTGTACAATTTCAATAGGGAAGGGCAATTAGAGGCTCACGACTGGTCTCTCCTGGACTCTCTCCTATGTGTCTTTTATCTTTGCTAATTTTAATCTGGATCCTTTTACTGGAATGAATAGTCACTGTGAGTGAAACAGCGATTCTGAGTTCTGTGAGTCCTTTTGGAGAATCACTGAACCTGAGGGTGGTTGTGGGGGTCCCCAGTGGAGGATAAAGTCTGTAATGTCTATACCTGGCATAGAGTCAATTTGGTTCCATCTTTGCCTCACTTCTTCCGGTCCTTGGCCTGTCCATCCTTGCCAGCCCTGTTATGACCCTCTGGACTCACTGACTGCTGCTGCTTTCTCTGCTGGACCTAAGGATTGTTCTCAGGAGGCTTTGTTCCGAAGAACAAAATATCCAACCTCGGATGGTTGGCTCTCCTAAAGGTCCCTGCTTGTTCTGGCCTAATAATCTATGACCTATGCTGATCTTTACTTCTCATGCATGTCTGTGTCTTACCCCTCTACCCACCCACACGCACTAGATTATAATTCGTGTGAAGTATATAGTGCCTGTTATTGCCTTGCCATCCACAGTGTCTGGTGCTTGAGATGACAATGTGAATTCATTGGGAGGGTCTGGGTTTTCGAGTCAGGAAAAGCTGGGCTGGAATGCAACTCTTGTTATTTACCTGCCACACCATCTTGGACAAGTCGCTTAACCTCTCTGAGCTCCAGCTTCCACATTTGCACAGCAGGACTCCTATGACCTATTCCACAGGGTTATTGAGAGTTTGATGGTATCCTGGCTGGCTCAGACCTATGACAGGGCTATTCCAGCATTCAGAGTTAGGTGGCCCACTTGTGCAGGTTGTTTGTGTGCTTTATGTGGATAAAGCCTCTGTAACTGGCGTGGAATGTTAGGGGACACTTAGATGGAGGTTAGCCCATCCTCTGATCTACATGGGCTTGAGGAGTTTCTTGAGAAAGAACATGTACTCCACCCACAATCAGGGATCAGAAATAAACAGACATGGCTGATGGACTACAGAGCGGGACAAGCAATAAAAGCCAGGTTACAGGTAGGGATAAATAATTACTATTGCTAAAATAGGTTGAAACGATTTTACTATATGCCAGACACCTTCTAAGCAATTAACATGTATAGACTCCCTTAATCTTCCTAATCTCTGTGAAGGAAGTCAGATTTTCAATTAGGAAACCAAGGCACAGGCAATCGAAGTAACTTGTTCGGGGTTATACAGCTAGTAGGTGATGGAGCTGGGATAGTGAGCAGAGCAGTCTGGAGCCATGCTTTTAACCATTACACCATATGGCTCTCATTGAACTAACTCCTAGCCATAGTGCCAACAACCTGGGGCAGGAGAAGCGGTGGTGAAAATAGAGCTCTTTATTACTGGAAACATAATAAACTCTCTCGAGGAAAGCTTTCTCAGAGAGTTGGTGGTAAAACTGAAGTCACTGTAGCATGAGAGGCCTCCTGCATGCCCCTGTATGAAAAGAACTGGACGTGTGAAGAGGAAGGGGCTTCACCCTGATGGGTGGAGAGAGAGCTAAGTCCTGGAGAGCAGCAGGCAGGGAGGGTGAGGCCTTCAGAAAGCAGCAGAAGCAGAGGCCTTGGGCACAGTGGACCAGCACCCCTGTGGTCGGGTAGACCAGCTGGCCCGAATGCAGCGTTGGCCTCCTTATGAAAGCTCTGTAGATAGTTGTGAGGAACTCAGGATACCAGCAGCTGAGAACTGCAGCTCAGACACCAGATAGCTCATCCCCTTTCTTTCCTTTTAAAACTTCTGTATTGGAGTACATCAAAGGAACAGGAAAATGCCCAAGCTGTGAATGTCAAGTTTAATGAACATTTATAAACTGATCCCAACCCATGACCAGTGTCAAGAATCAAAATGCTATCAGCACCCAGAAGTATTGAGTTAATTTTTTTGTCAACTAATGAAGTATGTGTGAGAAAAAAGAGAGATATAGTTTATTATGAAGTTTAAGATAAAGGCAGTTGCTGAAAAATTGCTGTCACAATAAGCGTAGGTGAGACCAGCATAAAAGATTGGGAAGAAGAATAAAAATCTCAAGGAATACTATACTACAATTGCTTTGCAAGTATCCTTAAACTTTTGTTCAGCTTTTAAGAAGCCAGAAATAATGCATTATTGTTATGGTTAAATCAAAAGGCAAATAAAACAAAAAAACCTAACCAAACAAAAAAGCAAACAAAAAAACTCACAAAAAAACAAAACAAAACAAAAACAACAACTCAGAATATTAGTGAGTGGATTCACATTTTAAAAAAATAAAACTTAACCCAACATCAAAATATTGGCATATATGCGTACTTTTCAAGGTTTTAATATAAAACAAAATGTTAATATGTATATCATTTTGAATGATTAACCACTTTAACAGACTTCCCCTCACCCAACTTTTTTGAGATGTAATTGGTACATGACAGTATATAAATTTAAGGCATGCAATGTGATAATTTGATGCATGTATACATTGAAAAATGTTTACCACAGTAAGGTTAGTTAACACAAACTTCCCGTGACATAGGTGCCATTTTGTTTTTGTTATTATGGTTACAGCATTTAAAATCTACTCTCATAACAACTTTCAAGCATACAACACCATGCTGTACATGAGATCCCTGGACGTAATTCCTTTTGTAAATGGATGTCTGTACCCTTTGACCAACATCTCCCCATTTTCCCCACCTCCCAGTCTCCTGCAACCACTGTTCTATTCTTTCCTATGAGTCTGGCTTTTTCAGATTCCACACAGAAGTGAGATCATACACTTGTCTTTCTCTGTCTGACTTATTTCATTTAGCTTAATGTCCTTAAGGCCCATCCATGTTGTCGCAGGTGGAAGGATTTCCTTGTTTTTTATGGCTGAATAATATTTCATTGTATAGGTACCATGTTTTCCTTATCTGTTCATCTGTCAATGAAAACTTAGATTGTTTCCATATCTTGGCTATTGTAAATAATGCTGCAGTGAACATGGGGTGCAGATATTTCTTTGAGATAGTGATTTCATTTCCTTTGGATATATACCCAGTAGTGGGATGGCTGGATCATATGATTTTGATTTTTATATAAAGAGAATCATTCTTATATATTCTTTTGTATCTTACTCTTTTTGTACAACTTGGTGTTTGTGCTATTTATCCATATCGTTGTGGATAGATGCCATTCATTCACTCTCATTGCAGCTTATTATTATTCCATTGAGTAAATAAATATACCATACCATTTTCATCCATTCCATTGTTGATGAGTATTGGGGCAATAGTTTCCAGTTTGGGACACCCTGCCCTTGGAGGACTCACAGAAAGATACAAGGAGGGAGAAGGTCGTGAACCTTTTGCTGGTGGAACTGGAGGCCAACTCATATGACAATCACCTTAGGACTCACAACAGGGGATTCTCAGAAATATTTTGAGAAGAGGACCACTGGAAAGCACAAACAAGAACCCGAAGTACTGAATGTGAGGGGTTGACTGTAAATTTGCTTTCACTTGTAGTCACCACCTGGAGAAGACTGCTACGTGTGGGTTATAAGGATTGGAAACAATATATGAAACACCTCACCAAGCACCAAGTAGGCGCCTGATAAATGGAAGCTGTGTATACTGTTACACACATGCTGAAGAGCCACTGTGAATGTTATGAATCAATCTTTATATGTAAAAAAAGGAACATGGTAACAAGAAAGAGAAAGGTGTGTGAAAAGTCATATGTAGTCAATGCAGGTCTGTTATCATCCTCACTGGAGGCCACAGCAGACTCGGAGGAAGGGGCGCCTTCAGACACAGAACAGAGCCAAGTGCAACTCTATAGAAAATTCTGTTCAACCCCTTCATTTTTGCGATGAGCACACAGAGGCCTAGAGAGTTCTATGGTTTGTCTCTGGGCACCTCAGAACGACTGCTTCAGCTTGGACAGACGAGACCAGGAGTCCTGGTGATCAAAAGAAGCACACCTTATCCAAAGATGCCCGGATGAGGGGTGTGGGATTGATTGGTTCACAAAGTTTGTTGAAGGTTGGGGTGCGGTGGCCTCAGCGTCATTTGGAACCAGGTTCCTGACTATTCCAGGGCTCTCCTTTCGTCTCTCAGATGGATTTTTCCTCCCAGAAACTTTCTTCACAAAGCTGGAAGTAGTGTTGCTGGTGGCTCTGGGCATCAGCTCTTCTACCAGAGAGGGACCGTCTCTCTTTCTCAGTCCCTAACACCATAGAAAGGCTCTGATTGTTCTGGTTGGACTTTCCACTTCCCTCTTTGGCTTGGGAGGGGATGGTGGGCCATGCTTTAATTGGCAGCCTCATTCAGAACTACGATTTTTTGGTGGGGAGGAACAGTTCCTTCAAAGAAGGGGAGTAGTATTTCCAGAAGAAGAAAGGGGTGTCAAGCAGAGAAAAACAGTAGATATCCACTGTTTTACCTAAGATGCTTTGGGTTGCAAGAAACGAATCCTAACTTGAACTAATTTCAATAATAAAAGCAATTTGTTGACTCATGTTACTTAAAAAGTTCAAGGTAGGTCCTTGAGGCAGGAGCATTTTGATCAGGTTCAAGTTCATTTTCTCCATGATTTCCATCTGTTGGATGCTTTTTTTTTCCTGCTGTGTTTGTTGGTTTCATTCTCAGGCTAGTTTCCAGAACAAGAAATATTACTCATGTCTTCAACTGAAGTCCTGAGATTCATTCTGAGTGGAGGGGGTTAGGTCACAATCCTAGCTGTGACCCATTTTGTTGTGGTCAAATGATGGAATACACTAATTGTCCTTTCCCAGGCCACTTGGTCAACCACTGGAGCTATTGTAGACCTGGCTTTCCAAAAGGGAAAGTATGGGTGCTAGAGTGTGGGAGCAACAAACAGGGAACCACTTTATCATTACAAAGATGAACAGAGATGAAAGAAACTACCCCAAATCACACACCTAATAAATGGTAGTTATAAGATTTGAACTAAAGTCTCCCTGTTCCCCAAGGGTCAGGACACCCAAGCATCAGACTAGAATTCCTCAATACAAGGCTGTACCTGGTGTCTATTGCTGAATTACACACTATCCAAGCATAGTAGCTTAAAACAATAACAAATCACTGCTCAGCAATCTGGGCTGAGCTAATTTGGACAGCTGTTCTGTTCCATGGGTATCTGCTGGGGCTGGAACATCCAAGATGACTTTTTCACTCACATGTCTGGTGCCTCTGCTGGGATGACTGGGAGAGATGGATGCTGTTAGACACATGCTGTGTCCCACTGGAGGTCCCATCAGTGGACCATCAGAGGACCACTGGGATGTGTGGCTAAAGGGCCGTTTTACAGCAATGTCTGCTGACAACTCTGCAGCTAATGGCATTTATAGTTTTCATCACACCCTGGCTCACCAGTAGGATAGATAGACTTCTTCACCTGGTGGCCAAGGCCTCTAAGAACAAGCATTCCTTCCAAAAGGATAAGCCTCTGCTATGTCATCCTTGTCAATTTTCACTGGTCAAGGCAAGTCACATGGCCAAGCACTGAGTCAGTGTGGGTGGAAACTACACAAGATTGTGAATATCAGAAAGCATAGGTGATCGGAGGCCACCCAACGTAATGACCACAGTTGCGTAATTTTTTTCACTTCCACCAATGTAGAAACTGTCTGTCATAAGGCAAAGAGTCGACACATCTTTTTTTAACTTCTCTATTCTTTGAAGGAAATTGCTGTTTCTAATTAATCCAATCAAGGATGCAGTGTCCCACTGGAGGTCCCATCACTGGGCCATCAGAGGACCACTGCGGGGTGTGGCTAAAGGGCCATCTTACAGCCGTGTTGGCTGGCAGCTCTGCAGCTAATGGCATTTGTAGTTTTCATTACATCCTGGTTTCCACAATATAAATTGTCCCAGATGTGCACTTTGGAGTATGGAGTTTTATTTTTATTTGGTTTTATTTTTTAAACATAGGCTGAACTTTAAGTTGTTTGACCTGAGTTTTCCCCCCTTAGGTTTTATTTTGAGAGCTTCTTATATCTAAAACTGTGGTGGACACCATACATTTTATCATCTTTTCAGTCACCCAAAGCATATGTTTTACTTCTGGTATTCTTCTGGGGGAAAAAAGATGAAAGTGTTTCAGAGGGGAGGCTGTTTGGTCCCCTATAAGGGTGTTGTGTGCTGTTTAATCAATGTTGAATCGCTACTTCCCCAAAGACCTGGATGATATGTCTGCCTTTGACCCATTGTGGGTATTCCATTTCGTCTTTTGGTAAATATAGCAAGTTTAAAATTGGTACCTTTATATATATGTGTGTGTGTGTGTGTGTGTGTGTGTGTGTGTGTATGTGTATGTATGTATACATATATATACGTATATATATGTGTATATATATATATATATATATATATATATATATATATATATATATAAAATTATCTTCATTATTATGTTTCTTCCCTTCTCCCTTTCTAGTGGAAAATCAGCTCGAATGTATACAAATTTCTAAACTGCAGAGTTAAATTTTTCAAGCCCAGTATTCTTAACATCATATACTTTTTTTTTGAGGGGGTGTGAGAATATGTATTTTTATTTTGTTTCCCTTCAAAGAACATGGCACAAGAGTTTTCTTAATTCAACTCCACTCTTACCACATATGGATGCTGTTTTAAGCTTAGTATTTTATTATCTCCTCTCATTTTAAATATCTGAGTTTTGCTCTTTCATCTTCTAGCTTAGCTTTTTGGAGGAATGTATTCTATTGATGTGTCCACCCCACTTCAGCTGTTTTTTCTCTTGTTTCATGGCTCATAAAGAAGAAACAATTTGAGAGCATGGCATTTCTGGTGACTTTCAGTGGTCAATGTTTTGAAGTCAAATGATGGCTCCTTCCAGTAGATTTCCAGACTATTTGCAAACAGTGAGTTAAATTTCCATCCTAGTCTAGAAAATAAAAATTAGGTATCAAGTTCCCCTTTTAGCTTGGAGAATGCATTAAAATACTTATTGCTTTTGGCATCTCTGGGGCTACAGAATGAGTTTCCTGAGTGTTCACTAAGGCCTGAGGCTATAACAACCTATATACTGCTACCAACTTCAGTGAGGTGTTTGGTTTCTGGCTCAGTGCAGTTGAGAACTATTTGAAGGGCAGAAGATGACATGATGATGTGAGATTATTTAGAGACTTTGCCTCATTTGAACAAAGCAAGGAAGGGTATTCCAGCTGCATGGAATTAGGATATGGATGCTCCCAGGGCAGAAAGCAATTTGAAATATGTGTATTCTCATTTATTAAATGATGCTTTCCAGCTAAATGAGATTCTTTCTTGGCTTAGAACAATTTCCCTGGATAATTTCCAACTTTCGTAGGATTTACCCATCTCTTTTGGACATCTAAGCCAAATCTTTTACATCAGAGTTGATAAAGTCTCCACATAGTCTGTCCTTGTTGGGGGTTGTAGGAGGCTCTGGCCAGGCCCACTTCTATGGACAATTTTACACTAGCCCTTCAATGATTTATGCTCCTGTTTCACAGTGTATACTTGTTGCTTTCTCAGTCTACATAGATCTAGGTGGGGCTATCAGACCAACCAACCGAATTCTGGCCAATGGCACATGATGAGAAGTGATGAAGCCATTTAAGATCTGGCTCCCAAACCCTTTTGAGTGATCCTGTATGTGCATTCTCTCCCCCAGGGATGCCAGCTGATGTCATCTCCCTGGGCCAGGGCACAGGAGCCATGTGTGAAAGATGGCAGAGCCTCAGTCAACGGGGTCCACAATGGCTGTGATAAACTGAGTTCTGACTCCTCTGTTCCCCACCCATCTCCTGTCTCCCTACCACTCATCTCTACCATTGGGCTGTATGTGAGAAAAATTAAATAACTCCATATTTTGTTCAGCCTCTGAGAATTTGTAGTGCATTAGCCTCCAACAATTTGACAGAGAGCATTAGCTGAACTAACATACAATGGATTTCTTGTCCTTCGTGGGCTGCTAACCATTACTTCCGCCTTGGGCACACCCCCATGAGGAAAAGTCAGGAAACCCCGAGAAGGAACACTCACTGAGATCTCTCCTTACTCTAAGCTGCTCTTCCCTTTTGAAACTTGCTAAAGCTTGTGACGAGAAATGATTGATATCTGTTAGTTTCCTTTCTGCCTTCCTCTGAACCAAGGCCTGGTTCTTTCTAACCTGGGCCTAAGACAAAATTGCTCTTTGATGACTCTTTGCTGTGCTCTATGTAAGTGACAAACATTTATTAAGCCCTTGTTATCTTTCTGGCCCTGGCTGGGACTGAAAGAGATAGCAAAGAGCAATTTCTTGTCCCAAAGATTTTATAAATTAAACAGAGAAGCAAGACATTTATACAGAAAGCAACTAGAGGATAATGTGATTCCATATGTGAACAGATTCTGTAGGAATTCAGCAAAAGGAAAGATGCACATGGACTGGGCTTGGTTGGAGAAGCTTCCAGTAGATAGAAGAATTCTTCTTGGTTTTGAGAGAGTCTGGGCACCAGAGTTTGATGAGTAAGAATGGGTCCTGATACAAAGTCTCATATGCCCTGCTTAGCACAAAAGAACCTATCCCCTTCTCCGTGGAGCAGGGGAGTCAGGTTTGGCCAAGCAAAGCAGAGGGTCTGAGGTAACTAGAGAGGGCCAGAGGGGTGGGGAAAGTGACTAATACTCTCTCACAGGGCTTCTGGGGAAGTAGTACAGGCTGGAGAGAGATGACCCTGTGGGCTGGTTTCTCTTTTTCTAGGCCTTGGAGGACAAACATTATAGTATATATATAGTATAGTACGGATACCGCCCCCTTCTCTGGGGACCGTGTTCATAGCACACACACCTCTCAACTGGTGGTGCGTGCCGAAGTTGGCTCGTATTGGCTTAAGAGGGTTGACTGACAAATTTTCAGAAATTTTGTGAGCCAATTGTTAGACACATCTATTATTATTATAAATTAAGCTATATATGTCTCATATGCACTTACAATTAAACAAATTAAATTAAAACAAAGATAATCAATCCATCACTTCCCCTGGTATTTGCTGCATTTTGCTATTATTTATGCTCTAGAGGTTACTTACAATTATCGTAGATGTATAGTGGTCTTATGAGGAGAATTGTATCCCCTTCCCGCCTCAAATTCATATGTGGAAGTTCTAATCCCCAGTCTCAGAATGTGACTTTATATGGAAATAGGGTTGTTGCAGAGGTAATTAGTTAAGATGAGGTCATTAGAGTAGGTCCCTCATCCAATATGCCTAGAGTCTTTATGAAAAGGAAAAGTTTGGACTCAGGCAGGGAACCATGTGAACAGGAAGACAGACCGAGGTGAGGCTGCATTAATCAAGGAATGCCGAAGATGGACAGCAAAGCCCCAGAAGCAGGAGAGAACCCTGCTCTCTCCCTCAGAGCCTCAGAAGGAACCAGCCCTGCTGACACCTTCATCCGGGACTTCTAGCCCTCTGAACTGTGAGACAATGAATTTCTGTGGCTTACAGCCCCCCATTGATGGTGTTTCAGAAAGGCAGTCCCAGGAAATGGACACTGGTGGAAACTGTGCAGTGTTTCACATCCCCCACCCCACTCCTCACTCTTTAACTTTGTGTTGAAAGCTTGAAATCAGCCCCAGGGGGGCTGAATTGTAAACAAACGTCACAAATCAGGGCTTGATTAATTGTTTTGTTGATTGTCTAGACAAGGGGTTGGCAAACTACAGCCTGTGGGCCAAGTCTGGGCCCCCGCCTTTTCTTGTGAAAGTTTTATTAGAACACAGCTGTGCTCATTCGTTAAGGGATTGTCCAAGGCTGCTTTCACACTACAACGGCACAGTCGAGGTGTTGTGACAGAGACGCTATGGCTCACGCCGTTGACAATATTTATTATCTGGCTCTTTAGAGTGAAAGTTTGCTGACCCTTGGCCTCGACTTCAGAGAGTGGTGGAGACGATGTTGAAAATGCAGAGCAAACCTACTCGGTCCATTACGTTGCTATAGCACCAAAAATTGAGAAACTATTCTTCCAGTATTGGAAAACTATTATTTGATTCTGCAAAGAAGTTGCTCTTATTATGGACAAATGAGTAAAATTCTGACACAGATCTTTGTCATTTTGCTTTCCTCTTCCTTGTTTATATAAATAAAAATACCAGCCAACATTCAGGTCAGAACTATACTTGTTCATCAATTGCAACCATAGCTTGGCTACAGACACGAGAGTTTGTCAAAAATCAATGGGAGCATTTATGAGAATTAATCGGTTATGTGGAATTTATTTGTATGTGTTGTTTATTGGTAAAGTTTGTAATAAACTTATGTGTGTATACATGTGCACACATTTTCTCCTCTGGAGAGCCAGTTGTTGAACATTTACCAGCATACCACTTCCCCCAACCTCCATGCAGCCCCCACAGTTGAGCAGAGGCCACCCAGTTCATGGGTGTGTTGCAATATGACTTTGGCCTTGGCTTGGTTTCACCACTTTGTAGACTTTGGTGGGGGCAGTTGCAATGGAAAAGCTCGTGGCACCCAGGAGCCTGGCCCGGCTAAAATCTGCCCTGGGTGAGGGAAGTGAGTGCCAAGTGTTCATGGATGAAGTGGGCCTGCTGACGGAGGGGATCGGATGCAAATTCAAGTTTAGGCTCGCTCCCACCAGCAGCAGAAGTCTTTAGCAAGGGGATAACAGGGTGAAAGTGGTGATTTAAGGAGACAGACTTGGAAACCATAGGAAGGACACACAGGACAGAAAGACCAGCTCTGGGCTGTTGCAATCCGTGCCTTAGAGAACAGTGTCTGAACTGCGGTGGCTTGGCCCAAGGCACGTTTTCTGGCCTTTGTAAGGAAGACTTGCAAAATGTTAAGAAATGGGATCCTTGCTTGATTGCGGAAGTCTCAATGGACCTCCAGAGCATGCAAAAGAGAAAAATAGGAAAGCAATTTTGAAAAGCTTTGCCAAATGACTGTCATGTGGCTTTCCACCATCCCTCTGTTGCTTTCTGGATGTCTAGCAGAAATGAAGAAATAGTTTTTCAGTAACCTTTTCTCAACGACAAACAGATATGCTTGGAGGGCTTGCTTTAAAACTGAGACTATGCATTTTCAGTAAGTGGGGAAGGCTGTTGGACTCCATGGAGACTACCCTGGAGGGTGGGGAGGGCTCCTACAGCACCTCGGGTCCACCCCTCCTCACAGGGCAGTACAAGCCCTGCCCAGCCTTCCCTGGCCTGTTCCGGCAGACACTGGGGTGGTTTCCCCACAGTGGAACAATAGCTGTCTGTGACTTTGCAAACCTCTTATCCCCCAGCAAAGCAGTGACTCTAGCCAGCATCTTCTTAGACCACCCTCCCGCTCCCCCCATCCCAAGTGCTTTTCCGCAGGCTGCTGTCCCTTGCCTCTTCCTTCTAGGCCCAGGTTTGATTTTAGGCAGAAAGGATTTAAGGACTCTAGTTTGATGCCCTGGCATGCAGCTCCAGGTTTTAGTATACTGCCTGCCTGCTGACTTGGGTTCCATGCTGGCTACTGGACTTGTGCCTTTTTCTTTATGCAGGGTGACACAGGCCTGTCTCTGGGGACACTGTCAGTGTGATAAACCACTAGAACTGGGGATCAGGCTTGCTCATGCCAGTCTCCCCATGGCCTTCAGAAATGGATTCCTGCCTCTCTGGTTCCTAGCCCACTGGACTTAGTTACCTGCTGACAGATGTTAAGATAACAGCCTATCTGCCTGCCTTCCCACATCTCCCAGTGTGGCCTATTGCTAGGTTTTTTCTTCCTTCTGAATTGGACTTCAAGTACACAGTAGAAAGGTAATAACTTTGAAATCCCCCAGTTTGGGGCTCAAATATATGATTTGTCACAAGGTAGCTGTGTGGTGTTGGGCAAATTATTTAACCTTGCTGAGCCCACAGTTTCTTTATCTGTAAAAACACAGTAAGGTATGGGGAGGTTCTGAGGATTTAGAGAACATAAGTAGAGGGTCTGTTTTTATTACAATACTCAAATCCATTCACTGAAATGATGTCAAGTACAGATTCTGTGTCAGTCACTTTGGGGCTGGGCCTGAAATTCTGCCTGTTTAACAAACTCCCATGGGATGCTGATGCTGCTGGACCCCAGACCACACTTGGAATGGAAGGACATGACATTGACATTGACTCCCTTCTAAGCACCTGCAGCCTCTATCTCCTGCCTTTATCCAGGAGGGAGGCCAGACTCCTGGCCTGCCCGTTCCTGCTTCTCTGTCCAGCCCGTCAGGAGACATGGCCCTGACTCTCATAACCCAGGGGGACTTACACAGGAAACAACTCTCATCTTCACAGAGGAAGAAAGGAAACATGGCCGTGTGTGGCAGTGAATTTAAAATGAGAACAATGAACAGGATAGATGCAGTGACAGGTATTCAGCAGAAGTAGGTGTGTGAGTGCCACTACATCTATTTAGGACGTTTTAAGAACTTGAACGGTTTTTGAAATTTATGATGAATGAGCCCTAGAGAGCTGGGATGTGGAAAAAATTTGGAGTGAGGTCAAGGCTCTGACTCCGAGCTGATAGAAAGTATGGAAATTTGCAAGAGGGAGGGCAGAACACAATGAGGATGGGTGTGTGTGTTTGTGTTTTACTGGTTTTCATTCCTGGAAATGCACCTTTTCTTCTCCTTTTTAAAGTTTTTCCTCACTGAATGCTTCTGTGTGAAACCTTTGGATGCGTGCCTGTCCTTAATGCAGATGTTCAAATCCCACTCCTTCTCGAGGCCCAGCTCAGACGCCACTTCCTTCACGTAGGCCTTAGTTAACCTGCTGATTAAAGGGTAACTAACGGGTTGCTCCAAGCAATCCAACTCGGTGTAAGGCATCCCTAGTGACAGGACGGCCATGGCTGCCAGAGTCACCATCACTCACTGCTGGACTCTAGTACCGCCAGGCTCTCCTTCTGATTGGGCATCTGGGGACCAGTGGGGAGTCCCACAGTGTTTGGAAATGGCTGTAACGATGATGGAGGCAGCAGTGCAGCTACCCAAACAGAACCTACACAGCTGAGCTGGCTGCTCCAGCAGCATCTGTTTCTTCAAGGAGGCCTCATGAGGGAAGATCCTGTGTGGTTGTCTCTCAGGTCCATTCCCTCAGGCCCTGAGTGGGTGAGTGGGTGGGGAATTACCATTCTCCCTTCCCCCCACAGCAGGTCACACCCTACTACATTAGGACAATGACAGAGCTTTCAACTGACCTGGGTTTTAGTTTAGCTTCTCCTTCTCAGGAAGCTGGCAGGGGACCAAAGGGAGCTGGCCTAAGAGAGTTGATCTTTCAGTTCTCTGTGTGACCCTGTTCTACTGTGAGACCATCTTTGCAAAGGGACTAGTTGTTGGTGTCCAAATGGGCAACCATTTGCTCTTCCCGTGAAGCTTCTCAGTTGCTCTTACCTACAGAGTAGCTCTTACAAGTATGTCCCCTTGCAGGTGGTACTCAGCTTAGGCCTGCCTGTTGGGAACTCCCTCTCGCTCTCCACGTCCTGAAGCATGTCTGTCTTCTGAACTTCTCTTACTACTGCAGGTATCAGCTCTGCTTTCCAGTCTGGTCCTTTATACACATGTATTATTTCGAAGACTAGGATGGATTGTCCTTGAGGGCAGGATTCATGCCTGAGCAAGCTTTAGATCATTTGCATTGATAGTGTTCCAAAATACCTATTCAGAGGTGACTGGAAAATTGGAATGCTTTTAAGCCATATCAGTCACATTAAGTCAGTCTCATTTAGATCTGGGATTGATATTCTTGTGCCATCTTTGTCTAGTTCCAGCTACCACAGACTCTTGAATCTTTTTGTGCAGTTGTGATGGACAGATACACCACCCAGATCCTAGGCAAAATGTCACCAGGTCATTTTTAAAGTCAAAAGCCAGATAGTTTAGTATCTGGAAATACAGGATTTTTCTCAAACGCTAGGGCTAAAAAAGCAAGCTGGAATGCCAAACACTTATTTTAAAATTCCTTAAACATTATAATTGACATTTCTTATTTTTCTTGGTTTGGAAACAATCCTCTGCAGAGTCTGAAAAGAGCTTCTGATCCTGGCTGCGGGCTCAGGCCACTGTGGCCAGTGAGTGTTGGAAAGGTCAACCTGCCTGGGTCTGGGAGTTGTTCTGTTCCTGCTTATCAATTGTGGGAGGAGCCGAGGGGCCGGAAGTGTGGGCCTCCGTTAGAGCAGTTAGAAAAATCAATGACTCTGGCAGAAAAATAAGAAGGGCAGGGAGGAAGGACAATATGGATCATAAATGAGAGCATTTCTTTAAGTCACTGCTTCCTACTCCCTCCCCGCCCCAGGCCAGCTCCCACACAGGATCACCACCCAGGGCTGGTTTACATTTGCCGTAACTGGTAAAGCCCCAGCTCCAGCATGGCGGTAAATCATGGGTTGGGGCGCAGCAGCTCCAAGTTAATGGGATTACCCTGTTGCGCAAACTGATTGGGGAGCCGTCTCCGCGTCCACTGCCCGCCGACACTAAAATTGCCCTGCACTCTTGTCAGCTGCACCGGTTTCATATCACATTGTGGGTTTGGGGTTGTCTTAGTGACTCCCAGAGTTTCTATTTCAGGGCAGTTGGCTGACCTTCTGCAGGAAACAGTTCTCCATGTTGTCTGCTCATCGCCCTCCCGTCAAACTTTGCTTCCCTGCGTGGAGTTTAGGCAGCAGATTTAATTGGTGGCTCTGGTTGCTGACATGTGACCTTTCTGTAGCAGTCCTTCTTTTCCTAGCTTCTTCCTTAGTGCATCTTAGACCCTCATTTTAAACAAATCTCTAGTTACCTCTTCCTGGCCCACGTGACTCTGGAAAGAGCCACCTCTCAGATCATGGGATTGGAGTTGGAGTGGACATATGTGTAAGCGTGCATTGTTGTTTAAATTTTTGGTTTCCAAAATAATTAACATGCCCCCACATACAGAAAGGAAAATAAATCTTTTTTTTTTTTTTTTTTGGACTCTGAATTTGCTGGCTATTCTTGGCCAAGCAGTCCATTTAATTAAGTTTAAATGCATCTCTGTCTTGTAAGGAATGGACACATAGAGACAATTTGCTGGCAGTAATGAAAGAGACCAGACACTTCCTGATATCCATGATATCCGGGCATTCATGGTTTCCATTGGAGGCATAGTGATTTTTATTTCTTAAGCTGGAGTTTTTCCATAATGCTGTTTTAGCGTCGGGAGAGACTAAGTTCCATGGTCCTATTACAGTGAGATCCCTCTTGGCGTATCAGCTGTTCATAGGCCAGTACAAACCAAGCACCTACTACGTACATGTGCTCCGTACTGAGCACATAAAGATGAATGACATGTTCCTTAGGCGTGAGAAGCTCACAGAGCAGTGACGGAGAAAGTTGTGTAAACTGTGAATTGCCATGTAATTTGATAAGTGTGAGGGGGTGTCTATTTGCAACATAAATGTTTCCAGGCCCTGCCAGGATGTGGTACATATGAGGTCAAATTCACTGACAGAACTCGAATTTCACCGGCCTATGCTCCTCCCCAGAACACAGACCCTGAGACAGTTACTTCATTGAGTCCCTGAGGTCTTTCTCATTTTCTTTGGCTCGGCCCGCCCCTCTGATGTCCCTTGTCTCCAGATCCACTTCTGGACTTGCTTTCTGCTGCTCATATTCTGCCAAAGTTCTGCCTGCCGTTGCCCCCAGGCTTCAGCCGACTGGTGCCACTTTCCACCCCAACTTTCCTGAGCTGAGTCACCCTGTCTTCTGGGCTTGAGAGGAGAGAACACTGCTCTCTACTTTGAGTCATATTTTTTGTCACCTGAGCACTAAGGAGCGTGGTTTGTGCTTCTGTGTCTCACACCATCTTTTCAGAAAACAGCTGCTTTGGCTTCTGCCTGCGGCATCTCATTTGGCAGAACTTGGGCATAAATCCATGGGGTCAGGTCCGGGGACCAAAGTCTCCGAGAAATACAGTACATAGCACCTACTTGCTGTCGTCGCCCCCACTGCATCAGCTGCACACGTCCCTTTCTCTCACTCCCTTTCCCACCATGCATCACCTCCTTAAACAGATGGTCATCAGTTCTCAGATATGCCCAGGCTGCTTTCCTTTTAAGCATTTCCTTTTCTTCCTGCTCTCACCATTTTATTCCGGACCCTCATTACCTCCCCTGAATCGTCGTCATAGTTTCCTAATTGATGTCACTGCCTCTGGTCTCTGCTCCCTTCCATCCTGTACACAGAGTTATTTCAGTAAGTGACTGTCCTTGGATGGGGTCTGGTCAGAATCTGCCATGTACAGAAATTCCTCTTGTTAGTTAGAGCAAGTTCCCAGGACATCATTAAAATCCCATTGCTAGTTATTGACCTATTAAATATTTTTACATATATGATTTTTACTTTACCCACTTTCAAACAGAATTTGAAGCAGTTTTCATTAATCATTCTAGTTATTCCTAACCCATCAGTATCAAAGGGAAATGGCCATTTATAATAACATCTTTATTTGTTCCACCTGGATATTTCTAAAATTTGAAAGGATTAGAATTCCTATGGAGAAATTAATCCTCATCAAATTTCGAAAAGAAAGATCGGATTTAGGCCAACCATAACTCTATTCACCATGGATTTTAAGGCCTGTATCTGAAATGGGTTTTCTGGAGAATGCTATCCTGCCCTGCTATATCATGTTTATATATTGATGGAAACCACTGGACACACAGAATGGTGAGGTACAAAAAGGCAGTATATTAATCAGGCAGCGTGGAATGAACCAGGCTGTGATATAAAAAAATCAGGAAACAGACTTTTGAAGGAGTTGATTTTTAGCATTGACCGGTACAAAAAACTACAACAATATGAACATTTAACAAATGTTTCGCTAAGACCAGAAGGAGCCATAAGTATTTCTTATGTATTAAATTAACACTTAGGAAAATTTTATCATAACGCATGCAATTTAGATTTTGATGATTGTTTTCATTTTGTAGGGAAGAATGGACTTCTTGAAGCTCTTAGTGTATGTTATACCAGATATGGGACTCAGATATGGGCCCTCGCACGTGAGATGTTGGAGGCCTGGGTCTAGAGGGGACATGGCCTGCGAGCTGGGGAATAGTTCTCTTGAGTCAATCACCCCAAACCAAGATGCACGGGAGGAAAAAGTTTTCTTCAACCCTCTTAGGGTTGGTTTAAAACTTAAACTGACAAAGACAATTAATAGGAGAAAAGCATTCAGATTTATTTATAAAGATTTTATGTGATGCAGTAGCCTTCATAAGGAAATGAAGATTTGAAGAAATGGTTAAACTTGAGTGTTTTTGCGCCAGGTTTAGTGAGGAGGGCACAGTTGCGGAGGAATATGACAGGTTAAGCGAACTGGGGCAGATTTAACAAGGTCTGTGTGTCTAGGTTCTTCTCAGTGTCCCTCTGTCTTGGAGAGAAGGATGCTGCCCTCCTTCGGGTATGGTGAGGGCACCTCTCACAGAGGGTTTTATGATCTGCCTCAGGGGAAAAGAGTGGGGAAGGTCAAAGAGACCTTACTGCTTCTGCCATTTTCTCAAAATCCTTTAACTTAAAATGCACAATATGCCAAGGGGCCATATTTGGGGGTAGCATGTTCTGAACCCCTCATGGGAGGTATTGCTCAAATAGAGGGAAGCCAGGGTTTCATGAAGGAGGCCACTTCCATCCCCTTTATAAAACAAAGACAATGGCATCATTTGATCTGTAGAGTACTTAGTTGTGAGGTTAAGATTGATTGTAGAAAGTGATCCAGGCAGGCCAGAGTAGACAAGGAAATCTCCACAAGGGAAAAGGAAATTGCCCTTGTGTCCGAAGGATGGGCAGGATTTAGATAGCCAGGCTTAAGCACATTCTCAGTGGGGACAAGTGAGGTGGGGGTGAAAATGAGAATGATGGGTTCCTGAGACACTGAGGTCAGGGCCTTGTTATTGAGGAAGGTATGTGTTGGGAAACAGGAACCTACATTTCTAGGCAGAGTGGGGCTTTATTACAAAGGGCCATGAAAACCAAGAAAAGCAGCTTAGATTTAACCCTGCAAGAAGCTGGAAGCCATGGAAATGATAATGAGATGGAAGAAAAGCCTGGGTTTAGGGGTGTTGTAATTTGAGACATGAGGGATAGGCCTAGGTGAATGTGGTCCCATTGAGAAGGGCTCTGTGTGAGCGATAATTTACAGAGAGAACGTGCCGAGACTTGGAGATTGACTGTAATGGGAAGGGAGAGAAAGTGATGGTGAAGAGTCCACCAGGGTTTGGTCCAGTGGAGACCAGTGTGCCACAGCTGTGACCAGGAGGTGGTCTGGAGGCCGGCTTAAGAGCTTTGCTTTGGCTGTTGAGGAAAGTGATGTGAAATCCAAGTGCAACTCAAGGTGGGCTTCTGCCTGAATCCCCAGAGGCAGAGATCTGCTCAGAGGTGATGACTGAATCTGTGATCATGGAAACATGTTTTCTGAAAGAGAGCACGAAGAAAGAAGAGCAGGGTTCTGAGATGCGGCCTGCAACTGGACGTTGAAGAGGAACCTATGAAGGAAAAACAAATGTTTCCAGTCAATGTGCCCTCATCCTGTAGGATGTCTTGCTGCCTGCCGCTCAGGGCAAGGACAGTGACAGTACCAGCTCGCTACTGAGAGAAGCAATGCAGGACTGGAAGCCAGAGAGATTTGCTACATTATTTGACCTACCCACTTTGGTGTCCAGTTTAGGGCGCAATTTTAAACATGGCGCCCTCTGTCAAGCTTAATGTCCATGTTATCAATTGCTTAAGCTGATGCTTAAAAAAGGACCCTGTAATTAGGGTTGTCAGATTTAGCAAATAAACATATAGGACGCCCAGTTAAATTTGAATTACGGATAAACAATGGAAAATTTTTTAGTATAAGATATCCCAGATACTGTATGGTATAAACGTATATGAAAATTGTTATTGTTTATCTGAAATTCAAATTTAACTAGGTCTGCTGTATTTTATCTTGCAGTTTTCCTATCTCTTGATGAATTTTCTTTCTTCAGCACTGAAAGGGCCATAATCACACCTTTTCTTAGCGTAGAGGCACCTTTCCCAAGGCACAATTCATTCTCTTTTTTCCTTCTTTTCCATTGAATCAGATGATGGAATTTAGAATCAATAAATAATTGTACACCCACCACGTGTCTGACAGGGCACAAGGCATTTTCACACATACAATATCAGTGGTTTGCAACCTGCTCAGGGTATACAGCACTTGAAATAATTTCACCAGCAATCTAGACGATACCGTGGTATTTGCTGGTGTGCAATAAAAATGTTACAATAGACGAACACACACGTTTGAATTAGAACCATTATATTTGTAAGTCTTTCCACTGGTCATTGTGAAGGACAAGTTATTGAGATATTTATTTTTGTTCTCCCTGTTGTATTTTCACTACTTCTATCCCAAGAAATCAAGCCTTTGTGTAATGAGCCCAAAGCATGAAATGTTGGTATCCAGAAGTCAGTCCTACCTAATGCTTTGTTTTAAAGACCCTTGAAGTAAGGTTAAACTTGGTGTCTAGAAGAGGAAGGAGATGAAGAAAATGTTTGCAGTTGAAGAGCTGAATAGGCTTGGTGTTGGTGGGTGGGGAGTGGAGGATTCTGTAAAACTAAGAGAAGGGGCTGGCTTTGGGGTTTGCAAGCACGGAAGGTCCAGGCGCCTTTCCTGCCAAGTACCTTCTAAGGACTGTGGCCTGTGGAGCAGTGTTGAGGGTCCCATGGTTAGGTGTGTGGACACAGTGACTCCAAGAGGGCATGTCTGAGTCATTCAGAGGAAGAATGTCCAGACCATGCCAGGCAGCCAGTGACAAAGATGCTTCTTGATTAAGCTTTAGGCAGGCTCCTCTAAGCCGATGAGACTTTGACCTTAGTCTTCAGTGTCTGTCCTTGTTCGACCTGCGTGGCCCAGTTTTACAAGAATCCTGTGAAGTCAGTTTAGAGAGAACCTCTACCTTCACTATCTAATCATCCTTGATATCTGATCAAGTCCTCATCCCTACCCTTGGTATCTGATCCACGGGCTGTCGTCAGCGAGAATCCTGTCAAATGGGTTCAGTCAGACTCCCCCCTTACCCCTGATGGCTCCTCTTAGTAATTTTCCACCCACCAACCCCCTCATCCTACTCCCTGGCTATAAATCCCTACTTCTCCTTGTTGTATTCAGAACTGAATTCAAGCTCTCTCCCTTAGTGCAAAACTCCACTGCAGAAGACTCTTGAATCAAGTCTTCCTTGACGTCTTTAATAAGCGTCAGGATAACTTTTCTTCAGCACCAGTTTCTCACCAGCAGCAGAAAGGGAAGGCGTGCTGGTCATGACAGCAGCCTCCGCAGCACTGCCTCCTGGTACCTTCCCTTCATCCCCTCCCTCCTCCATGTCCTGGTACCATGTAGTACTCACGAGGCCACAGAGGTGGGAAGAAGCCCCAGTGATGACGGAGACCACATTTCCCACCAGCTGGGCAGGTGGGGACTGGAAATAGAGTAAATTTGATTCAGACAACTGAAAAATCCTATTATTCTTGCTTGTTGCAGATTTCTCCCCAGTTTTCCTTTTTGTTCATTCTTTTAGTCAAAAAGTTACAAGAGCTACAAGTTAAAGGAAAATCTGGAGAAAAACCTAAAGTTGGGAAAATTCTATCCATTAGTTTAATCCTGCCCTTTCCCTCCCATGGCCCCACACCCCCACCTGGCTTATGAATATGTCACCATTAAAAATTTTTTTTAGCAGCTGAACACCTCACTTAGTTCAGTGTCATAGGAATATAGTTAGAAAAACTGTGTTATCTCCCCATGTAAGGCTGTGCACAGGATGCTGACATTTAAAACCCCAATGTCCAGCATAACACAATGATGTTATTTATAGACCAATAAGGATCTCAGACAAATGTGATGCATGGGGAGAAATAAAAAGAAGGAAGGGGCAAGCCATAGACATCTGAGGCTGAATTGAGAAGGAAACCCCCTCAGCAAAATCTGAGACACATTGAGCTTTTGTAGGGTTCTTGTGATTAGCAGGAAGCTGAGATGACTCACTCAGTCCTGTCACCCTTGCCCCGTGCTCCCATTTATCCCCTCCAAGGGTTTTAAAGCCCTGATTTGTGTAGAAAAGTTACACAACTTGTCAAAGAATGACTGTGGTCTGTTTTTCATATCCGTATTTTTAAAAAGCACAAAATGGTGTATTTCTCAATATCTCAATGATTGGGCCTCCCCAGAATGACCTTGCCCTGGAGGTTGGTGCGGTGGGGTAAGAGGGCACCCAGGGAGAGATTTCAAGGGCCTTTTTATGTCTCCCTGGGGAAGCCTGGATGGAGGGGGGGGGGACCTTGTCGTCTAACTCTTGTCATGCATGTTATTGAAAAGAACTGTCCTCAGCTAAACATTCAAGAGCAATTTAAGTTTCTTTGGCTTTTCTATCTACCAGCCTTGTTAGGTCTTGTAGGGGGAGTTGTGTAGTGGGGGTAGAGAGAAAAAAGAGAGAGAGAGAGAGAGAGAGGGAGAGAGAGAGATCTTCCCCTCAATATAATAGAAATAAGATCAGCAAGAGAGATTCTTTTTTGTTTTCTTTTTTGCTCTTCTAATTGCCACTTACTGGGATTACTCCTTTCTTAGATGGGCCTCCACTTCACTCTCAGCACAAACTATTATGATTTAAAAATTAAAGTGAGATATCCTGGCTCATCCATTTCCTTTTAATAGGATGGCCCATGGTAATCAATAGAGGAAATGTGGGAGTGTGAACAAATATGCAGTCCTGTTTGAGAGTATTGAATTAAGTGATATGTGTTCAAGGTGGAAGATGAGATCATTTAGAAATGAGATTTTTAAAGTCTTTGGTCATTATCACTTGCATTTAGAAAACCAATTTGAAAAAAAAAATCAATCTGAAGAGGACATTTTTCCTTAAATCTTTATCATTCTTTAGGTGACAGGATGCTATGGAGATAAAACTTGGAATTGGCTTTTAAAAGGAAAAGAAAAGGAAGGTATGATCTGTTGGCTACATTTATGGAAACAACCACAAAAAACCCCCATTATTCACCTGGCCTGCCATAAAGGTTCATACATTTTCTCTTTTCTGTCCACCCTGACATTTGTCTATTGGTTAGAAACTTTCAATGCTTACAAGTTCTGGTGAAATACCACAGGTGAGTAAAGAAAGAATTTTGCTTGAGTTTAAGGGGCTTTCCTGGGAGATGATGTATTTTGTGGCCCAACACTTGACTACTTAGCCTAGAGATCTGGTTTCTTTTGAAAACAAACCCTAAGTCTGGAACTTTCCAGGCAAGCAATCCACATCAGTTTCAAGAAAGCCTAGAAGATGTGGCTGAGTAAAAACAATACTCAGAATGAATTGCTACTGCTGTTTTTTTTCTCACCGGGAAGGCTGGGGACGTCAAGGATAAAATGACCTTTTTATAGAGTGGTGATGTTTCTCTGTGTCTCAGCCTTTTCATCAGAAGGAGGGGGAGAAACGATTTTGTGAAAAACACTGGCAGCGTCATATCTGGTGTCCAGTCATCTCAGGAGTCTTTACGTAACTTCCCAGTCATGTCAGAGGGCATGGGGATATATATATGCACCTAACCTTTCTCTTTGGATTGTGCAAGGGAGCAAATCAGCTTTAGCAATTTCCTAAGTGTTTGAATTAATATCCCTGACTATGGTCCCTTCCCCATCCTTTACTGTATCCACGCAAAGAAAGCACCTTAGGACTCCCAAATAATATGATGCATAGCTGTCACCGCAAGTCTCAGAGAAGAAGGCTCAAGAGATGGGCATGTGTCACTTTCTTCAAACATCCATTTGTCCCCAAAGTGTTCTGGGCTTTGCTGCACAGACGTCTGACACTCTCTCTTCTCCTTTGGTTTTCTAATTTAAGTGTGGTAAGCAGGGGGAAGCCAAGTTAAAGAGAGGCCTAGGGATTTCAAAGCAAAGATAGAAGGCGGGTGGCAAAAGGCAAGAGCTTCTCCCTTCATTCGGTTTCCTAGGTGGTTTTAACTGTGATAGTCCCCTGAGTTTTACATCAGCACTTGATTCAATCCTAAAAGAAGTTGCATCAGACATGGCAACTTTTGCCTGCTTTGTTTGTATTCTCTCTGGTGAATGAAGTATTAATAAATGGCTCCCTGGGGAAGTTTGTGCAACTGGTACCAGAAAACAAATTGAAATGTAAATGTAAAATTCTGGGAGTGCTGTAGCTATGATACCGTATTTGTGATACTGGTGGGTATCTACTCTCCTTTTCACAATTTCGGAAGAAAATCAAGAAAATTGTGTGGCTGACGTAATTCCCCATTTTCCTTCACCCATGAACTCTTTGCTTTTAAAACAGCAAATAAAAGCATATGGGGAGGATTATTAGTGAGCAGATTATAATCTTTCCAGGAGACGCAAAGAAATTGAGAGGATAATCAGTTACTTGTCACTGAGTAGGGAAAGGGGAGACAAATTATTATGTTGGTCACCTCCTCTGCTCTCAGTCAGCTGCCTCTCACCTTTGAGCTGGCCTGCCACCTTTGAACTGGGAATCAAGAGAATGGTGGCCTTCCATAGGTGCCTCAGCTTCAGGACGGACACAGACAGGACCATTTGTCTAGTTTGGGATGGTAGCACTTGTCTAGTTTACGTTTACTGGATTAAATGTGTGAAAGACAAAGGTGGAACTTGAAAATTAAGAAACACCTAAGTGTAACAAATTTTCTCTTTGCCTTCGTGTTTTTCTTTCAAACACATGCAATCTCTATAACACTTCACTTAAAGCAAACTTCCTCTCTATGGAGCAGGGAATGGCTTGCAGAAGAGAGAGAAAAACCCAAGATCTACTGTATTTTATTGATTTGTACCTGGTTTTGTTCCAAAATTGTTGTTAGATGCTACATGATTAACTATACCACTGACTGCTGTTACTCACTCCAAGTCCTTTTTTTACTGTAGTTTCATTGCTGACCTTGGCATAGCTAAAGATTAATGAAGACGCTTCCAAGTCCTTACTACTCAGCAAAGAGTCTCCAAGCAAATGATAGTGGACTGGAGAGCTGTCTTCACAGCCATAGGCAGTTCTTTGCAAATAAGATGTCAAATGAGCCAATTGTGGGCTAGATCCAGTAGACCACTAGAGCTCTCTAATGGTGCCGTGTTATTTATCAATGAACATTGGGGAACTAGAGATGCCAAGAAGAAAGGAAGGGTGGGAAGCCAGTAATATGGCCGGTGCATTGGAGCTGGCCAACCCCATGCTGTTACTGAGCCTTGGTAATAATATAAAGGGATGGACAATTCCAGGGCTGCATCCACTCATCAGGGGCTCTGCTGGGTGGTGCTTTGAGGATAACCCTAATTTCAGATCACACCAACGTATTCTAGTCTTGATGTCCAGTTTTCTTGCTATGCTAAAAGATGTCTGCAATCCTTGACTACAAAGGCTCTGTGAATATCAGGAAAGTTTAAGGTATGGTAGTGCTTTTTTTCTTATATTGTGACTCAACCTCCCTTTCTCCAAACACTTATTTCGTTTTCCTTTCATAAATTATCCAATCCCTCTCACAACATTGCTTTGGGTTGCAATAGAAGACCATTTTGGAATTTGCCTTCCTTGCCTTATATTTTTCTTTAATCATTTGTGCCTAAAAGATTTTTTTTGTTTGTTTTTTTTCTTTAAGAGTACAGAGTGAAGAAGCAGTAACTGGTTAAGAGGAAATGTCACTGAAACACTAAGATCCCCGATAGTTTGGTGTTTTCCTTGCTATCATCTCTAAGAAGAATTTCCCCACAGAGCTACAGTAACATAAATCGACTGAGAGCATGTAAGTGTCCTTAGCAGTTCCTGTCATTGGGCAGCCTTGGTAATCATACTATTTCTTTCTCAAGAATGCTTGACTCATTTACCAATCTCATTCCTGGTGACGTGTGTGCTAGAAAAAAACAGCCAAGTGTTAGTACCAGTTGGGCTAGTTCCCTGCCAGCAGCATTTATTTACAGTAAAGGAGACAACATTGAACTAACGTGAACAAGGCCCAAGGAAAGCGCCCAGGAAGGAGCCAGTCAACAGATGGCAAAATGCACTCAGGGTCCCATTTTCCACAGGGCTCTCCAAATAGCTGTGCCCAGGGCACCACACACACGCGCACACACGTCACCTTGTTTTACTTTTATCCTTGTCTACTCAGTGGTAACTTTTGACTGTGTTCTTTTTCCTTGCATTTTCAGGAAGAGGCTCGGTTTTGAGAAAAATGGGGAAAGCACTATTACATTGGGTTTCAAATGGCCTCTTTTTTTTTTTTTTTTCCCCTTAAATTTCTTCCATGCTTGCACACAAGCCACACATCTCAGGTCTGAATCCAGGCTGTTGAATGTATTTTGCAGAAGTTTCTATGTATCTAGGGTACAGCTCTCCTTTCATCATTATTTACCTTTTCTTTCATCATGATTCACTTTTTCTTTGGTCTGCTTTCATCTACACAGGGGTGTCTTGGCTGACAAGGTGGATTCTTACCTGAGAAGTTTTCTCCCTTCTTTTCTTAGACATGTGGAAGTCTAGACTAATTAGACTATGAGTAAGTGATGGGTAACAATCTCCCACATCTTTCTTCCTGGAGAGGTAGCTTTACATTATATCTGGAGACAGGAGGCAGGCCTGTTGTGTTTGAAGAGTGATATTTATACACGTGTAACAAAGAACATATTTTGCTGACTATTTTTCACTGTATGAACAGGTGGTCATGCTGTGTGAGCATTTCCTCCAATCTTTAATTGTTGAATACACATGAAAATGTCTTTGTTGCAGACAGTGGAAGCGCTCATAAAGATGGGATGGCAGGAGAGAACTGAGATGTTCTGGGATGAAAAAATAGCTGGTGTGAAGCTTGGAAGAGGGGAGGGAGAAGGCTCACAGGTGGTTTTGAGCCAAATGAAAAGGGCTTAAATCCATGCAAAGCAGTTTGGGATTTTTCTTTTCTTTTTTTTGTGTGTGTGTGTGTTTGGGATTTTTCTTGAAGGCTAAAGGGGAACACCTGAAACATTTTAAGTGGGGACCAGATTAACATTTAAAAAGTTATAGTAACAGTGAAGGGCACGTTTGTGGGCAAGGAGTCTAATTAGGAGGCTATGGAAATAATCCACAGGAAAAATGATAGGGTCTGAACCAAATATATACTAGAACATATGTAGAATGGGTGGCACTGATTTCTATCTTGCCTTATTAATAATCATTCTACCCTTTGTCTTTATGGCTAATGAGATATAAACAAAATGAAGTGACTTAATTGCCTCTTCCCTCTTTTTCTTTCCGCCCGGAACGTGGAAACAGCCATCTTATAACCATGATGTGCTCTGAAGGATTGAAGCCTTGTGAAAGCATGGCAGAAAAGATGGGAATCCAGAGGCCTGATGACATGGTAGACCCAAAGTACCAGCTTTAGATGCTCTACATCTGAACCTCATGCTATATGAGTAAAAGAAAAAACTCCTTTCTTGTTTAAGTCACTGTAATTTCCATCCATTTCCATTTAGCAGCCAAAAGCAATTCCTAACTGAGACAAATGTAGACAAACTGGGTGTAGGTGGTGAGAAAAAGGATTTGAGGAAGGAGTCTAATTTATTGCTTCACTGATAGATGGGATAGACGATGATGCTAGTTGCAAAAATAAGGAATGGAAGCGGAATTTAGGAACTGCTACACATTTCATTTTTTAAATGTTGCTTGAGTTTGAGGAATCTTTATGATGGCCAGTCTGTGTCTAGGAAATAATGGGATATAGACCTTGACTAGAGACAGACATCTGGAAATCATCACCTTTCAGGTAACAGGGGGAGTCATGGGAGTGTGTTGGGTCACTGGGGGAGAGCATAATAGAAAAGGGCCAAGAACGGAGCCCTAAGAGCCCCGACATGTGATATTGAGGTGCCCGTGAACAGACCAGGGAAGAAGCACCGAGAAAGTTAGGGGTAGGTCTGGGAGAGAATGGTATCATGGAAATCAAAAACATTCAGAAGACAGAGTATTTCCTAATGCCCAGTTAGGAAGTACTTAGGAATCAGAAGAGAAGATTCAGGAAGAAAACGGTCAGAGGATTCCTTCCTTTTACAAAAAGGCTATTCTCAGAATGATCTTTCCATGACACCACTGTACTTGTGATTCCTTTGGAGTCTTGCAATATTCTGTTATTTGTTTCATTTTTTGAAGAAAATTCCCTCCTCCAACAATTGATCTATCTCTCCAAATGTGTCAAATGATATATTTTAAGATCAAAGTGAACCCAAATGTATTCAATATTCGTTTTAAGTTATTTCTTTATAAAGAGTTTGGAGGAATCCTCTGTAGCACACAGAGGTACAACACAACTGAGACTGGATTCTGTGCTCTGTTAATTAAATACATTATTAGACAGTCTCTATGAAGGGCTCTGCTATAAGAGGAAAAAAATGTTTTTAAAGAAGGTTAAAAAAGCAAGGCAAGGCAGAGAGCAAGAATGCTTTGGTTTGCCCATGTGCTTGTGGCAGTGGCACCAACAGAACATAGTTACCCTCCGCTGGTGGGACCCAGACTCTCAGGGACTCTTGGGTTTTGATGGACGCTGAGCTGAGCTGTTGTGGGCTAGATCGCCTTTTGTCTCTGAAGCCGATTAGTGTGATGTTTAGGGTGGCTTTCCTAAACGTTTAATTCATTTTGTTAAACTAAGAAGAGAGGAGCCTATCTTCTGGGGAATGTCCTCAGATTGCATCAGCCGGGAGCTCTGAGGAGCAGCTCTCTCCCTGGTCCAGGTCTCTCAAGGATGCTCAGAGAACCTGTGCTCGTTCTGAGCAGCTTCCTGCTCAAAATGATTTAAATAATTGTTTTCACATTTAAAGGGCAGTTGAGTCGGAAGCTGTGAGGTGAACGCATTGCTTTTAGCTCTCTAATTGTCAGTGCCCTCCCTGGGGAAGGCACTGTTCTTGTCTGGAATATTTTAGTTGGGAGGAAACCTTATTTGATATCCCCAAGAAGGACCCCAGACATCACTTTGGTAAGGACTGCCTTGTCACGTAAGAGTCGAGGCTGTTCCTTCGTTCATTAGTCATCTCTGGGAGAATCAACAGCAACAGGAGTGTTAAAGATGCCTCTGAACATTTACTGGGAATGTTAAGGTGTTAAGTTTCTCTTCAAGATGCCACACAGTGACGCATTGAAGATATGATACCTGCTCTCAAATTGCTTGAACTCTTGGGGAAGACATTATAGTTTGAATTCATCACTTTTAGGCTAAATATCTATAAGAATATGTATATATAAACACATAACCCATCACACATATAGAGATGTTGTGGGTACAGAGTCCCAGAGAGCAGTTTCCAAGCTCTCAACCTCATGTGGAAAGGTGTTGGCTCGGTTATTAGATGGCCACCAGCTGTAACTAGTTGGCCATCAGCTGTAGCTAGTTAGCCATTGGCCACTAATATAACTACCGTGGCTATGCTGGCAAGGGGGTTGGTTGGTTGAGCGACAGAGAAGCAGAGGGCAGGTTGCGGCTAGCAAGCACGGTTAGCAAGAGGATTGTGGATGGCAGATTGTGTGGATCCTACTTCCTGTGTCTTGCCAGGCCGCCAGTGAGATTGGGGTGCAGGAAGACCCCTTGTGGGGGTACTGGCAGATGTTTGCTTTTGTGTCTGGACCAGCCGCCATCGAGAATATAGTGGTATGACTCCTCTATCTATGGCTCTGTTGTTGTTCCTTTTTGGCCTCACCATACTCTGTGTCCACCCAGCGAGAGCGGGACCAAAGACCCTGCATAACAGATGCCATAAAACTTTGCTTATCTGGTGGCTGCTTCAGCCAGCTCAGAAAATGCTGAGGTCTCTAAGCAGACATTTTAAAATGTTTTTTTTTTTTTAAATGTTAGTCTATAATGCATGCATTTTACTTGCATTTTTCCAAATTCATTTTCCCTTATTTTGGACATATTCTCGATAGATTTTCCAGAACATGCCAGGTTAGAGTTGTGGAGATGGTTTGTCCCCAGGAATGGCCATAGACTACTATCATGCAGGGTGTCATGTGGCGTCTCTGGTCCCACTCCCCATATAAGAACGCAGGACATGGTGAGGCCAAAAAGGAACATCCTCGGAGCCATAGATAGGGGAGTCACACTACTATAGTCTCACTGGCAGCTGTGTTGGAGACACAGGAAGCAGGAGCCACACAATCCACAACCTTCCGTCCGCTTCTCTGCCAACCAACCTCACTTGCTAACTGCAATCCGTCTCTCTGCAAGCCGCAATCCACACTCCGCGCTCCGCCACCATCTTCTTGCTAGCCCCCATTTCCTGCTAGCATAGCTACGGCAGTTATATTAGTGGCCAATGGCTCACTGGTTACAGCTGACGGCCAACTAGCCACAGCTGATGGCCATCCAATCACAGTTGATGGCCATTTACTACCTGAGTGAGCACCTTTCCACATGAGGGCGAGAGCCTGGAAACTGCACTGCTGGCTTTGTCCCCACACTACCTAGGAAAAGAAGTGTCTTCTGAGAACCTGACCTTAAAGCAGTAGTTTTCAGACTTGTCCGACACACATTAGCATTACCTGAGCATCTTTTAATAATTTGTAAGTCTGGGCCACACCCAAGATAGATTAAAGCACAAGCTCCTGAGGTACAACACGAGCATTAGTAGTTTTGGGAGCTGCTTAGGTGATTCCAAAGTGCCAACAAGGTTGGGAGTCACTGCACTGAAGGTTAAGGCAGAACAATGGATGTTTAATTGCCTGGTATCCTGGGGCCATTTTATGTAGAGACAATTACTCTTCACATTTCAATAAGCAGTATCTTCCTTGGGGTGCATGAAAGTCAGACAATGTGCTAAATAGGTACCCAGATAGGCTTTCCTTTCCTAGTCATCGGTGGTCCTGGGAGACATTACTGTATTACAAATATAACACAAATAAAAGTTTCTTTTCCTGTCTCACAGGGTTTGTGCCCAAAGAATCCTCTGGAAATGGAAAAGGTATTATAGAAACTTGTGGGCCTTCAAGATGGAGCATATTATAGTCTTTTCCACTTGGACGATAGTCTTCAGATGGGTGTTTCTTCTCAGCTAGTATACGCAATAGTCCCCAACAGGCTGTCATGATAGGGAGAACAGACACCACCACTAGTCAGAAGGTATCTCACGTGAATGTCACAGCCCCCCCCTCCCCACATCTCTTTTCACTTCCTACAATTTCTCCCTTTTATTTCTTCCCATTTCAATGTTTAGAACCTCGTGCTCCCTGGGACTTGTACTTCCTCTCTACAGAAATAAGAGGACTCTGTCTCTTAGTTCATTCTTGGGTCCTACAAATTCCAGAACCTCGGCATTTGTTTAGTCTGCACCACTTTTCTGCTCTTTCGAGCTTCTGCTGTCACAGCAGAGGAGGGGTGGGCTCTGCTCCCACACAGGGGGCAGGAGGGGAAAAGAAGTGAGGGAAAGAGTGGAGGCCCACGATTTATCTCCTGGGTGTAGGGCTGTGTGGGGACCATGGAGGAGTCAAATGGGAGGGGAGAAGTCTCAGTTTACCCAGCCAGAGACATTGCTCAACAAAGGATACTTACTAGAAAACTGTCTGTACTATAATGTGAACTTGTAAGAGAGGAAGCTATGAACTTTTATGTTCAATATATTATATTTTTATTAAGGCAAAACTTCCTAAAAATGGATGGGATAAAAGCCTAGAAAGAGATGCACAAATATGTTAGTGGTGGTTGCTTTTTCATTGGTATGACCATGGGTGATTAGAAATTTTTTTTCAACTTTTCACAAGCAACATATTGTTTTTCTAATTAAAAAAGAAAAGCTATTAGAACAGGATGTCCAAAATGATGTACCTAAGTCAACACACATGTTTCAGATTTTGTTCATTTGTGTCTGTTTAAGAAAGCAGGGAAGAAGATAATCTACTTTAGCAAGAATTACCAAACCAGGCAGTGGGAATAGTTAAGATGTAAAATTTTCACCCCTTAAAGGAGGCCCAGGCTTATTTCTTGGCCTATGTAATGAATGCTTTCTCTTTGTTTACTTTCCTTTATTTAAAATCTGTCATGTAGCACAGTAGTTGGCAAATAACAAGTAAGTGCTCAATAAATAAAACTGGTTTGTTGAATTAAGTAAGTAACATATTGATTCTTAGAAGTAGAGCTTTGATTATCTAGAAAAGTCTGCTTATTTCCCCAAATAATTATGACAAATAATATAATTTTTGTAAAAAGAAAAAAAGGAGGAGAGGAACACAAACCAAGTCTATAAACACAATAAGTGTGAGTCATATGTTGAGTTCAGACTAAGAAAATGAAGGGAAGCTTCATAGACTGCGTAAGACTTAAGCATGATTTTGAAGAAATCAATAGAAATTTATAGAATGAATGAGATGTTCCAGGCACATAGATTAGCTTGTGCCAAGATCTGATGGCTAAAGAAAAGTGAGCATGGAGGGTGACCAGGTTGGCTGGAGCAGATGGTGTGGGCAGAAGGGATCCTGGCGGGGTTCCATGTTAGATAGATCAGGCTTCACTGGGGAGAAACCCACAAACAAGGATATTCGATTTCCTTCTGATGTTTGTAAACACAGCTTTTGCAAAGTTTTGTGGACGATGATCCGAAAGACCCACCCTGCTCTGTCGTCTTTCAGGCGCTGGAGCTCTCTGTCCAGCCATCATCCTCATCCGTCTGTCTTTCATCCAGTTTTCCAGACAGCCTTAGAGAAGTAAATGTTCCAGGACAAGCATGGATGAGAAAACTGCCCCCTCTAAAGATACAGTGTGGTCTTGAGAAACTAGGAGAAGGCAGAATTTGATCTCCTCCGTGATTTGTTGAAGCGTTTCCCTCCTTTTTACCTCCCAAACCTGCTCATACACCGTGGCAATGTCCTCCGTTGACCTGTGCTCTGTTCCAGACCCCCATTGCCTGTTTGGCTCTCCTGCATCATCTCGTTTCTCTCATTTGCCTCGTTGCTTCTCAGCATACTTCTCTTACGGTATTCCCATAGCTTCCCGTGTAGACCTTATACCAATAGCTGCCAAGCATATCCACACCCTGACTTCTCTCCTGAGCTCAAACTTTTATTTCCAGGCTCCAGCCAGACTTCCTGCGAGGTATGTTTCAGGCATTTCTAACACAACATGTCCAAGACTAAACTCATTTTCTTCTCCCATAGGACCTGCTTCTCTTTTGTTCCCAGTGTTGGTTATGTCCCCACCATTCAAAAAGAACACTTACTTGCCTTGGACTTCTCCCCACTCACGTCTAGTCAATCATCACATCTTGATCATGCGACCTGTGAAATGTCTGCTGAGTCTCTTAACTTTTCCTTGTCATCCTTATGCTAATTTTGTCTCTTAATTTCTTTCTTTTGGACCAGCTTGTTAACTCTTAACTGGCCGTCCTGCTTTTTATCCACCCCTCCCACCTGCCTTTTCCTTTCCCGTCCCCTTTCTTTAGCCTATCCTCCTCATTTGCTGCCAGAGTGATCTTCCTGAAACAAATAGAATCATGTCGGTTTTTCTTAAAAAGCATTAAAAGTACCCCCTTGCCTAAGGATTAAGCACAAGTTCCTGAGTGTGGCTTACAAAGGCTTCTCAGTCTGACCCTAGGTACCTTTCCAGCCTCATCTTATATCAGCTGTGTCCCTGTCTTACCCTTTACATAGCTCTCCATCTGCACAGAAATATTTCCATGCCCCAGATATAACCTAATTTCATTCTCTACTTTTGCAACTGCTATTTTTTCTGACATGGACTTCCCTCATGCCCCATCCACAAGCCCCTTATGCAAAATAACGTCATGTACAAGGGTATTCACTGCCCTACTCATCCTTTCTCGCACAGCTCAAGGTACTTTCCCTGCTAAGCCTTGTCGGTTCCTTTTCCATGCTTCAATGAGAGTTTGTATAAGATGATTTATTTATGTAGTTATCACTCTTGTATAATATAAATTCTATACAAGGTGGGATCTGAGCGGTTTTCATCTTCATAGTCCCCGATCCTAGCACAGAGCCTAGCACAAGGTAAATTCTCAAGCAATATTTGTTGAGCGAGGTCATCAGTACCTTTCATTCTTCTCACATTAAAAAAAAAAATTTCCCCCAGAAAGATCCCATTTTCTTGATAACTTCATCCCTGAAGGTGAAACAATTAGTGTAGTATTCTTATCCCCCCTCTGTACCTTTGCATAGAGGGCTGAGAACTTCCTTGTCTCTGGAAGTAAAGCTATAGGGATGGACAGTTCTGTGGCTATATTCGCATGTAACTCATACGGCTGGTCTGGTTTCGGAGACTACATGGCTGGCCCTTTCTGCAGGCTCTCATTGGGATTGGCTGTCCTCAAGAAATCTATGCTCCTCTGAGGCCCTATGATAAGTGGCCATTTCTGCAGAGAAGCCTGCCTTTGTCCAGGCCTGCCTATGACTGTTTTTTGGGGGTGGGGTAGGGCGTGGGGGTTCAGGGCAGATATTAGAAAACCCATCTGTTTCCTGGTGTAAGCTTTGGATTCCAATCGGCTTTATCAGACATAAAGCAGACTTTCATCTCCATCTGTTCGAGTCCTGTGACTCTCTTGATTGGTTCCAACTTGAAGCTGGTAGAATGGGGATTGAGGAGAGAATTGAGACAAGAATATTGTTTATTTGCTCCTCCAAAACCCCACTAATTATTCTATTATTCTACAATAACAATATCAGGAGTTACTCAAATCCCAGCCATCTGGAGGAACCTTGAGCCACACACATGTGATTTTGGAGAGAGGTTCTGCTTTACAGGGCAAATGGGTAACTGGGATAGAGCCTGTCTGTGGGAAATGTCTCATACTATTTAAATGAATGAATAAAGGGGTTTGTGGGCAGCAAGTTATAGTTTAAACTCAAGTAACCTGAGGCAAGAGAAGAAATGGATTTTCAATTTTCATCTATCAGATGGGCAAAACCCAGAAAGTTTAATAATCTACTGTACTGGAGAAGGTGAGAGAAAATAAACAATCTCATATGTTGCTGGTAGGCATGTACTTTGTTAAAAATAATCCATGCAATTCTGTTTCTGGGAATGTATGTTATAGACATACTAACATGCAAAATGATGTTACGTTCAAGGGTATTCATTGTCACCTCACTTACACTAACACAGATTTAGAAATATTCGAATGTCCAACAGCTAGAGAACCTATTAAATAAATGATAACGCATCCTAATGGATTATTTCTAGCTGTAAAGAAAAATGAGGACACTCCTTGTATACCAATATGGAATGAGTTCCAAGATTGTTTCCAATATTGATAAATATAAACACTCAAAGTACAAAACATATCTAGTGTGTGTGTGTGTGTGTGTGTGTGAGAGAGAGAGAGAGAGAGAGAGAGAGAGAGAGAGAGAGAGAATGTATTTATTTGTGATGCTTTTATCCAAAAATATACAGTAAAAACTAATAACATTATTTGCCTCTGAGGAGGGAAACCAGATGGCTAGGGGAACAAGGTTAGGAGGGAGACTTTGCTTTATACCATCTGTACCTTTTCGATTTTAAACAATGTGAATATTTAATTAAATTAAAAGGTATATATACACAAACATACCTTGATTTTTATTTTTAATTGAAAGGAAACATTTTTATGCCTTGGGAAGAAACCTGGCATAAGTTTCCTTAGACATCTGTCTCAGGAGGACGATTGAGGAAGCGTGACTTACTGCTGGCTGAAAGGGGTCATTGATCAGTATAGCACAGTGGTCAGTGTGCAGGCTCTGAGGTCAAACGACTTAGACTGGAATTCAAGCTCTGGTACTTTCTGTGTGACTGCGGGCAGGTTATCTCTGTAAGCTTCAGTTTTCTTTTCAAATAAGGAATAATACTAGTATCCAACTCACAGGATTGCTGTGAAAATAAAATGAAAGATTGTGTGTATAGCCTGCATAAAGGTGGGTTCCCGTGTGATCCTGTCTTAGCTTAGAATCACATTCAAAGAAAAAAGATGCCAATAGAGAAGCTCAATCAAAAGCAATTCAAATGTGTCTTGTAGTTTCTTTAAAAAATTCCGAGAGGGTAGTACATGCAAACGAATAGCTAGACTTTAAAAAAATGGTCTGTCTTCAACTTGTCCAACCCTCACTTTCAACAGAGAGTAGCTGTACTTGACAGTCTTTGCTTATTCCACTCCCAACTGCCAACTAAAACTTCTCATGCTCACCCTGCCATACTTTCTTGGAGCTACTCTTTGTTTCTGCCAGGCATTTTCTCCATTTCACATATAAATCTCCTTGCCTCTCAGGCTACACATTATTTCCCCCCAATCTGTGGGTTAAAGCACACGAGCTGAGGATATGGGGAAATGCCAAATGAACCGTCGGAATTTTACTAGTGGAAGTGGGGGTGACCAGATGTAGGAAAGGATGGAAAAAAGGTTTTAAAAATATTCTTATAATAATAATTTTTAGCTCCTGTTACACATGTAAGGATTTATAATATTGCTTGGCATATTATAAGCACTCAATAAATTTTGGCTATTACTATTATTCATAATAATCGCTTTCCCACAACCTGATAGTAAAACAACACTACCATTTACTGAGAGTCTACTCTGTGTCAAACATGTTCTGGCATTTTACTTGCATTAACTCCTATAAGCTTCGCAACAGCACTGAACATAGATCTTTTCTAACCCTCATTTTACAGATGAGAAAACAGACATAGAGAAGGTTAGTAACTTGGTTGGAGCGACACAGGTAGGAAGAGGGAACAGGACATGAAGTTAAGCAGCCTGACTTTTGTTCTCGTGTTAACCACCAGGTTGCATTGCTTCCAAGACAGGTTTTCTGTTTTAATGTAGTTATCAGGAATCCAGCCAATCTGATCTGTCTATACTGGAAGTTTCCCAAAGATTTTCTTCTGCCAGTTTCCATAGCTCTTAGTGGTCCCAAGGGAGATACGAGCAAATAGTAAGGGAGGTGGGCACCTTCATGTTCCTGGGAAGACAATGGCTGTTCTTGTTGTTGCCTTAGCTCTTTGGATGACAAAGGTTTTTTGACTATGGACCAGAGAAAGGTGCCTGCTAGTAAATTCTCAATGATTGCATTTAATGGTTCTCTCTGTTGCCTCCCTCGCTGTCCATCTACTAAGGAAAATAATGCCAGTGGTAACTAGATCAATAAATGTCCATAACACAAATCAGCTTATTCTGGGGGATGTACTAGAATATTTGTTTCATAGTTGCTGTTGCAGCAGGAACCCTATTCTCAACATCTCCATGTATTTTTATTCCTTGCTATCAGGTTGTTCTGGCACTGATTCTATTAATTCCGCGGAAGAGGGGAGACCACCCAGAATAAAGAGTCTTGGCTCAGCTTTGTGTTTCATGTTAGAATTGTTATGTGAAAAGTGAGAGAGTCTTCAAATTCATGCTTTGCTGAGACAGAACAGTGTTTCCCAAATTCCAAAAAGCTTCCATCTGTATATCAAGAGTAAACCTGGGAGGCCTGAGATGGAGTGTTATTTTGAACCATGAGGTGGAGAAGAGAGAATATCACATACGGAAAGTTTCCATACTGCTGGAAATAGAAAATTTGTCCAGGCCAGGGAGGTAGAGCTGAGGAGAGAGTGAGAGAAAGGGAATAGTAGGTATGTTCTAGTTCCTTCCTCAGAGTTTAGACCTCTTGGTGAAGGGAGGAACGTGAAGGTGAGGAAGTGGAAGGTAGTAAACACATCCCAGAGAAGCTGAGGAGGACTTGACATAGAGGCACCGGGATTCCCACTCCACGTTCAGAACCCAAAGGAGCTCACCTCCTGTGGTGCCACAGGCTGAGGTGGGGCAGCTCCCCAGAGAAGAAAAGGGCACATGTGTTAGTCAAAGGAGCCTTGTGCTCTGACCCCTGCTGCTGCCACTGTGTGTTTTGGGAGACGTGGATGATGGCTGAGGGCCTGGCTCAGTGAGCTTGCTGGCGGAGGTCCCCAAGGTTAAAAAGAGGCTGATTGCCAGAGTTGAGGATCAAAAGGGAGCTGTAGCCAGACCATGGGGCACTTGTGGGGCCTGTGAGAACTGGGGGGGCGGGGGGTGGGTGGGTGCTAGTCAGCAGGGAATGGGGAGGCTGAGGTTTCTGGGATCATCTACTCTGTGGGGCCCCCACCAGAACAGACACCGAGTCATGCTGGCCTTGGGCACTTCAGCAACAGCAGCAGTGATGGCAAAGGCAGACATGTACCCAGAGGAGAGTGTGACACCTGGCCTCCCTGCCACCTCACACCTGCCAACGGGGATGTGGGAGTCTGTGAGAAAGGGAGACACCCTGTACAACTGAGCAGTTACTGGAAGTGATTGGGTATATTCCAGTGAGACTGTTTGGAACCACAAGAAACTGAGTTCTTCACCCCACCCCTCCCAGCTCCACCGTAATAGTTAGAATAGGAATTTCTGAGCATATTGTAGAAAAACATAAAGTGTGTGTATATGTAAATGTTGACCTTAGGTGATACTATGGGAAAAACAAATGTTATGGGCTGAATTGTGTCCCTCCTCCCCACTCATGTGTTGAAGTCCTAACCCCACTATTTCAACATGTGACCTTGTTTGGAGCTAGGGTCTTGAAGAAGGTAAGATTAAAGTGAAGTCATGTGGGTGGGCCCTAATCCAATATGTCTGGTGTCCTTATAGAAAGAGGAGATTAGGACACAGACACACACACCAATGGATAACCATGTGAGGACACTGGATATCTGCAGGCCCAGAAAAGAGGCCTCAGGTGAAATTAACCCTGCTCTCATCTTATCTTGGACTTCTAGCCTCCAGAACTGGAAATAAATGAGAAAATAAAAATTCTGTTGTTTAAGCCACCCAGTTGGTGGTATTTTGTTATGGTAGCCCTAGCAAACTAATACAGCAAGCAAATCTTATCTGGATTATTAAACATTAGGATGAAGCCAATAGTTGCAGAGGTCCAGAAGTGAGCTATTGGTATAATGTCAATCAAAAACAAAGGAGCCGGGTGTACTGTATAATAGTTCGTGTAAGACTTGGCGATAGCTCTAATCCGTGCTACTTGATTAACTTATTAGGTGAACTTGAACTTTCTTCTCCATACTTTTCACAAATCAGTACAGCCCCAGGAGGTAATATAAGTCAGTCTTCCTTTTCATAACTTTTCTTCTTATCTTTGGAGAGTAATAATTCATGTTAGGCAAAAACGGAGCGATATTGATTTTGTAAGCGGTGCTATCTGTGTCCCCATCAAGGGAGGAGGTGATGATCGGTGCCAGTGTTTGGCTGGAGAGAGTGGATCAGATGACGGTGGAGGAAGACCAATAACAGCTCCCACCCACACCACAGTGAAAAGGGAATGGTGGAAGATTTGTGGCTAGTACCATTTCCTCTAGCTTCCAGTAAGTCATTTACTCCAAAATATCTTTATAAATAGTCTTGTTTTTATCGCTTCCTAAAATGCCAGTTGCTCTGGTCTCATAGCACTGTGACAGATACTACTAGACTAAAAACACAAGGTGATTTATGATATCCATAAATCACAGAGCCAAATGTTATGATTAAATCTTGTACTTACAGCTAAGAAGTCAAAAGGGGTTGGTAATCATTTTAAATGTCGGACTGTGATTCCTGGGTCACAAATGCATGATTTTGCACAACCTGAAGCCAATGTGAATGCTTTGGTAAAACTGTACCCCATACCCATGTGTCACCCAGAAAGGCCCCCCTGGGGCTCTGTGTCCCTGGGCCTGCAGAGATGGTACGTGATGAGGCTCAGAGAATATTCCTGCCACCTTAACATTTTCCTCCACTCTTCTCCTTCCAAGTTGGGAACTAAATGGATAAAGTGAGTATTATGTTTGTACAGTGAATGTGGCGTTGGATCCGTTACCTGACAAGAGGTCATTCTTACTTTGTTCCAGAAGAAGTGACATCTCAAGACACTGTTAATTAAAACTTCATCTGTTTTGAGATAAACCCATTCTTCTTCTTTTTTCTTCCCCATCACTGTCACATCAGCAATTAAACTATGCTGCAATGGTGATGCTGCACTAATTAATTTCTTGTCACATCGATGGAGACCTTTGGCTAGTGGGGTGTATTAAAAATACAAAAGACCCCAAATGCCAGCCTTCCATCTGTCCCTGATGCACTGGGATTTCCTTCAGTTACATTTTCTTTTCATTCTTCACTGGAAGAGGTGGGCTGACAGGCCTTGTAAAACTACATCTTTTCTCTTTGAATAGATAGAGCATGTGATTTTTTTTGTTTGTTTGTTTTGTTTTGTTTGTTTGTTTAATAACAGACTCTCCATTTGGTTCCTGAGGGTTATGCTTTGTTCTGCTCCCATTTCTAATTTATATGCATGGCCAGTATTAGCATAAAGGCATTGGATGAGGTGCATTGTGAGGAAGGGGCCAGGATCATACCCACAACTTACTTTCCCCCCTGGAGGGTTCAGATCAACTTGACAAGTCTATATCAAGCAGAGCTGAGCTATGCTGGTGTTGAGCTGGATGGTCCGGGGTACAAAAAGAGGTATGGAGAGGAACCAAGAGGGTCTCTGCCCTGCTAGGGAAATGAACCCCGACTCTGGAAATTAGTATTTGAAACAAGGTGTTTCAGTTGGTTGTCTGATACAGTACAATAAGGATTCAGAGATAGGCAAAAGCTCCTGGAGTCCAAGTTAGCCAGGAAGACTTAAGGGATAGCAGCAATGAACTTGGTAACCAAGAGATAAAATCCATTCACTTGGATTCATTTATGAGAGTGAATATGCTGAGCTACTTTTTTTCCATATATTTGAACTATTTGGCAAAGATCATATTTCCTTAGGGATTAGTCAAATGAATTGGGCATATCTTTGGGGTAAATGGCAGCAAGATATTATCTAATCTCTTATGTAGAGTGATACAATTTAATTACCAGTTTTGAGGGAAACATTATAATGTTTTGTGTCTAATGAGCATATTTTCCCCCCTGATGCAAATGTATTTTTTTATTCAAATACTGTTGAACCAAATGTTGAAATAAAGGAACATTTATTGGTTACTTCTCATTTAGCTCCCTTATGGCTAGAAGAGCAAGTAATATGGTACCCATTTTATGGATGGAGCTGAGAGAAAAAAATTTGCTGAACTAGGGAGAAGAAAAATTTGTTTTTGGGAGGCAAGAAAACCCAGGATATCACGATTAGTACTGAAACATAAAACTTGTTTCCCTCTTATTATGTGTTCTTTATAGAAAATTTGGAAAATTCAAACATGTTCAAAGAAGAAAATAAGAACCTCTATAATCTCACAACCCAGATCCCTGTATTAGTATAGTGGATTTCCTTCATTTATACATACAAATATGAAACTACCATAAATACTTCTTTAAAATTAGGTTGTGTTAAATATGCAATTTTGTATTTCACTTTTTTTTTTACTAGTATATCATCAATATAATGGTAGAAACTTTTAGCACTGCCCATATCTGGCTCTCCTCTCCTCCTGGGCACATAGTAGGATTACATTTTTTCACCCATCTTGGAGGTAAGTGGAGCTATGATTAGTCTGGCCAAAGGGATGCCAGCAAAAGTAATGTGTGTTGCTTCTGGACTGAACATATAATATCTGTGGGGTTATACTTGTATCTTTCCCTGTTAAGAGGGTCGTCATATGTTCCTCTCAGAGTTTGGGGCCTGAGAGTTTGGGGCCTGAGAGAGAGAGCTTCCCCCGTCCTGCCGGCCTAATCTCATTTGGATGTGGAATGTGAGCAAGAACATTTTTTGTTGTGCTAAACTACTGAAATTTTGAAGTTGTTAGTATAGTATAACTTAGTTTATCCTGGTTAATACAATATTTTCTTATGTCGGGAATTCTCTTAAAAACTTGATTTCCAATGACAACAACAATTTTTCATTATATGCATATTTTAAATTTTATTTTGTCATCCCCCTATTGTTAGGCATTTATTTGTTTCACACTTTTTTCTTTGTTTTTAAATAACGCAGCTGTGAAAACTCTCAAGTGCTTATCTGATGTATTCTCACGAGAAATTTTTATAAATGGAATTGTTAGGTCAGAAAAATATAAATGTTTTCAAGGCTCTGGGTACAAACTGAGAAACTTCTCTCCAGAGACGTTTTCAAGTTTACACTTCCTTTGTCAGTACAGAAGCGTGCCCGTTTCAACGCACTCTTGCCAAAAACTTGTCTTATAAGTTTAAATGTGTTTTTTGCAACTTTAAAGGAAAAGTAGTTGCCATTTATCTGAATAATAATGAGCCTGAGTTTTCTTTAAATGCCCTTTTGCCTATTTTGTGAATATTGTGAAGTATGGCCTGACCTCCTGGAGTGTCTTTTGTCTTTTTCTTATTGGTTTGTAACTAACTTTTAAGATTGTTATAATTTAAATATATTGATTTTTGATGTAATTTCAGGGAGAAAAATGAGACAGATCTGTAGGGATAGATGTTCCCTAATGAGATTAATTTTATCAATCACAATGAGGGAAGAGAAAAGGGAAGCAGCTACTTGTCATGCCTCACCTTCCTCAGTGATGCTCTCTGAAGAGCTGTGCTGGGGGTTGGGAGAGTGAGGTACAGGGAGGGCCCCTCAAGTGCTCCTCCGTGACTCACCGACACTGAGGAAGAATGTGTCATGCAGCCGTGAGTCACGGGGTTCCCAAGCACAGATCTCACTCTGGCTTAACATGAACCCCAGCATATGAGGAAGGTCGAGGTTTCAACAGGCAAGTCTCAAACACCTTAGTTTAAGGAACATGTGATTTCAGGGCACTGTCCTACAACAGGTCTCTGTCAGCGAATAGCTTTCATCTAGGGAAGGTGAGACATGCACAGGGGTGACCGTCCTGTGCTGTGGGATAGGAAGGAAAGCAGTGCAGAGGTACAGAGAAAGTGCAGAGAGTGGGAGCGATTGTTCCCAGCCATGCGCAGAGTGGGAGGGAATGAGGGCATGGGGCTGGTGGCATTTGGCTCAGTCATACAGTTGGGGTGGAATTCACTAGTATGAGACATATACAGCGGGTGCCAAAAGAATGTATACACATTTTAAGAAAAGAAAACTGTATTAAAATTGTAATAATATATACCAATAATAAACGATGAAGAATACAAGTCACGTTTGACTTCTGTAATTACTAGAGGTCCTCAAAGTGGTTACCATCAGAGTCTAGAAACGTCTGATTATGGTGAATTACTGCTTGAGCAACGTTGACCAAAGTGCCCACTTGTATACATTTTTTTGGCACCTCCTATATGTTTGTGTGTGTGTGTGTATATACACACACATACATATACATATATAATATATATGTATACACATACATATATACATATATGTGCACATATATATATACACACACACATATATACATATATATACATACATAACTAGGTAGGACAATTAAGTTCATGAACTTTCCACCTTCGTGTGTGTGTGTGTGTGTGTGTGTGCGTGTGTGTATGTCTGTGTATAAATGTATATATATAAATTATGAGACATTATTTATAAAAAAATGATTGGCGTCTGGCTCCCTGGGAAGGGCGTGACTGGAGGACAGCAGGAAAGGGGCTCTGGAATGTGAGGCCCAGAACAGGGACCCTGGGTACCAGGTCTAAGGACTTTGATGCTTAGAGATGTGTGAGGTTTTAATTAGATAACAAATATAAAATTATTTGATCAGTGGTTGCTATTATTATTGTTAATCTCTTCTGGGTAAGGTGAATGGTAAATTTACCTTAGGACCTGAAAAACAATCGGTTAGCCCATGGGTTGGTTAACCAAAACAGGATTAAAATTTTCTAATTTTCATTTTTGAGTAGACATTTGGATATGCTGTATATAGATGCTGTTTAGAATTCTTTTCTCTCTTGTTAACTTGATTTTTTTTTTTTTTTTTTTTTGACATATACTGCATGGCCTATTAGCTTACTTGGAAATCTGGGCCTCAGATTCCCTAGTTCCATTATGTGCATTCAGTTGTTGTACAATAAAAGAACAGGTTTCTGTAGCATCCTTCATTCAAATTCTGGGTCCCCTGAAGGGCTTCTGCCAGCTTTTGTTTATGGAATTCCACACGCTTAATCTTTCTCAAATTGTTTCGTGGCTGTCTGTAGAGTTGGCATTATTCACTCCAGAAGGGCAGGGACCTTGTTTTGTTCTGCATTCCCCCAGCATTCAGCTGTGAGGCTGGAGAGTTGCTGGTGTTTGTCATTCATCAAATACTTGATTGATTGAGTGGATCACCAAAGGAGCTGGGTTTTCTCCTTGGGACCTCAGCTTTTATTATCAATGCAGGTACTATAGATGGGATTTGTATAATGGATGCCTGAATTATTGAATGTGCCAAGGCCTACCCCCACTGTCATGATTCACTTAATTAACAAATAATTATTGAGCATGTCCTAGGTACCAGGCACTGGGCTACACCCTGGGACACAAAGATTGTTAAACAGTCCCTGGCTTCAAGGAGTTTGTAATCACCTTCGGAGATGGAATGCCAAATAACTAAGTTACAATGAGATCATGCTATGATGAAAGAATGGAAGATAAAAGACTGGCTAAAAACATATGTGTATCCCAGGCAGACGACTCATTTGACATTCTTCAAGCTGATACTTTTTCGTGTATATTCAACCTATAATCAGAATGGAGGTAAAGAAAAATATTCTCTATTAATAATAACTTTTTCTTTTCGTTCAAAATAAGAGATTTATGACAGACACTGAATAATCCAGAACAGTTTAACCTTTTCGAAACTACAATTTTTGAAATCAGGCAACTTTTGGGGAGGAATACTGAAGTGTTTAAGATTTCTATAGTAATACAACCCACCTATTCCTGGTAAATACTGTCCTACCATGTGTTGTTTGATTTCAGAGTTTTTGTAACTTCCAACTATGACTTAAGGTAAATGTCTCAGAAATGGCCTGCGTTTGTTTAAACAATTTCTCATGTCCAGGGCAAAAATGCTTATGAGAGACAGGTCAGTGAAGAAGTAGAATGGGTCCATTTTGGATCACTGTGTACTTTAACAGTCATTATTAATTTATATTTCACCTATTATATAAACAGTCATCTGTAGAAACCTGAGTTAAGTGGCATCATCCATCAAATTTATTCCAGTGGTTTTAGCATCTCATGTTTGTTGGTGTCCTGGGCAGATGCCCAGCTGCCCTGCTCTTTAATGCAACTCTAGGAGCAGATGCCCCAAAGTCAGGCGGAAAGGAGACAGGGAAGTTTCCTAGGGGGAGGAAGTATTGGAGCCTGAACTTGAAGGCTAAATTAAAAGTTTCCTGGAAGACAAAGAGGGGTGGAAGTGGCGAGATTAGCATTTTGACTTAGGGAATTGCATGTGAAAAAAAGTGGTGACAGAAAAGACTGTGGCACATTTGGATGGCTCCCAGCAGGCCAGTGTTTGTAGATCATTAGGTAGTTAAGAAGACAAGTTAAAAAGAGATGAGACTAGTCAGGGAATGCAGAGCCAGAACACAACAGGCCAAGAATAGTAATTTCACCCTTCAGTTTTGGAAACACATAGCAAGCTAACAAGGTGTTTTTTTGTTTTTTTTTTCATACATACACCTCCCGCCCCCAAAATTTTATTATGAAAATTGAAAATAATAGAAAAATATAAAGACGAGTACAGTGAACACCAGTAGATCTACCTTCTGATTTTATAATCAGCCTCTTGCTATATTTGCTTCAGTAGTTCCCAAAATGTAGTCTGCAGGCCCTGGAGGCGACATGACACTTTCAGAGGATCCTTGGGATCAGAACAATTTTAATAATTATGCTAAAATGTGATTTGCCTTTCTTTCTGTGTTGATTTTGCATGGATGGGACAAAAGTGAGAGCATGTAAAACTCTGGTGCCTTAGCGTGAACTGAGGCAGTGGCACCCACTATACCAGTAGTCACAATATTCTTTACTGCCACTCAGTCATAGTATAAAAAATGTCAGCTTCAATTAAAAGTGTCCCTGGTGATGCATTACAAATGACTAATTTAATTAGATCTTAATTCTTGAGTGCATATTTTTGAAATATTTTGAATGATGAAATGAGGAGTGTGCATAAAGCACTTGCTCCATATTGAAATATAATGACCACTTTGAGGAAAAGTACTGTGTGACTGAGTTGCCAGCTAACATAGCAGCTTTTGTCATGGAACATCAATTTTCACTTGAAAGAATGACTATTAGTTTCCTAGGGCTGCCTTAACACACTACCATAGCCTGGTTTAAAAGAACAGAAATGTATTCTCTTACAGTGCCAGAGGCCAGAAGTCCAAAATCAAGATGTTGGCAGGGCCACATTCGTTCTGGAGGCTCTGGGAAAGAATCTGTTCCTTGCGTCTCTACTTTCTGGTGGCATGCCTCGGAGTTCCTTGGCTTTGGGCAGCATCACTCCAATCTCTGTTGCCACCTTCACATTGTTTTCACATCTTTGTGTCTCTATGTCTTCTCCTCTTCGATTTGTCTGAAGTCTCTCTCTCCCTCTCTCTTGTAAGAAGAGACTTGTCATTGGATTTGCAAAATTCTTGGATAGGACAAGGGTCCCACTTTTTGGAATAATCAGCAAAATTTTATCCTTGATCACTAAGTGGTGTGTACACCAGAATTCAAAATTTATGCTGTGGCCTAGAGGGATGCAAGAGCCAGGTCTCTTTACTGAGGGAGGAAGGAGTTTCTTAGAAAAGAATGTACATTGAAGGGAGAAGAGAAGGTCTCAATGTTTTCAGAAAAATGGAGGTTATGGGTTTGGTCTACGGACACTGTTACCATGTCAGAAGGGACCTGACTGAGGACCACAGGATGTGTACTTGCCTATTATTGTCCAATTCTCCACCAATAATGGTGCCAAAGCCTTCTTGGTGACCATTCACCTCCTAATTATATGCCATTTGTAGGCTGTGCTTCCTTGAAACTGTCTTGTCTTTTGGTTATGTCATCATTTTCTCTTGGTTCTCTTGCTATTTCTGAGAACATTTTTAATCTCCCTCTAGCTTTTGTTTTTTTCTCTGTCCCCCTTAATCTTTTGATGTTTCTCAGAGTTCTGCTCTTGGTTTTCTTTCCTACGCATTCTATATTCTCTTCCTAAATGATCTCACCCATTTAATGTTATGATGAATAGAACACAAATTCCATGTGGGTGGAAAATTATCTTCTTCACATCTGTATTCCCAGCCTCCTCGAAGAGTACATGGCATATTGTGGGTGTTCGATAAATATTCAGTGAATGAATGAATTGGCATTCATAGGCAAAATCTAAATATAACCCTAATAAAACTTGGCTGTTTTGAGTCCAGTTTAACATAGTGAACATTCAAAAGAAACATAAATTTGATTCTAGGAAGAAAGTATTTGTAAGTGCAGATTGGTGGAACCATTCTGGAAAGCAATCTCAACTTTTAGTTAAGATAATTATGTGTACACATCATGATTCAGTAATCACTTTCATGGCTATATTTCCAGAAGAAAAAAAAAATCTCATCTGGGTCCATAAGAAAACATAAATGAAGATGGTCATTCTAGCATTTTGTGTGTGTGTGTGTGGGGGGGGGGTGTCAAAGGAGTTGGAGGCAATCTAGATGTCCTTCATTGGGAAATGTTAAATAAATTGTGGCAGATGCACAAGGGGGATACTCTGAAGTAGTTGGAAGCAAATATAGAAACATGGATGCATTCATCAACCTTGAAAATGTTGTGCTGTGGAATGAGGTAAGAAACAAAATGGTATCTATTCTATAATGTCACTTATGTAAATTAAAAATATGTGTACAGAGTTGCGGAAAATACTCTATGTCTTGATCTGGGTGCTGGTTACATAGGTATATATATGTGTGTAAACTCAACAAGCTGTATAATTAGTTATTTCACTTTACTGTATGTAGTTATACCTCAATTAAAAAAATGCACTAAAAATAAGATACGTTATATAAAAACAGGTACGAAAATAAAAAGGTACCATCAAACACATTAGAAAATTGTGGTAGGGAGGATGGGGATAAAAGGAAATGAATGAATGAATGCATGAAATAATTAATTATAAAACATCAAACCAAAATGGGGCTTTCCATGTGCCCTTGATGATAACGTGCCATGAACTGCCTCCATGTCATCTGTTTATCTATCAATGGAGTTATCTATACTCATGTTATCAATTGAAACATTTGTGTGGATGGTTCCCAAAATATTATCCACAGCTCTACTGTCTTCCTAAACTCCACTTCTACATTTCCAGCTGCCCTCTGGGCATTTCTACCTGGTTGCTTTTGTTTTTGTATCTTGAACAATAAAACAAACAAAAACAAAAAACCCTTTATCTTCCTTTGGAAATGGTCTTTTACAGCACATTGAAATCCTAATGACTAAAAGAATCTGTGTATCTCTCCAAACATTTTAGATTGGAGTACCATCTTGGATGAATAGCATTAGCATCACCTGGAAGCTTATTCGAAATGCAGAATCTCAGACCCCACCCCAGACTTACTGATTCACGACTTTCATTTTAGTAAGATCCCAGGTGATTTGTTTGCACATTAAAGCTTGAGAAGCACTGCTCTATGCCTTGTTTACTTTGTTAACTTTGCCCAGATTATTGGGTAGAAATAAGTGGGGACCCCTTTCGGAAGTACCCAAGTGGGGTTAAAGATGTGCTATATTTAGACTTTGTATGCCAGGGTCTGTTAGGTGAAGAGTAAGGCACCTAGAGTTCTCCCTCTTGTTCAGTGCGTGGCCTTGTAGGGGCCTCCTCATTATACATTTCAATTGCACTCTATATTAACAAAGCACTTCACCACCAATTTATTAGAGATTCTCTCTCAAATTCTCTGCATCATTTTTCCAAGCAATAAATCATGGTGAATTTTCTTTGTTACTCGTAAGTAGTTGATAAATTGTAAACAAATGGGTTGAAAAGGTAACATAGCGGAAAAGTGTTTCAATTTTCCTTCATCCATCCTCCATGCATCACTTAGGGAAAAAACCAAGTACTCACAGCTTGATTGTATATCTAGAATACAATTCTAAATGGAGGAAAAGAGAGAAGATCTTTAGATGACATGATTTAAACTATTAGTTTAATAACTCTGGATAGGTTTGCCAAAGTGATCTGTCAATCCAGTGACACTGGCTGAACGGAAATTCAACATCAACAAAATTAAGCTAATGCTTTCTACCCTCTGACTTCATATGTACCACTATTGAGCTACTGCATTCACACAGAGATTAAGTATATTCTGCATTAGTTTACGAACTGCCTCTGTTTGAGTTGGACATAAAACAATGAATACGTAGTCTGATTTTTCTCCTGTATAAGTTGATTTTTTTTTTTAAATTGGGGAAGGGGAACAGGACTTTATTGGGGAACAGTGTGTACTTCCAGGACTTTTTTCCAAGTCAAGTTGTTGTCCTTTCAATCTTAGTTGTGGAGGGCGCAGCTCAGCTCCAGGTCCAGTTGCCAGTTGCTAGTTACAGGGGGCGCAGCCAACCATCCCTTGCGGGAGTCGAACCGGCAACCTTGTGGTTGAGAGGACACACTCTGACCAACTGAGCCATCCGGGAGGTAGCTCAGCTCAAGGTGCTGTGTTCAATTTTAGTTGCAGGGGGCGGAGCCCACCATCCCTTGCGGAACTCGAGGAATTGAACCGGCAACCTTGTGGTTGAGAGCCCACTGGCCCATGTGGGAATCGAACCAGTAGCCTTCGGAGTTAGGAGCATGGAGCTCCAACTGCCTGAGCCACTGGGCCGGCCCTATAAGTTGATTTTTGAAACAAGTTCCTCCTTGCCCAATGAGAGCAAGGAGCAACTATAAAATGCCCTCTCCATCTACATGCATATGTCTCCAGGAATCTCTTTAAATTCTGTCTCTCTCTGTCTTGCCTCTCCTCAGTTCTTTTCCAGATACCTTTCACTTCACATTTTAGATTTCCCCTTGGTTCTAGTGGCTTTCTTGTTCAGAGACACAGTCTTGAGTTCCCTATTGGTTCATATTCACAGCCTTATGCCAGCCTCTCCTACACAAACCAGGTTGTTCTCCACGCCCCAACCCCAGCCAAACAGCACAGGTAGGCACTGCGACCAGTCCTGACTCAGTCTCTTCCCAGCAAGCATTGGATGCCCTCTATTTCATGTAGGTCATTGCCACCCTTCTTACGTTCACCTAAGATAAGAGGCACAATATGCAGACCTGTGATTTCATGGCCGACCAATCAATTTCTGTAATGGTGAAGCTCTCAAAATCAGTGTCTTAATTTTGTTTGACTCCCAGAATGAATGTTTGACTCCCAGAATAAAAAGATTTTCATCAAGACAATATAAAGAAGCAGTAACCGCTGGACTATTGAGGAAGCTACATATTTACTGTAACAACAACAACCAAAAAGTAATTGGCTGTGATGCAGGTATGAAAACAAGATTCAATAGATCGTACAATTGGGGCAAGTAAGGATGAGAAAAAGAAAAAGAGAATGGGTCAGAAAGAGACACTCTTCTGTTGGGCCTCATGACCCATTCAGAGCATCACTAGTGTCATGCCAGCACTCAGTGGGGGAGAGCAATTCTTTTAAGGAAATCTATTTGAGTCTAATATTGTCATCATCCTTTTAATGGTGTTGTTCCAACAACTTAGTTAAAGTCGGCTTTAACAAATACAAAATGCTCTTTTTGCCAATAAAATTAACGTATTTTGGAGAGGCAGATGTTATAAGTTCAGCTTGTAGAGGCTTTTTCTTGCCATTTCTAGAAAATAACTTTTTTTTTTTTTTTTCCCCACACGTGTGGTAGAGTGCAGTAACCAACTCCTGCACAGCCAAGTGATTGTGGTGGTCTTCCAGGAAAACACACACACACACACACACACACACACACACACACACACACAAAGGAGCTTCCTCTAAGATTCAAACAATCTATTTTACATCAGAGAATAAGTGGAAAATTACTGTGCTTACCAAATTACAAGAGGAGAGATAACTTTTGGGAACCTAACAAGAAGTTTCTCTGCATGTAATAAATCAGTTGCCCTGAAAGTGGGTTATCTCATCCTTCTCTTTCTCTGCATAAGGCAACTACATTTGCCCAATATTAGGGAACTTAAAAGGGCTTGAAGTTTAGCTAATGAAAGGAACTTGAAGAGGGAGCTGGAGAAGCAGGAATGGAAAATGGAAAAGGTTCAAAAGTCTGGCCCAAACCTTTGACTCACTCACTTTTGGCCAAATTCATTTTATTAGTTGAAATCCAAAATTAACTCATAGAATATTATTCCTGAACATATGTGGGGTTCTGAAGGCAGGTGTTCCTTTGAAAACGTTGCTATCCACCTGCTATTGACAGGCCAGAAAAACCAGGAACAGTCTCTGTCTTGCAATGTGAAAATGCTCCTATTTAGTATTAAATGCGACCGAGATGAGCAAGATGGAGAGGTGATAGGAATTGCAAGAGCGCATTGCCTGGAAATTTTGTACCAACACATCAATTCGAATTTGGGGACATGAGTAGAGGTTGACTTTGTTTTATCCAAGTAAAGATGACCACATTGGTATGAGACACAGGAAGGAAATCCATGTGATCAGGGGCTATGCCTTTGAGATGGTTCCCAGACTGGTACTTCCAGATAATTGTGTTGGGAAACAAAACCTTTCTCCTTCCTGCAAAATGCAATGTAAAGGGCCTGGGTAGTTCTTCACAAACTACTCTGTGCATGACCTTGAGTGACTCACGCTCTTGGCCTTAGATTCTTCAACCATAAGATGACAGGCTGAGTAAATGATCTCTGACATAGTCAAGCTTTTATGTTCCATAAGACTCTGAGTGCAGAACATGGTCCACTTGCTTAGGGAAGTTTAAGGCTGACAGGCAGATAATACAGGTGCACAATAAAAATTCTCAGTGTAACGCCATGTATTTTTGATATCAGTTGAATAGTACAGGCATTCATTTTTATATGACCAAGGTGCTCTGCTTGTAAGGCAGGTCCTCCATGACCCTCATCCTCCTCTCAATGCGTATGCCTTACCTCTCTTCTTCCTCTCATGGCTAAACTTTTAGAAAAATTAGTCTTCATGTACTGTTTCAATAACTTCACTTTTCATTTAATTCTCAACCCACTGAAATTTGACTTTCATTTCCCCAGCTCTATGAAAATTCTTTTCTACAGAGGTCACCATCAACCCTCAAGTGGCCAAATCCCATAGACTCTTAAGTCCCATCTTTCTGGACTTCTCTGCATTTTATACCATTGACAAGTTCACCTTCTTGAAACTGTCCCCTTTCTTTAAACCCAAGATCCTATTCTCTCTGTTTCTCCTCTTTCCTCACCAACTGCTTCTTCTCAGTTTCTTTTACAGGCACCTCCCCACTGCCAGCCCTTTAAATCCATGTGCTGCCTTAAGCTCTGTTCTTAGTTCTGGCTGCACCCTCTCCCTTTATATATGAAAGCTTTTAACACCACATAAATGCTGCTAACTCTCCAATCTGCCTCTCTAACTGAGAACTTTCTATCCTATTATTTACTGGCCAATTATCTGGATGTCTCATAGGTATCCCAAAATTACATCCAAAATTCAACTTTCAACTTTTCCCCCCAAATATGTTTCACCTTCCTAAAATCAGTTCCTAACTATTGCTCAAGGTAGAAATTTGGGAGTTACTGTAAAATCCTCCCATTCCCTCATCCTATCCAGTCCCCCCACCCCCCACCATGTTTAACTAATTTTCAAGAGCTCTTAGTTCAAGAGCTATTAGCTTATCCCTCTTCTCTAACCTCATTACACTTTCCCTGGTCCAGGCCCTCATCCTCTCTCTCTGGGTCTTTGGCAATGGCCTCCCTGACTGCCCCCAGCCTCTGAGCCTTTCCCTTGCACACCATCCTCCCCACTGGCAATAGTGGGTTCTGTCTCACCCCCAAATTTGATCATGTTCAACATTCTTTATTGTATTGAACTCTAGTTAGTGTTATGCATGTTGATGTGTTTAGGGGGAAGTCTGCAATTTACTTTGAAATCCAACAAAAAAATAAGATGGATTGATGGATGGATCAAGAGACTGATAAACGGATAGATGTGTAATAAACTAGAGTGTTCATTGTCCTGTTTTTGTTCTGCATTGTTGATAATTGTTAAGCAAATGTATATACCATCTTATAATGGCATTTAAGCTTCTCAAGAACTGGGCCATCATAATGCACTTCTGTATCCCTTGTTGCTCCTAACACAGGTATTGGGCGAAAGAACTTTTTTGCCAATGTCTTGGTAGAAACAAATGGAAGATATCATTTCTATTTGGCCTTTTGTCTAAGCTCAAATAGCAACAAGATATACTGAAGAATGAACCAGGAATTTATAAACTGAACATACCAATACCTTCAATTATGCAGGTTTTTAATAATCATCGATTAGGGATTTCTGGTCAAGATGGTGGAGTAGATAAATGCTGTGCTTACCTCCTCTCATGACCACATCAAAATTACAACTAAACTACAGAACAACCATCACTTAGAACTGCCTGAAGTCTAGCTGAACCAAAGCCCTACAAATAAAAACATACAGAAGAAGCCACTTTAAGATTGGTAGAACAGGCTGGTTCCATACCTGTGTGTGACCATTAAAAATCAGGAGAGATATCTTGGCTGTTGAGTTCTCCACCTCAGAGAAGTGAGAGGTCTTACCCCCACACCAGGTTACCTAGCCCAGGCTTTTAGTGCCAGGGAGTGAAGTCCCCATAACTCTGGTTGTGAAAACCAGCAGAGATGGTAGCTGAGTGAGATGGAGAGTGGCTGCAGTTTCAGAGGATCCTCTTAGAGGGCCTGTGCATGGACTTACTTGCTGATAGACTCACTTGCTCTGAGCTCCAGCACTGGGGCAGCAGCTCCAAGGCACCAGGGACACACGGGGAGGAACTGAATTGTCTGGCTTCAGGGCAAGGGCTGGAAGGCGGCTTTCTCCAGGACAGAGGAGCTGGCAAAAGCTATTGATTCTTTGTTGAGCCCTCCCCCATCCAGGTACAGACACTGGAGGCCATTATATCTGAGTCTCTATCATTGGTCCCACCCTGGTGATTCAGAGACCCCACCCCTCTAACTTGGGAGCATACCCAAGCCACTTCTGTTGGCTTTTCTGTACAAAAGGCCTGCCTTGGCTCATGCTGCGGACTTTCCTAAAATGTCTCAAAGGTTCACAAAACCCAAACAAGCAGCATCTGGTTTTGGTGTGTCCCATACCTCTGGCTGAGCAGCCCTCAGCCTGGCACTAATGACAGCTGGCTTTGGTTCATGGCATGGCCTCTTCAGGCACCTCCAAGCATAATGTGAGTGGTGGCCATCTGTGGATTGCTCATGCCAGGTGGCCCCTGGCAAGGCACAGGCTGTGACTGAACTTGGCCTGCAGCAGGTCCCATCCCAGGAGGCTCCAGGGCTGGCACATCCAGTGTTCAGCTTCAGATTGAGCCAGAGCATCACACAGCTGCTTCCAAGGATGACACACTGAAAGAGCAGACTGAGTAGTCACCAGAGTTTTGTTAAAGCAAATCCTGCTCTACAGGGTCAGCTCTTGCACCACAGCCCCTTCACTGCAGTCATGGCTGGTCCTCACAACCAATGAGTCTGAGAGTCAGTCCCTCCCACTGATATGCAGACAGCAACCAAGGCTCAACTACAACAGGAGGGCACACACAACCCACACAAGGGACACACCTGGAGCCCCCAGCTCTGGTGACCAGAGAGATTGTGGTCCCACAGGACACCTAATACATAAGGCCACTCTACTAAGATCAAGAGACATAGCAGCTTTACTTAATACATAGAAACAAACACAGGGAACCAGCCAAAATAGGGAGACCAAGAAATGTATCCCAAAGAAAAGAACAGAACAAAGCTCCAGAAAAAGAGCTAAACAAAATGGAGACAAGTAACCTACCAGACACAGAGTTCAAAACACTGGCTATAAGGATGTTCTGTGATCTCAGGAAGAACTTCAACAAAGAAATAGAAAACATAAATATGGAGATAGAAAACATTTAAAAAAAAACCAGTTAGAAATAAAGAATACAATGACTGAAATTAAGAATACATTAGAGGGAATCAACAGTAGATTAGATGAAGCAGAGGATTGAATCAGCAATTTAGAAGATAAGGTAGCATAAAACATTCAATCAGCACAGAAAAATGAAAACAGTTTAAGAGGCCTGTGGGATAGCATCAACCATACCAATGTTTGCATCACAGGGGTACCAGAAGGTAAAGACAGATAGCAAGGAATTGAAACTCTATTTGAATAAATTATGAAAAACTTCCCTAACCTGGTGAAGGAAATGGACATTCCAGCCCAGGAAGAACAGAGAATCTCAAACAAGATGAAACCACAGAGGCCCATAGCAAAGCACACCATAATTAAAATGACAAAGGTTAAAGACAAAGAGTGAATCCTAAAAGCAGCAAGAGAATGGCAACTACTGACTTATAAGGGAGCTTCCATAAGACTGTCAACTGATTTCTCAACAGAAACTTTGCAGGCCAAAAGGGATTGGCATGAGATATCCAAAATGATGAAAAGCAAGGAACTACAACCAAGATTGCTCTATCCAGCAAGGCTGTCATTTAGAATTGAAGGACAGATAAAGAGCTTCCTAGACAAGAAAAAGCTAAAGGAGCTCATCACCCCCAAACCAGTATTACAAGAAATGTGACAGGGACTTCTTTAAGACAAAAAAAAAAAAAAAGACAAAAAACATGAATAATAAAATGGCAATAACTACATATATATCAACAATTACTTTAAATGTAAATGGATTAATGCTCCAACCAAAAGACATGGTGTGGCAGGATGGATAAGAAAAAAGATCCTTACATATGTTGCTTACAAGAGACTCACTTCAGATCGAAAGACACACAGATGGAAAGTAAAGGGATGGAAAATATATTTCATGAAAATTGAAATGTAAGGAAAAAAAGCTGGGATAGTAATACTTATACCCGACAAAATAGACTTTAAAACAAAGGCTATAACGAGACAAAAAAGAATCCAGTAATCCCACTTCTGGGCATTTATCGGAAGAAACCCAAAATGCTACTTCAAAGGGACATGTGCATCCATATGTTCATTGCAGCATTATTTACAACAGCCAAGATATGAAGTCAAAGCTGGGTGTCCATCAATAAATGACTGGATAAAGAAGAGGTGGTACATATATGCAATGAGATATTACTCAGCCATAAAAAAGGATTAAATTTTGCCATCTGCAACAACATAGATGAACCTAGAGGGTACTGTGCTGAGTGGAGTAACTCAGACAGAGAAAGACAAATGTCATACGATTTCACTTATATGCAAAATCTAAAGAACAAAATAAACAAACAAATGAAACAGAAAAAAACTCATAGATACAGAGAACATTTTGATTGTTGCCAGAGGGGAGAGGGGTTGTGGGTAGATGAATAAGGGGAAGGGATTAAGAAGTACAAATTGGTTGTTACACAGTAGTCATGGGGATGTAGGGTATAGCATAAGGAATACAGTCAATAATATTGTAATGACTATGGTGTCAGATGGGTACTAGATTTATTGGGGTGATATGTGGAAGGGGTTTGGGGGGCAGAGTGTAAAAGGTAAAGGGATTAAGAAATACAGATTGGTAGTTACAAAATAGTCATGTCAAAATAGTCAAGTAAAGCATAGGGAATATAATCAATAATATGGTAATAACTATGCATAGTGCCAAGTGGATACTAGACTAGTCAGGGGGATCACTTCTTAAGTTACATAAATGTCTAACCTCTATGCTGTACACCCGAAATTAATATAAAATAATATTTAACGTCAAGTGTAATTAAAAATTTTAAAAGGAGGGAGAAAGATGAAGGGGAATAAGAGGTCCAAATTTCCAGTTATGAAACAAAATAAGTCACGGGGATATAATATACAGCATAAAGAATGTAGTCAATAATATTATTATACTATGGTACGGTGTCAGATGATTGCTGAACTTATCACATTGATCACTTCTTTGGGTATATAAACGTTGAATGACTACTGTGTACACCTGAAACTAACACAATATTGTATGTTAGCTATATTTTAATAAAAATCTTTTAAAAAGTCATTGATTGAAATATGCTTTTGGAGGCATGAAGAGTTCATCTACATACCAGAAAGTAGGTCTTCCCTCTCCGTTTTTCTTTATACATGAGGTTAAAAGAGAAGTAACCTTGTGGCACTTTTCATTTGGGGAGAGAATGAAATGACAGATTATTTTGTCAATGGTAAGCTGTTAACATTGAGTTCAGTAGATACTTAAAAGGAATTCACTGGAGCCTCATTATGAAACATTACCTGAGCTTCATGCTTTCAAACCAACTATGAGACCATTTCGTAATAAGCCCTTTTTTGCAACCTCAATAAATAAACACTTTTGGATGGTATCTAACTCACGCTTTTGTATAAAATCCCGCTCTTTAAGGAGCAGTAATATGGTGAAGGCGGAATAAAATTAAGAATTTCTTTTGCACAATGGTAGGGACATTTATATCTAAAAATAAGAAAGGATTTATTCCACATTGTACACATTCACTGTAATCTGGAACTCTTTTGTCTTGAGAAATCGGAATCAAGCATATCCTAGTTCCAAGCATAATTTGGCATTATTTTATTAGATGTGGTTCCAATTTCTTGGAGTGAAATAAGTCCAATTTGTTTCCTATGAATCCGATTCAGAGTAATCTTTCCAAAGGAGTTTGGCATCAGGAAGAATGCCGAGGAACGCATGTGGTTAGGGGTGTTGCAAAAGGGGGATTGGCCATTAGTACTGAATTCATAACAGTGAATACTCTGTGTAGTTGCAAATCATTTTTCATCACACCCTGATTTTCATGTACCTTTTTAACTTTGTGCAAACTTCTTCTTCAGATGTCTGAAAAACATAAACCAAAAAGCAAAAGCAAAACCAAAAACAAGATAACTTTGCCCCCATGTTTGATGTCAGCATAAAATATGTACTGTAGAAACATTTGTGGAAAATGCTATTAAGCATGTCTTCTTATGAGGATGTAGACAAAGATGTACTTTTACCAAATGTCAAAATTATGTTGTCAAATTTGATATGCAATGCCACAAAAATGAATTTATTGCATAGATTTCCATGGTAGTGGTTCTCTGCGGGAAAGAGTATATTTGGTTAGGGAAATAGTTTGCAATCAAAGTATTATTGCTTTGGGGGCAAGGAGGATGCCATTCAGAATAATACAGCAGCAAAATATGCTGATAAATTTTTTAGTTACTTACCACATTGTTAATAGAAAGTTATGTGTGTTAGAGTATCAACCATGGCTTGCATTCTTTCTCATTAGACTTATGGAACTGGAAGAAAATGTAAATGTTTGGCAAGCCCAAAGCAAAACAAAGGATTAGTGGATCTTCTTGAAAATTAGCTCTACCAATAATGTGAGGTTTGGTTACCAGAGATGAACAAGCAACAATGAAAACTACTCATCTACTCTGGTTAAAACTGCTGGTCTTTAACCTTGGGCATCTTTTATCAGATGACCAAAACTAGAGCAACCCACAACCTCACACCAATCTCCAGTTAGCACATCCATTTGCTTCCATAATATTGTGGCAAAAGCATGGACTTTGAAATGAGCAGAGCTGGATTTAATCCCAGCTCTGCCACTTATTACCTGGATGGTGCTAGACAAGATGCTTGATGTTTTGAAGCCTCAGTTTTTCCATCTGTAGAGGGGGTATAATAACCCTTACCTTTTAAATGTTATTATTGAAGCTTTCATGGCATCTCACAGCTGTTACTGCTGTGAGAATGGCAGTGAATTTGCCTTTCCTCTTAGGGTGAGGGTGATAGTTTCCTCCAAGTGGGTATGAAGTTTGGAGGCAGAATTTTGTCCTGAAGATCAATGACATTTTGAAATTCCATTGTCACTACAGAGCAGCTCCTCCTAGAAACTGCTCCTGGAGGCCCCTTTTGGGTTGCCCCAGTTTGCCCTGCTTTCCCCACCAGCAGCCCTTGTGAGGTCACATGCACAGAACCATGATAAAAAGTTGTAGCTACAACCACTAAAGGGCGGTGAGCTTTTACAGAAACCCCATTTAGGCAGGACACCAGGGCTACTATTTAAAATGTTGAAGTACTCTTGTATGTGGTGATGGATAGCAGCTGCCTCAAATCTCCTGAGTGACCCCTCCCCCTTCTCCTCCCCTCTTTTTTCTACTCCCCCCAACCCCACCCCACGGTGATGGTTAGTCTTATGTTTCAACTTGGTTTAGTTAGTATCCAGTTACTCAGTCAAACAGTCATCTACGTGCTACTGTGTAAGCGTTTTGTAGATGTGCCTCTAACATCTGCTATCAGTTGCTTTTAAGTAAAGGAGATTTCCCTTGATAAGGTGGTGGGCTTCATGCAATCAGTTGAAAGCCTTACGAGTGAAAACAGGTTTTCCAGGGAAGAAATTTTGCCTCGAGGCTTCAGCATCAATCAAATCCTGCCTGAGTTTTCAGGCTATTGGCCTGTTCTACCAATTTTGAATTAGTCATTTCCTATAATTGCATGAGCCAATTCCTTAAAATCTCAATCTCTCTCTGTCTCTGTCTCTCCTATTAGTTCTCTTTTTCTGGAGAACCCTGAATAATACACCCCCTTTGCTGCCCTTTCCCAGAGATTTCCCCATGATCCAGAAGTGAAAGAGTTAAAGCCTGCCCAGCAGGAATTCAGCCAGGGACCTTTTGCTGTTCTGATTGGTCAGCTTCCAGGCTGCACTGGTTATTACCTGTTTTGAAACCACTCTTGGCTAGACTCTGAGAGTACATTGCCCAGGAAGAAGCACAGAGCGCAGAGCTTTTGGAAGATGGACTTCCCTTTCTCTAAAGCTTTTCTTGGTGTCTGTCATCCCAGCCCTGGTGTTTTCCTTGCTATGTCAAGGAGATTTCAATTTCTTGCAAAAGAAATTGTGCTACTGATAAACATTAGTTATGGAAAGGTTTTCTTTCAAACCCAAGGGAAGGAACAAGATAATTTCCCTTGGTTCAGGAAAGTCAGAGTAGAATAAAGCTTCTTGAAATATGAGCTTGATAAAAATAATATTGTCAGTATGAAATAAAAATGAGGACTTGGAGGCAGTTTCATTCAAACTCACTTGATCATATATAATAAAGCCAAGAAAATCGGCTGTGGGGGCTGGGAAAGGGATTGTAACATGCTGAATTGAATCGAGCCGAGTTTAGCTTGTAAATTTAGCTTTCTTTGGCAGCATGCTGGAAGATTCTACCTCACTTGTGCAAGGACTGTGTTGTTGATCTCAGGGCCCGGGTGGACAAAGAAATTTGAGTCCCCAGGTGAAATATTTCTCTGAGTTCAGGTTGACTTTGCTCTCTCCTACCCCGCAAACAAAAATCATTACCAATCTGTGTCAGCAGAGTTGGTCCCTAGAACATAGGACATTTACAAAGATAAAATCTGTGGTAGCCAGAATGCCCTACCTCACTGTTTAGAGTATAAAGTAAGGTCACATTTTTTTGTAATGTTCAAAACACTATCACGCTGAGAGCTCTATTATGTTATATCCAGATGGAAGAAGTTTAGTGTTTCTTTAAGGGTTTCCCTTACAGGTTCTGGCTCTCCGGATGGATGCCAGTTTGTTCCACAAATCCATCCTGGTAGAATCCTGTCATTTAAATCTGATGTATGGATCAACCCTTGTTGCTTCTGCCAGTATGCGCTGCTGATCTCCCTTTCCCTCAGTCATGGAATTTTCTAGGTTGCCTGCTCACTTGTTTTTCTTTCACCCCTGCAGTGGGTTCTCTCGGGTCTTAGAGGCCTCAAACCTGGCTTCAGGTCCTTGCCTGGCTTCCGGCAGATTCCCTTATACCTCTTCCCTGCTGCTTTTATGTATCTGTGGAGAGCTCTCCAGGCCCCTTTCCTGGGCCCTGGCTGTAGAGCAGAGATGGTTTTCTTCCCTTCTTACAAGGACTCTCTTTGACCAAACTTTAACTAGGCTCCTTTGGACCTTCTTCTGGGCCGGGCCTTGGCCTTGGCCTGCTGAACCCAGTTTGGTGAGAATCCCCCCTCCTGCCCACTGGATATCTAATCAATTTCCTCTGAGTAATTTTCCATCTATTGACCCATCGTTCTATTCATTGGCTACACATCCGCAGCTGTCTGTGCTGTGGTTGGAGTTCAGCTCATTTCTATACTGAAGCCTCTGTCCCCTACTGCAGTAGTTGGAATAAAATCTGTCAAGCTATTTTTAAACAAATCTTGGGTACAATTTCTCTTTGATACCTTCTCCAAGTTCAAAGCCCACTCATTCTCTGTTGCTCGCATGGTTGACAATGGACACATTTGTTTCCTTAAGAAGAAAGTGGCACCTTTACCCCCAGGGTGAGTCTGGCCCCCAAGGTCAACCACCCATCTCAATGAAGCCCTTTGGATCCACAAACAACTCATACTCTGGCCCCTCCCAAGAGTCCAAAGGGAGGGACTATGTGATCTGCCATTGTACCCCCTGCAGTGTCTGGCTTACACCACCTTCACACCCTTCCTCTTTCCTCACACTGCAGGGCCCAGGTGAGGCTCTTGTCAGCCCTTGCCTATTCAACTACAATGGCTTCCAGGCTTGCTGCCCTCAAATCTACCTCTGCAGGGTCATCTATCTGAGATGAAGGCCTCATGACTCCCTCCCTGATACTCCTTAATGTCTCCCCATTTTTGACAGAGTTAAGATAAAGCTTTTTAAGTGGGCTGTATGGTTCTTCACCATCCAATTTCTACTGGCTTTCAGCTTTCTGTTCAGAATAATAGTCCTAAACCACTTTTCTTCCCTAGTACCCATTATGCTTTGGTCATGTGGCCTGGAATAGCTACCATGAGCCTACTCTTTTGAAGAGGAAGGGAAGCTTGCAAAAGACATACAAGACATTCTTTCTCTACCCTGGAGGTTCAAAATGTGTACATTTTTGTGCGAGTGGGATAAGAATTAAATAAAGAGGAAGAAGGCATTTTGGCTACTGAGTCTGTGCTTGAAATTTCCAAAGCAGTCCTGGTGAGGCCTTCCTAGGGGAAGGAAGTGTTGACCAGTATGCAGCTTGGAATTTAGTTCCTTGAATTTATAATTTATTACTTTGAATCCTGGTGTCTCATCTGAACAACTCATTTCTATTTTCTTGACTTTGGGTATTACCTGCACACTCTGTAGGTACGCTTCTTTAGAGAGGAAAAAGGGGAGCTTGTCGATTCATGTCAGGATTCTTCGTCCACTATTTCAGATTTCTTCACAGGGTGGATTTGATGAGAAATCGACTGGTGAACAGTCAATTACAATTTTAGACATCTCAGCATTAGGGCTGTGGGGGTTAAAAAAATAATAACTTTTCCTCCCATCTTCCAAGTTCTTCTAGTTGGGCTAATAATCAAACAGACAGAGACAGATTAACAGGAGAAAATAAAATTTTAACACATGCACACAGGGACTTCCCATGAGCATGAAAATTCCAAAGACAGTGAGGTGAAATTGGGTGTATGTCACTTTGAACAAAAGAGTAAGGGGGGCCTAGGGGTCTGATATTTCAAAGGAAGTAGGCAATTTACAGATAGTTGAGGAAGAGCAGAAAGCAAAGGGTGGGTAAATTTTTTCTAGGCAACCCAGAAACAATAAGACAGAGGGGGGCATCTAGTAAACATACTTACTTCAAATTAGGCTAAGGAGAGCATTCTAAGATTTCCCTCTGAATCTCTTAGGCAGGAAAGAGGGGAGGGATGAAAGGTTCTTTCTGAGTCTTTTGTTTCTTGATAATCAGCTTAAAATCGATATTCCCAAAGGCAAAACTGTGGTCCCCTTCAGCGCCACAGCATTTGGGGCTAGGTGAAATTTTGACCATTTGAATGATTTCTGGTTCCTGAAGTCGTACGAGTCTGTTTCCTGGCATTGGGAAAATTGGATCCTCCAAGAAGAGATAGGCACTTTGTCTTTCTGTTTTAATTTCTTCTCTTTACTCACTCACCAGTACAGTGCTTGCAGGCTCATGTTCCCAGTCCACCTGGAATATTTCTGGATGTCTTGCCCGCTAACATGATCCCCTTTCCTTCTGAGCTTGCAGCTTTAGGACATGTCTTCCCCTGCATCCTCCCTCTTTTTCTGGTTCATTCTCATCTCTGGTTAGTTACTATAGTTAGACACTCACTCTGTCTTTTCATTCCTTTACCTACGGACAATTTTATTAAGCTTTCATTATGCCGTGTGGTGGGGATAAAGATAAATGAGACAGAGTTCTCCTGAATCAAACAGTAAAAAAAAAAAAAAAAAATCAGGGAAACAAGATAATAGAAATTTGAACAAAATGCACAAAGGAGGAAATAATTCACTGAGCCTGGGCTTCAGTGGAAGCTTCTCAGAGGAGGCAACTTTGAGACTGTTTTCTGATTCAGGATCACGCTGATAGAGACACCAAGAGTCAAGAGTCTGGCTAGTCCATCTTCGCCCCCATACCAAGTCAGATTCTAGAAGCATCTGTGCCAACCAGTTATTGGCACTGCCTGGATGAGTGAAAGAAACCCCCTGTTCATCCTCCTTCTAGGTCTGAGGGTGGTGAGAGTAAGATGAAGTTCAAACACGGTGGGACTGAGATTTTCTTTCTTTCATGGGATCTCAGGGCAGAGCAAACGGTCCAGCTTCAAGTGTCACGCATGTCCGTCCTCAGGGCCCGTGGCTTCGCCTTTCCCCAGGACTGCCATGCCTTCTTCTGGACTGGCTCTGACCCGTGCACGCTGGGTGGGACCCTCTTCTATCCTTGGCTATTGGACTCCATGCACCTTTGTGATTCTCTGGTGTGGAGACTCCATGTCTATCTATTTGGCCTGAAAGGTTGGGAAAAGTTTCCAAGGAACCATTCCATTCTGCCCCTTTGGCTTATGATCTTCCTACCCAGGAAGACCTATAAAACGCAACCAACGCCTCGTTAATTTTAAATGAATCTCCCCATGTAACCGCTCATCTCTGACGGCCACAATTAACCTCAACTCCACACTCCTTTCCTTTTGTGTTTGGCTGGCTGAATCCTTACTCATTTGCCCTCTCTTAATTTGCACCCGGGGAGTGTTGCAGCCTGTTCAGTAAAACTCCAGGAGGGACTCTCAAGTTTACAGCCCCCTCTTTTGCTAAGCTTTTGGGCCCCCTCCCCCTTTCACTCTGCGCCTACTACTTCCAGACCATCTAATAATGCTTTAAGCATGTCGAGTAATCAGACTTCCCCAGGAGGTCACTTTGACCTTGCAATTTCCTCCCCTACCTTCCTCCTTTGACTTTCAGACTTGTGTTTTCCGCTCCATGATGTGTGTGGGTTGTGGGTGATGGAATGGGCTTCATCAACTGTGCATTTCCACAGCAGGAAGGAGGAAATGCAAGAGCTGGTCTTTTCTTCACAGCTAACAAACCATCTTTTAGCTTGCTGCTGGGGCCCCTGGATTTCTTTGTCTTGCACTAGTCCTGGTCCCAGCTTCCTTTATGTTTATTGAGTGGGGAAAGCCTGAACATGTCACAAAGTGCTGAACATTCCCTGTGGCCTAGAGGAACTGAAGGCTGTGTTTCTTCAAATCTACTGTGTCTGTCTTGTATGCATTTGCACTTTACCCTCTCAAGGTTTCCAGGCCTTCTTCTGTGTGTCCACCCAGCCCAAGACCATGGACCCCTGAGGAAAGTTCTCATTACGCCAATGTTATTTTCTTCACCTCTCACACCCAGCTTCGTCTGCAGTACAGGCTTTGGGGAAAGGGGAATCTCTGTTGACAACTTGCAGGTGTGATTTATATCTTGGATGATGGCAAGACCCGATGTGCGGGGGGAGGCTTATTTCCTCAGGTAGGGAGAGACATAGCAATTATGGCAAATGCAAGAAGGTGTCTAGAGAAAAGCAATCATGTGAGTGCAGAAAGCCCAGGCTCTTGTTGTGGAACCTGAGCAGTGGCCCTGTTCCTTGAGAGGCTTAGGGATGCTGCAATGATGATGAAACCTTGGACTTTAACTCTCTGTGTGCGGGAAAGGACTAGTAGAAGACAGACCCCAACCTCAGCCCACCCCGGCACCTGGTGGCAGGAAATGAGTTTCACATCCATTGTTAAATTGTAAGAAAAGAGTATGCTGTGCCATGTATTCAGGTATCGTTGCAAACTAGCTAAGGAATTCTCTTGTGTGTGTTGCTTGCTTTCCTCTGTCCCACTGCCCTTCCTCCTATCCTGCTCTCTCTTTCTTGCTTTCCCTTTCCCTTCCTTCTTCATCCCGTGCCTTCCTCCCAAACCTGGCTCTGTTCTTCCCTACGCCTTTACTCCTTTTGACTCTTCCCCAGCCACTTGATCCTGCCTAAGAACTGGGGGTGACATTCTGTAGTCAGTGAGTGCAAAGTGGATGATGGGCTCCCTGAATTTCTCTTTTTCTGATTGCCCAAACAGTTTTTGGATCTCTTTCTGAATTGCTTTGGTGAACCCATGAGCAGGGTTGCTAGATTAGCAAGTGAAAATGGAGGATGCCCTGTTACGTGTGAATTTCAGATAAATAGCAAATACAATTTTGAGTGCAAGTGTGCCCATGCAATAATTGCGACATACGGATACTGAAGTTATTCCTTGCGTACTTGCAACTCAAAGGCACCTGGGTGTCCTGTGCTTTCTCTGACAACCCCAGCCATGATCCAAGGCCTGTGGCTGGTGTGCTGATAGGATATCAGGTATTGTCCTCTCCCTTTCTCTATACAATCGAGTCTTCTTGACAGGGGACAATCTATTTCTTTGCCTTAGATATTTCATTTTCTTCTCATTTTTAGCCTCAGCACAGCCAACACAGCCAACTGATCCTTAGCCCTCTGTGATCCTACAAAGCCACGTGTGTGGTTTTAGGGTGATTAACTCTGATACTGCAGCACAGGACGGATATTCCCCACACTGAGCATCAACTTAGTGGCGGCCCTGTGTCAGGCACTTTGGATAAATCTCCTCGGCCTATTACCAGCATCTCCTTCACATAGTTAATCCAACCCCATGGGACAGATAAGACCAGAGTTTAAGTTACTACTTCCTTGAAGACAGACTGGATTTGAACCCTAGGTTTCCTTTTGTTCTGAATTCCATCCTTTCTCACTCTGCGGGTATAGGCATTCATATCTGCTAAAGAAAACTCTGAAAAGATGATTGTAATCCATACTCATTTCTTTCTTATTATATACACCCATTTCCTACTAGTCCTAAAATGGACTAATTCCCAATCCCCTGGAGGGAATTTCCAAAGATTCATCCTATTGGGAGACCATGTCTGTCTTAGGAGGGAAATGAGTCCTGTGTTCCTGCATTGGGGGGCATTTGTTTTGACTGGAAAAACTAGGACAAACATGTAAGAAGCTTTCCAGGTTTTGGGAGAAGTCTCAGTGGGTTCCTGATCCAGTGCTCTCTGGAAATATGCTACCTGGAATGGGAATGGTAGGAAACAAGGGTCCCACTGCCAAGCAGTTTCTTTTTTCCAGGCACTTCCTCTGAAGCTCTGCTCCCTGGGCTGGTTTCTCCTTCCTCCAGACTCCTTTCCTTTCTCCCGCCCTTTTCATTTTCCAAACCTTCCTGCAATTTCTTTTAACTAGACTCTCCTGGTAACATCAGGAAAGTGTACTCTTACATGCCTGCTTATCTCGTATTGTTGTTTTACCTTTAATGCTCGACAGCCCCCAGATACAAGAATTTAATACTATTTTAAGTCGTGTATCTCTGGCAAGGTTAGGTTGTGTCATTCTGTGACTGAAAGTTGTATTAGCATTTTCCTCATCAGTGCAAGTGCTGTCTTCCTGTAAGCCATAAATACCGAGAGGGAGATTTCAGTGGATATGAAACTACTTAAAAGAGGAAAAGAAAAAGAAAAAAAGAAAGTGCTTAGTCTGTGTTCTTATCATGGTACAAGTTTGTTTTCCTAATGGGGAATTTTCCAAAAGCTTAGTGCTGTGACTTTATGGAATAAATGTGGGGAAAAGGGCACATTCCCCATGCTGTATCCTTTTTACTCTCTTTCGCTCCTCTGAGCTTTGCTTCTCAATACACAAAACCTGTATTTGTGATTGCCAAAAGGCCTTCTACTGGGAGGGAGAATGGTTGTAAATCACTCTTTTACCGCCAGTTAACAGGCAGTATCTTTCTCACTAATAATTGTGGTTTTGCTTTGAGTTGAGAAGGTTGTTTTTGGGCAATAAATTGTAATGTCAGTTATCTCCTTCACTCTCTTTGCGAGTGATTCCTTAGTCGGAAATTGGTGTTCTTAACAGTTGAACCTCTGGAGTCTCCAAGGTTTTGCAGCTGAAAATCTTGGAGTCCTCTGCCTTGGAAAGAGGGGGTTGGGGGAGGGGAGAGAATGAGAGAGAGAGAGAAGTTCAGAAAAGGCCCTTTTGTTTTCAACTTTGGTGATAGGAAATTTGAAAGTTGGGGAAGGGAATTGGGCTCCTTTTATTAAATATATTTTATTTAATAAAATATATTTTTTTCAACTTTGTTGATACTTTGGTGTTTTCAACTTTGGTGATAGGAAATTTGAAAGTTGGGGAAGGGAATTAGGCTCCTTTTATTAAATATATTTTATGTTAAATAATTTTCCACAAGGCTTTAAACTACTAAGAATATATGTTTTTTAAATTTCAAAATGGAGTCCCTCAGGTCATGACTGTCTGATTATTTACAGTGCCATGTTCTTTGATGTAAGGGCCGTTGTGTACACACATCTCTTCTAAGAAGCACCCACACAAACACATTTGGATTATCTTTGTGTCATTGTGAAAGTTCATGAGCAATAAAATTCCAAACAGAGTAAGAGAATCAAATCTCTTCACTTCCTGGAAATTGTGAGCAGAAACCTTCATTTTCCAACATCACATTTAATTTTACTGAGTGGCAGGTTGTGATAAAATCATTTTAACATGTAAAAAATTACTGCTTCGTAAGTCCTCTCTGTAATTGATAACATTGTTGCTGTGATGTCTTTAGGTAATCATTAAGAGGACCCATTTGGCAACCTCCCTGTGAGAGAAAGCCGTTCATCCAGATCTTTGAGGTACCTGCGGGTGATTGGTAAAGCCTGCTGTGGCTGGGCTTGTCCACGACCCAGAATGTGGCTTTGGGTCTTATGTCACGTAAAGGGGAGGGATTATTCAAGTCATAAGGGCACAGTGCTCCTTCAGTAATCTGCTGAATTGACACTGGGGTTTGGCCTATTTCTGGTTTACATGTGGATGGGGCAGGGTCGAGTTGGGACAGTTTGACCCGTGGAATTTCTGACTTATGAAGATCAGAGGTTTTGAAAGTAAGGCAGTAGGGCAGAGTGACAAAGAGGATGAGCTCTCGAATCAAACTCTGATTTGAGTCCTGGCTCTGCATTTATTAGCTGTATCATCTTGGGCAAGTTACTCTACCTTTAGTTACCTCTTTTGTAAAATGGACATAATAATGCTAACAGTAATAGAGAGAACCCTGCCTTCCAAATGCTTCTGGAAGCTGCTTCTCACCACTTCCTCTGCTGCCACGTTGGTGCAAGACACCATTGCATTCCACCTGGATTATTCTATTAGTCTCTTAACCCGCAACCCCCCCCCCCTTCTCTGGCCATACATGTAGTAGACAGAATGATTCTTTAGATACGTGAGCTCAAAACCCTCCTGTGCATTCCATCCCCATTCAGGACACAGCCGAAGTCCTTGCCATGGCGTCGAAGCCCCCTCCCCCCGCTTGACTTGTCTCCTCCTTCCTTCTCTGTCCTCACCCTTAAATGCTCTTGTCTTGATCCAGCCGTTCAGACCTCTTTGCTATTCTCAGATCACCCTAAGCCCGTGCCTGGCTCAGGGAAGTGTTCTGGCCTGGAATACTCTTCCCACATATTTATCCCCAGGGCAAATACCCTCATTTTCTGCTCAAAGGTCACCTGATCAGTTAGGCTCTTATTTGGCTTTATTTTTTCCTTACTTTGCATTTCTCACCATTCTCCTCACTATGCATTTACTGTCTCTTTCCAACCCTGGAATGCAAGTTCCATGAGGGCAGGTGCTTTGCTTATATTGTTTATTTCTTTATCCCCTGTACCTGGAACAGAGCCTGGTTGATTAACATTTGATAAATAAATGGATAGGATCTGCCTCATAGAGTTGTTTAAAAAATGAAATGATACTGCTTCTGAAATGCTTGACACAGTGGCCTGTGCATGGTAAGAATGCAATCAATGTTAGCTGTTATTATTTTTACTGCAGAGTTTAATAACAAGAAATTCACTTCACAGTGGAAAATAGGAATTTAACTATGGCAAATTGGCAGAGCCAACTAGTGGGGAGAAATTCACTAAACTTCTTTGTTGGGGTCTGGGTTATCCTCATAGTTCTTCCCTTTGCATTATTTCTTAGCTACCATTTAATGATAATACACAAGAGATAGAGAATAATAAAAATGAGCTCAAAGGACTTAGTAAAGCAGTTACCTCAAACAGTGTGGGTACGTGAGGATAAGTAAGTGCCTTTAAGTAGGGGCTGCTGAGTTTATAGGTAGACGTCTTCTCTGAGGTCACAGGCTTGGGGGTTCATTGGAAGGAGGCATTGAGGTGGTGGGTCCTGTGTTCTGTGTCTTTAAACCCTGGCGGACAGCTTTCATCTTTTGTATCAGCTACTTATCGCGGTGTAACAAACCCTCCCTAAACATAGTGACTTAAACCAATAGTGATTTGTTATTTCTCACAATTCTGTGGGCCAGCTAGGCTGCTCTGCTCCTCCTGATGTTAGCTGGAACTATTTGTGGTGCACGTGTCCGGGACTTGGTTGGGGCTAGGACATCCATGAGGGTGGTTATCTGGTGTCTTAGTGCTGGCTGTCGATTAGGAGGCCTTGGTTCTTTCCAGAAGGTCTCTCATCATTCAGCAAGTAGTCTAGCCTAAGCTTCTTTACTTAGTGGCTGGCTTCCAAGAGAACAAAAAGAAGCTGTAAGGCCTCTTGAGGCCTAGGCCTGTAATTCCCAGGATGCCATTCTGCTGCACTCTATTGGTGAAAGCAAGTTTCAAGGGGAGGGTAAAAAGAGTCCTCTTGCTGTAAGGACTGTTGTGCAAGTGTATGTGTGGAGTTGAGAGGGTGGTTAGCTGCCATCTTTGCAGGCGCTCTGTGGCACCCTTTAACTTGCATGAAATGATCGTTCTCGTCATGGGCTCCCCACGAATCTTTACTGTCTATCGGGGAGCTGGACTTCACAACCCTAACATTTCAAGGCTGACAGTCTCAGTATGCAGCTCTGTATAGAAGACCCTAACCCCAGGATTTTGTTTTGGAGTTTCTGGAAGTAATGAACTGAGTTATAAGTTTTGATTCTCAGGTTGGTATGTCAGTTGTGAGCAACACAGTTTTTCTCTCCACTTAAAAAAGGAAATACTTATTGATTTGAAGCCAATCACTTGGGAGCTGTATGTTCTGTGATATATATATATATATATATATATATATATATATATATATATATATATTTAGATTCCACAAGCATTTACTGAACCCCGCCTACATGTCAGATACTGGCCAGGCTCTAACATATTTATGTCACTTAATTCTCACAGCAACCTCGGTGGGGATTTTGATGATTCAAACGGAAAGTATTCACCCCATTTTTTGAATGCAGAACATCATTTACTCGGGGTCACATGGCTAATAAAGGGCAGATATGAGACTCAACTTAAGCTTCCCATACTGCAAATTGCATGCGCGTTCCACGACACCACTCAGCTTCTCTTTTATCTGTGTAAAGAAAGCCACAAAGGAACAAAGATGAGGAAAAACAATAATGCTTTTTTTAGTCCATTTCATTGAAATGAGTCATGAATCCATTTAATATACAAAGAAAAGGATTGGCATATACATGGACTTCGGAAGCAAAGCTGTGTGTATGCGCGTGTGTGTATGGTAGGATTTTGGAGTTTCTGGAAGTTATAAATTGAGTTATAAGTTTTGATTCTCAGGTAGTTAAGTCAGTTAAGATGAGGTCTAGCTGCATATAGCAGAAAAACCCCCAGTAACAGTGACTTAAATAGCATAGATACTTATTTCTCTTTCATGAAATGAACTCTGGAGGCAGGTATTGCAGGGCTAGTGTGTCTGCTCTATAAAAATCAGGACTAGGCTACTTCTGTTTGGTTACTCCACGATACTCAACAGGTGCTTCCATTCATGGCCCAACAGGCTTGTAGGGTCCAAGGTTTTGTCTATATTTAATCATCAGGAAGGAAGAAAAGAGAAAGAAGGGAACACGCCTTTCCTTTAGATGTTTTCCAGAAGTTGCACATGACATTTCTGCTGATATCTCAATGGCCAGACATAGTTACAGGCCATATCTAGCTGAAAGCCAGGCTGGGAAATCTGCAGCTAAAAATTAGTGTTCTAGTACTGAAGAAGGGAATGCACAATGTTGAACAATTCGCTGTTTCTGATACAGCAGATCTGGTTTGTGGAGGGATATTTTAAACAATATGTGAAATAAAAAGCTTAGATTAAGTTATTAACAATTAAATATGTATAAGAAAGATACTAATTTTCCCCCCTAGGTGCTTATTTTCTCAAATAGTAAGCTACAGCAGCAGTGTTGTCTTTAAAACAGTATTTGGTATGACGTTATTGGGTGTTTAAATTTAGCTGCTTTAACAAGGTGCTCTATTTTATAAAATAGGAAAAGTCTGTTTATCGCCATTTCAGTGAAACTATGTCGATGGCATAAGCCATCCTGTTTAGGCCACGTAGCCAAGTGTGACACGCTATTGCTAGGTCATGACAACTTACCCTAATCCCTGCCAATAAGTAGGAGGAAAAAAATAGGTCTATTTAGTACTGGGCTTGTTGCCCTAAACTTATGAAATAAAAACTTTAATGTACAGTAATAGACTTTGTGGTCACCAATGTCTGTAAAGTAAGCAATATTTGAACAAAAACGATGTCTTACGTTTTGCTTGTTGCTCTGATGATCAAGACAAAAAGATATATAAAGTATATTTATTAAGTGAATTTGTTTAATATCTTTGATATATTTGGCTTTGTTTGGCTTCCATGTATCTTCCATAGGCTTTTAGGGGATATACAAGAGTATAAGACACCTTCCTGGTTTTCTGTGTATTAATAATACAAGTGAGACAAGATGAGAGTTTAGCTAGACTTTGAAATAAGAGTAGGATTTAGATAGAGAGGAGGAAAGTAGAAGGGATGTGGTTCAAGTAGAGCCTTGGAGTTAACCAGTGAATTCACATCTGTGATCCAGGAAGGAGGCCAGCAGCCTGGCTGGAGCGAAACGGAAGAGGGAGAGATAAGGTTGGGGTAAGGTCATGAGGAAGACCTCAAAGGCAAGGAACATGAATCAGTATGTTGTTCTATCAGCAATGAGGACCAATGTGCTATTTCAGAGCAGGCGAATGATGAAGAAAATACAAGGATGAGGCCTGGGAGTGGATCATCCCCCTGCTTCCACCTTTGGAAGTGGATCCATGAAGGAGACAGAAGAGAAACAGCAAGGTAGGAAGAAACCCAGAAGGGCAGAGAGCTTGTCACGCGGAGCGGCCTGCGGGGTCTCAGCTCCCGCTCCCCACATAAGAACTCAGGATGTGGTGAGGCCAAAAAGGAACACCCACAGAGCCATAGGTAGGGGAGTCATACCACTATAGTCTCGCTGGCGGCTGGATTCACACGACGTGCGACCTGCTGTCCACTTTTCTGCCTGCCAACCGACCCCTTGCTAGTTGCAATTCACTCTTGCTAGCTCAGCCACCATCTTCTTGCTAGCCCCCATTTTTCTTGCTAGCGTAGCCACAGCAGTTATATTAGTGGCCAATGGCTCACTGATTACAGCTGGTGGCCAGCTAGCCACAGCTGATGGCCATCCAATCACAGTTGATGGCCATTTAGTAGCTGAGCCAGCACCTTTCCATGTGAAGCCGAGAGCCTGGAAACTGAACTCCTGGCTCTGTCCCCACAGACACAGGAAGCAGGAGCCACACTATCTGCAACCCGCCATCCACTTCTCTGCAATCTGCAACCCGCACTCCGCTGTGCTAACTGCAGTCCGCGCTTGCCAGCCACCATCTTCTTGCTAGTCCTCATTTTTCTGCTAGCGTAGCTACGGCAGTTATATTAGTGGCCAATGGCTCACTGGTTATAGCTGACGGCCAACTAGCCACAGCTGACAGCCATCTACTACCCGAGCCAACACCTTTCCACGTGAGGCTGAGAGCCTGGAAACTGCTCTTTCGGACTCTGTCCCCACACATGGCTTCTGGTTGACTGTCAGGAGCAAACACCCGACAGAGACAGAGCAGAGCAAACAATAGGTGGAACATCCAGGTGAGTGCAGACACCTGCCCTCACCTTCTGCCCATTCTCTCCCTCATTCAGCTGTGTTCTTACCAGGAGAGAATCAAATAGAATATGTTTGTTTCTTGGGACTTCATCCAATAGTTATTTGACCACACAGAGCAAACATGCGCCAGGCAGGTGAGTCAGACAGAGTTCGTGACTTGCTCAATAGGAACCCTCTGTTCTGGAAACCAGCATCTGTGCCAAGCCTGAGACAAGTCATCCCCAAATCCCTGCTGGATGATAGTCTGGCCTCATTTCCTCTTCTACCAACAGAGCTGTGCTCCTGCGAGCAGGAGATTCACTTGTTTGTGTTTCTGTAGGACCTCCTGATTACTGAATGGAACAGAGAGAGCTGGAGGGGGAGGTCCTGAATCTCCAGTGAACTGTAGTGGTTCTGAGGGGATCTTTGGTGTGAAGTCTAGCAGCCCTTCGTTGGAGAGTTGATCCTTGAAATCTGGAGGTACCCAAAGCTGAGGGTTGATGGAGTCTCACATTCCTCAGAAACATCTCCGGTTCACACATCGTGTTCGATTCGTAGTGTCTCCAGGAATCCAGAGTTTATTCTATTCAGCTAGAGGGTGGGGTGTGAGAAACCTGAGCCATTAGGTTTGAAAAATGTGATCTTTTTCTCTTAACTCTTGTGTTAGATCCTCTGAGAACTCCAGATTGCTCCCACAAAGGAGGGCCTTGACTGCTCTTGGAAAAAAACTGCTTTTTTTTGTTTTGTTTGTTTGTTTTTCTGTTTTGTTACTTCCCTGGAAGCCACAAGTCGAGATAAATAGTGCCGTGAAAGACGAGACGCAAGGTTAGGATTTAGTGTTACCCAAGGTTTGGCCTCCAGCTGCTGGAAGACCTTGAATAAATCCCTCTCCCGCTCATTCTGGACTTGGAATATGGGCTGGTAATGTAATCTGGCTGCTGGCTGCTGGGGCTCCGGGAGGTGTGGGGGTGCTGCTGAAGGTCACTTCTGCAAAGGGCTTTGGGCTTTTGCACAGAAAAGCACAACAAACGGTGTCCAATGATCAAGACGGGTGGTGTAACTGTTCTTTTAGGCTCATGCCTAGCCGCACATGAGTGCCAGTCGTCCGTTCCAAACCCAGGCACAACATGGCCAGCTCCCCGATACCCAGACACTGTTTTAGTGGTTCCCAGTGTCCCACAGGCTGTGGGGTTGTGTCAGTGGACCTTTAATTGGATTCATCTTGGGCTGGCTAAGACCGGATGAAGTCAACTAGCCAACAAATCCACGATTGTTTCTGAGGAGAAGAGGCTCGAAGGCAGTTCTCTAACCACTTAATTACCCTCAGTTGCAGGAAAAGCAAAGCCTGGATTTAAATAGGGTATTTGCATATCTACACAGCTTTCCCTCTGTTCCCTTTCTCTCCAAACTCTCAGAAGGCTCCTGCTGGCCAGCTCGTTGGATTTCAGGAGACTTTTTTTTGACTTTGGCTCAAAAAAGGAGGTTAAGAAGCCCACACTTTCTCAATTTTTGTTTTAGTTGTGTTCTGTGTTTAATAACTGTTGGGTCTGTTCTGCCATGTTCTTTAATTTTGTATCTGTCTCTCATAGACCCATTCTTTTATTTTTTTTTTAACATCTGCTGTCTCAGATATCAACTACTATTGATATTGTTCAGTCTTGACCCAGAAAAATATCAGATTAAATAACTTTCCTTGCCCTGAGACCGTCTCTCATCAGTACAAGAAAGGCTGTATCTGGAGCCATTTCTGTCTTCCCTGTAGATTAGAAGAATTCTTTTTATGGTCCTTTCTATAATCAGCATTACACAGAGAATTGAAATTGCGGACTGACTCCAAAGTCAACCCATTATCTGTCCTATTCCAAAGAACAATAGTTAGTTATTTTTCAGAGGAAAAGAACCCCGTGGCATTGATTCTCCTCTTTCCTGCAGTTCTGACACAGAGGCTGTACAGCTCTTCATGCTCTCCTGTGCTACGAAAAACAGTGCGAATCACTCCCTGTCCTGATCTAGTGTCCTTTGTTCATGATGGGAGAACTGCTTCCAACAGGGATTTAGCCGGGTTCCTGATGTTACTTTTTGGGTCACAAGGAAACAGTGTGTTCTATTTCTATATCCCCTTTACATCTCTCTCCTTCAAGCTACTTCCAACTTTTTCATTCTTTTGGCCACACAAACATCTGGAAAAAGGAGCCTGTAATCATGGCCTTCATTTTCTCTCCTCCCATTTATCCGTCACCTAATTTCACTCTGGCTTTTGCCCCACCACTGCCTGAAACTGATCTGGCAAAGACCTCAATGAGGTCTGCTAGGACCTCATTGACTATTTGGTGACTTTGCTTGAGTCTATGAATTTTCATAGGGAAAATTCTAATCTTTAACCAAAGTTTAGCATGTCCTGCTATTATGAATGTAGGCAGCAAACCACAGTAGTATTAATAGTATCCATAGGAATTTCAGAATCACATTATAATTATTGCACATATCTGGAAGTATTGGTTTTTTTTAATCAGGTTTGGGAAATTACAGTGGTTTATAGACTAACTGCTAGATCTTATTACTTAATTAATAAAGAAGCACGTAAATGACTATAGTGTAATGTTTTAATGTTTTGATAACCAATATCAATAGTAGTATTATTATATATGTTATATTTTATATATGTAACAGTAGTATTTTGAAAAGATGCCCGTAGGTTTCACCAGACTGCCAAAAAAGTTCATGGCACACAAAAAAGGCAAAGAACCTGGTTTTAATCATTAGCTACCTGATTTCTCTAGCACATTTCTCTTATAATGAGAAGAGCTTCCTACTGAATGCTATCTTCTTCTTTGCTTGCACGATAGCACTCTTTCTTCCACGTTTCTCATTACTCTCTCCCTGGCTCTTAGTTCTTCTTTAGTTTATTTGTTATATTTGAGATTTTTCCAGGATTCTATCTTCCCTCCCTCCCTATTTTCCTCCTTTCATCCTTTCCCCACTTCCTTCCTCTCTCCCTCTCTCTTTCCCTCCCTACTTTCTATCTTCCACAAATATTTAATGAGTGCCTGCTCTTAAGTAGCTGACAGCCCTGTGGGGGGTACAGACAAATCGAGAAGTTCATGATGATACAGTGTGGTGTGTGCTGCAGGATACTTAGGGACACTTAGAAGAAAAACCTACATCAGCCTTGGGTGAGGGGAAAGACTTCTCGCTGGAGGCACCCTTAAGCTAAATCCTGGAATATCAGGTGGAGTTAGCCAGGCTTGGTGGTGGTGGGAACAGAGTGGCAGGTACAAAAACTGGTCAGATGATGAAGTTGAGGCTGGAGAGATAAGGAGTGGCAAGAAAACAGAGTGCATTTCAAACCATTCTAAGAGTACCTACTAAGGAAGGGGTTTTAGGAGAATTGCATTATAAAACGATTGCTCTGGTTTGGAGAGAAGGATTGGAGGGGGCAAGCCTAGAGGTGGGAGACAAGTTGAGAGTCTGAAAAATGCTGTTGCTTGTTCTTAAATGCATCACATGTCCAACCCATGCTCATGCTTTGCTTCTGCCTGGGATGCTCTTCCAGGGTACCGGTACCCAATGGACAAGTGTGCTCAACTTCTTAGGCAATGTCCTCTGTTTAGAGTCCTTGACTTCCTTGCCATGTTCTTGGAGGACACTGAGTTATTTTTTATGCATCTTTCTTTTAAAACCTCTTTTTTGAGTTATTTGAGGACAAGTACTGGGCCTTGATCATCATTATTTCCCTAGCACCTAGCATATTGCTGGGAACATAATAGATTTCCTAACGGAGCCAAATTAAGGGGGAGAAAGTATAAAGAGGTTATATAATTTGTTCATAGTTGTACAGCAAAGAGAGCCCACCCACAGAACCCCTCAAAGCTATCCATAGAATCATGAAATCTCAGGGGGAGAAGATTATCTAGCTGTTCTTTAGCTTTTAAATATAAGCACTTTGTAGAGGAAAAAACTGCTGGGCTTACACCTCCCCGGCCACTCCCTGCTACCACCAGTCCATCAGGAGGTGTTGCCAGAATTCAGAGGTATTTGAACAGGACTCTGAAGTGTTCTGCTCTTAGTAATATGGATGATGGTCTTCTTTTGTTTTCAGTGGGAAAGATATTTTTTTCCCCAAGATGACACAGTAGAGAGTAACTAAGTAAAGTGGGCTGAGTCTCAGCCAAGGGAAATTGTAGGGTTGAAGCCAGAACTTCCGAAAACTTGACCCCATGGTGAAACGTATTTGTGTGTGGCCCACTCTCTTGGGGATGAGTGTGGGATGCAGCAGCAGCCCCAGTTTTACAGATTTTTACCATAAACCTGGACAAAGCCCCTGAGCTGCCTCAATAATTGGCAGAAGGTAACCCCTCACATAGTTCCCACCTTGGATTTCGAGTTCTAGATGAAGGTTCTAGGGGAAACACAGAGCACAGACGATATATATATATGTATATGTATATGTATATGTATATATATGTATATATATATACACACACATATATATATATATAAATATATAAATATATAAATATTTTTCCCCCCTGTTGGTGCTTGCTATGTTTTCCAGCTTTTCCCCATGATCAAAATGGAAAAAATGTTAATGGTTCAGGTTCATTGCTCTTTATGCAGGTTGCAGCCAGACACCAGAGAACCCTGGGAGTTGGAAAGAACATCATGAAGATTACAGTCACCCCTTACACTTTCTGTGTCTGCAAGTCAGGTGGAAAAAGGGCTGTTCGTTGGATGGTAGCAATGGTCATGTAATGGGCTCTTACTCCCTGGCAGGGAGAATGTTGATCAGTATCAGGACCCGGCTTCTGCCCATTTCTTCCCAAAGCAGGAATAAATGGTAGGGGGAGGAGTTAACTATTGAAGAGACAAACAAAATGAGAACTGAAGGCACTCAAAATAAAACAAACAGGTATTCCTGATGGCAAGTTAGGAAACCCCAGTCTACATTTGACAAATGCAGTTGATCCTTAAACAACATGGGTTTGAACTGGGTGGGTCGGTCAACTTATAACATGGACATCTGTCTTCTTGTAAATGTACAGTATTGACAAATACAGTACAGTCCTGTTAATGTATTTTCTCTTCCTTATGATTTTTATAATAACATTTTCTTTTTTTCCAGATTACTTTATTGTAAAAATACAGTATATAATACATATAACACAATATATGTGTTAATTGACTGAGTACGTTATCTGGTAAGGCTTCTGGTCAATAGGCTACTAGTAGTTAAGCTTTGGGGGGAGTTAAAAGTTATATGTGGATTTTTGACTCCACAGGGGGCAGCACCCAACCCCCATGTTGTTCGAGAGTCAACCATACTTCCATAAAGTTTTCTCATAAACCTTAGGAAAAATCTTGCCTTTGCTAGATTTTGACGTTGACAGGGAAAGTTCATTTAGTTCTTGTCAGGACTAACTGGTATTGGAAATTTCATTACGTAAGTTGTTGAGCTCTGTGGATTAGGAAAAAATCAGAGGCACAGTTTCTGAGTTAGAGTAAAAGAAGGGGATAAAAGCCATACTTAAAAAAAAATCTTGGAATCATATTAGGCACCTGCAATAGACAGAATGTTTGCATATCCCCCCAAATTTGTATGTTGAAACCCTAATCCCAATGTGATGCTGTCTGAAGGTGGGGCCTTTGGGAGGTACATAGGTCATGAGGATGGACTGCTCATAAGTGAGATTATATGAAGAGATTCCAGAGAACTCTCTTGCTTTTCACACCATGTGAGGACATGAAGAGAAGTCAGCAGTCTGCAACCTTGGGAGAGAGCTCTTAGCAGAACCTGACCATGCTGGCATCCCAATCTTGAATTTCCGTCTCTAGAACTGTGAGAAGTAAATTTCTATTGTTTATAAGTCACCCAGTCTATGAGACTCTGTGATAGCAGTCTGAGTGGACTAAGAAAGCACTGTGTGTCTTGCTTTTTAATCACTGCAACTGCTGAAAACCCAGCTTTCAAAGATATGACTTCACTGAAAGGAACGCAGCATTTTCTACCATGTCTCATTTTACTATAATATAAGACCGGGTATAATGTAATATAATATAATGTAATATAATATCGGGTCTTACATTAATTTTTGCTCCAAAAGACACATTAGAGCTGATTGTCTGGCTAGGTATTATTCTTGGGGAAACACGGTAGTGATGAAGCTATGAACGAGGAACTAGTTTATAGTATATAGCTCTTACAGTATATAGCACTATATACTATACAGCTCATATACCACTATATGAACTACTGGAAAGATGTTGAGCTAGTAGTAGTTCGAGCTAGTAGAGATAGATGCTGAATAGAATGTGGTTTCTTCAAATTTAAAGTTTTCTGTAGCACTCCCTTGTTGTGGTACTTTGTGGTAATTCTCTGCACTCTTTGGAATTTAGCATTAGAATGGGCATTGTGTAGAATTGTATACTTGAAACCTATGTAATTTTACTAACCATTGTTACCCCAATACATTTAATTAAAAGAAAAGAAAAAAGAATGGGTATTGTGGACTAGAGGCATTTTGAAAACCTAGGGAAGAAAATGGCGATGTAGGCCAAAGTAATCAACAACAGCGAAATCTCCAAAGCCTACCCACATCTGCCAAATTCATAAAACAGAAGCTCTTGAAGGCAGTGAACTGTAGACCCATAAAATATGAGGGCCTGAGGCAGTGGAGAGAAGGTCTAAAGCTGTGCTTAGCCACTAGCCATGTGTGCTGATTTCAATTAAATTAATTAAAATGAAATAAAACTTAAAAATTCAGTTCCTCAGTCACACTAGCCACATTTCAAGTGTTCGACAGCTACCACACAGAGAACATTTCTGTCATCACAGAAAGGTCTGCTGTTCAGCACTGATCTGAAAGCAGAGGCCAGCAGACTATGTCCCATGGACCAAATCTAGCCCACTGCCTGTTTTGTATAGCTCACGAGCTAAGAGTGATTTTGATATTTTAAGAGTTGAAAAAAGTTGCGGAAATTAATTTTCTTTCTTGTTATATAAATACCTACAAATATCCTTGGTTTGGCTTGTTGGCCCATAAAGCCTATAGTATTTACTACTTGGACCTTTCCCGAAAATGTTTACTAACCTGTGGTCTGAGTGTCTTCTAACTACAGTTGAGGAAACTGAGGCCTGGGGACAGAAAGTGACTTGTGTTAGATCATACAGTCCAAAAGGATAGTCTCAACTCTGGCCGTTACTATATCCTGGCCTCTTTCCTTCTGAGGGCCTCTGTTGCTATTCACCAGCAGATAAAACAATAGGTTCCTTTAACGGCATTGTGAACTAGAAAGAGAGTAATCGCCTTCTTGAAGGAACCTTGATCATCATTCACTTCTGAGCCTGTCACAGAGAGGATCAGGAAACTCATATGCTGGAGCCACATGTTCAAAAAGGGCTTCAAATATAGACGTTGGGATTCGCTTCAAAGGAGGGCACAGACAGAAATACCCAGATGGAGCAAAAGACGATTGTCATCATATAACTTAAAACGCGTGTTCCTCTGCCAGACCATACTGCCTGTGATGATCCATGAATTAATGTTTTAAAAATCTTTGACTATCTTCTGATTAGTGCCAATTGTATTATATTGTATTGGTGTTGTGAGGTAAAGGCATTAACTTGTCAAATACAAACATTTAAAATATACAGTAGTCCCCCCCTTATCCGCGGTTTCGCTTTTCACAGTTTTAGTTACCTGTGGTCAACCACAGTCTGAAAATATTAAATGGAACATTCCAGAAATAAATTCATTAAGTTTTAAGTTGCATGCTGTTCTGAGTAGCATGATGAAATATCATGCTGTCCCGCCAAAGATGTAAATCTGTCTAGCGTGTGCAGGCTGTATACCTTACCCGTCATTTAGTCACTTTTGTAAGGGTCTTGGTTGGTTATCAGATTGACTGTGGCAATATCACAGTGCTTGTGTTAAAGTAACTCTTATTTTACTTCATAATGGCCCCAAATCACAGGAGCAGTGATTCTGGCAATTCAGAAATGCCAAAGAGAAGCTGTAAAGTGCTTCCTTTAAGTGAAAAGGTGAAAGGCCACAGAACATGATAAGTGCTTAGTTAAGATGAAAAAGGCACTAAAGTTGTGTGTGGAAGACATGAACAGAAACCGTGTTCCAATTGCTGGCAACATTTTGCTCCAGGAAGCACTGAGCCTATATGAAGACTTCAAAAACGGATCCCCAGAAGTGAATGACACCAAGCCATTTACTGTAAGTATAGGTGATTACACAGATTCAGATACAGGTTTGGCATTTTATCATCTCATGTCATCACAAGAAGAAGGCTGAGTACAGTACAATAAGATATTTTGAGATAGAGAGAGGCCACTTTCATGTAACTTTTATTACAGTATATTGTTATAACTGTTCTATTTTATTATTACTTGTTGTTAGTCTCTTACTGTGCCTAATTTATAAATTAAACTTTATTATAGGTATGTATATATAGAAAAAAATATAGTATATGTAGAGTTCGGTACTATCCATGGTTTCAGGCATCCACTGTGGGTCTTGAAACATATCCTCCATGGATAAGGGGGGACTACTGTAGTACATTTTTAATAACCCAGTCGGTCATTTCTTCATTTTCATTTTTTTTAAAGTATACTAAAATAAAAAATAAAAGAAAGTGGCTTGAATGACCTTGAAGATGAATTGCCTTAAATGATTATGTATTTAAATATCTATTCTAGATCTTCTGCACAATAGCTGAGTTACAGAAAAGAGCTATAGTGCAATCTACAGTCAATCCTCATTATTCACAGATCCATATTTGAGAATTTATGTACTGACTAAAATATTTGTAACTGCTAGTCAATAATTACAGTGCTTTCATAGTCACTTGTGGACAGGCACACAGTGGTGAAAAATTTGAGTCACCCAATACTCACATTTCCAGTTGAGACTGAACAAGGCCACACTTTGCCTTTTGGTTTCAGCTCTCATACAGTGAATAAGTGTCCTTTTCATGGTCTATATAGTGTCACATTTCCCACATTTTAGTGCTTCTTGTTGGTGATTCACTATTTAAAATGGCCCCCAAGTCTAGCATAGACGTGCTGTTTAGTATTCCTATGTACAGGAATGATGTGCTGCGTCTTATGAGGTGTGATCACAAAATATGGTGAATGTTTAAATAAAAAGAAAATTATAGTAAAAGACACTTGCCATTAATCCTCCTTAAAATACTTCCCCTCACTTTGAACACACTTATCCCATTATTCTTGCCACTTTCTGAAGCAGTTCTGGAAGTCCTCTTTTGTGAGTATCTTTAGTTGTGCGGTTGTGGCTGCCTAGATATCCTGAATTGATTCAAACGTTTACCTTTCATGGTCATTTTGACTTTGGGGAAAAGCCAGAAGTCTCAAAGTGCCAGATCACATGAATAAGGTGGATGAGGACACACTGTAATGTTTTTATTTGACAGAAATTGCCATAACAGAAGCGATGTGTGACATGGAACCTTTCCATTATGATCACAAAATATGGTGAATGCTGCTGCCGAGTGCCATCCAACAGAAAGTCAGGGATCTTCAGTACAGGAATGGCGTGTCGAACCTTAGTAATAGTGTGTGACAAGTTTCAACTTGTTTGGTGCAATCAGTCAGGTGTGAACTATGGTTGAGAGAAGATGTGTTTTAAAGTGTGTAGTAAATCATCCTCCATCATGACAATGCTCTGTGTCACACATCGTTTCTGGTGTATGGCAATTTCTGTCAAATAAAAATATTCAATGGATCTGGCACTGTGACTTCTGGCTCTTCCCCAAAGTCAGAATGATTCAGGACATCGAGGCAGCCATGAAAGCGCAACTAAAGACACTCAGAAAAGAGGACTTCCAGAACTGCTTCAGAAAGTGGCAAGAACAATGGGATAAATGTGTTCAAAGCAAGGGGGAGTATTTTGAGGGGAATTAATCGCAAAGTGTCTTTTACTGTAATAATTTTTTAACTTAAATGTTTACTGTATTTTGTGATCACACCTCGTAAATACATGTATTAGATAGTCTTTGTTCAGGCATGAGTTATAGTGCTATTGGCTGTGAGTTCAACATAAATGAATCAGCAATGCATATTAAATGAAGTGTCATTAAATAGAAACACACATAAAACAAAGTTATATACTGCTTGGTTGGTATAAATATTGTGACTAGAGGCTTGCAGAAACCTAACCCGGAGTTTCCCTAGGAGCAGTGTTTCAGTGTTCATGAAGACTTTAACATAACTACCATGAATAATTAGAACCAACCAACTCTGTTTGTAACATACAAGATCTGTAGAACCCCTCGCTGAGCCTTTTCCTGGGCAGCTCACCTGGGCTGTACTCTATCTGAATAAGGGGTAGCTTAATAGTTGGCGTAGTAATACATGTGCAGACTGCCCTCTTCACAGAGATGGGTAGACTTCATTTCTCTCCATGACAGGGATTCCTGACCATCATAATTGGGACCACTTATCTTAACGCTGAACTCTTAGAGCCAATTTGTGGTATCATATCATAGGGGTTGCTTATTCTCCTATCCAGGTAGTAAAATGAGACCAATAGGACTGACTTAATTCACAGGCAGGTCTGGTGGAAGATCAAGTTGATTGTGAAGATCACTCTGGCTGTGTTGCAACCATACAGGCTTGGGTTTTTTCCTGGGCTTTATTCTCCACCTGGAAATTACAGTGTGTCCTGGATAGGGGTTGATTCATTGAATTGAGGACAGATTGATTGGTATGAATATTCAGTAAGAATCGCGTGGTTCTTGGGGAAGCCAGGACTGTAAGAAAACTATCTAAGGGGAAGGAAATAATAAGGCATTTTGTCTATTGATTGTTCAAGATTTCTTGTTCAGAAGTCAACAGGTAGAAGTCTAGTGGGATCGTCACTGTATTAGAAACCTGCTCATAGTTCAGATCAAGCAGCTAAGCATAGGCTAAGACTGATGATATGTGCTAAGCAAGATTCTATTTTATTATTTATTTTCTTCTTTAAAGAGGGAAAGGTTTCTTGAGGTTGCTGAGAGCATTGAGGTTTCTTTCTGAGCTCTTTGGAACATTTATGAGAAATGAAGTTTGAGCATTTCTCCCTATTTGGAAGTGTTCCTGGAGTCTGCTTTGTCATAACTTTAACTTGTCAGTGTCATAGCTGCCTTCTAATTGTGCGCTGCTTTCCATGGCATCTTCTGATTTAGCATCAGGTTTCTCTCAACCATGGAAGTGTTCTTATCAGGGGGATGTCATATCCAGAAATCTGTGGAGACAGAGAGAGAGAGAGAAAGAGAGGGAGAGATTGAGAGATTGCGTGAGCCTGGGGGAAAAAAAAAAGCCATGTAAGTCCCGGACTGGTTGAGGTCTAACTCTCTAGAACAGATCTCTTGCTTGAGCTCTAAAAGACTAGGCTCCACACTGGATCACTGCATCTGTCATGGCAAAAGCAACTTTCACCATATAAAACTCATCTTTCCCTGTGCCAACCTTCTTGGGCTCCTTTGTGTCCTATCATGTTGTAGAATGTCCGCCCACCTCCCCCTCCCCCCAGTTACCCAAGCCAGAAAGCTAGAAGTTATTTTATTATTTTATTTTATTTTATTTATTTTTTTAAATTAAATTTATTGGGGTGACGTTGGTTAGTAAAACTGCATAGGTTTCAAGTGTACAATTCTATAACACATTATCTATACGTGACATTGTGTGTTCACCACCCAGAGTCAGTTCTCCATCACCATATATTTGACCCCCTTTACCCTCTTCTACCGTCCTCTCTCCCCCTTACACACTGGTAACCACTCAACTGTTGTCTGTGTCTATGAGTTTTTGTTGCTAGAAGTATTTTAAACTTCTTCAATCATCCTTCACATCTAATAGATTCCTAAATTTTGTCTGAGGATAGCCTACCTCCAAAATATTCCCTTATTTATGTATTTCCTCAAACCCACTGCCAGCGCCTTACTTCCAACCTCTCACATCTTTCCACTTGCCCATTTATAAACCCTTCAAGACGGGTCTCTTCCCAGATCTGTCTTTCTTCTCATCAAAGTGGTTTCATCAGGTCTCTTTTGGATTAAAGGTTCTGACGACGTCTTGTCACCTTCAGAACAAAAGCTGCACTCCTGTGATAGATGGTGCTCTGCAGGATTTGGTTCCTGTGTGTCACCCCAGTCTCCTTCCTCAGAACTCCCCAACTTGTTTGGTAACTTTCGGGTTTCTTTGCATTTGTCTGTACTGCTCCTTCTTATCAGAATGCCCTTCCCAGCTTTTCTGTTTGACAAACTCCCACTTGGTCTTTGAGACCCAGCTCCAGGGTTTCACCTCCCTCCTATGGGGAATGACAAATATATTTAACAAGTGGTCTGCTTGAACTCTAAGCAATTAGAACACATGCAGTGGAGAAGACCTGGTTTGGGCTGGCCTCGATGTACCAGGTAACTGTCATCTGGTTTTTCCCCTCCCTAGCAGAGCTGATCACCCCCCCACCTTTGTGCCACTACTCTACATGTGGAGGCACCCATTATTCACCCTATAGTCATTCAACAAACAATAATTGCCTACTGTGTTTAGACCTTGCCTAGATCATGGGACTGCAAAAATGAAGAAGAGTATTTCTGCTCTTGGGTGCTTGTCGTCCAGCCATACAGCGTTTTTTCTTTTTTTTCTTTTTATGTCTCGTCTTCTGTAAGTCTATGAGCTCCATGGACAGCGGGGACCAGCTCTTTCATCTCAGCATCCTTAGGACCTGGCTGGTGCTCACACATAGCCTGCTCCGTCAGTATTTGTTGAATGAGGGTATCTGACTGGAATCCTCAGAGTCTAGACTCAAGGGTCAGGGTGTCAATGTGTTAAAATGATTCAAGGGGTTGATTGGTCATGGGGCAAAGGGCTTCCAGCGAGAGGTGATAAGTAACAATGTTTATTTATAATGGTATAACCCAGAGAAACAGTTCATTTGTTTTCTCTATTCCTCCTAATTCAGCTTTCTTTTTCTTCTTATGGTTCTTTTTTGAATGGAATAATGTCACCCACTCCCTAGCTTTATATAGCTCCTATTGAAGTAGAACTCAACAGAAATTGTGCCTATCAATTAAAAACCCAGAATGTGGGCAGTTTTTGAACTGCTCATTAAAACTCTTACCAATGAGGTTGCATTAGCAGTTTTAAGCCTTTTTTCTTTTCTTGAACCTAGAACTTTGCTTACCAGAGAAAATGACTTTTAAACAGACAATTGCCAAGAACGATAGCATCTTGTCTTAAAAACTATTTAATGTCCTTGCAATGAAATCATAGGGTCAGATATCTTCCTAGTGCTTTAAAGGTTGTTAGTGGGTTGACACTGTTAGGGGTGAGAGAGGACATAAGTGGCTTCCCAGGGCCACTCCCTGCTGTCCTCAAATGATGGCTTCAGTTGTGGGTCTGTAGAGAGCGCAGCTGGTAGGTAAGGGTCTGAAAATGCTTTCCTTCTCATGCTGGTCAGAAGAGAATATCTTACCAATTTCTAGGAGTTGCTGAGGCAACTGCGGCCTCTGAAGTGTCAGCCCATCCCCTGCTGATCACCGTAGCTGCCTGTGGGGAACCAGATGAATTCTACAAGGGTAGATGGCAGAAGAGTGTCAAGCCTCAGATCTGCTCCCTGTTCTGCCTTCTTTCAGGGACTGGAATTCTCTGCCATGCCCACCAGTACTAGCGCTTGCATAAGATGTGCCTTTCTGGGCGTGGTGCCAAGGCGCTCACACAGGTCTCCCTGTTCAGCCCCAAACTGTATCCTGTACTGGCTTTTGGGGTGGGGCGGCCCAGCAGGGCTCCCCTTGTGACTGGAGTCAGAGCTCATGTGGGCTCCCTCGAGGTGGGCATGGGCGAGGGGCATGAGCCTGTTCCAACAAGTGGCCCCATTGTATCCTGAACCAGGAGGCTGCAGAGAGCGGCTCTGGGACTACCGCTGTGCGATGGAGGAGGCCAGGGCGTGTCAGTCGGGTTTGATTCCAGTGAACCAGGGGAAGCAGCCATGTGGTGAGCATGTGCTTGGGGCCACGTTTGGGTCCACAGACTGGCAATGTGCTTTGAGTTTGGGCTTCCTTTCTTTTTCAGAAGGTGGTTGATTCATGCAAAATGCTTAACGATGCCTGCAACACACGGAGCAGGGATCTGATCCCCTTTGATGTGCAGGGTCTTTTTGGAGGTTCCAAAAAAATAGTTCAAAGGTTTACTTTGGACACCACACCTTCAGCACATGTCAAAGTCAAGGCCTGGCTCCCCAGGCAGCATGCTGGAGAAAACATTTTGTGCCGGCTTCTTCCTCTGTGTTTTCTCTTGTGCTGAGCACAGATTTCCAGGCTTCACACTGTCCTGGTGGCAAAGAGAGGAGGTGAAGCAAAGGAAAATAAACGGCTCTGAGCTTTCTGAGGGTCCAGGGGAGCCAGGGTGCACTGGGGCCTTTCAGTCCTGGTGAGAAACAGGCTGATGTATGCCTGCAGCGACAGGCCCTCGTACTGCCTTGGAGCTGGGGGCTATCTGAGGAAAATGCATTCCTAGGCAGAAAAAGAGCCATCTGGCTGCCCCATGTGGGTCAAATCGCAGTTCTGCCTGGGTTTGTTTTAGGTTGCTGGCAGCAGTGCTGTCTTCCCTCTGTCTCTTCTCCTCCATCAGAGTGTGGGACTCAGGGACCTGCTCAGCGAGGACTGGGAGGTGGGGTGCTGGATGGGGGGCAGGATTGAAGGCACATGAAAGGGAAGGGCGGGTGTATCCATTTGCAGACTGTGGGGAAACCATTTATCATGCTTCAGTGTGCTGAGGCTTTCCTTGCCCTTCCCTGCCCCAAAGGTGCGAGCGAGTACAGGGAAGGTGCCCCAGATCTGCTCACAGTTGGAGGTTGGCGGGGGAGTGTGGGGTAGGATTTCTGCCTGCTTCTTGAGAGAAAGCAAAGCAGCAACACGCGTGAGCGTGGACCTAGCTGTGACCTTGAAATCAGGGGTTCGGGAAGGATTTCCTTCCCTCTTTTTTCCTCTAATTATCAGGAACTCTTGAGTCCCTTGGAGAGTCACTTCTGTGCTGTGTTTACCTACCAGCAAGAAGTAGATGTTTCTTCTATGATATAACTGCTGTATATAGCCAAGGGGAGCACTGGTTAAATCCAGACACCCCGATCCTTTACTTTGTGAGAAAAAAGGAACAAATCAAATTACATCTCAGTCTCAGGGTGGACTGAGAGAACAGAATCTGGAGTATCACTGGACAAGGGGTGAGGCATGCAGGCTCCCAGGGCCCCATGGCTGTGTCCTTGGAGTTCATCTCTCGCTTCATACAATGTAGGTTACAGCACCTGGCAGCCCCCACCCTCCTCTCCAAAGCTGGCATCTCTGAAACGTTAGACATGCTGTCAGCATCCAAAGTGATTTTGCACAACACATGGAAGTCTCATGAGGTTAACTCTCTACTATTTGGCAAATTACAGGAATATAGAATCTTTTATTATTTTTCATGCTATTTATCTCAGGCTTTTGTATCTCTTTCCAGTTCTTTTTTCAACTTTGACCACCGGGCAAGTTTCACAAGACCCCTCCCTCAGTTGTGGTTGAAAATAATCCATATGCATCCTTTGAGTCTCTGTGAGTCTTCTCCGATGTCCTGCTCATAGGAAAGCTCAATGAATTATTCTTTTTCTTTTATGGGTTCATGTCCTTGGAGATCCCCTCTGGTTTCAGAGCATTCCTACACATTTCTCTGTCACTTCATGCTGTGTCTTTGCCAGTTTTCTCATGTTTTCTGAAACTGCTCCTTTTTTCCCCCATAATTTTTATTTTCCAAATCCATACTTTATTCAGATTTCTGCAGGTTTTTAAAAAAGATTTTATTGGGGAAGGCGAATAGGATTTTATTGAGGAACAGTGTGTTCTTCCAGGACTTTTCCAAGTCAAGTTGTTGTCCTTTCAATCTTAGTTGTTTGTGGAGGGTGCAGCTCAGCTCCAGGTCCAGTTGCCGTTGTTAATTGCAGGGGGCCCGCCATCCCTTACGGGAGTTGAACCGGCAACTTTGTGGTTGAGAGGACGCACTCCAACCAACTGAGCCATCTGGCCACCTGGGAGCTGAGCAGCAGCTCATTGACTTCATTCTATTTACAGAGGGCCCATGTGGGAATCAAACTGACAACATCGGTGTTAGGAGCACGGTGTTCCAACAACCTGAGCCACTGGGCTGGCCCGAAACTGCTCCTTTTCAGAGGCTAGAGTTTTCCTCCCCAAAACCATTTTTCTAGTTTTTGCATATCATATTTTGGCAGCCCTTCCCTCTATGTCACTCTAGGTTCTTATTTTCATTTTGGAATAAATGTTAGCATTTTTAAATGTTCATTTCTGACTGAGCTAACAACCAGTGATTAATTCCTCTGGGTCAGGCAGTGTGCTAGAGACTTTCATTTATAACTTTCAGAGAAATCCTGCATTGCTATCCCAATTTTATGCGTGATAAGTCAGACTTGTGGTAAGTAGTCGAGCAGCTCTCTTCCAACACCAAACAACTTCACTCTTTTCTGTATCACAAATGGTTCCCTCATAGCTGGATGGAGAATGTTTTAAAATTCACCTAACCTTTAGAAATTGTTCAAGTTCCCCCATGTAACTAGCTTGGAGATGTAATTAAGCCAAAGTAATAGATAAAACTCCATTTCATGTGTGTATTCTATTTAATTTGGTCAACATTGTAGACAGATATTACTCTCACCTTTTGGTGAAGAATGAAACCATTTGATTAGTTTTTTTTTGTTGTTTGTTTGTTTTAAATGCTCTAGACTCACTTTCCAATGTCATATAATGAGACTCAATCTATATTCCTTCTTATTTCATCAATCCACCTCCTGATTTAGTTCATGCCTGCTTATCTTTTCCTTTTCTGGCTTTGGTGCTTGGGCCTCTAGGCCAGTTTGCACAGTCACTTTTCTCTGGCTCCTGGAAAGCAGTCACTCAGCATGAGACACAACAGTGGCCAATAAAACAATGCAAGTTTTGCCATTTGGGTGGCAAGAAGAGAGGCGCTGAGTGGTTATGCGTATTTCCAACATCAATAGTGCATGACTGAAAAACAAAACACTATGCAGTGGTCTGGACTCACTTCCATGTACCTTAGCACCAGAGATGAGGAGGCGTGTCGGGAAGCCCGAGTCATAAAGTCAAAGGGATGAGAACATCGATGGTTGCTCTGGGACCCTTCCTAATTGGAAAATTTGAGGTAGAGGAAAATGAGGTGATCTGGGAAAGGGAAAACTTATTTAAACAACATAAAACCTTGTTTCAAATTAGGAGATCCCTCAGGCCAGGAAGAACATTATTGATGAAGGTGGAAAAAGTGTGCCTATACACTCACCATTGATGCCACTTGTGTGGAGATTAATGAAGTACAGTGCTGCTTTGTGGTATTTTTATGTCTGGTCTTCACGGCTAGATGACAAATTTCTTGAGTCTGTCATATATATCTACAGTGCCAAGCAGAGTGCCCTGAATAGGGAAATGCTGAGAAATATTGACTTAGCAAACTAATTGACATAAAATTAAAAACTCATTTGAACCAGAGACTTGAGTAAACCACAGTTTAGCTGTATGTCTTGCTGCATACTGTAAGATGAAAGCCCTGAACCATTGCATTTGTTAGGGCACAGGCTAATGTATTAAAACAGAATGATCCTAAAATATAGTGATGCAAACAGGATTGAGGTTTCTTCTTTTATGTAACAGTCCAGAGGTTAGTAGGCTGGGGCTGGAGGCAAGGCAGTGGCTACAAATGCAATCAGCAGGAAGACAGAAAAGATCCAGGAAAGTGACCTGGAAGTGGCACATATCCCTTACATCCCTTTGGTACAACTTGATCACATGGCCACACCAAGCTGCAAGGAAGGCTGGGAAATGTAGTCTTCAGCTGAGAGGCTATGCCCAGGTACAATTTAGAACTTGCATTATTAAATATAGGGAGAACTTATAATAATGGACAAGTAGCCTTTGATAGCCCTAAGCTAAAATCTCCCTAAGATCCTTTCTTTCCTTCCCCTCTGCTCCAACACCTTCTCCTACCCCTTTCTTCCTTCTTTCCCTCCCTCTCTTCCTTTCTTTCTTCGTTTCTTCCCTTCTTTCTTCCTCCCTTTGAAAGGGGGTTGGCATCGTCCCTGTAAGCAACTGGGTTTAACCTCCTAAAACATTCCCTATGATTTATCCATTAATACTCCCAACCTGGGAAGAATTATTCACATGTGACTGAAGGAAAACAAAATTTCAGTTCTGATATAAACACAGGGCAGGGACAGAGACAGCCAGAGGAGTTGGGAACAAGACTCAGGCAATTGTGTAAGAGGAAGTTTCTTCTCTCTGCAGAGAATATATCTTTAAGTGGCACTGACCTGCTAAGTTGGTGATCAGGACCTGAGGTCAAGAAACAGGGGTCTGGGGACCTGAAGAATGTGATATCCCAAGACCTTAAGGAGTTGTGTGGGAAGGCTAAGAATGTCAGGGAAGGGGCCTGTTGTAAACTGGAAAGAGACCCCCACCTGATGAAGGTTGGGATATGAGACAGAAAACATATGGACTCTGGTGGACACAGGCTTGGTTTTCTGGGCTGGACCATTCAGGCCTGTGGAGCACAAGCAAAGCCAGGGGTAGAAAGACCCACCAAGTGTGGCTCCAGGCTGCAGGCTGACATGCAGGACAGAAAGCGTAGACTCTCAGATTCTGGAGACCTCCATCAGAGGCCAAAGCAGGAAGTTAGACACAGTGGGAGATGGCAGATTTGTCCCATGATTGTGGGAACAGAGTCCCAGAGAGCAGTTTCCAGGCTCTCGGCCTCATGTGGAAGGGTGCTGGCTTGGGTAGTAGATGGCTGTGAGCTGTGGCTAGTTGGTTGTCAGCTGTGACCAGTTAGCCAATTGGGCACTGATATAACTGTTGTGGCTGCGTTGGTTGGTCGGTTGGTTGGTTAGCTGGCAGGCAGAGAAGCGGACAGCAGGTTGCAGGTGGTGTGGATCCAGCCTCCAGTGAGACTATAGTGGTATGACTCCCCTATCTATGGCTCCGTGGGTGTTCCTTTTTGGCCTAGCCATATCCTGCGTTCTTACCCCGCAGGCCGCCTCGCATGACAAATGGCGCAGTGAGCAGGGTCTCCCGCGTGACAGTGATAAAGACATTCCCTCCCAGTAACAGATGCTCTTGTTATCATGTAGAGGATCTTGCTTCTAGACTAGATGTGCCAACTATACAGGGGAGGGAGGTGGGGGAAAAATCCCTGGGAAGAAGCACATCGTGATAAAACTTGTTTTAAAAGCTTACACACTTGAACCTATTTGCCCCTGATCTGTTTTCCTGGAGGTGGCCTCAGAAGCATAAACACAATCACTTTCTTCCCTCCCTCCATCCCCCCTCCCTCCCTCCCTCCCTCCCTGTGTCCTTTCTTTTCTTTCTCCCTCCCCTCTTCTCTCTATCCTTCCTCCTTGCCTCCCCTTCTAACAGACAAAAATTTAACCTTTATTACTTACTGGGTATTCTCCTAGAAGACAACCATGAAACAAAATATTAAAATTCTAATTGAAGAGGCAATTATTGGCCAATTGCTAGCCAAACCTTTTTGTTCTCTGTAGGCCAAGTCTATTCCTAGCCTTCCCTTGTGTGCAGGAGGAAGAAGCTTTTCTCTATCCTTCTAAGTTCTTTTGGTTGGTCTAGAAATCAAATAGACATGAGATACATTGATAAGAGAAAATGACCACATTTAATTACATATGTATATATGGGAATTCCACATACATGAGGCGTTTCAGAGACAGAAAGGAAAAATTAGGTACATATGACATTCTGAGCTAAGGATGAGGTAAGGCACCTGGGGCTTCAGAGGGGAGGAAGGCCATTCATAGGATGATAAGAAGAGCAGATGTTCAGTAATTAGAAGCTTTCCCTGTCCTATAGATAGGTCATAAACAGTTATCTCTGGCGATAACTCTTATTATGGGCAAGGCCCCAACTTTAAACTCTTTAAGGGAGAGGTAAAAATTTCTCAAGAGCCCGCAGGGTCTTGATTGCCTTCAGCTCAAAATTATTCACATGCCCAAGTGGCAAGTCTTGGGGAGGCCTGTTCTGAACCCCTTCGCATGCTAGGCCCATAATAGGGCAGCTGTAAGTGGCATGTGTTTCATGATCAGTGGGGTAATTTGTTATTTTCCAAGGAGGTTTCAGAGAACAGAAGCAAGGATTGCTGAACACTACGTGCAAACCACCTGTAGCCCATAGATATTGACTATATAGAGCTCTACCCAGAATCAGAAGTCTTTTCTTCTGGAGGCGTGTTAGAGATAGAGATGGAATGAGATAATGAAATCCTCTGAGGGATACAGAGGCAAACCATCAGAGAACCAAAAGATTTTTGCCCCAGAGAACTAAAGTAATCTTGGTTGGTTGTTGGGAATATATTATAAATGGACACGGCATCAGGCAAAATATTAGAGCTGAAGGAGAACTGCTGAGTACATCGTGTTCAATATTCATCCTCTTAGTTTATGATGTTTTACCCATTTTAAAATTAGTGCATGTATAATTTCAGAGATGTAAAATTACTCTTTATTCAGCTTAGGATTCCTCAACATGAACTGTAAATTGACCTGGCTCTGCTGAGATCTATTTGTGGTAAAATGAAAGGAGCTGTAGATTTCAATTCATAAGACTTGGGTATGAGTCCTGTTTTTTGAGAGTTTCTTTTTTTTTTTTTTTGCCACCATGTTAATCTATGAAAGGAGTATTATAGTAGCCAAGGTAGAGAAGTTTGTGGGGATTAAATGTGATAGGTGTGAAAGCACTTGATCAACTTTCAAGCATTGTACAGATGTTAGATTTTATTAGGACTATTACTAATTAATTGTCAGTTATTTATTACTTCTAAATAACTTTGAATGGCCAGATACCAGCTTGGGTATTTTGAAGCTCAACCATTAATTGTATAAAACTACAAAACTATTATAATAATTGGGTTGGGGCTATAAAAATCTCTGCCCAGTCTCCTTTTGATATAAAATGCAAGTTTTCTAAAGTATTTGGAATTGTCTTTCGATGTCCAGGGTTCATTTTCTTTCTCAAAGTATAAGACTTATGCAGTTGTTTTGGTAATGAAATACATTTTATAACTGGAAAAAAAAGTCTCTGTCCAGCGATGGTGAAAATACCAGGAAAGATTCCTGGTTACCAGTACCAGTGTGTGACTTCTTCCTTCTCCCTCAGTGAGAAACCAGCTTGTAGAAATCTTACATTGAATGGCATTGTTTTAAAATGAATTATCATGTTATTGAGGTTTACTTACTTGGAGAAGTTGCCCAGGGCATTATTATGTTATCTACAGAATAATTTCAAGATAAAAGGAAATCCATGCTCAATATAAAAGGCCCTTCCTTTGAACTATTCTTTTATGGCTGTCATCTAATGGTAATACAGAGCAAAAACAGTCAGATGACCATGAGTATGTCCCTGGACAAATATGGCCTGGACAAATGGCTCATCTCTTTTCTACGTGAGGGTCTTCATCTGTCAAATGGGAAGCCCACTGGTGGATTTCTACCTCGCAAAGCTGCTCTGTAGGGCTGCTACAAAGCATTTGAGAGTGGAGATTTGTTTACAAGTGCCCGGTCTTGGATTAGCCACTCCCAGAGGAGCACAATCCTCTATGCAAACACTGGAATATATAAAGAAGAGCTCCTTTGTAGTGAACACCTTCTAGGAAATAATGTGGACTAAAAACCATTGATCTATATCCTGCCATGTAAAAAGCTGTGCTCTGTGAGTCTGAGAAGGACTCTTCCTGCCCTGAAAGTACTATTTATTACCTTGTAGAATACCTGGTTTGTTTCCAAAGAGCTGACCCACTAGGTAAAATAAAACCAAATCAGCTCTATTATTTTGTAAATTGGTCTGTTCTGATAACAACAGATGATGACAGAGAGTAATTGCTACGAGTTATAGATGTTCTAGTTATTGTAAACATCGGACTGTGGTTTTCATGGGACTGCTAAATGAAGGAATTATTCTCCTTGTAAAGTCTGGACATCAGACCAGTCCTACTTCGACTGAATGCCACAGATTAAAGTTTGAACAGTTGGGACCTTTAATACTCAACCAATAGACTGACTGCTAATGAAGACCTGCTGTGTTCTGAATTGCAAAATGGGGGAGGACGAAAATACAAATCAGACTCCAATTGTATTTTGTACTAGACAGGATGTGAGACTTACTCTTGCTTGTGACACTAGCCCCATTGGTCAAAAGTGGAGGCTGTAGGAATCTGGAGACAGACACCACAGTAGGCTTAGCTGCTTGGTCAAGGATCAGGCTAGTCACAGCCCAAGTACTTGGTTTCTGACCTGCTTGGTGAAGCAAAACCACTTCGTCTGAGTTCCAAGAAAACCAACCATTAAACTGAGAACCAAACCCAGGTGAGACAAACTGAAAGTTTGCAGTGGGGCTGACTTTATTCCTTGCCTCTCTGCTCTCTGACTTGCCTGCCCTGGGTTCTGCTCTGTCTCTCACTCTGGTATGAGAACAAATATCCTCTGGCTTTGAGGTCACCCCACCCATGGTTTGACACATTTTACCTATTTTTTTTTGAAAATGCAAAGCACTTGTGATAAAACATGGCTAAAGGGCAAAGATACTACCAACCTGTCTCACAAAGCACATTTTCTAGTGCCTTTTACCAATAAATAATAGTTCATCTCTGCCCTCTCCTCCCAGAGAACACATATAGAAGGGCAGATATGGAAGGGAGCCCCAATAGTTAAAGTGACGTGCCAAGGTCACAGTTGGTCAGTGGCTGAGCTGATAGAAGAGCCTTATTTCTCACGTCTTTTGTGTGATCACCCTTCTGGAGCTCAGTCCCAGAATGCAGTGTGAGTGGTATCCCTGGAGTGGTGTTAGGACTCCTAGTCTCCTGCCCTTTCAAGGCCATGTGCTTGGGATTGCAGCCTTTATCTCCTTTGTCTTTTTTGGGATTGTCACCTAATGTCACTGAGCCTGTTTCCTCAAACCCTCAAAATAAGAATCCCTCACAAATTTATGAGGTTGGCCTGATGTTTATATGAACTAACGGATGGAAGATGTCATTTTTAATTTTAAAGAATTTTGCTAGTATAAAATATGATTATATAGGGAGAGCCAGACAGTTCAGTTGGTTAGAGCGCGAGCTCTCAACAAGGTCGCCGGTTCAATTCCCGCATGGGATGGTGGGCTGAGCCCCCTGTAACTAAAGATTGAAAATTGTGACTGGACTTGGAGCTGAGCTGTGCCCTCCACAACTAGATTGAAGGACAACAACTTGACTTGGAGTTGATGGGTCCTGGAAAAAATATACCGTTACCCAACAAAAAAACAGAGGAAAAAAAAAAGTGATTATATAAATTTCCACCACATAACATCATCAACCCACGGTTTTGTTTTTTTTTCTTCTGGGCCTGGAGCACCTTAATCCTTAGGTTGGCCTTAATTAATTTCAGGTGTATGATTGATATGATAATGATGCCCTCATTCAGCCCTCTGCACTGAATTGTTTTATAATTTTTCAGACTCTAATTGTATTTTGTACTCTCAACCTCAACAGGGCTTTTGAAGAGAGGGTATATGTTTACCACATTTGGAAAATCCCCATTCCAGCAAAAGATAAACCAAAGGATTGATCATTATTGTCACAAATCGATTCCAGAGAACCATTAATGGGGAGCTCTGCTAGTGCATAGAGAATGGCTCAAATGATAAAAATTCACACAAACATGCAACTGCCCAGGAATCCAACTATTGTTTAAAATCAGGATAACGTGATTTTATCCTTCATAACTGCTGCAACGTGTTAATGACTAAAGGTTGCACAAAACATGAAGTATTTGAATCTCCTGATACAGAAAGTTCGCGAAAATGCTTCATGCCATTTTCCATTGCTATTCCAAGATCACATCTGTTTGGAACTGAACCGTAGCATGTGTGCTGGGGAACCTGTATGAAATTAACTTTTATAGCTGCCTTTACAAGCAGAATCTTTTATTGTCTACAACTTGGCTGGGATTCAGGAAGTTCCCAAAATGATTTATTGTCATATGTGCCTATTCTATGAAACTGATATATTATTGAACATATGCAGTCATTCTGGCTAGAGAAAACAGATCATCTGAGCCTTTTATCCAAAAGGATCGAAGAATTCACATTATGGAAGATAAAAAAAAGTTGAGTATTTGGTTTTAAGTGAAGTAATTACTTGCAGGAGCAAAACATTTGTTACCAATCCTATAGTTCTTTTCTGTTTGCCAACATAGTAAAAACATTAGAATCTAGAATACATTTATTAACTAAATACTTAAGGTAATATTTCCCTAATAAATGTTGGATCACATTTTTATAATATCTGGGATGGTTAGTTCAGTTTATTAGACCACGATATTAAGAATCAAAGATCATGAATATAAATTTCTTTCATGTTATTTAATGCAAAAAAACCAAACAACCCTCTCTTTTAGATTAACAGAGGGGCCCCTTTAGTCCAAACAGTCATCTTTCACATGGTTGTGAGGCAAATTTGGTGAAATGGTGGGTGATAACAATGGAGTCTCAAAAGCATGTTTTTGTGTTACAACAACAAAACCATCACATTTTATTAAATTAGAATATGGGAAAGAAAAAGATTAAATATAATTCTAAGATCTGCATTTATAGCATATAAAATATTTAATCCTGTGGCAAAAATCTGGAGTTTCTGGATTCAATGCAAACTCTCTAAAGCCAGGTGCTAAGCAACACATTCGTATTTCAATTTGAAATGGGTAGTCAAAGCTCTGGAAAGATTTGCAAATGAAGCCGGAAGACTCCAGATCTTATAAGGCTACATTAACCAGTGAGAAATTTAGATCCATTTTCTAGTTACAGTGTCAATTGAAAACATTTGCTGTATAGTGTCAGTGGAAAACAAAACAAAAATCCCTAGGTATTATGTAAATACTGTCTACAGGGTCATTTATAAGACAAATGTGGGCGTAATTCCTCCAGATAGAATTGAAATAGTGTTTTTTTTCTCTTGACAAAGTAGACACCCACTTTTTTGGTACAGAATTTAGAGGCTGGTTTTGGGATTCTGCGTGTTCTTCACTTCTTTTATTTCAGAAATATATATTTTTTTAGAAATGGAAGTGATTTATGTAGTTATCACATCACACATCTTCATAAATAATTTAGGTATCAACTGATGTCGTTAACTTTCTGCAAATAGAAAAATAGAAACAAAATTGAAGGGACTTAGCAACATTGATTACAAAACTATTAATCCTTAAAATTTTAATCCTTAAAATTCTGGCATTAGGTTTCTGTCTATGAGCTGACCATAGAACCAAAATGAGTCCTAGTTGAGTAATGTCCTTGGTTATATTCAGAGTTTGCGTGCCTTCACCTTGATCTGTTCGGCTTGATGGCTGGACAGAATTACACGCTAATAAACTTATTTCTCAGACAGGTGAGGTAGTTTAAATATGACATAATCTTTCATCATCATTGCTGATGATGTCAGAATAGTATAATCCTGAACCAAAATGGATCATACTCTGCATACTCTGAACTAGAGGCTGGAAGCCAACCATTCAGAGTTCATGTTTCACTGTCAGGCAAATCGTCTTTACTTATAAAGAAGGGTAGCACATTTTCAAGGGGCTTGGAAACAGTCAAATGTGGGTAATGTTAATTTGGTGTAAAACTTCAAGTGGCATATTACTAATGCCAAAAAACAAAGTAATTGAGGATCTGGTAACTAATTACTAACAGCATTGTCATTATTTTATGTAAGTGTGAACAAGAATCATATGTTTCTCATAGTTCATTCTTGCTGATGTACTCAGTGTTACTGGTAAAAGTGTGATAATGAGCAGCGAGTGGATTACTGAGACCTGCTGTGGACCCCTCTTGATAGCAGTATTTTGTATCCATGCTGAGAGGCCCGGGGGGCAGTGGACATTCTTTAAATAAATGAAACAATTTAGTAGTGTGAGTGATTTAAAAGCACTATCACAGACTCGAGTTAGGATATCCTGTCATCATAATCGGACACTAATGACACTGTGACTTGGTGTTGTAGGAGGCTGCTGTAACTATCAAATGAAATAGTCTAGATTGCACAATGTGGCTCTGCCTTCCCTGGGAGCTTTAGGTCTTACTGTGGAAATAAAACGGATAGATATTGGTGAGTGGAAGGGGAACTACATTAATTCTGAAATTTCAGGAAGAGATGGGGATGTTAATGTTTATTCAAGATCAAATCAACAGCTGTGGATACCTAGTTCGTTTGTTTATTTTCAGAAGAACCTTTTATCCAAGACTCTTGAGATTTATTGAATGCCCATGATAGGACAAAAAGGACCCACTCTAAAAACTTGATGGTGATACATTAACAGACCTCAGACCAAGGGCTAGAGGTTTGTGTGTTAACATATAAAAAGGGATGCTGAAGATATAAAGACAGAATAATTTAAAGGAAAGAAATTAGAATCACAGAATTCTAACATGTAGCACTAAAGGGACCTAAAGGTAGTTGTCTAATTTCTTGCCATGTTATTGATGATGAAACAGAAGCCAATGACATTAAGATCTTGTGGTGAGAAATTTGGAATCAGCCTCCTTCTCCCAGTCCAATATTCTCTCCAGTACATCAATTCCTTAAGACAATCTAACTCCTCATTCTCTAACCCCATCCTTTTCAAGAAAGCATCCAACTGTAATTAAATCACTGGGTAAATGTCTGTGTACATAATTGGTCGTATGCCAGACACATCACTCTTCATCCCGATTCGTAAATTTACTTCTGGAATGAGTCAATCTCTTGTGCCTCTGGGATGCTACCTCCTAGGGCCACTGGACTGGGAATCAGAAAATCTGGGCTCTGGTCTTATTTGGGTCAAGTCACTTAACCTCTTAGGCTTATCCTCTTGTTTATAAAGTTAGAGGAATGATTGGGTGAGCTCTAAGCACCTCATCTTAGCTCCAAATTGCTAAGACATTATTTAAACACTTTTGAAGGGGAGAAAACAAGGGTTATTCCCTGGACAGGATGATGACTCTCTTTTTAAATGCAAATGTACACTGTAAATTCCAAAAAGGAGGGTGGATATGAACTGCCAGGGGAGGAGAATGGACCCAGGTGGCTTGAAAACACCAGCAAGCAAAGAAAGTTGAGAAAGACCTAACAGGTCTTTGTACAAAATGATATTTAGATGAATGGAATGACCAATGAACCTGATAAACAGAGAATCTAGTTTAAGCTCATTGAGAATCCACTGGCTAAAGACATGGTGGAAACCAGACCTTTGAGTTTCTCTAAGTGTGCTCTGTCATAGGGAAATATTATCCTACAATCACATACGTTTTTGAAACATTGGAAAGCAAAATTAAATTGGTTTATTTATAAAGAACTTCTCATGCCTTTAACATGATAAAAATGCTTTGGGAGTCTCTAAGGTACAGATTTCCCAGATTCATTTGGCCATGGAACACATTGTTTTCTGGTACAGTCCCTGGGAACTGCTGTTCTAGAACAGATCTGGAGAGAGGGGAGAGGACAGTTCAGGGTGATACTTTAGAATCTCTGGAGGGATGAGGATTAAAAGTTGAAAGGTGAGAACTAAGCACCCAACAGCGATCTTTCTCCAAACACCAAAACAGGCTAAGAGAATATCTCAGTCTGGGATTGGAAATTTTAAAGTAATGAGAATCTGTGAGAGAAACCATGCCTTTGACCTTGAAATGAAGTCCCAGGGTAAAGGACTTACAGGCCTCCATAAGGAGGCAGAGGGCAAATGAGTACTCCTGGACTGTCTAATGCTTTTGATTACACCAAACTAGTTGTATTACTTAAATGGTTTCTAGTTATTTCCTGGCCTGTAAATCATATACACAGCAGAATACCCTCATGCTGAAACAAAGATTAATTTTCATATGGTTTTTGGCAAAGATTAATTCTTCAGTAAAAGGAGCAGGTTAGAGTCCAGAACAGTCTTAGGTGAGTCTCTAACATGTAGAACCTCATTGCTGTAGAGGCCTAGATTTCTTCACTGGAGGCCCATGGATACGCATCAGAGGGTCAGTAGATGCATGAGCACACTTTTGTGATGAGTTCACATCTGCTGTTTTTTGGGAATAGTGTAAATGATTTTCATCACACTCCCAAATGTGTCTATATTCTCAAAAGCAGTCAATAATGCCTTGCTGAGACTCAGGGGAAGAAACTGAGGTTTGGAGAGATGAGCATACTTGTTTTCATCTTGGTTGCTGGCAGTGAGGTTCACCAGAGAGCTGAATAGCAATAGGTGGGATGGAGAATCCCCTGGGGAAGCCGTGACCATTGGTTCTGGGGCTTCCCCTTTAAGCAGACTGAAGGAGGCTTTGAAATACACATTATACTTCCCATTTTACAGGCAGAACTCAGACAATAGAAATTATTCAGAGTGACCTACAACTTGAGCATTTGCACTAGAAACCCTGAGTCTACTCCCATAAGAAACTACTGATAATTAATTTGTTACATAATCCATATATCTAAAAGAAAGAAATGAATTTTGGTCTTAAACATGCTATAATCATGAAAGGTTTGCTCTGTGTTCAGTATCCCACTGTGCTTTTGCCTTGAATATCACAAAGATTTTGAAATCAAAGAGTTTTCATTTTACCTTTTAGAAGCATGGTATAATTTATCTGCATGATTGCATTTTAATTAGTACTCCCATTGCCTATTTAAACATGCAAAGATATAAAACAAGCCAACCAAACAGGAAGACATACAGCCAAGGTGTTTGCTACTGTGCTGTTACTGAGTACTGCTTTGGGATAAACCCCATACCAGGCTCAAATTTAACAGTGTGAACTGGTTCAAAATAAAACAATTTGTATGCGTAATATTTTACGGAAGGGTTAAGCTGCCTTAGCAATTATTGATAATTATGGATCTTTGCATAGCTCTGAGGATCTCCAAACCTTCTTTGGAAGTCAATCAGTCATTCCCACAATTTAAAAACAAATGTATAAAGAACTTTATGGGGATATTTTTAACCCAAGTCTTGGGTGGTTAAGTGATGACCCTTGGAAAGCCAAAACCACATTAGAGTTCTGCTAGCATGCATGTTGTTGTGGGTGGGAGGAGGGGAAGGATGCAACCACAAGAATGGACTTAATTTTTAGGGAGGTTTTAACTCTCTTTATAGCACGGTGAGGGGTGGTGATTCAGCATGGTATGTGCTGCTCTTCTGGGAGCCTCCATTTTTCAAAATTCTGAATGAGGCTATTAAGGTCAGAAATCAAGGCAAAGAAATGATAATGTGCCTCTGGGACCCAACTTCAGAAGCCCTGGCTTCCAACACCTTTCTAATTAAGACTTTTGTAGGTGTAGTAGACTGATTCCATCAGCCTTTTCAGCAGTGGCCATAGGAAGTCAGGTGAGCTCATGCTAGTGGTCAGATCATCTTGATTATCAACCAGAAATCAGCTCTCAACATTAGGTTGATAACTGAATTAAATAGTAGTCTGGGAGTATTTCACAAAATTTCTGCTATCTGAGAAAATGAAATATTTATTGTTACATGACTTGCTCAACTATCCTCAAGTCAACTAGAACTAGAATTTCTTGGAATGAAATACCTAAACCATCTTCTTACTTGTAATTCACATTGTGACAAAAGTCTCTGGAGAAATGTAGTTTTGAAAGAGAATCTATGTAGTTTTGAAAGAGAATCTGAAGCAAACTTAGAACTTGTAGCTTTAAAGTAACACCAGTTGTGAAGATTTTTCCAGTCACGATGGAGGAGAGGGTAAACACTGTGCTTGCCTCCTCTCATGACCACTTCAAAATTACAACTAAGCTACAGAACACCCATCATTGAGAATCACCAGAACCTAGCTGAATAGATTCAACTAAGAATATACAGAAGAAGCTACATTGAGATTGGTAGGAAGGGTGGAGATGGGAAACGGGCTGGTTCCGCACCCCGTGTTAGTTAAAAAACCCATGTGTTAGTTAAAAATCATAAGGGATATCTCAGCTGCAGAAGTCCCCCTTGAGGAGTGAGTGGTCCCAACTCCACACCAGGCTCCCCAGCCCTGGGTTCCAGTGCTGGGAAGAAAAGTCCCCACAATTTTTGGCTTTAAACACAGTGCAGATTGTGGCTGAGATGTAGAACTGCTGGAGTCCCAGGCATTCCTTTTAAAGGGCCTACACATGGATTTATTCACTGACAGACTCACTCACTCTGAGGTCCAGTGCTGGGGCCGCAGCTCAAAAGGCGCCAGAGACATATGTGGAGGAACTGAATTGTCTGGCTCTGGGTGAGGGCTCAAGGGGCCGCTTTCTTCTAGACAGAAGTGCTTTGTTCCTTTGTTGAGCTCTACCCCGTCTCGGCATGCAGTGTTAGGTGAATGCCATATCTGAGTCTCTATCAATCGAGATAACACTGTTTGCCCTAACCTGGTGATTCCCTGAAAGTTTGCTCCACCCAAATTGTAGACCCACCCAAGCCAATTCCACTGGTTTTACCATACAAATGTCATGTCTTGGCTCATGCTTCAGACTTTCCTAAACTCCCTCAAAGATTCACAAACACCAAACAAGCAGCATCTGGCCTCAGCATGCCCCATACCTCTTGCTAAGCAACCTCAAGCCTGGCACTAGTGGCAGCTGGCCTTGGTTCACAGCTTAGCCTCTCCCAGGCACCCCCAAGCCCAGTGAGGAAAGCAACCATCTGTGGAATGCTTTGTGACTCATTCCCGGTAGCCTCAGACAGGGTACAGGCTGAGGCTGAACTTGGCCCTCAGTGGGCCCCATCCCAGGAGACCCCAGGGCTGGCATGCCTGGTGGCTGGCTTTGGACTAAGTCCAAGCACCAGCTGTCTGCCTCTGAAGGTGACACACCCAAAGGGCAGACTGGGCAGGTACCAGAGCCCTGCTAAAGTAAATTCTACCCCATAGGGTCAGCCCCTGTACCACAGCTTCTCCACTGTAGTCACAGCAGTCTTTGTAATCAATCAGCCTGAGGGTTGATCCCTCCCATTGATGTGCAAAGAGTAGCCATGGCTCAACTACAACAGCACAACACACACAACACACAAAATGGACACACCTGGAGAGACTGTGGTCCCACGGGACACCTAATACATAAGGACACTCTACTAAGACCAGGAGACATAGCAGCCCTACCTAATACATAGAAACAAACACAGGGAAGCACCCAAAATAGGGAGAACAAGAAATGTGTCCCAAACAAAAGAACAGAACAAAGCTCCAGATAAAGGACTAAACAAAATGGAGAGAAGCAATGTACCAGACTCAGAGTTCAAAACACTGGTTATAAGAATGCTCAGTGATCTCAGGGAGAACTTCAACAAAGAGATAGGAAACATAAAAATAGCACTAGAAAATGTAAGAAGAACCAGTCAGAAATGAAGAATACAATAACTGAAATAATGACTCCATTAGAGGGAATAAACTGTAGATTGGATGAAACAGAGGATCGAATCAGTGATTTAGAAGATAAGGTAGCATAAAACACTCAATCAAAATAGCAAAGAGAAAAAAAAATCCAAAATATAAGGATAGTTTAAGGGGCCTCTGGGACAGTGTCAAGCATATTAACATTCACATCATAGGAGTACCAGAAGGAGAGGAGACAGCAAGAAACTGAAAACCTATTTGAAGAAATAATGACAGAAAATTTCCCTATCCTGACAAAGGAAATAGACATACAAGCCCAGTAAGCACAGCGTCTCAAACAAGATGATCTCTAAGAGGCCCACACCAAGACACATCATAATTAAAACACCAAAGCTTAAAGACAAGATAGAATCTTAAAAGCAGCAAGAAAAATGTAGTTACCTACATGGGATGTAGGTATCATAAGATGGTCAGCTGATTTCTCAACAGAAACTTTGCAGGCCAGAGGGATTGGTATGAAATATTCAAAATGATGAAAGACAACCAAGATTACTCTACCCAGCAAAACTATCATTTAGAATGAAAGGAGAGATAAAGAGCTTTCCAAACAAGAAAAAGCTAAAGGAATTCATCACCATCAAACCAGTATTACAAGAAATGTTAAAGGGACTTTTTAAATAATAATATAAAAATATGAGTAATAAAACATCAATACATATCTATGAACAATTACTTTAAATGTGAATGGATTAGACACTCCCCTTAAAAGACATAGGAAGGCTGAATGGATAAGAAAACAAGACCCTTACATATGCTTCCTACAAGAGACTCACTTCAGATTGAAAGAATTACACAGAGACTGAAAATAAAGAGTTGGAGAAAGGTATTTCTTGAAAATGAAAATGAAAATAAAAAGTGAGCTATCACTATTTATACCAGACAAAATGACTTTAAAACAAAGGGTAAAACAAGAGATAAAAAAGAATCCAATAATCCCACTTTGGGGTATTTATTTGAAGCAACCGAAAACATTACTTCAAAGGGACATGTGCATTTATATGTTCATTGCAGCATTATTTACAGTTGCCAAGATATAGAGATAAACTGGGTGTCCATCAATAGATGAATGGATAAAGAAGATGTGGTAGAGATATACAATGGGATATTAGTCAGCCATAAAAAAAGAATGAAATCTTTCCATCTGCAACAACATGGATAGACCTTGTGGTTATTATGCTGAGTGAAGTAAGTCAGACAGAGAAAGACAAATGCCATATGATTTCATTTATATGTGGACTCTAATGAACAAGATAAACACACAAAACAGAAACAAACTCATAGATACAGAGAACATTTTGATGGTTGCCAGATGGAAGGGCGTTTGCAGAGATGGGTGAAAAAGTGAAAGGGACTGAGAAGTACAAATTGGTAGTTACAAAATAGTCATGGGAATGTAATGTATAGCATAGGGAATACAGCCAATAATATTATAATAACTATGCATGGTGTCAGATGGTTGCTAGATTTATCAGGGTAATTACCTCGTAAGGTATATAAATGTTTAATCACTATATTGTACACTTGATACTAATATGATATTGCATGTCAACTGTAATTGAAAAATTAAAAAGTATTAAAAAATAAAGTAACACCAGTTGTTTAGCAGCTGAGAGACATTTTTCTCAAGATATCTCATGGAACAGAACTGCTCATGGAACAGAACAGTTCATGTTTTGGTGGAATTCAAAATCATGCTTCTTGCAAAGCAGGACATTTCCATCATTGTAATTAGATCATTATGAGGTCCTTTGAAAGGAATTTTTAAATGAAATCTCAGTTAATAATTGTAGATGTTCAGAGTATTTGGGGCCCTGGGCAAACAGTCTGAGAGACTTGACCTCTGAACTCTTAATGCCTAAACAATGCACCTCCAACTCAATAACTGACATTGCTGATGGCAATGGCCCCAGCTGATGACTTACTTTTCCTCCCCCATCAAACTCCTCATAAAAAGCGGAGGGAGGTGGTGTGTGTTGTGTGGACACCACAAAAAAGGGTGACAAACCAGAATCTGTATCCATCTGCACCTAGGTGCAGACAAATGAGAGTTAAAGCACAGACTTCCTGCTCTTTCTCTTTAAACCCATTAAGCCTTCTCTGCTAAACAGGCCTGCTGTTGCTTTTGTGTAGTACTGCTCCCTTCCCCCATTTGTTTAAAGCATCGCAAGTCCTACAACTGCTGGGGCCATCATTCTCCCAGAATAGAACCTGCACAATGGCAGGGTTACAATGGGAGAGGGAGGCTGGCAGCAGTTCCTTTGTGCCTCAGAGGGTTTCAATGGATTTGTGAGACTGAAGCAGCCTTTCTTCTATAGGTACTGAGGGCTGACAGGTGGAGAATGCTCTATCACGTTGATCTGCTGGACACATTTTTGCCTTTTTCAAGTGTCATAGAGCATGGGTTAAGGAGGCTCTGGCACAGTCCTCAGTAGTTCCCATAGTTTTGACTTACTTCCACCTTGAGCACTGTGCAGAGTGCATGGAGACATAGTGCTAAGTACTACCTGCACTGACTTGCAGGTACCTCTAGGACTTTGTTGATGATCAGAACCTCTCCACCTCTTTTTCTGCTGGCACAGCCCTCCTCCCAATCCCCAGTATTTGGCGGCACTCTGAGGCGTTAATGAATGAAGCAGGAAGAGGGTTGTAAGAACCAGAGAGGACGTTCCATATGTACATATGAGGCCATAATTGCGAGGGCCTTGGTTCAAAAATCTTTGTAGTTCTTTATTTCCTACACACTATATTCCCTGAAGACCTGGGTTGAGTCACCAAGAATTTGTATGATCTTATGTAAATCACTTTGCTGTGAGATGACAGAAAAAAAATATTATTTGTCTTTGCCCATGATTCCTGGCACAGAACTTCTGAAACCCTTGTAATTTCCTAAGTGATACGAGCACTAGGGGCATCTTTTGTTCTAATATTTGGTCTTTGGCTATGATTCCTGACAGAATTCCTAAATCTCTTGGAATTTCTTGGGTGATAGCCGTTTCTTTTGTTCTAATGAGTTGATTCTTAGTGGGCCCCTGGATCGGGGCTGGTCCCCAGAAAGACCAAACCATGATTACAAGCTTGGAATGTTCAGCCCCACATCCCCATTCTCCAGACAGGAGAGAGAAGGGCTGGAAATGGAGTTAATGATCGATTATGCATATGTGATGAAGGCTCAATAAAAATCCTCAAAGTACAGGATTCAGAGAGATTCCAGCTTGGTGAACAATTGGAGGTGCTGGGAAAGTGATGCATCTGGATAGGGCATGGAAGCCCCACACCCCTTCCCATATACCTTGCCCTGTGCATCTCTTCCATCTGGATGTTCACCTATATCCTTTATCATATCCTTTTATAATAAACTGGTAAACAGCAAGTCAACTGTTTTCCTGAGTTCTGTGAGCTCTAAGGAATTAGTGGAACCTGAGGAAAGGGTGGTGGGAACCTCCAATTCACAGCGGATTGGTCAGAAGCACAGGTAACAACCTGGACTGGTGATTGGCATTTGAAGTGGGTGGAGGGAGCAGTCTTGTGGTACTAAAGTCTTAACCTGTGGAACCTAGTGCTATCTCCAGGTAGATAGTGTCAGAATTGAGTTACTTGTAGGGCAGCCCGCTGGTGTTGCAGAATTCCTTGGTGTGGGAACCCCCAACCTCCACACACATCTGGTGTCAAAAGTGCTGTGAGTGTGATAGTGGAGACACAGAGGAGGAGAAAGGTAGGTTTTCTTGCCACTTACATTCTTTGAGTTTCAGTTTCTTCATCAGTAAAATTAGAGGAGTTCGGTGGTTCTCGAAGCATGATCCCCTGATCAGCAGCGTCAGCATTGCGTGGGAACTTGTTAGAAATGCAAATTCTCAAACCCCAACTGAGGCTTTCTGAATTAGGCCCACCCAGCAATCTGTATTATTTTCACAAGCCCTCTAGGAGATGCTTGTGCACGTTCAACTTGGAGAGCCTCCGGAATATGTTTCTAGTATTGGCATTTGTATGACTGTTAGATTCCACTTATCAAGCCAGTTCAAACCCAAAGCCCTACATACACATGATAACACTTTCAGAGTAAAATTTGTCATGTGTATCAGCCATGAGCATCCTTGCTGACCTATAAATGAAGAATTATAATCATGGGATGAAAACAAAACTACAGGGAGGTGAACTAGCTTGGCAGGTTAAAAGCCTTTCCATTTCAGAATTCTATATTTCTCTTTGTTGGATTGAGATGATTTCACAGGACAGTGGTAAATGCTCAACTTCTGTTGGAACGCTCTAGGAAGTGTTAGGTTGGTGCAAAAGTAATTGTGGTTTTTGCAATTATTTTTAACCTTTTAAACCACATTTACATTTGCACCATCCTAACATCAACTTGGATGTACACACTTGCTCTGAAAAGAGAACTAAAGGATTTTGCCCTTACCTAGAGATCAGTTCTTTGATAAAGATGCCTCGAGAACATTAATAAATGACATGCAGCTTCACTTGTTAAAGTAACTGTTAAAATAACTGCTATCTAAAGGCTAGGAAGACAGGCCCTTCTGAAGTAGGTATCACAGTTATCATAGCAAAGATCTGAATACAGGCCGCATGGCATATGAGATTCCTCCTGCCTCTCGTGCATCCTTACGTCCCACCTCCTTGCTTGTGTAATTTTTACTTATCTTTTGGGACTCAGCACAGTCCATTCTTGGAATGCTCTTCCTAAACTTCCACAACTGGGTTAGGAACCCCTCCTCAGTGTCACCAGGTCCCCCTGTTCTTATCTGTGTCATAGCTGTCAACATAGTGTGTCATAGTTGCTACTGGAGTCACCCATTTCCCCTACTTCGCAGAGTTCTGTGAGGACCATTTCCCTCTTCACTCATTTCATTCTCAGCGTCTAGAATGGTGCCTGCCACATAGGAGAGCATCAGTAATTATTTAATTACAGAGGGTGGTGCCATGTCTCCTGGGAGCCTCCATTAGATTATTTGTTCCTTTTATTCAACCATTTGTTTATACATCCATCAGTCAAATATCTATTGTCCGAATAGTAGATGTTGCCCAAAGATAGCATGCGGTGCTGATTGCTGTTGGGGATTCAGAAAGCTCATTGCACCCTCTCCTCAAAGACCTGATGACCCAGTGGCTTCCCCTGTTTTTTGTTTGTTTTTGCACATCAGATGCAGAATTCCAGTTCATGGCACACTATATTCATTGGTCTCGTCAAGGCCTTTCTCTTGCTTGATTGAATGTTTTCCTTTTTTCCCATTCCCCACCCCCATTTTTTTCCCCTCCAGAGGCACCCAGTTTAATGTGTTTGTGTGCATTATTTTATTCATCTGTATTCTTATAAAACTCATATTTCTGTGTTGTAAACCTGTGTTTTAAGTTTACACAAACGGTATGTAAGAAACCTCGTTCTGTTTCTTTTTCCACTCTACATGTTAACAGGCATCCATGTTCTCTGTGCAGCACCCCGTTTTACTCACTTGTCCCCATAGTGATGAGCACCTGGATGGCCTCCAACTCCCCATTATCATAAACACTGTGATGAACATCCTCAAACATAACCCATTGTGTTTGACCGATAGGAGATTCCCTGGAGTTCATGGCACACTTAAGGGCTGGATTGCTGGGTCATAGCATATATGTTTTGACATTGGCTGAGTACTGCCAGATTCTCTACAGAATGACTGCCTGGCTCTTGTAGGTTGGTAGGAGTTCCTTATGTATTCTAGATTATAGTCCCTTGTCAGTTTTGACGCTGCAAATATCTTCTTCCAATATTTCACATGTTAGCTTTGTCCATGGTGTCCTTTGTTATTTTGTTTTAAAAATTATTTTTTCCTTTCTCCAAAATGTATTACAGAGATTGGTTTTGAATGACCTTAAATGATCCTTTCATTGTGTGCAAATGTGGGTAGTTTTTCACTTTAACATAACTTTTGCTGTTTTGAGACATAGCCATAGATATAGCATCACACATATGTGGACCTCAGCATGCCTAAATATTAATTAGTTGAGTTTTAATGCAGAGAAAGCCTTAAGTATTAACCGTAAAGTGACATAAATGTCAGTCCATTTTGGAAGTAGGGCTACAGGAGTTGTAAATAGGAAGTCATGCATATTTGTGATAATCCCTACAAATAACCAAAACTAGAGAAAAGAGAAAGAAAAAGTCAATTGAGGAAGTATTTATGACCTTGAAGTTTAGGCCTAGGACTAAAAAAAGCTGAAAGAGTCAAATTGGTTTTCCCTTGGGCAGGCCTCTGTTTAGAGAATTCAGAAACTGCCCTCTTAATGGTTCCTATTGGTTCTACATATTTCATCTTGGGTTGGCAGGTAGCCTGCTAGAATTAGCAGAGATTCCAGAGGTGAATGTATTTTTAAAATATGCAAATTCCTTGATATATATTTAGCCTTTATGATAAACCTTCCATTATCTCAATCTTGTCTGCTCTTTCCAGCCCCTCTCTCCTTCTGTGTGACGGAAAATCACATCAAATTCCATACTTCAGTTCTCCTTAGCGTGTCACAGGTGAGCACAGGCTGGTGTCTCTGCCTGGAAGGGAGTTCTGCCTGATAAACTTCTACCTGTACTCAAGACTCAGCCTAAGCTACATCTTGTCTATCCCACACCTCCATCCTACCCCTCCCCCATCCCCTATTCCATCCCAGGGCAATTACTGTATCAAGCACACCTCAATTATTACATATATTGTGATGTACTTGTTATGTGTCTGTCTGCTCCAGCCCCTACTTAACTGAGAGCTTCTTGAGGAAGGAACAGGGTCATGTTTATTATGTGTCACCAATAGAATCTCAGACATATAGTGGAGATTCAATAGTTCTCTCTAAAACAAGGGAACTCTGCTTTCTCTTGCATTAAAGATTAGCATCAGATAGCCCAAATCCTCAAGGCTTTAAAATATCAACTAACTAATGTGATGAGTAAATTCATGCTGTCGTGTTACTGGTTTAGTGTATAAAATCTTTTATGTGATATGCACATCTTAAGAGGAAAATTTTGGAAATAGAAGATTCATAATAATATAGAAGGCTGATTATAATAATGGAATTTACAGGTAGCAACATAGCAGCTAGAAAGAGTTAAGAATATTTGGAGTCAAGCTATCCTTTCCATGCCACTCAAATTACTCACCTGTGTAAATATCAATATTGAGGAATATCTTGGGTAATGTTCACAGCATTAACCTTTCCTCCCAGGCTTTATATTTCTAGGTTTCTCAGTACCGTGGGCAGATAAGTATATAGCACATGGGATTTCTGAGTAGCTATTTTGATATGGGTCAAATTTTATTATGACAACAATACACTGATACTTTTACCCTGAATAAGATGTGTTTGATGATATGCTTTGTTGCCAGGAGTTCACTGCTAGAGGAGGTGGGAATATATAGGAGGCATAGGAATGTTTCTCCTAAGAAGAAGATTGTTTTCTTAGGACCCTCAATGGGGTTTTCTTTCCTGATCTTTCTTCACCAGCCCTGAGTGTCAGGGGAAGGGCCCTTACTCCACGAATACAGAAGTCAGATAGATAGGTCAGGCCCAGAGACAGGATGCTCATTGGTTGGGCCTTTGGGTAGTCAGGCAGCAGTCGCCTTCCATTTTGCCCTTTCATTTATTTTTGTACACTTGTTTCAGTTTTTTTCTTCTTTCAGCAGGATGACTTCATTGTCACCTCAGTTCACATGGTAGAAAACACAGCCACACCCTGGTGTCCACCCCTTAATTTCTATTCCAAAGTCCTGGAAATTGGGATTCTCACTGGTCTGGAATGGGTCTGGTGCCTACTCTTGTCCCAATCAACTTGACTCGGGATAAAGAACCATGTTGAACACAGATGGCCTCTGGGAGCTCCCTGCAACCAAGGCGGGAGGGTGGAAGGCAGTTTCAGAAAAGAGAACTAAACATACTAAACAGCCTAGTAGGTGTCTGCCCTCATGGCCATCTTCATATAAGGAAAGGTTTTCTAGGCACTAACGTAAGGCCCACTTTTGAGAAATAGCCAATTCTTTTTCATTCCAACATACACACAGGAAGAGAAGAAGGAAGAGAGAAAAAGAGAGAGAGAGACAGAGAGAGAGAGACAGAGAAAGAGAGAGAGAGACAGAGAGAGAGAGACAGAGAAAGAGAGAGACAGAGAGAGACAGAGAGACAGAGAGATGAAGGAAGGAAGGAAGGAAGGAAGGAAGGAAAGAAAGAAGAAAGGAAGGAAGGAAGCAAACACATATCTCTGTGTCATGCTATAGGTACATATGTGTACCCATATACAGAAATGCATCTTGTCAGAGATACTAACGTACAAACATATGCTCTCTTGAGGATCCAGCATACGAGTTTTTCAATACACACAACCTATATAAAAATTTTCCAAGGAAAGCAAATAATTTCAGGTTTTAGGAAAGAGCAGAGATCTGTTATGATAATAGTGTTCAACAAGTATAACATACTGGGCTCTAAGCAAATGCCTTGTGGGAAAAAAAGTGCTGAAATGGCTTGATTGGGGCTTTAATGAGAGGCATTTTCCTGTACTCCACCCTCCATCCCAGACTCCACCCTCCATCCTGGTCTCCACCCCCAGTTTTTTCCTCTAGCCAGTCCAGTCAAGAGCCCTGAGCTGGGGTACACTGAGAGAATTTCTGTTAACAATTCAACTCTACCAATTAGTCTGCAGCACTTTCTCCATCCTGCTCAGCAGGGCCTCTGTCTTGCAGGCTGCTGAAAACATAACAATGTGCCTCTCCATTGAGAATGTGTAATGGGAAGTTCATCAGGGGGCTTAAAAGTCCTCGGGGGGCTACAATATCCACTCCTAGGGTACATGCTATGGAGGCTAGAGTGTGTCTCCCTCTCACACTTGGATGTGAGTAAATTCTTATGTGACAGTAAAATGTGAAACAGAAAAGGCAAAACCCAGGAGATACCGGAAATGTTGAGACCCACTGACTTAACATACACGTGTAAACATTCCCTGTCTGTGGTTCCTCCCTGCTGATTAATGAAATGGTTCAATATGTATTAAGAACTCTTAATGCTGGGTCTTACAGGAGAAATCTACCAGGTTAGATCCTCCCTATGGAGCTCAGTCTGGTTTTGGAGCCTCAGTGCAGAGGTGAAGTGTGAACAGATTTAAAGGAAGATGTGAGGCTGAGGATAATTAAGTACCAAATGAGTATCACTAATAATGAGTGCTGTTTTTAGCCACAGTTCAGTATAAGAGAAGAAGGAAGGAGAAGAGAGTTAGTTTTTGTTGTTGTTTTTTTTTTTTTTGCCCTGTTGGGTATGATGAGTGTATTCGCCAGGGAATTGTACAGTGATTGACGAGAGGAAGTGGTAAATTCTGTTGTGAAAACGGGGGCATATATAGGGCCCTAGAGTAGCTGGTTTTTGAAACCTAGCTGCATTTCACTGTAAACTTTGAAACTGTCATGAGTTCAGTGGTTCTCAAACCAGAGGTGGTTTTGAATATGGAAGGTTGGGAGTCTCTGGTTAAAGGAGAGGGTAAACAGGGAGAAAAGTCACTGAAGGCATAGGCGCATGAAACAGCTCTGTGAATGAATGGAGCTAACGTTGCAACTGAAATGTTTTCCAGGTTTAGAGTAATCCCGGCTCACATGTAAATACCAAAGAATTTGGTAAAACTGTCAACAATCAAATTTCCTTACAATAAAACCTAATGTTGACGGCTTGGCCCTAGAATGGTTTGTATTCTCACCACTGCCCCCTCTAAGCCTGTAGAAGTTTATCTGTAGGACAGGCAGCCTTTCCTAGTTTGATCTTGGAAGGGCAGAGGGAAAAGAAGTTTTGGATCCCATAGTTTTCATAGTGTTGCTAGTGTCATGAGAGAGATTCTAGTAGGTTCAGGTCTCCCTGCTTCTTAACACTCACCCCACCTATGAGAGGACTCTTTGGCATCAAAAACAAACAAAAAAACAAAAAAAAAAAAACCCCAAAAAACCACCAAAATGCAGAAAGCTTAATCAGAGCTGGTGCCATCCACTGCAGTTACTAAGGAAACCAGTTGGGGTTAGCCAGAGTGCTTCTTGGGGGAGACGAATATTTAAAACTGGAATTGGGAACCTAATTTTGTTCAGAACTGGAGCTCATCTTCTGCCTCACTCATGCTCCCAACATCTACTCTTTTCAACTGAAGTTGTGCATTTGCAAGAACCAAGAAGAAATGAAAGCAGTAGAACACTTCTTCCAGTTAAAAGTGGTGAGATTTGTGGAGAAAAGAAGCAGATGCTCCACACTGGGAGACTTGAACATATAGGACAATGGAAAAGATGGGGGATTGGAGAGAGAGTGAGAAACGTGAGGGAAGGAGCTTCCAGATGGGGCATTCTCCTCGCAGAGGCTCAGCTGGGGAAGACCTCCTTCCCTTAGTAAGAAGCAATAACTAAGTTGGAGAAAGTTACAATTTCACTTCCTTCTACACTGTAGTGGTCTTTTCACATTTTAACTCATTCAGAAAATATAATAAAATAGTAACAAAGACAACATAATATTTAGGAATTGATTTAATCAAGATTACATCACACCTCCATGGGGGGAAAGCTTTAAAACTAATAAAAGATGTAGAAAATCATATCAATAAATATCATGTTCTGGATGACTAATTTAATGTTATGAAGATTGCAACTGTTCCCAAATTAATATATAATCTCAACGCACTCTCAGTCAAAATTCCAGTTGTATTTTTTTCCTCAGGAACTCAATAAATTTATGGAAGAATAAAGATTTACAAATATCTAAGTGAATATTTAAAAAGAAACGGAAAAGTAAAAGGGGTACTGAACTATTCAAATATTAAAACATACAACAAAGTCATAGTAATACAAATAGTCTTCACAAACAGACATGTAGACCAATGGAACAGAATAGGAAGCTCAAAGATAGACCTGAGCTGCTTGAATGGGAGAAGGTATTTGCAATGTCTAAAACTGACAAAGGGTTAGTATGTAGACTACGCAAAGCAGGCTTACAGATCAACTCCAATAGAAAATGAACAAAAGATAGGAACAGGCACTTTATGAAGGAGAAAACCTAAAAGGCAATAAACATATAAAGAAATGCTGATATGTACTAATACCCAGAGAAATGCAAATAAGAATAATGAGATTTTGCTTTACACCAACTTAGACTGGAAAAAATTAGAAACCAAATGATGTCAATTGATGATGGAGAATGAGATTTGGGTTATCTGGCATCCCTTACGTACTGCCGGTTGAGTCTAGACTGATGTGTAACTCTTTTTATGAGTAATCTTGCATTACTTAGGTAAATTAAAGATTGGCATAAACCATAACCCAGATATTTCATGACTAGGTGTATATCCCTGAGAAATCTTCACACTGTTCTGGACAGGGAAATATATAAGAATGTTCATATCAATATGTTGCTATACTATTGTCTTGATCGAGAGTTAGAGACTTTGTCTATTACTAGGAGAATTACCAGGTAAAATGTGATAGATGTAGGTCTTCTATTTAAGTGCTATGTAGTAATTAGAAGCAATGGGCTAAATGTACATTAGCAACACGGATTGTCTAAAGAACACAATGCTGATTGAAAAAAGTAAGAAAAAGAAAAAAATGTGCAACACAATTTGTTTCTGCAAGTTAAAACTACATGCACACCAAAGAGCACCGTACAAGAAAAACATACAAAGAGATGGATGTTAAACACATTAGAATAATTGCCTATGGGGAAGAGTTAATGAAGTAATAAGTGGAGACAAAGGGGAGGGGTAAAACAAAAACCCAGAGAGACAGTCACGAGAAAGGCCCATATGGACCAAAGATGATACTGTGCCCAGAGCTATCAAGTATGATTCTATCCATTGGTGTTACATCTAAGGTTAAAGCAAGCTCTAACTGACCTGCCAGGAAGGAATTCTTTAAGCATCCATCAGAGTTGAGTGATAAAGATCAGTAAGTCAGGAGATACCTGGGGGATAGATGACCACCATCCTAGTCGTCTTGGAAGGAAAAGAGAGCTGGGTCTGGAAGGGCTGGCACCAGACTAGTCATGAATCAGTGGGTGGAATCACCAGGCATTAGAGCAGTAGCTGAGAAAAACTCCCTCCAAGTACGAGGGGCTGTAAGAGTGAATTCCTTGAATGTTCTTCCTGGTTATCTTTGAGGCAGAAACAAGGCCACTCTCTCACACTAAGGTTAAAAAACCAGAAGATAGAGAAGAGAGCAGGAAGTGTGAGCCCCTGGTGGGAGGTCTGGAGTTGAGAACACAGGTAGAGGGGCTGGGCAGCCAGAAGAAGCCATGGAGGGCAATAAGAGGCAGGTGTAGTGTGCACACCACCAATGATGGGGGGATGAGCCACAGAAAAGAGGAAAATGAGAGCATCCAGGAGCTACAGCCTTGTTAAGGGCCAGACATGCTGCTGTAGGCACAGAGTAAGTGGTTGGAATGGCCCTGCCTCAGAGTTTTTGCCCTGCCTTCCTTTTTCTGTCCCACAAAACGTGAGCCATTCCCAGTAGACCTGACCTGAGTCATATCCTGACTGGACACTCTTCAGGCCTGTCTGGACAGTAGGACATTGCCTGTGGGGCCCCATGTCCCTGGGATGGGATTGTCAAGAGGAATGCAGTAAATGTTAGCTTGCCTGTGGGATTACATTGCCTCCCCCCACTCCTGTGTACATTCCTGAAACTTGTGATGACCCAGTCTACTTAGGGGTTGCTTTTAATCTTCCCCCAGGCTCCCCCTCTGGTCAGCAAGGCTTCTCCTATTTTTCCCTGGAAGGCAGAGGTCTATGCCTCTCCCCTATTACTCAGCTGTCTCCAGAATTCTCTTCTCCTCTAAACCTCCTCCTTTGCCACCTCACCTTCTTTTTCTTATAGTTTCACATTCTACTGCAGCATGCGAAGGAGATGACAACTGTTGGTTTAATTATAGCATGCTTCATGATGCTTTTGACTTTGGGAAAGCTTGGAAAAACCAAGGCTCATCACCTGGGTAGTCTAGAGCTAAAATCTCCAAGTTGCATGGAAGTGGGCAATATTTAGGGACAGGTGGAGGGAAACAGTGTGGAAATCGCATCTCAGCTTGGGCTCTGTCCTTCTGTTGTCTGCCCCGCCAGTTCTCACCACACTCACTTCAGTGAAACATAACCACGCTGTCAAGTGCAAGAGTTCTGTGTGTCTGAGTGTACCAGACTTTGTGTATTTTTTGTGTCTCCTTGTTTCAAAAACATTTCACTTCAATAACAAAGAGGCTTGTTGTTGCTAGGAGGTTTCGAAAATATATCATTGACGGAGACAAGCTCCACCAAATGCCCTCTTGTTTTGGTCGATGTGAATCAGGATGACCTTTTCACCCTCTTCAAGAGGATATTTATAAGAACCAGACACAGCACACATATTAGAGAGATAACGTGAGTGAAGGCCAAGCACAGCTGGAAGGATGTGGAGCGTGTTCCTCTCTATAGAATGATGTTCATGAAAACCCACCGGTAGCTGTTGTGTTTTTCTAGTTGATCTTTGAAAGAAAGGGTGTACACACACACACACACACACACACACACACACACACACACACACACTTTTTGTTTCTGTCTTTCCCTCCCAGAAGCAGAAGCTTAGATATTTAGAAGGAAGGAAGTGAAGATCAGTTGGGCCTGGTTAAGGCGGGGATTATTTTTAGCAGCTGGAGGAAGGTGACCTAGAGAAACTGGCTGGCTGTGGGGGTAGGAACAGAGTTAGGTGTGTCTTAGTCAGCTCCGGCTGCCATAGCAAAGTACCACAGACAAGGGGGGCTGGAACAACACATATGTATTTCTCACAGTTCTGGAGGATGGAAGTCCAAGATTAAGATGCCAGCAGATCCGGGTTCTGGTGAGGGCTCTCTCCTTGGCTTGTAGACAGCTGCCTTCTAGCTGTGTCCTTACATGGCCTTTCCTTGGTGGTCAAAGGGTGGGGGTGAAAGGAAAGAGAGAAAGAGACAGAGAGAGAAAAAGAGAGAGAGAATCTGTCTTTTCTTATGAAGACCACTAATCTCATAGTGAGGGTCCCATTCTCACTATCTAATTGAAACCTAATTATCTCCCAAAGGCCCCGCCTCCAAATACCATCATGCTGTGGGTTAGGGCTTCAATATATAAATTTTGAATACAAACAGTCAGCCCAGGCTCGAGTCAGGTCCATCCTCAAAAAACTCTCCTTCCTGGTGGGACATCACTGGGGAGGGTGATAGTCACATGAACTGAATGGAGAGGGGGGCAGAAGTACTTTCTAAGAAAACTAGCTCAAGGGCTCTACTGTTCTGCAAGAATGTATTGGCCTTTGATTTTAAACCACGTCAGCAGATACTGGCGCTTTCTAGTTGACCCAAAACTCCCCTAAACATTGCACTTATACTTATATTTTTAAAAAAATGAAGCTAATTTATTATATTAACTTACTATTTGATATAATGTAATATGTAATGTAATTTGAATATTCAATTTTCACATCATTTTGATTTTCAAAATTTAACTTTTGAATTTCATCATTTTCCTTGGCGTCATGTGAAAAACTTACCTACCCATTTAAGTAAATCCCTATTTCTCTTTCATATCCTTTCCATTTTCCCCTTTACCTGGGCTACACGCATTGTGTAGAATTAGTTATTCCTTCACAAGGGCCATTTTGTAAACTATTTCAATTTTTCTTCAGCATATATTTGAAAATAGAAAACAGGACTGTGCTTGTAGTGAGAGAATTGCTTCTTGTACCTTTGAGTTTTGCAGAGGAGGAGGGGCGGGGGGACATCTGCTCCTGGGGAGACAGCCAGGGAACATGCGATGGTGGTGATGGAAGCTGTATGACTCCTTCGGTGCCACCATCAGCTTGATTACCTCTCCATTCAGGGTGCCCCCTGAGGCTGGCTGATGTGAAGAGGGAAAGAAGGCCAGGAGCAGGGAGAGTTCATTTTGTTTAGCAGCTAGATAAAAAGTCTCTTCGGCTTTTTTTCTTGGATTCATATAAAGGTTTCAAGTTGTTTGTGACCAAGTGTCCACAGAAACCTCAGGCCATATCCCAGTAGCTTAAACTCCAGGAGCCAAACCTCACCATTTCCAAAGGCAAAGTAGGTGTGCGGGAGAGGCCGCCCATGCCCCTTCTACTTGGGGAGGTTCAGTGAAACAGGCATGATGGTCTTTGTAGCATTAATGCCTCATTTGCTTTGAGCAGATACAGGACTTTGCAGTTTCTGAGAACAAATTCCATTAATACCATTTTCTTTGGGGTGTCCTTCCCCTCCCCCCTTCAAAAGTCATTCGCTCCGTGTCTGCTTACAACAGATTCTTCCTTAGAGGCACTTGGAGAGTTTCCCTTTAGCCCTGTATTTCTCTGTGGTGAAACAGGTAGTAAACGTAAGCCCTTTTCTGTCTTCTATATATTCAAATTTATAGAAGGAAAGTGCCAAGTTTTCCTTCAGAATGTTCTAAGACCTGACTTGAGCTCAAATTGTACTGTGAGAAGAAACAGATGGGAAAAGAAAAAAGGTGCTTTTTAAATGAAATCCTTTCTTCCATCAAGAGGCTTCTACAGAAAAGTGCCCCCCCCCAAGGATGAGATGAGTTTAGCAAAGCCCCCCCGCCCCAGCTTACTAGTGTAAGCAGTCAGGTATAGGAACAGATATTCTGCCTGATCACAGCATCATAATTGGTTTTGAAAACACACTTGCACAATGGCAGTGAGCCAAACACTCCCCTGCGTTGCCTCTCAATGTAGAGGGCTGATTCCTTAAAGTATTGTTCATTTTTTGTGTACCCCAAACTTCTCCTGAAGAGGCAAAATATCCCCGATCTTTAGCACTGGGTCTTGGCCACAATCAACCTGACCATCATGAGAAGACTGAGCTCAGCTTTGCTGGTTTTTATAGCAGGATGGAAGTGACCGACAAGTTACTTGTCTTGCCTGGAGCCAGCTCGTACATGAAGCAGATTGAAATATTGTCAGACTGTCAGTGTCTTGCTACTGGATCCCATGTCCCATAAAAATAGAGAAAAATATCTCTGAAAGCATAGGAAACATAGGTGGGCATAAGTATGTGTGTGTGTCTTATTTTATGGTTGCATTACAGTGAGTGAAATGGTGGGTAACTTTGGAGTTTTGTTTCCATCCTGAAGCTACCCACCACACCAGCATTTCCATCCATGTGACATTAATGTGTCCTTTCCATGTGACGAAGAAGAATCCGATGTGGGAGTGAGGCTGTTAGTCTTGATGACTGAACTGAGACATGACACGACGTTAATGTTGTATGAGCACAGGAGAGTTTTATTATGTGTGTGTGTGTGTGTGTGTGTGTGTGCGTGTGTCTGTGTGTGTGTCTGTGTGTGTGTATATGTGTGTCTGTGTCTGTATGTGTGTGTGTCTGTGTGTGTGTATGTGTGTGTATGTCTGTGTGTGTGTATATGTGTGTCTGTGTGTGTGTATCTGTGTGTATATGTTTGTGTGTGTGTGTGTGTGTGTGTGTGTGTGTGTGTGTGTGTGTGTGTAAGGAAGGGAAAGCAACAGAATTCAGATTCTCCAGGGTAGAACTTTGGCCTTTGTTTTAGCTTTTGCATTATGAAGAGTTGCAAATGGCTATAAATATGAACGTGATTGGCAAAACTGCAGATTAAGTAAAATCTGTGAAGGGTGTAGAATGCTTTATACACATTGTATAAAGCTGTGTCTATTCATAGGATGCACATTCTAGAATTTGTTTTCTCTCTCTCTCACTTACTCATTCTACTTTTATGTGTACTTTTCTCTTCCTCTCTTCTCTTTCAGAAATCTTATTTGGAGCAGTCTAACTGGAGATGTGTAAGCAGGGCGAGTCTCCAGATTACATCTGTTTAGATCAAAGGGCAGGACTCTTCCCCGATGTTGGCAAAGGGATTCTTTAACAAGAAGTCCTTGTCAGTTTCACCATGACACATGGGATGACATCACACTTGTGAAAAATAAAAATATAAGTCAGCACTCCCTTACTGGCTTCAAAGTTGGAAATGCTTTTACATAAAATGCTTCTTACTCCTTGTCTGTTACTCTCTGATTGGAAACGACACCTGAAATTTTTCTACTACTAATTTTGTATTGTGATTTTGCACAAGGCTGCTCGTTAGAAAACCTTAGCTGCAAGATTGCTTTTGCTAAACTCTAGAACTATCCATACCTTCCAACTTCATACCTTTTTACCAAGGCATGGAAGGAGATTTATTTTGCCAGAGAATTTCAAGTTGAAAATATTTAAGTTCTTTCTGCTGTTTATACTTCGTCAATTCAGGAATGGCTGGGAATATTGAGATCCTACATCCCTTTGGATTTTGCAAAACCCAACCTTTTACAGGAATTCTTGTGAATGTGTCACAGATGACAATCACCCTGAAGAGTAAAGACCAAAAACCACAACTGCTATGAAATGAGCTATTTAAAATGAGTGTATCTGTTCCTGAGGCATATCCCAAGATGGATTTTTAGCATTTTAAAGACTTTGTAAATTGTACTGAATCTTTAAATTTTGTGGGGGCTAAAGAAAAAATAATAATACTTTCCCTTCAACCTTCTAAGTTCTGCTATTAACAGAGACAGAGAAGCAGGAGAAAAGTAAATTTTAATACATGTGCAAAGGGAGTTCACATAAGCAGGAAAATTCCCAAAGACTGTGAGGTAAAACTGGGAAGTTTTGACATTTTGGGAAAGGAGAAGGGGAGGTAGTGGTCTGAGATTTCAAAGGAAGCAGGCAGCTTACATAGTGGAGGGAGCACGGAACTCACCAGGCAGGTAAATTTTTGCTACCCAGAAACAATGGGGAGGGAGGTGGTGATCTCAGTAAACAGACCCCAGCGTGACTTCTCCCACCCACCGTACTCAATTCAAATTAATCCACTAAGGCAAACATCCTAAGATTTCCTTCCTGAAGTGGGTCTTTCCCTCTGAGTCTCTTAGGCAAAAAAGAGGAAGGGTCGAAGTTTCTTTCGGAGTCTTTTGTTTCTTAATAACCAGTTTAAAATCAATATCCCAAAAGGCAGCTTTAGAGTGGCAAAATTAGGTCACCTTCAATTCTCTGTCTTGTCCTCCTCCCCGGACCTGGAAGAAAGTTTGTGACTGAAGGAGGAATCCTTGTGAAGAAACATTTTGAGTGTTCTCCGTATCCATTGCTTCTCAAATTTTAATGTGCCTATGAATCATTCGGGCATCTTGTTAAAATGTGGATTCTGATCTCTTAGGTTTGGGATGGAGCCCAAGAGTCTGCATTTGTCACAGTTTCAGGCGATGGTCATGAGCCACAGTTGGAGGCTTCCATGTTCCGCTCTCACCCCTTCATTGGCAGTGCAGGGGAATTGGGCATGAGATGGGCACGGTGCAAAGTTTCTGAAATATTTGTCCAAACTTCTCCTATCCTCACCAGGCTTCTGCTCATTTGCAGGCCCTCTTCAGAAGTATTTAGAATGCATTAAATAATGCTGTGCTCTTGTGGGAGTTAGCTAGCAGTGAGGGAGACAGGATAGAGACACGTTACAGAAGAGAATGGGATCAGGCAGATACAGAGACAGATAAAGACAGATGGGGCAGACTGAGAGTCCCTCCTGTAATTCCCGTCACTCTCTATCTCTTCCATCCTTCCCTCTCTGTTTCAATTTCTTTTTTTCATCTTGTTTCTCTCATTACTTTTCTGTCTCTTGTAAGATAACAGAATCATTTCACTCAAGTTCAGAGGCACATGGGGGCGTGTGAGCCAAGTGGACTGGACTGGTAGCCACTGGGTGCAGCTGGGCCAGGAATTTGGGATTTGGGGGCCTCAGTTATCTTTTCCGTAACACGAGCAAGTTTGGTTAGATGATCTCTAGACCCTTCCCATCTCTGCAGTGCTGCGGTTTACAATCCATGTCAATGTGTTTATCTGTTACTTGGGGGCAAATCTGTTCAAGTTTCAATGTAAATGAGGGTTACCTGAGTGCGTAATTCCCATTTCCACTAGGCATGTAAGCATCACGTGCTCAGGAAGCTCTAGAGTGAGAATTGTAACCACTGGCCCCACCCCCGCATCCCTGGAGCATGTGTGAGGCTGTCTAAACAACCACGCTCCGGATTTCTCAGAATTGAAAATCTGTTCTGCAGGGCTTTCATAGCCTTTGTAATTCCAGCAATTTAAAAAGATTACCATTATTATTATTCATATTATTTGAGGGGCAGTTTCTTATCTTACATTGCACAGATTCAGAAAACTCACTTGGAAGCCTTGAAAGCTTGACACTGTGAAACTTGCTTAGTAAATAAAGTCATTGCTATTCCTTGGGTCAGGGGGAGAAAAGGAGAGAAGGGGGCATATTGGGTAAGGAGGTGGAGTGTGGTGGAAGTGTAAGGGCTAACAAAATTAATACTTGTCCTTCCACCTTCTAAGTTCTTCTAGCTGTGCTAATAATCAAATGAACAAAGATGTATTAACAGAAAATCAAAATTTTAATACATACACGTGGGGAATTCACATAAGCGTGAAAATTCCAAAGATAGTAAAGCAACATTGGGTATATAAAACATTTTGGACAAAACAGAGAAAGAGAGGAAGGCATATTAGATTTCAGAAGTGAGAATGGGTGATTTACAGGTAAATGAGGAGAGTGGAGCATACATGGCAGGAAAATTCTTGTTAGGTAGCTCAGAAACAATGGGACACAGGGGGTATCTAGCTAACAGGCAGAGTCTTCCTGCTTAATGGTAAGGTGGAGATTCTTAAGGTGATTAAACCAAGTTTCCCTTCCTAAAGCAGATTTTCCTTTCTGAATCTCTTGGGTATAAAAGGGCGGGGGGCAGGGGGGAGAGCCAAAGTTTCTGAATCTTATTTCTTAATAAACAGCTTAAAATCAATATCCCAAAAAAGGCAGCATCAGGGTGGCAACATTTTGGTTCCCTTCAGAGGGAAGGGTGGTTGACCCATTAACTTTTGTTGTTGTTGTTCTTTTCTTTAAGTTGTTTGATTTACAAGTGTAATAACCAACAAGTAATCAGATATGAAAAACCAAGCAGAAGGAAAAACAAAGCGAAGCCATTCAGTATCCAGAGGATAAGTCTAGTCCTCAACTCAGTGGGTGACTGTGGGAGACACACTAGGGCTTAAAAAGAGGAGTTTGTCACCTCCAGGAACAGCTTTCACTGGCTTCGCTCTTGTCTGGGTCTTGAGTCTGTAAGAGAAAATAAAACCAGTTGGTTGAGAAGTTGGAGTTATTGTGGACTATTTGATGATGACGCAGAGAACAGGGTACAACTAACATAGGCAGTGCTGTTTTGAGATTGCTTCTTTGGGGTAGGTGACCACCGCTTACAGAGGGTCTTCATGGGCCCAGTATTGTCAGAGTCATAGGTTGGTGCCCAGCCAGCCCAGCCAGTAAGGATTTTCGCTGGACTGCTCATAGTAAAGAATATTCGAGCGATGGAGCAGCCGAAATCTCAAAGGCCTAAAACTCATTGCCTTCTGCTGTCCTAACAACTGCCTAACGAAGAAGGCAACCTCCCATTAAATTATGAAAGCGTTCTTGTGAGAATGGGTATTAGAATCATCACTGGCCTTTACTGGACTTTAACCTTGATCATTGAACCTCAAATTGCATTCACAAATGAGTTTCGAACCAAACAAAATATGCCAGTTAAGAAATCAGTTTCCCAAAATAGGTACTTGGGAGAATTTTAAGTACATTTGTGGAGGTAAGAGGCAAGAACAACACAAGTGAGGGGAGAAAACTGCCCTGGGAGAGTGGGCGACATTTTTTGCATGTAGTTCTGTTGTAATTTTCTCATATTTATTTTTCTAGGAGATATGGGGGTTTTCTATGATATTTCCCAAGCTGGCTGCCCTTGCTGATGAAAATGCTCCTAATAGTCTCCAAATCATCACTTAGATGTAGTCTATGTTTATTCATCTGATATGAGGAGGCTTGGACATTTATTGGTAAAAGGGAGTATCCTGATTTATTTTCTTGCCTATCTGCCTTTCTTACAATCTATGTGATAAAATGTTGAGTTACTGTTTCTTTAATGCTGATGCCTTAAATGTGAAAACAGACAGCAAGTCAGTCTGAGCAAAGGGATGACAGCGTCCATCTCTGCCACCTCCCCAGCCTGAGCCTACTCTTGCTGTCCATGTAGAGTGGCCTCTTGACTTGTCTACCTGCTTCCACTCTTGTCCTGTTCCAAAGAAGCCTCCTCAATGCAGCCAGAGAGATTGTTTTGAATTGCAGATCAGATGGTGTCACATCTTTGTTATAAATCACTCTAATGGTTTTGCTTTTGGGTTCCTGGACCCAACTTCCAACATGTGTGCATAAGAGCTCTCCACACCAACAAGCAATTCTCAGATGCCAGCAGGCTGTCTGAGCATCCAACTCCATTCCGACACTACCTACCTGGCAATAACGGCAGACACCACGGGGTAAGGGTGCAGTCCCACAAGACTGCTCCCCTCCCCACACCTTCAAATGCCAGTGTTAAGCTCAGGCTGTTTTCTGTGCTTCTGACCAACTGGCTACAAACTGTAGGTTCCAACAACTTCCTCCAACTCAGGGTACCACTCACAAGTCCCGGTTGTTCCCTGTCCTTCTGATGGGCTGGCTATAGAGCCGAGGTTCCAACGACCCCTTGCCTCCTCAGGTTCAATTTGCTGGAGTGGATCACAGAACTCAGTAAAACAGTGTACTTACCAGTTTATTATAAAAGGATATGATAATGGATACAGATGAACATCCAGACGGAAGCAAGGTATGAGGGAAGGGGCGACTTCTTTGGGTGCACTATTCTCCCAGCACCTTCACGTGTCTCCCAACTGGGAAGCTGTCTGAACCCTGTGCTTTTGGGGTTTCATGGAGGCTTCATCACATAGACATGATTGATCATTCACTCCATTTTCAGCCCTTCTTCCTTCTCAAGAGAAGGGGGATGGCAGGGTGGGGCTGAGCTTATAGTCATGGCTTGGTCTTTCTGGTGACCAGCCCTCATCCAGGAGCCATCTAGGAGCCACCCAGAGTCACCTCATTAGAACAAGTGATACTTTTATCATCCAGGAAATTACTGGGGTTTCAGAAGCTCTGTGTCAGGTACAGAGGCCAAAGATCAATATTACAATAAGAGATGTTCCTAGTATGCTTATCACTTAGGAAGTGACAAGGGTTTCAGGGGCTTTCTGCCAGGAGCTGGGAGCAGAGACCAATGTATATATTTTCTATTATCTCACACTTCTTACTGCAATTTTGAATTTTTAAATATCATACATATCTATGAATTCATTGCCCACAAGAACTGGAATATTAACAAGAACGTTCATCTACTTAGGCATTGAGCCCCATCCCATAATGCTGCTAACTCACTGTGCTGAGCCTTATATTTAATTATTCCCTTGCTTTATTTAAATATGGTTTTATTACCTAAATGTATTCCTAAAAAGTGTCCTGTTAAATTTCAGTTACCTTAAACGTTATGAACATTGTATCATTTTATGTGTTATCTTCTTAGACTCGCTTATTTCATTTGATAATATCTTGCTAAGTTTCATCCATACTGCTGCATGCAGTTGTAGTAGGTCTGTTTTAACTACTTCATATTCCATTGTGTGCATATGCCATAATTTTTTTATCCAGTGGATGGGTCTTTTGGGTGCTTCCAGGTTTTGCTAATGGGGGCAGTGCTGCTGAGAATATTCTTGTACAACTTCCGACTGTTCTTAGGGTAAAGAGAAAATCTGTCATGTGGCTTTATAGTCTCTGCAGGGCCTGGCCCCTACCAAACTCTGTATCCTCACCTCATTCCTCATGTCCCTCTTTTTCTGTGCTTCTGTCACTCCATCCCAAGCAGAGGTATGATAACAGGTGGAAGAAAGTAAGGAGGGTATGTTGAACAAATTGAAATAAGAGATCTTTCTCTTTCAGTTCTCCTTGTTAATTTCAACATTTCCTACAAATTCCAAATCAATCATTAACCTATATTTTGGCATATCTTGCTTGATATCCCAGAACAGGAAGTCAATTCACCTATTATGTGCTTTTATGGCTCCAGGTACCTCCTCTTTAGAATGCTTGCTGTGGTTATCATTTTTAGTACACTGCATTTGGATGACCATTTGATTAATACCTGCTTTCCTGCTGGACTCTGAGCTCTGAGAGCAGAGACTGTTATTATCCACAATTGTACCCTCGGGACCTAGCATAGTACCTGGCACATAGTAGGAGCTCAATATATATTTTCAAATGAATAAAACAGTAATTCACAAAGAGGGGAGTGAAAATGCAGGGAGACCACATAACAGGATCCAGTAGGCTACTTCCTCAAACCTCTAGAGCAGTGGTTGGTAGACATTTTTGTACAGGGCCAGGTAGTAAACAGTTAAGATTTTGCAGGCCATGTGCTATCTGACAAAATTACTCAATATTGCTGTTGTATCATGAAAGCAGTCCTAGGTAATATTAATACATAAACAAATGAACAGGGCCATGTTTTAATAAAACTTTATGGACACTGAAACTTGAATTTCATACAGTTTTAATTTTCATGTGTCATGAAATGTAATTCATATGTTAAAAAATATGATTCTTTTGTGTTTTTTTCCAACCATTTAAAAATACGAGAGTCTTTCTTGGCTTGTGGGCTGTACAAAAGCAGGTAGTGGGCCCAATTTGACCTATGGACAGAGAGTGGTTGGCTGACCCCTGCTCTAGAGCAGCCGTGTACTCTTGCCCATCCAGTGACACTGGGTCAAGGTCAGCCCTTCATCACTATTTGTGCACAGGCAGGCACTGTGGATGGAGAGTGAGAAAAGGTCCAGAGTTAGTGCCTTATTTAAATAATTAAAACTTTTTTTTCTTTTTAAGTAAAACTCTTGAAAACTTGCCAAGTGCTTATCCTATCTCTTAGCTCTTTCGTTGCCATCTTCCTCCTTTGATATTGAAATGAAAACTCTGGCACTTCAAAGTGCATCTTATGACAGCCATGTCATCACCCCAAATTGCATAACAGAGAAACTACACACCCACTCACCTTGATGTTGCTCTCCTGGCTGAGTCATTTGGCAGTAGTGAGCCACAGACAGCTGTAATTTGATGACATTTTCACATATCAAGGTCCCGTCCAGGCTGACTTAACATGCTCTGTCCTCCTTTGCATGGATGTAGGCGTGGGTTCACCAACATTACCATGATACCAGGAAAACAAAACCAAGCAAACAAAGTCTTCTGCTTCACAACATTTGTTAATATCAAGCCATGTTGACACACTTTTTGATCTGTCAGCACACAAACTCTGGAAGGTAACCCACACTGTTGGCATGTTAACGTGATTTGTTCACTGAGAAGGAAATATTAATTTATTGGAGATGTGGATCAGTACAGCTCTGAAAAGAAAATGGCAGTGTGCAACCCTGGAGTGCACCAGCATGGACCGGAGAGAGGAATGGAATGACGAGGAAACCAGGGCACCATTGCCTTCTCATGGCCTGAGTTGCCAGGTGCAACTTCCTTGTCGTGACTTACGGTGTGGAAATTGTTAGCACTATGTACCCCTGCAGTTGGAAGGGCGCTCAACAAACCATCTAATTCTGACCTCTGCACTCAGAGACCTGGCCAAGTCATTTTCTGGTTTCTACTTGAAGGCTGATGGTCTTCAGGTTCCAACTGACCTCTTTTGGTGGACCATCCCCAAATAGCTTTCCTTCACTGAGCAGAAGTTCTCCAGGTGAGTGTAGACCCGTTTCCAGGTGTAGTTCTTTGAGAGGCCACACATGGCTACATGCTGTATATACCTCACCACAGGTATCAACATACCTTCTCTCAAGCCAACATCATCATTTCTGTACTAACTGGTATCCCTGCTTCTACTCTTGCCCCCGAATAATTCACTCTCCACAAATATGCCTGAGTGATCTTTTGAAAGCAGAAATCAGATGATTTTCCTCACTTGTTTAGAATCCTCCAACAGGTTACATTTAGAATAAGATCCGAATTCCTTCTTCTGTGCTGTGGGTCGAACTGTGTCCTCCCAAAAAGATGTCGAAGTCCTAAGTACCATGAATATGAACTTACTTGAAAATAGGGTCTTTGCCAATGATCAAGTTTAGGTCAGTAGGTGGGCCCTAATCCAATATGACTTGTGTCCTTATAAAAAGGGAAATTTGGATACAGAGGCAGACATGCATAGAGGGAAGGTAATGTAAAGACATGGGGAAAATGCTATCAATAAGCCAAGGAATGCATGAGACCACTGGAAGCAGGAGAGAGACATAAAATAGATTCTCCCTCACAGCCTTCAGAAGGAACTAACTCTTTTAACACCTTGATTTTAGATATCCAGCCTCCATAACTGTGAGAGAATAAATTTCTGTTCTTTAAGTCACCGAGTTTCTTATGCTTTGTTACAGCAGCCTCAGGAAACCAATGCACCTGCTTACAACGCCTGTGTGATCTGGGCTCACCTTCTTCTCTGGCCTCCCCTTGAACTATGCGTACTTCTAACCCATTGTGCTTTAATGCTTCTCTGCTGAGGCAACACTGTGGATGCCCAAAGGGCACTGGGAAATGTGGAAGGAGGTTTGTAGTTAGAAACAGGGGCTCTATTGGCATTTCATGGAGGTGAAACCAGGGATGCTAGAAATTCCCAAAGGCAAGGAAGTGTCCCACACAATATTGCCACTAATGGTCCCTGTGGGAATTACTGTACACTGGCCTTCACTCAATTCCGTGCACCTGCCCTCATTCCCTGTGGCCCAGGGCATTTGCATGAGCTGTTCCCTCTGTCTGGAATGCTCCCCACCTGCACGTCCCATGGTTGAGATCTCAACATAAATGAGATCTTCTCAGAGAGCCTTTCCCAGACTGCAAAGCTTCCACTTGTTTATTTACTTTCACATTAGTCTTTAAAAAATTACTTCTGCATAGAGATAGCATTATCATTGTTTGATTTAAAAAATAAAAACAACCTACCAGTTTATTTGTTTTATCTCCTCCTACTAGAATATCAGCTTTGTGAGAGCAAGGACTTTGTTTGTATGCCCAGGTACTAGAGCTGGGCCTTGCACATAGGAGATGCTCATATAGAAATGTTGGTTGAATGGATGAGTCATGACCTTTGAAGCTAGAAATCCATGAAAGCCTGGGGTTGGAGAGAAAGGAAGGGAAGAAGTGGGGAAGAGATAGGGCAGGGAAGAAGATGGCGATGGTGAAATCTGGTGGGAGACATGAGAAGGCACTGCTAGGACAGCGAATTTAACAGCAGCAGGACTTTCCAGATGTTCTCAGACCACGAAACAGAGTGCACAGACTCCTGGAAGAACTTTCGGTGGAGTGCCCTTTCTTGTTCTTCATACAGCAGCAAGGAATCAGCTTGTAGAGTTTATTATCCCCAGAACGATGGAGACTAGAAAATAGAATTAGCCTCCCTATGGTTTAGAGGAACTCAGGAATGAAAGTTGACACATTGCCTTTTAATGATTTCTCAGGGTAATTGGGAGCCAGGTGTGGAAAACACAACTATAAAGTTGACATTAAGAAGGACAAGCCCACCTTCCATGGAATGCCGCTTTGGGTCTCTGTGAGAGCCAGGCATTGGGCTGGATGTGACAAGGCCCCCCCCCCTCAACCATGTGGCCACTCCTGTTTTTAAGGGCTTATCTCTTCCTTGAAAAGATACAAACAAATATTAATATGTAGCAAGTTTCTACAAGGGTCTTGAAATGGAGGCATTTTAAAGGACATACAGTAATGAAAAGAGTGTTATATTTTTGAAACTAGGTGCAGCCTTTATTTTTCCCTTTGAAGTCCTCTACTTCACTTAGTTTGCTTAATAGTATAAAGTTTCATTTTCCACCTTGCTGCACACTCGGAACTTTGGAAGCAAGAGAAACTGTTCTCATCTGGGCGAGAGATGGCCCGCGTTGTAATTCTACCTCTGCTGCTAATTTGCTGGGTGACCTTTAGTGTTTTACTTAACCTTGTAAAGGCCTCAATTATTCTATAGAAAATTCGATGAGAATACATTACACTACAGGGGACTGGTGATGGTGAAAGAATGAAATAATATATGTGAAAGCACATTGAGGGACTTTCTGTCTCGCCTTTCTTTTCCTTTGTTTTGTTATTTCAACTTTTTGCCTGAGGCTCTTTCCTCCCAGCAGCCCTTCACTTTTCTTGTCACCTTTCCCTCATACAGGTTTCCCAAACTTCAGTCATTCGTGTACCAAATTCACAATTTGTGGTATATTTGAGTACCAATTGCATTATTATTTTCTTAATATTTTCTTTAAATTGACTCACTTTTTAATTTAAATTGGTTTACTTGAAAAGGAAAAATGTGTATCATCAGTATATATAATGACATTCTTATTACATGATCATTAAAATAAAAAAAATAAAAACAATATTCATGGAGTGCTGGCTTAAGCTTAAGGAAGGCCTTAATGACACCTTCCCTAGCCTCCCAGACCAAGTCTATCCCCCTGTCATATATGCTTGCTTCCTCTTTTGTAATACTGTGTTTCCCTGAAAATAAGACCTAGCCGGACAATCTAATGCATATTTGGAGCAAAAATTAATATAAGACCCAGTCTTATATTATATTATATTATATAAGACTGGGTCTTATAGTAAAATAAGACCCAATATTATGTTATGTTATGTTATGTTATGTTATGTTATGTTATGTTATGTTATGTTATGTTATGTTATGTTATGTTATATTATGTTATATTATATTATATCCAGTCTTATAGTAAAATAAGACTGGGTCTTATATTAATTTTTGCTTCAAAAGATGCCTTAAAGCTGATTGTCCGGCTAGGTCTTATTTTCAGGAAAACACGGTACCCTTCACACCTCTTGTAATTATCACCTCATATCTGCCTCCTCCATTAGAATATAAGCTCTATGAGAGCCCAAACTGTGTTTGTATATCCACTGTATATCATTACCTGGAACACAAAAGGTATTCAAAAAAATTTTTTTTGCAGAGTTAGATGAAAAGTTCATCTATGCACTGACCTACTACTATCACCAGACTACTCTACTGGAAAATTGCAGTGCATTACACATTCTTTTTGTCTTTATTCTATCCCATAGCAGTCATGTCACCAGTAACTCATAGGAAGCTGTGGGATACATAGGTAAGAGTCTGGCTATTTCCTCGGTTGATCCAAATTTTAAGACTTGATACGTGCAGGGAGTCAAGAGCTTGGGGCTGTGGAATTCTCAAAGCTATGAGATCTTGGGATGTGTAAATAACGTGTAATTGGCAACTTGCTTTTCTGTCCCGAAAGACTTCTTCCCATATAAAGTATATCCCCATGGGGAGTATTGTTGTGTTGGGATGCCTGGGCACTACTTAAATCTCCAGAGTCCCCAAAGGCAGCCTTAAACCTCATTTGTACCTGTTGTTCCCTTGACCTCCTACATCTGGTTCTGTTCTAAGTTCACAAGTTTCTAAGCATCTGAGGAAGCGAACATACAGACATTGTAGATGTCTTGGCAGGTGACTGGTTCTGTGCAGGTTCTGAGTCCCTGACAGTGGTTTTCTAGAAAAATGATGTGCTCCTTATCTATTTGCTAATTCCTTCCACATATCACAAGACTTTTCTGTAAATTCCCATCAGTCTTGACAAAGTTATCTTGTAGACTTATGTAGTGATTTTGATGGCTGCACAGAGCTGTTTGTCTCGTTCAGAACTAAATTAATAACACCATGATGGCACCTACTTTAGCACCAAACTTCTTAAACTCTCCTAATGTACTAATCAGCATGTCAGTGAAATATTTTTTTTCTGGATAAAGACAAGTCTCGTGAAATGGATTAGACATTCACATGCCATTGCATAATTCAGCATGCCAGTTCGATGCATATGATTTGCATTAATAGCCTGCACTGGAAGCTGCTGCTCATAGGTTTCTCTCATTAGGTCTAATATGGAAGATTCCAGACTGTCAATCAATTACAGTAACTTCCTTTCCATATTTATTTCATCACTATCATTGACAGCTACCATTAAGTGACATTAATACAATATAATATCATCTTGCATTTCTACAGAGCATCTCAGGGTGCCTAACAGATCCTCTGCAACCAAGAAATCACATTACAAAGGAAAAAGTGCCCTTATTTTCTAGGTAGAAAATAGGCTGCCAACGCTCTTGGATACTGCAGGAGTTGCCCAGAATCTCTGGAGATGTTCCTGAATTCTGGGCATGGGTGTTTATTTCTCTGCTGTCTAAAAATATCCAAGGCTGTGCCTCTGAGGAGTAGGATGGCTTAGTGGGCAGTGATGACTTTCCAGGGAGCCCACTGGACCACACTGCCTGCCTCCATTTAACCTTGATTTAGGACATGTTTACAAGGCAGAGCCAGTGGGGCTCTGTGTGGAGGAATTCACATTCGTAGGAGGGTAGTATTTGCTGTATGCCACTCTTTTGCAATAATTTCTATTTCAACATCTCCCTGTTCTACTCACCTTGCCCCATCACTCAAATGCCATTGGCTACCTTGCTCAGTAGAATGGGACAAAGCCCTCTTTACCAGACAGATTAGTCCTATGTGCTAAGTTGCCAGAGTTGCTATATCCTCCTTCCCCTTCTGTCTTTCTTGTAGTCAGGGATTATCAGAGTTTTGCTGCACAGAAGTCGTCTCTGTTGTCCAAGTGTCACTGACTGAATATATGGATTACTCCCTTACTGAGTTTTGGGTGACATACCAGTAGGGTTTCCAGATAAAATACAGGATGCCTAGTTATATTTGAATTTCAGACAAGCAATCAATTTTTTAGTATAAATATGCTCCAAATATTGCATGGAACATATACAAATTTTCATTGTTTATATGAAATTCAAATTTAACTGGGCATCCTGTGTTTTTATTTGCCAAATCTGGCAACCTTACCCATCAGGTGAGCCCAAGGTCTAAAAACCAAGCCAATCAATCTACCGAGATCCTAGGAGAAATCAAATCAAGACACTATATCTACATTGAACCGAGGTATTTGCAAGTGCTGTGCTCACAGCTGTGGGAGATGTAAAACAGAGTTAGAACTGAAGGAAACAGAACAGGAGAAGAATGGCCACAGGCTAGAAGAGACCATGGTGCTAGAGCAAAATGTTCACCTCGAGAACTAAAAGCAAAACAGTATTAAATATTTGTTTCTAGTGGTTTTCTTTATCTATAACCTTTTGTGATGGCTTCTGGCAATCAGGGCTTCTGCTTCAGCTCTAGAGGAGACTGCAGAGACTGCAAAGAAAGCTTTCTGACAGGCAGAAAAGAAAGGTGGCGGGTACCTTAGTGTTTTATTGCTGGGGTAAAGTAAACATTATCTTGATTGATGACTGAGGGAGAGCCTAGGAGAAACAATCAATAGGTATTTGTGAATTGGATGACTGACAAATTTTTGAGCAGGGAGAGCATGATGAAAGATATTTTACCAAAACTGTTTTGGAGGCGTTGTGTGGGAGAACAAGGAGAATAAGGCCCCTTTGATAACTGGAAAAAAACCCCCAAAAACAACTATCTGCTGTGATGGGGCTGCCCCTGCCTCAGTATCCATCCGCACTTGTAACACCTGACACTGCCGTGCCTCCTCCCTCAGTAACTTAGCATCGCATAGGTCAGGGTGCTCTGAGCACGCGTGATTTTTATAGCAAATTCTTATAGCTCTGTTTCTTCTGAAAATACTTATACACTGGAGGAACAACTTATGGAAAAAACAAGAGGCAGAATAATGGGGGAGGGAGGACATTAAAAGAGTGAAGAAAATAGAGAAAAAATAGATGAACTGAGGAGTAGTGTGTCAATTCCTTTTTTTTTTTCCCTAATAAATTGATATTTTGTGGCGGGGGGCGGGGCGGGGCTGGGGGATACGGAACTATGTGCTTGTGTTGTTTCTGTTATCTGTAAGGTAACCTTTATCTTTACTTTAATGACTTTTTAAGCAGTTAAGAACATTTCTCAAGAGTTTCCAGGAGCAAGGGCAGAGCCAGGATTGGAGAACAGGTCTTTCTTGCTCCAAGTCTTGTAGATCCACGTCCCAGGCTGCTGTCTCCCTACTGAAAAGCTACTCAGCAAACTTTCTCTTGAGTGTCACAGATGTGGACCGTGATGAAACCAACACAGATCAGTCTATTGCTTTCATGTATAGTATTTTATTTTACTGTTTGGTACAAAAAGAAACTTATAGTCTGGATTCAACATAAATGATAATAAATATAGAGTGAGCCTCTGTGATAGAATTTGTTTGCAAAGGGATAAAGACACAGACTCACTTCCATTTTTTAATTTCCTAAAATGTCTAACCCTTCTGTAAAAAACAATATTTAAGGCAGTGGCAAAGAGATTATCTGATTTGGTAAAATAGTTAACCATAATATTTTACAAAGAAAAAAAAGAACTGTCATCAGATGATAACTCATAGGAAGAAGCAGTGACAGAACAACGGAAATATATGTAATCAGTTTAAAGTCACCTAGCTTTCTTTCTGAAGAGGATGGGAGGAAGTCTTTTGAGATACTGGGAGGGGAAAAGGATATTAGAGCTGAGCAGGATCTTTGTAATACTTAAAGCTGCCTGAGGGTTTGGAGGAAGTGAATGAGACGATACCCACATAATAAACCTTAGGTGATTACACCTCTTCCAACAGAGCCTGTTTGGAAACCAAGAAACAGCAAGTGACTAAAGAATTAAAAAGCTCAGTAAAAGAAAATGCTCCACCTACAACCTCCCCCACCCATTTCCTTTCCCTGTGCTTTGTTTTCCTTAGATTCTTCATATCTTATATAAGACAAGTTTTATTAGGGAGACCACTTCATTGATGGAGTAGATGCTTGACCACTGCAGTGTACACCCGAAGCTGAAGTTGAATAATATTGTATGTCAACTATACTTATATATACATATATATGGTCATGCGATATGGAGTACAGCATAAGGAATAGAGTCAATGGAATTGTAACAGCTATATACGATGTCAGAGGGGCAATAGATTGGGGATGGGGGTTATCACTTTATAAGGGGTGAAATGTCTAACTATTGCATTGTTTTGTACACTTGCAACTAATAAAAAAAATACTTAATGAAAAGGTAACTGCTACAGCCTATGTTTTTGCCCTCGTGCCAGCCTTGAAGCAGGGCTCTGCACTTCCCTCAATGCAAATTTTCTTCACAAGGTAGAGAACACAGGTTTTACTGAAGAGTCTATAAGGAAGTCTAAAGAGGAAATTTACAGATCACAATGCCCAGACTTTATTACCCAAATTGCCATTCGGTACTATCTCTTCCCAATTCTGTTCTCAGCTATTGGTATTTGGGTCTTTTAGACATTCCACAAAGTAGCGTCTCAAATTCTCCATTTTAGAAAATTCTTCCTCTCTACCCACCATGATTCTTTTGCAGAACAATTTAGCTTTCCCTCACCTCTCTCAGTCCTTGGCACCAGCCACCCACAGGGCCTGGGCACTCAGGCTTAGATCAGGTTTGTCAAAGCATTCCTCCTAATTATGTACATTTCTGTTTCTTACAAGGGATTCATGTAAAACTAAGAAAAATGATATTTTTTTGTATTGCCGCGGGAACGTAATTTATCAGAAAACGATATCTGACAAAGTTTACCGTATGCTTTGGGTGTCTTAATTTTTAGGTTACTTGCTGACTTCCTATCCAAGGCTAGAAGTTGGGGCTTGGTAGCAGTGGAGATAAATGGATTCCTGTTTAACCACATTTTCAGAATGACATCAATTTTTTCCCACTGTTGAGTGAATGTTTCCAAAGAATTCTGAGTTGATATTTACCCAGTAGCTGGGAGAGAAACTGGTATTTTGTTTTTTAACTTCTCCATCCATGAGGAGTGGCCAACCATCTTTCTCACTTCTCTCTCTCTCTCTCTCTCTCTGTTGTTCTTTTGGGAATTTTCCAGTGTCTCTTACAGAGATCATAAACTTGGGCTTTTACCATTTGATAAGAATTCCTTTAGTACCACACTAGATTGCAGATTCTAAGATCTTAGACTTACTGTATTAATTTCCAGATTTTAATATTATTGGTTGCTTATGCTGTTGGGGCATTGTGGTCCTACATACGGTCCATTGTCCTGGGGTACTCCCACATTTTTGCAGAAAAGTTGGCTTGTAAAATCTTTCTTCCCTTACAGCAATTCACCCTCCTGCCATTTTGTGTTACTTTGTGCTCTTTAAGTTCATACTTTCTGAAGTGAAAATCATGCTGGATGTATACTTGACATGTACTAGGCTATCAAAGCTACTTGTTAAATAAATCTGGAAAATTCAGGATGTGTTGGTTTTTAAGACCTGGGTAGGGAACACCTTTCCAGAGGTCATTGATTTTGCTGCTCTTTTTGTTTTTCTGTTATTGTCCCAAACCGAAATAAACTCTTTTCTCCTCTGACTCACTTACCTATTCTTTGATCCCCTCATCATTAGTTGATCAGTAATTCTGCTTGTGCTCAAGAATTTTGCCTCTTCTTTCTCAACTTACTGATTTCTATGATGCGTCTTCCTTCCCAGTATTTCTTCCCAGGTCAGACATTTTCCCTAGTTATCCTTCTTTTTCTCATTTGATACGTGGCACATACTAAGGAATATCCGCTGCTACGTCCCCCTCCTCCGCACCCCTCCTTCCCCACTGCACCTGCCTATACCTACTGCTGCCACAATTCCTCCATGTCTTCTAGCTCACTGTGCTTCATTTCTATCCTTGTCATTCAGGGGTAACTGTGCAATGATCTTTCCCCTTTTGTGTCCACTGAGTTCATTTACAATTTACAATCCAAATAGTTTCTGGTTGTCAGCTTGCCTGACTGTAACCTCTACTATTTACTCTTGCTTTCCCTTCTTCGGACTATTCCCTGTCACCTTTCATCTCTGGAGTGGTCAATATTCATCCCAAGTTGTTTCTTCTCCTTTCTTTCTTTTCTATCTTCCCTCATTCTTTTTTCGCTCTCTCTTTACTTTTTAATTTGGAATAATTATAAATTTGGAAAAAGTTGCAATGAGTGGCCTGGGTACCCTTCACCTAGTTTCCCTTATGGTCACCTCTTACATAATTAAAGTACTATATCAAAACCTGGAGACTGACAATCGTACAACGTGTGTGTAGAGTTCTATGCCATTCTATTACATGTGTGGATTCATGTAACCACCAGGATACAGAATTATTCCATCACCATAGAGCTCTCACAAATGCTACCCCTTTATAATTATACACCCCCACCATCCCTCACCCCATGGTAACAACTAACCTGTTCCTCAATTCTGTAACTTTGCCATTTTGAGAATGAGACGGGCTTTTCTTCATTCAGCAGAATGCCCTGAAGTCCATCCAAGTTGTTACATATATCAAGAGTTTGTTCCTATTTGTTGCTGAGTAGTATTCCATGGCATGGATGTACACTTACCTAGAAGGACATTTTGGTTGTTTCCAGTTTTTGGCTTACAAATAATCTTTTCTCTCTTTTGATATTTTTCTTCCAGGTCGCTATTTTCTAGCAGATGCTTGCAGGAAAAGAAAATAGTTTGGAAGAGAAAGACTGGGTTCTTTTGCCTAGTTGAGGCTTAGGTTCAACCCGCAGTGATTGACAATGTAGATAAACTTTCCAGAAACAGTCTTGATTTTGGCATCTGGACTTCAACCTTCTGTTCCAATTCTTGTTTGTCATAAATGCCCTGACTGGGGTGAATGTACTGGATTTCACCTCCACAGAGGTGTTCCAATGTAAATTTTGATCACAAACAAAAATCACATTTAGTTATTTCAAGTTAGGATGTTAATTTGAAATGACGACATCATTACAAGGGCTTTAGTGCCGGTTCAGGAAAGCCTTCAAGTTATTTCTTGCAAAATTTATTGAAACTAGTGGCCTTTAGAACTCAGTGCTCAGGGGACAAGCTTAGCTTTAGCTGTTTGACTTGAAGGCGAGGTCATCCAGTGGCATTTGCTAAAGAAAAAGAAGTCACAGGCTTATTTTCTAAATGAGTTTAAAGTTCAGTATTTTGTTAGCTCTGCATATGTTTGAGAGGGAACTCCTGAGTACGGCTGGGCTAGTTCTATCTTGGTTCTAGTAAATTAATGGATTTGCTTGACATTTTTGGCATGCAGTAATGAGGGTTGACATGGAGTTTCCCTTCTGTGAGTAACTTGGCTTCATTTTCATGTTTGAAGATTTCACATATTTGCATGAAGTCCAAGCTGAGGTGATTATGTGGCAGAGAAATAAAAGTGTAAATATTAAAATATTACCATATACTTTATAGTCTTTCAGGGTTGAAAGGGGATTTCACACATGTGAAATAGTCTGCACATCAGCAATGTGAGGATTGAAATAGAAGTTTGGACTGGGACCTCAATATTTTATCTTTTATGTTTCTTGAAGTTTGCAATAAATTTTAAATTTTAATAGTTAAAGCAATAATCAGAATTTTCTCCATTTTTTGAAGTTTCTAGGTCTTAGCTGTGTTGGGGGCATTCAGTTTTAGTTAACACACTTATGAAAGTAAGATCTCACCTCCTACCTTCCCCACCTTCACTTCCCCTCATTTGACTGCTCCTTAACCCCTGGGAGATGATAATGCCTTGTATTTATATAACCAGAAGAACTGAAAGCACTTTTTCTAATTTATCTAATGGATCCCTCATTTCCCTCTAGGGAGGCAGAGGAAGGTGAGCTACAGACAGGTCCAGTGGATCTCTGCTGTGCTGTGTGACAAGCACTGAGGCACAGAAGTGAGTCACTGGCACGATGGGGAGGGCACGTTCCACCCAGGCTAGTGTTCTCAGACCAGTGCTTCAGCTTTTATTTCCACAACATCCCAAGGCATCTTCAAGTGTCTCATGAGATTACCGGAAGAGTCAGATCCAATTTGAAGGAATTTTAACAAAACAGCATAAGGGCAAAACAAAACCATTTTGGGAAGGTTTCTTAGGATAGGTTATAGAATCGAGCATTCTGGACAGTGTTGTAATTCACAAAAGCTTGAGATGGATGCAGCTCTAAATGAGGACTGATGCAACCTCTGATAGGCCAAATGCCCAAACTAGAACATTCGGGTAAAGGGAAGGGGAAATTCAATAGACCCCTTTTCAAAAATAGTTACTGGTCTGAGTTCTTGGCCTTTCCTTTAGTAATATTGGGAACATTCTAATAATCAGAATTCTTTATTAATCAGTCTTTCTGCACATCTGCAATGGGAAGACTGATACTGGCAATCATGATTCAGGTGTGAAACATATTGAGCTGGCTCTGAATGATGGGAAGCCAGATTTTACCGAGCTTACAAGTGTGTTGGTGTTGATCCTCTCTCATCTTATTTGATTCCTTTGAAAAGTGAGAATCTCGGTAACCAGCCATGGTGGCAGTCTAAGAAGGAAGGCAGCCCACTCACTGGTGTTTCTGGACCAAAGCATTCCCAGTTACAGTCTTCCGTGACAGTGAGGCATCTCACCACCCAACCCTCGAGGCCTGCTGGACGTGGATCCTAGTACAGAACACATTTCAGAAACAGAGGTGGGGACCTGGGAGACATAATACTCAAAGCTGAGAACAGGACAAAGCAGCAGTAACTAACATTTACCCAGTGCCTAATGTGTGCTAAGTTCTCTGACAGGGGCTTTAACACAGGTTGTCCCATATGCCACAAAGAAATGACAACTGACAAGCGATAGGAACCTCACCAAGGAAGGTGTGAGGTAGTTTGGCTTAGGAACAAAGTGTCAGAAGGCACTGGTATGGGTTAGGGTGCTTGCATGACAGTTAATAGAAAATATGACAGTGGTCTAAGTGATAAGGACATATATTGGCTCAGGAGAGGCTGATCAAAAGATGATCATAAGAACTCGGGTTGTCTCCATCTCTGTGGGTCAGTCGACTTGATCCTAAGACTGGCTCTCCTGTGGGCTGGGGTCATTGCCAATCCTCTCTCATTCTGTCCAGAGAGTGAGAGTTAGTGACAGAGAGCTGGTTTCCAGTACTTCTTCCAGAAACACAGTGTACCTCCTTTTCCAGAAAACCATTAGCCCTTCCATCTTGTAGCCAGAATTGGGTCACATGGCCAATTTGTGACTTCAGTAAGGAGGATGGCATTACCCTTAGAGGTTTAGGCTAACGAGGGAACACTCTGGGATCTGGGAATGGGGTCAATTGGCTGCACAGAGGCAAGGTGTATTCAAATGGAAATCTTGCTTTTGGTAGGAAGGAGCAAACCCTGAGCTATAGAGAAGTGAAATTAGTTTCTGTGTTTGATTTATCAGGTAATGTTATTTAGAAAGAGATACATCCAAAAAATAGAATAATTTCTGCTTTTTCAGGGGAAAACAAAAATTATCTGGAATGTCCCCTCCAACTTCGCTCCTAAGCTCAGACATAGTTCAAACTGCTGCCAGAAATCTAGACCTCGTGATGAACTCGGGCATCTTACATTCAATATGTTCAAAATGGCGCCCATCATATCTTTGTTCCACCTCATTACACATGCTCTTCCTACTGGGTTCTCTGGTTTGTTCAATGATAACATCCAAGCCAGAAAACTGGAACATTTTCTAGCAATCTCTTGTACTTCTATGTGCCAGTGTCTCCGAAGTTCTTTCACATCATGGGATCAAACTTAGTTGGCAAAGTGAAAGTTGACATTAACATATTTGGTACCACTTTGAAGCACGTTTCAAGATGTCTTTGATAACCTGTCTTTAATGCAATTTCGTTTCATTGGGGCCGGCTGTCATCCAGAATGTGTGACGTCAAATAAACAAGTGTAGTCCTTGCGTTTTTCTTTCAGGGCAAGTGTTTTAGCAGTTGAAGTTAAAGGCACACACATGGAGCTGATGGTGAACTGAGCCAAAGGTTCATCTGGTGGTTTGGCAAGTTCTCTGTGGGCACAGATGATGAGGAGTGTTGATGAACTTTAGAAGTTTTCTGCAGGTAAATTGGTTTCACCTGTTGTGCCATGACTATCACATAATGTTCTGCACATTTTGGGGTGTAAATGTGGAATTTTAAAATGTTGCTGCCTGGTTTTTGTCAGCCTAAAACATGTACCTTTTCAATCAGGCACTACGTTAGCTCACCAAACAGTTAGACATAGGAAAAAAAAATGAAGTTGAAGTTTGGCCTCATTTTGAGTATGGCCCAGACCTGATGCCATCAGAATATGGTTTTCTTTGGTTCATTGCTGTGTTCGTCTGCTAGGGCTGCCATAACACATTACCATGGACTGAGTGGCTTAAACAGCAGAGATTTATTCTCTCCCAGTTCTGGAGGCTGGAAGTCTGAAATCAAGGCCTCTGAATCTCTAGAAGAGAATTCTTACTCGCCTCTTGCAGCTTCCGGTGGCTCCAGGAATTCCTTCACTTGTGGCTGTTTAACTCCAATCTCTGCCTTTGTGTTCATTTGGCCTTCTCTCTCTGTCTCCTTGGGCCTCCTCTTCTGTCTCTTATAAGGACACTTGTCCTTGGACTTAGGGTCATTTAGATAACCCAGGATGATCTCATCTCAAAATCCTTAACTACATCAGCAAAGACTGTTTTCCCAAATAAGGTCATATTTCATAGGTTCTGGGATGTGGACATATCTTTTTTGGGGCTACCACTCAGCCTGCTACAATCACCATGTTTCTTAGATGGTGGATGGATATTGAGGTATTTGACAAGGATGGTACTGCCTGTCGTAGGTTCTTGGCTTCCAAATCCAAGGATCGGTGTCATCACCAAAATGAACTGCTTGAAGAAAGATGGGTCTCAGACATCAGAAATGACAGGCTATATCACACAGAATCATTTTATTTCTTTGTTGTTATATTTATTGCCTGATGAACTGTACATGTATGAGAAAGAACTTTTGAGATATACCAGTGAGTAACCATTAGATTGTATCTTCTAAATAGTCTCTGAATCCATTGCATTCCATCACTTCCTTACCAAATCCCCATCATTTCTCATCTGGATTATGTCTTACTTCTCCCATTTTCTCTACATCTCCATTTCTACATATGAAGGGAGATGAGCTTCATGAAATTCCAATCTGGTCTTACTTGCCTTGTGCTAGATAGCTCCATTTGTGTTTCTAGAGCCATCCTTCTCCACCCAGCTTCTTTTCTCAAAGCTCCTTTGCCCTCCTGGTTCTTGCTGAGTTTGGCTAATGAGAGGCAGATAAAGGGGTGGGAGCATGAGAGGGGCCATTTAGCTCATCACACACTGGCTGCCTCCCTCGACTGATGCTCACAGCTCTCATCACAGCCGTCTCCACATGACTCTTGCTTCCCAGTTTCAGTAACTGTTCCTCCCCTCACCCTTCCAGGTCTAAAAATGGCAACAGGCCCCCTTGTGGTTTCCCTGCACCCTGCCCACACCTTGGAACGTAGCACCTTTTAAACTCTTCTTCAATTACCGATTTCAGTGTGCCATATGTTTTCTGCCTGGACCATGACTAACATAGCCATGCGTACAGCATGTCACTGGCTCTATTACCTAGAGGACAAATGCAACATCGCATGGCAGGGGAACAAGACTTCAGCCTTGCTATGTCCCAACACACACTGTGCACCCCTGCACCCTGACAGACTTGTGGTTTTCTGAATATGCTATATTCTCTTTCTTCTTGGGGATTTTGTCAGTGATGCTCTCTTACCTGATTTATCTGCCTGGACATTGTCTTTTTCATCTTCAAGACTTTGCTCAAACATCACCTGTGGACTTATGCTGACTTTCCCAGGCAGGGTCAGCTGCTTCCTCCTCCGTGGTCCCAGATTGCACTATACACATACATGTCCGTTAAGGTGCTTATCGTCACTACAAGTGACGTTCCTGAGTCTGTTTTCCAACTGGTCTCTGATCCCCTTCACTGCATGGACTGTATTCTGTGTTTCTTTGTCCTCTAGGTGCCTGATTTTGTTTCTGGTTGGCTTAAGAATCACTTTTTGAACTACTACATTTTCTTTGTGGACTATAGTATTTCTTGCTCCATTCATATAAATGAGATTATTGCAATCAACTACCACCTTCATCTAGGCAAGTGTGCACATTGTTTTCTGTTTGGGAGAGTATTACTTGGTTTTATCTTCATGACAACTCTGTGAGCTGGGTGGATGGGAGGCAAATTCTTCTCTGTCACCTAGATGGTTAGCGGCAGAACTATGCCAAGAATCTAGACCTCTTGATAAGAGTTTGGTGCTTTTTTCATTAGACGATTGTGCCTCCTGAGATGCCAGATTAAAACAACAACAACAAAAGCAGGGGCAGGCTCGATGAATGAGCACGACCCCAAGGGCCACTTCAGATGGAAGGCAACTCAAGTGCCACAAAGATAAGTCCCAGTGATTATAAACACATGTCAGGAAGGCTGTTTTAGAGAGAGCTCATTGTCAGAAGGGTCCTAACGAATGGAACTGCTCACATTCCCGGAAACTAACTTCCCATTGCCTGAGAATTATGTCTGATGTAGGCTCCAGGGACCATCAGCAGAACATAACAGTTGGATTAAAATTAGGATATGAACATCAAAAAGAAGTATTTGGTGAGCCTGGGGAAGGGCTGGCAACCAATGGGGGAAGGATTGGGTTGTTTCTGTAATTCAAACCATAGCCCATGAGGAAGTAATTTATAGGCAGCAGCACAAATAAAGATAAATTTGAGAGTATTTAGGACAACTTCTATTATGCCCATAGAAGGCCTGAAGGTCTTCCTTCTGTCTGCCTGAGGGGAAGGGGCATTATGTTGAAAGCACTGCTGGTAATGCAGCTCAATTGTAAGGAGCATTTGCAGAGATACAGTCAGAGAATTTCAGCGGGAAGAGGGACCTTAAAGTTCATCCGATGCTAAGGCTTTGGATGTTTGGGTTTTTTCCAAGAGGAAGGAAAACATAAAATCAGAATAGTCCGATTGGTTGAAGGTTAGGACAAAGTAAGTTTTAGATGTGGCAAATAGGCACTACCTACGTGGTCTTGCAACACCGATTGAGTCAGAGCTTCCGTGCAATGCCCGTGGGTTTGTGCCATAACCTCCTAATCACCATGCCTCACCTTCAGTTAACTGAAACACCTGTTAGTTGCTTGTGTCTCTCCCTCTGTTCTCCATTGACGACAAAGAGGTAAGTTAACAGAACATAAAGGAAATAAAGAAAATAAATTTATATGCATCCAGCTTTATCTCGTAAATCTTCTCCATCAGTGTTCTCAACCTTAAAATGTTTGTATCTTTTAACCCAATAATTTCCTTTTGGGAATTTATCTTAGGGATATGATAAGGGTCCTAGATAAAGATCTGGGAAGAAACTGAACCACCCAATAATAAGGAAAGCATTACATCCAATTAATAGAATTCTATGTCATTATTTAAATCATGTGTTTGAAAAACATTTCATGATGTGTGAAGATGCTTATGATATAAATTGCAAGAGCAAGATATAAAACTGTGCCTATGGTATAATCTGTCTGATTTTTTGAAAACCTTTCGCTCTCTGCCTAGATACATGTATCTATAAATAGAAAAATACCAGAAGGAAACCCATCAAAATGTTAATTATGGTTATCTCTGAGTGGTGGGATTGTGGGTATATTTTATTTTCTTCTTTGTACTTAATTCATTTCCCAAACTTTATGAGTATAAATCAGAAAACAACTTTATAAACAATATTGAAAATCCTCCACTGGCTTCTCCCTTATTTCCAAGATAAAATCCAGACTCTTTAGCACAGCAAATGGGGTTCTTTATGATCTGGCTTGTCCACTTTCCCAGGTCATCTTTCTCTGTGCTTCTCCTTAGGCCCGGCCTTTCAACCTGTCTCATGGGTCTGCTGAATTGTTGGTAGTTTTCCAAATGGACAATGCTTTCTGAAGGTCCCTTGCCTTGGCACGTTGCTGTTCTTTTGGCCTAGGACACTTTTCTGTCCTTGCCAGGATTCGCATACTCCAAAATGCAGTCAGGTCTTTTCTCGTTTGTACGCCTCCTGTAGTGGATGGTCTGGTGTGCTGTGCATCTCCATCTCCGGTCAGGCCTGAGGTGCTCATTCCCCCACCGTCAGGGTGTTGCCTGCTCTTGGCTCACAGATGAATCCCTCCCGTGGACTTGCCCTTGGCCCAGGGAGCAGCCTTGCCTGGGGTACTGTCCCTCCCCTGGGAGTGCCCACATCTATTGAGTGCTCAATGCAGGGCACCCAGGCCTGGCCCCTTTGCCTCAAACAGTGACAGCTTCAGCCTCCCTGGGGGGTCAGCGGAGGCCTCTTTGGCAACTCTTTGGCGTTCTTTCTCTGCCCAGTCCTGTTTCTTCTCTCCCTCGTAAGTGAGTACTCTCCAGGAAGCCTCTTGCACACAAGTCTGCCTCTGAGTCTGTTTCTTGGGGAACCCAATGAGAACCCCTCCTGTGATCCCTTACCTCACTCCCTCAGTGACAGCCCCATCCTTTGGGCTCCTCCAAAGCCCTTTATCTGTACTTTAGCGCTTTTCTCATTGTCCTGTGACAGAGCACAATTCTAGAGCCCCCTCCACCTGACTGGGCTCTCCCTGAGGGTGGGAGGCAGTGTCTCTTTCCTCTTTATGTCTGTAGCACCTGTCTCAGTGCCACTGTATGGAATGAATGAGTACATGAAAGGGAGGCAGATAATAGAGAAAATAAAGGTGAAGAAATTGAATGAGAGCCTTATCGACAAAATGAAATAATACAGGTCCTTCTACATCGTCCAATGAAATTACATTTCCTCTTGAGCCTTTCTATACATCCACCAATAAACAAAGCTCTGACTCTGAGGTCCCGAGCAGCTGCTCTCAGGGGCACCTTTGGAAATTTTAGTCAGGAGTTAAAAGAAATCCGCATTTTATTTTTCCTCTTGTCTTGTATTTGCAAGACTAACCTTCCTTTCTCCTCTCCTTCCTTAACCCTACTTTCTCCTTTCCTCTCTTCCCGCCATTTTTCAAACTAGATCTAAGACTTATTTGCTGTCAAAGGAGTTGTAAAGAAGTCAGGACCAAGAGTTAATCTGACAAATTATTATTCTTTAAGAAGCTGCAGGGGGGAAAGTTGGATACCCTTTCAAATTCAGACCATTCTCTGATGAATAACTCTTGGAGTAGGGGTGTTCTGGTCTCTTGTTCCTAAGGAAAGATTCAGGTAAATGTTCCCTGAGGGTAAAAGAGAATCTGTCCCAGGTTTCAGCGCTATCAGTGTAATTAATCACAAATGTGTTATTAAGCCCCTGGCTACGTGCTATCCAAGTTGAGTCAGTAACACCCGGCCCAACTTAAGCTTCTAGGTTCAGGGACCACCCTACCTCTCCCTTCCGTTTTACTTTCAGGTGGTCCACTCTAGAATGAATTCTCTAGTGCTGAAAAAAGTTCTCAATGGTGAAAGAAGGGTGCTCCACATTTATTCTATTTTCAAGAGAAACTACTTTTTCTTCACATGGGACCACCTTGTTGCCTCTGTGAAGTGGTGCTGAGTTATCCAGTAACTCTTTCCCATTTTATCTGCCAGTTTACAAATGTAGGACAGGTGCTGTGATCCTCAGTGCATAACTGGGGACAGAACACCTGGAGGGCAAGCGGCCTTAAATAGTTATAGAGCCACCTAATGCCAGTACTATGACAGGAATTCAGGACTCCTGACTTATGGGTCTACACCTCTAACACTTGTCCATGATGAGGGCAGTCCTTCACTGAGGACATTTTCTCCACGAGGGCATTAATTCACCTCAGACTTAAAAGTCATCACTAATCCCAGAACTACAAGCATGTCCACAATATTGGTAGGTGTGTGTGTGTGTGTGTGTGTGTGTGTGTGTGTGTGTGTTAGAGATTTCAATCCTGCAGAGACTTAGCCTTGCTGGTTGAAAGTGTTACATGCAAACGTTTATTCCCCACTGCTCTTGTTTCCAGGGGGACATGTTTGCATTGGGTAGATCTCCTGGGCTCTTTCCACCTCACTGGAGGAAAAGGAGAGTGATCATTCTGGCAGGAACAATTGAACATGGCTGCCTCATCTACTCACCTCTCTTTCTCTTTGGGAATTGCCCGGAGAAAGTGGACAGTCTCTGCTCATTCAATCCGTAAGTCTTAAGGGGGCAGCTCCCCATCTGGCCAAGTGTCTTGTCTTCCAGGAAAGCCTGGCACTGGCTACTTGACTTCAGTTCAGTGGTACATCATTAACCAGCCCACAGACCTGAAGTCATCGTCTCCAACCAAGACTTCATCAATTAAAAAAAAAAGGTGACATTTTTAGCTCTGTCAAATCCTCATGTCTCTTAATAGGATCAGAACATGAGTAGGGAAGAGGATGGGATTTATTGGGTTCCCTAAAACCTCAGCTTCAGTGAGGGCTCCTCTGTTTGGCCTCCAACAATGAGCTGGTAAAGTTAAAGATCTTCTCTTGGCACGTAGCCAAGAATTTGGGGGAGAGAGTTTGGAATAGGAACACAGGTGAACTTAACGAAGAGACTAACTCGGCAAGGGTGTCCTGTCTACAGTTGGAGTGACTCAGGGAAGGTCCTATTCACTTGAGGCTTCTGAAGAGAAAGAAGGGGCCTTCCCAATCAATCATCTTCTCTTCAAGTGAGTGTCACAGTAGTCATGAAACAAACAAGTTTCTTGCCAGTATTCTTTTCTATTCCCACAGATTTTCAAGTTGAAGTAACCGTGTGAGCGGGGGAATCTCAATATTTACTAGAATGATTTCCTTCTGTGTACTGAAATCCAGTTAATATCTGACTTTCCTAGACAAAAGTAATTTCGTCCCTCCAAACATCTATACCCACTGACTAGAACTGGCACTTGAGGCTTATTATTCTTGACTGCTTGATTACTTGCTTTGTTGTGGTGGTATGGGCTCTTGTTCTTTGTGTATTTTATCTCAAAGCCCAAATTTTAAAAGTTTAAGGACTTTAAATAAAAAAAATACTTTAAAAAAGTTTTTAAACTTTAAGTATAAGGATCACATTTTATACATCCTTGTGTTTTTCCTTACCTTCCAAATTCTAGCATCGAATTTATTTGCATTTGGTAGTATGGAAATATACAGATAGCAACCAGATATGAACAATCAAAGGTTATGTATTCAGAGCTTGCTCTACAAGGGAGTCAGCCACCATCACTGTGTTTGACAGAGACTCAAAGGCAAGCAGAAGAGTGGGAAAACTTTATAGTGGGAAAAGAGAAGGCTTCTGAACTAATTATACCTGCAATGACCCTGTTTCCAAATAGGGTCACATTTTGAGGTATTGGGGGCTAGAGCTTCAACATAACTTTTCGGGAGACACAAGTCAACCCCATAACACATGCCATCATGAGAAGCTGTTTCCTCTCCATGGAAGTCCATAGTTGTGAGCTGCTGGCCTTCCCGTCACTGACTTCCCAGCCATTGCCAGCCCATGGACATGACTAAACAGTGCTGCGCCAAGAACCTGATGACCAGCAGTGCTGGAAACAGGCAGTTCAAAGGGGGTGATGAATGAGAATAAGGACTTGTCATTTCAAATAAAGCCAACCCGTTCTTTTGTAAATACACGTCACAGGGTATTTAGAACCACCATACCCAACCCACTGCTGAACGTTGGTGGAACTATTAAGTAAATTACGCTCACATGTCTTTTTCAGGAGCCTCTTATTCACAATTCTCCTCCAAGCCTATTTCCCTAAGGGAGTGTGCTCACCCACCTTTATTTCAGCATTAAACCTTGCCTGTTTCTAAAGTTCATGCTGTCCTCAAGTTCTTTGCATCAGCTCAGTCACCTCTGTGAGTCATCTCTTGTCACTTTTCTCTCTTTTGACTCTTTCAGGAAGTAATGTTTTTGCTCAGGTAAAGAGTCATAGGACGATTGTTCTGCCTGTTTGATGATTCATTCCTTTGCTTTTTGCCATTTCTAAATGTTAGAAGGGGAAAAAAGCCCTTTTGTTAAGGGTTTTGGAGAATGGGCATGGTCAATGAGGGTGAGAGAACACAGTCATAAGATACTTTCAACTTAGACCAGAAGCAATCTCATTTATTTGTCTTGCTGATTCTTTTGAGAGGTGGCATCGTGATTCGCATAGTTTCTGAAATCCGTGAAATTGACTTCCCTCTTTTTGAATGACATGACCATCCATTTCACTTCCTTCATGTTTTGTTATGAGTGAATCATGGCAAGATGGCTGCCATATGAGCATTCCACTCTTTTGAGGATCCGGGCCACAGGTGTAGATTGTGTCAGAGTTGACATAGACTCGAGCTTACTCAGTTGAATGAGGGCATTGGATTCCCAATCCCTCAGAGGGCATTATGGGCTGAATCATGTTCCCCCTAATTCATATGTTGAAGTCCTAACCCCTGACCTAAAAATGTGGAGACAGAGTCTTTAAAGAGGTAATCAAGTTAAAATGAAGTCATGTGGGTGGGCCCTAATCCAATATGACTGGTGTTCTTATAAGAAGAGGGGATTTGGATATAGATACATACAAAGGGATAACCATGTGAAGATACAGGGAGACGATAACCATCTACAGGCCTCAGAAAGAGGCCTCAGAAGAAACCAACTCTGTCAACAGCTCGATCTCAGACTTCTAGCCTCCAAAACTGTGAGACAATACATTTCTGTTGTTTAAGTAATCCAGTTTGTGTACTTTGTTACATCAACCCTAAGAAACTAATACAGAGGGGGGCAAGTTCAGACATGTGAAGTGAGCCTTTAAAGGTGCTCTGTCCGCTAATGGAGCTCCAGGTCCAGGTCCCAAGATCCTTATTCCTGCTCCAGTCCTCATCCCGCTGCATGACATGATGCTGTATTTGTTATGGAAAGGATCATAGTAGGCTACTTCATTTATGAATTCAATTTAATTGGCATGTCAATGGTGGTGTCAGTGCTTTTGCCATTTCTGCAACACCAAGGAAAAATTTTCTAAGCTAATTTTTTTTTAGCTGCAAAGATGACAAATGTTATCAATGATATCCAACTAGAGTATATTTTCATCCTGTCAAGATAAGCCAGAAGTATTTGTTGCCAGAAATGGAAAACAGCTTGCTCATCAGCCAGATGATCACAGTGTTCAAAAGTTCCACTCATTTGTCATGTGTGAAAAGTTAAGAATTGAAAACAGACAGGCTTGCTCTGCTTAAACTGTGGACTCTGTGATGCAAGGGAAAAAGCTATTTGGGTACTAGAAGAAGAGTTACGAAGATGGTTTGATGGCAAAAAGAGCAGGGTCTTTTCAAATTGCTCTGAGGTGGATCCCTAGGTTGGTTTGACGGTGGGTATGGCTATTCATCAACTGGATGAAAAATGCATCTGAAGTTCTATAGACTCCCTCTGTGTTCTAGGGTAAATTCCAATGTCCTATACAACGTGGCCCTTTGGATATCTACTATGTTATCTGAAACAAAATTTTCTAGGCAGGTAGATCTCTTCCTGATTATCTTGATGGTGATAACCCCATGAGTTATTAGTAGAAGTCAGAAGTATGCCGTGGACCTGAGGCTTCATTAGCTAGTGAAACTTCAGATGACAGGCTTGAATTCTTCCATTATTTTTCCATTCATGAGGAAATAAAGGATTTTTGTTGAATTTTTGTGAGATTCAGTTGTCACCCCATTGTTATAAGGCTTTGTATTTGCTGAGCGATTTCTGGTCATTTCCATTAGTCTCTATTTATAACCACTTAAGGGACTTTCTGACAATTGAGAGAGAGCCATTTTAAGAAATAGAAATACAGGCTTAGAGAGGTCAAATGATTAACTCAAATTGACAATAAAAGAAAAGAAAAGGAAAATCAGAGCTCACACTCAGGCCTCTAATTACTGTGCTGTAGATTCCTGGAGGCTCATATAATCACATTTCGTTTTATTTATGTCATTAGACATTATTTGCATTTCAATACTTAGATTTCCTCCTCTACCCGATTTGCAAGGTCTTAGAAGTTAACTAGAATTAAGAATTTGGCTACCTAAGACAGAAAAAAACCCAAAACACCTGCCCTCATTTTTCTTTGTTAAAGCCAGCTCAAAATAGGGCAAAATAAGTAAGTTCTCATGGAAAGACAATGCTGCATTGAGTTCCACTTCCTATCGATAAATTCATGACTGCCAATTTGTCTTAAGGGCGGATGTTTTTAGCAGCAGGGAATTCTGGCTGGCTGGAGACAAGAGAATGAAAAAGAGGAGGGAGGAGAAGGGAGACAAACTTTCAGACGCGCACCAAACTGCTGGTTTCAGTCCACTTTCTCCTTTCTCATTTGAGTCAGCGCCATCTTACCCCACCCACCGCTGGCCTTTCTCTGGGTCTCAGGTTTTGAGTTGACTGAGTGCTCAGCAGTAGACGGCAACTCTTCTTCAGATGAAAGGACAAGTCAGAAGGTACCTATTACAAGGCTGTGAGCAGAGAAACAAAAGCCCGGCTGCTGACACCCTCCCACTAACTTGGGTTTTAATGGTAGGTTTAATTTCCTCACGCTAGCTGAAAGAAAGGGAAAAAACTAAGCGGAAAGAGCCAGAGTGTGGGTAGTGGCGGTGGTGGGGAAACGACAGCTGTTGTATTCATGGTTAATCAGGTGTGTCTGTCTTTGTGTCGCATCTGTCTGCTACTGTTGCCAGGCCACATGTGAAAGGGAATGGAGGGGAAGGGGCCATTCATGTTCAAAGCCAGCAGCAATGACCTCTGCTTCGTTCTCCTCAGGGTAGGAGAGCTTGTCTATTTAACTTTCCCCATTCTAGGAAGCTGTAATTCTACTCTATTAGCCCACCCTAACCATTTTGGCCTGACAGACGCAAGCTGCATCCAGAATGCCATAAATCGGCCTGAAGAAAGAGGCCTCTTCCCTCCTCCCATGCATTTCCTTTGGGATTCTGTTTGATTTGTCAAACAAGAGAAAACCAGAAAGAGAGAAAAAATGAGTAGCACTAAGGGCGTCTTGATTCACCTTCCATCTTAAACTGACCTAGACACTGCATGTACATTTTCCCTAATGAGCTTTGGGGGCTGTGTGGCCTCCCTGCGCCATGACTAGGACACCCGTTTGCCTTGTGAGTCCCACACAGGCATGGTGTTTGTGTCAGACCTTAGTCATCTCCCTGGCACCAAATCCTCCTCCTGCTTTCCATGCCTCCCTCTCCACCCATGTACAGAGGGACACCAGCAGAACATGGGGGAGGCTTCCAGCCTCTCTTGGAGTCAGGTCTGTGTTTTAGATATCACTCTCCCCAGTTTGGCCAGACAGGACACTTCTCTCTGGAACATGTCGAAATAGCTGAAAGGGAAACACCCCTGCACTCTTCTCATTCCAGTGCATGAGAAGGTGTTAAGGCTTAGTGTCTACGAGTTCAAAGGTCTTCTCCAGCTATAGGCTCAAACTGACCCCTTCCTACTCATTTGGTTTCATGGGCCTCACCTCACCCCTTTGGTGAGGCCCATGAAACCCATGGCCCATGAAACCCAAGGGCCCATGGAAGCAGCCCTTCTGCTTCCTGGCCAGCCCTTGTGTTTCTTAGAATAAATGGTAGGCATCAGCATTTTCAAGACCAAGGAACTCTGGCTCAAACTTTGATTTTCCTTGACAATCAGCTATGACAGACTTATCAGAGGGTTCAACAGAGCTTGCTACTTGCAAATCTATTTTGGTTTAAGCCACTTCTTCATATAGGCACTAACTTTCACCCCATCGTGTTAATTCTTCTTGTGGGGGATCTGGAGTAGAGCCCTATTGACACTATGCTTTTGATGTGTGTGTGTGAGTGTGTGTGCGTGTGTGTGTATGTATATGCATATATCTTTTTAAAATCAAAACTGTTACTTTGACAGGGTGTGGATTATCATCAGCCCAGCTGAGTTTCCTCTGTCTGATATTTATGGTTGTATTACTGACCTGCAGCTTTGGGGTCAGGAAGCTTTTGTTTCCCTGATGCTGAAGGACTTTGGAAAACTATGCCACTGCCTTGTGCACTGCCCTGTTTCCTCTGATACTGCTGGATCTCCAAATTTCAATGAAGTCAATAGGCAAATATGAAGCTCTTAACAGAAGACTCTGTGAGGCTTTCAGGAACTCATCATCTTGTGAGAGACCAAAGATTGTGTGAATAAAGCAAACAATAGCAAAATAGGGCTGAACAAATTTTAAAGTAACTTAAAAAAAATCAGTCTAACTTACACACAGAAATGTGCACAAATCCTAAGTATACAGCTAGATGAATTACCACAAAGTGAACACATTCATATAACCATCACCAAGCTCAAGGAACAGAACATCACAGCACCTAGAAGAAGCTTCTTAGAGTTCTACCTATGTGGGCACCCCATTACATCTAAAACTATGCTTCTATGACACAGTTTGGGACTGAGATTTAGTTCTTAATTATGTGGCTATGGAAGTTCAGAGACAGAAGGTTCTCATTGGCTGGAAGGGATTTGCTCATGGTGGGATTTGAGTGTGACCTGGGTTGGCTTTCTGAGGTTGGACTTTAGAGGGCCCAGGTGGGCTGCAAGTGTGGGGCTCTTGGCTGCTAAGGAAAACTTAGAAGATTCTGGCATCCTTTTTTCTTTTTTCTTTTAAATTATAGTAAAATATACATAATATCAAATTTACAGTTTTAACTAAATTTAAGTGTACATCTTAGTAGTGTTAAGTACATTCAGATAGCTGTGCAATCAATCTTCAGAATCCTTTTCATCTTGCAAATTGAAATTCTATACCCACTAAGCAATGAAACCCCACCTCCCCCTCCTACCCAGCCCCTGGCAAGCACCATTCTACTGTCTGTCTCTACAAATTTAACTGCTCTATGTATCTCATGTAAGTGGAATCATACACTCTTTGTCCTATTGTGACTGGCTTGTTTCACTAAGCATAATGTCCTCAAGGTTCATCCATGTTGTACCATGTGTCCGAATTTCCTTCCCTTTTAAGGATGAATAATATTCCATTGTATGTATAAACCACATTTTGTTTATCCATTCATCCTCAGTGGACATTTCAGTTGCTTCTACCTCTTGTCTATTGTGAATAACGCTGCTATGAATATGAGTATACAAATATCTCTTTGAGACCTTGCTTTCAATTATTTTGAGTATATACTCAGAGTAGAATTGCTAGATCACATGGTAGTTCCATTTTTAATTTATTGAGGAATTGCCATACTATTTTTTAAAAAAAACTGTACTTTGAGTGTGCTTTTCCAGGACCCATCAACTCCAAGTCAAGTAATTGTTTCAATCTAGTTGTGGGGGGCGCAGCTCACAGTGGCCCATGTGGGGATCGAACCAGCAACCTTGTTGTTAAGAGCACTGTGTTCTAATGAACTGAGCTAACCAGACTTCCCCTCCATACTATTTTTTATAGCGGCTATAAAAATGTCATTCTGGCATTCTTTTTACCCGGGATGTTGCTTCCTGACCAGCCTCCTGAGTGACATTAGAGTAGGTGGAATGTATGGATGGAGGTGGTGGCCATTGTTAAGATGGTGGTCCGGACTCTCTATGTACCTGTCCTGGGGAATTTAGAACAAAAGAGGCAAGAGAGGCTAGAGACAAGCAACCCATGGTGGATACTTGAAGACTCCTGTAAATAGAGGGGGAGTAATTTATTTTGTACAAAGATAAATGAATTTGCCTTAGTTTGTGGAAGGATGGAAGACAAGAGGGTTCTTGATGACTAGGGAGTTGGAGGGCGAACACCTGTTCAGTGTATCACCTCCAAAGTTTCTTTGGGACTTTAGGTATAAGTGCTAGAATATTTATAGAACAGACAGTGAAGGAGAGGAGGGAAATAACAATCAATAAAATAATTGTGGAAGCCATACACTTTCTTCCCCAACAGAGATTGCAAGGAGATGGGTGCTACCTGAATAAAACGGTAGTCCCTGGAAATGTGGTGCTGTAGTGTGGGTTTAGTGCTGGCCCCTAATGCCGGAAGTACCCCTGTATTAAATATTCAGGGGCTTCCTCAAGCAATGTTAAGTATTTCTGTTTTTCAAATCTTGATGCTCTGTTGCTAGGACCAACCTAGCATTAATATTTATTTGAAGTAGACGTTATGTGGGTCTCTAGGATAGGTACCTTCAGGACTGTAGATTTGAGGGACTCATTATTATTGTTAAAAGAATGTCCTACTTCTTCTAAATTGCTTTGGCTTTTTCCCATTTAATCATGGGGGAAAAAACACCTCAGTCATGGTATATGGTTTTTCTTAATTTTAAAAATAATGTATTACTACCACCTAAAATGTTCAAAGGAAAGAAAAATAAATGCCCTCCCCCAAAGAGTAGCTATTATTTAGCATTTTCTTCTTCTAGAACATCTATACATATTATGCACACACACACATATAAGTACATATATACACACAAATGTGTGCGGTGTCACAGTTTAGTTTCTACTACTAAGAATCCAAACACTACCAATTAATACAAACATACAGATAACACATTTATGCAACTCTTAACTATTATAAACTGCTTTCACATATTGTTGAACCTCATCAAATTCATTTGAAGTTGGTATTATTTTTCATTTAACAGAAAAGAGGCTGGAGAGATTAAAACACATTCAGATTTACACTACATGTTGGAAATGGAGTTGGGACAAAATCTAGATCTTTGAAATAAACCCTGTGTCCACCACAGGTCTCTCTCCTCCACCATAAGATCTGCAGTGATCACTGGAGGCCAGACGTCCCCTTGCAGAAAGATTCAAGGAAGCTACCAATTCACTGCCTTCATAAAAACTTACTAAACTTGATCTCTCTGTGGTGTCGATGTATAAACCTCTGCATCTGACTCGTATACTTGTGGGCACGCTGAACTAGTTTCAATATGTATAAAATAAACTATTAATTGAGGTTATTGGGATAGGCATACTTCCAATAGAATGTTTGGGGAAGACAACTGTTAGCCTGAAAAGTATTTGTAGTATTCCTGGGTATTGGCACCAACTTATTTATAAAGTTGTTTTGATAATATGAGTTTGAGGTCAAGTGGCAAAGAGGTCTTGATCTGCTTCTTTGATATAGAACAATAACTTTTTTTTTTTTTACCCTGCTGAGTTCATTTTTTTAAGTGCATTAGATAATTAAGAACCATTGACCCAAAGATATGTTCTCTTCCTTATCAAGTATACACTGAGAACATGGCCATAAATGTTAAGTAGTTACAGGAGTGCTTCTGGGATTTGGGAGGTGAAATCTTTTAATTTTTTTCATCTTACAATAGCTGTACAGGGAATTGTTGATGGTTCATGTTTTATTTCCTTTTGTTATAAAATTTTCATAGTTTGCAAAAATAAAAGTTATGAGCTACATGTCCTTTATTTGCTCTTCCCTGTGAGAAAAGTTAAAATAGAGAAAGATTCATTGACAGCTGTCGTTGTTGGAGAATAATGCTGCTGGTAACTGGTATATAGGAAAGGGGAGGAAAAAAATTACTATTACTTCTGTACTAGACAGATTGGGACTAGATTTGGCTTTATAGTAGACAGAAATATAATAGTATCATAGAAAAGATAAAAGTTAATTTCTCTCCCTCATAAAAAGTGTCCAGAGTTGGCAATCCAGGGCTGGTATGGTTCTTCCCTGAGGTTTTCTGATACTCAGCTTCCCTCTAGTTTATTAGTCTGTCATTCTTAGGATGAAGCTTTTGTCTTTGTGGTCCAAGATGGCTGCTAGAGCTCCAGCCATCATATCTGTATTTCTTTTAAAGAGGAAAAACTTCCCAGACATTTCATACAATACTTCTGCTTATATTTCATTGTCCAAAATCTAGTCATATGGCCACACTTAGCTGCAAGGCAGGCTGGGGAATATAGTATTTATTATGGATGGCAATAGGCTGGAATAAAAATTAAGGTTATTGGAATAGGTATTGAAAAGGAGAGACATGGATTTTGAGGGGAAAAGCAAATTCTTTGACACAGTTCACCATTTTGCTCCCCAAATACCCATGCTACCTTTCTTCTACCTTATTGTTACCTGGATTGCAAGTGTAATGTTTGGAGCTTCAGAGGCACGTTGGACCAGTGTAAAGTTGGGAATGAAAGCCCCACACAGTAGAACAATAAGATTCAGAGCACATGGGTCCCTGGCACTTTGGAGCTGTGGACAAAAATATGTCTAGACCTCTATGTGAGAGAAATACACATCTGTTTTTGCTTTTTAAACTTTGTATTTATTTTAAGTGTGTTTTTCCAGGGCCCATCAGCGCTAAGTCAAGTAGTTGTTTCAATCTAGTTGTGGAGGGCGCAGCTCACAGTGGCCCATGTGGGGATCGAACCAGCAACCTTGTTAAGAGCACCAGGCTCTAACCAACTGAGCTAACCGGCCACCACACATCTGCTTTGATTAAGCCATTTTTGCTAGAGTTTTGATGGTTGCTGCTAAGCTGAATCGTAACTGACACAAATATTATATAAACTTATAAAATAGCTTTCTTTTCAAGATTGTATCTCACTTTGCCGGCCAGTGCAGGTGGACTGATCATTTACCCTTCCATCCTGGCCTACTATGTGCCAGGCATTAGGTATGTAGATCTATGTAGCTATAGATCTTACCCATAGAAGCTGACCTTCCAACGAGGGACCAACAAACCAATGCAGTAACGGGACTCCAGTTGCTTTAGTAGACATCTGTAGAAAGTAGAATGGAGCCCAGTGATACTTGCAATATTCTCTGCTGCCATCTTTAGACTGAAAAAAACAAAACAAAAAAAACCCAAAAACAAAACAAAAAAAACCTTATAAGTAAATTTGGGGTGTTGACCATAACATATTTTCTTCATTATTAACATTATCATCATGTTAATCACCTATAATTATTTCTGGATATGCAAAATTGAGTATTTTTTATATTGGGAGGCTGATGTTATCGGATTAAACATTAGTTTTCCCTTGAGAAACTTTCAGTATAATTGGAGCAGAACAATTTTACTTAAAACTAAAGATAGATTGGCTACTTATATCCTGCTCAAGAGGTAGTGAGCATTTTAGGTGAGAAGAAATGTACTTTTCGTGTTGGGTTTTAGAGTAAACTGAATCCTTATTTACTTACTATTATTGGCATTACAAGGAATCATCACAGCCCCTGTGTGTTCCAAACAGGTCTTATTTGATTTTTCACAGCAATTTCTATTTTATAGACGAGGAAACTGAAGATCATTAATGTCTCGGCAACTTGCCCTAGGTCATGCCACTGATAAACAGTGGAGTCAGGATTTGAATTCAGATCCGGGACTTTTTTTGTGTGTTCTATTTATGTGTGGATAATAACCTTACCATGGAGACTCAGCAGTGAAAGCAGAAGGTGGTGGAAGGTTAGTGAAAGCTGAAGAGGTAAAAAAGGTTAAGCTCTTTTGAAGTTTTCCGGCTCAGCTAGGAAAACATTGCTGCAGTTATCAGGTAATTGAAGTGTCAATGTGCCACTGTCAGAAAGGCTGGATGAATGTGTTCCTGTTGGCCTGTATGTGGCTGCTAAGTGAGTGCCACAGTCGCAGTTTTCAGGTGGAGAAACTCTCTGGCAGGTGTGGGAGTTCCTCTTTAGAAGCGACTCAGCTAACATGCAAAATCAATGTCACTGAAGTTTTTGCTTATGTGACTGCCTCCGACACTGTTTGATCCTTACATGAAAGAGACATTTGTCATTTGACAGGACTAAGACTGGGAAAGATTGCAGAGGCTTCCCTCAGCTTTGTTGCACAGATGTTTGCCCACTGCTTCCCTGGTGTATTTTCATTGCAAAGCCTGGGTTATCCAGGGGTCCTCTCTGTGTCCTGTGACTTTTGTGAGTTACTGCTCCTGCTCCTAATGAGTTTGAAGAACAGACTAGATCATCTTCCCAACTTTGGTAATGAAGAAAAGAAGATATCCTTGGCTTCATTTTTATCGTTATCTTCCCTCTTTGTCTTTTTCTTTCTCTTGATTCTTGCTCTTCTTCCTGCTGTAACTACTTGCCTCTATGTAACTGTCTCACCCTTTCCCTGACCCCACCCGCTCTATCCTGCTCACCACCCAAACTCAAAGCTTACATCTTTCAGCACCAGAAATGGTGAATTATATGGAAAAAAACTATCCAATGGTCCTCTGAATTTTCAGCATCTGAACCACCTGATTTTGATTCAACTGCTGCCCAGATAGTTGGAAAGAAATAGCCCAAGCCCTTGTTTGCTCAGTGACCAAAAATAGGTTTTGGTGTCAGTTAGCAGCGTATGTACCTTTGATTGGTTTTCATTTCCAGTACTTGGACCTCCTTTTTCTAGAGGCCAGTGCCTTTTACTCATAGAAGCATAGCTGACGGATGACTTATAAAACATGTATTTGAAATACCAGATCCTAGAAGTCATGGCTCATATTATAGGCACTTAGAAAAGTGTCTTTTAATTATTTATTGGGAAGGTAGGAGTGTTATAATATCTATCACAACGGGAAGCAGTCAAGAAATCTCTTAGTTGGGGCAGCCAGATGGCTCAGTTGGTTAGAGCACAAGCTCTCAACAACAAGGTTGCCGGTTCAATTCCCGCCTGAGATGGTGGGCTCGTGCGCCCCCTGCAACTATAGATTGAAAACTGCGACTGAACTTGGAGCTGAGCTGTACCCTCCACAACTAGATTGAAGGAAAACTACTTGGCCCTGGAGAAACACACTGTGCTCCAATATTCCCCAATAAAATTTATTAAAAAAAAAAAAGAAATCTCTTACTAAAACAGTGATAGGTATTGATTTCCCCCCTCTCTTTGGAGGTGTTTTTAAAATGTCCCCTCTTCTCATATCCCTAAGTGTGTTCTTAAATAAATATGCGGATGAGCCAGTGTCCTATAGAATCTTCTCAAATCATATGACTTTCCATTTCTAGTGTTGAAAATATTAATATTTCATTTTTTACATAACGTCTTAAACAATATCCCATTAAAAAAAGTGATGGATGTCCATTTTTAGGGAATTACAAAGTATACAAAGCCACAAAAAATAAAAATTGTCCATAATGATGATAAGGTTGTCATGTTTTATCCCATTTCCTTTGTTTAGAGGGCAATAGAGCCTTTATTGTATAACCATATACTTGTTATTGCCACTGGAGACTGTGGAATTTTTTTGAACGTGTTCTGACAGAGAGTGAGTTGTCTTGATTCCCTCTTAAGTTCTGGAATCTTCTATGAGTCAGTTAATAGTAGTGTTTATTCCTTTTGCTTAGTAATTAATTAGGCATCAAAAATTCTAATAGTAGGCATCTTAGGGTGTCTGAGAAGTCAGTGTTCTCAGCCATGGTGAACACACTGGCTGTGGGAAGGAATTTGCTAACTAACAATAATAATTGAAATATCAAAGTTTTAAATAATTTACTTTGTTGCTAAATTATAATAAATTTCAAAGTGAGCCCCCATAATAATGCTATTCTTAGATTCTTGCATTCTGATACACTTTCTGGAGTGGGAGAGGAAGGGGTGGGTATACATCTGGCTTGCAGACATGCCTGTGGGGCCATATTGGTGTGAACATTATCCGGGCTGTGGGCTGGGTCAGAAGGGACACAGAGGTCTGCCATGAGAGTTCATGCCTCCACTACTTGGGCCTTCAGAGGATATGGTTGGTTTGCATTGGAGAGTGACCTACTGGGCTACTCTAGTTAATGGTCAGTAGGGAAAGAGGGTGGCAGTGAAGTATGGGTCTACATACTTTAATCCCCCTGTAATAACCTGAGTTTTTGAAGTTAAGACTCAATTGAGGTTATTCTTATGTGGTATGTAAATGCCACGTGAGGTGAACCTACATAAACTATATTCAAACATTGGTTATCAATGGAGTCAGAAATTTGCAGCAAGAAAATAGAAGGAAGGCCTCCTTCAGAGGAAATGGTAGCTGAAATTTGTCCTGTTGATACATATAACCATTTCAGGAGGCAAAGGCTGGCATTCATTCTTTGGCATCAGTCACATTCAATGGAAAGCGTCATCCTTGCAGGTTGCTGGGTCTTTCTTTTCCTAGCTCCATAGCTTTCATTGAGTCATTCTCTCCCTCTCTGAGTTTTACAGAATCAACTCCTCTGTAGGTGTGTGTGTGTGTGTGTGTGTGTGTGTGTAGAATGACTACGGTAGAACTAGAAAATTCTTCCCTTACCTGGGCAATTTGTATGTAACTTGAAGACTTTCAAGCTTGACCATGTCACAATTTATCTGAACACAGGAGAACCCAATAGTCCCCTAACTCTCCAATTTGCTGCTACAAAGATGGGATGGCTGCCCAGGTGTTGGGGGAAGGAATCACAGCTTTTGTTTTTACCACAAGGTCTTTTCCGGCTTTCTTTCCTTGGGCCCAGACAGTTGTAATTCTAGTTTAAACCATCCCTTCAGTTGGTTTATCAACCTGGAGGAGGAAAGATGAAAGTCTTGTATTTGGGCATTTCTTTTGGAGTGTTTATTTTTGGCTAATAACATATGAGGAATTATAGAAAATTAGGCTAATATCATGGGCATAATGTAGAGGGCAGGGCTGCAAGAAATTCAAACTGAGTGTCAGCTCTGTGCTAGCAGAGGCTGTGACCATAAGGTTATGAGTCAGTAAATCTGATCCCTGTTCTTTGGGATGGGGGAGATGGTGAGTGCTCTGGTAGAGGCAAGCAGAGTTTGTACACAGCAGGGTCCTAAACCCTCTGTTTGAGGTTCTAAGGCCTTGGAGTACCAGCGGCAATGGGGATTTATCCCATGCATACACAAGGACATCAGCAAGCAGAGGACACTGGGCCTGCAGTTGGACAACTGGGGTTGTACTGGGAAAAGAGTGGGAAAAGGGTGGGAAAAGGGTGGGAAAAGGGTGCTTCTTTTCATTCCAAAGCACCTTGAGTAGTCTTGTGGGGCTACCTCTCTCCTTCTCTGCTTCAACTGCCACTACCTACTGCAAGCTTTCCTATCCCTTCTGCACCTCACATATTGGCTTATTCGTGCCTCTAGGCTTCCCGGCTTCTGCTCATTTCCTCTTCTTGTGATAGCTCATGGCTTACTTGCTGCAACCTTCGTTGCTTCAACTGCTGGCTGGCTGTGACTGACTTTGGCAACCCAGCTTCCAGAGAGAACGTCTAATGGGACCCAATTGGTTACTGCATAGTAGCGAGTTTCCCTATTGGCAGAGTCTTCCGGCCCTGTGGCTATCTCTTGTTTGACTCAGGTTCTGCTCCTTACATCAGAGGAGGAGAGGAGATGGAGGCAGGACCCTGTTAGATAATAGTGGCCTTTGAACAAGAAATTGCTCGAGGTGAGCCCATTCCTCAGAGGAAAGCTGTGAGCCATCGTAAAGGGGAGACCTTTGTGCTGGCCACTTGTGTCTACAAGTTTTTGCTGCACTGCTGCACGTAATAGAGGAAAGAAGATTCCAATTTCTGCGGAGAAATACTGGAGAGGCAAAGAGCCTGGGTTCTGGGTCAGAGAAGAGCCGAGAAAGAGCATCCCCTTCCCTTCACATTGTGGGGTTGACAAGAGGAGATATATATATATATATATATATATATATATATATATATATATATATAAATGGATATATCATGGACTCTTAATTTGTGCCTGATGTAAATCTTTCTTCTTGTTCCCCTCTCTATAGTACTTATTAATTATTTTGTAGGAGTGGTATTGAATGGTGGGGGTGGGGGGCTGTCAATATGCTGCAGCCCAGAAACAATATGTGAAGGTGTAGGAATCAGAAGCAGAGGGGATCAGCCCCCAAATCAGGTGACATTGCAGGGAAGACTTTGGACATTCAGTGGCCTAGAATTGGGTGGCCTAGCAGTTACCCAAATCTCTAAGGGCCAGGGGGGTCTTACTTAACCTACAGATGTCATGAAGGGTAGTGTCTGGGTATAAATATGGGGTCAGATACCGAAGGTGCAGTACAGATGAATGTTTGGTCCAAAGGGCTGCATGAGAGGAAAAAGCAGGAGATCAGAGTGGAGGGGGCCAAGACAGAGCCTCCTCAGTGGACAGAAAGGTAGAGTCAAGAGGGTTCCAGAGCTGCTGGAATGTAGGCCAGAACCTCCTGTATAGTGATGGCTTTGCCGGTGGGTGGAAGGCATCCTTTAGAGCCACTTCAAGGACTGGGAAAAAGGAAGCTAGAATGATGGAGAGAGACCTAGGCACCCAATCTCAACACAAGTCCTTTCCTAGCAGAACTGGCTCTGGTAGATGTGAAACAATGCCTAAGAAACATGCTCTGCAAACCCACTCTCCTTCCTTTCTCTCTTTTAGTTCAGTGTCTCCACTTCCCTCTTCCCCTGGGCCATCTGTGAAACATAGACCTGTCCTCAGAGGAGGCTTGTGAAAACCCAACCTCGATACATGCCATGAAAATGAATGAATGAACACGAAGGAAGTAAGCTGCGGAGTAGATTTTTGAGACTGCATTGGTGTTGGTCACCTGCCTCCTTTTGGCTATAATAGAAATCATGTAGCTTAAAAACTCTGACTGCTGATTCGAAAATTTACCCCACACAGTGATTGATAACAGAAACTTTCAGGAATGAATAGAAAAAAGAGAGGGAGGGGTTGTTAAGCAAGGGCCTGGAAACATATATGGATGAGGTTTGGATGTTGAAAACAAGGACGATTAAAACTCTAATCGTTCACCTTTACCTGAGTGGTGCTCAGATGTCGAGATTTCCGGTGTCTGTGTGACAGGTAGAGAAACAGAGGCATAGGGAATGAGAGCAGGCTTGCTAGCTCTCCAGTTCATCTTGGTATCATTATTTACAGAGGTGCAGGGACCAGGTCACTGCTGGTGGCTTATTTTGAACCAACCATTGGCAGAAAAATGAAGCCTGGCCATTCACCCAGATCTGTCTTCAATGTCTTTCTTTAGCTCCATCTCTCGCTGCCCTTGTAGTAGCCATTTGACCATTTCTAGCAAGATGTTGCTGTGGACAATGGGCCATTCAAAAAGCTAAATGAGGCAGACGTTAAAAAAAAAAAAAAAAAAAAAAAAAAAAAAAAAAAAAAAAGACTTTCTGTCTGTCAGGGGAATTCTCCAAAAGGGAAAGCTTTGCCTCATCTTTTGCTATTAGTCTTTGCACAGGGTCTTTTTCCTCACTTGGAGTCTTTCATCAGATTAAAGCTCTATTCTATCTCTTTGGCTCTGATAGGGACTTTTTTAGGGGCCACTTAGTGGTTCAGATTTTAATGGAAGATAGGACTTAGCTTCCATTACACTGAGTTTGAGGCTGAGGTGAGGGCTGTGGTCTCTGCTCTTCATTGTTATCAGAGAAGGAAGGAAGGAAGGGAGAAAAGAAGGAAGGACGGAAGGAAGGAAGGCAGGCAGGAAGGGAGGAAGGAAGGAAGGAAGGAAGGAAGGAAGGAAGGAAGGAAGGAAGGAAGGAAGGAAGGAAGGAAGTGGAGGGAGAGAGGAAGGAAGGTAGGAAGGAAGGGGGAAACTTATGCCACGTATCATGCATGATGCATTCTTAGAGAAACAAGCTAAAGAGTCAGCATTGGTTTTAGCAGACTGGAGGGAATTTATAGTCTAGAATAGCAAGTTCTAAAATGCAGATGCATAGTCAAAACTTTTGAAGAACCTCAGAAAATACTAATGCCGGGAACTTATTCCTAGAGATTCTGATTCAATTGGTATGTTAGTTTCCTGAGGCTGCCATAGCAATATACCACAGGACGGGAGGCTCAAACAACAAAGACTTATTACTTCACAGTTCTGAAGGCCAGAAGTAAGAGACCACGGTGTTGACAGGATTGGTTTCTCTTGAGGCCTATCTCTTTGGCTTGTAGCTGGTCATCTTTTCCCTGTGTCTTCCTAAAGTCTTCTCTACACTTGTCTGTGTCCTAATCTTCTCTTCTTATAAGAACTTCAGTCATATTACAATGATGTCCCATCCTAATGACCTCAATTTACCGTAATTACCTCCTTAAAGACTTTACCTGAAATATGGTCACATTCTGAGGTACTGGGGATTAGGACTTCCACACATGAATTTGGGGGGGACACAATGCAGCCCACAATAATTGGCCTGGCTGGGGCCTGGGCATCAGCACTTTTGAAGTCTCCCCCTGGAGTTTCTGATTGCAGCTGAAGTTCAGAATCCTTGTGCTAGGTGGATCCATCCTGGCATCCAGAAACAGCTGTTTGGAAAATAATCCCTGCACAGTAGAGTTTTTTACATTGTGAAAGTGTTGGGAACTTGTGTGGGAAAAGGCTGCTGTCAGCAAAACAATGTGAAGAGCTTTTGATACCTAACGAGGTAGCCGTGGAGGGACTTTGTGACCAGGTCCCTCATGCTGACCTGTAGAGAGGAAACTTTGATTTCACACATTGGGGTCCAGTAGCAAGGTGCTCACTACGCTTGAGAAGAGCAAACTCTGAGGGCAGTCCGTCTCTTTCACTCCACTGCTGGATTTTCTAAGGTTTGATTTCCTGAATTGACCTACCCCCTAGGAAGGGAGCACTCTGTGAAGACAGCTGGTCTCAGTTCTTGGGCCAGGAAGACGGTCGAACCTTACATAACCCTGCAGTTGAGCTCTTGGAAAGAAACGCTTGCCTCATGTGAAAATGCTTAATGAGAGGTGAGCAATTAATGGGAGGAGGATGGGGCTCCGTTCCCAGGCTGACGTGGAGCGAGTGATGACTGGTGTGTGGGGGCTGAGTCGTGGTGATACAGTGCTGCTCCTGACTCATCTACAGCTCACTCGGCTCACGCCAGGCACACGGATATCTCAGGAGTTCATTCCACAGCAAGGAGTCTGTTTCCATGTGGATCTTGCCTTGCAAACTCAGTGTCAGCATTTTAAAAGATTGCTTTTTTCTTTTTGGGAACTTTTTTTTGGTAAATCTGTCTTTTGTTTTTGTTCATATCTCATGGTTGTTTGGTGTCTCCTCTTACTCCCTGGCCAGTTATTCACAAGTGAAAGAAACAGTTCTTCCATCTTAGTTTTCATAGACATCAGGAGGTCCTCACGTTCCCTTCTCGATGTTCTTTGTCCTTAGCTTTCTCACTGAGGAGGACAAACTTGACTGCTACCCCATTTCCAGCTTAGAATGAGTGTCAGGCACTGGCATAATGGCTTTACTTTGTCACATTTAGTCCTCATATAAGCAATGTAATCAGTATGATTACTATCATTCCCATTTTACAGATGAGGGAATCAAGACTTAGAGTGATAAAGAACTGCCTGGGAATATCCAGTGGTGGTAGAATCAGATTCAAATCTGCATCATTCTGACTCCAAATCTTATTCCTAGTCATTGTGCATCTGAGCCACGTTGACATGTCACTGGTGATCTCATCCAATCACATGGCTTTAATCATCTATATGATGAGTGAATCTCAAATTTACATTTCTAATGTAGCCCTTGCCCTGAGCTCCAGACTTGGGTAGCCAACGGCCTGCCAACACCTCAAACGTAACCTGCCCCAATCAGAGCTCCAGATCACTCTTTCCCTTTATATGTATGTTCATGCTTAGTCTTCTCCCCTCTCTGCACATTCACTTACTCAGGCCAAACTGTGGGAGTCACCCTTGATGCCTCTCTTTCTTTCACAGCCCACATGCACGTCATCAGCAAACCCAATGGAACTAACAATATCCAGAATCCAACCACCTCTTCCCACCACCACTGTTATTGCCCTCCTACTGCCTATTTTCAACACAGCTGTCAGAGTGACTCAGCTTATGTCACTCCCTTGTTCAAAATCCTTTGGTACCTCCTGTCCCATCCAGAGGGTGTCAGTTATTGTTATTGCCTCTCAACTCCAAACCCATTCTTCTATACTTGATTTTACATTGCTGGGCCTGGGCCCCTGAAAACCACCCTTCTCCTTTGTCAGCTGGCTCCCTCTTGTGCTTGGTCAGTAGGGGGTGCTAGAGGGAGATGGCACCACTGGAGGAGGGACAGGGAGCTGCTCCTTCCTGTTTTGTTTTCTCTGAGTTTTCCAGCAGCTTGTAGCTCCTGTGAGTGGCGTCTCAGCTCTGCTTCTTCATCCTGGTAGTGGCAGTTCTTTCCTGTAGCAGCAGTTAAATCCATTTTGCAACTTTTTTCACACTCAAGAACCAATCTCATTGTGCTTCCTCAGGGACACCAATCCAGCTGCCATTGCCCCCTCTCAATGGTGTGGACTCCAGCCCCATGGGATCCATCCTCTTCTGAGTTTCTAAATTTTAATAATTCACCCTTTGTTCCCCCAACCCTAGAGATGGAGACAGCTTCCTGCAGTAGCTATTTCTTTTACTTGGTTAATGACTTTATTCCTAACTAATATTTCTTTATATTAAATTAGCTCTACTGAAATAACTGGTGTGGCTTCTGTCTCTGACTGGGCCCTGACTAATATTCTGAGTCAAAAATCAAAGTTCTTAAAATGACTGGTAAGGACCACCATGAGCTGGCTCCCTGCCAACTCTCCTATCTCAGCTCTTTCCACGCTCCACTTTGTTCCTTCTCTTCTAGCTTCTCTGGCCCCTTGCACCTCTGCAAACACACCACCTCTTCTCCAGCTTCAGGGTCTTCATGCTTTTTGATCTCTTTGCCTGAAAAGCTCTCCCTAAAATTCTGCATGGCTTCCCCTTCACTTTTTAGAGTCACTCTGAAATGTTACCTCTTCAGTGAGAGCTTCCCTGACCATCCTGCATAATCCACATTCCCCTGCCCTGGGTGATTTCTTGTACTTTTTAATCTGCCTTGTTTTTCCCATAACGCATGTCACTATCTGATGGTCTATATATTTACTTGTTTATTTGTTAATTGCCTATCTCCTCCTGACTATAAAATAAAATCAACAGGGTTGAGATTTTTCCTACTTTATTGATTGTTATACCCCAGACTTTTACTTGGATGTAGTAAATGTTTGATAAATTATTGGTTGAATGAATAAATGAATTAAAGTTCTGGACTCTCAGGAGTAGGACTAATGTGCCCTGAGCTTAGGTGGCTCTGCTATCATGCCTTAGAGGATGCTGGCCTCCTAGGAAAGTGACTATAGTTGTTTTCTCCACTGATTTGTAAAAGAGAGCTAGATTGGCAGTGTTAGCACCCACAAGGGGCATGCACTTGGATGAATGAGTAATTTTTTTTTCTATTCTCCCAATTGCTATTGCTAGACTGAAAAAAAAAAAACACCAAAAAAATAAAAACGAAAACAAAAAAACTACAACAAAATTTAGAAGCAGCTGAGTCTGTGATATCTGAACTTTGGCCTCAATTTCTACTCTGACTGGCTTTTGAAGTAATGGACATTGAGGGTCTGTATTGCTAGAACACCATTCTAAGAACTTTATGGAAATTCTAAGTGGTTACCAGCTCCTATGAGTTTAATTCATTATGAAAGAGCCTGGGAATTTTGGTTGTTTGCTTTTCATTGTCATGTGTGTATACACTGTGTCTGTGGATTGCTGCACCTCACTTCTAAGATGGGGACTAGCTCCCTAATCCAGGAGGGCTAACAACATGGGCTAACAGACCAGGAAGAGTCAAGAGAATTTCTGAAATTACTGGTCAAGATGGTGGAGTAGGTAAATGCTGTACTGACCTCCTCTCATGACCACATCAAAATTACAACTAAATTATATAACAATCATCACTAAGAATCACCTAAAGTCACAGAAGTCTTACAACTAAGAATATACAGAAGAAGCCACATTGATACTGTGGAGGTGGAAGGGGTGGAGACATGGAACAGGCTGGTCCCACACCCACATGTGGCAGTTAAAGATGAGGAAGGGTATCTTGGCTGCAGAGATCCCCCTGAGGAGTAAGGGATCCCAACCCCACACCAGGATTCCCAGCCTAGGGTTTCAGTACTGGGAAGAGAAGTCCCCACAATTTCTGACTGTGAAAACCAGAGGAGATTGTGACTGAGTGAGAAGAGTGGCTGGAGTCCCAGAAATTCCTTTTAAAGGGCCCATGCATGGACCTACTCACTGATGAACTTGCTCTTAGCTCCAGCACAAGAGCAGCAACTCAAAAGGGGCCAGAGACATATGGGGAGGAAGTGAATTGTCTGGCTTCAGGGTGAGTTGGAGAGGCAACTTTCTTGCAGACAGAAGTGCTGGTAGAAGCCATTGTTCCTCTGGTAAGGCCTTCCCCCTCCCAGCATGCAGACATAGGCAAGTGCCATATCTGAGTTTGACTAACACTGTTCACTCCTCCCTGGTGATTCCATGATGTTTCCCATGGATTTTCCATACAAATGGCCTGTCTTGACTTAAGTCTCTGTATTTTTCTAAAATCTCTCAGAGGGTCAAAATTCCCAAGCAAGGAGCATCCAGCCTCAATGAGCCCTGTACCTCTTGCTAAGTTACCCCAAGCCTGGTACTAGCAGCTCACCTCATTTCACAGCTTACCCTCTTCTAGGCACCTCCAAGCTCAGCATGGGTGGTGGATATTTGTGGATTGCTTTGTGGCACATTCTTGATGGCCCCAGGCAAAGCACAGACTGTGACTAAATGTGGCCTGCAGTGGGGCCCATCCCAGGAGGCCCCAGGGCTTGCAGGCCCAGTGTCTGGCTTTGGACCAAGGCTGAGAACAGCTGCCTGCCTCTGAAAATGACACACCCAAAGGGCAGACTGGGCAGGTACCAGAGCCCTGCTAAAGCAAAGCCTGCTCTGTAGGGTCAGCCCCTGCACCACAGCTCCACCACTGTCATCATGGCCAGTCTTTATAACAAATCAGCCTGAGGGTCAATCCCTCCTCCTGATGTGCAGACAGCAACCAAGTTTCAACTACAACAGGAGGGCACACACAACTCACAAAAGGGACACAACTGGAGCACCCGGCTTGGGTGACCAGGGAGACTGCCACTGTACTCCATAAGACACCTACAGCATAAGGCCATTCTACTAAGACTGGGAGATACAGCAGCCCTACCTAACACTTAGAAACAAACAGGGAAGCACCCAAAATGGGGAGACAAAGAAACATGTCCCAAATGAAAGAACAGAACAGAGCTCCAGAAAAAAGAACTAAACAAAATGGAGACAAGTAATCTACCAGATGCAGATTTCAAAACATTGGTTATAAGGGTGTTCAGTGATCTCAGAGAAAACTTCAACACAGAGATAGAAAACATAAAAACTTCAACACAGAGGTATAAAACATTAAAAACAAAACAAAACAAACAAACAAAAAAACAGTCAGAAAGAAAAAATACAGTAACTGAAATTAAGAATACATTTGAGGCAATCAACAGATTAGATGAAGTAGAGGATTGAATCAGCAACTTAGAAGATAAGGTAGCATAAAACACACAATCAGAACAGCAAAAAGAAAAAAAGTAAAAAATAAAAAAAAAATGAGCACAGTTTATGGGGCGTCTGGAACAATACCAACCATACCAACATTTGCATCATAGGGGTACCAGAAGGAGAAGAGGGAGAGCAAGGAATTGAAAACCTATTTGAAGAAATAATGACGAAAAAATTCCCTAACCTGGTGAAAGAAATAGACATACAAGCCCAAAACACACAGAAAATCTCAAACAAGATGAACACAAAAAGGTACACACCAAGACATAGCATAATTAAAATGCCAAAAGTTAAAGACAAAGAGAAAATCTTAAAAGCAGTTTCTTGCCTACAAGGGAGCTCCCATAAGGCTGTGAGCTGATTTCTCAACAGAAACTTTGCAGGCCAGAAAGGATTGGCACAAAATATTCAAAGTGATGAAAAGCAAGGACTTACAATGAAGAATTGCTTACTCTACACAGCAAAGCAATCATTTAGAATCGAAGGACAGATAAAGAGTTTCCCAGACAATGAAAAGCTAAAAGAGTTTGTGGGGACAGAGCCAGGAGTGCAGTTTCCAGGCTCTTGGCCTCACGCTAAAGGGTGCTGGCTCAGGTAGTAAATGGCCATCAACTGTGATTGGATGGCCATCAGCTGTGGCTAGTTGGCCATCAGCTGTAATCAGTGAGCCATTGGCCACTAATATAACTGCCGTGGCTACGCTAGCAGAAAAATGGGGGCTAGCAAGAAGATGGTGGCTGAGCTAGCAAGCGGCGGAGTGTGGATTGCAGATTGCAGAGAAGTGGATTGCTAGCAAGTGAGATTGTTTGGCAGAGACAAGTGGATGGCGGGTTGTGGATAGTGTGGCTCCTGCCTCCTGTGTCTCGAGCCCAGCCGCCAGCGAGAATATAGTGGTATGACTCCCCTATCTATGGCTCCGTGGGTGTCCCACTTTGGCCTCACCACGTCCTGCATTCTAGTCCCAGAGTGGGACTAGAGACCCCGCATGACGTCCCGCCTGATACCCTGCATGACAGAGTTCATCACCACCAAACCAGTGTTACAAGAAATGCTAAAGAGACTTTTTTAAGAAGAAGAAAAAAAAGGATAGAAAGTATCAATAATAAAATGGTACTAAGTACATATCTACCGACAATTACTTTAAATGTAAATTGTTAAATGCTCCAATCAAAAGACATAGGGTGCGCCTGAAACTAAAAAAAAAAAAAAAAAAAAAAATGACATGGGGGCTGAATGGATAAGTAAAAAAGACCCTTACATATCCTACCTACAAGAGACACACTTCAGATTAAAAGACATACACAGACAGAAAATAAAGTGTCGGAAAAGGTATTTCTTAAAAATGGAAATAAAAAAAAAAGGTGGTGTATCAATATTTATACCAGAAAAATATAGACTTTAAAACGAAGGATATAAGAGACAAAGAAGGACCCAGTAATCTCACTTCTAAGTATTTATCTGAAGAAACTGGAAACACTTCTTTACAAGGGACATGCACATTCATATGTTCATTGCAGCATTATTACAATAACTAAGATACAGAGGCAACCTGGGTGCCCAACAATGGGTGAATGGATAAAGAAGAGGTGGTACAGATATACAATGGATTATTACTCAGTCATAAAAAAGACTGAGATCTTGCTCTCTGCAACAACATGGATGGACCTAGAGGGTATTAGGCCAAATGGAGCAAGTCAGACAGATTAAGACAAATGCCATATAATTTCACTTATATGTGAAATATATAGAACATGATAAACAAACAAACAAAACAGGAAGAAATTCATAGATACAGAAAATACTTTGAGGGTTGCCAGATTGGAAGCAGGTTGGGGGAAGGGTGAATAAGAGAAAAGGACTAAGAAGTACAAATTGGTAGTTACAAAATAGTTATGGCGTGTAAAGTAATACAGTGCAAAGGTTAGCATAAGGAATACAGTAAGTAATATTGTAATAACTATGTCTGGTGCCAGATGAGTAGTATGTATAGTATTGGGGTGATTTTTTTGTAAGTTATCTAAATGTCTAATTACTCTTTGTACCCTGAAAGTAATATAATATTGTATAGCAACTGTAATTTAAAAATAAAACTGTTTCAAAAAAGAGACAAGGTAATTTCTTAACATTAGCATGGTAAGTCCCAACTTCCCAGTGTTGAAGGTTGAATCAATCTTAAATCCAGTTCATTACAGGTTACACCCTGCCCTGATGGATTGTGGGTAAGCTCCTTGGATTACAATAGCAGTTGCTGGGTTCTCATTGCTGCAATTCATCTGTTCAGTCTTGTTTGCCTTGGATTTCAGCCACCTGGGTTTCAGAAGGTGCTGAGCTGGCCACTGTTCTTGGCCCCAGAACACAGGTGTGATTGGTGCCATGTTAAATGCTAGTGGCAATTATGGTTGCTGATTTGAAAGGAAGCTGAGCACACTGGCTTTCATCAGGTCAGCTTTGCTTGGCTACATGCAACTTTCCACTTGGGCAAATGAGTGCTGAATTCTTGATTCAGACAGGCTCTTTCAAGGTGTTGTGCTTCTGGGACTGGATAACTGAACAAGACAACCCTGGGAACTTTGGTGTTGTCTACACTGTCACTGACCTTGGTGTCCCGTGAAAGAAGATTCTTAAGCACACAAATGTCTCTCTCTAAGGGTTTAGGTTTTGCTCACTTTTAGCTCCAGATTTTACTGTTTAGAGCTGCTGGCACCTTAGTTTACTGTGCCATATTTGAAACAAGCAAACAAATCTAAGTTATGTTTTAATTTTTGAAATGTAGTATGTGTGTAGGTGGAAGATAATTAGTAAGCACCTTCAGAATATCTAGCACTTTGCTAGGTACTATGGGAAATGCGGAACCAAAGATTTGGTTACTCTCCCCAGGAAGCTCCCAATCTATTTAGGGAAATAGGTACACACACCTACAGACACAATAAAGCAAGAATATATATAAGCATTAGAATGTTGGGATAGACAGGAGTGCAATAGAAAAATCAAAGAAAGAACAGATCATTGTGGACCTGTGTTTGCTGGAGAAAGCTACATTAGAATTTGAAGTGGCCTTGGGAAAAGAGTATGGATTTAGATTGATAAGGGGAAGGGGGAAGAACCAAAAGCCGGGGGGACCTGAGCAGGGGCTTGGTGGCAAGAATATGTGCAGCATAAATGGCGATTGCAAGTGGATGAGCTCTCTCCCAGGGAGTCATTAGAGAGTGAGCTGAGCAGATGGGAAAGGACACAGCATTGGAGGACACCCAATCTGGTTGGGTAGAAAGGATATGTGCATAAAAGATAAGTCAGATTGTTTTGCAATTAAAATATTAAAAAGAATATTCAATGTATAAAAAAAAAGATAAATACTTGGCAACTGGACCTTAAAAGCCAAATGAGACGTACAAACAAGGAGTACTTTCGGACTTTAGGGAGGGAGGAAATACCCAGGACAGGCTTTGTAGAGGAATGCTAAAGGGAAATAGATTTGGGGCAAGGGAAGAGAGAGGGGTAGAGGCAAAACTAACTCTAGAAGGTCTCTGGCTACTTGGTGAAGAAGTAGATGAGTATTTGGCCAGGGTTGAAGTCTTAAAGACAAGATGAGAAGGTTTGTACCAGGTATACTGGGGAAAGGAGCCAAGAAGTAGTTGAGGGACAAATGCTAGGATTATTTCTCACCTGCCAGAGCCAAGCTGTGTTGGAATGGTGTGAGCCCGCGGTGGGCCAGGTCTGAGGGTTATGTGCTCTCCTCTAATTGCGTTTTGTAATTCCAGATGTTGAGATGGGGAATAGGTGAGGCTGACTTGAAGGGAAGGCCTGAGAAGATGAAGTCTCAGTTGTTGAGTACAAGGTTTGGTGAGCTTGGGGGAGGAATCTGGAGGAATGGGAAGAGAGTGTGCTGGGTTAGGAGATGGTTGGAGGTGGAGGTGGAGGCAGTCTTATGCTGATAAGGTACTGCGGAGATGTGTTGGCCAACCTGGAAATGAGCTGAGAGAAAGAAGAATAAGGGAAACTGGAAGGAGATTATTTAAGAAGAAATCAGAGTGTTAAGTATTTTCTTTAATATTTCTCTACATAAAGGAAGTTAGGTTGTCAATAGTAGCATGAATAACATGACAATAATAAGATAACTAACTTAAGATCTCGGAACAAATCATTTTTCAAATTTCTTTTGATGTTCTTTGTTTTCTGTTCAAAAATCTTATTAAAACTCTTTGGTTAATGTTTTTGATAGCTTTTAGAGGTTGAAAGTGCAGGGATTAAACTTAGTTTGGAAACTCAGCTTAATAATTTTCTTTTCAATTTATTTTAAGGTTTTTATTAAAATATAGTTAACACAAAATATTATATTAGTTTTAGGAGTACACCATAGTTATTCAATGCTTATATACCTAAAGAAGTGATCACTATAATAAGTCCAGTGCCCATCTGACACCGTACCACGCTATCATAATATTATTGACTATATTTCCTATGCTGTGCTTTATATCCCCATGACTTACTTTTTTTGTACCAGGAAATTTGAACCTCTTATTCCCCTTCATCTTTTCCCCCTTTTAAAAATTTTCAGCAGCGTTCACATTCAATATTATTTATATTAATTTCAGGTGTACAGCATATTGGTGAGACATTTGTAAAATTTAAGAAGTGATCCCCCTGACTAGTCTAGAACCCACCTGGTACTATACATAGTTATTACCATATTATTGACGATATTCCCTGGGCTTTACTTTACTTCCCCATGACTCTTTTGTAACTACCAGTTTGTACTTCTTAATCTTTTCACCCTTTCACCCTGTCCCCTAACTCTCTCCCATCTATCACCCCAAAAAATCTAGTACCCATCTGACACCATACACAGTTATCACAATATTATTGAGTATATTCCTTATGCTATACCCTATCTCTCCATGATTACTGTGTAACAACCAATTTGTACCTCTTAATCTCTTCACTTTATTCACTCACCCCCAACCCCTCTCCCATCTGGCAACCATTAATCTCTGTATCTATGAGTTTGTTTCTGTTTTGTTAGTTCATTTTGTTCTTTAGATTTCACATATAAGCAAAATCACATTGCATCTGTCTTTCTCTCTCTGACACTCCACTCAGCACAGTACCCTCCAGGTCCATCCGTGACAACAAGAACCCACTCCCATCCATGGCCGAGCAATATTCCACTGTATATATGTACCACCTCCTCTGTATCCATTGTTCCATAGGCAGATACCCAGGCTGCCTCCACATCTTGGCCATTGTAAACAATGCTGCAGTGAGCATATGGATGCACAGGTCCCCTTGAAGTAGTGTTTGGTTTCTTTATATAAATACCCTGAAGTGGGATTACTGGGTCCTCTTTCGTCTCTTGTTATAGCCTTTGTTTTAAAGTTTATTTTGGCTGATATAAGTATTGCTACCTCAGCTTTTTGTTTTTGTTTTCTCATTTCCATTTTTATGAAATACTTTTTTCCATCCCTTTACTTTCCGTGTGTGTGTGTGTGTGTGTGTGTGTGTGTGTGGAGGTGTGTGTGTGTGTCTTTCAATCTGAAGTGATTCTCTTGTAGGCAGTATATATAGGGTCTTGTTTTTTTTTTAATCTATTCAGCCCTTCTATGTCTTTTGAGGGGAACATTTAATCCATTCACATTGAGAGTAATTCTTGATAAATATGTAGCTATTGCCATTTTATTTATTTATTTTTTCATCTTAAAGAAGTCCCTCTAAGATTCCTGTGATACTGGTTTGGTGGTGATGAAGTCCTTTAGCTTTTTCTTGTCTGTGAAGCTCTTTATCCGTCCTTTGATTCTGAATATTAGCTTTGCTGAGTAGAGTAATCTTGGTTGCAGTCCTTGCTTTTTATTATGTTGAATATTTTGTGACAATTCCTTCTGGCCTGCAAAGTTTCTGCTGAGAAATCCACTGAAAATCTTGTGGGAGTTATAAGTTTCTAGTTGCTTTTCTCTTGCTGCTTTTAGGATTCTCACTTAGTCTTTAACCTTTGACATTTTAATTACAATTTGTCTTGGTGTGGGCCTGTTTGGGACTCTCTATGCTTCCTAGACTTGTATGCCTTTATCTTTTGCCAGGTTCGGAAAGTTTCCAGTCATTATTTCTTCAAGTAGGTTCTCAATTCCTTGCTTTCTCTCTTGTCCTGGTGCCCCTATGATGCAAATGTTGTTATGCTTGATGTTGTCCTAGAGGTTTCTTAAACTACCCTCATTTTTTTGGATTCTTTTTTCTTTTTGCTGTTCTGATTGGATGTTTTCTGCTACCTTGTCTTCCAAATCGCTGATTTCATTCTCTGCTTTATCTAATCTGCTGGTGATTCCTTCTAGTGCATTCTTCATTTCAGTGATTGAATTTTTCACTTGCATCCACTTCTTTTTTAACGCTTTCTATCTCTCTGCTGAAGTTCACACTAAGTTCCTTGAGCATCCTTATAACCATTGTTTTGAACTCTGTATCTGGTAGGTTGCTTGCCTCCATTTGTTTAGTTGTGTTTCTGGAGTTTTCTCCTGTTCTTTCATTTGGGATGTATTTCTTTGTTTCCTCATTTTGGCTGCCTGTCTGTGTTTGTTTCTATGTATTAGGCATGTCTTCTATATCTCCCAGTCTTGGCCAGGTGGCCTTATGTGGTAAGGCCATTATGGGGTGTGGCACAGTCTCCTTGGTCACCTGTTCCAGGTGCTCCAGGAGTGTCCCTTGTGTGGGTTGTGTGTGCTCTCCTGTTATATTTGAGACTTTATTGCTATTGGCACGTCAGTGGGAGGGGATTGACTCTCAGGCTGATTGGCTGTGAGGTTTGGTCACATCCACAGCTTACGGGCTGCTGTGCAGATTCTTACGCCAGTGAGTGGGATTCATCTCAGCGGGCTCTGGTGCCTGTTGTGACCACCCTTTGGGTGTCCCACTTGTGGGGCTAATTGGGCGGTGCTCTGCTGTAGTCTAAAGCCAATCTCCAAATATGTTGGTTCTGGGGCCTCTTGCAAGGGGGCTCTGGTGCAGGCTCAGGTCACCCACTGCCTGTGACTGGCCAGGTACTACCTAGTAGGAGCTACAAAGTGATCCATAGTTGTTTGCTACCTGTGCTAACCCTGGAGGTGTGTGGGAGAGGCCACACTGCAAACTGAGGATGGCTGCCATCAGTACTGGGCCTGGGGTAGCTCCCCCAAAAGCCATGACCCCCTGAAGACTGCTGCCACCTGCTGGATCCATTAAGGTTCAGTCCCTGATAAAGCCTCATGTGGTACATGAGTTGATTGAGGCAGGGTATCAGGGAGTCACTAGACTGGGAAGAGTTGTGGTCAACAGGTTAATGCAGACTCTGGTTTGGTGCCATTGTGGAACATGGACTGACTCAGCAGAAGCTTCAGACAGAGCACACTGAGGTCAGCTGCTGCTCGCCTGAGTCCTCTGGACTCTGATAGTTTTTCAAGAAAGAATGCAATGAGAGTGGAGCTGGCTGCTCTCAGAGAAAGTGCCTGTAGTGTTGGGGGAGTTAGGTGTGGCAGGGCCTCAGGGACTCAGCAGTGTGGAGCAGCAGAGCTCACCATGCCTATCAGATTCAGATTTGGCTTGTGAGGGAGGGCTCAACACAGGAATGTTGGTGCCTGCCTGCCAGCTGCACGGGAGAAAGACCCACCACAAAGAAAATAGTGACTGTCCTCCAGTCCTTGCTCCAAAGCCACATACCTTAGTCTGTCCCTTGTATGCCTCTGATGCTCCCCAAGTTACTGTCCCTCCGCTGGAGCCCTAGGTGAGTGTCTGTCAGTGAGAATCTGTGCACAGGCTGTTTCAGAGGATGTTTGGGTTTCCTGCAGCCTTCCATTTCACCTGGATGGTTGGAATCCCCACTGTTTTTCCACAGCTAGATGTTGTGGGGGCTACTCTTCCTGGCATTTGGACTGGGGAGGCTGGTGTGGGGCTGAGGTCTCTTACTGCTCTGGGGGATATCTTTGTGGCCGAGATGTCCCTCCCACTGCATGGAATTTTGGGGCCAGCTTGTTTCATGTCTCCTCCCCTCCTATCAGTCTCAACATGGCTTCTTTATATCCTTAGTTATAGAACTTGTGTTCAGCCAAACTTAAGATAGTTCTCAAGGTTGATTGTTCTATAATTTAGTTATAATTTTAATGTGTTCACAGGAGGAAGCAGGCACAGTGTTTATCTACTCTGCCATTTTGGATCTCCTCTAGCTGCATCATTTTGTAATTGTGAGATCATGGGCAACTTGCCCTATCTTACACTTTTGATTTTCTCACATGTAAAATGGGAATAACAACACCTTTGTTATGGGGGCAATACCTTGTTATAGCATAAAGATAAATATTAGGTTCCAACAAGAGAGGACTATTGCTATCTTAAAGTTAGGGTTTCAGAGGAGTTTGTGTGTTTCACTGTGAATTGTTTTTCAGCCCTACGCATGTCCCACATATATTTTCTTTCTTTTTTTCTCAGTCTTCATACACTTAGTAAATATGTCTACTTAGATTGTGTCTGGAAATATGGAGGCTGAACCCAGGTAACCAGAAGTAAGCCAGTATTTAAAAAGTTTCTTATTAAAGTATAGTTGGCATACAACATTATGTTAGTTTCAGGTGTATGACATAGTGATTTGACCTTTATATACCATACAATGTGATCACCACACTAAATCTAGTCTGTCATTGTGCAAAGTTATTACAATATTATTGACTTTGTTCCCTGTTAAGCCAGTATTTTTGACAAGTTGCAAATCATGCCACTTTTAAACACGATAAGGGAAGAAGAGGGCATTAACTCTGTGAGTTGAGGCTATTTGGCACGTCCCAACAGTCTTCATGGGGATCAATTGGGATCTTTCTCTCCTAGACTCACATCAGCCCTTCCCACAGTGACTGAATCAGGGGTCACGGTGTGCTGAGTAATGTGACTGTTTCCTTGGGAAAAGTGAGCAACACTAGTAAGGGACCCTGAGATGCTGTGGGAAACTGTGGAGGAGCTCCATGAGCCCAAGGGATGGGTCAAACCATGCAGTGCTTGAATCGTGCTTCCAAACGTAACTCACATCTAGGAAGTACGTATATCAGAGAAAATTAAGAGTCTCGGCAGGAAACAACCTCAAATATATTTGGAAGATATTAACCAAAGGGAAAAAAATTCTCCAAGAGGTCTGATCTTACCTTTCATTTTTTTATACAAAATGTTTTGTTTCTTTAGTTACATCTTTTCTTGAGGTATATTAGCAATACTGTGTTCATTTGACAAATGTGGCCTTTCCTTTTTAGTATTGTAGGTAGGGTGAAGTTCTAGTTCCTAGTTCCTTGATGAGTTCTGTTTGTTTTTTGTTGTTGTTGCGTAGAATGTCTGTAATAATCATGGGTTTGGCTAGGATTTTCTTCAATCTAATTTGTCTAAAGCACAAATGAAGACTTTGTAAGCTAATGCTAAGAAATCACACTTCCTGCTTGCCTAACACATTTGCCTACAAATTTCAGATCCTTACCTCATTGACAGAGGAATTGAGAGAATGCAGATTTACGTTAAAAAAAAAAAAAAAAAATCCTTACTCAAGTATTTCTACTGTGTGAATTTGACAAAGAAACCAACCTGTGTTGTCCTCAATTTCTTTGCTTCTATGACTTACATGGAAACTTCCTTACTTTATGAAGGAACCAAAATGAAGATAAAGTTTGTCACATAAAGTACTGTGGCATAGAACTTTTCCAGACACATATATTGCAAAATTGCTGGTTGGGGTATAATTTTGGTGCTTACATGTAGAAAAGGGAAAGAAAGTATTGTTTATTACAAGTTCAATATAGGTGTCTCTTGCTACTTGACTTCTGGCCATCCAAATTTTCCCTGTCAGAACTCAGGAAGCAAATTGATACAGATAAATCGATTACTCTCTGAAATCTCAATTCTTGTTTATTGACACTCAGAAATGAAATAGATTTTTCCTCTCCAAACTCACTGTCTAAACACTCACTATCAGAATTTAGTAATCAAATAAATTTAGATAACAAGGGAGTACTTTCCCCTCTTCTTGCTTATTAGAAGTCACTCATTTATTGTAGAAAATCAGGAAAGTACAGAAAAGCATAGAGATAATAAAAATGACTCATTGTCAGAGGTATAATCCTAAATGCTAATTTCCTGATAATAGTTAGTGTCAGGGAGTAAGGAATACCATTCCTTTGCCACTTCTCTTTCCCTCTCATTCTCCCCAGCTCAGAAACATTCAAAACCCATGGAAATTTTTAAAAACCTGTTTGTTGATAGATCTGCATGTTGGCTTTGTCTGACTGTATCTGGCCAGTGTGTAGTGTGTGTGAGATTTTTTTCCCATTGCCAGACTTCTGCACTTGACTCTGGATTAGGCCAGTAGGCCATCTCTTGGAGGCTGGCTTTCTGTTGTTCTTCCAGGCACTGGAGGACAATCTACTAGCCTGTTTTTTCAGGGTGACACTTGTAGCCACAGGATCTGTAAATGTGTGCGATCAATCACTGACAGTAACTCATTTCCCTACTGATAGACAAGGACGAGAACGCCCAGTTAAAATACAATTTGTAATCTAAGCATAAAGAAAGTTAGGAATGACAATGATGCAGAACTGATGGCACACACACTGACTTAAAAAAATACATTTTCCCCCAAGTGCTCAAAACATAACCACCTCTGCTGCCTGGTGTCCGACTGAGTGTGTGAACAAAACAAAGCCAGATGCAGTTGATTAACTTCCAGGCTTTCTTATGCAGCACTGCCATGGCCAGTTTCCCTACTGCACTTATTTTCTCTAAATGAGCTTCCTCAATTTCGTCTGCATTGCTTCTTGGGGTTGCAGCTGCAAGTGAAGCTGCAGGACATGGAGAACCTGGCTGATTGCTGGGCAATGTGGCTGTGGAGCAAAAGTGCCTCTCAATTCAACATGTCTGCTTGTTTCCAGCCTCCTGACCACAAATGTTCATGGTGAACATGACTCTCACCAAAGCAAATGTTTCCTTCGTCTGGCTTTTTGCAAAATGACATCAACTCTGATAGTTGTTCCATTCCTGGTTAGGGCTGCCGAGTGGGTATCTTTAAGGGAATTAGACAAGGTACCCCTTCCAAGCTGATGAGCCTGTTGAGCCTCGAGGCAGTTCGCACCATGTGTGAAGACAAGGCAGCTTCCTCCAGTTGGATGAAGCCCTGCTCAAGGTGGACAGAGGGCTTGACTTCCGCTCCTGCTGTGTCCTTTTGCAGTTCACAGACTCCACAGTCAGGCGCGGCAGCCCAGTTAGGGCAACAGAACACTTGGCAGAAAACACTCTGGATGAAGTTCTGATTATGCATCAACACCTTTCTTGCATAGAGCTCTGAGTACTCTGCCTACCCTCTCACTTCACCGTTCCTATCCACTTAAGGCAGAATGTTCGCCTCATAGACAGGCAAACAGAAGCCCAGTGAGAGAAATTTCTAACCTGGGGGACGAGGTGAGCCAGCGGTCCTGCCAAAACCAGAACTGAGTCTTTTAACTGGTTCTATAAATCCCCCAGTGGGACTTGATGTAGATTTAATTTAGTTTTTAAGTCTTGGCAAACTGGATGCTGTGTGTTTGTGTAGACTTGCGCCATTTAAAAGGCTCTTGGAGTTTAGATTTTGCATGTAATTTGCTACATTAGCTTTGGGCAAAAATATTTGCTTTCTGGTCCTTTGTGGTTTAAGTTCCTTCTCAGCATTAACCTGGAATGTTAGAGAGAGCTGTACTGTGGAATGTAGCAGGGGCCCAGGGTTCAGGGCAGGGTGAGTACAGGAAGGTTTATTATCCTGTTTCCCTGAAAATAAGACCAAGCCAGACAATCAGCTCTAATGTGTCTTTTGGAGCAAAACTTAATATAAGACCCTGTCTTACGTTATATTATATAAGACCCAATCTTATGTTATAGTAAAATAAGACCGGGTCTTATATTAATTTTTGCTCCAAAAGACGTATTAGAGCTGACTGTCTGGCTAGGTCTCATTTTCGGGGAAACACGGTACTAGTGGCAGCTTTTCAGACTGCAGGAACTTATGTAAGATTTTCCCAGTTTGGTTGTTTGTTTGTTTATGTATTTTGTACATTACACAGTTGAGATTAGGAAGCTGAAGCATTTCAGGTTTAAAAATGAAGAAAAGATTTGGTTGGGAGGACATTTTCCAGATACATTGCATTGAGTAAGAGCATGAGTGTGATATTTGTCTTGCAAAGTGACATTCACACTATCATAATTATCCCAACATCTTAAAGTTTGGTTCGTCTTTGAGGTAAACAGAACCAGGGTCTGTTATTCCAACAAAAATTTGACTGCCTTCTTGGATTTTCTAGAGTGTTAAACACTTCATCATTGGAGAATGGGTTTTTAGTAATCAGGTCGAATTCCTATATATTCTTTTGTGACAATAAGCAAGAAGCAGACATTGTGACCCCACTTTATGGAAGAGATAACTGAGGTAGCAAAAAGGAAGTAACTGGTTTGGTCATATGATGAATCTCAAAGCAATACCTGGGCATGCTGGGGACAGCCTGTGAGGATAAATCCTGCAGCTGTAGTAATTTTCAGCAGTGCCTTCTCTCTCTCTCTCTCTCTCTCTCTCTCTCTCTCTCTCTCTCTTTCAAGTTAGGGCTAATGCTCTTGTTTTGTGAAACTCCTTTTCTCCTGTTTCTGAACCATTACTAATCTCTCAACTGAATTTTCAATCCCAGCGTACGTGCACGAGAATCACACTATATGAGAGGGTTAAAGTCAGCATGGGAGGTGAGAATCTGTTATATTTTTTAAAATTCACCTTTAAAATATCTTGGTTTGCCCATTTCATGTAGTAAATGTAGTTTACAGCATTGGTATGTATAGTATACCTAAAACACATATATAGTTAAGACTATGTAAGCAATATTGAATTTTTCAGTGCAAATCTTTAAACATTAGTGACTTGGCAAGAGGCTCTGAGAGATAAACAGAAGCAAAGATTGACTTAGGGCAGGGTAGGTCACATTTGTCATCTCTGCTCACTGCAGGGCATTCACTCACTGAGTAAAATGGTAGGTAGCTTTGCCCATGTTATTGGGAAATTTCCCCTCTCTCCTCCTCATCTCTCCTTAACCACACCCTGTGTACCCCTCTTTTTCTCTCTCTACTTTTCTCCCCTAAATGGATAGAATTGAATTTGTGTAAATTAAATATACATATAATATCATTTTACTGTAGGTTTCACAAGTGCCATCTGTAAGTCAATCAATGTCATTGTGAAATATAAGAAAAAAGTAAAAGGAAAGATTCTTGTTTCCTAGTGCTCATTAGCAAGTAAACACACTTATGGGTTTTATGTTTTTACTGGAACATGGGTTAAAACTACTGTTAAATTCGTGGTTTTTTAAAAAATTAATTTATTTTCCAATTACAGATGACATGCGATATTATTTTATTTTCATGTGTACAACATAATGGTTAGACATTTATACACCTTTGCGGAGTGATCACCCTGAGAAGTCTAGTACCCATCTAGTACATGGGGGATGTTACATTGTTTAAGCCAAAGAGATCTACATCCTTTTAGAAAAAACAAGCTGCTGCTCTATTCTGGGATGCACAGCATCAGGAAAGTCTTAGCTATGGGCAAGTACAATACATGTTAGAAAGCAGGAAAGAATTCTGGAACTTATACACTTGAATGTTACATGACAGGGTCTTTACATCTAAACACAAATTTTATCAGGCTGTTTGTCAGCAGCCTTCTTCTTAAAGTACTTCACAGCAAGGTGTGATGGCAGCAGCTGGGGAGGGGAACTTCAAAGAAGTTATGCAACAAGGGAAAGCTCATTCTGGAAAAATCATCTCTGATGCTGGCTCTAAGACCATCTGGGTTGTTCGTTGTCTATTTGCTCTCAGACCACTACCTCATATTCACTTGCTCTGTTTTCTGTTGTATGGGGCTAAACCTTGTAGACTATATTCCCAGACTCTCTTGCCAAGTGTCTTACAGCGAGGTTTGGCCAATGAGTCATCAGAAGGAAGGAGAAATGAAGAAGCCAAAGCATTTCTCCCTCTTGTTTTCTGTTTAGAATGGTGTACTTGGCAGGGTAGCTGGGTCTCAGTTGTGGTTATAGCTTTTGCTGCACAATCCTTCCTGTGGGGCACTGGTAACATTACCTCTTTTCGTTATTTCCTCAGCCCTACAAGGGGTAGTGGCTTCCCCCATTGCTAATCTCCAGGCTGTCTTCCCTTCCCTTTTATTTTTAGTTTTTCCAGCACCTTTGTGGCAAGATCCCCATGTTAAAATTTCTGTTTTGAGCTACCTGGTGTGGACTATGTTTTGTTGTTGTTTGTTTATTTGCTTGTATTCTCAGATCCTGACTAATGCCTATTCATGCTCTAGGCTCTGTTTTGGAGCTTGTTCTTGGCCTGGTAGGTTTGTCCTTAGGTCTGACCTTAAATTTAACCAGCTGGTTGCTCCTCACATACATCTTTACATTGTTTTTATGGCCTCAATCTTGATGCTTGGGTAATACTCAGTGGCTTTAGCTCCTCCCCCTCTCCCGTATCTCTGCTGGTGCAAAATATCACCTGAAATATGAGACACAGGATTTAGAACCAGAAGGGTCATTTGATATTTAACTCAACTCCCTATTTTCACCAATAAGGACACTGGTGCCTAAAATGATGTCTTCCCCAAGGCTACCAAGTTAATGGTGGGGAATGAGGAGGGAAGAAAGAGAAGGTTCAAATTCACGTCTAAATAAACTTTCCATCACCTTATTAACTGTTGCATGTGACAGGGATTGGAGTCATGAGGATTGAAATATTTACTACCTGATAGCCCTCCTCATTGCCTGGCCTTTGCCTTCAAGCAGACATTTTGTACTGAGTGGACAGAAATATTAATTAATGAAATCAGCTCCTATTGATTGATTGTCACTAAGGGCAGGGCTCAATGCTGGATTCTTTGGGAAGGGCACATATGAATAGAAAATGACCCCATCCGCAAGAAAATCACTCTCTATGAAGGAATATGACAAATGCAAATGAGTCATATGCATGTCATATATGTTATATACCAGGTAGAAAACGGCAAGCTCCATAAAAGGGATGCAAATACAGTATTATTTGATGTGGAGGTGAGAGAAAGTTGCTTTTGGCTGGGCAGTGTTAGTGAAAACTTAATAGAGCAGATAGTATTTAAAATGCACTGAAAGAATGGCTATCATCAACAAGACAAATAGTAACAAGTGTTGGAGAGGCTGTGGAGAAAAAGGAACCCTCATACACTGTTGGTGGGAATGCAGACTGGTGCAGCCGTTATGGAAGGCAGTGTGGAGGTTCCTCAAAAAATTACGAATAGAATTGCCATATGACCCAGCAATCCCTCTCCTGGGTATCTACCCAAAAAATCTGAAAACACTTATGCAGAAAGACACGTGTGCTCCAATGTTCATTGCAGCTTTGTTTACGGTGGCCAAGACATGGAAACAACCAAAATCTCCTTTGATAGATGAATGGATAAAGAAGTTGTGGTATATATACACAATGGAATACTATTCGGCGGTAAGAAAAGATGATATAGGAACATTTGTGACAACATGGATGGATCTTGAGAGTGTAATGCTGAGCAAAATGAGTCAGACAGAAAAAGCAGAGAACCGTGTGATTTCACTGATATGTGGTATATAAACCAAAAACAACAAAAGAACAAGACAAACAGATGAGAAACAGAAACTCATAGACACAGACAATAGTTTAGTGGTTACCAGAGGGTAAGGGGGGTGGGGGTGGGAGAAGAGGGTAAGGGGGATCAAATATATGGTGATGGAAGGAGAATTGACTCTGTGTGGTGAACACACAATGGGATTTATAGATGATGTAATACAGAATTGTACACCTGAAATCTATGTAATTTTACTAACAATTGTCACCCCAATAAATTTAAAAAATAAATTAAAAAAAAATGCACTGAAAGGCACAGATAATATTTCACCACGTAGAGCTGGTGAGAAAGCCATTTAGGAGGAGTGATCAAATGCAGATAAGGAGACAGTGTAGTTCATTGTAGTTGGAAAGCTGATGGCCTTTAGGGGAATAATAATAACAACAACAACAGCAATCACAGCTAACATTTAATGGACTCCTACCATGTACTCAAATATTGTTTTAAGTGCTTTACATGCTTTTTATCAACCTATGAGATGGGTATTGTTACTCCTATCTTGCAGATGGGGAAACTGAGTTTCAGAAAGAATAATGACTTGTTCAAAGTCACCCAGCTAGCAACTGAAGGACATGGGATTCCACATAGGTCTGCCTGATTCTAGATATGCTGTTAAACCCTAAGCCAAATGGGTAGGCTATAAAGAAAAATAAGCGGTTTATATTTAGACCTAAAGACATGATAGTAAATTTAGTACTGAGCTCTTAGAGAAGGCATTAGAAAAATGAAAAGACCTAGATTTCTGAAAAAAAATATTACTGCTACCCCATCCTCACTAGAGCAAAAACTATAAACTTTTTTGCACATATTCTCTCATAGAAGTATGTTTATTTATTCTTATATATGTGTGTGTATGTGTGTGCACACATGCATGTTCTCTGGTCCTAATATATTATGTATTTTGTAAAGATACATAGAACTACATTTAAAATGGATGATGAAATAAAGAGAAAAATATTTCAGAAACATATTTTTTATTTATTAACAATTCAAACAATCATCTTGCCTCCACAACAAAAGAGAGGCTTTCACATATTTATCATTAAGCTTAAACTTAAGCTTAGTAAAGTTTTATACATCCTAAATGGGTTTCACATAATTTTAAACCCAGTCAAAAATATTGTAGATGTTTGCTTTCTAGTTCTGTATGCTTTTCTTTTAATGTCGCTAATCATTAGGATATGCTAGCTAATATCTCAAGTCAAAATAGACAATTAACACAATGTTCATCATTAGTGATTGTGGGATAAGTCCTTATTTTAAATAAGTTTTTAAAAGAATAATTTTGAAGGTTTTTTTATTGATTGACATTCTGAAAGTGAACTCTTCGTTGGTTTTTACCTTGTAATGTGACTGATGAAGAGCTTGTCAAAAAACTAGAGAAGTATCTGTTGGCTCTGCCATTTTCTCATTGTTTCCCTGGGTTGTGTTATTTGTGATACTTTTAATCTCTGGTTTCTTTCTGTGAATCTTTTACAGCTTTTTTTTTTTTTTTCCAAAGAGCTGAGGGTTAACTTAGTTAAAATTACATATTGTCATGCATACAACCACTTAACCAGACACAAGGAAATAGCAACATTCTCTAAAATGTTGAAAAGCTGTAACAGGCTGAGGACAGATACTGCTTTCAACCACCTTGGAAAAACCTCACCCATCTTGAGTACTGCAGATTGGGTGAAAGCATTAGATTCATCTGGATATAACATTTTCTTAAGCTTTATTAATTTGTTTTAAAATCAAAACACATAATGGTAGCCTGGTAGTTAAAATGCCTACAGGATTCCATTACTATTGAATCATCAAAACTATACACCTTGTCTATTTCTTCATATGATTTAGGCTTCTGGAGAAAAATATGAAAGGAGGGAACAAACTATTCAGGTAATGTTATTTCTTCTAGAAAAATCTGAGGTGTGACTCATAATACCTGAAAAAATTCTCCAGAATTCTTGTGGGTATGAGTAACTAAATGCTTCTCTAAGAGGAAGGTGTTTTACATATGTAAATATTCATTATTTCTACATATTAGGGTAGAAGAACTCAAACATTTACAGGAAATTAAATCCTATTTTCATTAAAACTTCCCTGTTCAGAATCCTTAAAGTGGATAGCCCTGACATTTAAATTGGAATTCACTCTTTTCTTTATTCTGTTGACTAACGTAATACTGGGAAATATGGGAATTATGTGTTTACCAAAGTGACATCCAAGCATGCTAAACCAAACTCCAAAGCCTAGTGGATGAAATATCTGCCTCCTGTGTTAAGGCCATCAAGTTCGACTCCTGCTGGGATGGTAGTTTTTTCAATTAAATTTCCATTAACTTTTTGCCTCTGTGTCATTAGACGCTAATTCTTATGTGCGGCAAAGATGAAAGAGTAAAGGGAAATATCTGATTCATGTATCATGTTGCTGACAAGTAAAATGTGATGATGACAACTTTTTAATGTGGGAGCTAGGGAAGCCAGCGAGGGGACAGGTCTTTTAGACCTGATACTGACCACAGCAGAGGAGTGGTGGCAGCTGCAGCTCTGGAAGGCAATTTGGAAGATAGTGATCATGCAGCGGAAGAATTCAGTATTCTAAATGCTGGGATGTGAGGAAGAGCTGGGCAGAGAGAACAGGCTTCAGGAAACCTGAAACACTGAGAGGTGAAGTACATAAAAGGCACGTTGGTAAGGAGAAGAAATGGAGAGGGCTCGTCTTTTGGAAGAAGCTGGTACAAAGTGGGAAAGGCAAACCTCTTACACTAAAAAAAGAAAAACAAATGAGAATTTTAGACGTGGCCCATTTGATCAATCCATGTATTCTTAGATGATCTAAATTTCAAGTAATGATATGTAAAATATCTAGAAGAACAAATAGCTAAGAGGTACAAAAAAAAAGTTCATGCATTTAAACATAGAAATGGAAAGGGTGCCCAGGGCAGAGATGAAGACAGTGAGAAACTGACAGAGGTTACAACAATTTTGTAAAAAGTGGAAAGATAAAAAGATAAAAACCAACCAAACAAAAATCAAAACGTATGTTTGCTAATTCCTGGTGTGGAGAAATAGTAATAGCCGATGCTCAAGAAGGCTAGCTCAAGAAGACTTTTAAAGAAGTGCCAATATTCTTTCAAGTTTATATGGAAATAAGAGTAAATGGATTTTAGACTTCCATTACATAAATCTTAACCAAATGAGCTTAGGTACAGACACATAACTTTAAAAAAAATTAGAAGCAAAAGAGATTAAGGACACTTTATTCACTAGGGGATTTTTCTGGGTTTACATTTGGGGTGTCTAAAAGCTTGATGATCAAAATTTAAAATTAGTACATGTTTTAATTGAGAATACAAAGTCAAACACAAATGATTATACATACACACATGCACACACATGCATAATCTAATAAGCTGTACGTATTTATATATAAGAAGTAGAATTAACTTTTAAATACCCATAATAATGCCCACTTTTTTTTTTTTATATATATTTTTTTTTATTGGGGAAGGGGAACAGGACTTTATTGGGGAACAGTGTGTACTTCCAGGCCTTTTTTCCAAGTCAAGTTGTTGTCCTTTCAATCTTAGTTGTGGAGGGTGCCGTTCAGCTTCAAGTTGTTGTCCTTTCAGTCTTAGTTGTGGAGGGTGCAGCTCAGCTCCAGGTCCAGTTGCCGTTTTCTAGTTGCAGGGGGCACAGCCCACCATCCCCCGTGGGAGTCGAACAAGAAACCTTGTGGTTGAGAGGACGCATTCCAACCAACTGAGCCATCGGGAGCTTAGTGGCAGCTCAGCTCAAGGTGCCGTGTTCAATCTTAGTTGCAGGGGGCAGAGCCCACCATCACTTGTGGGACTCGAGGAGTTGAACCGGCAACCTTGTGGTTGAGAGCCCATGTGGGAATTGAACCGGCAGCCTTCGGCGTTAGGAGCATGGAGCCCTAACCACCTAAGCCACCGGGCCGGCCCATGCCCACTATTTTTTGATTGCTTAGTATTCATACACTGTTTTGAACGTTGTACATCTCAGTTATTCATCACAATTATTCTATTGTGGAGGTACTCTATTCCCCCACGCCCATTTTACAGGTGAGAAACTAAGGCACAGAAGTTCAAGTCCAAGTTCATAGGATTGGTACATGGTAGATGTAGCATTGGGAACCAGGCCTTCCAACTCTAGAACTCGTGTTTTTTTACTGTAACTCCATGGAATGGCAGTTAATTAAAAAAAAAATTTCATCTGGAATAGGTTCAACATTGTTTAACATTTATATTTGAATATAGCTTTGCCTGCTGTTATGAGAATATTTACTTCAAAATAAAATAGTGGAACCCAAATTGAAACAAAATAAAAAGGCTAAGTTGATTCCGGAGGAACTGTTTTTTTTTTTTTACTGCTGGAGAGAAACTATATCACGTCTCAGAAGGATGCAAAACATCAGTTTAACATAAAATAGGCTTCTCTCAGCAAAATTGCTGTTTAATTCTTGACTTTAGCTGGTGCCCAACCCTTAGCACTGTGTGTATGCTGTCTGTGGTGTTCTGGAGTCGCCTCATTACTTCCATCTAGGCTCGGACAGTTTGAAGGCACCTCAGGATGCTCGTCTGTACAGTTGTGCTTTTGCTTCTCCCATGTAGGTACTGACATCTCATAGAAACCTGGCCTCCCAAGCCATTGTGTTAGTTAGGAATGCATTTGGCCCCAAGTAACAGAAAATGCAGCTCACAGTAGCTTAAACAAATAAGGGTTTGTTTTTCTCATGTAGTGAGAAGTCTGAAGCGAGGCAGCTGCGTGTGTTGGTTTAGCAGCTCAACTTTATCAGAGGTGGAGTCTGCAGTGCCCTTGGCCTTTCCTTCGTGTTTGTGATATGGCAGTTGCAGCTGCAAACATTGCAGGCAGGCAACGTGGGGAACAGGCAGCACCAGCCACGTCTGAGCACCAGCCATGTCTGCTTCTTTATCAGGACAGCAAATCTTCTATTGTGCCTTCTACTCTCCAGGGACTTAGCTAGGACTGGCTCACTACTGGCTGCAAAACATGCTGGGAAGGTATTTGGGCTGCAAGGGAGAAGGAAGTTGGATATGGATGTTGAGTAGCTAATCTATGGAGTTTGCCCTAACATCTCAATAGACCTTCTAACTCAAGGAATAGCCTAAATTACAGAAATGTGTAACAAATAATCAAATAACTTTCAATCTCATGATATTAAGTCAAATTGGTCTAAGTTATATTTTTTCTTTTATAACTCTTTTGTAACACGTACTTTGATCTTTTAAACATTTCCCCCTAAAAGCTTATTTGAAATCTTCATTTTCTTTGTGATGAAGAAATGACTTCTTAACCAAGGATAATATGTAATTCAGATCCTGTCCAAATGATCTCAAGTTCCAAAATGCTGGGTTTCAAACTAGTGAGATTTTATTATACCCCACTTGTTGGAACAGTGTTTACTTCTGCACCTATGTTCCCTTGGATGAGGTTAACACAGCAGAACTCAAATAAAATTACCGTTTTCACGGACTTTTAAAAGTTAGCATTAACTATTATTATGTTTCATTTTTACTCACTAGCATGCATTCTTGGAAATACAAAATGCATTTAAGACAAAATTTTGCATCCTAATTTCAAATATGAAAATTAACACATATGGGAGTTATGTTTCTACAAAAATTCAATCTGTAAAATAAGAGAGAAAGTTAAAATAAGTTGTGGAAAACAAGCAAATAAAACTTTTTAAGGATAACTAATGATGAAGGGGAAGAGAGAAATGGAGAATATAGCATCTAGCTGTTGATGGTGGATTTTGTATGGGAGGCAAGTTATGGGTCAAGGGGCTACATATTTATCATCTAAGACAGTTTGAAAAGTGAAAGGGACACTTTTATCATCTAAGACAGTTTGAAAGTGAAAGGGACACAATTAATAATTATGCCAGGATGAGAAGCAGAAATTGGCAGTTTCAGACAAAGCAGGATGGGTAGTCACTTTAATTGGACTTGGGTTTGAATCCAGGCTCAAAAATTATGGAATCGTTAACTGTGAGAAATTTTCATCATTTGTATCATATTTTTCTGAAATGTTTGATTTTGTCCAGTTTTTTATTGTATGTGTAATTTGAAAATGTCAGTAAAGATATAAAAAATATGGACAATATAAGACAGGTACTTTAAAAATATTCAGAAGGTAAAAACTATTTTTTTTTTTTTAAATCTGTGCTATGATTTCACATAGCAAGCTGCCAGTTGATGGCAGTTTCAGCATTTTATTTTTGTAGTATAAGTTTAGTTATTCATTCAATTTGAATAATATTTGTTAAACCCATGTTATCTATCAGATATTATATTACTGTGTCCCTTAATCCTTATAATGGCCCTCTGAAGTAAATTATTTTAGTTAACTAAAAAAAAACCTCTGTGAGGGTAAGTGACGTGCCCCATATCACATGGCTAGTAAGCCGTAGAGCTTAGATTCAAATGCAAGTCCCGTGCTTTTCCCCTTATTATATGGCTATTTTGAATATTAATTAACACAGGTTATCTTTACTATTTTAAATATGTGCTGCACTCTCAAGTGTGCTTTTGATTACCTTTCAGGACCAAATAATTTCCATAAGAATGCACCTCTAATTTTATAATGGTAACAGTAGGAAAATAAAAGAGGCTGTATTGGAATTTTACCTTAATTCCAACTCAATGGGAGAGATATCAGAATTATAAGCCTAGGATTTGAAGACAGCAAAAAAAAAAAAAAAAAAGCGAGCAGTGCCAAAGGGCCATTGTTATCAATTTAAGATAATTGAATGTTATCACCTGTATATCTCACAAGATGTCTGAGAACCCTGACCTTTGCCACAATACAGTTCATTGTAAAGTATATGAGATATAAGACAAGAAACATTCCATACTTACCAGAGAAGTTTAGTTCATCGCTCAAGTCCCAGAGCTCTTGTTATAAGTGACCTAACTTATAAAGAAAGCATAATATGAAATTTAAGGATAAAGATCTTACGTCTTTTTTCCACAGTTAGATATACAATTTAAAAAAATTCCAGGTCAGTCTATTCAGTACAACATAAAGATGCTAGAAAGAAAAAGCAGCTGTTTAACCATGTACAACATTGCGCAACTTTTCAGTACAGGAGGCACCGATGAATTATGCTGATAGGCTGTGAAGTGGCAACGTTATTTGTGCCTTTTCTTTTAGCCATCAGTCTTGAGTTCTCCATTACCCACTCCTTTTAAAGGATTCTACTGAAAAATGCAAAATAGCTCAATCCATTCATTTTCCTTAAGTTCCTTTAAAATAAAACACCAGAGCTGTAATTTGCTAATCATATTTCATCATTCACGACAATCATCGCATAGAGTTATGGTTGGTGAAATCGCTGAGCGTCTGCGTGGCCGGTATTGTATGAAGGCCTATTTGGCAATGGAAAAATGCGTTGATCAAGAGCAATTCATAGCATCCCAGATTCCATCCAGAAATGTAGGTCCTCGTAGAGATTTATTTTTATCCTATAGAAGCTCTCAATTTTCTATGACAACAATGACGACTATTGACCTAGATGTTCAAAACAGTAAATTAATCCATCCAGTTGGGTGAAGGCCATGGGAATTGGATGAAAAAAAACCTCTTTCTTTTATATGAGTCTGTATGATGGCTCCAATTCCAGCGGAAAATGTCTCTGTTGGTGACTTAGCATTGGTCCTGCTGACGAGCCTGGTTGCTGAGCAGTCTAGACCATGTGACTTTTGATACATGACTGAGCTATCCTGTTGCTGCTGTAGGTGAGTATTGCCAAGAATCCATTCACTTATTGAGAAGAATAAGTAATATTTAGGCACCAAACCATTTTGCTGAATGTTTCAAAAACAGATATTTCATTTAATCTCCCAACAACATTAAGAAGTGGGTATTATTATTTCAATGTTACTAAGGCAGAAGCTGAGGCTCAGAGAGGTTGAAATCATTTGCTAAAGTAATACAACTAATAAATAGCTGAACTAACTTTCATTTCAGGCCACTGGTCTTCAAGTTCATTGTTGCCTTCTTTAGATTACACTGCTTCTTGGTAGCTGCAAATACAGAAGAAAATCTTGTAGATGGATGGTAGGCTCAAAAGCAGTCAGAAGATATAAACCAAAATTTAATTAGCAGGCATGAAGAAGTAAGTACAGGGTCAATGACCGGTGGATCAACAAATAGTCTATTTCATTCCAGAATTCCCATAAAACATGTGAGCTCTTGGTGGTAGCTTGTCCAAAACTTCTCTTCTAGGGGTTCATCTTTGAACCTTAACTGTCTACCAGCTCCCTGGCATACCAAACCCCTGTGTCCCATTGTAGTGTGGGAGACTCATGTTTCAGCTAGAGATGTTTACAGAGCACACATTTCACATCTTAAGCGCATTGTGTAGATAACCGTAAGGCTGGCTGGCTCGGAGTCTCCATTTGAGATCTTATTTAGCTCATCCTTCTTCTTCCTCCAGTAGCTATTCTCATGTAGTAGTAGAAACTGTGGAAGTAATGAATGGAAACATGAGCTTCTCCTGACAGAGGAATCCTTTATGTAACGTCTCTGGCATGACACCAGATTCTCTCCCACAGCACCTAAGTTTGTGTCTCATCTCTGTCCCTTGCTAGCTGAGCAGCTTGACTAGCCCACTTTATCTCTCTAAGCTTTGCTGAAAAGTAGCCAGCCTTATAGGTGTCATGCACGAAGAATTGGAGTGGGGTAGATGAGAACAGTCTAGAAGCTATAAAACGCTCTATAAATGTAAGATTGTCTGCCTCCTCCTTCTTATGGGGTTAGTTGCCTTGCAGATACTCATTCTCCACTGCATTGCCTAAAATAAATAAAGATGAAGTAACATTAGGATCTGAGACTATTTGGGAGATTTTAATTCCTCTGATAGTGAAAGTTCTTGCCCTGGCAGAGTAGGGGCTCTCTCTTCTTTGTTCCCGCAATAACCTATATCTCCCTTCCTTGTAGAACTTACCCCATTGAACTGTGGATGTCTGTTTGTATGTCTGTTTTCCTTCCTCAAGAACAAGGAGCCCATCTTAGTCATCACTTTATCCGCAGTGCTTAACCTTGAACCTGGCACACTCAAATGCTTAATAATATGAGTAATATTTACTGAGCATTTACTCTATACCACTGTTCTAAACACCTTAGATATGTTGATTTGTTTAATCCTCACAATTATAAAATTATCTTCATTTTATCGATGAGAGCTGAGATGAGATTCAGAAGTATTAAGTAACCTGTCTAACGTCACATAACTCATAAATGGTGGATGTGGGCTGTCTGGGATATGAACCAGGTCTTCTAACTCGAGACTGCTCTTAACCACTATACTTTCCTGCCTTTAAGACATTAATATTTATTGTCAAAAGTTTAGACAATGAAGGACAACAGAGCTAAGAAAAAAAGTATTATTAGGTTGGTGCAAAAGTAATTGCGGTTTTTGCAATTATTTTTAACCTTTTAAACAGCAATTACTTTTGCACCAACTTAATATTTTCTTTGTTATTTTATACATAAACATAATTCACCACCTAGAGCTAACTACACCTAGCATTTTTCTTTATTCTGTGGGTGTATTTTGCATAGTTGAGTTTATATTGCAAATGAATTTATATCCTTTTTTTAACTTTTATCATATTGTAATCATTATTAATGATAAAAATATTCTTGCATAAATGGGTGGATCATTATTTAGCCAAATATTCTCCCATAATTAGGCACTGAACTTTTCCTTCCTGTTTTAGGTGATTCTTTGATTAATAGTTTTGTGTATAAATCTTTTGTATGGATAATATTTTTGTGTGGTTCACAGAAGAGGGTATTTTTGAGATGTTTGATACACAAAGCCAAATTGCTTGGATAAAGAGGGTACCAATTTACACCCTGACCAGTAGGAGCTGAGCAGACTTTAGACATTGGAGAGAAGGTTTTAAAGGAGGGAGTACAGAGAATGGAGGGTTCTGAGTAAGGAGGAGACAGCTGCAGGCAGCGGTGAGTTGCCTACGTCCAAGTGTCAAGCAGTGCTGGACTTTAACATGTCTCCTCTTCACCTACTTAGAAGAAATGGAATGAAACAAAAGCTGCCCAAAGAGAAAATGGCTGTCTTCAGTCTTAGGCTGTACCTCCATTGTCTAAAGGTCTGAACTGCTCCGTTCTTTCTAAGTGTGGCAAGTCATTAGGCCTCAATTCATCAGTAGGATGATGATACCATCTTAAATTTGATGAAAGAATAATAAAACACATTTCAAAGGCAAAGCAACTCATTCCAAATATATTTTTCAGAATGGTGTATGTGTGTACGTGTATGTGTGCATGCACACGTGTGTGGAAATACCTGTGTGTAGTGAGATGGTGGTAGAGGGGGTGGGGGTGTCAGTTTGAGAACAGTTGCCAGTAAGAGAAATCAACTAATCAAAGGATTGACTTTGCCATTTTTGCATGTTTTCTGAGTGTATTTTGTTAGGTTTGGCACACTACAGTGAATTTAGAGTACCATGCTGAGGTCTTTTCATTAATACCTGGGAGGCTGTCTCTAGCTTATGAAACTTCAGTAGATGGATTAGAAATATATAATTCACCAAGTGTCTAACTTCATGTCTTGTAAAATCCCAGTTTTAATTATCCAAGGAAAGCATTTACTTTTCTCCGCCTTTATCTTGTGCTTTGAATGTGTTTCTTGGCTTCCTCCATCTTTTTTCTCCCTCCTTTTTCTCTTTAACGCTCTAGCAATTATGTCTTGACTGCAGGGCATTCATATTTCCATTCACGGCCTCCATTTTCATTGTCTGTCTTCACAATAACGATATCCACCTGTTTATATCTCTTGAGGTTTTTTTGTTTTTTGTTTTTCGTTTTTTATCCCAAAGACCAAGTGTGCTTTGCTTACCTTGGTTAGCAAGAAGAAAATGACCTCTATGAGTTTCAAAGCCACAGACTTGGCCACAGTGGGAATGCCAGCCATAGAAGCTACAGATTACTTGCAGTAAAAAAAATTACATACTTTGACAAAAAGAATAGGAATCCACTGGAGAGAATTGCTAGTATTTTCCTTGGGCAAGTGAGAACTTTCCTTTTGGCAAGGAGCATTGTAATTAACACTTCAGAAGCAGATAAACCTAAATCAGAGGGCTGGCTCCACTTAATAGCTTATGAACTTGGCAATGTTGTCTGAATGTCAGTTGTTTCATCTGTGAAATGGATATAATAACAGTTACCCCATAGGGTGGCAGGAAGGATTAAATGAGATAAATCATGTAGACCATTGGGCACAAGGCCTGGCCTGTGTACTCCATAAATGTTGACTGCAATTATTTTAATCACTCTTCTTATCATCATCATTACTTGTTTGACTCATAAAATTTCTCACTTGCTGTATCCTATAGAAAGGACTCTTTCTTATTTCTAAATGTAGCCTCTATTTTTCTGATAATCTTAATAGCTGAAAGGGAGGGAATATTCTTTCCCAGCGGCCAGTTAATATTGTGATAAGAATTGCACTTTTGGTATATTTCTCCCCCTTTTGCAATTGTTTGGGTAACTGCTGTCTGTTTCCATGGATCACCCAGTTGTGTTTGATTATAGGATTAACTGATCCATAAATGGATAGGGAAGAACATGAGGATACCAAGAAAATATTTATGAAGAAGAAAGTACCTGAGACACAAATACGTATCTAGCTTGTAATCGAATCTTTCAAACCAATGCTTTGCACTGCTACCTGGATACATGGCTGAGAACTTGCTGATACACTTTCCCTCCCACATACTCTCTCCTATGGTGCCTACTATAAATACAGTAAAGTATTAATAATAAGAAAGGCCTTCCTGAAGTTGCAGCATGTTATGACAAGTTGGAGGGTATTAACAGCAGTTCTGTGAAATGTAATTTGAGGCATGTATTTTCAAAAAAGCCTGTCCCGAATCTATGGCATGCTTGATTCAAATCGGCTGCTGTGGTCTAACATGTCTCCTTGAATTTTTTCTTTCATTGCTCGAGTTCACTTGCACATTTTTTTCCTTTCCTTTCCTCCCATGATCAATTTCCCACTTGCACAAAGCATCAAATTTTTCAAAGGCTGGTTTTTCAATACTTATCAAAGCTTTCCATCTTTCTATTCTATAATTTTAGGGGGTGGGGTAAAAAACAAGAAGAATTTAAAGTCAGAAAGTAATTTGTGTGTGTGTGTGTGTGTGTGTGTGTGTGTGTGTGTGTGTTTTGTCCTTTAGAATCAGGATCTTAGGTCTTAGGTCTTCTGGGTCTTACACTGTTTTAATAGATTGTTAACCCGCCCTCTTGGGCTTTCTCCTCATGTAATGAATTGAGTAGAAGACAATAAATCCAATTGGTTAGAACCCAGGGCCCCAGTTAGGTGTTGGTTTTCCATGTTGGCATCTGGCCTTGCTGGCTTCTGCCATCACAACCTAGAGAAATGCTGGCCAGGGGCAGAAAGGGAGAGTGTGAGTGGGTCCCATAAGTCATCCTCCCAACCAGTCTCCAAGAAGGACAACTGAAAGTGCTTGTCCTTCGGTAGTTGTGAAACAAATTTAATCTGCAGCTTTTCAGTGGGATGGGATGGGAATAATTTTATAAATTTTTCTGCAGCTAACTTTTGAATGCTTGGTGTTGGGGGTGGTGGTGGGTGGGTGGGGGGCACAGTTCATCTTGTGGGTGAGAAACTCTTGGAAAATGACTTATTGGGACAGTTTATGTGAAAAGAGAAGACATTTCAGACTCAATACGCAGTGTCATCTGGTAAGAGAGGTTAAAATGCTCTGCATGAAGAAAAAACAGATTTTGAGGAATTAATTCTGTTCCTTATTATAGGTGGGAGATTTGAAGAGAAAGAGAGTGTTGAAAATAGTAATATTATGTAACCTTCATTGAATGATTCCTATGTCTCAGAGACTGTTCTAAGAACTTCCTGTGTGCTGACTCACTGAATGCTCACAATAGTGATAGGTGGTGTGTGTGTGTGTGTGTGTGTGTGTGTGTATTTATGGAAATGAAATTCATATAATATAAAATTAAACATTTTAAAGTGAATAATTCAATGACATTCAAACAGTTGCTTCTCTACTTATGGTGGGGTTATGCCCCAATAAACCCATTGTAAGTTGAAAATTCTTTTAATTCACCTAACCTACTGAACATCATAGCTTAGCCCAGCCTACCTTATATGTACTCAGAACATTTATGTCCGCTGACAGTTGGGCAGAATCGATCATCTAACACAATCACTACACTGTAGAGCATCAGTTGTTGACCCTCCTGATCATATGACTCACTGGCAGCATCATAAGAGGGTATCATATTGCATGTGTCTAGCCCGGGGAAAAAAAAATCAACATTCAAAATTCAAAGTAGGTTTCTACTAAATGTGTATCACTTTCTCACCATCATAAGGTTGAAAAATCATAAGTGGAAACATCGTAAGTCAGGGACCTTCTGTACATTCACAGTATTGTGCAACTACTGCTTCTCTCTAGTTCTATAACTTTCATCACCTTGAAAGGAAACTGTGTATCTATTGTATTAGTTTTCTAAGGCTGCTATAACAAACTATCACAAACTGGGTGGCTTGCAGCAATAGAAATTTATTGCGTCTTAGTTCTGCAGGCTTGCCCTCGGAAATCAGTGTCTACATGGCTATGCTCCTTCTGAGACTCTGAGTAGAATCCCTTCTTGCCTCTTTCAGCTTCTAGTATGGCCAATAATCCTTGATGATTCTTGGCTTCCAGCTGTATCATTCTAATGTCTGCTTTCATCTTCAAATGGTGTTCTTCCTTGTGTCTTCACTCTGTATTTCCTCTACCTATCTCTGTGCCCCAAATTTCCCCTTTTTATAAGGGCATATCAGATATTGGAGTAGGTGTACAATGATCACTTCATTTTAACTGGATTACCTTTGGAAAAACCCTATTGCCAAATAAGGCCACATTTTGAGGTACTTGAGATTAAGACTTCAATATATATCTCTTTGGGGGAACACAACCTGCGGTACCCATGAAGCAGTTACTCCTCATTCCTCTCTCCCCTAATCTCTGGCAACCACCAATCTGCTTTCTGTTTCTACGGATTAACTCACTCTGGACATTTCATGTAAATGAAATCATACGATAGGTGGCCATTTGTGTCTGGCTGCTTTCACATAGCATAATGCTTTTGAGGTTCACCCATTTTGTATCATGTGTCAGTACTTATTTCCTTTTAGGGATGACTAATAATATTCTTGTTTTTCACAAGAAGAAATGAGGCATATTAAGGTTAAATAATGCATCCAGGTTCATAGGAGCAGGAGATATTGGAGATGGGAATTGAACCTAGAAAACTGCTTGAAAAGCCTGTATGTCCTCAAGGAGTGTTGTCCCCAAGGAACACAGAGAGAAATGAGCACTAGAAAGAGAGTGGGCGAGGAAGATGGTGGGTGTGACATGCCCAAGGGTCTCTTAAGAATTGTGCCTTGTATTCAATTTTATGTTTCCTATTCCATGCTCTGCAGCCACCGTCTCTATTTTCCCCAAACCTTCAGCAAACTCTCCTCACTTTACTGTTTTGTATTAAGTATGCTTTGAAGAAATAATGAAGGGCAGCATCCAGGGTAGAGATAAGAATTTGGAGTAAAAGATAACCTGGAAAACGTGAGCCCTGGCATTTTGCAAATTCAAAGATTATCTAACAAAGCTTTTTTATTGACAAATTAATGGAAAGTAGGATCCCAGGGGCCTGTGGGATTTGGGGACCGGCCTACATAGCTTTGTGTGATCAGCTCAATGCCACCCAGAAGCTCTGATGTATCAAAAATCATCCCGTTGCCCTCAGCACACAAATGCATCACACTCTCTTAACCCCACTTTGGATGAGTGGATACCAAAGTGGTGTATGCCACAAGAGAAGGTGTAAGAATTGTTTCTTTGCTAGGTCAATTCCAGAACAGTCCAAAAACTTGAAAAATTGTAAGAACCAATTTGCCAAGCCAGAGAAATGTGGTTCTCCACAAGCAAATCAAGACTGGATTTTGAGGACTTGCATGGATGGACTCCTTTCAAGAATTAGGAAAGTATATTCATTTCCTAGGGCTGCTTCAAACAACAGAAATTTATTCTCACACAGTTCTGGAGGCTAGACAAGGTGGGTCAGCAAGACTGATTTCTTCTGGAGGGCTCTGAAGGAAAGCCTGTTTCCTTCGCATATGAGTGTCCAGGGACAATCTAAGTACTCAATGATGGGAGAAGTATTCAACTTCTGCTGCTCCTGCTGGCAACTTGGGCTACAATCCTCCACTTGTGTGAGATCCTGGAGACACCAAGACATAGAGCCATTGCAGTCAGAAAGAAAAATGAAGTGTGTTGGGTATGGTTGATGTGAAATGTGTGCTGGAAACAAAGTTGGAGCAGTCAGTCCTCCATGCAGTGTAGACAGAATGGTCTGAATGCTCTCGCAGTTGTTACCTCAGTGGCTTGTCTTCTACTGCATAGTATAAATCTGTAATCTATGTTTTTACCTTGTTATGTGATTGAAGGGAACCAAACATTTGTTACCCTAAAGCTGCCTTTTGGGATACTGCATTTAAGCTGGTCATCAGGAAACAAACAATTCAGAAAGAACCTGTGACCCTTCCCCCTTTCCTGCCTAAGAGATTCAGATGGAAAAACCTGCTTCTGGAAGGAAACCTGAGCATAATCACCTTAGCATAAGACAGAAAGGCTTTCACCCCAGCTAGAAGAACTTAGGAGGTGAGGGAAAAGTATTATTTTTTTAGCCCCATATGGTGATACTATTTTTCTTTTTTTTTTCCTTTTTGTATTGATCTAAAAAAAGTGAATGTTTAGTGAAAAATTAAGTCATGAATATCTTTTGCTCAAGAACATTGATGACGAATTTGAAACTTGCACAAATGCTTGTTAACATTTGCCACGCACCCTGGGGGCTGTTGTAATATCACCAACCATAGGTAAACCCAGAAAACAACGTTTTATAAAAAAAAGCATGACCATCTATTTAAAAAATTAGGCATTTTAAGACAATTATGCCTGGTGATGACAATTTCACACATGCAGTGTGTGTGTGTGTGTTCTGTATTGCCCTGGGAAGTATGATTTTTCAGTTAGGTAAGGGGATTAGTCTTCCAAGTCAATTTTGTGAAGTAATTTTTTAATTTTTCAGTTACAGTTAACATACAAAATTATATTAATTTCAGGTGTACAACATAGTGATTGGACATTTGTATAACTTATGAGGTGATCACCCCAATAAATCTACTACCCATCTGACACCATACATAGTTATTACCATGTTATTGACTATATTCCTATGCTAAACTTTACATCCCCATGACTATTTTGAACTACCAATTTGTACTTCCTAATCCCTTTACCATTCTCACCCAACCCCCAACCCCCACTCCCATCTGGCAACCTTCAAAATATTCTCTGTATTTATGAGTTTGTTTCTGTTTTGTTTGTTTGTTTATGTTGGTCATTAGATTCCAGATATAAGTGAAATCATATGGCATTTGTCTTTCTCTGTCTGACTTACTCCACTAAGCATAATACCCTCTAAGTCCATCTATGTTGCAGATGGAAAGATTTCATTTTTTATGACTGAGTATGATTCCATTGTATATATGTACCACCTCTTCTTTATCCATTCACCCCTTAATGGACACTCAGATTGATTCCATATCTTGGCTACTGTAAATAATGCTACAATGAACATATGGATGCACATGTCCCTTGGAAGTAGTGTTTTGGGTTTATTCAGATAAATAACTAGAAGTGGGATTACTGGGTCCTTCTTTGTCTCTTAGTATAGCTTTTCTTTTAGTCTATTTTGTCTGGTATAAATACTGCTACCTCAACTTTTTTTTCCCATTTTCATAAAATATCTTCTTCCACAACTTTACTTTCAGTCTCTGTGTGTATTTCAATCTGAAGTGAGTCCTTTGTACACAGCATATGTAAGGGTTTTGTTTTCTTATCCATTCAGCCACCCTGTATCTTTTGATTGGAGCATTTAATCCATTTACATTTAAAGTAATTGTCAATAGATACGTAGTTATTACCATTTTGTTATTCATATTTCTTCTTCTTCTTCTCCTCCTCCTCCTCCTCCTCCTCCTCTTCCTCCTTCTTCTTCTCCTCAAAGAAGTTTCTTTAACATTTCTTGTAATACTGATTTGGTGGTGAATAACTCCTTTAGCCTATTCTTGTCTGGGAAGTTCTTTATTTGTCTTTCAATTCTAAATGATAGCTTTTCTGGGTAGAGTAATCTAAGTTGTAGGTCCTTGCTTTACATCACTTTGAATATTTTGTGCTAATCTCTTCAGGCCTGCAATGTTTCTGTTACAAAGTCAGCTGACAGTCTTATGGGAGCTCCCTTGTAGGTAACTATCTTATTTTTCTCTTGCTGCTTTTTTTTTTTTTTTTAAGCTTTTATTGGGAAAGGGGAACAGGACTTTTATTGGGGAACAGTATGTACTTCCAGGACTTTTTTCCAAGTCAAGTTGTTGTCCTTTCAGTCTTAGTTGTGGAGGGCACAGCTCAGCTCCAGGTCCAGTTGCCGTTTTCTAGTTGCAGGGGACACAGCCCACCATCCCTTGCGGGAGTCGAACTGGCAACCTTGTGGTTGAGAGGACGCATTCCAACCTACTGAGCCATCCGGGAGCTCAGTGGCAGCTCAGCTCACGGTGCCGTGTTCAATCTTAGTTGCAGGGGATGCTGCCCACCATCCCTTGCGGGACTCGAGGAATTGAACTGGCAACCTTGTGGGTGAGAGCCCACTGACCCATGTGGGAATCGAACCGGCAGCATTCGGAGTTAGGAGCATGGAGCTCTAATCGCCTGAGCCACCGGGCTGGCCCCTTCTCTTGCTGCTTTTAAGATTCTCTCTTTGTTTTTAAGCTTTGGCATTTTAATTATGATGTATCATGGTGTATACCTCTTTGGGTTCATCTTATTTGAGATTCTCTGTGCTTCCTGGGCTTGTATGTCTGTTCCTTCACCAGGTTAGGGAAGTTTCCCATCATTATTTCTTCCATTAGGTTTTCAATTCCTTGCTCTCTCTCTTCTCCTCTGGTAACCCTATCACGTGAATTTTGGTATGCTTGGTGTTGTCTCAGAGGCCCCATAAACGATCCTCATTTTATTGGATTCTATTTACCTTTTTGCTATTCTGATTGGGTGTTTTCTGCTACCTTATCTTCTAAATCACTGATAGATCCTCTGTTTCATCTATGTCTCCCAGTGTTAGTAGAATGGTCTTATGTAGTAGGTGTCCTATGTGGCCCAGTAGCGCAGTCTCCCTAGTCACCAGAGCTGGGGGCTCCAGGTGTGTCCCTTGTGTGGGTCGTGTGTGCCCTCCTTTTGCAGTTGAGCCTTGGTTGCTCTTTCCATGTCAATGGGAGGGATTGACCCTTGGCCTGATTGGTTGCAAAAACTGGTCATGACTTCAGTGAAGGAGCTGCTGTGCAGGGGCTGACATTCATTTTAAAGCAGGATTCACTTTAGCAGGGCTCTCATTCCTGCCCAGTCTGTTTTGTGGGTGTGTCATCCATAGAGGCTGCTGGGTGGTGCTCCAGCTTGGTCTGAAGCCAGCCATTGGGTGTTCTGGCTTGGGGGCCTTCTGGGAGGGGCTGTGCTGCAGGCCGAGTTCAGCTGCAGCCTGTGCCCTTCCCAGGGCTCCCTTGAATGAGCCACAAAGCAATCCGCAGATAGCCACCACCTGCACTGGATTTGGACATGACTGTGAGAGGCTAAACTGCAAACCGAGGCCAGCTGCTGCTAGTGCCTGGTTTGGGGCTGCATAGCCAGAGGAATGGGACATGCTGAAGCTAGATGTTGCTTGTTTGGTGTTTGCCAACCTTTGAGAGATTTTAGTAAAGCCCGAGATATGAGCCAAGACAGGCTGTTTGTATGGAAAAGCCACTGGAAGCAGCTTGGCTGGACTTCCAAGTTGGGTGATTTGGGGTCTCACAGAATCACCAGGGTGGGGTGAACAGTATTAGTCCATTGATGGAGACTCAGTGAGGACCTGCCTAAATCTGCATGTTGCGAGTGGGGAGGGCTTAATAAGGGAACAATGGCTTCTGCCAGCACTTCTGTCTGTGAGAAAGCTGCCCCTCCAGCTCTTGCCCAGAAGCCAGACAATTCAGTTCCTCCCTGTTGTCCCTGGAGCCTTTTAAGCTGCTGCCCCAGCACTGGAGCTCAGAGCAAGTGAGTCCGTCAGTGAGTAAGTCTGTGTGCAAACCCTTTAAGAGGAACATGTGGTACTCCAGCCATCCTCTATCTCACTCAGCCACAATCACTGCTGGTTTTCACAGCCCAAAGTTGTGGGGACTTCACTTCTTGGCACTGGAACCCTAGGCTGGAGAGCCTGGTGTGGAGTTGGGACCCCTCCTCAGGGGGGACCTCGGCAGCCAACATACCCTTCCCAATTTTTAACTGCCACATGTGGGTGTGGGCCCAGCTCATTCTGCGTCTCCACCTCTCCTACCGGTCTCGATGTGCCTTCTTCTGTATATCCTTAGTTGTGACACTTCTGTTCAGCTAGATTTTAGGCAATTCTCAATGACAATTTGTAATTTTGCTATAATTTTGATATGGTCATGACAGGAGGCCAGTACAACATTTACTTACTCTGCCATATTGACCGACAATCTTCTTCCAAGTTAATTTTGATTTCATTTTTTCTTGTGTACATAGGAAAAGAAAGTGATAGCTATTAGTGGGATGGTTCCATTAGCAAAAGAAGAATATCACAAATAAATGATGCAGCTTTATATCAATTTCTTCAATAAAAAAACCATCTAATTCAAATAATGGTTTGACTTTTTCTTTTTTTTCATCCAATTTATGGACTCAGAGTAAAGCTTTGGAAAGTTAATTCTGTCAAAGATACAGTATCTGACATTATTGTGGTTTATCACTTCACTTAGGAACCATTCAACAATGAAGATGGTGGTGGTATTATTCACACAGATTTTAGTGGAGCACAGCATCATGGGAAAATGGTGTTATTACTAAATTCAGAAAGCTGTGGAGCAGAAATGTATTTGGAACTAGATGTGGTACATTCATAGTTCATAATTGCATCCAAACAAGCTGTGATATTCTACCAACAAAATGGAAGCTATAGTTGACAGACATAAATATATTTATTTATCCACAGAGAAACTCAACTACAAAATATTTGGGGTAGAGATGATGTCAAGTAAAAAGAGTGCTTCAGCCTGGCAGTATGAAATCTTTTTTTCTGGCATATTCTTAGATTTTAGAAATGTTTGATCCTTAATGGGCTACTTTGTAAATCAACTCAAGTGTATTACAATATATATTGACCTTTTACTTTAACAAATGAGTTCTGTAAATTTTGTTTGCATTTTGTTCAAAATCAGTTGGTAATCTTTAATCAGGTATTCAAGGAATGGTGAATCATTTATCTACTTCCAGATTCCCGAATGCCAAGAAAGGACTGCCTATTAATGCCTTGGTTAGAAAATGGATATACCATGAGTATTTGATGGCTTCTCTCACTCCTTCCCCAGCTCATTTTGACCTATCTTTCCCCACAGCAGTAATAGTGACTTCTATCTCTTACTCAGGTAACTACGTTTCCTAAGTAAGCATTTAAAAAATTGTTTATTTTGATAATTATATTTGCATTCATTATGTATCTTTGACAATCATTTTATTGTTTATTTACATTATAGTATATAGTTCTTTTCTATGTAGAAGGAAAATGTAATCCTTTCAGTATTATAACATACTACACACAAACATACTCACTAATGAGTTCATTAAGAGTCAAATAATTAGGTAATTGGTGTTTAAAATACTTTATGTCATGCAGAAATTCACAGTGAGTTGTTTTATATGTGATTAAGGGATATAGGTGATATAGGAGCTATATTATTTTTCCCTTTAGTGTAATAGAATATGGGCTCCTGCTATCTAAAAATTTCCTATTCACTGGAATTTCAGGAAAGGATTAAACTCAGATAACAAAGGTCACCGATATTTATTGAGTGACTTTTTTTTTTTTTAATTTTATTAAATTTATTGGGGTGACAATTGTTAGTAAAATTACATAGATTTCAGGTGTACAATTCTGTATTACATCATCTATAAATCCCATTGTGTGTTCATCACCCAGAGTGAGTGACTTTTTTTATTTGTTAGTTTTTCCAGCTTTATAAGATATAATTGACATATAACATCATGTAAGTCTAAGGTGTATAATGTGATTTATACATTTGTCTATTGCAAAATGATCACCACCATAGCCTTAGCTAATACCTCCATCATACTGAGTGACTTTTTAAGATGCCAGGCACTCTTTTAGAACCTGGTTTAACAGTGAACACATTAGACAAAATCTTTGCCCTTATAGAGCTTACCTTTGGTAGGGGAGAAGTACACTAAAATAAATAATATAAAACATGTCAGGTGGAAATGCATGCTTAAGGAGAAAAATAAACCATGCTAAGGGGACACAGACAGATGAAGAAGGTGCTGTTTTATTTAGTCAGAGTAAGTCTTTTTGGTGCGCGCACAGGCTGGAATGAATGGTTGAGGCAAGCCATTTGGATATCTGGAGGAAAGAAGGCCGGATGAGGCTAGACAGGAAGATGTCTGGTGTGCTTGAAGAAAAGTGTAGGGGCCAGCATGGCTGGGGAGGAGGGAGCCATGAGGGAAGGGAAGGAGAGATCAGAGAGGCTGGGGGCATCTTAGAGGACCTTGGAGGCCAGAGTAAGGACTTTGGATTTTATCTTCAGTGAGATCGGAAGCCATTGAAAGTTTTGCCATAAAGTGGCTTGTATTTGCAAAGGATTATTCTGGCTACAGTATAAAAAAATACTCTATGTGTGTGCGTGTACATGTGTGTGCATGTGTATGCGTGTGTGTGTGTGTGTGTGTGTGTGTGTGTGTGTGTGTGTAATGGGGAACAGAAGCATAGAAATGAGAAGACCAATAAGAAGGCTCTTGCAATGGTCCAGACAACACACGATGGAGGCTTAGACCGGGTCACACTGGGGGTGGTAAGAAATAGTGGGTTGCAATCATTTTGAGGGCAAAGCTGACATGCTTCGTGCTGAATTGGGGTGGGAGAAACTTGAAGGCTTTTAGCCTGGGCATTTGGAAGAAAGGAGTTGCCCTTCACTGAGCTGGGGAAGAATGGGAAAGAACCAGGGTCAGAGCAAGGGAGCCAGAAGTTTACTTTTTGACTCGTTAAATTGGAGATGCCTCTAAGACAGCAAAGTAGAAATGCAGTGGTTGATGACTTATCTCTCTGAGCCCGGTTACTTCAGGAGATGGGAGCTGTTAATTGTACCTACCTACCCCACAATAGGATTGCCATGAGGACTAAAAGAACTACCAGGTGAAAATACTTAGCCAGAGCACATGGTAGCTTCTCAAATGTTCTTGTCATGAATATCTTTGATGAATTCTTATTTTCTGAGAAAATTCATACGCAAAGGAAGTACCACATCCTTGAGTGCAATGGAGTCCATCCCTAGAATCATAGAATTAGAGCCAAAGTGATCTTCGATCTTTGCTCATTCAAACCCTCACTTTATGAATGAGAAGACCGACGGACATCAGGGAGCCTGTGGCAAGTCCAAAACCCAGGTCTGGATCCCAGGGCTGCTGACCCTGAAGCCTGTATGTAATCTTTCCATTGTGTAGTCCTTCATGGAACATGACATTTTTTTCCCCCCTGGAGTCTCAATTTTGAAGGGTGTTTGCTAAAAATCCAAGATGATTTAATGTTTAGCTAGGCTTCTCACTGCGTTAATCCTCAGAGATCAGGGTGGGCGACCAGACCCAGGGAGAAGGTGTCTTGGGTGAGGATGCATGATGTTTAGAAGAGGGAGATGTGAGAGGAGTGCTTTCACATGTCACACCCTTCAGGTGACCGGGCCGCAGGAGCATGGGCCTGGCTTGCCTGGTTGTGGTGAGTCAACCCGACAGGCTCTTTTCTTTTGTGAAAATATCACATGATCAAGCTTCCTGTCACATGGGCCTGTTCTGCCAGAGGGAACGGAGGACAAGATAGATGGATCTACTGTAAAGTTAATACCCCTGGAAATGTGGGTGTTTCTAGGGCTCTGCATTTCATTGGCACCTGAGAGGTTCCTTTTCTCCTGCTTTCACCACATCTCCCCTTGGTGGGGGGCATCTCCCTCTGCTCCCCAACTTCCAGGTTAAATCTGCTCAGAAATTGCATAGGTCTGATCTTTCCCATTCATCTTGAGATGCTGATTAATACATAATTTATTCTCGAGTCCCTTGGAGAGTCTGAAGTTTCTGCAGAAGGGCTTTGTGGCAGGCCCGGCCATGAGTATGTCAGATCCTTTTCCATTAAGGCCCTCAGCAGCTATGAGTGCCGGAGAGTGGAGGGCTGCGGTGTTCCCAGGGCTTCTCCCTCTTCCTAGTGTGGGCACCAAAAGGAAATGACCAACCTCTCCCCTGGCCCATGGGAATATGCATTCAGCCAATAATGCTGATGATCGAGAGGCCCTCCCACCTGAAGAAGCTGTGCTTTGTGGTTTAGCCCGGCGTGGCACCCTGAGCAGCGGGAGAAGCGTCTGGTCAGCGTTTCTTAGGCGGTGCAGGTCGGTGGGAGAGGCCAGAGGGGCTGGACTCTGCTCAGAGCCTGCACCGAAGGCTCTCTACAGTATCTATTCTCCTCTCCCTTGGTAACAAGTGCTAATTTTGTGTGTAGCAGGAATGACACACATTTATAATGAGCCAATGAGATGGAAGAGAAGCCTTCGGAATGGGCTTTGGGGGAAAGCTACTGTTTTTCTCATTAAAAAAAGCACAAGGTCTGGCGTAGGAATTTTGATCATGAAACTAAAAGTCCCATACTAAGGATGGCAAAGCAGAAAGATGCAGGGGAGCTTGGGACTGCTGACATCACACCTGTGCTATGCCGGTTCTTCACTTGGACCTATGGTTAGGTGAGAAGAAAGTCATCCCAATTTGACTGAGCTGGTATATCAGAGTTTTGTTACATGCAGCTGAAAGCAGCCCTCACTGCTGACTGCATCGCCCCCGTTCAGGCGGACGCTTGGCTCTGCCACTTACTTGCCGTGGAGCCTTAGGAATAGCACTTAAACTCTCTGAGCCTCAGTTTCCCCATTTCTAAAATGGGGACATCTTTCCTGCAGGGGTGGGTCCTGAGAGAATCCCAGGGACTCGGTAAGTGCTGCACGTATGTGCGATTGCTGCTGTTGTTAGCCACTGAGCTCTGCCCCTCTTGGGGAAGGTGGTGCTGTGTGGTTTGACAAGGTAGGTAACTAAGGAAAGAGTGTCTGGAGGTGGAGGGAGCCACAAGGAAGTGGAACCCAAGGGTGTGAACTTGCCCGAGGCCAAGGCCTTCGAAGCTAAGTTCTCTGGGAGATGAGTTCTCTCTGGTGTCTTTTGTTGAGGCAGGAAACCAGGGCCTGCTTGTGGCTGGGCTCACTGTGCAGGTGTGAACATTTCAGTGACTGCAGCTGGTGAGGAGTAAGGGACCTGTGGCTGCAGCCACTCAAACATATGAAGAGCGTGAAAAATTGTGTGTGTGTGTGTGTGCACGTATGCCATACTAGGCCTTGGGCACTGGTAGGTCAGATCTTTAAAAAATGGAAATCTAATTTTTCATTTTAAAAAACCTTCACTACTCCTAGGCATATTTCCAAGAGAAGAACTGGGGAGTGACACCAGAGGGATACAGGACTTGTTTTGGGGGTAATGAAAAAATCCCAAAAGTGTTTGTGGTGATGGATGCAAAACTCCATGGATATACAAGCCATCGAACTGCACACTGTAAGTGGATGAATCATATGGTATTTAAGTTATGTCTCAGTAAAATTGTAAAAACCATAATGCCTATTTGTTTCTTATCGCCAACAAGATAAAGGCTTTTCCATCACTGCCTTCTGTTTGCCGCTCTGGTTTGACCTTCTGACCAGTGTCTGTTTGCCCAGGTGCATCTTTACCTCCAGCCACAGGGAGTGTCTGTGATCCCCTGGCTGTGTCATGTGGCTTCATGCCTCTGGGTCGTGGGGCTGGTTGGAATCCTAGCGCTGGTCCTGCAAAGTGAAGCCCCACTAACAGCTCTTCAAGAGAGCCTTCCCTGATGTGGATTGCTCCCCGCACTTTTTATTCAACTGTCGTCTCCCCTGCTAGATGACAGGCAACTTGAAGTCAGGGACCATGTTGCATTTAACACAGTGTCTGCATCACAGTGGATGTGAGGTGTGTGTGTGTGTGTGTGTGTGTGTGTGTGTGTGTGTGTGTATGTTGGGGTGCTATCTGGGCAGGGGAGTTTTCATCCTGGCTTTGTTTAGGATTGCCTCCTCGTGGTGATGATAAAAAGCAGACTGACAGTTGCATCACTGATTTTACGTAATCCCTTGTTGCTCCCACCCTCCCTGCAGTGCCTTGTACCTAGTATGTACTTTATAAATGAGTCAGGGTGGCTGGATCCAGAGGCCAGGCAAAGGCTGAGAAGGGAAGATTGCTCTAAAAAATCACCAGAACGTAGAGATGCTCAACAGACCATACCAGAGAGAGAGAGAGAGAGAGAGAGAGAGAGAGAGAGAGAGAGAGACTCAGGACCTGGAGAAGAGCCGGGCGCTCAAGGAAGCTGGCAGACTCGAGGGAGTATTTAACAAATCTAGGAAGAAGAAGTCAGATAGAAAGATGTATAGTGACTATTGCTATATTAAATTTTCCCCATGTGACTTTTCTTCAAACATCTCTCCCTGTAGGCCTGTCTCTGTATTTTCATTGGCTCTCCTCTCTGGGTGCTTTTTCCCTCTCATCAGCTACAAAGACTCATGTTGGCAAAGATTCTATCTCAGGGCCTCTAAGGAAACCAACTAGCTTCCCATATCATAATCCTCAAATATTGAGCGCCTACTATGTTTCTGGCACAGAACTAGGCACTCTAAATGTATTATCTCATTCCATCTGTTAATGAGATCCATGAATATGTTAAATAGGGTAACATTAGCTACTGTGAAAAACAACCCTAAAATCTCAGTGGGTTCACACAACAAGGTTATTCTTTGTTCATATCACAGTCCAATGTGGCGTGTGTGTGTCTCTGTGTATGTAGGTGTTTGTGCATCTGTGTGTGCGTGTGTGTATGTTGGTCTGGGGAACTCTGCTCTTTGTAGTCTTTTAGGGACCTACATCCTTCATCTAGTGGCTCCACTTTCTGTAGGACCTCTGAGTCCTCTGCTGGGTTTTTGCATCTAGCTGACTAAGGAGGAAGAGACAATGAATGAAAGACATGGGGAAAGTCTCAGGCCAGGCCTGGAAGTGGTGTTCAACTCTTCTATCCACATTCCATTAACCCGAGCTCATTCACGTAGGCACTGCAGCCAATGCTGGGAAATGGTGTTTAGCTGTGTGCCCAGAGAGAAAACGAACTGGATTTGGTGAACACATAGCATTTTGTCTGTCACAGAGAGATGGGTATTATTGTCACTATTTTACAGATTGGCTACTATGAGCCATCTTCTAGCCAAACAAGGTGCTTTTCCCTGGAAGGAAGTTGTCTTCTGCTGTTCTAAAGTCCCCTGAATCTTGAACAGGTTCTGATACATAGGAAGTACTCAATGTATCTTTCTTGTGTTGGATTGAATTGGAGAAGCTAAACCTTTTACAGCAGAGTGGTGAATGATTTCTAAGAACAGCCTCACTTCTCTGACACGTTCTGGTTTTCCACTTTAGCTGGCAGCCCTTCCCCTCTGGTTGGCAGTTACCAGCTGGAATCCCTGGCTTTCACTTCAGGCTGATGTTGCTCCGTGAGACTCTTCCGTGCCAGGTGGGCGGCCTTAGGTCCTGTGCAGAGCTCCATCTCCGTAGTTTCTTCAGTGGGATAAGAAGGTCTAAGAATGGTCTTTCTCTTTAAAGAGAAAGAATACATGATTATTCCAAAGCAGTGGATTGTCTACTTGTGATGAACTGATGACTTTCGATGGATGTTTTTTTCCTTTTATTGCATCGTTGAAGGTCAAGTCCAGGTTCAAGTGTGGGTCCTGGAAAGTGTCCTCCCATCACCTATTCCCCCTTTGCCATGTGCTAGATGTTATATATAATCCTTTAGGGGTATTCCATCTTCTTCCTCTTCCTGGGTCCTTTCATTGGGGAAAATAGTTCATGAAATTTTATGTTGTTCCCCACACAGACCCTTGACTCAGCAATATCTAAATGGCTATTTCTTTCTTTTTCTTACGTGTGTTTTCTTTCTTTTTTCCCCCTCAGTAATTATCATTGTGGATATCTGAGAATGGATACAAATGAAGGAGATATGGGTAAAGGACTACCAGAGAGGGAGAAAAGGACCCCAGAGAACAGAAATCATCAAAAACGAAGACGAGATGCACCCTAAAGGGCTTAATCATTATTAATTTAGGAAACTTAAATAGGGTGGGTGATAAGAAAAGGGCAGTAAAAAAAATCCTAATGATGAGCCTGCCACGCATGTGAAGGTTGTCCAGTCCTCTGAGAACCAGAATGATTGCAGACCTTTTCTTTCCTTTGTTTTTCCACTGACACCAGTGGGAGTGTATTGTGTAGGCAACATGCGCCAGGAGGCAGACAGTGGAGAGCTGGCCTCTTCCCTGTGGATTAACTGTCGGGTTTGAGAGGGCTCCGCAGTGCAGGGCAGTCTAATGGGCATGTCTAATCAAATATGAAAACTATTTCACAATGGGTCTGGCCTGGACACTGACCAGTCAGACTGGAAGGGGCCTACCAGGCTGAAGCAGGGTGTAGGCAGCCTCCTACTGTGCCAAGCCTTGCCCGTTCCGTAAAGTTGCTGAGTTGTGGGAGTGGACTAGGGGTTTTGGGTGAGGGGTGGAGGCAGCTGAGGCAGTGTGTGAGAGGATTTGGGGAGTCGCTTCTTGGTCAACCGGTATCTTAATATTGGACAACTCGTCCAGCTGTCCTGATGTGCTGCAGTTGAATTCCCGCCTTGGGAACTTCACCCCTGTAACGGGTGCTGCTGAGGTGACAGAGTCACACTATAGAACTGGAGCTCTTTGGTGGAACCATTCACTGGACTGTTGGAGAAAGTTCATCAGGCCATGTGGCCCACAATTCTCAAGAGTGCAAGATTCAAGGAACACCATGGCTAGTTACCCTTGACCTCTCCGACTTTCTTCAACTTTGCTTTCCCTTAGGATTCATCCTCCTTCACTCCACTCAGCCACTTTGGTCTCTTTCCCTGTTGGGCTCTTGCTCTCGATTCCTCACGCAGCTTCCATATATTTTACTCAAACGCAAGGAAAAGGCAGTTCATGGATTGTCATTAGGATGATCGGATGTGAAGTGACCACTGTATTGTTTGCATTGCGGCCAGACAGCAGCCTGGTGCTCCTCATTGTCAGCTCATTAGAGGACGTCACTGAGAAACGCAAACTAGCCCAACTCCTGCACGCTCAGCTCCTTCCACTTCCTTCAGCGCAGAACATCAGAGCTGGAGCATGCTAATCTGATTTCGTCACTTGGGCAGGACAGTTTTCATTGAGCCCACTCGGAGGAAGCTGCAGGGCTAAAAAAAAACACACACAAAAAAACTTAGGCACATTTTTGGGCAAGGGGAGGGCAGACAGCAGGTGTGTTTCCACAATCCTATACTATATTATATGCTATATAACATCCATATACTATATAAGATCCATCCTATCTTGTTACAGAAAGAATCTAAGGCATTGTTCGCTCTGACATGCTTCAGCTTAAACCCAAGATAGGTAGCTCCAGTATATTAAACTTAAGAAAGAAGAAATTATGGAATACTGATTTCCTATAAGACTTTAAATAAATGACATACGTACTGAGTTTTCAATATAATGTAAACTACCTAAATTTATAATAAAGAAAGTGACACCTTTATTGAAGTAGAGTGGGTTCAGAATTGCCTCACAATGCTTCTCACACTTTCCCCCAAAAGATCCTGAGGACAGAGGACCAGGACTTTAAAAGGAAGTTCAGAGAAGCCTGTAGCAAGCTAAACCTTCTTCAAAGTCACATATTATAAACTGGTAAATCTTGCTTTTCCATAGTCTATCTGTGTTTTCATTATAAAATTACGCATCTGATTTGTAACATAAAAAAAGATCCTCTCTGCTCCCTAAACGTTTGGTAGAGTCACACTCCCTGTGGTGCATACACCCTGGGTCCCTGCCGTAGCCTCTACCTGCAGGAAGCACCAGCTCGCCCTTTGGTGTTGCTGCAGCCAAGTTTTCTTCAGAGGGCCTGGGGAAGTCCTCACCTGGGGAGACCAGAGGTCTCTGTAGGTATAGACCAACTCTGGCATTTCCACGCCTTCTTGGTCCCCAAGATCCAGCCTATTTTGTCATTGTATCTTCATTATTGGGCTTTGCATTTGCAGACTATTGTCTAAAAGAAAATCTGGAAATGAGAATGCGTATAGGTTGCCAGCTTTCAAAATTTTCCATGTGGTTTAAATCTGAGTTGGGGTAAAACCACTCTCTTGAGTCTAAGTGTGTCTATGTGCTAAGTGTAGCTTAGAAAAAATTCCATCCTTAGAGAGAACTATAATATCAAGAGGGCAATTTATGTCTTGAAATGCAGGAGTCCCCTAGGACTCAGATGGTGACCACTAAGTACCACTATAAGGAACCAAGTCTTCTTGGAGAAATGGCTGATTCCAGTCCAGGAGAGTAAATATGCAAGATGACCCCAGTCTGTCTCGTCATCCTGAAATGCAAGCAAACTTTTAAAGATATCAGGGTGTGTCAAAAAGATTCAGGAACCAACCTGAATAAGCTCCTATTGTCCAAAGGGTGGACCATTCAGGTATCAGTAAAGATAATCACTGCAGTGGCTGGAACACAAATACCTTAATAACCTTGACTTCATAAGTGATTCTTATAAGAAGAAATCTTACTGATTGGTCACCTTTGGAGGAGTCTTGGAAACTACCTCATTTTGAAAACTCATAAATGAGTGAATCAAACATTTATTTACTTGATGAATTCTACCTCAGGGAAGCTCAAAAGTTGAGTAGGAAGTTTTTCTTTATAAAAGTAGTTCAGCTAATACATAAATAAATGAATAATTGAATTAGAATATAACATTTTACAACCCCAGACAAATAAATGGATTCAGGCCAACGTTTCTCAACTTTGCACTATTGACATTTGAGGCCAGATGATTTTTTTTGTGGTGGGGGGCTGTCCTATGCATTGTAGCAGCATCCCTGTCGTGTACCCACTAGATTCCAGGAGCATCCTCTTTCCCAGCTATGACAACCAAAAACATCTCCAGACATTGCCAGTATTTGCAGGGAGGGCAAAATCACCCTGGTGAAAACGATTGCTCTGGGCAATAATCACCAATGGCTGATAATATCACTAAAAAAGGGACAACTAGACTTTATATATCTCCTGATGGAAGTACACTCTATCTATTACCTTTGCAATTCTTGCCAAAACAAAACCAAAAGAAAAACAAATGTATCTGAACCAAGCCTCTACATCAGACTTCCACAGAAATATCACACACACCCACACATACACACACACATTCTAACCAGCATTACAGGGTTGCAATCAGCAAAATACAGACTGTGTCAAATGCTAAGAAAAAATGACATGGTTAACTCAACAAAAAATTGAAAAGAATAAGCAATGAGAGAGGGGAAACCTATAAAGAATATTATAATACAGGGCATATCAACCAATTGCACTGTCTGGACCTTATTTGAATCCCAGTGTAAACAAACTGTTAAAAATTTGTAGGATTTGTGAGGAAATTTAATGGTATTGAGTAATAATTGTCATTAGTTTTTTTAAATTTTTTTAGATGTGATAAGAGTATTGTGGATTTGTTTTTAAAAGTCCTTTTAAAGAGATATGTACTGAATGGTTATAAAAAATTAATATGATATCGGATTTAATTTAAAATAATCCAGAAAGGGGTATGTAATGAAATAAGATTGGCCATGTATTGGTAATTGTTGAAGGTGGATGATGGATGAGTACATGAAATTTATTCATTGTGTTATTATCTACTTTTCATGTTCGACAATTTCCATAATGAAAAATTAGAGGGAAAAAAAGGCACGGGCCCTCAGAGGAAGCCCCAACATTAAGAGAAGATTGCATTTAGTCCATCCCATCAGCTTTGCCTCTCGGGTCTGACTGGAACACACAGCAGACAGTCAATGTGAGGTCTGTTTCCCACACTGGAGCCCGTGCCTGCAAGTGGGTGCTCAAGAGTGAGTAGAGATGAACAGAAGGGTCAGCCCCTGTCCTCATGTTAATTAGCTATTAATCGTTCTAAGTAATGGATTCTCTGATTCATGGTTTTCATAAATTTATTGGCTCTCCAGTTAATGAAGAGCCTAATGCATTACCTTTTGGTATATCTCATTCCTTTATAGGGCCGGAATGTCCTTTTCGGCAGGTTGCCGAGCTTGGCTCTACAGGGATGACAGGTGCTCAAATTTTGGCTTTGAGGAAACTGGTGTGTCCTGTACTGGAGAGAGAGAGAGAGAGATTGAGAGAGAGAGAGAGAGAGAGAGAATGTCCAGGTGAATTAATAATGCATGTGTACTTCCAGCGTGCATGCAGGCCTGGCAAGGATTGCTGTTGTCTGCTGTCAGGATAATGGTTTTCAAAAGTTAACCTCTGTCCTGTCCCCTCCCTCCCCAGCCCATCATTCTCCTTTTGTCAGCCCCTCCCTCCTGAAAGCAGCCAGGCCCTCTCATGCTAGTTGCCTCAGGGGAAGGATGTGGTAGGATGAAGAGCAAATGGCCTGGACACTTTTACTGTCTTACACTGTTTCAAAGGACTGCACCCTTAGGGAGAAATGTCAGATGTGACTGGCTCCCTCTACCTGTCATTACCCCTAAGTCTAGGTAAGGTTTTCCCTGGGGTTAAGAAAGGAGTAAAGACAGAGGGTAAGTGATGATCAAATGGAGAGAGGCACCCTGCATCCTATTTCCAGGGTCTGGCTGCAGAGTAAGACCAGGCTGATGGCCTCAGCAGACATTGCAGCAACTGCCAGGGTCCTGTGTGGCATGGACCAGACCAAGCCCATCCGCTTGCCCTTTACTCATCTGTGCACAGACTCGTAAGGAGAGCCAGTGGACAGGAAGTGCCTGGTGGACAGTGGGGAAGGCAATCTCAATAGACCACGGGCCAAAGCCTGCCGTAGCTCACTGCTACACAGGCAGGTGATGTCCAGGGCTGGGTGCCAGCCCTTCTTACAAGATCCTGCTCCACATAACTGCTCCACCAGGGAAAAGGGGTTCCTGAATTGACTGAGACAAAGTTTCTGCCCCTCAGGCAGGTTGGGGGCTGCAGCGGGCTTTCAGGGCTGAGGCTCATGGGTATGACACCCAGAGCAAAAACACCCCGGACTAAGGTAGAACAGTAGCTAACTGTGCGTGATCATCTTTCTTTCTTTGTTTTTTTCTTACTTTTTCTCATCAGCACTCCACACACACGCACACAAGTACTTTTTCTCGTAGTGCACCTTATGTGTTTGAGTGCACATGCAAGTGTTTCAAGGGACTCTTCTATGCAAGTCTGTTCTCTCTTAAGCACTCAAAAAAAATTGCCTACAAATTCCGAACTTGTTAGAATTATGTGGTTTTAGGTGATTGGACCAGAGTTGGGACACAAAACGGGGGCATTTTTATAAAGTTGTGGGGTGTGGACCCAAGGATAGCATAGTAGCTGGAGGCACAACCTGGAATGTAGCCAGTGTTGTTTTTCATCTCTTCTCTCTGTGCTGTCCCCTCTCTTGCTGCAGTCCCCTTTCTTCACGCTGCACACATCCTGGCTCCTAGCAGTGCCTGAGTTTGATATATAACAGCAGGGTATAATCAGGCCTGTGAACTACCCTAGACCTACTGAATCCGAGTCTGTGGGGAGTGGCCTGGGACTCTGGGTTAAAAAAAAAAGGAAAAGACATTCAGTCTAATTCATTCTTCTCTGCTCTAAAGCTTGAGATCCTCTGAATTATAGCTTGAGCTATTGGAGAGAAACTGAAACGATGGTGTCTTTGGTTCTAAGAAAAAGCACAGGGAAAGATCTTGTTGGCTTAGTTGGGATTAGATGCCTGTGCCTGGACCTTTCCACTGTGGATTAGAGGGTGACATTATGTGAAAACACAGTCACTCTTCTGAAAATCACATGGGTGGAGTGAGGAAGGACCCCAGAAGGAGGGGACCCCAGAAGGAGGAGAGTGCTGGTTCCAGGGGACAGGATGGCAGTAGCCAAGCAAAGCTATAGGCATCTACCCCACATTTGAAGGAGCTCCATAGAAAGCGACGATGTGGGGCCTCATTGGTTCCCAACCCCAGCTACACATTAGAATCTCTTTCCTGTTTCCTGAGCACCTGCTTCATATCTTTACCTCTCTCCCCTTGACCCTAATTCTGCTCCCAATTACCTCACTCTTTATGGACGATCACTCTTCTTCCTTTATGCTTCTTCCTTTATGCTTCTTCCTTGCCTCTGTACTTTGTTATGTCTTCTCTTAATTTTCCTCTTCTCATTTAAATATTTCTAAACATTTCCTCTCTTCTGGGTCTTGCCCAAGTCTTCCTCACCCCCACAATACATTCATTCCCTCTGTCCTACCTATACCATCAAGCGGCTGTCCCACCCCTCTCTTTCCACCCCACCTAATAATAATAATAATAATAATAATAATAATAATAATATAACTTTATGGGTTTCTTTTCCTAAGTAAAAAGCAATACATATTCTGGCCTCCAAAGAAATTAGAAAAATACAGAATAACATGAAGAAGAAAATAAAATTCACGTATAAGTTTACCAATCAAAGAGCACTATTAACAGATCATTGTGTACAATCCTTGCCTTTTTATGCATATATTATATATCCTATGCCAAAATTGAGATTTGCTCATAGAAGATAGGGGATGCTTTTGGAGGAAGAGTAGGAGGGTTGATGGCAGAAGGTTGGCTTGTACTAGTATAAAGAGAACACAAAGAAAGAGAAGGAAATAAAGGAGATGTCAAAAGAGGAGTCATGAAGTATGAGGAAAATTGAGCTCAGGGCCACCGAGGTCAAGAGGAAAGGCATTTTGGGAAAGAATACCAGAATATCACAATAAAGAAGAAGAGATCACTGGATTGTGTACCTGGGGTTGGCTCTTCCTCAAATTTTAGTTGGTTCATTTCAGTCTATCAGCTGACCCTCCTAACGCTCATCTCTCTCACCACCAACACAGCATTGACGTGCTGCTGCTCAGAAGCAGATCTGGTCGCCTCACTCTATTGATTGACAATTGCTCAATTGCATCCATGTAGTTCAAATTCCTTTCTTTGGCATTCACAGCCCTTCATATTGTCCTTCCTCACTCTCCTCACTGACCCTGCACTCTCTGGCTATATCACACGGTCTGTTCACTGTCCCTCAATCTTCCCTTGACTTTCTTCGTTTATTATTATTAGTTTCAAGTGTACAAAACAACATAATGAGACATTTACATGACTCACAAAGTGATAACCCCAAGTCTACTACCCATCTGACAATGTACATAGCTATTATAACACCATTGACTATATTCCCTATACTGTACTTTACATCCCGTGACTATATATATATATACACATATATGTGTATATATATATATATATACATATATATGTATATATATATATACATATATATACACATATATGTGTATATATATATATATATACACACACATACATATATATGTATGTATGTATGTATGTATTTGACATTCAATATTATTTTATATTAGTTTCAGGTATACAGCACAATGGTTAGGCATTTATATAATTTATGAAGGGATCCCTTGATAAGTCCAGTACCCATCTGACACCATACATAATTTTTACATTGATTGACTATGTTCTTTTACACTGATCACCCCAACCCCTCTCCTATCTAGCAACCATAGTTTGTTCTCTGTATCAATGAACCTATGTTTGCTTTGTTTGTTCATTTATTCTGTTCTTCAGATTCCACATATAAGTGAGATCACATGGCATTTGTCTTTCTCAGTCTGACTTATTTCATTTAGCATAATACCCTCTAGATCCATCCATATTGTTGCAAACGGTAAGCTTTCGTTCTTTTTTATGGCAGAGTAATACTCCATTGTATAAATGTACCACAATTTCTTTATCCAATTGTCTAATGATGGGCATTTCAGTTGTTTCCATATCTTGGCCATTGTGAATAGCACTGCAGTAAACATAGGGGTGCATATATTTTTTTGAATTAGTGTTTTGGATTTCTTTCGATAAATATCCAGAAGTGGAATTGCTGGGTCAAAAGGTAATTCTATTTTTAATTTTTTGAGGAAACTTCATACTGTTTTCCATTATGGCTGCACTAATTTGCAATCCCCCCAACAGTGCACAAAGGTTCCCTTTTCTCCATATCATCTCCAACACTTGCTGTTTGTTGATTTATTGATGATACCCATTCTAACAGTTATGAAGTGATATCTCATTGTGGTTTTTATTTGCATTTCTCTGATCATAGTGACACGAGCATCTCTTCTTATGTCTATTGGCCATCTGTATGTCCTCTGGAGAAATGTCTATTCAGGTCCTCTGCCCATTTTTTAATTGAGTTATTTAGGTGTTGAGTTGTATGATTTTTTAAAAATAAACTTTGGATATTAACCGCTTAGCAGATGTATCATTGGCAAATATCTTCTCCCATTCAGTAGGATGTCTTTTCGTTTTGATGGTTTCCTTTGCAGTGAGAAAACTTTTAGTTTGATGCAGTCCCATTAGTTTATTTTTCCTTTTGTTTCCCTTGCCAAAGGAGATATATATGTAAAAATATTACTAAGGGTAATGTCTGAGAGTTTACTGCCTATATTTTATTCTAGGAGTTTTATGGTTTTGGATCTTCCATTTAAGTCTTTAATCCATTTTGAGTGTATTCTTGTATATAGTGAAAGGAGATGGTCCCTCAAACCCAGGCTCAATACACACGCTCTCCACTTTGTGCTCACAGGAATTTGTCCATTCCTTTGTTATGTCACTTGTCACACTGTGTTTGCCTTTCCTACTACATTGTAAGCTCAAGAGCAGGGGCATTATTCATTTGGAAAATCTCCAATATCTAACCCATAGAAGTTGCTACATCAATGATGACTTGTCCACATGGAACAAATTAGTGTTTGCTCACATTCATTGTGTCTCTTCATTACATCATTGTGTAAAGCCTAAAAGAGTCCCTGATTCCTGCTTATAAGGACTGAGGGTGGAAGAATTGCACTCTAAATTTAGGTATCTGGCCTATCACTAGGATATCTGAATGAGTCAGTGGAAGAAATTTATTTGTATAAAAAATATTCAGTTAAGTCAAATCTTCTATGCAACAGATATTTACTCAGTTGTAAATAAGCCTGCTATGTGTGAAAATAGAGATTTACAAAGCAGATGTATTAGTGTATGGTTATTCACTTTGTAAAATAAATCACTTTTGCATCTGTTATTCTTCCCTATTCAGTAACATGACCTCTTAAATACAAAGGAAACAGCCGTTACCAATTCCTGTAGATCCTTCCTCCTAAAATCTCTCTAATTTGATTACTTTTCTCCATCTTCCTTGCCAATGCTCTGCTCAGGCCACTTATATCTCACTTCTAGATTACTGCAATGCCTCTGGCTAACTTCAGGCCTGGGCCTAGAAAGCACTCAGCTTAGATAGTCCTTCCTTTACATTATACTGTAACTGTCTTAACTTTTCTGTATCCTCTATCAGATTAGAGTTATCTTCATTGCCTACACATAATATGTATTTAATAAAGTTTTATTGCACAAAGGAATTACAAAGAAATGTATCAAAATCTTTTGAATACATTTGCGTCATATCTAATATCTGGAGAAAGGCACATTTATAGTTTCGTATAAGAAACCCAGGCTATTTAATGAATTGAATTTAATTGGATTAGGAAGTATATCTTTTATTTTTATCTTTGCCTTGGACTATTCCATACAGATTAGGATTTGCCTAACCTAACATGTATTGAGAGTTATGTCTCAGGCATGGGGTTAGGCACTTGCACATATGTCGTGCGGGGCAGCCTGCGGGGTCTCTGCTCCCGCTCCCCACATAAGAATGCAGGATGTGGTGAGGCCAAAAAGGAACACCCACGGAGCCATCGGTAGGGGAGTCACACCACTATAGTCTCACTGGAGGCTGGATTCACACGACATGCGACCTGCTCTCCGCTTTGCTGCCAACCGACCGACTCTCCTCGGCTCTCCTCAACTCTCCTCGGCTGTCCTCCACTCCCCAACGTAGCCGTGGCCATTATATTAGTAGCCAATGGCTCACTGGTTACAGATGATGGCCAACTAGCCACAGCTGATGGCCATCTACTACCCAAGCCAGCACCCCTCCATGTGAGGCCGAGAGCCTGGAAACTGCTCTCTGGGGCTCTGTCCCCACAACATACTTTGTCTTACTCACAGTTTTTCATCAATTAACTGGGGATAGTAAATAGGTCTGTTAGCAAATAGTGCTGTAAAGAGTGGGTTTCCATCTTGAAAAAATGTATGTGCTTCTGTAATCACCTGGGTTTCTACTAGAAAGATATTGGTTTGCTGGGAAGACTAAGCCAGCTGTTGCAAATGGTCTCCTAATTGATACACATCTATCTACTCATTTATCTGTGGCTTCAAAGTTCTTAGAAGAAATCTTCAAGTTTTACATTTTTAAAGAAGTGAGGTTATTTGACATTTTTATATCTTACAATATGATCACACCTCTAATTCTAGTAATCACCTGTTACCATGAAAAATTGTCAAGTCATTATATTGTACACCTGAAATCAATACAACTAATATAATATTGTATACCAACTATACTTAAATTTTAAGAAAGTTAAAAAAATGAAATCAAATGTTAAACACCTGTGGGGACAGAGCCCCAGAAAGTAGTTTCCAGGCTCTCGGCCTCACGTGGAGGAGTGCTGGCTCGGGTAGTAGATGGCCGTCAGCTGTGGCTGATTGGCCGTCAGCTGTAGCCAGTTAGCCAATTAGCCGCTAATATAACTGCTGTGGCTATGCTAGCAGAGAGAGAGAGAGAGAGAGAAAGAGGAAAAAGAGAAGAATGGGGGCTAGCAAGAAGATGGCGGCTGGACTGGCAAGCATGGATGGCGGTTTGCGGACAGTGTGAATCCAGCCTCCATTGAGAGTATAGTGCCGCCAGAGAGAATATAGTGGTATGACTCCCCTACCTATGGCTCCTTGTGTGTTCCTTTTTGGCCTCACCATATCCTGCGTTCTTGTATGGGGAGCGGGAGCAGAGACCCCGCAGGCCACCCCGCATGACAAATGGCGCAGCGAGCAGGGTATGGCGCCGGCCAAGGCTCTCCCAAGAGTGGTGGAGCAGTTTGTGTGTATGAACACTCAGTCTGAGGAAGACCAGGAGGAGCAGCTGCCGGAGAGCTGGACCCCCGTGGAGGGGTGGGAGGACGTGGACGGTTCTCCCACCAGCACAGGAAAAGCCATGCAGCTGCTGGAGAGATGGAGCCCCGCGGAGAGGTGGAAAGATGTGGACGGTTCCCCAACCAGCACAGGCCGGAGAAAGCGAAGGTCGTTGCAGCCCTGTGGGCTGGGAAGTTCCTGCTCAGGCAGCCCGGATGCAGGACTTGTAGTCCCAGGAGGTAACGCTTGCTGAGTCCTCCGTGGGAGATGAGGGTGAGGTCAAGGTCGTCCCTCACCCCCAGGACAGCCCTGGTGAATGTCTATGGACTATGGGGAATTGCCTTCCATCCCTAATTTAATGGACCGCTTGACTGTTTGTTTGGGAACTGTTGTTAGTGGAACTGGGGGATATTTGCTTTTGTCTCTTGACTGGCCGCCATTGAGAATATGTAAGCACCTTGATTGTGAGTCGCTGTTGTTCCAGCAGGGTACCCTGAGAGGCACAGAGAGAGTGGCAGTGCTCTAAGAGCCCTGGCTGAGTCCAGGAAGTGTGGCTGAGCCCTGAAGATGCCCTGGCTGTGCCCAGGAAGTCGGGCTGTTCCCAGAGAGAGAGTGGCAGTGCCCTGAGAGCCCTGGCTGAGTCCAGGAAGTCTGGCTGTGCCCTGAAGATGCCCTGGCTGTGCCCAGGAAGTCGGGCTGTTCCCAGAGAGAGTGGCAGTGCCCTGAGAAATCCTAGCTGTGCCCGGGGAAAACTAGTGGTACCCTAAGAAGTCCAGGAAGTCTGGCCGTGCCCAGAAGTACTGGTGCTGCCCTGAGAAACCCTGGCTGTGCCCAGAGAGCCTGGCTGTGTCCAGGATATTGCATTCACCTCCAGGCTCCTCGCACAGGGTCCCTCGCGGAAGACGCTTGTCGCGTAAATTGTGAGGCGAGAGCCTGTAGGGGTGGAGTGTGGGGACAGAGCCCCAGAAAGTAGTTTCCAGGCTCTCGGTCTCACGTGGAGGAGTGCTGGCTCGGGTAGTAGATGGCCGTCAGCTGTGGCTGATTGGCCGTCAGCTGTAGCCAGTTAGCCAATTAGCCGCCAATATAACTGCTGTGGCTACGCTAGAAGAGGAGAAGAGAAAGAACGGGGGCTAGCAAGAAGATGGCGGCTGGGCTGGCAAGCGTGGATGGCGGTTTGCGGACAGTGTGGATCCAGCCTCCATTGAGAGTATAGTGCCGCCAGAGAGAATATAGTGGTATGACTCCCCTACCTATGGCTCCGTGCGTGTTCCTTTTTGGCCTCACCATATCCTGCGTTCTTGTATGGGGAGCGGGAGCAGAGACCCCGCAAGCTTCCCTGCATGACAACACCTTTACAAGTCATTCCCAACAGAATATTTCTTCTTTCTGTCCATGTGGATGATTTCCAGCACTTTGATTTTTCTTTCAAATTGAATGGGAGGAATTCTTATGTGATTCTGAGTGGATGAAGTAGCTTCTTGAAATTAAAAGTCAATTTGAAGGAAAAGATACCATGAAAAATAGGACTGGAGACCAAACAGGATTTTTAAAGAATGATGTTTTCCTGCAGGAAAGTGAAAATCAAGCACTGACTCTCTGGCTTCTCATTTAGCCACAGGTGAAATCTCCTGGATCCTTGTACCCATCAGAAAAGAGGGATAGTCTAAGATCCGTGTGATCAAGCTCTTCAATCTCTGCTTGCCTGGCAGCAGCCTCAAAGGCAGGATACCTGGAAGAGAAATTTGTGGCTCCAGGAAATGGAGATATTGAACTGAGATGTCAGTGACAGCCATTGCAAGCTACTGAGACATTGCAGATGGAAGGAGTAAATGCCCCTCCCTCTTCCTTAATCAAATTATGTAAAACAAATTGGAACAAGATGCTGCCTGTTTGGATGATGTGAGTGAGAAGCACCTGTCATGGAAGACATAAACTAAGTGAGATCTTAAAAGATTGCTCATGGGGCAGAGAAGGAGGAGAATGGAGCTGGAGTAGCATCAGCAAAGGGAGGGGAGAATGAAGCTGCATGGTTCATTCATGAGAGGGGTCCATCCCATGGTGAGACCATCAGGCATGTAAAAGGGGTGGAGAAAGACAGTGTAGAAGTTGGATGGGTACCCCTGACTCCTATGACCTCAGGATACCCTGACAACTGAAATGTCATTCCTTGTGATAAGATACTAGAAGACCACAAAGAAATTGGAGCTGGGGCCATGTCAAGTTCACCTTCTCTTTTTCAATAAGCTTATTTGGTTGAGATCAGAACATGTAGAATGTTGGGGAGAGAAGAAGAAATTTTTGCAGGAGTCAGTGTTACAGGTTGAGTTGTGTCCCCTCTACAATTCATATGTTGAAGTCTTAACCATTCCAGTACTTCAGAATGTGCCTTATTTGGAGATAGGGTCATTATAGAGGTAATCAAGTTAAAGTGAGGATATTAGTGTGGGCCCTAATCAATATGATTGGTGTCCTTACAAGAAGGGCAAATTTGGATACAGAGAGATGCACACATGCTGAAAAAATGTGAGCCAGAAAATGGCCATCTATAAGGCAAGGAGAGAGGTATGGCACAGATCATTTTCTCATGGTCCTTAGAAGGAAGCAACCCTGCCAACACCTGGATTTTGGACTTCTAGACTCTAGAAGAGTAGATCAGCTTACTGATGTGAGATAATACACTTCTATTGTTTAAGCCACCCAGTCTGTGATACTTTCTTGCAGCAGCCCTAGCAAACAAATACAGTTGAACAGGGCTAGCAGCCTCTTCTTTCCTTCAGGGAAGGGTAGAGAAGATATGGATTCTCAAGACTCTGCAAGGCAAGTGGATTTCTTCTGGTATAATACCTGGAAACCCCAATGGTGTTTACATAAATGAGACAACTGGCCCATATCTCAGCTGACCCAGTGATTTCTGCCATCCTAACAAGCAGTGTTCACTGGCCCTTGATAATTGTGCATTTGCTGCATGATCAGTTGTAAACTGGTCAAATAATCTAGCAAACACGTGTTATGGTAAATTGTGTGTGTGTCTGCAGAAAAACTCCAGTGAGCTAGGCTGAGAGGCAGTGAGAGTTGAAAGTCTTTCTTGAGGTTCCTGTACATTCTTCTGTGGCTGGGTTTCCTGTGTCTCTACCCATAGTCACTTCTGACTATAAATGTTGAGAGGATCCAAAGCTTGGGCCAAAAAGGTTGCCTAAAATACTCTCCCTTTACTGGGCTGAATGAACCTCTTCACTGGATTTCCCTCCTTTTGATGAGGATAAGCTTTTGGGAAGAGAGTAAGCATTCATACGTCCTTTATTGTTAAATGATTCTTTGAAAGTGTTATTTTTTTCCTTTCCTCCTAAAAACATGTAGAAAATATAAATGCAAATTTGGATACAATTATCCTAACAGTAGATCAGCTTACTGATGTGCCAAATTGATGCTTACGATAGGAATGAACTGGCAACAGCATAATAAACTATTTGTTGGAGAAATATTAGAGAGGGGAGGAGAGAGAGCTAACACTTGTTGGAGAATTCACATACATGTATGCACATACACACTGAGTTTGGAGGTGCCCCACACCTCTTTCACTGAGGCATCCATTGAAGCCTTCACCTCTTCTGTGGCTGCTTCTCTAAGCATGCGTCTTAACCCTCAGCATCTTCTCTAGGTCTCAGGTGCGTTGGTGTGTTTCCAGTCTCTGCTATTCAGTCAAGTCCCACGGTGCTTGAGATCCTAATAAGGCTATTGGAACAGCCAATCCAAGTAATAGAAAAGGGAGAAAGTGTTATATGAGAATCAAAGGCAAAGAGACATTCCTAAAGACAATGAACTCTGTAGAGGTGGGTGGATTTGGACTCATGTCACGTTACTCAGATCTCCTCTTCCCATGGGTCTCTGAAATTATTTATACAAAAGGCCTCTCATCCCATCAGTGAGAGGTCCTTGCAAACCTACCTTTTTTGAAAGGCAATACAACATGGATTTTGGGGTCAGGCCAACATGAGTTGTACTCCCAGAGCCACCACTTACTAGCTTTGGGAACTCAGGCAAGTTATTTTTAACCTCTTGCGTCTCAGTAATCTTTACCTGCAAACTTAACTTTAAACTTTAACCTCAACTTTAAAATAGACATAAAACCTATCAGTAGTGAAATGGAAAAAATAAATTGTGGCATATTCACCTATTGGGATAATCTGCAGCTATGAGGGTGAGAAAGCTATAACCTCATACAATACCACGTGCAATTGCAGAATACAACTACATACAACAATATACATGAATCTCACAAGCATAATATCGAGGGGAAGAAGCCGGATATGAAAGGGTACATACTATAGAATGTCCCTACTATAAAGTTCAAAGCTTGGTGAAACTCACTTATGTTATTTGAGGTTGGGACAGTGGTTACCCTTGAGGGGTTGTGACTGGGTGTGGGTGGGAAGGAACTGGAAGAGTTCTGTTTCTTATTCTGGGTGGTGGTTACTTGGGTGTGTTCATTTTGTGAAATGCACTGAGTTCCATACTTAAAATTTGTGTAATTTTCTATGTATGTTACACTTTAATAAAAAAGTTAATTTAAAAAACCCCAGATCCTAACAGTACCTAGTTCATAGAGATGTGGGGATTTAATGAAATAATGAAAGGAAAATACCTCACCGTAGTAAGTGCTTGCTATATGTTAGCAACTTATTGTTGTTATTATTCTTATTATGCTGGTGGAGACGTTGGTGGCAAATTTAGTTGTCACGTCTGGGTATGCCTGTGATACTTCAGGGTTTCTGACTAGGAAGACGTAAAGGGCCTACTTCCTCAGCAGGCAAACTCTATGGTATCGTGTCTCATTCAGAGGTATGCATTTCAGTGGGGGGGAAAAATAAAGAACATAAAATCAGCCCTGAGTACTCTGATTTGGAGTAAGAGAGTTCGCTACATATTTTTTAAAACATTGATTAAAAAAACAACAAAAGAAAACAAAAACCCACCCTGTGTCCTCCAGAGCGTGCAAAAATAACTTGGCAGAAAAGAGTAGGACACTTTCTGCTATTCTCAAGCCGGTTTCCACTTCCTCTGGTTTCCTCCGATGAAAATAGCAGTTTAATCTATTGACAGATGAAAGCCTTTCAAAGCACTAACTCCATTTGGAGCTGTTGCTCTTCATTGTTGATTTTCTATAATACAGATGTTTGGGGCATAATGTATTCTCCCAAATGTCCTCTGTCAGCTTAGTAAAGAAGACAAACAGCAGCCTGATCCTGAAAACAGGGCCTCTCCATAAACCAGCTGACATAAGCTCAATTGAGCTTCACCCCACATAAAGATTTTAATAAACAAACCTTGCTGGTCAGCAGATTGCTCCAGCACATTTAAACATATTGCATGCTTTCTGCTCCTCTTCACAGTTCTGCAGCTTTTGCACAAAACAGTTTTGGGTTAACAGAATGTAATGAGTCTTAATGGAAGGGAAACACCTCTTCTCTACATGTCAGGAAAGAGCCATGGTGTGAGAGCATCACATAGCGGAGCTGCAGTGGGAACCAAGGGCAAGTCCGACGGCTCGGAACTGCAACTTCTGCAGCTTAGTCAGCATAAAGAAGCCTGAGGGCATGTGTGGGCCTATTCCTGACCCACTGGGTCTCTTCAAGTGTGTCTCTACCTAGCTCTCCTTGTCTTCTTTCTTCTACATGTTGTGTTGGAACCTCACCTGCCTTTCTAGCTTTTCATGCATCTATCAAGTTTGTTCTTCGGGCTCTTGAGTCAAGACTCTCTCCACTCCAGTCCTGGCTTGACAGTTAAGACCACTGTGAATGTAACATCTCATTTAACTTTTCTTAGCCTCGCTTATCTGAAAACTGAGGAGTGTAGTGGACCTACCTCCTAGGGCTCTTAATTAAATGTGGTCATGTATGCAGAGCTCTTAGAAGTGCTTGGCTGGCTCATAGTACTCATTAGCTCAGTAAATGATGGTTATTATGTAGTTCCTTTCCAATTTCACTTCCATCTCTATGTACAGTCAGTCACTCCACAGAAATTAGAGAGGAAAACCTATCATGGGTAGAGAAGTTACTACTTGGATTCAGAAAGTTTTAAAGTGGAAAGATAATTCCTAAATTAAGAGCAGAGTTTAGGAGCTAGCAGTTTTCTCAACTTTGGCAGTACTATTTAAAATTTCGGGGCCAGCTAGCATAGTGGTGAGGGGCGGTCCTGTGTAGGATGTTTAGCAGCATCCCTGAGTTCTACCCACTACTGGCCAGTGGCACTCTCCCACCCCATCTCCAAGTTGTGACAATCAAAATATCTTCAGACATTGCCGAGTAGCTAGCTCCTGGGGGCAAAAGTGTCATCTATGGTTGATAACCACTGGACTAAACCAAGACTCCATATAGCAACCCTGTTTCCCCCAAAATAAGACCTAGCCAGATAATCAGCTCTAATGCGTCTTTTAGAGCAAAACTCAATATAAGACCCGGACTTATATATTATATTACATTATATTATATTATATTATATTATATTATATTATATTATACCTGGTCTTATATTATAGTAAAATAAGACCGGTCTTATATTAAT